>NW_028227269.1:21715000-23192500 GCF_978045245.1 Mus caroli | reverse complement strand
TGGGCATGACTATATAGGAGTTTCTAGACTGAGTTAATTAAGATGGGGAGACCCACCCTAAAAATGGGCAACACCTGAAACCCAGGAATGACTAGGAGAAACAAGGCAAGTGCTAACATTCACCGCTTTATGCTTCCTGGTTGCCAAGGCAACATGACTTGTCTCTGCTGCTCTGACTTCCTTGCTGCCATGGACTATCCCTTTAAATTGAGCCAAAATATACCTTTAAATTGGGGTAAATGTTTCCTGTGTTTTTGCTTTTGGTATTTTTTTTGGTTTATTTGCTTTGCTTTTTTCTTGTCAAGTATGTTGACATAGCAAAGAGAAAATTAGCATGAAGTCCCTCCTGAGTCAGATACCAGTATTGATTCTAGTATAACAGCATTTGAGAGCTACTCAGCCTCTTCCTCTGGCATAGTTTTGGGAACACACACTAGATGAAAAAGAAAATAGAGCCCTGTGTGATATCTCAGGCTTGGAGTCACAGCTGCTCTGATGGTTCAATGTTCGCTTAGGTCACAGAGGGAGTTCAGAGCCAGCCTAGGCAACTTAAAAAGGCCCTGTCAGAAAATCCATAACTGCTTCTAAGGATCTATTAAAACATCATATGAAGTCTAGTGTCTCATATGTATATATAAAGACAGATGGGGAATTAGATTAGACTTAGCCCACATGGGAGATTATGCTCACCCCAGAAGTTATAGGTTGCTAAATATAAAAGGCCAGTCCCAGGTATGGGATACCTGTCCTCCAGTTGCTGATCAGTATGCCTCAAAGCCCCTAAAACAAATTGGCTATTGACACAGCTCTTGGCTATCCTCTAGAACTTAATGGTAAAATCTTAGTGCTGAAGATACCACACCATAGGTGATAAGACATAGAGAAACCAAGTTGGTACTGGACAGGAAGCTTCCTTGATAGTGAGCTCTCTCAGTACTGGAAGGTACTGGGGTGAGGGGAAGGCAATCAATGGACTTATCCAGCTATGATGCCCGTGAACTGCAATAATGACCAGTACGGGTCATGCATGCAATAGTGGCATGAATGTTATGGGGGGAGGAGGTGACCAGCCACGTTCTAATTGGATTTAAGGTCCACAAAGAAGGAAACACATGCCTGGTAGTGAAGATCTTACCAAGAACCCATGGATGAACCTATTACTGCTATTCTGCTAAATAGACATTGCATCAAACTGTTCTCTAAATTTGTATCTCTCGACCTGTAGTAACACAGCTCTTTCAGATCTCAGCAGAGCAGTTTCTTTGTACAGTAGATAGTGGTTAATACAGAACTTCACAACTAGTTAAAAACTTTGAAGTACTCAGCCACAAAGGGGACATCTATATCACATTCCTCCCCAAGCCTCGGGATGTGAGAAGAGATGCAGAAGAGCGGTACGGAGGTGGTAAGAGCCAGAGATGGGGGAGGGTGGCTAATGGAGCAAAGAAATGCCTTCTGGACAGGGCAGGACCATTGCCCTCATCACGTTACAGCAACTATGTTTATCAGCACAAGATCAACCCAGGCAACATTCTAGCATGGAGTCTGAAGGTGTTCACAATCTCTCACCTCACCAGAGGAACTATACACAGTTGATGGCTTCTGAGATAGGAAGAATCAATTTTTTTAAGGGTGTGGCCCCTAGTAAATCAACCACACTTCAGTGGATGGCCCACTCCCAGAACTATATGGCTAGCACAATCAGTGTCAAGAGGGCTTAATGGAAGAATACTTGCTTTGTGAATACAGCATTCCAGCAATTCCCAGAACCATGAAACAGAAGAGGAAGGGAGGGAGAGAGAGAGGGAGGGAGGGAGGGAAGGAGGGAGGGAGGGAGAGAGAGAGAGAGAGAGAGAGAGAGAGAGAGAGAGAGAGAGAGAGAGAGAGATGACCCACCACCCACAGAGTCAGCCTGGCACCCAGAGTGACACTGATATACTGATAGCTTGAGAAAAAAAAAAAACCCACTGATAAACAGGAAAGGAGTTTGGGTTTCAAAAATCACCGGTTTCCTTACTGTGGCTGTATCTAGGTTGTGTATCGAAGAAAACAAAAATAATTCTGGGCACAGAAGGGAGATGGAATATTTCCGCACTCAGCACCAGGCCAGCTTGGCTCCTTCCCAGGCATAGGATTCTGGTGTCTCTTTTTTAAAATAATAATAAATAAAATAACGTAGTTAAACCCTGCGGTGGGTGCCAGCAAATGTAGCTATGCCTGGAGAGTGGGCGGGAAGTGTGAACATTTGGCAATTACTGACAGCAGCCTTGTTGTGAAGCAAACAGCTGGGAGCACAAGGCAGGTGTGCTAACCCAGCTGTGCCATTCCCACGGCCCCTCCAACTGCCCCATAGGACTGGCCTCTGCTGTGCACAGAGTACCTGCCCCCCAGACAGGCTTGAGAAGGCCACTATCATCCAAAGCTCTGCAGGGTCAGTCCCTGCTCCCCGCTTGGAAGCTCTCTCTGACCCACCCTACAGCCCAGAGCTCCCAAGCCAGAGACTCAACTGTTTGTTTCTGTTGTCTGAACCATGGACAGACAACTTGATCAGGTTAAAACTGCCAAAAGCCCATCTCATCACACATGGTGCAGAGCTTTGCAAAGGATTCTAGAGATTTCCATGCTCCATCCTGGCCCGGGGCAAGTGGCGTCTCATACTCCACCTTATAAGATTCTAGGTAATGTATACAAAATTTGGGGTCAGAGCTGGAGCAGTAACGGGAGTGTGCACTGGTCATTTCTGTTATGTTGATCAGGCTTCTAGAAGAACTTAAATGCAGTCATAATGTAAACCCTGACCCTAATGCCTAGCAACCAGCCCCTTCCCTCCCCATACAGGGATCTTTGGATGACCTTTCTGTTTCCTCCCTCCTGAGGCTTTGGGGAAAAAAAAATTCAATTCCATCAAAGAGAGAGAAAGAACAGGCAGGTGTAAAATACTGGCCTCCCCAAGGTCATATTTGTGTATGCATGTATATGCATGTTCGTGTGCATTCACACATGAATATGAGTCAAAACACATGCCTTTGGGCTTGTGTGTATGCATATATATTATGTTTATGTGTGTGCATATGTGTATGCACACATGCCTGTGTTCTCAAGTGTGTGCTGTGTGTGAGTGCACAGGTGTGAGTTACTTAATCTCTGTGGACCCTAATTTCCCTGTCTGTAATGAGGATGCTTCTGTATCAGAAGATTGTCACAGGAAACCTGTGAAGCAACCGTAGAGTGCAGACATAGGACGTATCCATGCATGGTATGAATTCTATACCTCAGTATAGAATGCATCGGGATATTGTCATCCACACTTGGCCAAGGTTTGCCAGAAGGGTAAGTTAGTTACCCTTGGCCCTGATGAAGCACACCGAGAAAGCAATCACCACTAGCACTCCAGCCCCAGTTCAAAGCAGGATATGGCAATTGCAGTTGTCACCAATGCCCTGGACAGCTGAGGCCTTGGCTGGGGGACAGGCAGGCCACCATGTGCCCTCGAATCAGGAGAGTCTGGGAGTGATGCATCAGGAAAAAAGCTGGCTACAAACCACACAGACCATGGGAACATCTGTGACGGTGAAGTGATAGCGCCAGAAAAGGTGGCCCCAGCTGTGCGCATACTTCTTCCCTCATCCAAATCCTGCTCTCCCACAACAACCACCCCCACATACGCCCACTCTCCTAGACCCTCCTGCTGCATGCTCCCAAGCCAAGTCTGCTTCGTGGTTATCACTCTGGTTTATACAGAAAAAAAAAAACATTTATTGAAACATGTAAGTATATAATATTATAAAGAAAAACTTCCTTGGCAGCAAGCTTTCTATTCTCTGTGTAGAAGAGGTTTCCATGGAAAGGCTGTCACCCTACCTCCTATTCAAACACTGAGTTCCATATGATCACCCTCACCCACCACCATAGCATTATCACATCTAGGAATATGGGTCAGGAAGATTCTGAGAAAGCATTGTTGTGGAGCCAGTGACCATGAGCTCATGTTCCTTTAGCCGAAGGGAAGCATTACCAGCTGGGACACACATCACCCAGTGTTCTCCTCCCCAGGGGCCTTTCAGCATCTTGTCTCCACCCAATCTGTCTTGATGGAATGCCTTTTTTTTCTCCTGTAAATTTAATCTCAGAAATGGAACATGTGAGTGGAAAATATACCAAAAATAATAAATATCCCAGCTCATCTGCTGTGGGTGCCATACAGACGGAGAATATCCAGTTCTCTGCCTCCAGACATGCTTAAAGAACATGTATGCTGATCTTAGGGGCGGCCTTGATCCATATGGGCTCTCATTATCCACCAGGCATCTGCTAGGTGGAGCAGTTTGATGACAGCTTGGGTGGCCTCAAAGCCTAGGTGACAAAGACACAGCAGAGAGCCCAGTGTATGGAGACACAACTTTCAGGGACCAGAACGTAAAGGGTCCATTTCAAAGATGAACAGAGGTTAGACAGGCAGTTAGACTGAGACCACAGAACCCAAAATGTGTCCATCCAGAGGCCTGGCTATAAGTTTAGCTATAGGCCCTGGGACCTTAGATAGTTATCTACTCAGAATGTGGCCAGCAGTCACCATGGCAGGCTGCAAACCCACAACCACCTGCATGCCACACCAGCATCGCCACCTCACCCATCTCTGTACATGACTTCCTGGAAGCTCAAGCCTTGTCTGCCAGATCTGTGAATGTAGGGCCGCATCCTGCAAGGCGGATACCTTCAAAACATATTTGTGGAATTGTCTGCTAGGTACAGATATCATATACAGACCATATATATACACAGCTGGATAGATCATCTGATTTAAATTGACTTCTCTCTCAATTATATTAAGGCCACAGCAGAGGAAAATTACAATGGTTGCTATGGTCTCACAAGGCATAAGTTATAAGTTATAAGGGAAGAATGCTGGTGTTCCTTCTCCTTCACATGTTTTATTTACCCTCAGCATGATGATGATGGTGGTGGTGGTTGTGATTAGGATGATGGTGACGATGGTGAGGAGGAGGGGGGTCATGATGATAGCGGGGATGGTAATGATGGGAGCACTGGTAATGATGATGGTGGTGGGGATGATATGGTGGTGATGATGGTGGTGGGGATGATTAATAGATACCACATTGAACTCTTCCATTTGCCAGTCCTCTCCCATACATCCACTCCCTACCTCCTATTTTGTAAAATAAGGCCTCACTATGTAGGTAGGTTGGCCTTAAACTCACAATCCTGCATCAGCCTTCCAAGTACTGGGGATTATAGGCATGTTCCACCATACCTGGCCAATTGCCAACTCTTATTTCAACACATTTTATGCCCACCTGTGCTGCCTGTTGCTAGCTTAGACCTCTTTATAAACTAACAAACTTAGTTTCGTTTCAGAATAAATACGAAGCAATTTAGCCATAAGAGGACAAAGGGCACTCAAAATCCTAAAATATAAACTACGATCAGAGAATTTTGCCAATACCTTAAGATGAACATTTCCCTGGTTGTGATGACTCACCTCAGTTGTCACTTTAGTGAGATTGAGAAATACCTGGGTGATGGACCTTTTCAAATACCTGAGGAGTAGCATCTTGATTGGGCTCATTGAGGTGGGAAAAGTTGCCCATTGTGGGTGGCACCATTCCCTATGCTAGGGTCTCTGCTTCCTGATTGTGCATCACAGGAACTAGAAAAGCAAACAAGACCCTGACTAGTGTCCAGCAGTTTCCACAGGAGAAAAAGGCCAACAGTTCATCTTTAGATAAACTCTTGGGTACTAGAAGCTCTTCAACAGAGAGAGCAAGCTTGAATGCAAGTGAAGTTATATCAGAGAGATTGAAAGTTTGTAAATGAACCAGGTATTCATGCTTGTGACCCTCCCACCATGAGTCAATATTATCGGTGCCAAAGAGAGGAGAGAATACTGGGACTCCCTAACAACTACCTAACAAGCATTTCTTGAATATTTCTAAACCTAGAAAGAAAACAAATTGGGCCTACAAAAGAGAGACAGAGGGGAGAAGAAAACGATGATTCATCTTGAAAACCCCTCAGCCTCCGGTTCCTACTGGGGAGCACTTGCCGCACCCGCGCTGTGATCCACCCAATTATTTTAATGTCATCATTCTTTCTCCTTTTCTCTCTTTGATCCAGAGATTAGCTGAGCATATTCTGTGTTTCCCACATCCTGCCCACATCCTTTTATCTAAATGTCTTCAAGGTCTCACAATGAGATACCAGCAACTTCTTTAAAACATCTTTGTCTCTTTCTTAGCCAGCCTTTCTGGAAAGATCTCTTGTCACTGCAGATGGCTTAAGCATTTTCCTCTTTTTGACAAATGTTGGACGTCATGACAGGGGTGGGGGTGAGGGTTTCAGAGCTAAGCAGGCAAAGTGGCCCCTGCCCTCAGGATGCTAGCCTTCTAGTTGAAGAGTCAGCTGCTAGAGAAGTACACTCAAGCTGTCATGAGGGAGCAACACACCCTCTAAGAGCTCACCGAGCATTCTAGGCTTAGTATAGAATTCCATTCACAGGGTGGTCTAGATCCAGAAAAGTGAGAAAGAACAAGCTATGTGACAGTTTATAGAAGGAACATGCCAGAGGGATTGAAACTACAAAAACATTCTGAACAAGAGACCACGATGGGCATATTCAAAACATCTTCAGAGTCAAACATGAAAGAACACACAAAAACCTCCAGGATAATCAGGGGGGAAACAGCCTAGCAGCAGATCTTTCAGGGACTCACTCAAGTGCAGAAAGGGAAATTCACACCAAAGCCATGCAGGGAACTATTTTAAGTGATATAGAAATAAATAATCACTTACATTTCAATTATTTGATCAGTGCTCCTGAGAAACTAACAACCCGATTCCAACTTCTGCCCTTAGTGAAATCAACACCAATGCCATATTGGTTATGTGGAGGTAGAGGGGGCTGTTGGGACATATATTCAAAATTCCTTTTTTAATAGATTTCTGATCCTCACTTTAAAAAAAATAGCTCTAGGTTCCCACTCAGCTTGGCATATATTAAAAAATCTGTTTGGAAGCAAACTGTTTTTTAAAGTACCTTTGGTTTTAATTAGTTTAGCATTTTAATTTTACGAAAGGACAGGAAGCCTCGATAAGAAGTGCCTTCCATTAGTGTGTCTGAGTCTGCACCATGATGCTGCACTGAGACAATTGATGTCATGTTAATTAATAATTATCTGAGGGACACTGCAAATGTGGAAGGCCGCTGTGACTCACCCGGATCGCCTTGCGCTCAGTCCGCTTTAAAGCGCTATTAATTCCTGTTACAAATGACAGGATCGTTTTATTTCTTAAATGAGACATTTTTATCACCCATAGGGCCTTTCATCTCAGTGAATTTATGGGTTCTGGTAGGCCCCGAAACCCATTTCTAGTTTTCAAAACACATTTTGCCCCCATGTTTTACCTATATTTGATTTGACCCATATGTATAGACTCCATATGAGTCTAGCTGGCCTACTCCAGATCTCCCAAGGTTCTAAATGGCTCATCTTTACATAGGGCTAAGAACAGGAGCAAGCGGGTGTCAAGTCTAAGCTATATGTGTAGATTCCAAAATTGCAACGGATGCAATTGTCTGGAAATGCACTTTGTGTGCAGAAATGACCTGTCATATCTTTTTAATTACATCTCTATGCTCCCTACCTCTTCCACTACTTAAATGGCAGTAGACACAACAACTCCCACTGTCAGACGATCTTCCCACCATGCACCATGCTGCCTGATGTGTTCACATTACTGACTACCACTTGGGACAACTGGTGGCTTCAAGTCATTAAGAGTTTTAGTCCATGAGGAAGGGCCCAAAGCTTTAGCTGGGGAAGATTCAGACTCCAAAGTGTGACAAGGTACAGAGAGTGCACTGTTAGTGGTGAATTAAAGGGCCACACAGCTTTTGGCCCTTCTTTCATGGACAGCTGGGTTCTGTTGCCCTTCCATTGGATATGGCCAATCTACAGCTGTTTTTGAAAATCAAAGAATTAGGAAACTGACTCCAGAAAATTCTTGGCAGAGAAAGAAAGAAAGAAAGAAAGAAAGAAAGAAAGAAAGAAAGAAAGAAAGAAAGAAAGAAAGAAAGAAAGAACAAAAACACCACTCCACTCAATGTGAGTTCATATCAATAACCAATACTTCTGGGAGTATATGTCCCATGTAATGTTTGAGACACAGTGAACTAGGTCCCTTCCAAATTTATCTGATGTCCCAGAGCTAACCCAGCTCCCAAGTCAGCCATCAGAAGAGCTGTAAGTATGGACCATGGTTCCAGCATTCCTGGTTGGCATATGAGATATCTCAGCTGCCTTGAGAGAGAGTCTGCTTTGAGAAGACCCAAAAGGATGTGGAAGCAGGATGGTTTGCTGAGTCAGCCCACCCTGTTGGGGCTTTCAGCTTGTGAAGCAAATCACCTCCGATGGTCCAAGAATATCAGCCACAGGAGAAAGGCTGCTGAGCTCTCTCTGGCCATCCAAGATGATCTCAGTGAAGCCCTGCCTGGAATTCTGACCGCAAAACCATCCATTATCTATCAGCCAAAGCTTACCAAGCACAGCCATTCCCTGGTGTGTGTGTTGAGGGGGGGAGGGGGAGGACGCGCTACAAGGTCATTATGGAACTAAACAGAAGTAAGGAAGATAAGAAAACCCAAGTCAAAGCTGAGGCCCACAAGTCACCGTGGTCATGAAAACCTCAGCTGCCTTCAGGCAGTGGAAAACACACAGCTAATGATGCCACATCAATTTTTAAATTAAAGGGTTTAATTGATCTGAGCTCAGCTCTTTACTTTAGCTTTTTGAACAGAGGAAGCTATTCATTTTAAGATGCAGTCTTTAGAAAACACCTGGAAACATATAAATAAATAAACAAAAAAAAACAAACTAACTCTAAGGAACACCTTCAGTCTTCATTGTTGTGAATCGTTCTTTTACTTTTCTCAAAAGCAATTCAGAACAGCTTGCTTACAAGGCTGCAGCAGCTGCTGGTCCATTTGCTTATTAATGATTTGGGCAAAATCAGTGTAGACAATCCGGTGCTAACCCATTTACAATTATCAGTTCTTTCGTTGTCACAGATCTTAAAAATTATAGACAATTCTGGAATTTATACTCATCATTATTAGTTGGGAAGCCGACACTTGGAATGTTTCATTCATTATTTTATCTATCACATCCAAGCAAGAAACCTAGATGTCCCCTCCTTGCTCCTCAGTGGCCAGTAGATATAGACCAGACCTTACCTTCAGACCAGCCTCCAGTCTACTCTCCCCACTGGGATGCAGGACCCTGACAGCACCCTCCTTGCATCTTGTCACCATTCTTGGTCCCTGAGGTCCAGTGAACAACTTTTCCAATCCTAACCCCTAGCATCTTACCATGTCTGGGTTATTCTGTGTATTGCTGTTTTCACTACTTGACAAAATCAACCTACAAGAAAGAAAGAGATTGGCTCAGCATTGGAAGGTCTAGTCTATCATGACCGAGATGGACCATGAGGAAGCTGGTCATATATACACAGGAAGCAGAGAGAGATCGAGTGTGGTACCCAGTTCACTTTCCCCTTTCTTCTATGGGAGAGACTCCAGCCCATGCCATGATGCTATCCAAATCAGGTGAACCTTCCCTCCTCAAATCACCCTCTCTGGATACGCCCTCACAGATGTACCCAGAGGTGTGTCTCCTAGGTGATTCTAAATCCAGTCACGTTGACAACGAAGATGAACCACCACACTTAGCATCCAAAGGGACTTGGTGGTTGTAACTAAACTAAGCATCCTACAGGACAGTTTATCCTCACTTACGTGATTAGACCTTGAGTCAATGTAAGGGATGCAGCAGAATTCAGGGGATGGCAGGCAACAGAGCAAGAGCCTGAAACAATGGGACATGCTGAAGACGGTGGAAGGTACTGTGAGCCAAGGGACTCAGAGGCCTCCAAAAGAAAAGGAAAGGAAGTGCCATGAGCCCTGACTTCCCGTAGACTGTAGGTACCTGTCCCCTGGGCATAATGGATATGAAAACTGCCCTGTAAGCTACTGAGTGGGACTCATTTGTTACCGCTGTGATGGCAGGCTAAGACACTCATCCGTCCCATGATCAGGCCCAATCCACATGGAATATGGGGTACAGTGGGCTCACCCTAGTAATGCCAGCACTTGGGAGGTTTCAGCAAGAGGATTGCCTCCAATTCTAGCTCAAGTTCTGGCTACAGAGTCAGAACCTGTCTCAAAATAAAAATAAAAAATAAAAAATAAAATGAAACCAAAGATGCACACTTTTTGATACCCCTCCAAGATAGAAGGTAGGTTATTGTTTTATAAAAGGCTCCCACTGAGCACAGGCATGGAACTGGGTTCACTGAACCAAGTCCAGCTGCTCTGGTTCACTGTGCCCTTCCTCCTTGTCCTGCCCAGATCCCTTGCCTGATAAA
Source organism: Mus caroli (assembly GCF_978045245.1). Classification (NCBI taxonomy): domain Eukaryota; kingdom Metazoa; phylum Chordata; class Mammalia; order Rodentia; family Muridae; genus Mus; species Mus caroli. The sequence continues at coordinate 23,182,060 of NW_028227269.1, read as the reverse complement.
CCCCAGCCCATGGTACCTTCCTCTTGAGATGGAATGATAATATGTCACTAAGGGTACCTTCCAACTTTTAGCTTTACAGACATAAAACAGAGAGGTTGAATAATTTGCCAAGATCACACAGCCAGTGGTGAACAATTGGAGTTACTCCCTAAGGAGTATGACTGAAGCCAAGTCCAGTACTCCAAGTTGCTTCCTCTTGCTTTCAGGGGCAGGGGAAAGAGATCTCAGAGTAAGGGAAGAGGCTTTCTAGAAGACTCTGCATGCTTCACCACAGTGGAAACAAAGGAACTGCTGTATGTCACCCAGTTATTTCTAGTATTCAATTTATTCTCACTCAAAATCTTCCGGGCATGGGCCGGAGGGACAGTTCAGTGGGTAAAGTGCTTGGGGCCCAACGTGGGCCTGAGGGCAGATCCTCAGCACTCCTGTAAAGAGCCAGCTGTGGTAGTATGCATCTGTAACTCCAGCCCTGGGAGGCAGACACAGGTAGATCTGGAGCTTGCTGGATCACCATCTAGCCAAAAGGGCTAGCTCAGTGAGAGACCATGTTACAGAATACAGTGAAGAGGCTCATGGAGGCATTCAAACCAACCTCCACACATGCTGCCATGAACAAACATACATGTATGAACACAAACACAGAGAGAGAGAGAGAGACAGAGAGAGACAGAGACAGAGGCAGAGAGACAGAGACAGAGAGAGACAGAGACAGAGGCAGAGAGACAGAGACAGAGATAGATGGAGATCGGGAGAACAGACAAATGATACAATAGTCAGAGACAGACAGAGCAGATTCTTCTTTCAATAGAAACCAAACCTTGTTATATGCTTTTTCCTTTTTTAAATTAGATATTTTCTTTATTTACATTTCAAATGTTATCCCCTTTCCTGGTATCCTCTCTAAAACCCCCCCTATTCCTACCATCGATATCTTCGAACATGAGCCTGGCTACTTCTGCCAACTCACCCTGTGCCTTTCCACTACTCTGAACAGGGAGAAACTGCAAGAGACACTGGGACACAATGGCGACAGCAGCTGACAGTAAGAATGAGGACTCTTGACTGGCAGATTTGGGGTTGCTGCAGATTCTAACTCTCCTGAGACTAGGCTACTTTATCTTTGCAGAGCTGGGATTGGAGGTGACATTCACTGTCACCTGGGTACTCCTGATGGGCAGGGATTAAAATGTAGTCCCTCTGCCGTCTAGATCCCTCACAGCTTCCCCGCTTTGAGACCACTGCTAACTCCATCCCGAGGCACAGCTCGCTCTGTGATGCTGGCACGGTGGCCATTGTTCTTTCCTTTGGTCTGCATGAGCATTCCTGTGGGGACATAATTTAGCCGGACATATTAAATCATGTCATCGGCAGTCACGGGCTCAATGAATTATTGATCAATGGCTGTGAAATCAAAGTGCATCTGTGGAATTACATTTGGAGGCCAGGATCCCTTTACAGTTAAGTTTATTCTAGAAGGTCTAGACTAAACCAAGCATGAACGGGGTTCACATCTCCAGCCTTCGATTCTTAGTCTCCTAAGTATCTAGGCATTGACTTTGAAGGAGCCATGCCAAATCTAAAGAAGAATCAAATCCTAGGATGATTTTCAATCCCAGTAACTGTTTTGTGTTTTCAGTCAAGATACAAAATTGGATTTTCTACCTAAGGGCTACCCCGAGCCACTTTTTCCAGAGTGGCCCTCTGTTCATTCAAATTTACAGAACAATGCTATGGGAAGACACTGAACCCAAGTGATGCCCTTCCTGGATTAGGCTGGTTTTCTTTGTGGCTTATCCTGCCTCTTATATATAGTACCGTTGAGTCATGTTGGTCCTGTGACACTGACACCCTTATTAACCCCATTTCACAGAAGAGAAATAAAAGAGAGATAAGGAATGATCCACATTGCACAGTAAGTAAGGGATCCACCTTCACATGTCCTCATCTCCAGCTAGTACATGAATCTTAAAACTAAAAGGAGCTGTCTGAGCCGTTCACAAAGCACCAGGCATTGCATGCAGACTTGACTGGCTCTCTCATAAAGTCAAGGCTCAAGGAGGAGGGACCTTAAAGGAGAAGCCCCCTGCCCCTCAGCATCCCTGCAGGAAAGATAGGCATGCCCTAAGAGGCTACTGAAGAGCTTAGAGAGGAGACTTTCAGTGGCCACAAGACTAGGGCAGGGGAGGAGCTCACATTAAGACTATAATAACCAGCTGAGAAAAGCAGCCGTATGTCTTTAAGGAGATGAGGAAGGTATCAAATCCAAAGCAAACTCCATTTTCCCCAGTTCTGGACATTAGACAAAAGCCAGTGTTTCTCAGGAACTTCTAATGCTGGTTCCCCCTCTACCAAAGAAGCCTTATGACTGGCAGAAGGGACAAATTGCTAACTCTGGTGCCTATTAGCATACCAAAGTAGATGCTGGCCTCTGGGCTCCCTCAGTATCACAAGCATCTAGCTCTTTTCAGCCCTTCCCTACCTAAACTTCTCCAGCTCAGGGTCTCCCCTCCCACAGCCTCTCATTTCTCCTTAAAAGCTCCACTATTTTGGCTATGCATGCTCTCAGTCCCCTCTTTGCCTCCCTCTTTCAGTCTCCCCCCACCCCACTTCCTCCTCTGGCCATGTTCAGGCTACTATTCTCTCTCCCTGTTCTGGACTCTTCCAGGTGCCTCTGGCAGTTCTCTCAGTCATATCTACAATAAAAACCTTCCCTTAACCACACCTTGGAGAAGTCATGTCAGTTTATACAGTTTATACATCTGCTGCCAGAATTTCCAGGTGGGGTACTGTCAGTTTAGACATTGGGGACTTTGACTGAGGCTCAAGTGTCACTGGTCAGATGCTGCAGCCTCAAATGGAGAGACACCCTCTGCCATCCTCAGTCCTATAGGGACATCTTCCTGACAGTGTCTCAGCTGCCTCTTCCCAACTCCCATCACTTCGCCCAAGGCGTTAGTCATAGCTCAAAGGCCAGAGAACAGATGAAAAAGATGAAAGAGACCTCTCTGGAGAGAACTCTCTGCCATAACTCCCCACATAGACCTGGGGTGTATCTCTGAGTCCCTTAGGTCCAGCCTGGTTTTTACAAGCTCCCCCCACTGAGCGGCACCTGTGAACACTCACAGCCCCCTGTAGCCTCTGTTTAGTGGTGGGAACGGTGTTGATCAAAGCAGAGGCCTTCTCCTCTTGATCTTATTCACTGGTGTCAGGAGCAGGAGAGACCCAGAGAACCAATAACTACTTAACTGTGCCAGGCAGAAACCACCATGAAGGTGCCGACTAGGGAAATGAGGGTAGGGTTGGAAAGGACCTCTCTAAGGAAAATTTCTCAGGAATACACATATAAGGTGGTGACATATTAGCATATTAGACCAAAGTCAGGGTCAAACCGTGAATGTAGATGGAAGAGTAGCCAGAGAGCTGGTGTGGCTACACAGAGAAGTGACACGTATAACAAACAGGGATTCTGACCACAGCTCATACTTCAGGCTGCTCTGAGTCAGCTTGTGTGCCTTCTGAGCCTGGGGTTCCTGAACACTGCCCCACTGTATTCAACAATCTCCATAACTCTCAATATGGAGACACAAGATCCCTAGATACTCCTCTACATCCTATGACTTCAGATCTCATGGGTCAGAAGTAACAAAGCAGACTGGGCCAACCTCTTCCACTTGAAGCCATGCTTCCTCAAAGGGTTCATGACACATGTAAAGCTGGATAAAGGGAACCCTCTCTTTCTCTCATAGCCCACAGTGGGACTTGAAAAACAGAAAGGCCACTTTCTATTATGGGAAGAGTCCAGCACCACTGTGTCTTCTCCTCTCCCCAGGCTCCTTCACATAGAGCCTGAGGGTGGGTGTGGTAGGTAGCAGGTGGGATTGGGCTTGTGGAAGGTATGCAACCTCAATTTCTAGAACTCTCTTGAAAGTATGGGCATACTTCATACTTTGAGTGTTCAGCATGGCTCCTGGTTGTAGAAGAAAGGCCCTCCTCCTGCTATGACTCCAAATGAAACCTGCACATGTTTTGAGGTAGACTTGTTAACAACCTTGGTAAAGTGTAGCTTCCAGGAAGCCACCGCATCCTCTCAAAGAACAGAGCTTGGGCCTAGGGTTTGTGTAATTCTCAATTTGGCTGCCGCCATAACCAGGTCTCCTTATGGGTCCTATACTTATTTACTCTTCCCAGGTGCCTGGTATGAGACATATTGGCATGTTCTTTGAAAAACAGGCCTTGGGCATGGGGTCAGAGGTCATCAATGACAAAGCAGACAGGGCCACACTCTTCCACTTGAAGCAGCACTTCCTTCAAGGGTCCATGGCATGTGGAATGAGTCCTGGAAGTGGAGAATGAATCAGGATTGCCACAATCAGCTTCACCAGTCACTCCATGTAGGCCATCAGAGGGGTGACAGGTGCCACTATCAAAATATGTCATCATGAGCATCATAATCTTGAGCTGACAGTGGACATGCAAGGTTTGTATCAAAATCTGGGAGGTTTTTTTTATAGAATGATCAAAAATTCATGCACTTCTGCTGAGACCTCATTTCTCATATGTGGTTAGAAGGCATGACATTTGGGCAAAACTTCTCTGAGTGGGCTTTGGAGCAGGGAGCTCCAATCTATAAATCATTGCCTGTTGGTCACTTACCTTTGCAAACACTACACCAGGCTCTCAAGGCCAGCAATGGCTCTGGAAGCCCTGGATGACATGAAATTTGTCCTTCTGAGGGTTCCTCTGAGTGAAACCCAACCTGAGTCTGGGTTGCTAAGGAAAATGACAGGGTTCATAAGATCTGACGTTGCATGTTGTCTGTATGTCAGGCACTCATTCAAAGACAAACAATACTGCATTGTTCCCTTGCCCTTCTGACAAGATGCAGATAAGGAAACTGAGGCACAGTCCCGAACAGAAGACAGTGACAAAGTAACTCAGGGAGACAGAAAAGATGGAGGAGTTATGCACCTGCCTGAACTCCTCTCAGCCCCTAGAGATGATCCTCCCCTCCTTCCTCCCTTGACAGGCATGAGAAATGGAACATAATATCTGAAAATCAGAATCTCTCAAGTATTCACTTGTGGTTCAGTTTTACTCCATCTGTCTTACTGCACCACTTCTTTGGGGAGTGCCACACAAGGGCAGGGACCGTGCAGTCACACAAAACAAATAGCCCACGTTTGCAAGAGCCAAAAATTGCTTTGCCTAGTAAAGCGTGACTTTAATAAGCGTTAGATGTTGCAGTCACATAATTTACAGTGGGCTTTTTTCTAATAGTGCCATTTTGAACAGCTAAAGCCCTGGCAAAATGTCTAAGACGTAATTTCCGTTGGAGAAACGGTTTTCTTTTCTGCAAATGGTCTCTAAGTGAGAAAAGGATTTGAATCAATTATTTGACACTGGACACAAAGTACTGGCCTATAAAATGGATTTTTAGAAAGGAGAGGGTTGGGGGGGGGCGGGGAACAAACTATGAGAAGTGACTGATGAAAGAATCTCTTGGTCCCAGCAGTGACGTCACCCCACATGTTCTGTGTTCCCCAGTGTGTGCTCCCCAACTTGCTTTAGTTTAGCCACCAAGCCCAAGTCTCTAGCCGATGTTGTTTACCCATTGTCCTAGTTAAGGTTGTGAGGAAACACTGTGACAAAAACAACTTGGGGAGGAAAGGGACCATGTTATACACACTTTCAACTCACTGATCATAATGGAAAGAAGTCAGGACAGGAACTCAAACAGGGCAGGAGCCTGGAGGCAGGGGCTGACGCAGAGGCCATAGAAGAGTACTGCTTACTGGCTTGCTCCCCAGGAATTGCTCAGCCTGCTTTCTTATAGAACCCAGCACCGCCAACCCAGGGATGGCCCCACCCATAATGGTCTGGGTCCCATCAATCACTAATTGAGGAAATGCTCTACAGCCAGAGTGTATGGATGCATTTCCTCCTTTCAGATGACTCTAGCTTGTGCCACATTGAAAGAAAACTAGCCAGCATACCGATAGAGACAATGCCATCAGTAATGGAAGAGAACACAGGCATTGCTTTACAAATATAATCATGTGAACAGCTGTAGACTGAGGCTTGTACATCAGGACCCTCAACAGAAATGAAAAGAAAGCAGTGCCTCCCACTGAGAGGCAGAGCCCAGGTCCAGTCCAGCTATGACTTACCTGGAGTGACCAAGTGAGCAGAGAACATCGGGGGAGGGGGGCAGAGTGGAAACACCCTGCACCTCCAGATGCTCTTGCACAGGAAGAGATCCCTGCATCCTCTCCAAGAACAGGATCAAACTGGCTACCCCATGGCAGGTACCCTGATGGTCTCATGAAATTCGAAATAGCAACAGTCCAAGCACCCAGCCATGGTGCTTGCCAGGCAGGCTATAGCACTCAGGTGGCCCGTTTTCCCCCACTGTAGGCTAGAATGTATGGTTAGTCGGTAGCTATCTGAAAATGGCGGTGAGGCCACACATAAGACTCTGGTTTCTTTACTCTTCCAATCTGGGTTCCATACAAGACACTTTCCGGGAAAATGCCAGGCTTTCAGTACCACATTGGGACTGCTGAAGCAGCCACCTTTATAGTCTGAGCAGCTACCAGGTTCTAAGTCCCCAGCATGTAGATGGTCACCTGTACTATGTAAAGCAGTCTAATAAATCCCCTTTGGTAACACATACATTCTATCCACTCCATTCTTCTAGAGAACTCTGATACAGTTGGGGCATTCTTATTCAGATACAATCAATCAATCAACCAATCAATCAATCTTGGCTTACATAAGTTTTAACCAGGAATGGAGTCTCCAGGTTACTAAGAGATTCCCAGGAAACTGACATGCTATTCTGGGTCACATGTCACTCGACTGTATGAAGCCTCTGGAGACTCAGCTGCTAAGTATACAAAGCATCCACAGTTTAGACTTGGTGCACAGATGACAAAAGAAATCTGCTTGCAAGGGGGTAAAATAAAACCAAGTGTCACAGGGGAAATGGCACAGGTCAGGCAGTGGGCCTATGGCCAGAACTGTACCAACCTGAGGAATGAGTGCCAGGGAACAGGGCATGGAGGAGGCACCCAGATGAGGCTGCATACAGGAAAGTGAGACCATGCTTACCTTAAACCCACAGCCAAGCCCAACTGTCCTCTTCTAAGGCCATGGTCATAATTACCTTGTGCTGTCTGCTTTGTAGAATTGTACCTCTCAGCTATGTTTAAAGGTCAGAGGACAGTTCTCTCCTGGGAGTCAGTCTCTCCTTTAACCACGTGAATCCTTGGGGATTGAACCCAGGTCACCAGATTTGGCAGCAAGTGCCTTTAACGACTGAGCAATTTCACGGGCTGTGCCTTGTTTAAATGAGAATTCCCCCTACCCCCTAGGCTCATATATTTGAGTATCTAGTTTCTGGTGGGTGGGTATGTTTAGAAAGGATTAGGAGGTATGCCCTTGTTGGAGGTGGTGTGTCACTGGCAGTGGGCTTTGAGGTTTCAAGAGCCCATGCTAGACCCAGTCTCTCTGTCTCTCTATCTTTCTGTCTCTCTGTGTCTCTCGGTGTGTCTCAGTGTGTCTCTGTGTCTGTCTGTCTCTCTATGTGTCTCTGTCTGTCTCTCTCTTTCTGCCTTTCTCTCTCTGCCTACCACCTGTAGATCAGTATATAAGAACTTAGCTTCTGCTCCAGCACTATACGACCTGTCACCATGTTCCCTGCCATTATGGTCATGGACTGACCCTCTGAAACTATAAGCAAGCCTCCAATTAATTTCTTTAGAAGCTACAGTGATCATGGTGTCTCTTCACAGCAGCAAAACAATAACGAAGACACAGACCCACCCTTCCCTTTTCACTTCTTAAGTCTTCTAAAAGTGTCTTGCTTATCACTAAGGTTGGGATATCAGTGTCCCCTTCTAAGAAGCCTCTAGTCCTTCAGATGGCCTGTCTGAAATTCCATCTGCCTTTATACCCAACTTCTTCAAGATCCCCATTCCTGCTGTGTGTATCTTCATTCTTATAGCTGGACCCCTGAGGGCAGGAATCTGAATTCGATGCCTATGGTGCTGTAATGAAGTGCCAGTGGTGAGCATCTTAAACAGAGAATGGGTTTTCTCACAGTTCTGAAGCCCAAATGTGAAATCACTGTGTTGGCAGGATGGTCCCTCTGAGGCTCTGAGGACAGATGCAGACGTGAGGATGCCTGTCTTCTCCCTGTGTATCTTCATGTCATCAGCTTCCCTATCTGAGATTTCAGTCCAAATGGTCCCTTCATCAGGGACACCCACCAGGCTGAGGGGAGCCTACCTTAGTTTCACTTTACCTATTGGAAGACCCCAACACTCTCTCTCTCTCTCTCTCTCTCTCTCTCTCTGAGATGCTGGAGTTAGACTCTAGAGTGTGGCTTTTCTGTCAGGGAGGCAGGTACATGACAACATACTGTTCCTTCCTATGTCCACAGCTCCTGTCAAGCAGCTGCTCTGGGCGAGGAGAGCTAGAGAGAGATAATCCAGAGATAGGAAAGCCAGGGAGGAGGATAGATGGGGATGAAAGAACCCAAGGAGAGTGAAACACAGAGTCTGGGACTGAAAGAAAGGGGGGATCTGGGAGGAGGCGGTGAAGCATTGAACCAGTCAAGCCCACCCATGACATGGAAGGGGGCTCCTTCTGTTCTCCTTCATCCAGGAGAACAAGAACGATATAAGACCAACAGAAGAGAGGCGACTGATGATTGGCAAGTGAGGAAATATAAGTATTGTGAGGTGGTGATAAAGCTCTGTGGATTATAACATTTGCTGCCAAGTTTGACAACCTGAGTTCAATCCCAAGATCTACGTGGTGGAAGGAGATAACTGATTCATTCCCAAGGGTTATCTCCTCTGACCTCTGTATATATGCCATGGGACGGACACACGGACACACACCAAACTCTGTGCAAGGGGGTGTGTGGGTGGGGTGGACAGAAAGGGAAAGACCCTAGGAACCCCACAGGGCATTGCTAAGGAGACATCACAGATGGCAAAACAGAATCTGCTGCTGGCATCACTGGGCCAGAAAGCATCCGTGCAATAAAGGACCAGGAGAGAACACATGCACAGCCTCTGATTCAACAGTCATTCTCCACGAGCATAGACAGACCAGTGGGTACATTACCATCACACATGCCTGAATGTGCATGAGCCCAGCATAAAGGTATGCTGACAGTCACCGTTTTACTGCATTTAATTGAATATTCAGGGAGGAAGCTGCTCTGCCAACCAAGTACAAGGACCTGGCTTTAGTTTCCAGAAACTGCATAAAAAGACGGGTATAGCAAAAACTCCCAGCAAACCCAGGACTGGGATGACTGCAGGGGATACAGGAAGATCCCTGACACTCATGATCTAGGCAGTCTCTCTGTATCAATAAGCCTTGGTTTCAGTGAGAGACCTAATCTCAAAACGTAAGGTAGAGAATGGGCAAGAAGGACTCCTAGAATCAGCCTCTAGCTTACACACACACACACACACACACACACACACACACGCACACACACGCACACACACACGCACACACACGCACATACACATACACACACACAAATAGTCATATACACTTTTCCTGGTTACTCAGAATAAACTCAAGATAGAGGTTAGCTTCACTCTGCCTTGGATTTTCTGGAAAAAGAAATATACCTCTAACAATCACGTCGTAAATATAATAGCTTCACTCTGCCTTGGATTTTCTGGAAAAAGAAATATACCTCTAACAATCACGTCGTAAATATAAAGATTTAATCCCAGCACCAAAGTGTCTTGATCCTTATATTTTCTTCCCAAAATTACTTTAATGGTTTAAAACAACGTTAGTAAATTATTCCTACAGAAAAGATTCGCTTTACAGCCCTCTATAAAGGGCATTGAAATACCCATGGATGTTTAAGCAATATGGACGCAGCTGTTTCTCAGCCAGTGGGTAGCATGTGCTGTGGCTTCTCAGTAAACAATAGCTTTTGAAATGAAACCCTCTTGTCCACTTAGAAAAAATAATTTTAAAATAATTTAAACCCAGCAGCAGCCTATGTGTCAGAAAGTTTTCAAGACCAAAATGTGAATACATTCACTATTTTCCAACAACTGTACTTCTTTAGTCATCCCAAGGAAGGCATAGCAACCACTTGATAGCTGGTAGCCTGGTGTAAAATATTCTCCCAGTTCAATGCAGGCCAGAAGTGAGGGGAGGGGAAAAGATTGTGGAAGTGCTTGGAGGCTTCTCATTAGGAAAATTCTCGGTTCACCTGCTATGTCCAAATCAAACTGCCGGGGCTGGCACTGGCTCTGGGAAGCACCGCTGCTTGAGAAGTGGGCAGCTGGAACCCGCGGCGCATCTTCCCTTGTCAGGGATGAATCAATCATGGCGAGAGATGTCAGCATCTGCCCAAACCATTTCATATTAGAATAAATGGCAGATGGTGGTGTTTTTATATTTAATCAGTTCCACCAAATGCAGTTTCATCTCCTCTAAAGCAAAGCCATCTGTGACGTGTAGGTGTGCGAGCTCGCTGAAGGCCTGCTGCAGAACCTTTCTCAGAAAGGTAAAGCCTACCGCTAACGTTTGCTGACACGAGCGAGGCACAGTGAGCCCGGAAGCCTTTAGAATAGAGCCTCGTGTTGTCAAGAAATGCTAAATATTTATGGTGGGGGGTGGCCTCCATCTGAGACTTGGAGCACAGGTCACACTTCTAGAAGTGTCCAAACTGTCTGGAAACATTCTTAAAACAAAAGTGACTCTTTCATTTGCCTGTGCATCATTCTGACTCAGTGCTTGCTTTGTTTGAAATTAATTTTTAGATTTATACTCTTATGTGTATGAACATTTGGTGCGTGTATGCCTGCGTGTGTGTGTGTGTGTATGTGTGTGTGTGTGTGCATGTACCATGTGCTAGGCCTGGTGCCCACAAAGATTAGAAAAGGACTTCAGATCCGTAGAGCTGGAGTGAAAGGTATCATGAGCCCCCATATAGGTGCTGGGAAATGAACCTAGGCACTCTGGAAAAGCATTCAGTTCTCTTAACCATTGAACCATCTCCCCAGCCCCCTTTCTGTTTACTTTGATAAGAATTCTTCCAAATCAAGTTAAATGCCTCACACAACATTGAGTGCCCACACCCACAATACCAAAATAAAAAAAAAATTGTAATGTGTTATATATACTTCCTATCCCAGTGAGGGCTGACTGGTGCAAAAAAAAAAAAAAAATGGAATTGTTTTTAATGCTGGCAGAAAGGACACACCACTTTTGGCCACAGAAAGCCACATGGGAGCCTACTACCAGTGGCAAGTTTACATTCTACCCTCCTAAAATTGAAAGCCACGGTCAGCATTACATAGAGACAAGGATAGAGCCATGTTCCCACCACAAGCAAGTAATGGCTGGTTACCTTTCCCTAAGATACAGAACACTGAAGAGGTAGGTTGTTCCAGAACATTCTGTCCCACTCAGAACACAGGGGGTGCATGCATTTCTTATGAGACACCATGCAGCTGGCAACAACTACTGTTCTACAGGTATTATCCTTCTGGTATTATTTTAAAGGTTGACCAATGTCCCCAAATCCCCAGCTCTCCTAACATGACATAGCCTATTCCTGCCTCCCCCTCTGCTCTATGACCTGCCCCAATCCTTTAAGGAAGGTCAGGACCTCCGCCACCCTGAAGCTGTCCTGTGCCCTGAAGTTTTCTGGTCCCCTGGTTTCCGTTGTGGTTTGTGTACCCACTACCAAATGTCCTGACTGTTTAACATCCTATCTCCTCCATAAGTTCTCTAATTCCTCATGTCCTGCTTTACACTGATTCAAAGCTACCATTTTCTTTCTGTGTTTCTTTCTTTCTTTTGTTGTAGCTTATTTGTTCGAGTTTGGGTTTTTTGATAGTGGTGACATCAGTGATGGTGGTAGTGACAGTATTTACTTTTGCTATTTTATTTTGCTAAGTAAAATGGTCTTACACAGTCCAAGCTGGACTTCTTAGATAGCCAAGGATGACCCAGAACTCCTGACTCTCCCATGTCCTCCTCCAAGTGCTGATATTACAAGTGTATACTATCATACCAAGCTGATAGCTACCCTTCTCAGCTTCTTCGTGTTACTTAAAACAGAGCAGAAACAGTAAAAATTAAGAATGAGTGAACAAGACTAGAGGTAGCTCACTTGATCGAGTACTTGTCTAGTGTGCACCAAAACCATGAGTTCGGTGCTCTGCACCCCATAAACTGAGTGTCTGTAATTCCAGAGCTCCAGTGTTGAAGCAGACCAGAAGCCTGCCATGACATCCACAATTAGGAAAGCATCAACAAGAGGGCAATGCTGTCGCTCCACCTACTTTCTCTTTACTCTCTCTGGGACCCCAGCCCAGTGATAGTGTCACCTGCCACCCAGAGTGGGTGTGATGGTTTGTATATTCTTGGGCCAGGGAGTGGCACCATTTGGAGGTGTGGTCTTATTGAAATAGGTGTGACCTGGTTGGAGTAAGTGTGTCACTGTGGGTATGGGTTTAAGATCCTCATCCTAGTTGCCTGGAAGTCAGTCTCCCACTAGCAGCCTTTGGATGAAGACATAGAACTCTCAGCTCTGCCTGTGCCATGCCTGCCTGGATGCTGCCATGCTCCCACCTTGATGATAATGGACTGAACCTCTGAACCTGTAAGCCAGCCCCAAGTAAATGTTGTTTTTTATAAGACTTGCCTTGGTCATGGTATCTGTTCACAGCAGTAAAACCCTAACTAAGACAGTGGGCCTTCTGTCTTCAGTTAAACCTTTCTGAAAACGCCTTCACAGACTACTCAAGAGGTATGTTTCTATGGTGATTCAAAATTCCATCAAATTAGCTGTATTAACCACAACACCCATTAAGTGGCTGTCTCCCTGCCTATAATAAGTCCATGGCTGGAAACACAGGCTCTTTTCTTATTTTTTTTTTTCTTCCTGAAAAAGACTTATCCGATGAGGCAGACCCTGAAAAGCGAAATAAGTCTTCCCCTGCCTCACCTCTACCTGGTGGTCATGGCCTGGCTCTCTCAGTCATTAGCCATTTCTACATTATGATACTCAACTCCTCCATCAGCCACTTTCTTCCCTCTGAGTTCATCTAGGTTTTTCCTTACCCAGCAACCACTGCGCTCCAGCTTAAAAGCATCCAAGAACTTCCTGACACAGCGGGAACTGCAGACATGTGGTTCTTTCTGGTCACACCTCCTCTTGTGCCCCTGGACTTCTCCCCAGTGGGCCACATTGACCTTTCCTCTGTGTCCTATGTACCCACCTCCTATCTGTCCTGGGGCTCACACTTGTCCTACATACAACACTCTAGCTGCCTCCTCTTCTTCGCTCTAGCACCAAAGCCCCTCCTCCAAGTTCCTCAGCTCTCCACTCAAGTGAACTCTTGTCCTTGGGCTATCTACCCGCTCATAAGGTCCCGGGGTTCTAAGATTGTCTTGGTACTGTTTACAGCAGACACACTTTGGCTTATTGTTTGGTCCTGTGAATGTCCTGTGAACCCTAAAGACATGGGAGACTTTTCTTTTGGCTACATCCACTTTGCCGTGAACTTGTCTTACCCTCACTGAGTCTTCAGGAAAAAATTGCTGGTTTCCTGATAGTATCTTTGAACATCACTGATATTTCAGCTTTCTATAGCTGAAAGGGTTAAGTAGTTACCTGATAAGACTTCCGGAAAGTTATGACCTCAGATTCCCATAGACACTGCACTTGCACTAAAAATGGTATCAAACTCAAGATCCCATGACAGTCCACTGAAATTTACCTAAGTAGGCCCAGTCACTGTTCTCTAAGACTCAAGGGCCATTAGACTGGACCCATCTGTCAGACAAGTGACCACTGAAGGAGCAGGTTTGTGCAGGTGGGCCATGCTCCTGAAGATGAGGAGACCGTGGGCATGGGACAAATAGCTCCCAGCCTAAGGGAGATCAAAACCTCCCTGGAAGTTACAGCTGCAAAAAATTGGGACATTTGTGTATTTGGGAGGAGGGGTGGGGAGAGAGAGAGGCCTATCATCACAGGTGGAGATGAGAAATCACTCTGACAGGGACATAAAAGTTAACCCACCTAAACCCCAGCTATCATGAATAGCAGGAACTATATCTTATATTCTAAAACCAGTGACTGCTTTCCCATACCTCCACAAAGGAAGTTTATGTTTGGGTCCAGAGCTAGATAGACCAAAAGTCCCTTTGGAGCCAGGTCTTGATGGTACAACTTTGGTTTGCAATCAGTAGGTGTCACTGAAACCTGTCATGAGCAGTCTATTGCTGTTGCTGAAGAAAATGGCTTCCATATATGTCCCCCATATATGAGCCCATACCATCCTGAAATTTTTTTTAAGATTTATTTATTTTCACCAGGCAATGGTGGCGCACGCCTTTAATCCCAGCACTTGGAAGGCAGAGGCAGGCAGATTTCTGAGTTTGAGGCCAGCCTGGTCTACAGAGTAAGTTCCAGGACAGCCAGGGCTATACAGAGAAAGCCTGTCTGTCTTAGTCAGGGTTTCTATTCCTGCACAAACATCATGACCAAGAAGCAAGTTGGGGAGGAAAGGGTTTATTCGGCTTACACTTCCATGCTGCTGTTCATCACCAAAGAAAGTCAGGACTGGAACTCAGACAGCTCAGGGAGCAGGAGCTGATACAGAGGCCATGGAGGGATGTTCTTTACTGGCTTGCCTCCCCTGGCTTGCTCAGCCTACTCTCTTATAGAACCCAAGACTACCAGCCCAGAGATGGTCCCACCCACAGGGGCCTTTCCCCCTTGATCACTAATTGAGAAAATGCCTTACAGTTGGATCTCATGGAGGCATTTCCTCAACTGAAGCTCCTTTCTCTGTGATAACTCAGCTGTGTCAAGTTGACACAAAAATAGCCAGTACAATTGACCCCTTGTCAACTTGACACACAAACACATCACTAGTAAGCCTCAACCCTTACATTCTTATTCATCCCCAAGATCTAAATAACTTTAAAAGTCCCACAGTCTTTACATATTCTTAAAATTTGAATCTCTTTAAAATATCCATCTCTTTTAAAATCCAAAGTCTTTTTACAATTAAAAGTCTCTTAACTGTGGGCTCCACTAAAACAGTTTCTTCCTTCAAGAGGGAAAATATCAGGGCACAGTCACAATCAAAGCAAAAATCAATCTCCAACCGTCCAACGTCTGGGATCCAACTCACGATCTTCTGGGCTCCTCCAAGGGCTTGGGTCACTTCTCCAGCCATGCCCTTTGTAGCACACACGTCGTCCTCTGGGCTCCAGATGCCTGTACTCCACTGCTGCTGCTGCTCTTGGTGGTCATCTCGTGGTACTGGCATCTCCAAAACACTGCGTGACCCCTTCAGTCCTGGGCCTTCAATTACAACTGGGGCTGCACCTTCACCAATGGCCTTCCATGGCCTCTCACAGTGCAGAGCCTGAGCTGCTGTGTGACCCCTTCATGCCTTCAAAACCAGTACCACCTGGGTGACCCTTACACATTACCAAGTCCCACTGCAGAAGGAGTACAACCTTGCCCATCTCTGGAACACAGCCTCTTTGTGCTTTCAGAAAACACTTCCCAGAAGATGTCACCTCAACGATGCTGGTCTCTTCTTAATCACCGCTAATTTCTTAGCTCCAGCTAACCAGCATCAATAGTCCCAGTAATGCAAAGTTTTTGCTTTAGTAGTTCTGGTATCTTGTTAATCACAGCTGATTCTTCAGCCCCAGCTAACCAGAACTACAAAATCTTCACAATCAAAACAGCAATGGCCCTGAAAAGAGTCTTTAATTTTCCCTGTGAAATTTCACAAACCAGACCTCCATCTTCTGCACTGTTCTCAACATTATCTTCCAAGCTCCTACACAACATCTGACAGAACTCTTAACAATGAATGGATCTTCAAGCCCAAAGTTCCAAAGTCCTTCCACAGTCCTCCCCAAAACATGGTCAGGTTGTCACAGGAATACCCCACTATGCTGGTACCAATTTGTCTTAGTTAGGGTTTCTATTCCTGCACAAACATCATGACCAAGAAGCAAGTTGGGGAGGAAAGGGTTTATTCGGCTTACACTTCCATGCTGCTGTTCATCACCAAAGAAAGTCAGGACTGGAACTCAGACAGCTCAGGGAGCAGGAGCTGATACAGAGGCCATGGAGGGATGTTCTTTACTGGCTTGCCTCCCCTGGCTTGCTCAGCCTACTCTCTTATAGAACCCAAGACTACCAGCCCAGAGATGGTCCCACCCACAGGGGCCTTTCCCCCTTGATCACTAATTGAGAAAATGCCTTACAGTTGGATCTCATGGAGGCATTTCCTCAACTGAAGCTCCTTTCTCTGTGATAACTCAGCTGTGTCAAGTTGACACAAAAATAGCCAGTACACTGTCTCAGAAAAAAAAAAAAAGATTTATTTATTTTCATTTATGTGTATGTGTCTATATGTGTAGATGCTATGTGCTTGCAAATGCCAGTGGAGGCTGGAAACAGGCATGGATCCCTGGAACCGGAATCATGGGCACTTATGAGCTGTGGCATATGGGCGCTGGGAACTGAACTCTCTGGAAAGGCAGCAAGCACTCTTAACCACTGAGCCATGTCTCCAGCCCCAAAGTATTCATATTATAACTCAGACATCCCCATGGACACTGACTATAACCTAATTAAAAGATGAAAAGACTCATAGATGGAGTCTGAAAATGGTAACAGGAAGGTAACAGGACTGTTATATGCCTACCTTGGAAGGAAAATCATTACTGCTCCTGACAAACTGTATCTCTCCGTGTCCATGAGTACCCTGCTTTGCCTGACTGCCAGGAACCCCATCGCCGAACAAGATGGGAAATCACACTGAAATTATCACCCTCGGGGGTTTTTTTTTGCCACCTACTTCCTTCTTTATTCCCTTAAGTTTCTATTTCTGTTTCATCTTTGTTAAGAGTTAGTGAGTAACAGTTATTGTTTGGGCTGGCTTGTTGATTTTCTATTTGTGCGGATATCACATATTCCAGTGTCTGTTGGTCAGCTTCATTCTCTTAAACAATTACGTAATGAATTCCAATGCTTCAAATAGAATTCCTTTTAACCTAGAGTTTGTTTTGGAGAAGAAGTGAATGTATTCCTCCTGTGTAGTGGGGATGGAAGGGCCTCCTTTAAGCCCTGATGTCCCTTCTGCCCTCTGGCTGAAGTCCTGTAGCTACCAAGTGGCCACTGCATCCCCTCAAGGCAAGAAGTCAGAAGAAATCCTGAGCAAAGGCACAAACTCCTGCATATGAGGAAAATAATTTTGTTGTAAAAATGAAGCAGAGAGGAGGAATATAGGCAAAGAGGAAAACCTTGGTTGAGAGAAATTACTAATATGTAGCAGATAGAATGGCAAACGTCCCTGGGCTAACTCTGAGCTTCAGTAACAAAGTCCTCAGCTGCACAGTGGTGGAGCCCCTCTCCTTCCCTTGATAACAAACGGGCTGTACCCTTCCGTTCTCTAGCTGAGACCCAGGTCCTTCTCCAGAATCATGTGCCTGGATACTCAGAGAAGTTAGCTCTCATTACCACATCCCTTCCTAGGGTCAGGGGAGCCATTAGCTCAGGCTTCCAAGTGCTCCCATTCTAGAGCAAGCTGCTCTGCAGGCAGGAATACAAAGGAAACCCAAATGCTCGTTCCCTGGGCTCAAATAATGCACAGCACCAGTGCTGGAAGAACCACAACGAGCACACACCTCATTTCACAGGTCAGGGACAGAGCCCAGACCAGGACAGAAGAGGCCATAGGCTCCCAACACCCACTCATGGCTCCCCCTGCTGTGCATGCCACTGCAGTTACCCTATTCAAAACTCAAGGTGACAGGGTGCTATTTTTCAGAGTGATCCCAGGAAGATATTACCACAATCTTCAGAGAGTTTCCTGTCTCTCTTCACCCCAAATTTACCATGTGTGAAAAACCTACATGTTCCCAATCTGTTTAGAAACAAAAAAAAAAAACAAAACAAAACAAAACAAACAAACAAAAACCAGAAAGAACTACAGCCAAGCCAGAGTTCTGCTCCTGAGAAGTTAGCTACAATAATTAAGATGGCTACTTCTGCTGTGTTCTGAGGAAGGTGTTTCTTCTTCTCTCATCAGGAGAAATCAAAGAGTCCAGGTTCTTTGTGTTCACCTTGCCCTCTGTCTTGCTGAAAACTTTCAATTTCTTTGGAAACAAAAAACAAAAACAAGAAAACAAAAAAAGACAGCTCAGACTCTCCATTTTATTTCCCAAAAGGATGAAAAAAAGGAAGCAGTCAGGCTGTCCAGGATCCTCTTTGTACTGGACCCAGACACCTTGGACTTGATTCACACTGCAGGAGGAGCCCGGGTACCAATTACTGGCTGTGCCAAGGAATAAACTTCTGCTTCCCTACCCATGAAATAAACATAGTGATCTATATTTCAGAGCTTAGTCAAGCCTAATGGTGCAGACCAGCCACAGGCTGAGAGGCATGAGGATCACAAGTTCAAGGTTTCCATGGGGCTACAGACTGAGCTCAAGGCCTGAGTAACTTAGCAGGACGCTGTAGCAATCTGAAATAAAGGGAAAGCGCTCACCATACAAACGTGATATCTAGGGTTCCCATCCCCTGCTTCAGCATATCGTCAGGTAAGTGAGGTGCCTCACCTGTAATCCTGGCACTTAGAAGGCAAAGGTGGAATCTGAAAATCAGACTAGCTTGCTACATGAGCCTTGTGTTAAAAGCTTTATGTTCAACCAAGAGACCCTGGCTTAGTGAATAAGCTGGAAAGTCTGAGGAGGAACCAGTCTGGGGCCCTCCCATGTTCTCATACATACATGCAAAATGTGTATACACACCATAGATTCAACAGACCCAAACAAAACATACAATTTTTAATTTAAAAGTAAATTAAAGGGTTGGGTTTCAGTCCAGTGGTAGAATGTGTGGTATGCACAAGGGCCTGTGTTCAATCTTCAACAACAACAAAAAAAAAAATTAAAGCTAAATGAAAAGACTTGGCATCCAGGATTCATGGAATACATCTTCAGACCTCTACCACTCTGAGCACACTGCAGGTCCTCCCTCAGCTCATGCTAACTCCTCCTCTTTCCTGTCTCTGCTGATTAGGAAAAGAATGCCTCATGAACTGCCTGGCCTACCTACTCCCAAGTAAGCCACATGGAATTACCATGTCTTCTCAGGCATAAATATACATCAGATGCCTGGCATAGTACCATTAGCATAATGAATATTCTAACATTGAAGCTAGAACCAAACATTAATCTTTGGGGAATACTAATTGCCAAGAATATGATTGCCAACCTATAGTGGGCAGAAGGGATTGAACTTATGAAACCAAGGATCCATGGTGCCCTTTAAGACTCAGGCATAAGTCTGTCACAGCCCCAAAATCTAGCCATGTGCACATGTGCACACATATCTACCCACTATCCCTTCTCTATCTCCATTAATTTATTTTTATCATGTCACTGGTAGAAATGAACTATAATTTAGTTGGTGTATATCAGCATGCAAACATATATATATATATATATATATATATCAGCATGCAAACGTATATATATATGCAAAAGTATATATATGCAAAAGTATATATATATATATATATATACATGTGTGTGTGTGTGTGTGTGTGTGTGTGTACGTACATAAACATGTATATAGCCATTGCATTGTATCTGGAACATGTAGAAAGGTCAAGCTGAGCAATTGTAACTAAAATAAAATATAACTCTTTTTTTTTGGGGGGGGGGAGGCAATAAGCTCACTATGTATCTTAGGTTGGCCTTGAACTTGTGGCAATCTTCCTGCCAAGCTCATACAGGGTCATGACCAGGAAGTTGAAATTCAAATTCCGCTTCAGCAGATGCCACAAGCTGCCCACTAAACAAAGCATTTCTGGCATTCAACAATGCACTTGGTATCATTTCTTACGGTTTCTGGCAAGGGGTGGTGGGAACAGGTTCTGCTGGCTAAGAAAGGGACTGGGAAGTGTGGATAAAGAGCTTTTTGTCACACAAGAATAACATTTGTCCGGGACACTGCCCAGATGCAGATTTGGATTGGTGACTCAGCTCGGAACCAAAGAGCCACAGTTTATACTTAAGGAAGAGGTGTGACCTTGACCTTGACCTCAGAATTAGTGTCAACTCCCAAGCTGCCTTTACAATTCCTTGTAAATGGGACAGGGTAAACAAGATACAAAAGTAAAGAGGACCCAAGCAGGGCTCCAGAAGAGAGTCACTCCACTGTCTAGCTTTTGAGAAAAACCTTGGAAACTAAACTCAAAACAGATGTATGTGACTAGAAGTCCCAGACCCTCCTCCTGCTCATCCCCAAAGCAACCAATGCCAGACAGATTAAGATGCCAGCATGGCACTCTACCCTGATGCTCTGCAGGAACAAACCCAGAAGGCTCAGAAATCAAGGCCATTGTAGTGGCCTCTGTAAGCCAACCCTTCCCCTGCAATGATTTCTTAAAGAGGCTAAGAAGGGAGCCTGGAGTATAGAGAGGCAGAAAGCAGGTCCTGGAGCTGCACGCAGCATTTTAGGACCTTTGCTTTAAGATAAATAAGGCCAGGAAAGGCATCAACCAGACAGACTTGGGGGTCTATGGGTTCACACTGGCTCAAGCGTGGAAAATGGATGGGAGGTAAGAAAACAGAAGACAGAAAGACAAAGTAGGCAATTTGGCTAGGAAACCCAAGCAAGAGGCAATTCAAGAGGCCCAAAGGATGTGAAATTGATTAGACTTGTTGATGGATTAGAACTTGAAGGAAAGACAGCCATGAGGGAAATTCCCAGGTATTGGCTTGGCAGCTGACTAATAGAAAAGTCCTATAAAGATCAATCTGAAAGGCTGACACAAGTGCAGAAGTCCTCTAAGACAAACTCCTTACTCTGTGCGGTCCATGTCAAGATGACAAAGTGACAATCCAAACCTTAATTCAATACCTCGTGGTGGCATGTGGGGAACAGAGGCTTGCCATTCAAACTCCACGAAGAAAAAAAAAGAAAGTAGAGAAGGGAGATGGAGAGAAGGCTGTGTGCGCATGGCCAGCACCTCAAGCAGGAGATTACACACATTGCTGGTTAGCTAGAAGAGGCTGCCTGCTGCAGGGACACACCCTACCCAGCTTAGCAGGAAGTGGCAGCCTGGATGGGATGGGCCATGCCATTTGTAGTACAAGAAGTATATATAATGGTAAGGGCGAAATTTAAGGGCGAGCCACTGTGCACCAGGGATGAAGAAACCCATCAGCAAGAGCCTGGGAGGCAATTGAATCAACACAGCTTTAAACACTCCCATTGAGCAGCACCTCCAACTACTAGATGTTAATACTATACATCTGCACCATCTATTAGGAACTCTAGCCAGGCTATTTCTCAGCTTTAGAGTGCATAGCTCTGCCTGTTGAGATCCCCACTCCTCCCCTGTACCTGAGCCCACTCTTAGCCTCAGACATGCAAGATAAAGAGAGACTGGAAGTTTAGGCTGTCAGTGGGTGTTGCACTGGTCTAGTTACATAAATAATAAACACATTGGGCCAAGTCTAGGACTCACTACAGGATGGTAAGTGTGCCCAGACCTGGAGGTCATATGAGAAGTACATCCCCGGGCTAATGTTTTTGCTTCTCTGGATGTCAAGTGAGAGGGTGTTATATCCATAGAAGCCAAAAGTATATTTATCTACCTAGGTCTGACATGTCTCAAAATCCTAATCAGTCCTAAACCCATTCACTAGTCTCTCATTTATTCCCATATTCCTTATTCTTTCAGTATGCATCCTTGACCCCATCTCCAGGAGTAAGCCTGTAATCCAGGTTGACACAGAGCCTGGTGTTCTCTTGGGAGTGGGGAGAGCTACACACAGGCAGAAGTATTCCTGGACATTCACAGGAACTATCTGGAAAGAGACTCTTGCTTCCCACCGTACCCAGGAGGAAGCAAGCCCAAAGTTGCAGTGGTGACAGTAAGATGCCACCGCAGAAAGAAGATCCAGGACAGCAGAGACAAGTTGCAGTGAGGATGGCAAGCTAGTTGGGTTAGATACTTATTGCTGTGAAGAGATATCATGACTATGGCAGTTTGAAGGATAATGGCCCCTCTGAGCTCATATGTTTGAATGCTTGGTCATCAGGAAGTGACCCTACTTTAGAGAGATTAAGAGGAGTAGCCGTGTTAGAGGACGCATATCACTGGGGGTGGGCATTGAGATGCCAAAAGCCTGTGCCAAGCCCAATGGCTCTTGCTCTTCCTGCTGCCTGCAGATCCTGATGCAGTACCTTTCCAGCACCATGTCTGCCTGCATGGTATCATACTTCTTGCCATGGAGATACTGGACTAAACCTCTGCAACTATAAGCCAATCACAGAGATTGAGTTCATTCAGTGTTTCTCTGTGGTCATGGTGTCTCTTCATAGCAAAAGAACAGTGAATAAGACAAAGTGAACCAAGACAACTTGAATAAAGGGAAATATTTAATTAGGTGGGTGCTTATAATTTTAGAGAGTTATCCCATGATCATCGTGGTGGGAAGCAGACGGGCATGGCACTGCAGCCAATGTAGCTGAGAGTTTTACATCCTGATCGGAAAGCAATAGGCAGGGAGGGCAAGACTGGAATGGTATGGACTTTTGAAATCTCAAAGCTCACCCCCAGTAACATATCTCCTCCAACAAGGCCACATCTCCTAATCCTTCCCAAACACATCTGCTATGAGCCTGTGGTGGCCATTCTCATTTACCCACCACATCAGATCTCACCGACACTGTGGCATCCTTGCTCTCCTGTCCAAGGATGCTGGTGACTTCCTACTAGTAGGCTGCTAGCACGTGGCTCCTCTCCCTTCTCTCTTCATCCTAAGCCTGCTTGGACTGGGCCACTTGTCACTACTTCCAGAACAATTGTCACTGTGAATCCAGCCTTCCTGTTGCCGTTCATGACCCATCCATTGTCCTGCACAGAGTCCCTTGCCATGACATAAATGTTTCTGCTATCGGCCCTGAACCACAGTGATTTTCAACCTTTGTGCTTTGTGACCTCTTTGTGGGTTGAACAACGCTTTCACAGGGGTCACCCAAGATCATTGGAAAACACAGATATCTTAATTACATTTGCAACAGTAGCAAAATTACAGTTATGAAGTAGCAACAAAAATACTGTTACAGTTAGAGGTAGCACAGCATGAGGAACTGTATTAAAGGGTCGCAGCATTAGGAAGCTTGAGAACCCCTGCACTAGCCCCACCTTATAACCTTGCAATTACATGAATCAATGAATCCCATGCCTTAACTTGGGCCATACAAAAGTGTCTCTGGGATCTATAATTGAAAGATCTTCATAAAACCTGCACAGAATTCACTCAGCTCTTGACAGACCTCTTAAGTTATGAGCCAAGGATCTTTTCCTGTGTCCTCCACTGGTCAAAGCTCAGTGCTTCCTGGAGGAATGAACGCATGCTGGTTTGAGCTGGTGTGAGTGATAAGCAGGAGGATGGAAGCCTCGGGTCTCGACTGTGCAATAATTCACCCCACATCCACAGGGCAGGACCCACACTTGTTTCAAAGTGCTCCCTCAGAGAATTCTCTGTAACAGTGAGCAATACCATCTCTGGACCTGGTCCTTAGCCTGGAGGCGTCTCCCAGGTAGAACAGGCCCTAGGAAACTAATAGGATCAGATGAAACTCCCAGGAGGAGGACTGAAGCAGATGGCAATTTGCTAATAACCGCGCCAGCTGCCAGTCTTTGGAGAGTTACCATGAGGCTGACTCCAAGCTGCAGTTAAACATCTCATTTCTGTGCCCTATTATAATCTTGGGAAAGAACCTACAGCTCATGCGTCGTGTCTGTCAAGGGGGAGGGTGGGAGTGACAGTCATGGTTGTCATATGAGACACTGCCATCAGCTTATACAGCTTACTCATGTCCCCCAGTTGCATGGCTCCTTCTTTGGCCCTGCATTCACAACTCTATCAAATGTAGTGTCTTTCTCCCTAGTGATGACCCTAATGATGGGGCAGAGTCTTCAGCCTATGGTACTAGCCCTAAGTGGCATATCTCTGCATCATTCTGCCCTAATGAACATTCAGACCCTGTCTCTGACCTTAAGTGGAAAATATGACCAAGCAGTCATTTTAGATGGGCTTTGCATCTGGGGCAATCATGGTCCAGTCTAAATGCTAAGCCACTGCCAACAATGGGCAGAGTTGAAAGTGTTCAGCTCACCTGTCAAAGAGCAAACCTAGGGAGATCTACAAGCCTCAGTATTCCCTAGTCCTTGCTAGGGAACAGATCTAACCAAACTAGCGGCTGCAGAGACAGTGCACATCTGCCACCCCAGAGAAAGACCCTGTAGCTGAAAGTATTTCTCTTAATACCATCCATGCAGAGTGAAACTGTATCAGCTTGACCAGAAGCAAGGGTTAATTGCTACTACATGCTCAAAAGAAAATAACATTGTAAAACTGTGTAAGGAAGAGGCAACCAAAGGAGATGGCTTAGCATGGAAGTGGGTACCCTCGGAGCAAGCTGGCTAGCCAGACTAGGCAAGTCTGAGAGATTTGGATTTAGATCCGACACTGCCTCAATACATAAGGTGGAAAGCATGGAGGAAGACAGCCAACATCATCAACCTTTGGCACATTGTGTGGGCACACACAGATTCACATGTGCCCACACACATGTGAAACACACACACACACACCTGGGCAAAAATCTAGGGAGAAAGAGCATTACCGATGTAGCTAACTAGCAAGAGTTGCTGTTTCCATCATGGTCACACCATTTCTCAGGCAGCTATAATTGGATCTGGTCTCTTTCACCAGAGGCCATGTTTTAACATCTTTATTTTCAGTGGATGACACTCTGAGGGAAGTTTAAAACCTTCAGAAGTTTTCTTCTACGAAGAAATTAGTCATCGTAGGTGTGTCCTGGATGAGGATATTGAGTCGCTGGTCTGCTTCCTGTCCACCATGAAATAGCCAGCGTATTGCCCCATGTGCCCCTGCTATGACACCCTGCTTCAGCACAGTTGTGTACAGAGTCCTCAACACCAAAACAGACCTTCCTTCTGATAACTTAACACAAGAATCTTTGTCACAGTGATAAAGACAGAACCAGCACACTAACTCTCAAAATGTATAATTTATTGAGGTTTTCCTATTCTTAACAGATTTTAACTTCCATATTTAACTACATATTATTAATTTTATACTTTTAAAGAAAACAAAAATTATACAATCTTTAAACCCCCAAAGCACCTCAGAGATCTACCCTTACCTTTGAGAAATTCTGATATCAAAAACAAATCCCCATCATAGAAGAGAATTCCTCTTGAGTGACAGAGGACAAACCCTCATTCTTCATGAATGGAAAGTTACTTTGGAATTAAAACAAATACTAAAATAGTATTAAAAAAATTAATAAATTAAAACAAATCTAAAATAGAGTTTAGTCTACTAAGGCTTACAAAGGTATGGAATACTGGCCTGTGGAATATACTGGAATCTACTTCTGTGGTTATTAGCAGGTAAAAGCCCTTGGTAGATGATTGGGTATAGGAGGGAAGGTAGATAACGCTAAGGGATGAATCCTGAGGACAGTGACCATCTTCCAGTCCGGACCCACACCTTGACTGCTGATGGTGGCTCTGGCTCCATAGCTGGGACTGTTAGTTTTATTTGTTGACTTGACACAATGTAGAGTCTCAGTGAGAGAGTGACTAGATCAGGTTAGCCCATGGGCATGTTATGGGGGATTGTCTTGATTGCCTTAATTGATAAGAAAGTGGGTAAACCACCCCCCAAGTCCAGGCCTTGGACTATAGAAGAATAGAGAAAGCCAACAGTGTACTAAGCAAGCCTTTCCTCTCTGCTCTTGACTCTGGATCTGACAGAAGCTTCAAGCTCCTCACCTTGTGACTTCCCCACATTGATGGACTAGCAGACTGTAAGCTAAGATGAACCCTTTCTCCCATAGGTTGCTTTCTGTAAAGATATCTTATCACAGAAACAGAAATGAAACTCGGACAATGGACTCCCACCAAAAGTCCTGGGAGAGGGAAATCTCTAAGCAGCTCCCTGCCCAGCTCCACCCAGCTCCACCCAGCTCCACCCAGCTCCACCCAGCTCCACCCAGCTCCACCCAGCTCCACCCAGCTCCACCCAGCTCCACCCAGCTCCAGTGTCATGCTCTGGTTTCTGCCAACGATCACTGATATGTCCGTCTGCTGCCCAGTCTCACATCCCCATTTCTGTCAACATCCTCTCAGTCTTCAAGTCTAGCACCACCAGGCCTCCACCGATAAACTGGACCACTTCCCACTCTGAGGCAGGAATGTCAGAGGCTAGTCTGTGGCCTGTTGGTCCCTCTCTAACTTGCTTGAGAGACCTCCTTTCTCCTACTCCACCAGGTTCATCTTGACTTTCATCTAAGGCCAAACCTAGCTGCCACCGCCTCCTCCTCCAACTCCTCCTCCTCTTCTTCTTCCTCGTCTCCCTCTTCCTCCTCTTTCTCCTCCTTCTCAATTCCTCATCTGGGTTCTTCTTGGACCACCACCAGTCCTACACAGAATCAAGGCCTCACTCATTTACTTCCTCTCCTGCTTCAGACATATTCCCCAAAATACAGATGCAAAAGACAGCTGGAAGTCAGTCTGGCTAGTACTGAGTTTGCTGATGAGACATCTCAGAGGAAGGTTAGCATATATCAGGTTAGATTGTTTGTAAGAGTCCTGCACATATCCACGTGTGCCTTGGGAAGAGGTTTGATTGCATTCCCCAGACATTAGAGCTATGTCACAAACTCTGTGGGAGGAACTCCCAGCAATCCACCTGCTGCAAAATCTCACAGCACACAGATGAACAGAACCATTAGCTCAAGCAACAAGCAGATGCCCAGAGTGTGGTTCAAAAGATGCCAGGAAGCCACTGTGCAACCTCTCTTCTCCGGGATGGTACAGAGTTTTAAAAATGAAAGAAAAAAACCTTCATCACTAAATAAATAACAGGGTCAAGGTAGACCCAGAGTCTCCACCTCTGGTTTCCTCTGATCCTGCATGGCCCACACCCAAATGCAGATAAAAGGTGACCCATGCCACATGTCATGGAGGAGAGAGCTGGGACTCAGTGGTGCTTGGCTTTCCTTATTTCCCCCTTTCCCCATTTCCTGCCCCGCTCTCCCCAGGAATCATTCCACACAGCAGCCTTTACCCACTCTGTGCTAGGCTTTGGGGAAGGGAGCTGTAGAGGGAGGGAGACTGCTTGTCAAAGCCCAGAGGAAGGGAACATCAGAGCCACTGGCTATGCCCAACACTCAGAGGCTGGAGTGGCTCAGGGTGTGGGAATTAAAAGACAGAAAAGAGATGATTTGTAAGCCTTTCTGTATGCGGGGCAGGACTGACATTTCTGATTCACACCTATGCTTTTCCCTCCAGCAATTCCTGCAAGACCCAGCCAAACACTTTATTACAATCTTCAAACACTCACTGGGTGAACTTTCAGCCCACCACAATGATTGCTGAATCACAAGGTTATGGAATCCTTTTAACAATTGAATAAATACCCATTTAAAATGAGATCATGAAAAATCACCAAGTGTTTGCAATCAGCTCTGCCATCATTTTGGAGGATATGAAATGAGTATTTACAAAACCCTCTCAGAAAATATACTATTGAATAAATGTGAGCACTCCTTGGAGATTTACAAATCAATAGTGTGTGCCCTCTCTTCCCCTCCCCCTACTAAAGAAATTTAATAATTATGTCGCTGCTAAAGGCAAACTCTTCAGTGTGCCGTCTGGCCACTGAAATTCAATCAAGACGCACTCAGAGTCACCTGCTCCCCTTTGGAAGGTCTATTGCATTTCCCCCTCCATAATGAGCAGAAGTGTAAATGCAAGAGGAAAAAAAATGTCGAGGAGGCAGTTATGAGAAGTTCCTCATCTGGGTTCCTCAGGTAAGCAGATTAAAAGGACCATCGCTCTTCCAGAGGTCAAGATTAATCTAATAAGCCCCAATTGAATAGGACATGGAGACATCAGAGATGCTGATGCGAGAGAAACAAAAGAAGGGAACCCACTCTTACCAAAGTACCAGAAAGTGACATGATGCTGAAGGTAGAGTGTACAGCATTTGTTATCTGCATCTCCTGAGCAGCAGTCTGCTGTAGTGTAGGTTCACTCTGCATCCGGTAATGTTCTTCCTGGAACCTTACAGAGGCTGCAGATGCTTCCCAGAGCTCTACCGTGCGTATAGTTATAAGAGACTATTATTGCTTTCTAATAATGCTATTTTAAGATTTTGTTTTTATTACTTTTAACAATACGTATGTGCATGGGTACATGTGCATGAGAGCAAGTGCCAGAGTTGTTGTGGGATCCTTCAAGAGCTGGAAATACCGGCAGTTGTAAGCCACTTGACACGTGCTAGGAATAGAACTCAGGTCCTCTGTGAGTGTTCTCCTGAGCCATCTCTACAGCTCCATAATGCTATTTTTAATTCCCATTAATTAATCATCCCCATCTTTTCAAAGTTCCAACTACACAGAGAGAGTGTTCCTGAAAATTTTATCATGAAAATGAAGGCATGCTTAGCACCACCTCATGGTACAAGTGGGAGGTGAGAAGGAGCCCTGATACTTGAATCCTAGAGAAAGAGTTTCGAATCGGTGTGGATGCTTACGGAAGAAGCCGTGCTGGGGATTCCAGCAAGAACCATTGATTTTTCTTATCACTGAAATTTTCAAACAGATTTTCATGTAAATCAACCAAAACTACTTAGATAGAAAATGAAAGTTAATTACCTGAGTTTAAGAATTCACAAATTATGGCCCTGCAAGATGGCTCAGCCGATAAAGGCAGATGGCTCCGTGAGTAAAGGCATTTGCTGCCAGGCCTAAGGACCCAAGTTCCATCCCAAGCCCACATGGCAGAAGGAAATAACCAATTCCTGCAAGCTGTCCTCTGACCTCCGCTTACATACAGTAAGTAAATAAACAAATGAGCATAACAACTGTAAAGGATTCACAAACCACATCACTTCTTTATAACAAAGCATCTCCTTTGACTTAATAACCTAAGCAAAAAATAACCGAGAAGCCATATGCAATTTATATAATTAACAAAATTCTTGAATTATGAAGTAACATATGCCAAGAGAGCATGAAAACACCACACACACTTCGGTGCCAGGTTTCTTCCCTAAATTTGAACTTTTCTATATTTAAAATGCAAGTGTCATAAAGGGCAGTGAGAATTTGGGATATAGCTCAGCCACAGAGCACTTCACCTGGTATGTATAGCACAAGAAGGAAAAAAAAATCCCTAAAAGTAAAATAAAATTGTACAATGAATAGTCTGAGTTTTGATATGGAAAAGCAAAGGAGATATTTCAGTCATCTTGTCAAGTCACCTATAAGCTTCAGGGACCCTCACGGGCTCTGAGGACCTCACAAGGAATTGAACCTAACACAGTGGTGTTGAAGCAGGAGACAGCTATGGCTGCAGATCTCAGGCAGGTGGAAGAGCCAAGAGCCCAGAGAGGGATGGTATTCTGAAGGCAAGCTGGCCTCCCTTACTGGGGATGCAGGTAAAGGATGGGAGGGAAGGGGCAACTTGCACTAGCCAAGTGACACAAAAGGAGACAGAAAGTCAGTGAGTCGCACCACTTATGCAGGGTGCAGACTATGGTGAGGCAGGAGCAGAGGAGACTTTGGGCTTCTGGCTAGAGTGACAGCTGAGCACCTAACAGCTGAGACTATTACGGTCAGGGCTAGAAGGAACACTCTCAAAATGGCCTATAGCATATGAAGAAATCCTTCTGGCCTGTTCCATAACCTCCCATTCCATCGTGTTGCTTTGCAATGAGCTAAACCAGAGAGAATTTACCTCAGTCACATGTGATTGGTGACCAAAAATGAGACTGCACTCAGATCAACCAAAAAAACTATACTACGGGATAGTACAAAGGATAAAGACCTTAAAGTCACATTTTTTTTAAGTTATAGAGAAACACAAAACCATCATCTTTAACATAGCACTGTGTGGTTGAAAGAATTCAGATACAGTGGTCTGACATGACAGGATGTCAAAGGGAAAAGGGCTCAGGAAGCCTTGGCCCAGCAACCGCAGAAGGTAGAGAGAGGTAGGGCTATCCAGAGGCAAGGACCACACTGCCAACATCTTGGAATACAGACAACCTGCAAGAAACCCAGCAGAGACATGCCAATGAAAAACCAGAAGCATGGAGAAAAGGAAATAAGCAGAGGGTTAAGGAGGGCTACAAAAGAGGAAGCAAGGGAGACAGAGCACAGCAGTCACTGGGTGCCCTGCCGGTGTGCCACGGAGAGAGACAGAGAAGAGCACAGGGCTGGATAGTGACAGAGACACACACAGAATTGGGGAGACGGACAAAGAGAAGCTGAGAGACTGGTGCAGAGACAGAGACACTCACACAGAGGGACTTAGAGAGAGAGAGAGAGAGAAGCAAGGAGTCAGAGACTAAAAGATAGAGACACAATACACAGAGACAGAGATGCAGAGAAACAGAAAGACAGAGAAAGATGGAGACAGAATGGCACAGACAAAGACCGTGACCTACAGAAAAGATACAGAAACAGAGATGCTGGAGAGACAGGGAGCATTAGGAGACCTTTCAGAAATGAAAGCCTTTAATTTACAGAAGCAAAATGTAAGCCCTCAGGAAATTTTACAGAACAGGATCAGAAATTGATAAAGAAATTAAGTTGCAAAAATGAATACCAAAAGCCCTACCATTGGGAAACTTAAAGGTCCTTTCTCAATTCACAGACAGATGAAAAATCCAAGCTGGAATTGGACTACAAATAGGCAAAAGTAGTAACTGATATGCTCTGCACTGGAACTAATTGATTGCTCATATTCAGCTTGTAGATCAGAGAAGAAATGAACAGCCATAAGCACACACATTAATAAATGAAGCATACATGTGAATACCTCATCAAAAGAAAGATGACAGAAGATGGATAAAATAGGGAAGAGAATTATAGACGTGGCTCTGATAAACATAAAATATGAAATTAATCGCTCAAAACCTGAGAAGAATCACCACGATAAATCAAAAGGCTATGAATAAATGAATGCATAAACACAGAGAGTGAATATTATCTAATGTGATTTTTAAAAATACAAACCCACACGTAAGCACCTTAAGGGATGTGAAGGGATACATTTGGGAAATCGTGAGACCCCAGTTCCTGAGCTCCATGCAGCTCTAAAAATATAAACAGACAGGATTAGAGGAAAATAGAAATTATCAAAACTCACATAAGTAAAGAAATAGAGAATATTGTTAAAGTGTGCCCCCAAAAGTAACGCCTCCCTAAAAATCCTCGTGTTTACAAGATGTGATAGAAATCTACCAAATCTTCACAAAATCAATAACTTCGGTATCCTTTCAAATTACTGTAGATCACAGGGAAGAGGCTCTGAATTGTCTGTCAGGCTAGTATGAAAAAGAAAGTTTCATTTTTGTGGAGTAAAAGTGCAAACCCCTTCCCAAGTGTTAAGTCAGCACTATAGCATCAGTTCTAGTGACAGACGCCTGAAATCCCAACCACTCAGTGGACTGAGACAGGGGAGTCACGAGGTCAAGGCCAGCCTGGGCTACAGAGTGAGCTCAACACAAGCCTGGGGAACTTAGTTAAGACTGCGCTTCAAATTTTAAAAAAAGTATATATTTACTACTACATAGTATATATTATACAATCTCAGGATACAAGCATGGTTAAATATTATTAAATCCATCAGCATAGAGCACTATATAGCTATGTTAAAATTAGAAGTCAAATAATCATTTCCATATATGATATGGCCATTTTACATATTAATAACTATTTTAATAAATATCTTTAAGCATAGGAATCGGTGAATGACTTAGAAATATATCTATTTTTAAAATGTCTAATTTACATGTTTGTATAGATAATTACCTAAGGTTAATTAACATTATATTTAAAATAGAAAAGGAATGAATTTCTCGTCAGTCAAGAAAAAGTTAGGAGCTGGGGAAATGGCTCAGCAAATAATAAGGGTGTGTCCCACCAAGCTGAAGGCCCTGAGTTCCATCCCTGAAACACATGTGTTGGAAAGAGAGGACAGACTCCTGCAAGTAATAGCATGCATTTGGCCCACAATAGACAAACAAACAAACAAACGAAATACCTACAATGAAACCTAAATTAAAACAACCTAGCCTGATGCTACATGCCTGGCATCCTAGCACTTGGGAGGCAGAAGCAGAAGGTTTATCACTGCCTAACCAACCTGGGCTGCATAGTGGCATAGTGTCTTACTTAGGGTTTCTATTACTGCAGTGAAACACCATGACCACAAAGCAAGTTCAGGAGGAAAGGGCTTACTTGGCTTACACTTCCACACTGAAGTCCATCACCAAAGAAAGCCAGGACGAACTCAAACAAGGCAGGAGCTGATGCAGAGGCCATGGAGGAGTGCTGCTCACTGGCTTGCTCCTCATGACTTGTTCATATTGTTTTCTTATAGAACCCAGGACCATCAGCCCAGGGATGGTACCACCCACAATGGGCTGGGTGCTCCCAAATCAGTCACTAAGAAAATGCCCCACAGCTGGATCTTATGGAGGCATTTCCTTAATTGAGGATCCCTCATCTCAGATGACTATAGTTTGTGTCAAGTTGAGATAAATCTATCCAGCACTCATAGTGAGCCCAACAGAGTGAGCTCATAACCAGCTTGTACTTCATAGTAAGACCCCATCCACTCTAAAACTAAAAGATGGAAAGGAAGATAAGTGGGGGCTGGTAGGGGAGAAGAACATTGCTGAAAGGTACTGTGCATGGTGCTAGAAGAGAAAAATAATACTCACTCTTCACTTATCCATGAACTCTGCAAGCTACAGCAATGCCTGACCTGACAAGATATGCCCACTGGCACAGTAGTAGTATGAATATTATGGGGATAAACAACCTTTTCCTGCTAGGATCTAAAGACTACTCCATGACCTGGTACTGCTAAAAAGGCCAAGGACCTGTGGCTAGATTAGTCATAGAGCCCAGGGGATGCCATGATTCTATCATTCTGATAAATGGACATAGCATTAAAATGGTTCCTATTGACTTATGGTCATACTCATAGATCAGAGCATCCTTCAAAGAGAAGCTTCTCCCTGTAGCCCATGACCGTTAACACAGAAATCCCTAGCTGGTCAACACTTAGTGAGAAGAGACTACAGAATGACCAGCCATAAGTGAGGTGTGTGTGTGTGTGTGTGTGTGTGTGTGTGTGTGTGTGTACATATCCTCCCCACAAGGCTCAGGGATCTTCTTGGAAGATGGAGCAGAAACATTGCAAGAACCAGAGAGAGCAACATCAAGAAACACAGTCTTGGTTGGCGTCTCTGTAAGAGCGTGCACAAAAGCAGTGCAGGCTCCAGCCAGACAAAAGGACAGCATGGAAAGGGGAAGCTGAGGAGATATGGGCATTTGTTAGACATTGAAAGAGAGAACATCAGTTTTCTTTAGTGATGTGACCCCTAGTAGAATGACCAGACAGCAGGTCAGACTCTACTACTCCCAAGATTAGCTAGGCAACCAAAATAAGACTAGGAAGGAAAGGAGGAAAAAAAAATGAAGGAGGAGGAGAAGGAAGAGGAAAGGAGAGAGGGGAGGAGAAGAAGAAGGGGGAGGAGGGGAGAGAGAAGGGAGAAGACAGAGGAAGTTGCCTCAAACCTGTTGGGAAGGGATAGCTGGTTGCTGTCTACAGCATAGAGGCAGGGCAGGACAATGGTTAGAAAGCAGCCCTTGTCTGCAGTGACCAGACTCCCAGAAGGCTATGCTCAGCTGACACTGACTAGGTGGGAACACAAATTCATTAGCCTCCTCATGTTGCCTAGTCCTCACTCAGCACAGCAGACCATCATGACCCACCTTGCAAGGCTGTGGGCAGGATAATCAAAGCCATTCTTAGAGAACACCAAGGAGTACTCCAAGATAAGTGAAGGGAAAGTATACCTGTTGAAA
Organism: Mus caroli; assembly: GCF_978045245.1. Taxonomy (NCBI): domain Eukaryota; kingdom Metazoa; phylum Chordata; class Mammalia; order Rodentia; family Muridae; genus Mus; species Mus caroli. The sequence continues at coordinate 23,148,009 of NW_028227269.1, read as the reverse complement.
TTTTTCTAACCTGGAGGTCTAATGATCTCAAAAATGGGGGAAAAAATCAAATTATAATCTTTATATATCGTGGCAAAGCTCCTTATATGTCAACATTCATTCTTAATATATATTTTTAGATAGACAGGCCTTGACTAGCTGTGTGGTCAAGGATGACCTTAGACTTCTAACCCTTCTGTTTCTGTCCCCCTAGTGCTAGGATGTCAGGTGTGTGCCACCATTCATGGTTTGTATGGTATGGGACATTCAACCTAGGGCTCTGTGCATCCTATAGGCTATCACTCTATCAAGTGAGCTATGTCCCCATCCCAAATGTCCTTGGACAAAGGACTAGTCATGTCCTCAGTATGGCATGAAATATAAGCTCCATTGGATCATTTACACATGTGTACACATGTGTTTAGTGTGCATTTCATCTTAGATATACCCAACTAAGCTGCCTCTGCTTGACTCGTGACTCCGTACACCCCACCTGTGCTTTCTTAATATAGTAAAGTAAGGAGAAACTAAGACAAGACATCCATGTCTATGTCTGAGTTTGACACAAGGGACTGTCTCCGCTTCAGGCTCAAGCCCAAGGTATTCACTCATTCTCCAACAAGAGAACTTCAGCTTCCTTCTCTTGAGTCAGCATAGTGGTTAGCACTTCATAAAAAGCTCTCATGGCAAAGGGAAACCCAGAGCCCTGTGGACCCAGATACAGCAGCTCTCCCAGTGATGCTATTTTTGTTGTTCGATAGTTTCGTTTATCTATATACTGAATCTTGGTCACTTTCACCCTCCGTCCCCCTCCCATCCAATTACAAACTAGTCACACCATTCTAATCCTACTAGCTGCTCCGTGTTAAATGAGATCAAAGAAGAAAAGCCTGAGATGTAATGACTCTTCTACAAACACAAATTTAGCTTCCTCTCTGTGCCAGGTGATGGTGCTCACAATGGAGTTATACAACAAGGGGGTCAGAGTTCATTCTTCCACACAACTCACAGCCCAGAGCCTCCCCCAGGGTGCCACTAATTGACTTTTGAAGTCAGTAAATCAAACAGGTTAATTTGCATCTTATTTACATTTTAGAAAGTGCATCTCACTCAGGCATTTTCTCTATTCTATCTACATAGGCCTAACACTTTCTCCTACTTTCTTGACTAAGGACAAGTCAGTCTAAAGTAGGTTGTGCCCTCTCCTCAGAAGCATACCCCCAGCTCCCTCCTTCCTCCACCCAGTTCCCAGGCTAGCTGGTGCAGAGCCCAGACCTGCAGGATCTTCTCCAGTCCTGAAAATAGTCACTAGAGTTTCTCTCCCAGGAGGGTATCCCAGGTCACTTAGAGTGCCATTACATTGTCCCAGCACAACAAGCACTTCTAAGCATCCAATGATCACAAATGAGCAGTTCCAGAAGTTTCCAGCATTCCCTGAGTACAGCTCAGCCTCTACATCCTCTGGGATGCGTACAGTGTTTATCATCCATCCCCAAATCTACTCAGCACCATCTCTCCTTCATAGTCTAGGTTCTGTCAGCAGAAACCTCCAGACCTAGTCCATGTGACCAATTGAGAGGTGTCTGGGGCCATAGCACGCTCCATAGCTCTACGTAGAATTGGAACATTTGCATTCATCTAAAGGACTAGAGGGGAAAGGGGATGGAAATTTTCCAAAACACCCAAATCTTCAGCAGTGCATACAGATGACTTCCCTGGTGCCTGGTCCTTGGCCTGAGGTTTACTGTCAACTCACTGTGAGGAATCCCCTTCTGTCCTCTCAAGACCAGACTCTTTTAAGTTCAACCTGAAACCCTGATGAGTACCCATGAGAAGCCACATATGCAAATGGTAGAGATGACTTGCCCCACTGGGAAACCATTCCCAAAAGAAGCGTCTGTGACCTGTGGGCTTCGAGTCTATACTCAAGAAAAGGAGGCATCTATCTGAGCCATCACCCTAGGTAACTCCCCTCTGTCCCTTCTGTACTATGCTAAGCAGGGTCCTATGGCCCTTACCCTTCCGGAGCCAGAGGCAGGAGAAGCACACAGAAGTCTTAGTATCATATTCTTTTACATTAGTGGTATTTAAAAAAAATAAATAAATAAAAAGTGAAAGGCTTTTAAGTAAAAAGAAAGTATCTGTTGACTTTCCCAATCAGTGTGATTAAGATGTTCACCAAAGCAACTGAAGGAAGAGAGAGTATCTTTGAGGTCCATGAGGGTACAATCCCTCACAGTAGGAAATGCATTGCAGCAGGAGCTTGTGGCAACTGGTCACATTTCCTCTGCAATCAGGAAACAGAGAGTGGTGAAGGCCAGAGCTCAGCTAGCTTCTCCTTTCTATTTAGTCCAGGACGCCAGCCCACGAATTGGTTCTGCATACATCTAAGGTGGGTCTTCCTACTTCAGTTAACCAAATCTAGATGAACTCAGTTTGTTTCCTATTGTCTTAGTTAGGTTTTTACTCCTGTAAACAGACACCATGACCAAGGCAACTCTTATAAAGGACAACATTTAATTGGGGCTGGTTTACAGGTTCAGAGGTTCAGTCCAGTATCATCAAGGTGGCAGCATCCAGAAAGGCAAGGTACAGGAGGAGATGAGAGTTCTACATCTTCATATGAAGGCTGCTAGCAGAATACAGGCTTCCAGGCTGCTAGGATGAGGGTCTTAAATCCCACACCCACAGTGACATGCCTCCTACTACAAGGCCACACTTACTCCAACAAGGCCATACTTTATAATAGTGCCACTCCCCTGGCTGAGCATATACAAACCATTATACCTATCAAGTCTGAATCCCATCAAGTTGACAAGATGAACCACCAAAGGAGCAAAATTTAGTCATGGAGAACAGGGCTTTACAGAAACATACTATTTTGATTTTCCCTTCCAAGTTTCCCTTGCTCCCTGATCTGACAAGTACAATCTGAGTCTATGCTTGTCATCAAAGTGCCAGGAGTCAAGAAGAAAAAAATAAGGGAAGTGCAGCTCTTCATTCTGTGCTCAGAAGGGCACCAACATCTTGACCTACACAGGTTAACATAAATGAAATAGCTGTGAGTGACTAAGACATAGACATCATCAAATGAACAACTACAACCAATGTTAGAACTTGTGTCCCAAGTGTGTCTAAGACAGCTCTCCCCTCACATCCAAGCTCTTTCTTCCCCCAACCCCCTTATATGCTACTCTGAAAGCCCAATGTTCCAAAGACAAAATACAGTAGGAACAGCAATGACCAACAAAGATTTTTGACTCACTGAGCACTGGGTGTCTAGTCACAATGACATCATTAATTCCTTGATACCCAGCATGAAAACCCTTCATCCAGGGCTCCCACTGACCTCAAAATCCAGCCACCCACTCTTATTGCTGCCTCACAAAGAGCTCCACATAAGGGCCCTCATCATGAAGTGGTGAGCAAGCTGTCAGTGAAAACCCTTTGTTCAAATTTGAAATCTAATTCTGTGCTATTGCATACATTATGACACGCTGCAATTTTTCCCTCATTCCTGTTGTATGAAAATTAATCTGCTGCATGAAAACCCCTCCTTAAAACAAAGGAGATTGATTTATAGCCAGTCTCTTTGCTATAAATTATCCGGCAGCATGGTACTTCAGGCTTGAGAACGGTAGCAGCACTTACCTTTCACAGATGATGTAAGGTGACTTCTTGCCATAGAAGGCTGCATAGCCATCTTCCACAGTTCTTCCCAGCCATTCCCATGGGGACTTCCCACCCACTTCCTTGCAAGCATGTGAGTTGTGTTCTGGCTTGTTTTTATTTTGTAGATTAAGAAGTGTCAAATTGAAATCTTTGGCTTCGCTCCCTACATACTTTGTTGCCTGGGGGTGGGGGTGGGGGGGATATAGATGTGTCACTTGTGACCCTCCCCTATAACCAGTTAGGGACTTACCCGAGCCTTGCATGGAGTCAGAGGCCGGGGACACAGAATAGCAGCAGGTTCTGTCACTGTGTAGAGGAGGCTGGCTAATAGCCAAGGTTCTTCCTGTGAAATACTCCACAGGGAATTGTGGGAGAGGAGCTCAAGGTCACACATTTCCCATGTCAACTGCATAGACCTTCAGAAACCAGGCAGAGGGTATCTAGAAGTAACAGCTTGTGTTTGTGAGGGCTAAGATATAGGTCAGCCCACAAAGGCCACATCCTTTCCTAAAAAGAAGAGACCTTCAAGAGAAAGGTCAATGCCGTGTACTCAAAGCCTAAATTAGGGACAGCATGCCCCTGAACATAGGCTTGAAGATTTACCATCTTTCTAAAAGTCCAGCTGCTTATAATGGAGCCTACCCTAGCACCTCGCACATTGCAAAAGGGCATTTGACTCCTAACATATACAGCAGCACACATTACTTGCTATTATTGGTCATCTTGGGATGGTTTTAGTAAAAACTGCACACGAATTAGATTTTTAAAAAGTTAAACTCGATGAAATAAGAATTAAGAATTGGGCTACACGTAGAGCAAGAGTGGTAGATCCGACACTCTGCTCAATGATTTGGCAGACCACATTTAGAGGCTGGATACCTGCACAGGAAAGAGAATGGGATGTGGAGACTGCTCCATTGGTCCAAGCTCTGAGCTGGCCTTAGTGTGAAGCATGACCCAAACAGCCACTGTGATTGATTGAAGCCCAAATGTTGTGCCTGGATGAGAGCTGGCTACATCCTTCAAAAGTACGTGGAGGACATGTTCCCTGAAATTTTAGTGCTGAGCTTTGATGCTGTTCATTGTTCAGAAGAAGCTCAATGTCAGACCAAGTGGATGGTGGAGCTCATCACAGAGCATGTGACCTAGTTTACAATGCTCAAGGCTCTGGGAAAGAAGGAAAGGAGGAGAGGGAAAGATAGAAGCAGGGAAAGAGGGAAGGAAGGAAGGATCTCTACCCACCCCTACAGTGCCCTCTGAAGCGAGCTACTGGAATCTTTTAGGAGTACTTTGTTTTGCTAAAGGACAGAAGGGTCATGTTCTTCCAAAAGGTATATACTCAAAAGATGTTGGTATCCATTAGGGAATGTTTTTCCCCACAAGGCCACGTCCCAGTTTTGAGTCAGACATAGGGGGAATGCACGAGGTGTCTAAGGTTGGAACTCTCAGAGCTTTTTGCAAGGCTTCTTGTTTCTTTTTATTGAGGTTTTTAACTTACAAAGAAACATTGCTCCTTGTAAAGAAATGATACAGACGCAAGCCAAATAAGCATTAGTAATCTTTCCTTCCTTGCTCTCGGGTTCCATATGAGCTAGCCCACACTAAACCTGCTTATTCTGCACCCTCCCTGTCCTTCAGGGCACTACGGCCCTATAGGAATGGCAAGGTAGGAAATAATTCCATAAATTGTTTAATTTATAATCCTGATTGGAAAAGCCCCTGGTTACCAGTGGACCCCAGTTAATAAATATTTTTTTTAATTTTCTAATGAATAAGTATAGTATTTGCTAAGAAAATGAGAAAACAGATGGCAATAGAAGACCATCCCTTGCATCTGGCCATGGTCAGATCCTTGGCACTCTACCTCATGTGTGCCAGGCATGTCTTCTGCATTATTTAACACAACCCATGTAAAACACTAGATATTCCTTGGAATTATTCCCTTTGACTAAAGTTTCCAGTCTGCATAAGCAGTAAAACAAAACCTTGACTCTGTGAACTTTGATTGAGAGAAGGTGGCCTTCACTACCCAGCCAGTGTCTCCATATTTCCCTCCGTCAAGTTCAAGACTGCTTCTGTAGATTTGAGAATGAGCAAGACAGAGCACAAGGGTAGCTGGATGCAGGCAGTACACACCTGAGGATCAATTCAGATTTGAGGATGACTGTAATCTCTAGCTTAAATCATTTCTGATGGTCTGGGCTCCATCATTTCCAACATGACGCTGCTGGTATGGTCCTACCTTGCCCCTGCTTCCAGTGCATTCTTAAAGAAAAATCTGTCTGCTACCAAAGCCATCTTGGACTCTCTCATTGTTTGAGAGCACAGGCCATCACGGTGAAGAAGGCATAGCAGCAGGAGCCTGAGGATGCTCACTGCATGTCAGCAGACCAGGAAGCACAGCAGAACAGGAAGTGAGGCTCAGCTATAAACCTCAAGACCCATCTCCCACTTCCTCCAGCTAGGCTCCACTTCCCACAGGCTCTATAACCTGTCAAAACAGTAACAGCTGGGAACCAAGCTAGGTACAAGAGCCCACGGGGGACATTTTACACCTAAAACATAACACCACCCAGTGGAAATTAAGCCAGGGTCTGTGTTAGCCATGCAAGGGCGACTTTTCCCATTCACACCGCCCACCTTTCTTTATTGCCCATTTTCCTTTTCTGTCATCTGGATCCAGTCAATTTTTCATGGTTAGAATGAAACATTTTAAGCACAAAGTCCTTCTAAAGTCAAACTATTCTATGAACTTTTTAATGACTTCTATATTTATCGCACCTGGTTTTTCTAATTACTTAATGATTCTAAAATTAATATGTATCATGAAGGGCTGTTTTATCTTCCTAGGGGAGAAGATAAAAACTATAGAAGAAAATGTGTCAGTGTGTATATGAACAAAGGGAAATAGGTCACGTGGAAGAACTCACGAGGTGTATTACATTCTGTTCTTATTTAAAAAAAAAACACCTCATTTTGTTTCTCTAGTCACATAAAAGACTGGCGTTAGGGTTTCTTGATTTAAGGATAAGAACAAAGTATGTATCTAGCACAGCAAAAGAGATTCTCTGCCTCTACTAGGAACCATGGGTTTGTAGATACATGTAACCAGAGCTATGAACATGCTGACATCAATTTATCTCGGCTGGATGTGTGCAGCTTTTTAGAGATAAATAAATATGAATAAGCATGTCCATCAACTGTGACATCAAGAATGGGGCATATAAAATTATCTCAGTAAAAGACATAACATTAGGCAAGCCACAGAGGTACAGATGTGTAGTGTGGTCTATTAAATAAAAGAAGGAAAGGAAACAGGGAAAGCAGGTAAGAGACCAGGGGTGCAGAAGAGAAGGGGCTAAGGTGTGAGAAATAATCAGAAAGAGATGCAGCCAAGACGGTGAGAAGGAGTATGATAAACTCACAACGGAGGTCGGGGGGCAGGGGGGAGGGGGTGTTGAAAAGGTGACATTTGAGCTGAGGACCTGAGTCCCAGAAAGAATACCCTAGACTGAGGGCGTCCTGTGTCACTACAGGAAGAATGAGCATGGCCCCTTCAGAAACAGAAAAGAATCAGGGCATGGAATCAGAGAGCCTGTCAGCTGGAGGACACAGAGATGGAGAGGGAAGCCACACAACAAATACCACACAGCATTTCAGGGTATAGGGGGGTGCTGAGTTTTTATTGTTGCAATGCAAACTTATTAAAGATTTTAAGCAAAGGATATTATACTTTGACATGCATATTTTAGAAGGTCACCCTGAATATTTCTGCAAGAAGTTTAGAGGGCCAGACTGGATGTAGGAAGACTCCGTGAGCTCAAGAGATCTTGAGAGTAAACCAGGAAATATCTGGCATGGCATGGCTCACAGTAGTGACATTGGAAACTCTGAGGATGCTGAGCTGGACAGGTGCATTGGAAGTAAAGCTAAGAAGAGCTGGGCTAGAGCTGATGTGAAGGATAAGAAACATCATGAACTTGGGACCTCTGGATGATGATGCTGAATAGATGATGGAGCCCGTAAATGCCTGTGTGCGGTGAAGAAATCATCACAGAGCTGTGTGGGTGAGATCCTATGTGCTCTAAAGTGAAAGATGGATTTGCAAACATGAAACTTCTTGGCAGTCAGAAGGAGAGGTCTCCTTAATCCCATGATGCAGAGACAAGGTGAGGTCTCTAAAATACTACCTACGTCTTTTCAGAGAGAACTGAAGTTCAGACCGGAGGTGCTCTGAAAAAGCATCACAAGTCAGTCATGCACTGAGAACACAGCCCTGTTCTCAGGTCTGGGCTTTCTGCATCGCACTGTACAAAAAAAAAAAAAAAAAAAAACAAAACAAAAAGGAGGAACAGAGCATAGTGTGGTCCTAAGAATAACCTGAAACAAGTGCCTGTGAATCTGTGTAAGTGTCTTCCCTGTGATACAGCTTGCCAGGAGACCATCATCCCTCAGGTGAACTTAGAAACAAATAAGTATCTATGAAAACCATGTCAGACTCCAGAATAGACAAAAACTAAACAGAGACTATTCTTTGTCTTGCCAAATTGTTCCAAGTTATGGCTCACTTTCCTTATGTGTGAATCATCATTTTACACCTATAAGTTATAGAAAATTTACCTTTATATTAAAAAATACCTGATTCATATCCATAGGCATGCAAATTATGCTTGGGGTCATGTGCGATGGCTTTTTGAGCAGTTCACAACTATTTGTAAATTCCCTCTAATGATTCTGTCTGTCTGTCTGTCTGTCTGTCTGTCTGTCTGTCTGTCTGTCTCTGTGTGTGTGTGTGTGTGTGTGTGTGTGTGTGTGTGTGTGTGGTGTGTGTGTGTGTGTGTGTGTGTGTGTGTGTGTGCGTGCATGCATGTATTGGATTTTTTTTTAATTAGTTGCAGCCTCCTATTGGTCCTTTGATTAATGAGTTGAACTAAAGCTTCATTTTTATTTTCAGGTATCCATTTGTATTTATAGGAATCACAACTTTAATCTTTTCGAAAACTGTCCTAAATATGTCAATTTCAAATACAATTTTTAAATATTCCTTCAAATTTTGAATCATTTGGAAAAGGAATGACTTCAACCCCAGAAACCAACTTTGGCATTTCAGAGACATAAGTCAACCTTCCAGCCAGTGAGGACTGAGAGATTTTGGCCTTGAATGGTCTGAAGACAGACCAAGGACAATGTGGCATGCAAATCTCAGTCTATGGACTTTGAATTTCCCAGAACTGAATGCCAAAGACTGTTTGCCACCTACTCCCTTCCCCAGCTGCAGTCACAGCCACACACTTTGTCAGGGTAGATAGATACCATCATTTCAAACATCCCTTCTTCATTCAGGGAAGATTCCCTAGAGGGACACACACACACATACCCAGATCCAGTGAATATTTTGTATTGAACATAAGCAAACAGCCTCTCCCCATGGTATGAAAAAGTGGTATTGAAATAGAGTTTCACAGATTCATAAGAGAATGCAGACACTGAAAATGAAGGTCACTCAAAAGGACCAGAAGCCCAGCCCCAAGGCCTGTGAGAGAAAACCCCATGGGTTCCAAAGAGGAAGACACCAGAGAGTCACTGAGAGCCAGGTATCAACTCGGGCTCAATCTAAAGCCTGAAGCCCACTGTGGTGGCTCTCACATATCCTACATATACAGCCGGGTCAAACTGCTATAAGGATAGTTTCTCCAGATACCTCCTCTGAGTATAGCCCCAATACTGAGCCCTACTTCAGGTAAAACTTAAGACCTGGAAGAACTGTATCTTTGTATAGTCACTATGGACTATCATCTTTATCTCTACAGGAACAGAGAGCATAGGACCTCAGCTGCTTGGTACTGTGGCCACTGTGGAGCTGTGTAGGACCATCGACATCCAAGAGTGACACCCAGCAGGAGGGAGACACAACTACATCAGAAGGCATGAGATGCTTTCCCCTTATGGCTTAACATTGACTGAACCTTCGTGTTGAGGGACCAACTCCCATCCACAAGTGTGCATTCATATCATGGAAGACCTTCAAGAGAGTACTCTGCAAGGGTGTATGTGAGTGGAATACATTTATTAGAAGTATAAAAGTAATATTACTACATTTTTATCTCAAGAGGCTGAACCGGTTACACTAGTTTTTCTCTAATCAAATTTTGTATTACATTCTCACTGTACCTCAGGCAAGAAAAGTCAAAAAAAAACAGAAATAGAAGCCATGATTAAATATTCCAATCACCTTCCAGCTGCTTCAGCTATAGCTTTGCCCTTCCTGAAGGACAGAGGAGACAAGTGGGGGCAGAAAGTACCATGGAACACTGGTAAGCAGGGAAGATTTGACCCAGGAACCAGATCCTATCAGGTCAGAATCCCTAGTCTCTGAAACTCCTAAGAGCCTGAGATTCAAGCCACCTCCCAGCAAGAAGAGCAGGACTCAGGGACATTCTAGCAGTGGCCATAAGACTTAAAGTGAAGTATCAGTTCTAGAAAGCAGTGAAGGTTCCCAGTGTCCACAGAGCTTCTGAAGACCAAATGGTAAGGCCATGAGGAAGCCTTTGCTAATTTCTATAAAGAAAGGTAGAAAGGAAACCGCATTAAGCCAGTCCTTCAGATAGGTGAGGGGTGAGCTCAGACAGAACCCCCAAAATAGACCCGGGTGGCTCCTAAGTCAGCTTTCACTTCCACCAGACCTGGAGTTGCACTTCCAGACAGGCCCGGTGGTTGTTGGAAGGGCCCACAGTGGTGAGCTGTGACTCAAGCTTCTCCAGCCACTCAGTGCCACCTGCAACCACAGTCAGGTTAGTAGAGGAAGTTCCCTGGCAGAGTGCAGCCATTGTGAAACTGGCTGAAAGCAACGGGTTCTGACTAACGTCTTCACCTGTTTCACACAGACTGGGGGCAAAGTTCTTTGTGTTCTCTCAGGAGCCTTCCCAACTGCTAGCTCACTGGCCTCCATCTCTATACAACAGGAAGAGTCAAGGACCCATCAGTTCACTCAAGAGGCTCACAGCTTCTTTACCTCTTTGTACTTCTTTACATCAAAGACCTTAGGGGCTGGGGAGATGGCTCAGGAGAAGGCGACTGCTGCCAGGCCTAATGACCTGAGTTCCATCCCCAAGAATCACATGGTAAAAGAAAAGTACAGCCTTCCACAAATTGTCTTCTCACCTCCACACACAAACCACAGCACACACGTACCAATGCATGTACGTACATACACACATAGATACATAGATAGATAGATAGATAGATAGATAGATAGATAGATAGATAGATAGAGCAGCCTATTGGGTACATGCCTATAGTCCCAGCACTTGGAATGGGAAGGTAAGACAGGAGGATTGAAAGTTCAAGACTAGTCTGGACTATTTTGGAAGACCATGTCTCAAAAACAAAAGGACCTAGGTTTTCAGAGGTCCATAGAAAGAAAAGGAAGCTAGCCACACAGCAATGGCAATGCCTCACATGCTAGTCATTCAATTTCCCTTGGGTTTTTGTCTAGAGAAAAAAAGAAGTGCTACTTTTAGATCTCTATCTGTCCTAAATCTACCCAAAGAAATACTCTGTGAAGGTGCAGATATGAACTCTTGACGGTAAGAAAACTCTTAACGTGGAATGAGCAGGAGAGATAAACAGGAAAAATGCAAGAGAAAGGGGGTCTTGGAGATACAGCAGGACTGCAGAATGATTTCCCTTATGTAGACTGTAATTTTCTTCCTCTAATAAAGAAAAGCCGCCACTCTGCTATAAACAGAAATGGAGTCTTCCAAAGGTTTGTAACTTGATCCCTTTCTACCCTCACTGCCAGCCAAGGATCCACAGCCAAACCTTTCTGCATTCACAGGAAAAGTGGGATCTGAGACTCAATCTACGTAAATTGGTGGTTGCTAAGATTAGAAGAAATAGGGCAGGACTGCTGCTCAGCCAGTGCTTACCTACCGCAGAAATGGGGGCAGAGGACTGGACGTTTAAGGTCAGCCTTGGCTATGAAGAGCAGCCAAGGGCAGCCTTGGGTCCATGAAACCCTGTGTCAAAAGAGTAAATTAAAACAAGTGTGGTCATGATGCAACAGAAGGACCTTGGCACTTCACCCAAAAAGCTGGAGGTTGGTCAGTCTCAAGCACAGTCATCTGCTTAGTCCCTCCCCAAGTTCCTTCAGCAGGGTGTACTTCATGACCTGTAGGAGAGTGGTGGAGACTATTTTAACTCATAGATGATCTTACCGGTGGTACAAAGCCGAGATGAACTTCTTCTTCAAAACAACCAGTTTAGAAGAGTTATAGCATTGTGGCCATGGCAGCCATGAAGGTACTCTGAAGTAGGAGAGCATTAGATATGGACAGTTGTTATATATAGCATGACAGTGATGCTGAACATGGAGACATCAGGTCCCTTTAGTTATAAAGGTTAGGAGGTACAGCATTGTGTCACAGACAACATGATGGGATCCAGAAGGAGACAGAAGGAGCCTTCAGCTTTATGGGAACAAAGACAATGACTTGCTCTTGTAGGCCTCTGTTGAAGGGGGAGCTAAGTTCCATTCCGCATGACCTACTTACTGTACCTACCATGCATTAGGATGGGTTCGGCACTTGACAGGAGTCCAATTCAAGGTCGCCTTGGGTCTGGGTGATGGGGAGGGAAGCAGCTCTTGCTTACAGATATAAGGGGGAGGGAGAGTTTAGCTGTTCTGTCCAGAAAGAGGGAGACTGAGAAGAGTAGGTGTAGCCTGATTTCTCAGAAAGATGATCTGGGATCTATCAATCATGGGATTGGATCTGGGATCAGAGATCAGAGATCAACCATGACCCCTATGACAAGGTAAGCCTCATAGGGCTTCTCCACCCTCAGCAAGCTCCAAAGGGGCAAACAATTGATGGGAAAGCTAGCACGAAAGGAAGTCATCATCGCAACTTAACTCCTTTACCTGACTCAACTAGTTCATTGCCTCTTCATGTCCCATGACTGGGGCTACAAGGGTGAATATGATGGAAGTCTCAGGTATAGACTGGACCCAGATTCTGCTTGAACTTAAACATAGTAGACAGAGAGATGACTCATTGCTCGCGGCACCATAGTCATAAAACAGCAACTGTCATAAATACTGCATTCGCCCTAGTATCTGGTGCTTAGACACCTGATAGACCTGTCAGTCTCCCTTTCACAGGGAAGAAGGCCAAGGCCAATAGACCTTAGAGCAATCCAAGATTTAAAGCAACACCATGGGAGAGAGCAATACTCAGGAGTGATGAGGGTACATGCAGCCAGAAGGGGAGGATGGCTTAAAGTCACATCTATTGGTGAGGTTTCTCTTCTCCTTATTCTGACTGATTTGTGCTTTCATGGTCCAGGGTATAATTACTTCTGGAGTGAGAACATTAAAGTAGGCTACAAGGTGTATTTGGGGAAGAAACTAGATTAAACTTTTAAATAGAGAAAACAGCACTCTTCTTATTTGAAGGGAAAATATAGAAGGAAAAAAAGGTCTTCACAAAGTAGGTTGGGGTCCCCGGTGCTGATGTATGTCTTGACGTTGCAGCCAATACTTAAATGGGGCATGTTAGACACTGAGGAAGACAGTGGCTAGCAACACATTACTGTTGTGTACTGGTGTGCTTTCTTCGAGTGCTCTCTGCCAGGATGATGTTACACCAAAAAGGCTGCTAGGCAGACATGCTTCAAAGTGCAAGGCTGAGGCTGCCATGGACAAGCAGAACATTCTGCTCTGGGCCTCAGGTTTCTTCCATGTAAAATCCTGATCAAAGTCATATCTTACAAGGCTATGAAAATTATATAATTTACAGCATCTATGGACCTCTCATGGTATGGATGCTATTCTAAACTGCAACACATTAACTCTCTCAATCCACACACAGCACCGTGGGTAAGCTCTATCACAGACCGCATTTAACAGATCTGAGGTTCCCATTACTTCCTGGGAGGAAAACTACTGCCCATTGTCTGGCATGAGGCTGCAACTTAGAGTTTCTTTTAGATTAGAAACTCGTGCCACTAGGACTGCATCTCACTTTCCTCTCAGTCTCTGTTATCTACCAGCAGCCTGTAGTAGATGCCCAGTAAGGATTCATTGAGTTAGCAAACACAGATTCTTGAAATCCTGAAGAACCCCAGAGAGAGACCCTAACAAGTTGATCGTTTTTCTACAAGAAATCTACACTTGCAAATCAGAATCAATCTCTCTCTCTCTCTCTCTCTCTCTCTCTCTCTCTCTCTCTCTCTCTCTCTCTCTCTCTCTCTCTCTCTCTCATTGAGTTGGTTTCATAACCTAAATACAGGAATGCCAAGTAAATGCTTCCATTGAGAAAGCCTTGAATGTGTGCTATGGTGAGAGCTGCAAGCCATGGTGAGCCTGTGTGCTGGTCTTGTTGTGACTCTGCACTACCCCAGGGGCAGCTTCCCTCTGAAGGACCAACAGATACCTCAGGAGTCCCTTAGAAGCCATGGACAGGAGCCACCTTCAGAAGCAATGGTACCTCGGAATCTTGCCTCAATTGCCAAGCAAAGGCTTGTAAACATCGGCCCTCTTCCTCTTTCCCTCTTCCTTTCCTTCCACGCCTTCCTCCATATCCCTCCTCTCTCCCTCCTTCCACACTTTCCCCTCCAGACTGCAGAATCCTACAGCACACTAGCCAGAATTCCAATACAGAAAGCCTTCCCACTGGCCACATGCTGAGGCAAATGTATAAAGACACAGAGCCAGGAGACACTACTAGCTTCTTCATGCTGCTAGAGGAGAAAGAAGGCACCGTCTACAGCCGATCATAGACTCGGGAGCCTGATGCCTCCGGTTCCATCCCTGTGCAAACATTTTCTCCAGGAAAGGGATCTGTCTTTGCCATCTTCTTGGACTACATACTCCCCATTTTCAAAATATCCCATCAGACTCCACTGGTACAGTTCTTCTTAGAGTTCATTTAGGGTAAAAAAAAAAAAAAAAAAAAAAAAAAAACGGGCCATTAAACACATGTCCCTCCACAACTGTGCAATAGAACAGGAAATTGAAATGACCTGTGCTCTGGCACAGAGAAGCGCTGAGCCAAAGGAGCCCCAAATTTTAAAACTCCACTCATCCCCAGCTGCCAGTTAGGTTGGCGTTATTGCGATGATGCTCAGTGGCGTGTGTTCTGTGCTAGCCTCCACAGGGTTTTTATTGTCTGCCTTCCTAGTTCTGCCCTGCTATAAGGAAACTAAGTTACAACATCTCTATGAAACTATCTAGTTCTAAGCTGTGACGTTTGTTTGCTGAAGTCAGCACTGCAGCATCAAGAATTCCACTGGCACTGTGTCCCGAGATAAACAGTGCCTCCAGCCTGTGGCATCGACTAAGATTTATTCTGCAAACTTTGCCAACCCCCAAACAGTGATTATGCTTGGGGAGACCCAGTAGCATAGCCATGTTCATTTAGATTATTTTTTGACACCAAAGGGACACTGCATCATCTTCATAAATATTAACAAAACTTTGTTGAGAAGTACAAGCCCTGCAGCAGAAGTCAACCCACAGACTGTCCCCACTGGCCATGTGATACCCAGAGAGGAGCTCTTCTCTCCTGGAGGCACACTTTGTAGACATTCACAGAAATATGTCAATAGCCCTCCCAGAACCAGAGTTTTGTTTTTAATCGTAACTACATATTCGGTGGCAACTGAGACTTTCAGGCCCTAAGTCAGTGTCGTTCCTGCTGACCGGACGTCATTTTTTTATAAATTAGACAGGCTTTTACAGGTGTTTATCTATAAAAGTAACAACAACAACAACAAAAATGGGATTATATTCCTGCAATCATCAGGGATCTGTGTCCCCTTTAGGGGTGTATCCCATTATCTAAGGCTGATATCAAGTCTTTGTCATGGGAGTGCTTGGAGAATGATGCAGATCCAGGCTACAAGTGTTGAGTGTTGGTGTGAGCCTTTCCTGCTAGGTCTTACTAAAGCAGGGTAAGAGAAAGTCAGCTAAAAAAAAAGTCTTCAACATGTAAGCCAATTTCATATTGAGCAGTGCTTTCACGTTTTGAAGTAAGATCATTGAGAAGGAAGTGAGAGGAAAAAAAAAAGTCTGAAACCTGAGTGAAGAAAATGCACTTTAAAAAATATAGTCATAAGAGAGTGGAGTCATTTTGACTCAATTGTTTGCCAGTTTCAGGCCTATGGAAGTCCCCAGCAAAGCCACAGGGGATCCATCAGTCCATGAGACCTCTTCTCCTATGGACTGGCCAGCCACACCCCTGCCCCATGGGGATCAGCGTCACTCAGGTGAGCTGGCAATGCCACCAAGCACAATGGAAAACACAACCTCCTGACTTCAATGACGCTCATTACCATGATGTCATTGGACTAACCGGAAGTCATAGCTGAGAGGAGGAAAGGGACAGTGCTGGGCTCTTAACAAATGCTGGGTGACAGGTGCCATGACTTCAGTCGAGGTAACACAGAGGATATGTGAGTTTCATATTCAATCATTCCTCTCTGCTCTGAAAACCCAAACATTAACATGAGAAGAACAGAAAGTAAAATTCATAGTGACTAGTGAAGCCCGTCCACCATGCAGGAGGCTCACTTGTCACCTTGATGCTAAATGAAAGGACAAAAAGTCCAACCACTTAAAACCTGTTCGAGGTTCCTCAGACAAAATCCCTGAGATTCTCAAATGGCAACGCTTGCATACTGTCGAGGTGACAGAAAGCACAATTTAAATGTACGACTTTGTGATCTTTGATGTGTCTGGGGTTATTTGGAGAGCATTAAAATCTCCATCGCAGCTGTGTTCTTCAGTCCTGGTGGCATTGGGGAAAACACTTGTCAAAGCCATATCTGGAGCCAAAACTGCCTGCGTGAAAATAACTTTTTTCCTCTATTGTTAAGTAAAAATTCCATGAGAGAAAAAAAAATCCTTGCATTGTGTCCAGCAGAAATACATCTTTCCACTGAAAATGTTGCCCTAATGAGCTCGCCTGTAATGTTTATATTGAAAATGAGTAACAAAAACATGCAGGGCTCTCTCTCTCGCGCTCTCTCTCTCTCTCTCTCCTTCCCTCCATCCCTCCCTCTCATAAACTCATCTTCATCTTTTATTAAGAATGGAAGCAAGTTGGAGGGCTATCAGTTGCCCCTTTCCCCCCCCCCTGGATGTTAGGAGCCCTTCAGAGAATGCCCTCCATCTGTACCACTGTACCCTTCTCCTCTGTGATGCATAGCTCTTTAATGCATGGCTAAGGCAGCTCTGCCTCAGAACCGTGGCACAGGCTTCTGGCTTCACACAATTGCAGAATCTGGCCCAACTGGCTGAAATAAGTCTCTGCTAATTTATCTGCCGGTTCAGGTCTCAGCTGCAGTTCTCAGCTTTGATCATGGCCAAAGCCCATATCATTCTAACATCATGTGTGATCCTGAGGGTCTGGAGCAGGGGAGGCTGGGAGGACCAAGAAGCATCACAAAGGGGACAAGGAATGTGGCTGGGCCACCTGCTCCCCTCATTAGCATGAGATGAGATGCCACAGCTGATTGGCCCAGGGAGAAGTGGAGGTCTGGTGGAAACAGGGAGAGGAGGCTAGCAATGTTCCCAGAGGGACTCACATTGCCTCCCACCTGCTGCCTCTCATTAGCCTTTACTATGTACCAGGCTCTGGACTTGGCACTCAGAGACAGAGCCAAGGCCCCAAAGACTTGGAGTCCAGTGGGAGACACGGAGAGAGCAATTTCACATAATGTCCAGCAGACTGACAACAGCCTGGTCTAAGGGGAGGAGAAAAAGAACCACAGGAGCAGAGAGGCAGGTTGCAAAGAGGTTCCCTTGGAAATGTTTCTTTGAAGGGAAAGTTGGTGGAAAAAAAAAGTATCTAAGACCCTATTTTCCTTATTTGGATCCAAGCAGATACACAGAGTTCTCACCCTCTTAGAACTGCAAGACAAGGGGGAAGAGGTATGCGGTGAATTACCTGTTTAGCATTCCATGCTAGTAGATGCTTCCAGGGAAACCAAAATCTTCAAGGAGTCTTCAAGGTGAGCAGGACTTCGACTTCCCAAGATAGGAGGGGAGTCGTGATGGAAGTCTTGGGAGCTGGACAAGGTAGCCCGGCCAGGTGCCTTTGGCAGCAAGCCTGAAGAGAGGAGGCAGGCAGCCTACAGGCAGCACATCTGGAGCAGCATCTGGTGCCCCCTTAGGATAGAGGGGTCACTTTGAGATGCAGTTTCCTTGTTCTGCAGGTGTAACCACCTAGCAGGAGGGAATCTACTCTAAGGAGAAACACTTGTGTCCTTCCCTTTAGCCATCAGACTGCTGAAGTCATAGTCCCGGAGGAACTGAACTTCCTTAGGAGTCTCCTGCTGGGGCAGGAAAACGATCATCAGTGTCTGGTGCCAGCTAGTGGGGCAGCCTGTCTCCTAGAAAGAGATTTCATTCCATTCCATCACCTTGATCGGGCCTGGTTAGTGACGTACACCTCTTGCTCCATTTAAACAACCTTACTATAAGGACCCCAAAGATGGTGGGGGTGGGGTCTTTAGACCTGTTTGTTCCTCTTTGCAAAGTAAACACATTAAATATGCCTCCTTTCTCTGCTGAGACAGCACTTCTTGCTGTTCTTTCTATGTGGGTCACAGTCTGCTTAAGCCAACAATGGTTTCACACTCCTCCCAGAATTCCCTCCCCCTTATTCAGTCTGATATCAGTATCTGTTAACAATGAATTAACCTGGAAGGAGGGGCCGAATGCCAACCATGACGTATAAACAATGCCGGCAGCAGTGGGGACATCTACACGCCAGCTCACTCTTCCCTTCGGGTTTTATTTCCCCAGGACTTCCTAGAACATGCCACACGTTGGCTTGTGAGGAGTGGCCAGGCTTGGCTTGCTGGTTTCCCTTTATTTTCCTGCCAGACTCACTTCCTCCTCAGGCTCACGAGCAGGGCTCTAGAGTTTGCCTTTCATTTCAATTTCTCCTGGTGATTAAGGACCATAATTACCACAGAACAGTCTGGTTTAGCATAGGGACAAAGGCAACCAATGCCCAGTAGGACTCTGTCAGTGCTGGCAGTGGGAGCAGCCAGGGAAAGTTCACTGGGCAGTGAATGGCAAAAGAAGCAGGAGAGACACAGACTGAAGAGCCCCTCCACCCCAGGCACCCAGAGAGCTGGGTACTGAGACCTTTCTAACATGATATAGAGAAATAGCATCAGAAAACTGCAACAGACAGCAATCTAAAGTAACAAGCCTATTCTTACTTCACGGTGACACCGTGCACGTCCATGAAGATGGATCGTGTTCCAGAGTCCCTGAGAGGTCAGTGGATGTGGCATTTGGCCCTTCCCTCCAAAGGCATCTACATCCTAAACAGATGCCCACATCAAGCCAGGTGATGTGTGGGAGACCCTTGAACAACCCATGAGGTTACTGGCCTCAGGGATCCAGGAATAAATACTGTATGGAAGTTTGTTTTTGTTTTTGTTTTTGTTTCACATGGCAGACAGGGCAGGTGCATCCCAAATGCATAAGCAATACCTATGTCACCTGGTTAGATCCTGCCAGTCCAGAAACTAATTAGAGATCTGGCTAGATTGGGCAAGAGGGCAGGCTACAGGGCTTTTGAAATACATCCAAACCCAGGGTATTGTCACATCCTTCAACATGCTCCTTAGGGGGGAAAAAAAACAGTTTTAGTCAATGGCACTTGCCACTTTTAGCTTTTATCCACGTATTCAGGAGGCAAAGGCAGGCATATTGCTACATTCAAGGCCAGCTAGAGCTACACAGCAGAACCCTAAATTGAGATGCTGCCTCAAAACAAAAAGTACAACAGCAACAACAACAACAAAAAGCATTTATATGGGAGGGGGCAAAATGTGAAGTTAAGAAAGAGTACTTCTCATTCTAAGTTTGCAGCCAAAAATCAAGAGGAAACCGAAAACAGGTACATGTGTGTGTACACACATGAGTACACACATACACATGCTCATATGCACATATACACATACACACTGTATACACACACACACACACACACACACACACACACATGCATTAGGGTTCTCTATAGGGACAGAATAAGACTGTAGATTGGCTTACATGGGTGGTCTGGGTTGTTCTAACAGCAGCTATCTGCACACTGGGGAGGAAGCTAAGAACTCAGGAGCTGCTCAGGCCACAAGACTGGATGACTCTGCTGTCCCTACCTGGGCTGAAGGCCTGACAGATTCCTGGAGAGCCCCTTGCCTTCAGTCTTCCTTGGAAGGCAATGGAGTTGGGTTCTGAGATTGATGAAGAAATGTAGCTGCTGCTGCAGCAGTGACAACAGTGGCAGCAACTGCAGTGACAGGGTAGATAAACTCACCAGCAAGATATTATAGGAATGAGGCAAAACCCAGAACTTTCCCCAGGGGATCTCTTTTTATCTAAGCTAGCAATGAGAGGTACCTCTCATACTTAGGAGGCATCATTCACTTCAAATAACCTGATCAACAAAAGCTCTCGCAGAAGTTTGTCTCTTGGTTGATTTTAGATCCAGTCACATTGACTAACAAGGTTAACCATCACTACTGTACATGTATGGGTATATGTGTACATGTATGTGTATGTATATGTATACATGTGTATGTACATCTATCTGTATATGTGTATATGTTTTTGTGTGTGTATGTGCATATGAACACATATGTGTCTAAGGTTAAAGCTTTGGTCACTCTACCACAGAGACTTTGGAGTTAATAGGATGCTTCCTCTCCCAGGACTAGCCATAAGATGCACCTTCAAGGATGCAGAGCAGCCACTATGTGTAGAAAATGAGAGAAAATTTCAGCTTTTCAGAACACCTGTGAGCAGAGGCATCATGGGCAGACCATAAGTAGAGGACCAGGTAAAGTATGGTCCAATCCAGGCTGTATGTGAGAAGTTGTTGCTAATAACATCTGGGCAGCCCAGCACAAATCACACTGCCAGGCTCTAGGTGCATGAGGAACCTCGTGATGGGGAAGCAGGTCCCATGGGAAGAGAAGCCCAGAAGCTTCAAATGCCAAGATTTTTTCAGGCATCACCCTCCCCAAACTTAGTTTACTTCTGACTTTACCCAACCCACATCACAAGCTCTGTCATTTGTTGGCTTGCTTGTTTGATATAGGGTCTCATGTAGCCCAGATGAAGCTCAAGTTATAGCTGAGGCTGGCCTGAACTCCTAGTCCTCTGGTCTTTTGCATTCTGAGTGCTTCCTAGTAGTCAGATTACAATTATGTGCCACCACACCCAGTTCCTCACATGGGCATCTGCTATCAGTAAAAGCAGGCAATGAAAATGGGAAGGACTGTCAGAGAAATGGGCCAGAACCCTTGTGAAACTCTTTCAACACGCTAGCATGCTCTGCAAAGCAGGAAACATTCAGCAAGCAGCATGCTCACTGCCCAGAGAGGTGAAGCAAAGGACAAAAGTCATCCTTATCCCAGTGGTGGATTCTGAGGGAGTTGAGAAAGAAGACACAATGTATCAGCTCTGTCAGGAAATGTCACGAGGGTCTTCAGAAACTCAATGGTGTAGTGGTCACCTCAGGGTCACCACTGAGAAGAGCATCCTTTAAGTCTAGGTCTGCTTCAGAGAAAAGATCCATGAGGAATCTGAAGCCATTTAAAAACAAACAAAATTAATAAATAGCACAAAAGGCAAACAAACTTAGAGGTTTTTGCAGCCACTTTTCTTCTGGATTTTTGGTTGGTTGGTTGGTTGGTTGGTTTGGGTTTGTTTGTTTGTTTGTTGTATTTTTCTTCCTCCAACTTTTTTCTCTTCCTGTCTCCTTCAGCAGCAAAGAAAATATAGGCCTGAAAACCTGGTCTAGCTGAATTGGCATCCGCAGATGGAGAGACACCAAGCAAAGAGAAGGTTACTGAAAGCAGGCTTTCAGAATGCACACCTAGCAGTGTGACCATCAAAGAAGAAATGAGGTCTCTAATTCCATTTTTCACTCATTGACCCCACAAAGTCCATTAGTCTACAAAAGATTGCCTCTTCCACTCCCACTTACCCTCATATAGTTAGTGTTTGACAGGGACAGGAAATGGGGGGAAACATGACATCACCATGGAATACACCAATTTAGAGTAGTTCACACTAAGCTGAAGTTTGGCTTTACTTGGAAAACCTTTCCCTGATGCAGCAATTTTAACTGACAACAGCATTGGGGGAGGGGGTGTGCCCCACTTTGCTCTCTGTTACTGTGACAGGCATCATGGCCAGAATTAGCTCGGGAAGGAAAGGGTTTATTTCAATTTACAGTTTATAATAAGCCATCAAGAAAAGCCTAGAAGCCAGAATGAAGCAGGGACCTGCTTATTGACTTGCTCTCTATGGCTCTCTATGGCTCCCAGGGATGGCACTGCCCACGATGGCTAAACCCTCCTGTACTGTTGAAATCAATTAATCTTAATTAAATTAAAATCAAATTTAATTTAAAGTGTTTAATTAATTAAAGAAATGCCCCATGGGCATGCGCAAAGGCCAGTCTGATGGAGGCAACTCCTCAGTTGAGTTCCCTCTTCCCAGTCTCTAGATCATATCAAGTTGACAAAACAAACCAGCACAGGAGGGGGGCACCCAAGCACAGCACCCAAGCACATCAGTGAGTGCAGCTCCCACACACCCCAGGAACTCGCTCACAGATGATCATTACAGGAAACAGTCACCGTCAGATATGCAGTAACTAAAGTTCCCTAAAGGCACAGCGTCTATCTTACTTGTGTTTCTCGTGACTCATTCGAACAGTCTACTCTTCATTTAAGTGGGTGCTTCCCTGGGTTATCTCAAATGAGAGCCACCTCACTCTATTTGAAATTGAAAGAATATGTGTCTAAGAAGCATTAATAATTTAATTTTAATGTGTTTTCTGTGAGCTCTCAATAAGGAGTGTGGCTGGAGCTACTTCTTCTACAGGAACTGAACAACTTCCCACCCCTCTATGTCCCATCCATGCATGCTCCATGTCCCGCAGGAGATTCAAGAGGGAGGGAGGGAGGCAAGACCACTACAAAGTCCAGAGTGTGCTGTGGTTTGAACGTGTTCCCTAGAGCACATTGTTAGTTGGATGTGAGGACCTAGACGCTCTAAGAAATGATTAGGCATGAGGTTTTTGTCCCTGTAAGCAGAAGAATGGCTCTATCATTAGTAGGTAAATCAACTTGTTATTATGCAAGTAAGCTCCAAACATAATGGTGATTTGGATCCCCTTCTGCCCACCTATCTTCTAAGTTATGAACAAACCAGTACATCTTCCTGTGCCTGATCCATCTCACTTCTAAGGTTTGATCTGTTTCTTAATCTTGGATAAGTCCTAACTTTCCACATTCTGACTCACGTTGATTCTGATCCACGTGATAAGAAAACATGTCCTAGAAAATGACTCACCCTGCCAGCATATGCTCAGGGTCAATAACTGGAGTTGACATGTAGGGAGCTGGCTTGGCTGTGGTATGTGGTGTGACCACTAACAAGAGATGGCCAGTCTCACTCACTCACCGCCCTGCCCTTCCCCCAGAGTCTCAAAAAACACAAAAGACCTGAAAGCAAGCTGAATCGGGGGCCTGGTAGACAGCAAATGTACATAGTGTCCACTGTCTCTCCAACAGGGCCTGGCTCAATCAATGAATGGGTCAGCCACATCCTGGACTCACTTCAGAGATGAGAAGGCAGAACAGGGAAATGAGGAAAGACCAGATAGATACCCATGCATGGGAAGAGGCATAGGCTTCACACCATCAAATATGGCTTTGAGTTCTAGATTTCCTAACTGCTGGCCATAGGACTTGGGAGAGGGAGTGCCAACCTTCTATGTCTTAGTTATTCAGATATAAAAGTAATGGTGGTAATAATAGAAATAATAATATCTTTCCCACTGGGATGTGTGTATGTGAGGATAAAGATTGCATGATGAGTTTCCAGAGACTAGCACCCAGCTATGTAGATAAGCCAGATCATCTCTTCTTATCTAAATCTATATATTTAACCAATTATCAGTTCTTGGAAGCAGATACCATTCCTAGCTCATTACCTACGAGAGACGGGGGCTTACTGAGTGCTAATGAATCCCTGTTGTTAAATTCATACTTGAGTCCAACTTGCTGTCATCTGAGAAGGATTCTAATGATTGCAAGACACTGGTAGAGAAAAACATGAGCTGTTCTTTCTCTTTCCATACCAGGATTTCTGAGGTTGCTCTTAAACCTCCATACATCTGCTTATTTCTTGTGAAAACAACTGCAGGCCAGCACAGGAAGAGGCTTAGAGATCAGCCTGGACAGTTGCCACAATGCATGTGCAGAGGGATATACAAGGAAGCTATGGGGTAGAGAGCAGCAGGCAGGGGCAATGCTCTGCCAGAGTAAAACATTGACTGACACTCAGGCACTCTTTGAGAGCTTTACACTTCAACACCTCACTGACCTGCTATCTGGGCAGCACAAAGGCAGAGGGTGGTTATGCACACACATGAGCTCAAAACTCAAGTCTGACTTAAAACAGAGAGATGGTTGAGGTCATAGTGAAATCCTTAGTTGGTATAGCTGGAAAATTATTTGAAGCACCCACCTAAATCCACATGGCAAAGTATTGCTAAAGCTCTACAAAGAGAAGACATCAGTAAGTCTGCCCCTCTTTTTAGTGCCAATGATAAACTAAGGTGCAGTTCTGCTAAGTTTATTCTGGGAAACCAGTAATATTATTAGGCTCACTTATAGAGCAATGGGTGAGGGGTGATAGCCAGGAGCACAGGTGACCTAAAGCAGCCACATTGGAAGGTCTGAATCCAGCATGGATGATGACCACCCCACAGATGTATAGATGATACCCCCCCCCAGTCTTTCTGACCTATATACTCTAAACCTTCACAGAGTCCTGGAGGGCAAGTGCAATCAGGGCAGAAGTGCACACAACTAGCTGGAAGACGTTGCTAGATACTCAAGTAACAATTCCATGACTCCAACAACTCCTTCTATGAGGGAATGTTGACAAGCTCAGCTATGGTGATCTTTTGTAACAACTCCCACTGAATTCTAGAAGGTGGTGACTTGAAGGATAGTCTCATACAACAGGAAGAAACACAATAAAAGGATCTTTCCCATTAAAGGCGTCTTCTGCAAAGTGCCTGAGTGTAGAGGCATGGATAGAATAATGGTATGAAGTGAGCCAGTGTTCTGATAGAAGCTTCTACAATGTGAGTAGGAATCAGGAAGAAATGTCTAGTTCAAGTCTGCCAATGGGTTGTACAAATGGGGGGAAGCAACAAGAGTCCTACCTAGATATCATACTTATGAACCACAGCTATAATCATTATGACCCAACAATCCTAAAGGGTGTAACAGTGGCATGCATACGTTGGCAGTAACCAACAATTCTCTAAGTATACCTGAGGCCCACTCAACAAGAGTGAAATCATGCCTGGTACTGGAAGCCTAGACTATCTGGGGCTAGTAAAGTGTTGGATCTTGGAGGAGAACCTATAACTGCCACTTTACTAGCCCAGCATAATCTCTAGCTACATTCTAAATATGTATCCTCATACCCACGGATAAGTACATTCTTCAACTCTCATCAAGGCAACACAGAAAGCATTACAGAAAACCCCAGCCAATCGAAATGCAAAGGAGTGAAGCCCAGTCTCAACTGATACATCTGCAAAACAACTTCCACTCGTAAGGCTCACTGCAGACAAGGGATCAGAAAGATTGTAAGAGTCAGAGAAACAGGGAGTTTGCTGTGAAACTATCTCTCCTAGAAAGGTCAAAAACTAAACCCATGATGTCTTACCAAAGTGGCTGCCTAAACAAGACCCAAACAAAGATGACACCAATAGATGTGCTAACGTGGAAAGAGAAACTTCAGGAGGTTCCAATCCTCCACAAAGAACTCCAGACAACCAAGAAATCCTAACTAAGATCAGGAGAAATAGTCTTCCCCAGGGAAGAACATACCAGTTGGGTATCTAATACCAAGTGGTCAGTCCTAAAAACATGTACATACAAGTAACATTATACAGACTTAGCAGGTTGTTTTTTATATAGGAATATACATATCCACATACATACATATACATAACAACAATTACAGCAAAAGAGGCCATAAGCATGAAAGAGACCAAGGAGGGTACAGGTGAGGACTTGGGAGGAGGACAGGGGAGTAGAAAATGATGTAATTAATTGAAAAGGAGAGAGATCAAATAAAACTTTAATACTGGGCCAGCAAGATGAGATGCTTCAGCCTGCAAAGATGCTTGCCACATAAGCCTAGAAACCTGAGTTTGGTCCCCAGGAGCCCATGAAGGTAGAAGGAGAGAACTGACTCTGACTAGTTGTTCTCTGACCTCCACGAATGCCCCCATGGCACTCTTACCCACAACTCCACATTGTCCATCCTTAGTATGGTGTGTACAGACACACACCATACTAATACTAACCTTAAATTCAAGCTTACTCAAAACCACACTTGACAGTCATTGGTTCTTCAACTTGGGGAACACAGAATTGAGCAAATGTTTGTGAAAATAAGGGTTTTCTTCCCACAAAGAGGGGAACTGCAAATGGGCAGGTTCCTGTGTGAGCGTGCTTCTTTGCACAGACTGTTTCTGTCATCCTTGTAGCCCCTTCCAAATATACCTTATTCTCATTAGCTGTTAAGAAAACAGAGAGCAAAGAATTTGAAATTTAATTTAAAATACCAAGCTTAAAAAACAAAAATAGCCTGATTATAACCACACACAGGCTTGGGAGATGGCTTAGTGGGTAAGCCCTACGTATCCAAGCACAAAGAATGGAGATTAGATATCCATCACCCACATAGATGTCAGGTGTGTGACAGCCTGCCTGTAACCCCAGCTTTAGAAGGGGATCCCCAGAGCAAGGTGACTAAGACTAGCCAGGAGGTGAGCTCTGGGTTGGATTGAGTGATCCCACCACACTGAATAAGGTGGAAGAGTTATAAAGGATGAGTCCCAAGGTCAAACTCCACATGCATGTGTACAGACATATATATGTACCTGCACACACAACAGACACACACTGAGGAAAATGGGAAACAAACCCACATACTTTCTTAATCCAAAACCCACATCCATCTTTGACTTGGCATATACCAAATAATTCTCTTTTTTTATCATCAGAATTATTTGTTATTCTTATTGGCCCACCTATACCTAGGAAAACCTGAAACAGTCACACCCACAAATACTCAGACACCAGCTACCCAGCAAGAGTTCTCAGAGGCAGTGAGGAGGCTATGATTCTTATGAAAAAACAAAACAAAACAAAACAAATCAAAACAAAACAAAACAAAACAAAACAAAACAAAACAAAACAGTGAGCCCAAGAAAGACTCAAGACCCCAGCTCCTACAGCAGGGCCATCTATAGCAGGATTAAAACCCTCATGCCAGAATCAACAACCACCCTCAAGATCGCTCAGGGCTAGGATGGTGACACGAGCAAGATGGAACTTAAGAAGAAACTGACAAGACTAAGACATAATGCAGAAAAACCCAAGGGGAAGAAACTGCCAGCCTTTCTGTCAGAACTAACATAGTTCGCCATTTACTTCTTTGGTAACCCAGTGTTATGACCCAGGGTTTTCAATCAGTGTGGTTCCCAGGCCCCTGTGGCCTTTGTGTCCATTCTAGATATCATGACAGCAGTGACAGTAGTGACAATGGGCAATGCTGGACTTCATAGCTACTTGTGTTTATGGTAGAATTTCTGTTCTTTTTCTCCCTTTCGAGTTAAGATATGACAAGGAGCATTCACGTGTTCTTCCTTTTGCCTTGAACTCCAGCATGTGACTCTACCCTCCACCCCATATCATTTTGCTATTGCAGAAAAGAGACCAGAAATGGAGCCTTGAGAACAATAGTTGCGTTAGTGACTTCACAGCTTCCTGTGGGTTAACCCTTTCCATCCTTACTCAGCACACAGCTGTTAACTACAGCACACTTTGCAAATGGCCCTGGCTTTTCAGAGACACTGTGATTTTTTTTTTTTTGAATGACCTTAACAATGTTGAAATGACCTTGTCCGCCTCACAAGATCTCCTGCATGTAGCAGTGAGCAGCCCAGACATGAAACTTGTTCTTTATTAACAGGGACATTAATAATTACTCTGACAACAGTAGAGAGGCTGGAAGGCTAGAGGCCGGGTACAGGACAATGAAAACCAGACTAGAGTCATTTGCATTTAAAAGGTTGCAAGAGCAATTAGTACCTCATTAATATGACATAAATGCAAATTTACATAGCTCCCTCTCGGCCTCCGATTCTTTCCACCCAACTAAGGAAAGCAGGGTATTAGTAAATACCACTAAGATGCCCGTGCAGGGCAGACAGGGAACAAGTCCACTGTCCAGCCTCTCTGAAGAGGTCTAGATAAGAGTCTTCACTCAGAGCTTGAGTGGCCACTTAACAGAGACTGGGCAGTGCTGTCAGATGAAAGGGACTATGGGAATTCCACAGTCACAGCAGGCTGTGTTCAGTGAGGAGCCCGGCTGACTGTTGCTCATGACAGGGGGTGACAGAACACAGAGACACCAAGGTGGCCCTCAGAAGGGCTGCTTCCATGCTGAGAGGGCAGAGGCAGGCAGGGAACTGCACAGCTGAGGGTTTTTGCCATTGAAAACCCATAGCTGCTGATCAAAGCAATCACCTTAAATAATTGATTTTCTTACACCAGTATGAAGAAAGAAAAAGAAACTGTGAACAGTGGAAGATATAATCACACCGCTAGGAATGAGAGGTGCTTGGAGAGATGAGGGCTGAATGCCCAGGGGTGTGATTAGGGTACCCTACATCAAAGGACAGTGTCCTAAAATAGCTCGCCCTGAAAACGCTTCACACAATCCGTTGTAAATGGCACCACTGATAAGAATACTTCAGAAGAGCGTCTTTCTGCCTCTTATATTTATCACTAGCCCCTCAGGGGTGGGGGTGGGGGTGGGGGTAAGGGGACAAAATAGCAGGAGTATGGGATAACTGGAGACAGAGTGACTTCCTGTAGGTACAATATCCAATTACTATGGCTACCTGTTAAAATTTGGTAAGCACACACACACAATGCACTCACCAACACAAACCTAACACACACAGTAGGTGCACACATACATACAAATGTGCTTGCAAACAAACACACAAATACATTCATACATACTTACAAATCTACAAAATATAATAAAAAGCACACACAGAGAAATCTACATACATACATATATACATACTCACTAATATACACTCTCACATGCAAACACAAACTCACAAACATATAAATATACAGAACCTGTAATAAAATATGCCCCTCTCGACAGTCCTGGGTATTCCCCATAATGTCAGTGTGGTAAGGTTTTATGGCACACAGTCTAGATATATGGGGGCAACAGGCTCTGAACTCAGACCCTATGAAGTATCTCTTCAATTGCATGGTGATCCACAATGGAAATCAAACCCAAACAACATCGAAGGGAATGACTGGAAGCTCCAGAAAAGTCCCAACAGAGTGTAACCTCCCCTCCCCAGCCTGAAACCTGTTTGCTCAGGTTTCAGTGTTAGAGAGCATAGGGTGGAGCTTGCAGCCCTATCATCCTGCCACTCCCACTGCCGCTGCCTGCCAACTATCTGTTCCGGAGCTATCACGTGTTCACCTGCAACTTTACTCCAAGATGATTTGGCGGGAATCCGGCCCCTTCCCCTGCTTCATAACTGAGTGTCGGAAATAGTAAAATTGAACCTTGATCAGACTGACTGTCTTGGTTTCATCTCTCTCTCACACCGCCTAGCCCCACTCTTCTCTTCCAGATTCCAAGATGCCTTTCCAGAACAGAACCCAGACATGTGAGCCGCTGGCCGGACACAACACAGAGGGCCCTGCTGGAGAGCAGAGTTGCTCAGCTCACAAGAGTTAAATTCCTCCACACCCTGACATAGAAATCTGAATAAGGAACATCCCAAGCCAAAAATGTGTGCTCTTCAGGCTGGTGTGTGCTTCATTGGGAAATGCTTGGCTTTATACACTCAGAACTACATGCCTAGAGAGGTAGATTCCCAGATGTGTGTTTGTGTGTACAGAATGCATTGCATACCTCACTTGGTGACTATGATTTTCTTTCTTCTTTACAAGGGGTCTCTGGGGTTCTAGGAGCTCTGCAGATCAGTGCACTGGGAGCAGTCCTTCACTGCTGTCGCTAGCAGAGCCCTAGCAGTGGAAGGAATTTGATGGAGATGTAACGTCTATTGGGAGAAGGATAGATTAACCTCCCAGGCATTGTAGACATCCTTTGACAAAGCAAGTTACACAAGACAATAGCATCCTGGACAATAGTGTATAGGTTCACCAGGAGGAACAGATATCTAGAGAGATTGATGGAAAACACAGAGCTCAGAGGAGGAGACTTGAGGCTCAGGGACTCAGGTATTATTAAAATTATAAGCCATGGGGTGGAGATATGGCTCCGCAGGTAAGAACACTCACTGTTCAAACATGAGAACCAAGTTTGAATCCTGCCATCCAAGTAAAAATCATGTACAGCCAAGTGTGACTCTACATGATTGGGAGGCAGAAGTAGGAATCCCGGAAGCTTGCTAATCAGACAGTAATTGAAACAGGAGCTTCAAGTTCAGTGAAAAGCCCTAGTTAGAGGTAATAAGGTAGAAAGCAATAGAGCAGGACACTCGTGTGCAGAAGAGTATACATGCACCTGCAGATACATGCGCACAAACAAAAATACACCATCACACACAAACACGCACAGAGATACACATGTACCACAATTTCAAGTCACAGCTCCATTTTCTCAAGAGATTTCTCCACACACACACACCCTATTTTATGTGAGTGTTCCTGGCACTATTAATTTTAAGGATGCTTTAAATACTGAAAAGTAAAAGAAACATTACAGATTCACCATATTCTCCCAACCACATGACTAGCCATGCCTTGATTGGCTTAGAGATAAGATGACATTGGATGGGGTGTGTTCAGGGTGGGATTGCCATATACTACACCCAAATTCTTGACACCTAACATTAGCAGCTATCACTATTGTGTCCATATTTGAATTTTTTACGCATTTAGGTTTTTGTTCTTATTAAAGGAAGAGAAAGGGAGACAGATGAAAACAGGAGGGATTGCATGTACATGAATAGAGACCCCTACCCATCCAGTCACCCCAACTTCTCTGGGGAGCAACTCCCCACCTGGCCACATGCACACATCTGTCTCCATAAACAATAGAAGACATTGTTTTATGTGGGCTTTGTTGCACAGATGTCACATTAAGCATCCTGATCAACCTTCTTCTCTTGTCCTTTTGCAACTTCGGTTCTGAAATGTCCCCCTTTTAACATAGACTGAGCTACTGAAGTCCTTTTACTAACTGTGTAGGTTTCCATCTGGTAACAACAATGCACACACACACACACACACACACACCATGAAAGGAACTTTTTATTGCAATAATACTGCAATCAATTCTCCATCCTTGTGTCTTCATGCACATGTAGCAGTGTTTTCCCAAACTATATTCCTAGAAATGGTACTGTAGAGTGCGTTTTTTTTTTCATTACTAGAAAATGACCAATGAGGCACCAAATCTAAACCTCTTCTCTCCAATGGGTAATTGGTGCCCATCTCCCCACCTTAATGTGAACAATTGAAGCCATTATACCTAAATTTTTGTCAACTTCCATTACTTTTAATCTTACTTTCCTAAATAGTTTGATTCTGTTAGTGAAGCTGAACACCAATGTCTATATTATTAGACATTGTTTTCTGTCTGCCCAATTCTTCATGTCCTTTATCCATTTCTATCTGTGTCTCTCTGTCTCAGCATCTTTCCCTCTCCCTCTCCCTCTCCCTCTCCCTCTCCCTCTCCCTCTCCCTCTCCCTCTCCCTCTCCCTCTCCCTCTCCCTCTCCCTCTCCCTCTCCCTCTCCCTCTCCCTCTCCCTCTCCCTCTCCCTCTCCCTCTCCCTCTCCCTCTCCCTCTCCCTCTCCCTCTCCCTCTCCCTCTCCCTCTCCTCCCTCCTTTTCAACCTGCAGGTTTTTCCATTTGTTGAGTCTTAAGAACGTTTGCTCTCCGGAAGCTCGTTCCTGGATACTCTCGCAAGATGCAGTGCCCAGCACACCTTCGAGGTATGAGGAGACCCACTTTCACGTGGGTGGATTGAGTCTTCTCAGCCATGGTGACGGTCCCTCTGGCATCTGAGGAAGGAGATGTGGGGATTCTGACAGTGATTGTGCTGACATGAGTGACTGTCAACATGTGGCCCTGGCACATTGACATGAACGACAATGAGTTTCTGGAGATGAAGGAGGGTTGTGACTTTTGGCTTGGATAGGAACATCTCAGTGCCCAGACAGGGTTCCCAGGAACTTTCCACCGAGTATCTGTTCTTTCCAAGTTCAGATGTGGTACCCATCCTCATTGCCTCTTTCTCCTGGCTTACTGTTAGCAACTAGCAAGAACTCACAGCAGAACCAGAGACAGGGCTCTCAAGGTCTGATTTGTAAAGTGAGGAGGGTGGATTAGCGAGAAGCTTCCTTCTATTCTCTGAGCTGCTCCATGTTCCTCTCATAGGCCTGTGTGTGGTGAGGGAGGGTGATGGGGTTTCAGCTTTAGCTCAGGGGACTCCCTTTAAATATTTTTTATGTGTATGTGTGTTTGTCTTTGTGAGCGTTTGCCATGTGTGTCTGGGTGCTTTTGAAGACTAGAAGAGGGAACCAGAACCCCCAGAGCTGTGGTTATAGGCAGTTGTGAGTTGCCCAAGGTGGAGGTTGAGAGCTGAACTCTGGTCCTCTGCGAGAGCAGCAAGCCACTCTTAACCGTAGGTGCATCCCTCCAGTCCCAGGGAGTTCCTCTTTAATCTCTACTGTATTTTGAACTTTGCTTACATGATTTCCCTTGAAAGCAGTGGCTTCTATTTTTTTTTAATTAGGTATTTTCTTCATTTACATTTCAAATGCTATCCCAAAAGTTCCCCATACCCTCCCCTCCACTCCCCACCCACTCCCACTTCTTGGCCCTGGCCTTCCCCTGTACTGAGGCATATAAAGTTTGCAAGACCAAGGGGCCTCTCTTCCCAATGATGGCCAACTAGGCCATCTTCTGATACATATGCAGCTAGAGACATGAGCTCTGGGGGGCGGGGGGGGGGGTACTGGTTACTTCATATTGTTGTTCCACTCCTTTAGCTCCTTGGGTACTTTCTCTAGCTCCTCCATTGGGGGCCCTGTGTTCCATCCAATAGCTGACTGTGAGCATCGACTTCTGTGTTTGCCAGGCCCTGGCATAGCCTCACAAGAGACAGCTATATCAGGGTCCTTTCAGCAAAATCTTGTTGCTGTATGTAATGGTGTCTGTGTTTGGAGGCTGATTATGGGATGGATCCCGAGGTGTGGCAGTCTCTAGATGGTCCATCCTTTCGTCTCAGCTCCAAACTTTGTCTCTGTAACTCCTTCCATGGGTGTTTTGTTCCCAATTCTAAGAAGGAGCAAAGTGCCCACACTTTGGTCTTCGTTCTTCTTGAGTTTCATGTGTTTTGCAAATTGTATCTTGTATCTTGGGTATTCTAAGTTTCTGGGCTAATATCCACTTATCAGTGAGTACATATCATGTGAATTCTTTTGTGATTGGGTTATCTCACTCAGGATGATGCCCTCCAGGCCCATCCATTTGCCTAGGAATTTCATAAATTCATTCTTTTTAATAGCTGAGTAGTACTCCATTGTGTAAATGTACCACATTTTCTGTATCCATTCCTCTGTTGAGGGACATCTGAGTTCTTTCCAGCTTCTGGCTATTATAAATAAGGCTGCTATGAACATAGTGGAGCATGTGTCCTCTGAACCTGGAGCATATCATTTTGCAAAGTCTGGCCAGCCACTGACTCTCAGGATCCAGCTGTGGCCACACTCCCATTGCTGGAGTTAGAGGTGCCCACCTCTGTGCCTGGCTTTTATGTTAGCACTGGGGATCTGACTCAGATCTTCATGTTTGGACAGCAAACTCTTTACCCACTGAGTCCTCACCTCAGCTGTCTTCTGCTTTTACGTATGGAACTTGGAAGCTTAAAGGAAGGTATGTTGGTTGGAAGTGAATGGCCCCCATAGGCTCATATATTTGAATGTTTGTTCCTCTGTTGTGGGACTGTTGGGGAAGGATTCAGAGGTGTGTCATTGTGGGCAAGCCTTTGAAGTTTCAAACGTCTGTACCATTTCCGTTTAGAGTTTGTTCACTTGTTTGCTCATTCACTCTTCCTCCCTCCCTCCCCACCCCCACCTTGTGCCTAAGGATAGAAGTGTGAGCCTTCGGCTATTGCACCAGCCCAGCTGCTGCTGTGCCCCACACCATAATGGTCATGGACTCTAACCCTCTGCAACTGTGAGTCCCAAATAAAGCACTTCTTTCTAGAAAAAAAAATGTTTGGTGCTGGTTAAAATTAGCATTTTATAACCTCAATAGTCACTAAAGGGGTTATTCTTGGCTATGACCTTGACTGTGCTCCATATTTACCTATGTAAGAAAACTCTCTTCATGTTTTCTTGTCAAGTTCTACAGTGTTCTGTTTAGGTCTAGCATGAAATCTGGGATAGTTGTTGTGTGTGATCTGAGTTCATTGTGATAGTATTTTCCAAAAAGAAGATATTGGTGAATGATCAGAAATTTTTGTTTGGTTGGTTGGGTTTTGTTTTGTTTTTATTTACTTGTTTTGCAACATGGGCTAGCCTTTAGTTCATTTTTCAAATTCACTTGCCTCTGCCTCTCCAATGATGGGATTAAAAGCATGTGCCACCATGCCCTGTAAGTCAGAACTTCTGTCTTGGCCTCCTAAGCATTTCTTTTGCTGTCCCTCCATATCCCTGTCCTCTGGGTTTCATTCACCTGTCCAGCCTTACTACACACCACTCTGTCAAAAAGCCTACTGTTTTGTGAACTTAAGGTCGAAGCTGTGGTGTGGAGCCTTTCCCATCCTCCTCTATCATCTTGCTAGCTCTCCTCCTCTATCAATCATCTTGCTCGCTCTTCTCCCCTTCGTCTTTGTACATAACACTTCAGTGGTAGTTTAGGGACTCCATATTCAAAACCCTTGGCTTTAGATTGCATTTGCCAAGGGGATTATTTGGAAAGAGCACTAGCTTCACAAAGTCACTATTTCAATCCCCAAATGGTATCTCTCCCTCCATTCCTGAAGCCTTAACCTTCTTCCACATAGAAGCTTCCCATTATTTTTATGAAATTATAAGCCACATATTGCCTTTTAGGTCTTCTGCTAGTTTCTACCATGCATGATAGTAGTTTCAAGATAAATACTGATTGTGATTTTTCTTTTTTTCCAAAAGCAAAGAAACTAGGGCTAGTGCCTGTGAAAGAAGGATGAAAGTGTAGATAGTTAGGCCTTCCAGGTGGAGATAACAGAAAGTCACATGCCAAACACTGAAGGGTTTCCTTTGGCCCAAGCGGCTCGGGTGTGGACATTTGATAGCAGATGATGCAATCAGATGACTGAGAAGAGGTCAAACTGGGACTCTCGTGAAATACACAGTCAAGATCAACATGATGGCCAGGGAGACTTCCTCTCTCCATACTTCTGTTTAACCACAGTGGCTTCCAATGGCATTCCTCATAAAGCTCTCCTGATTCAAGTGGCTAGATGTAGAGGCAGCCATGTCTTCCAGCAGGCCTGGTTCCTCGGAAAGGTAAAGAAGAAGAAAGGAACAAGTGTTTGTGATTTATCCACAGAAGTACACTTTTTTTTTTGGTTTTTCGAGACAGGGTTTCTCTGTGTAGCCCTGGCTGTCCTGGAACTCACTTTGTAGACCAGGCTGGCCTCGAACTCAGAAATCCGCCTGCCTCTGCCTCCCGAGTGCTGGGATTAAAGGCGTGCGCCACCACGCCCGGCTGTAGAAGTACACTTTTGGATCTTATGTAACACAGTGTGGTTTAAAAGCCAGGAATACAACCACATCGGGATAGACAAAGACCTTCTAGACTCCATAAGACAGAAGAAAATGGGAAGAAAACAAGAGTCAGGAGAAGGTCAAGTAGGAGAACCTCAAGGACCGACATGGAAGGTGTCCCAGCAAGCAAAGGACTAGGCGTGTAGCTCCCAGGTGGATGAGTCCTTTAACAGCCTAAAGGAACTGCTGACATGAAGATAAGAGGCTCCCAAAATGGGGCTAGCCTTTGAGCATTCTAAATTCCAAGAGACCCCCAGAAGCATTAAAGAAGACAGAACAACACATAATCAATCCATGGCTCAAAGATATGGAAAGCAGGTAAAAGAGAGATCCCCAGAGACAGCTGCACCAAAGACCATCCATCCATCCATCCACACACAGCAAGCAAGGTAGACAACTTTCCAAATGCCACCTGTAAGAGCTGATGTTCATCAGAGCACAGAGCTACTACAGTAGACAAAGCCAGTGTTGCCCTTCCTGCAAACACAACAAGGAAGGTCCCTGCCCACAGCACTGCTTTAGTGTCCAATATCCACCAGAATAAA
Organism: Mus caroli; assembly: GCF_978045245.1. Lineage (NCBI taxonomy): Eukaryota > Metazoa > Chordata > Mammalia > Rodentia > Muridae > Mus > Mus caroli. The sequence continues at coordinate 23,111,850 of NW_028227269.1, read as the reverse complement.
AGCATTAACTGTAATAATGACCATAAGCTCTTCATCACTCTTGATTGACAGTCAACACCAACAGTGTGAGCCATTTTCAGTAGGCAAAATAATTCTCCACCCCACAAAACACATCTAAGTCCAATTCTTAGCCCCTATGGGTGTCACGGGGCGTCACCTGGGGGGTTTTTTGTTTTTTGTTTTTTGTTTTTAGCATCACAGAACATTTAATTACACATTTAATTCACATCAACCACCAAACACTGTGATCATCTTGGCTATTTTTTCAGATCAGCAGGAGGCTCTTCCTCCAATGGCTTCCATGGCTTCCTCTGCAACATTTTTCTTGCTAGACTTAGCTCATTTTCAGCCTGAAGAATCACCTCTTCTATTTCACCACCCTGAAGCAAGTCTTCTAATTTTTTAACATCTGGTTCTGCTTTAACCATATCCAGTTTCTCATTGGTGATCTGTTCCATGTGTTTTCTATAGACTGTGTGTTTAGGGGAGTGCTTCAGAAGATGAAGAACCTGTGCATACAATATTGTTAGCCTCTCATGTGGAGAATCACACACAGCCAGTCCCACCAGGCCAGTAGTCTTCTTCAGCAAACTCACCATAACAGTCTCCAGTCACCTTCTATGGGACTTGTCAGGGATGACTAATGCCTGACACAAGACATTTATTCAGGGTTATCAGTAGAGGCCCTAAATGCTCTCTCAGGTGACCATTTGAAAGAAGGGTGCAGGGCAGAAGGTGGGAGGGGAGATTTGGCAGATGAGGCTAGAGAGAAATAATGTGGCTATGGAGGAAGAGCCTGGAGCAATCCAACCACAAGTCAAGGAATGACAGCTGCCACCCAAAGGTGGAGGAGTCTGGGAAGGAATCCCACCAAGATCCTCCTGAGAACTTGCAGCACTTGATCCTGACTGGTAACTGGCACTTGTCACAGACTTTAGATATTTAGAACTTAGACAAAGTAACCAACCAATTGAGGATTTTAGCCTCCAAGGTGGATGATTTATCAAGACATCAGTAGAAACTTCAATCTTCTTCTTCTTCTTCCTCCTCCTCTTCTTCTTCTTCTTCTTCTTCTTCTTCTTCTTCTTCTTCTTCTTCTTCTTCTTCTTCTTCTTCTTCTTCTCTTCCTCCTCCTCTTCTCCCCCTCATCCTCTTCTTCTTCTTCTCCTCCTACTCCTCTTCCCCCTCCTTCTCTTCCTCCTTCTCCTCCTCTTCCTCTTCTTTTCATTTTCTTCCTCCTTCTCCTCTTCCTCCTCCTGTTCTCCTCCTCTTCTTCTTCCTCCTCCTCCTTCTCCTCTTTCTCCTCCTGTTCTCCTCCTCTTCTTCTTCCTCCTCCTCCTCCTCCTCCTTCTCCTCTTTCTCCTCCTGTTCTCCTCCTCCTTCTCCCTCTTCTTAACGACAGGGAGGGTCTCATGTAGCCCATGCTGGCCTTAAACTTATTAGATAGAGGAAGATGATCATGAACTTTATATCCTTCTGCCTCCACCTCCCAGTTATTGCAATTATGATCATGTACTACCATCCCCAGTTTTGTGGTACTTAACATTGGCTCTAGGACAGTGGTTCTCAACCTGTAGGTTGTGACCCCATTGGAGTCAAATGACTTTTTCATGGAGGTTACCCAAGACCATCAGAGAATGCTGATATGTACACTATAATTCACAACAGTAGCAAAATTACACTTATGAAGTAGCAATGAAACTAATTTTATGATTGTGGGGAAGTTCACCACAGCATGAGGAAGTGTGTTAAAGGGTCACAACATCAGGAAGGTTGATGCTCTAGGACTTCCTGTGTGTTAGGGAAGTATTCTACCATTGGCAGCCCTTAACAATTTATCTTTAAGTGTTTATTCTCATGACCAACAACATCCAGCCTCTGTCACCATTGGGATGAAGTCACTGACACCAAAGCAGACTGATTCCTCAGGAAGGAAAGGCTGTAGTCTTTATAGGGAAGCTAATTAAGTTGGCCTACTGGAAGAAAGTCCCATCGGGTCTCAGTTGCTAGGTTACATACACCTCTTTTTACTCATTCTCTCTGTTAATTGGCTGTTCTTTTGGTTTTGGGGGTGTTTTGTTTTGTTTTGTTTTGTTTTGTTTTTGTTTATGTATTTGAGTTTGCAACAGAGCCCCAAATGTACAACCCACATCAAACACTGGGATGTGAGGCTCCCATCTTGTCATGGGTCAAACACCCTGGGGAGGAGCCTTGGTCCTGGCTTGGGTCATTACTTTCCCAAGGATGATAAACAAGCTTGTCTGCTTTCTAGAGTTGGGAAAACTTAATTAAAGGAATGTGCTCCAAAGTAAATCTTCAAGAAACACAGGAGAGAAAAGCAAATGCCTCAGACATTGCTGGGTCATTTTGAGCTATGTGGCCAGACATCTACTCCCAAGGGAGGCCCTTTGAACAACACTTCTGTTGTCTGTTATTTTCATTTTTAAAATCTGTCCCTAAAGGACTGTTTACAAACATCAATTCTGACCGTGGAAAGCCTAAAGGTACCCCATGCCTACACTGTGGTGTCCAGGCACAGCACCAAGGTTGAAGAGAAAGCAAAGGATGAGATGAACCACAATGGTGAGGCCAGAATGAGTGGAAACAGGAATTCTGGTTCCAGTGAGCACTTTAAAAGAAGGGGGCAGCCAGACTGTCTCCCAACCTTGCATCTAGGCTGCCTAATTAACTGTGGCAGCACCACTGTTCCGTGACAAAGGAACAGGAATGGGGATGTGGAAATTAAACATTGTGAGTGTGAAAGTTTCAGGCAAACAAAAGATTAATTACTATATGCATTGACTTTTGCATAGAAACAGCTCCTCTGCCTGCTTCTCTGTGATTTCCTGCAGAAAGGATAAAGCTAAAAGTATGAGTTTTCCATAATGAAGCATCTTTTTAATGTAAAGAAACATATGCAGTTGGTAACATTTCATACCCACAATGCCTTAGCAGGCAACATGCTGGAAATCACTGAGACACAGGAACACCTATCCAAGTCTAAATTCACATTTGGTTCATTTACACTCTACTTGTTCAGCAACACACTCTAAAATACTAACTAGTATTCTTAAAATTAATGTAAATATGCAATGCCTTGCATAACATAAGGACATCTCAATGAACATTAGACTATCTGTGACCTCATTGGGCAATGACTCTCAATCGTCCTAATGCTGTGACCTTTTAATACAGTTCTTCATGTTGTGGTGACTGCAACCATAATTTAATTTCATAGCTACTTCTTATCTATAATTTTTCTACTGTTATGAATCCTAATGTAGTTGTCTGTGTTTTCGGATGATTGTAGGCTACCCCTGTGAAAAGTTAAGTCTGCCCCCAAGGAGATGGAGACCCACAGATTGAGAACTGCTGCCATAGGGTCTTAGTTTATGAAAGTACACACTGTGATGCTCTCAAAGCAACAAAGTTGTCTACAGACGCACATCTCAGAGCAAGCATCCAGAGACCTTGAAGCCTGTTGGCCGTTCACATGTGCAGGGAAGAAGCCTGGAGGTACAGAGAGGCATGTGACAGGGCACATCTGGAAATCTCAGCCTCTGGCAGACAACCCCACACTGAAGAGACAAAAAGCCCCCTTCCTGTTCTGTGCTCCCTAAATTAAAGCCTGCCATGGGGTGGGAAATCAATGAATACTGAAGAAAAGGAGAGAAAGGGGGAAAGGGAAAGCGAGGAAAGAAGGAAGAGAGAAAATAAAGGAGAAGAGGGGTTTGGAAAGAGAAAAGGAAGAAACAGAGGGGTAAGGAAAGATAGAGGGAAGAATAAGGGAGGGAAACTGAGAATGAGAGAAGAGAGGGAGGGAAGGAGGGAGAGAGGGAGGGGAGGGGAGGCGAAGGGAAAAATAGTGTATATGGACAGGTGTCCTGTTAGAATATGAAGATGTCTTATAACTAAGTGGTTAGATGGTAGTGTGGCCTTATTTATTAACTTGTTGGTGAAATAAAGATTGTATGCTTTCTAAAATCTCTTGAATAAATGACAATTTCTATGAGACAAGACGGCTATATCAACTTAGTTGGCTCTTCAACTTGTGTCTTTATCTCTATTTAACAGTTTAGCCACTCCTATCTTTTCAAACAGTGCATTTGAGTTTTAGGATCCTAGCTCCTGAGAGGCTCCTCTCCCCTGGCTAGTGATCTTCTGAGCCTCAGCTCCCCACATCTGCCAAATCTCAGGCAAGTCCTCCCCTTGGCAGGGCAAGCAAGAGACACACCCAGCTCTCCACAGACATATGTGGGTTTCACAGCAGTGTTAGAGAATAGAATGCCCACATATCCTGGTCTCTTTACCAGAACAGGTCTGAGTAGAGGCCTCTTTTTCATAATTCTAAGGTATCCAGCCCTGCCTTTTGGGAGACAAGTAGAAATTGCCATCTCAATGGCATTGTATATAGGGCAATACCAGCAAAGACCCCAATGCTAGGATAGATGCCATACTGGACACCCTCATCTGGCTGCAACTGTTAGCACTTCCCAATAATGGGACAAGCAGAACCCAGAGACAGAGGAGGAAACATACACACTGCAGAGAACAAGACCCCCTGGATGTTGGTGAAGAGATGGAAAGAGGTCATTCTAAGGACTAGAGTGGGTCATCCACTAGCAAAGGTAAAAAAGACCAAGAGTTTCTATGCACAGACAATCTCTCATAAGAAGCACCTACCAATACAAAAGCCAATGGCCAATGAGCTGAAGCAGGAAATAGAAGGTAAGACACTGGCAGGAAGAGAGAGGATTCTGGGAAATAGTGAGAGAGGGAGACGCTGAGAGAGCCCCTGAGGAAGATGCTAAGGAAACTTCAGTCCCAGATGGGCCAGGACTGAAGAAGATGTAACTAACCAAGTGGTAGACATAGAATAGTTTGAATCGCTTAAATAAATTATGAGCTATTCAGGGAATGAGCCAGAGTTTATGGTCTAGGCACTTAATAATAAAAAATTAGTCTCAGAGTGGTCATTCTGGGAGCCGGGGCTGGGAAAGGAAAACTTGGAATTTATTTTATTTTACATTTCTAACTACCAAATTAGGGTGAACAAATGTTGATTTGGGACCTCCTACAATGAAAGGGAGAGAGGGAGAGAGGAAGAGAGAGAGAGAGAGAGAGAGGGGGGGGGGGGAGAGAGAGGGAGGGAGGGAGAGAGAGAGAGAGAGAGAGAGAGAGAGAGAGACTTCAAGGAAGGCCTGGCTGCAGCATTCAGACCAGGCATGGCTGCTGAGGGCACTGGGTCAAAAGGGGAAGATCATAGGGTTGAAGCAGAGAGACTTGATCAACACAGGTCTCCTGCATGACACTGGGTGTCTGACAAAGAACTGGGGAAGAACTGAGAGCAATGATGTCCAGTGGGTAAGGTAGAAACCAGGAAGCTATCTAGACAATAGAAGAAGAAAGGACCCAGGTTCATAGTATTTTAGGGCAGACATTCACTATAGGTGAAAACTGTAGGTCAGAAAACAAAGTGTGTTCTTTGGGTATGAGGACGGGGCACCTACGCGTGTGGGGATGTGCATGTGCACACATGTGGAAGCCAGAGGCTGACCTCGGGTGTCTTTCTCAATCAATCGAACTCCGTCTTATTTTTTGACTCAGGGTCTCTCACTGAACTTGGAACTCACTGACTTGTTTAGACTGTCTGGCCATCAAGCCCCAGGGATTCCCCCTGCCTTGGCTGGTCAGTATGAGGATCACAGGTACATGCCATCTTACCTAGCAATGACATGCTGTGTATCAAATTCAGATTTATTTTCTCAGACACCAAGAATGTCCTTCAGTGTCATAAACCACTCCACTTATGAACTTGGTGAAGAAGTCACCGCTGCTCAAAAAAACACCACCAGTGCTGGCCATCTGGCATTACAGAACAAAACTCCCTAAATGGAAGCCAGTGTCACATTTACTTTGAAGTGAAGCGGGTACCATTACAATGGGCACGGAGTCTGGAGTAGTAGTCAGAAAAGCCCTTCAAGGAGGAACAACACAGAGGCACACCCAGGACTACGATCTAGACAGCCAAAGAATGCAGTGTTCAAATCTACATACCCCAAAATACTTTTTTCCAAGGGGGGAAATGGTCAAGAGGCTAAAAAAATCTGCCCAATAAAAAGTCAAGCATCAGCTCTGGACCTGGTGCCTGAACCTGGGCAGTTTTCAGACCCAGAATCTGCGGAGTGAAGTCTCCAAAGGAGTGATCCCTAGACCACAGCAAGGGTATATAGTGATGGTTTTCATTGATCCTCCGCAGTCATTTAAACAGGCGATGGCATCCTGAAGAAAGGAGTGATGCGGACAGTTTGAGGACTGCCAGGCACAGGATCTGAGAAGACACCAGCAGCTGGAGACCTGAGACATTATGTGATACCACTGGTGACTGAATCCCTGGCTAAGATGGAAATATGCAGGGAATGGTTTAAAGAAAGACCTGGCTACATCTGGCTCAGAGTACCTTGGTCCACAGACCCACAGTGGGCATCCCCTCAGTCCCAAATGTATGACTCAAAGAGATTTGGGGATTTGTCATAATGTGTGCTCTAAGTCCTTGGAGCAGGTGGCAAGAATGACCCAAGGGGAAAAGATAAAGTCACTAAAATGCTCCCACCACACCCAACAACAAGCACACACACACACACACACACACACACACACACACACACACACAGAGTGTGTGTGATGGCATTGTCAACCTGATAGAATCTAGCATCACCTTGCCTGTGAAGGAGTTTCAAGACTGGATTAATTGAAATAGGAAGACAACCCCTAAATGTGGGCAGCACTCTTCATGAGCTAGGGGAACAGAGTAAATATAAAAGAGAAACTGAGCTGAGCACCAGCATTCACCTCTCTCTGCTTCCTGTCTGTGGATGCAGTGTGACCAGCTGCCTCATGCTCCTGCTGCCATGCCTTCCCCATCATGATGCACTGGATCTCAAGGTGAAACCTAGTCCATGCTGTTTCTGATGGGTATTTTGTCACAGAAATGGGACAAATAACTGAAGCATGAGTCAAGATAGGGAATCAAAGCAGCAGCATGCCCCAGAAGAGAGTGCTCAATCCCTGGAGGCTTGATGGACAGCTAGTCAAATAGAATGTGTAAGCTCCGGGTTTAGTGAGAGACCTGTCTCACTGTAAGGTTGAACTCACAGTGATCCAAGCAGGAGACTGGCCAGGCTGCCAGCTCTACAGTGTACCTGCACAGCTGTGGGCAGAGTCCAAGGGAAAGCTAAGGACAGTTGGAGGATGTCTTCAAGACAGGCACACGAAGTGTATGACTGAGAACCTGGGAAGTCTAAAAGATGCATTGTCTCCTCTACAAATGGTGCATTCGTGTCTTAGTCGGGGTTCTTCTAGTGCTGTGATAGAACACTGTTACTTAAAGCATCTTGGATAGGAGAATATTTAATTAACCTTACAGCAGATTTTTAAATCAATGGATAAAAAAGTAATATTACTTAAATCTGTAAGGCTACCAATAGATTTTTTTTAAATATATAATCAGAAATAATCAACACACACAAAAGAGACAAGGAAGGTAGGTAGACTCTAAGTTCTATTTTTATTTGTTTGTTTTTGTTTGGGGAGACTGGGTTTTCTCTGGGTAGCCCTGGCTGTCCTGAAACTCTCTATGTAGACCAGGCTGGTTTGAACTCTGATATCCACCTGTTTCTGTCTCCCCAGTGCTAGAAGGCATGTGCCACCATGCCCAGCTTAGAAACCCAATGAAGAATTCAAACACATAAAGAGTGTAAAGCAAAAACAATTCTAGGCAAAGTGATGGTGGTATCTCCTAGAAGAATGGAAAACACAAGTGCTTATCTCTGTGGACGTGAGGGGAGATATCTGAGTGCTTATCTCTGTGGATGTGAGAGGAGCCATCCGACTGTTTTTATTTGGCACTCTCCTTTGTTCCTTTCCTTGTTTAATGCATATTACTTTTAAAGACATCTTTTAAATCAGCATTAATTTTTCTGTTAGGATAGAGACAGCTGAAGGATGACGTTTATGGGAAGAGTTCTAGAAACTTATTAATAGATGTCAATAACAAAGCGCCGCTCTGGAAATAATGAACATTTAAATTCTGAAATGCCTCGAAGTTTTTCTCAATTTGCAAATCTCTCCTGAAAGTGTTCCTCCAAGTCGGACTTCTCAGATGCACTAAGTTCAAATTATAAAAATCTTACCTGTAATTGGAGCCAGCTGCAACCTTTTTGACAAGGACTAATTGCCGATAATGATTTAAGTGCTTCGAATTCGCATGCCACAATTGTTTTAAATAGGGAACCCTCTTCATGGCTTTCTCCGAAAAGAACTGTTAATCTTTACTGCTGACTTATCAGATCCTTCAGTCAGCTGTTTGCCATCATTTTTCACGAGCTGATAACGAGTTTATTAGAGTCATAATGTGCAGGTGGGAGAAGAAAGGTCTCATTTGATGGCACTGGAATTTCATCTAACATTTTTACATGGGAAAAGTTGGCACAGGCCTTGGGCTGGGACTAGCAGGCAAGACAACAGAGGCATGCTTTTTGTGGGTGTTTTATTTTTTCTTTCCCCCAAGGGAAACGGAAGGGTAGCGTTTGTTTAACATGACTAACTCTGAGTTCTATAGAACCGCCAACCCAGAGCCTAGAAGGTTTTCGTTTCTGCCTGCTATGGATATACCAGGACCCCAGGGAGTGAGGGAAGTCTCTGGGCTGACTGGGGCTTCAGAAGTGGAGCCACCCTTCATGACTTGCCTCCTGACACCCACCCTACTCCTTCTACCCATCAATCCCTCCCAGAATATCCACTTTTGATTCTCTTCCTCTGAATACCCTCACTTCCTTTTATCTACATCATCCAGGGACACTCCAGTCGCAGCCTCTAGTTGCAGAAATAGTGGTCGGCAAAGTAGGTGTGAAAGTTAGCTTAGTCCTCCACATTGGGATTCCACCTCTAAGGAGTTGATCCAGCAAAAATGAGAGCAGAACATTAAGAACTTTGAGTGTGAGTTTTAAACGGAAGACATTCCCGGGTGGGCACAGCCACAGGTTGCCGGGGAATCCCCGGACATCTGTGTTCACCACAGGGACAACGTTCAAGGTTGTGATCTGCAGTCATTTGCTTAAGCACTGTCAGCCTCTGCATCTGAAAACTGGAATCACAGGACCTACCTCATCTGTTCAGCAGGGATTTAAAGACCTCTACTCTACACTACCTGGCCCAGTGCCCAGCAATTTGTAAATACTTGATAAATGCTACATCGCAATAAGAGTAATAACAATAATGACCACAGTCGTTACTCTAAACCACCAATGTCAAGCTGAAGAGAAGGAAGAACTTTTTTTTTTGGAAAAAGGCATAACCTGAGGGAATTAAATAAGAAACAAAACAGAAGCTGCTGGGTCTCTCTGGGGACTCTATGCACAAGAGAAGTTTAATTACCGAGGTTCACACTCATGATGGTTATTCCAAATGGTAGAATAACAAAGAATGGTTTCCTTTCTTTTCATAAGGATTTCTAAAATACAAAGGATATTTCTGAAAGCCAGATTGTTGGTTTAGATTACTCCAATTCATACAAGTCTCAAAACATGAAGTATCATCTACCCAATGTTGTCAGTCCACTAATAAATAGCAAATGCCAAGAGAGTGGACCCCCTACCACTAAACCCTTCTCTCTGTACTTTTATACTCCCCCATGGCTTTCAGAAAACAATGGTCAGAACTAAGGTTCCCTGAGGCTCACGGTGTAATTGTACCTGGGAATCTACTAGAATGAGACCTGCCTTGACTCTCACATACATGGCATGTTCTACTCCTAGAACATAGTAGGAGCTTGATAAATGTTTGTTGAGTGAATACATGAAAAGATATTAGCCATCTATACACCAGAAGGATTGTCATCTGCTCCCATGAGGGCTAGAAGAGCCACACTCAGCATCCAAGAAGGCTTCCTAGAGATGTGACAAGCCAGTCAGGTCCTAAAGAATGCATCCAACGCAGACTGGATATGCAGCGAGACTCAATATGATTGGGTGAAAGAAGCTGTGTCCTTTTCCGCAAAGTCAAGAGTCTAAGTGACAAAGAAGTCACAAAACAGAAGAATTGACAAAGAAGTAAGGGGCACGGTGTCCAAGCTTCCGTTGACTTGTAGGTCAGTGCAAGGGGCCAGGAATGTAGGGGCTGTGATTTAAGATAAAAGGATGAGAGCTGTGGATTGCTTAATGCATTTCTCTTCCAGGTGACAGTTGCATTTCTGTCATGGGGCCTCTGCCTCTGCCCCTCAGCTCTAGGGGAACAGCAGGCAATCTGGGCTGGTAAGCAGGCAAGTTTCTCAGTCAGGGAGCACCTCTGGGCCACCATAAATCACCTTCCCTGACAGCATACTTCCTCACCCACCAACATTTCACATTTAGCCAGGGAGACTGTAAAAGCTAACCCCACACTTCTCCTCCAACCATCCAAACCCCAGCCTCACCCTATAACCTGCAGCTGATGGGCTCTGGAGAACATTTTTATGACAGATTTTTTTTTCTAATTCAATCATATCCCTTTCATCCACTCTACCTCTCTCAACTTAAGAGAGGCTCAAAGAAGAAAATACTATCATTGATTTCCCAAGACTTGATGCTTCAGCACCAGTCTTGATCACAGGCACTTAAGACGTGACACTTTGTACCGTGGGAGCCCATTATGTCCCTGGGAGATTCGATGTCTGTTTTGATAGGAGCAATTTATCACCCTGGTGAAATCACACTGCTGTTCTGAAGGCAGGGCTAGGATTTATGAATCCCTGTTCACAGAGAATGAATTTAATTCCCAGGAGTGGAAATGGTATTAAAAGATTTGGCCTGCCACACCTGTGGCATCTGACAAGGTTTCAGGGTGAGGGGTACACCCACCTCGGCTCTGCTGTGCTGAAAATTCATTGCCCTCCTAAGCACAGAAGCAGCTCCAACAGGGCGTGAAATCCAGCCTCGTAGGCTACAAAACACTGGGTTTCCTTAGTAATCAACAACAATAAGCTGGTCTCTCCTCACTCCACCCTACCCCTGTCTGTGTGTGTGTGTGTGTGTGTGTGTGTGTGTGTGTGTGTACATGCATGTGTGCAGAGGTCAGAGACCTAACTCAGATGTTTCCCAGATACATCCACCTTACTTTGTAAGATAGTATCTCCTCCCCCTCTGTATGGTGTGTGTGTGTGTGTGTGTGTGTGTGTGTGTGTACATGCATGTGTGCAAAGGTCAGAGACTTGACTCAGGTGTTTCTCAGACACATCCACCTTATTTTGTAAGACAGTATCTCCCTCTCTCTCTCTCTCTCTCCCTCTCTCTCTCTCCCTCTCTCTTTCTCTCTCTCTCTCTGTGTGTGTGTGTGTGTGTGTGTGTGTGTGTGTGTATGTGTGTGTGTGTGTGTGTGTGTGTGAGATCAATCTAGGGCTTGCCAATTAGGCTAGTTTATACTTATACATGATGGCTTATACACACAAGCCATCAAGACCTGCTTTATAATTGTTTAAGGTGGGTGCTGGGGGATTGAACCCAGACCCTCAGCCTTGCGCAGCGAACACTTTCCCACGTGACCCACCCCCCAGCTCACATTTTCCACATGTGCGTGAGTTTTTAAATTATTATTGATTACATTTTCAAAGAATATCATTTTTTTAAAATGCTGAGCCAAGTTCTGGCCACATAGGAGTGGGGGTGTGACTTCTTCCCGAAGCTCAGGATCCAATGCTCATGGTTCTAACCAAGGCGAGACACCACAGACACACAGCGGAGTCCCCTGTGGACTCATTGGAACCACTGAGAGCTGGTGTCTTCCCCAGAGGGAGATGTTATTTGAGGCATAGTCTGAGCATCCGGAAGCTTTTACATCTCCCAGGTGATCCGGCTGCCATGCTTGGGAATCATTGCTCTATGATGTTAGACGTCTTCCTTCCAATCTGCCATCTATTTTAAATGAGCCAACCCTGACTACCCTAGTCACACCGTTGGCCTCATTTTATAGGTAGAAAATACCTTCCATTTTCACAGACAAACGTGACTCCCCCAAAACAAATCCCCTTTGTTGTCTTAAATGTGTGTGCTGGTCAGCAAGCCAGCTCCTGGCAATCCTTTGTCATTTAAAAAAATTGTTGCATGGATTTGGGTGTGGGCTGTGGGGTCATGTGCCATGGTTTGGATGTCAAAGTCAGAGGCCACCTTTATGGAATTGGGTCCTTCTACTTCCACATGGGTTCCAGGGATAGAACTCAGGTCACCAGGCCTGCGTGGCAAGCACTTTGCCTGCTGAGCCCTATTGGCTGCCCCTATGTCCAATTCTGTTGTCCATAATCTTCCCCACCTCACTGACCATCTTCCTGGTAGCAATGGCATCACCTGTTACTTGGTCTTTGTTCGTTGAGTCAGATAGTGGCCACTGATTTTCTGCATACTATGCCAGTGCTGGGACATGATAGAAAACTATCGTTGCTCTCCTAACAACCTAACACCCAGGGAGGTTTCAGTATGAAACCTTATTGAAACTCCAAAGGAGTGTATCATGTGAAGACAGAAGCCCTGGGCACCCTCAGACCTCCATCTCCCTCTCCCTCTCTTCCCCCTCTCTCCCCCTCCCTCTACCCTTACCCCTCCCTCTCTGATTCTCTGGGTTCTAGAACTTTTGTTTAACCCATCGGTAACAGAGAACATAGCCAACCTCAAGATTAGCTATTCTCCATACCTGAAGCAAAGGCTCCCTCTGCTCTTCCGTCCAGTCCACCTCCCCACACCATCCTCAACCCCACAGCTGTACAATGCAATAGGCCAAATATCATTCAACCTTACCAAGATCAAGATAAACCCCTCACTGAGCCTGTTACATGGCCTCCTTTATCATGGCATGTCCTGTTGTCACCCTTCAGCCCCAGGCTGACCTAGAACAAATCAAGTTTCACAGGGAAGGCATGGCAAGCAAGGGATACTGAGGACTTAGAGCTATCACCTATCACAGAGCACTGGCTGCAAGTGTCTGGGCATGACGGGACAGGCTTATAATCCCAGAATTTGGGGGAGGTGGGGCAGAGACGGAAGAATCAACAGTTCAAGGTTAGCCTTAACTATTTATAAAGTACCAGGCCAGCCTGTGGTTTATGTGAGACTGCGTTTTAAAAAAAAAAAACAGAAGAGCAACAAGACCAAAACCACAGTGCCGGTGAGTGGAGTGTCAGTATTTTCTACGAGTATTGAGCTGTGGCCAAATGAACTTCTCCCCTCTCAGCTGTGTTCTTATCTACATAGGGCAAAGCAGCATTTTTTTTTTCTGCCCTGTTGCTATGAAGATGGTAGATAGGAGGAGGCAGTGCTTACAGGGATCAAGTCTAATTGTCCTGGCATAAACAGCAACTACCCTTAAAATCTCTCTCTCCGTGTCACTGTCAGATACTCCTGAAGCATCGCAAGACTGCCACCTGACCTTCAGAGACTGAGCCCTGAGGCTCATACACTGTCGGTGAGGAGACGGAGATGACCACACAGGTTCTGTGGAGAAGAGGGGATTAAGAAAGGCTGACCTTTATAAACCGAGTCTAGGAAATACAAATGGTTGCTAACAAAAGCCATCTGGGAAGAGTTGAGATGGCTCAGCAGGTGCCGTTTCCATTTCTAGAAAAACAACCCAGACCACTTCAGTCTCACCTGGACCTAGCCTGTAGCACAGTTGTAGTGAGTTCTAGCTCAAGACAGATGCTACATGGACCAGGGCTTTGCACAGCCCTCTCCAGTCACCGCCTGGAGTCAACTCGAAGTCCCAAGCCCACTCCTTAGAGCTCTCAGTTCAGAAGAACCTTCAGGGGGCTTCCTGGGAAGGAATTTCAGAAAGGACCTGACCTGAGATGCTTTCAACTGCAGGAGGCAGTCCAAGGGCAGGCAGGTGCAGCCTTGTGGGGCTGCGTGCACATTTCCTGCTGGCTGCTTCCCAGCCTGGCTTGCCAACCAGCACCCACATTGGTTAGAGCACTCGGCAAACCTTTGTGCTGCCCTGGCTTCAGCTCAATATTCCAGAGATTTCCCTTTGAGTCACGCCACTTTCAGATGCTCAGACTGAGCAGACAAGCACACAGAGCTTTCTTATTTTTCAGTTTTCCTAAGTGCTTAGTGGTAGTTTGATGGATAACCTAAAATTGCATTTTATATAAAGTTGAAGCAAGAAGTACTGACTAAACCACAGCCCATGCCTTCAGTAGAGCTTTTGCCAGTGCAAAATTTGACGGCTGTCCAGTGCCAATCCAGTTTCCTCCAGACCTCAGTCTCACCACGTCACACTATCTGAAAGCAGCTGGTCATTCCAGTGTGGCTCCACTAAGGAATCCTGGAGCCCACGTTAGCCAATGGCTTCCGCTTGGCTTAGTAGTGACGTAGACTAATAATATTCTCCTTCCTATGGCCTTTCTTTCCCCTTCTTCCCATCTCATTAAAAGAAAGAAAAAGAAAACTTTTAGTAACACATCAATAGCTGGATTAAGATCCACATTGCTTAGCCAAATGACCCAACCATAAGATAAATAGCCAGGAGCCCCCACTTCCATACTGACTGACACCAGGCTCTGTTCTGAAGAGATTTACAGGTTCATTTCTCCCTCACACTGATTCTATGCAGCTGATACTCTTATTCACACACCCCCCACTAGACAAAGGAGGAAGGTAAGGCACAAAAAGAATGAAATCGCATGGCACTGACATCCCTGAAGTTTGTGACTCAGGCTCTCCATTCCATGTGGCACAGTGCCAGGCACATGCAAGGCGGAAACCATGGTATTCGTTCTTAAGATGTCCAAGGATTGTAATCTGTCTTCATCCAGAACCACTGGGGCTATGACAGAGGAAGCAGGGCACTTCCTTTATGGAAACCGCAGGAGTTGATGGCTTTTATGCCCCCCCCCCCCAGTGAAGGGGCCCCTGGAGTCCAGCATCATCTTATAAAAATTTCAGGATGAAACCTGTTGAGACCACTATCCTCTGGGCATCAGCTGTGGCATCTGTAGGCCAGTGCCTAAGAAGGAAAGGCCATTGGCTAAAGTCTGGATGTGTCTTGCTGCAAACCATTACCAGTGAGAGGGAACCACACACACACACACACAGTGCCTCATTCTTAACAACCTGTACCTCCAGCCATGATCTCCTGTTTGATACAGCGCTCAGGAAGAATTCATAAGGTAGATGGGGAAATCTTCCTACTCTCCTCCAACCCCCAGCAAACAGTTTAACATTCATTGTCCCTTATCCTCAAATGGACAATCGGGCATCGAGGATGCACAGCTCAGTTCTAGAAGTCAAAGCAAGGAACAGCAAGCAGGCCGGTGCCTCTCTGCTGAGGACCTAGAACTTGGCTTCCTGGCTTCTACACAAGACAGACACTCTGCCCCATGAACAGAGAGCTGTCGGGGCCGTTCTGGACTTGACTCTCTCTACCCCACATCACTGGATCTCTCTGGAGGAGCATATGATCTGTTGTGGTTTGAGACTGAGCTGAGTAACCCAGGGGCGGCTAAGAGTGTGCCTTCTTAGAGCTTGGTCTGCACCTGCTGTCAGGACAAAGAACCGCGATTCAAAGATTTCTGAGCAGGAAATATTGGAGAATAGTATATCTTGATGAAGGCGACCAAGAGAAAGAAAACGAAGTGCGTGCTCTGCTCACAGGGGCTCCGGGCCTACACATCTCCAACCAGCCCAGCCTGAAGCCCTTCAAAGGCTTTGAGGCCTATGCAGGCGGCTGGCAAGTGTAGGGTACCCTCTTCACTCTGCCTTTCACAGGTAACCCACCGCCCACCAGACACCCAGAAAGAAAGGAGGATGCTGGCACAGGAAGGCAGTTGTGAGGAGCAGGCCCCTCAGATATCTAAACTTCAACCTGGAAGTTCAAATTCCAGCCCAATTCCCTTGCTGGCTCCAGAGACTTGGCTTAGAGGTGGGCATTGCGCAAGTTACCTGCCAAGGACCAAATGGCATGAAGGGACTCGAAAATCCTAGGGGCTTAGATGCACTGTGGACACTGTCAGGCAGGACTAGAGATGGTGTCCAGCCAAGGACACCTGTTGCTCCAGAATGTATTTGCTGGGCCCTGCATCAGCTTCACGTCCTACTGTGTGATTGTACAACTCAGTGTTGATGGCCTCCAATCTATCCAGAGTGTAGAATGTGGGCTCGGAATTGATGGGACTCTTAGAGAGGGGAACCAGAGTCAACAGCTCTTGGCGCAGTGTTGGTGTTGTGGGGTAGTGGAAGGGTCCACACAGCCAGCTCTTGTCCAGGCGCAGCCCTGGCATGCCCTCCAGGCGTGGAAACTGCTCTTGGGCAGGTGACTGAGGCTCAGAGAGGGAAGGGAATAGGGACATGGGGATAAGGGACCTTGGTGGAGCACGAAAGGCTGTCTTCTGGCGCACCCACACCTCTGGTGACAGCAGCACCTGCCTTGCAGCTGGGTGCCCTCTTCTCCCCCACCCTTCCCCCAAAGGCCCCAGCGTCCTGCCAGCAGCGCCTGGCTCCGCCTACACCCATCCTTGCAAGCAGTGGGACCCAGGACAGGACCGCCTGCCTGCCTGCCTGCCGGATGCGGAGGAGGGGACTGGTAGGGGGTGGGGTGAGGGTGGGGGCAGGCCAGGCTGGGAGAGGCTAGGCCCACGGTGCAATCAAACATTCTGAAGCGCATACAGGGTTATACCTGTGATCTAGGTATACAAGGAAGCTTGCAGTTTTATTTTTAGAGTATATTCATTCATTTAATTAATTAGCTTACAAATAAGTAACTGGTTCTCTGATAGCATTTGCAAACGTACTGTTTTGTAATTGATTCTCGTACCACTCTCTCCCATTTCCCTGCCCTGTGCTCCAGTGCCCCCCCCCCCCCGACCCTTTTGCCTCCAAGATTCCCCTTACAGTTAATGTGTAATGTGTGCTATTGTCATTCCTACCCCTTCCTTTAAAGCCCCCTTTTCCATCTCAAGGATCCCTTTCAGTTTCCTGCCCTTTATCCACAGTTACTCCCACCTCAACACATACACATTTAACAATGGGAAGGGAGGCTTTGGGGTTGGCATAACAGAGAACACAGGCATTTGTCATTGCGGGCCTGGCTTAAGTTCAATCCTTTTCGAAAGCAAGAGGATGTGTGGAGAAATAAGCAAGGTCCCAGAGGTATATCGCAAGGTAGCAAGTGACAGAGACGTGCCCCACGTGCACACACAGCTCAGGGTTGAGCAGCCTCTGTACACCGCCAGAAAGTAAAATAAAGGTTGGGAAGCTGGGTGGAGAGGCGCCATGGAAGGGAGTGCAGAGCTGGAGGTGTGAATGAACAGGAGCCTGTGGCTGCATTCTTCAGAGGTTACCTAAGAAAGGCAGGTGCAGCCTGCCTGGTGCTTATCTTCTTGGCTCCCCCTCCTCCCCACCCCCACCCCGAAATAGTTACCCCTTATTGCCTGCTGAACTCTATGTAGGAGCCCACTGGGTTTCTCGCCCTTCCTGGTTGTTGTTTTTATTGTTAGCTTTTTTGTTTGTTTGTTTATCTCTCCTTATTGCCTCCCTCTACCTGAGTACCTCTAGGGCAGCAGCTGGAAAGCCCATTTAAGACTTTGAGCTCTCTGACACACCCCATCCCACTGCCAGCCATCTGAACAGGTCAAATCAACTTTCCAGGTGTTAAATAACATTGAATAATAATTGTGTAATCAGCATAAGTGTTAAACCCGTTGGTCCAAGGCAGGGAAAGTACCTGTGTTTGCTGCAGATGTCTGAGGCTTCCTTGAATGCCCGGGAACCCTGCCCTTCCGTTGCAGTATTTGTCACATTGATTTTTGGTGGATTCACTTGAAAAATCTTAATTTCTAACTGGGGGTAAGGGGGAGGGGGGATGAATGCATTTTAAATGTGCTGTGTGAGCGGTCTGAAGACCCACGGGGCAAACGGTCTCCATTCTCTGCCTTTGTCTTTGTTCCTCCAGGTGGGAAGGGCAGCTACTCTAATGGGGTCACACTGCAGGCTAACTAGCCATTTATTTGCCTGCCTGCGACTCTGGTCTCTCAGGTTCTTTTTGTGTACATGCTGTATTTCATACTAAAATGAGGCTTATTACCTTACGAGCACCATTACAACATGCCCTCTGGTATGGGGGCAGGGCATGAGTCTACGGGACTCCTGTGCTTACAGATGCTGAGGGCAGAGCCAGCTTCACACCCACACCAGCTCCTCAGCTTGGCCTCTGGACGCTGGCATAACGGACCACTAACTGAAATAATGTCAGGATTCAAACCTACACCTCCAGGCATGAGATATTTGTTATGAAATCCCACCCACCTCACCCCTGCGCCCTAGTTGCAAAACACACCAACCGAACCAGACAGCGCTTTGACAGCAAGAACCATTGACTAGACCATTCCTACAAATGGACTTCTTAAAAGCCACAGTGAGTCCCAGACTTTTGTCTGGCTCACTACATGGCATGTGTACCTCTTCTCTGTCGGAATCTCCTCCCAGGTGCAGATGTCTGGTCATCCCTGCAGGCACACAGGCATCCGGCACACCAAATTCACCAGTGATCTCCTGCAGCACTCAGAAATAAGGAGCCGTGACTTTGGGCCAGTTCTCAATTGCTTTTGGCCCTTGCTGCAATGAGACTGTGCCATCTTGGAGTCACTCAGCTCTGTCTAGCAACAGCATGTGGCTCCTGTTTGAAACCCAGTAACCATTCTGTCAACCACAGACACAAACAGGTTCCACTCCCATTCTCCCTAGGTCACCACAGGTGAAGGTCCTAAGCAGGGAAGTTGGCTTGGGTTTCTGGTTCTCTCGTGCTCAATACTTAATACTTCTGAATACTCAGGACTTCTGTCATGCTTATCCTGGAGAAGGTCCATGTATGAGAACTGGCCTGTCTGATGGATAGAGCAGTACCTCCTGAGGACACCAGAGGGTACTGATCCAGAGTCTTCAAACCAACACAAGGGTTCAAAGAACAGCTGTGTTCATCAGCCTTCTGGGCCTCAAAAGTTTCCGGGCCCAAGCTGAGTGAGAGGCATACATTCCAGGAAGTACTTGCTATGTGAAAGAAAAGCCCAAGCATAAAGAAAAGAAACAGCAGGGATATTGTCAACTGTCCCCTTTCTGGGCTGTCCTTACCAGCAATTAAGGAGGAAGTTTTAAACTTTGATGGATTACTGCATTTAAAATTTTTTTTTACACTTCCACATTGCTGTTCATCAGGGAGGAAGGAAGGAAGGAAGGAAGGAAGGAAGGAAGGAAGGAAGGAAGGAAGAAAGGAAGAAAGGAAGAAAGGAAGGAAGGACAGGAACTCAAATAGGACAGGAACCTGGAGTCAGGAACAGAGGCCATGGAGGGGTGCTGCTTTCTGGCTTATTTTTTATGGTTTGCTCAACCTGACTTCTTATAGAACCCAGGACCACCAGCCCAGGGATGGTACCACCCACCATCAATCAGTAATTAAGAAAATATCTTACACCTGGATCTTATGGAGGCATTTTTCTCAGTTGAGGTTCCCTCCTTTCAGATGATTCTAGCGTGTATCAAGTTGACATAAACCAGCCAGGACATCGACCTTTGATTTTTGTCAGGGAAGCTGGACGTGAGCAGCTGTCATTGTTACGTCATCAAAGAGTAAAAGATGCTGCAGGAACTGGAAACATTTGAAGGAGAAAAAAAATCCCATTTGTGACTTCCTTCCTTCAGTGGGACCACTGAGAACTCTTTCAAAACTTGACACTGGCTTGGGCTGTGCCCATGGGCATAGTACATAGTCATACCCACTACTATGGTACTCATTTCCCACCCCACACTGTCCCACACACCATTCCCTGGCTGTTGATTTCTGTAGCAACAAGAGCCTTTCCTTTTCTTTCACTCTATTTAACTCCTCTCTTTGAAGTTCAGCAGAAAAAGCCCCTCAGTCTAAGAACCACAGTTGCTCCCAGAGGCTTCCTGCCACGCCTGCAAGGTCCTCCCCTCTCTTGTGGAGAGGACTCCAAGCCTACCTGTGACTGTCTCTCCACAGTGGCTCATTCCTTCCCCTCCATAGTCCTGTCCCAAGCAGGAGGCCAATGAGCAACTGAGTTGTTGACCTGCAGAACTTCTTCCATTAAATACACACAGACATACACACATGCACATGCATGCATGCACACACATGCACACACAAGCACAAGCACACATATACATGAAAAGAAGAAAAGAACCAGACCTTCCAAACGAATTGCTATTCAAAGAAGATTTCTGGTAACTGCTGTTACCAGTTTTGGAATCTCGGTAAATGTCTAGTCCCTTTTGACAGCCAAGAGCTTACCTACCCTGATACCACAGACTCCAACACAAATAGCGCCCACAGTAAAGCTCTTAGACAACAGGTAGGAAGTGAACGACTGATGTTGCCCTGGCCTAAAATGCTCCTACCTTCCTCCAACCTACCAATCTTTCAAAACTTCCACCAGGTTCCACCTTCTCCAAAGAGCCTTTGTCGCCTCTCCCAGCCTTCTCCCATTCCTTCTGCTTTGGATTCCAACGTCACTTCTAAACCTTCAAATTAGCATTTAATTATAAGCCTGTCTTGTCTGCTCTCCACAGTTGTATGTGGGTTATTCTGGTCTCCCTAAGTGGATGGTAGTGGGCAGGGCCAATGTCTTTATGTCTTTCTCTTTACTGGGTCCTGCCCAAAGGGACCAGGTGTAGTTCTAGGCACTTGGAGAAACACTAAGCCCCCACCAGATGGTGGCTTAGCTCTTTCCAACTACTGTCAGTCTCTAACTGGCAGTTCCTTTGTAAGCAGAGAGAGGAAACTGCAGAAAAGTCAGCTGGTGAGAGCATTGTCCCTAGCTGGCAGGGATCTACCCTGCCATCCTTACAGCAGTGTGGTGGTGAGTCCCGCCTTCCCAAGGACGCTTGTTGAGAACTTCAAGGAGAGAAAGAGTAGGCAAAGCTGAGTTGCAATGTGTTATACCATCTACCTAAATACACTGGGAAAGGGTGTGGGTTCTGGAAAGAAACCCAAAGCCTAAGTAAGGGCACAGAGGAAAAGGAAACACTTTCTTGGAGTAGCCCTGACCAACATCCACAGAAGTGGTCTGAAGAGTAAACTCAATCAAGTTGGAATGGATTCTACTTGTATCTTCAACATCCATCAACAGCAAGACAGAATGCTGGTCCTCTCCATAACTCAGGGTGCCATCTGGGCCATGGGTATCACCAGGGACATATATATTACCATCTATTTACAACACTGAGTCCTATGGGCTCTTCCAGAAGCCTGAGGGCAGGACTCTGCATTTTTGATGCTTTCTGGGAGGTTCCTTATGCACACTAGATCCAGTGCATCTCATGATACGCAAAGCCTTTCATTTTCTATAAAGAAATGATCCTTGCCCTTGTCAGTCACCTACCAACTGGCCCATACTGGAACTAAACTCATGGTTCATTCATGTCGTCTCCTACACCAGAAGAGCTTCTCTGTGGGTGGTCCTAGAACCCAGGTCAGGCCAACTGTTATCAACTAGACAAGCCCGGGCAGGTTTGATCACCCTGGAAAGCTGATTTTGTCTTTTATTCGAGATGAAGATAGAAGAAGAAGTTGGGGCATTAATGGCTGTGTGCCACCATATGGAGAAAGCCGCCACAGCCATGACTACTGTGCACCATCCTACAGAAGATGTCAGAGTTACAGTTACTACCTAACTATGAGTTAAACTCAGAGGATGTTGGTGTATGACCCACAGCGTATAATGCCATGGCTACTTGGCACCTGAAAGTAGATTGAATAAGAACACTAAAGAAACACTTCTCGTCATGACCTTCTTTGAGTCTGGAGAGCAGAGTGAGTCTTAATAAGCCATCCCATCACAGGTTCACCCAACTCTCTTCAACTTCAGTCACCTTGTTTGGGTGACTTGCCAATTAAATGAGCTCTTGGGTCCATCTGACCTACTCCACTGCTTTGAGCCACAGCAGGTGCTAGGTATGGAGAGATACTATTACTGAGGCTGAGGGTGGAGCTGTGGTGATTGCCACGGCCCTCAAACTTGTCATTAAAGTCTGTGTGGACTTTCAACAGCTCCAGTTTAATAGCGGAGACAAAGCTCAAGACAGATCATGCTGACCCATCTTCGACTCATCTAAAGGAAATGGAGGCTTAAGGGCCATCCTCTAATAAAGAATAAAACTGGAGGGGTGAAAATTGAAGGCTTGGATGTTCTGAGCAGTGACCAAGAGGCACACATGCATATGGCATAATACCTTAACCTAGCACAACATAAGGTCAGTCTGTTCCCCTAGGAGAGAAATGTGCTTCTCTCTGCCAATGCATCCTACCACCTTCTGAGAACAGAAAGCATCCTACTCGGAGGAGTTTCAGTACCTGTGATGGGGCAAACCTGGATCGGTCCTGCTCTTCCCTTTATTTCCTGGAGCAAGACTCTCAAAGAAGACCATGAGCTCTCTGCTATTGCTTCCACATCTCAATCACCCTGCATCCACAACCTCCATCAGAGCACATCTGACATAGGCGGTCACAGATGAGCCTAGCCCTCCTTCAGAGCACACCTACTTCAGGTGGTCACACTGGACACACTCACCAATTCATGTGTATCTGAGCCCAGGCAGTAGTGGCCAGACCTGCCCTCCAACCCTGTAAATCTACCATGCAGAGGTCAGAGGACGACATAATGTGCCCAACTCCTACCCTTACCCTATTCCTTTGAAAGAGAATCTCACACCTGGAGCAAAGCCTCCTGGATCCTCCCATCTCTGGTGACCCCCAGCACGTGCATGGTCACATGCACATGCATGGCCATGCCCAGCTTTTATGACAATCAGAAGAATCCTAGAAATCTCAGGTGCACGTGCTAGCACAGCAAGCACTCTGACCCACCATGCAATCTTCTCAGCCCCCGTTCATGGCACTCTTGGGTAAGACTTTTGTAGTATTCATGGTTTCACACAGACTCTACAGGCCAGTTTATTTTCCCAGCAGTCTTTATTTCAGAAGGATTCATCTATATGCCTCTGCTGCATGCGTATATGTTCTAATTTAAATTCAGAATGAATGTTATGGTTTAGCCAGCATCACAGACATTAGAGACAAAAGGTTCAACTTTCAGTGAACAGAAAAGCCAAAGTCCCTGATGCATTCTTGCCACATGCTCTCTTTATTGCCATTAGTTATTATTATTCATCCCACAAACACTTATTACTATACACTCAATAAATGCACATGCTAGCCACTAGTCGTAGTCACTCAGATATACCCTGGGCCATTAGGTGCTGGAAGTATGTCATCTGTTTTTTGATTTTGATTTTACAGAGGATTACAGTCAAGAGATGGCATGAATCTCAGAAGAGACTTCGAACTTTGGACTCTTAAACAAATTTGAGACTGTTATAGACTACGGGGTCTTTTGAAGTTGAACTGAATGCTTTTTTTTTTTTTTTTTTTTGGTTTGTTGTTGTTGTTGTTGTTGTTGTTGTTGTTGTTGTTATTTTTCAAGACAGGGTTTCTCTGTATAGCCCTGGCTGTCCTGGAACTCACTCTGTAGACCAGGCTGGCCTCGAACACAGAAATCTACCTGCTTCTGCCTTTCGAGTGCTGGGATTAAAGGCATGTGCCACCACGCCTGGCTTGAACTGAATGCATTTTGTATTATGTCATGGCTACAAGCCTTGGAGGTCACAGAATGGAATGTGGTGGTTTGAGTAGATATGTCCCTCAGAGATTCATGGTTTTGAATGCTTGGCCATTAGGAGTGGCACTGTCAGGAGATGTGGCCTTGTTGGAGGAAGTATGTCACTGTGGAAGTGGCTTTGAAGTCACCTATGTTCAAGCTACACCCAGGGTGGCATGCACTCTCCTTCTGCTGCCTGTGGATCAAGATGTAGAACTCTCAGCTCCTTCTCCAGAACCATGTCTGCCTGCATGCTGCCATGTTTCCTGCCATGATGATAATAAACTAAACCTCCGATTGGTAAGGCAGCCCCAATTAAGTGTTTTCCTTTGTAAGAGTTGCCATGGTCATAGTGTTTCTTTTCAGCAATGAAAACCCTAAAACACCATTCATCTCCAAACTGAAACTTTCATCTTGCTAAAGTGAAACTCTGTCGCAACTAAACACTAACTCTCCATTCCTCCCATGCCCTGTCTGTGAAGAAGCAAGCTTTCTTTACCAAATCCTGTGTTTGAAAGACCTGTCCACATACAGGCAGACCATGTATAGAACATTTTAACTGCTGCATAGTATTCTACTACTTAGTGACAATTTGTTTACCCTTCATCCTAGCACTGGTGTTTACGATGGTTTCAGATTTCCCTCAATAGGAGCAGTGGTACAGAAATGCTTTGTGCATAATTCCACCCACAAGTGTGAGAAAGTCTCTAGAGTATGTCCCTGGAAGGGGATGCTGACACAGAGGTGTGCCTTTCTTCACATCTTCCAGATACTGCCAAACTGTCCTCCAAAAAGTCTGTAGGGAATTGCTTCTTCACACATCACGAATGACATGTGGCATCTCTCGTTGCTTCACACCCCATCTCCAGGCACTGGGAGACCTGGGTTTTTGCAATCTGGTAGGTGTGAGATACAATCTCATTGTTGATTTGCTGTGCATCTGTCTCCCTGGGGTGAACATGTTCTCCTGTCTTGACTGGTCTTTCAGGTTTTTTCTCCATGAACTGAACTAGAAGTAGATTCATGCACTATTTCTTCTTGTGACTGTGTGTCTTCATGGGACAGTGTGTTTAAACTTCACTCATGTTGAAGCATGGGTCAGAATACCCCTCTGCCAGAAGGCTGACTCATAACTCATTCATCTGGGTTGTCTCCACTGTTTCCAATGCTAACACTCCTATGAGTATTAAATACCTACCCAGGCCCTGCTTTCCATCCTTTATGTGTGTTCCCAGAGGACTGTATCCCAAACTGACTGTCTAGCACTGGGCTGAACTGATGCTCTTAGCACTTATTCTTCACTTTCTGTGTTTGTTACAAATATCCCCCAGTATATAACTGTGTTTATGTTTATTATCCAAGGATTGTAATTGTAACACCATGTTAAGTAGCTTGGTATATCATTCATACATACACACTTAGATCATGTCGCTCGTCCAATGTTGGAAGACGTTCTCCTGTGTTTCTTTTTTTTTAATATCCATATTTCTTTATCTAAATCAGCAGTTCTCAACCTGTAGGTCTCAACCTTTAGAAAACACATATTGCTCTTAGGAACTGAAACACTATTCAGTAGAAAAGTGGCAGTTTTGAAGTATCAATGAAAATAAATTTATGGTTGGGGGTTCCTAAGACCATAGGAAATAAGTGTTTTCTAATGATCACTACCCAGAGGTTAAGAACCACTGATCTAAATTGACTGAGTGTATGCTGTGAGACAGGGATCTTACTGACATTTTTCTGATATGACAAACAGATACCTGAAGAGCAAATCCCTACATTTCCCCGTGGTCCACAATTCTACATCTTTCTAAGGCCAACTACCTAAATGGGGCAGTTCCTAGGCACCCACCACAATGGTTAATCCATCTTTGAATTTTTGGCCTAGTGTTGCCAAGTATTCATTGCAACAGCTTTTCAAATGTTTTATTCTTTCCCAAATAAATTCCATGCCACACTCTTCCTTTCAAAGTGTCGCATTTGTGTTTGGCCCTTTACTCCTGAATATAGATACTGAACTAGTAGTAGATTCAGTGGATTAACAACTTACACTGACAGTTGGGCTACTGTACCTTCCTCCCATGACATCTGGGTCCTCCCACTACTTCCATCATTTTAGGATTGCATGTGTCATTCCCATGGCCATGCAGGAAGTAAGTAACCAGGCCTAAAACCCACAGCATTCTGGTGAGACCCAAGCCTCACCCCCGTAACTTCTCTTGCCTTCCTATAAATGTCTAGGCATTGGCTTATTCAGTCTTCAGTGAACATGAACCAAGACTGATGGACCCCTTAGTTATGGATATGGGTATATTTCCTTCTCCTAAGAACTTGTACTAGGGCAGAGTTTTGTAGTCTGGAAGCATTGCTCAGTGGTTAAGAACACTGAATGTTCTTGCAGATGACTGGGGTTCAGTTCCTAGCACCCACATGTTGGCTCAAAATCATCTGTAACTCTAGTTCCAGATGATCTGATACCGTCTTCTAGCCAGAGAGGTTGTGGGTGAGGGCCATGCTGACTCAAGCTAACCAACCCATAGGAGAGCAAAGCACAGAAACCAGACAGACCATCAATTTAACCAGTTACTGCTAAGACAAAACATAATGACCAAGTCTACTTCCGACTGCTAAACATCCATTCTGTGTAGACAAATTGCAGACTAGCCAGGAGTTATAGTAAGCTTTGGATAGGTGACCTTAGACTAAGAGCAAAGAGGCTGTGCTTGAGTTAAGTGTCTTCTGACACCAGGTGGAATTGAGTTGCTAACAGAGCTTTGTGGACAACTGGAGAAGACCTATCCCAGGCTCAGGAAACTCCCTTTCAGTGGAAGGACCATGCATCCACACCCTGACTGCATTCCTGCTGCTTCCAAGACAGCGCTCTCTCCTTCCATGTAGCTTCTCTCCCAAACAGCTGTAGTTGATATGCATTTAGAAGATGTTTTTGGTTCTCTAGTATAAATTATATTTAACTCTTGATACAAGCAAGTTCCAATTTGGGGGATGTGAAGAAGGCGTATCTGGAAGATTCAGCATATAGGTCTCTGGAGGGAGACAGAGGCTATAGGACTCTGTTATCTGAGGTTGCCTAGCTCACGATGGCCTGGACCCATTCATTGCAAGGCCAGTTGTAATCTAACTGAGAAGGGGGCATGCCTGAGAAGAACAGCTGTCAAAAGCTAAGTGGCTGAGTTTGATGTCTAACCACATTGGTCTCTGAGGTGAAGAGCCCAGAAAGTGAGACGCTGTCTCCTGCTCTTTCAACTTCCAAAGTACCTCGTCTGTCACAGCATGTCTTGAGTCACCTACAAGTTGCCTACAGCTCCACATGGCATCTCTTTCAGATGCTGGAGTTACTGTCTCCTTCCGGGGTCTGCTTCCTACAGTTTAGCCCCACTTCCTTCTGCGTCCATCCCCTGCTGACCCCAGTGAAGTGTCTTCACATCCTTAGCATCTCCTCTAGTCCTTAGGGTGCTATCTTTGTTTCTTTTCCTGCTGCTGTGATAAAAACAATAAAAATAAAACACCCTAACAAAAGCAACTGAAGGCAGAAACAGTTGATTCTGGCTCACAGCTCAGAGGCACAGTCTGTCACGGCAGAGAAGTCAAGGAAGCAGGAGCTTAGCATCCACATAGCATCCACAGTCATGTGATTCATACAGTTATCCAGCTCCCTCTCTCGGTCCATAGAGTCAGTATCCCACAAGGAATGGTGTGACCCCTAGTGGGTGGGTCTTCTCACTCCTGTTAACTTAACTAAGGTAACTCTTAGAGCCAGGTCCAGAGGCCCAGCTCCCAGGTGACTGTAGATTCTGTCAAGCTGACATCAACCATCACAGTGGTTAATGTCCCTGATTTCTGGTCCATCCCCAGAGGCAGAGATCTACCCTACCCACGAATCCTGTACCAGAGTCCTTGCCCTCACTATAACCATCTATCCCTTCTTCATAAGGTTAGTGCCTCTGTGCTATCCAAGCCTCCATGCCTGCTCACTAGATAGAGGTATCTTACCTGCGAAGACCTGGGTGCACATGGAAAACTCTGTGCTACCCACTTAGCACATATTGAGTACCGGTGGAGCAGATATGTCCTCATGAACTGAGTCCTGGGGAGGAAAAATCAAGACATGAACTCTACTTCCCACTGAACAGGTAGCCTGGAGGCTGTTGGGTAAACTCTCTTTGACCCTGTTTCCCTATCTGTAAAGTAAACAGGAAAATATGACTTCTGAACTCACCTTCATCGCTGATAGCCTGTGGTTCTCCGTGAAGGAACTTTTGGGTTTTTTTTAAGTACTGCTGGAGCAGAGGATAAAATCACTGATAGACTTGGTACAAACATAGGGGAAACCTTATTCCAATGAGATATATATTTCTTAAGGTTTTTATGATATTGGACATTGGTTCTGAGCAACTCCTTGAAAGTCAGCCTTCTGTGGCTTCCATGCTCCATTTCAATCCTCAGCTTGGTTAGAGGCCATGATAAAGTGTATTGCGAGTTACATTTCTCCTCAGGCGTGGTCTCTGTGAAAGTGCTCTGAGAGTTGCCTGAGAATCTCCACACACAAATGTCCAATCTGCAGGCTCCAATACCTTCCCCAGGAATCCCTCACTAGAAGGAAAATGGCGGCCACACTCACCCCAGACCTTCACTCGGCCACTTGTTTTGCCTACCTTTGCCAACAAAGCCACTTCCTTGTCCTCGAGGCACCTCAGGATCCAACTTCTTCTCCCTTCTTGACTTTCATTTCTCAGACCTGTCTAGAGCCACATCCTTCATTTAGAAACAGCTCCCACTTCCTGTGGGCCCCCGCACCTTCAGAGCACTTCCCCTGCACAAGGTGCTATCTGCAATTTTGACACTTGAATCTTGGGGAGCTCTCCAAACCCTCATGTCTACCCTGGTGAGTAAACTAGCAAAGTCAGTGAGTTCTCTATAAAACATGAAGTATGTTGTGGCCAGGGGCCCTGTCCTATCCCCTGGGTCCAGGGTCAGATGATTCAGACCTACCTAGTTTCTACCTCAAAGGTAAAGAAAAGAGTCCTCAAGTTGGGAGAATTTGAAACTGCCACCTGACACTATTTTTCACATTTTTCTAGGATAAAAGGATATGGGTCACTGTTTTAATCTCAGTTTATTGTTCTTACCCCTTGACCTCTGTCAACCTCAATTTAATAGTCAAATAATACTCCCTCTCTATTACAAGGTGGGTCATAGATTCTGTAGCCAGACAAAGTGCTGCAGAAACAGAGAGAGAGAGGACTGCTTCCTGGGTGTAGAACAAAACATCAAAGCCGAGCCCATTTAGCTCCCAGGAGCTCAGGGGGTCCTGGAGCAGTGGACAGCATGAGATGATAGCTAGCTGTACAGTAACAATAGCAATGGTGGTGGAGCCTCTGCTTGGTTGTAAGTTCCATTGGTCTTTACCCTGGGAACATGGACATTCTTACTCCCTGTTTGCAGATATAATGAGACTGAGCTCTCAGATCTCAGCAGAGAAGTTTCTTTCTACAAAAGATGGAAGTTAATGCAGAAATTCAAAAGTAGTCAAAGTGTTGGTAGGTGCTTGGTCCTAAATGGAACATCTCTGTCTGTCTGTCTGTCTATCTGTCTCTCTCTCTCTCTCTCTCTCTCTCTCTCTCTCTCTCTCTCTCTCTCTCTCTCACACACACACACACACACACACACACACCCCTACACACACATACACACACAAGTACAAATATCCCTCCTCCCCCACAGTGTGCAATCACACCTCCATGCTAAGGCTCAGGGTCCATTGTGGAAGAGGAAACAAAAACATTCTAAGAGCCAGAGCCAGAGGTCAGGAAGGACCAGAATAAACCTCTGGCTTCTGGACATAACGAGATTGCCGCACCATGAACTCACAGCAGCTGTAGTTGCCTGCACAAGACCTGCATAAGATCAAGCCAGTCGACACTCCAGCCCAGATCATGACTCTGAGACGACAGTCTACAGGGCTCAGGAGCCCCTGCTTGTAGCTGAGGGGATATTGGCAGTTGGTGGATGCTGGTGAAAAGAGTTGTATGTTTTTTAAGGGTGTGGCCCCAGGGAAATTGAGCTTGCACAGTTTGGAATGGAGGTAGTAGGCATGAAGTTAGAACACGTAAACTTCTCTAAGAATTGACAAAATCAATCCACTTCTTCCTTTCTTTTTTCAAAAGAATGAGGCTGAGGTATAAATGCTGTCCATCCCCGCACCCCCATCTCTGGGAGAGCCAGGGCTATCTGGCACCCTGCCACTCCACTGCCCTCTCCCAACAGTGCCCTTTGTGGCTCTGGAAGAAAGAACACACTTTTCCAAGACTCCTTGCCAAGGCCCATTGGTATTTCAGAGAGGCCCCTGGCTTTGCCTCCCTCTGTCATGAGACAACTCTTAGGAGCTTGGCTGGCTCTAAACCTGTCAGTGGACAGGACAAAGTTCAGGACAACGGAAGCTAAGTTCAACCAGCAGTGACTGCATCATGGGGCCATCATCCCTTCCCCGGGGCTGTGGCTAACTGCTCTCAAACTACAAGCTACTGCTCTAAATGACAATGCCTGCCTTTCCAGATTCAGAATCTACAGCCTCCAGAAAACCAGTGTCAGCACAGGCCTTCTCAGTTGGAAGACATTCTACAGAGCCAGGGCCTTGTGTTCCAGGCCAGCTCTTCCCCAAAGCCCAGGCTCAGTTGGCTAACCGCATGCACTTGGCCCTTGGCAGTGCCCAGGTGGCCAACACCTGAGCTTCCTGGGCAGGTGTTACTAGGTGAAACGGGCCTGGCTGGTCCCTTTAAGGAAGTGGAAATGTAGCAAAAAGACAAAAGCTACAGAGAATTGGTTAGGACAAGGGGTGGACAAGGTCAGCCCCAAGGATCCATGGGAGCTGTTATAGAAACAAAGCCCACCCAGGGGGGGACAGCGAGGGGGAAGGGGGCCTCTGGCATGCCTCTGAGCAGGTGCTATGGTGGAGAGGGTAAGATGGTTGCTGCTCTGACAGCTGGAAGATCTGTGACTTTGACTTGGTTCTTTCTGTCCTGTGGACTTCTGTTCTCACTGCTGTAAAAATGAGGTTGATAGGAACGGCCACCTCCTGAAGACCCCATAGTTCAGGAGCCCAGATAGGCAAAGCTTTCCATAATGATAGTGGGTACTTTTATCAGTACTGTAACAAATGACCTGACACACATGCAGCTTAAGAAAGGAAAGGTTTCTTCTGACTCATGGCGTGAGGCACAGAAAGCCCTGCAGCAGGGGCAGGAAGCAGATGGGGAGCAAACATGGCATATGCAGTTGGGAAGCAAAGAGAGATGTTTGCTCTTCTCTCTCTCTCTCTCTCTCTCTTTCTCTCTGTCTCTCTCTCTCTGTCTCTCTCTCTCTGTCTCTCTCTCTCTGTCTCTCTCTCTCTGTCTCTCTCTCTGTGTCTCTCTCTCTCTCTCTCTCTCTCTCTCTCTCTCTCTCTCTCTCTCTCTCGTGTTTATTCAATCAGTCCAGGACCCTAGCCCACGTTCTGGGTGTATCTTCTCACCTCAGTTCATCTAGAATCTCCCTCACAATGGAGGCTTGCCTCCAAGGTGACTTAAGATCCTATGGAGTTGATAGTCAATATTGATCATCACAGCAATTAATAATGGAGAGCTGGAATGACTCTCATCATGGCAAGGTCAGCTAACTAGAACAAGTGACTGGAAATTCTGAAGGCAGGATTCTCAGGGCATGTTGGGAGTTGGGCCCCACAGACCAAATATGGTGAGAGGCACCTTCCCCTTCCTAGGCACCCACAAAATCACCCTTGGTTTCTGTGGGCCCCTGAAGAATTGCGAGAGAACACAGAAGTATGAATTTGGCACATTTCTCAAGAGAAGTCACAATGCTTGCCTTCCCTTTTGTTTCCAGAATCCAGTGACCAAGTAGTCACCAACAGAGACCAACAGCCCAGTTCCAGCCTGCATACACCAGTATACCAGGTGCCAAGAAACTGGTAAAAGGCAGATGACTTGCTCAGGGTTTCTCCCCTCCCACCCCTCGAGGCAGGTTGCCTCCGATGATTGATAATCTCCATGGCAACCTGGAAGTCCTGCTCACCTGAACTCCCTACCACTGCCTACCCAGCCAGCTCCTAGGATAGTCCCCACTGCACTCAGATACCAGAGATCCCTGAGCACAGGTGATTTTGCAATGGCTTGCAGGGCTGCAAGGCGAGAACTTTGTTCCTGAAACCAGGTGCTGAGATGACAAATACTTCCCCTTAACGGTTGGGGTTTTATCAGGCAGAGCATCGGGTCTGATGAGCACTAGAATCATCCACCAGACTGAAGCAAGAAGGACATCAACAGGCCAGAATGACAGACCCTGGCCTGTGGGTAGTTTCTGCAGCACTATGAGCCAACATAGTCTTCTCTTTCAGCATTTCTACAATAGTTTATCATGGAGATGCAGTCACTTCTTGTCGTGGCTAAGGAAAAAAAGTAGGGGATGAGGAGAGGAAGAGGGATAGGGGGAGGGAAAGACGAAGGGGAGGGGGAGAGGGTAAAGTTATTTGAGCCTAAGCAGGGTCTGGCTGTCGCCCTCTAGCCACAGGTCTGTGTGCAGAGCCTTGTGTCATTTTCGAGGTGGTCATTTTACGTGCATTTTGGCAGGAAAACCAATGGGGTAAATCATCAACTGGGGCCTAAGAGTTGAGGTGCTATGAGCACCAGGCTTTCCCAGCCCTGCCAGACAAAGGACAATGGCAGGGATTGAAACGAAAGGACAAAGACACAAGCCCCTTTCATTCAACTTCAAGGGCAAGTTCTTTTGCTTGGCCAGCAATGCTTGCCAACCCCTCACCTAGGCTTCTCCCTAGGGAAGATGTGTGTCAAAAAGAACCCTTAAAACAGCTTTTGTCGTACAGCCTAACCTTCCACAAGGTGAGAAATCTGGCTTTGCTAGTCTCTTCAGGAGGATGGGACACAAAGCTGGAAATAAATCACCAGGACCAACAAGGGAAATGAGGGGCTCCCCAAGAACCTGGTCCTCTCTGCACTCATCCACCCAGAATTTATTAAATAACTCTCCCTCCCTGACACTGTGGGAACAACTGGGATTAACCCACGTGACTCTGTTCTGCGCTCATGGGGAGCAGTCCCAGGGAAAGATGGATGCCAGAACATGAACAAGACGAGAGGGAGCCCATGGCCAAACTTGGAAGTTCAAGACCAAGGGATTTCACTGTATGTCAAAGGGGAGAGACAGGGTGAGGGAGGGTATGCACCATGCTACCAGAAGCTCAGCAGTGAGAGTTCTAGCCCCTCCTGTTCCTGGGCCTCATTAGAATGTCTTCCAGGGAAGCCAAGGTGATGGCTCATTGAGTAAAGTGTTTATCTGTGCGCATGTGAGGGCCTGAGTTGGAGAGCCAGAACCCACTTAGAGCTGGCATGGTGGCAAATGCCTTTAATCACGTGTTTCTAAGGTGACATTGGAGGAGAAGATGTGAGAACTCCCCCAGAAGCTCTCAGGCACTCACATTGTACATACACACACCACATACCACATGACACACACCATACATACCACACACCACACCACACAAACACACTTACACACACACACACACCACATATCACACATGTATACTTATCACAGACACTCACACACCACATCAGAGAGAGATTAAAATATCTGCTGTCCAATAATATAGAACCAAAAGTCAAGGTCAGGAGAAGGAGCACTCAGCCACTGTGAGAATTTTTAAGAGGAACACTAAGGCCGTTCTTCACCTTTCCCAGCTATTTCATGTTCTCTGTGCTTTTGGCTGGAGCAACGCACCTCTGCCTACCACCATGCCTGCTGCTGATTAAAGCTGATGACTACTTTGAAAAATAAATAAATAACCAAATGAACCCATTTCCTTCAAGATCTTCAGATCAATTTTTCTGTTGTAATCAATTAAGGAGAATTTACTGAGCTCCTCCCAGGTGCCATATCCTGTTTGACATCTGTAAACAAATCTGTAGAGATGTAGCTAAGAAAGAGGCAATGGGTAGCCCCATCGTCTGCCTTTCCTTTCCTTTCCATGTCCATATTTCTATCAGTGTGGAGCCCAGGAAATAAATTCCTCAGGAAAAGATTCAGCCGGTCATACTTCGCGGAAGCTTTCTTTTCTCGCAAAGAGCCTGACTTGTAGAAGAACTACAGCAGCAGCATTTGGCAAGAGTGGCAAATGACTTCAATGGAGACTAGATTTCCTCCATCCCCAGTGAATGGGGGTGCACTTATGAGCTATGGTGGTGAATTCCACATGTAAAGTGTCCCCACTCACAACAGATTTGGGAGGACCAGTTGGTAGATGGAACCAATACAAACTGGACAATCTGCCCAAAATCACTCAGGTTCGACCACCCAACAGGACATGCCCGGAGACTCTGTGCTCCTGAACCAGTAAGCCTCCTAGGAGCTCCTGGGAGAGAAGAGCAGCTTCCCAGGAGCTCAGTGACAACACGGGACTCTGTTCTGTCCCCCGGCTTACCTTAGCTGTGTGTGCACTCTTCCTTTAAGGGGACAATGGGGGTAAGCATGCCAGGACTACTTGTCCACTGAATGGTTGAGAAATGTTTGCCATTGAAAGCTGTTTCACTTCCTGCCCGATGCCTCAAAGCAGCTCCTTAATTAAGTTAGCCTTCGCTGTTGCTAACGCCGCTGTGTGCGGATGCCCTGTTCCTCCTGATTTTCATTTTCAGAACTGGGTTACAATAAT
The DNA here is from genome assembly GCF_978045245.1 of Mus caroli. Taxonomy (NCBI): domain Eukaryota; kingdom Metazoa; phylum Chordata; class Mammalia; order Rodentia; family Muridae; genus Mus; species Mus caroli. The sequence continues at coordinate 23,077,432 of NW_028227269.1, read as the reverse complement.
GGAACACTTGGTTTCTATTGCTTACAATTAAACTTCAAGGCAGTCCAACTAAGGGGAGGAGTCAGGGATGTCAGGACAGGAGCAAGTAGTACAGAATGAGAGGGCCACCCACTGGGGACTGAGCCAGCAGGCAGCAAGGACAATCTTTCACCCTGCTCTGCCACCTTGATCTATGGGAAACTGAGTCCTTAGGCTTTCCGTAGACTGTGCAGCTAGCACCAACCCTCAAGAGCAAGGGTCACCTCATCGGAAATGAATCTTTGCTCACTAAGGTCAGCATGTGACTTCCCCCACCCCCACCCCCCAGTGACAGACACCAAAAGTAACAGGCAGGATAGTTTTATATTCTCCAGACACCGCCAGAGTCCTGTCGCGGGGGCCTGCTGGTGGCTGGAAGATCCCGTTGCTGCGAAAATATGAGTTCCTCTCATTGCTCACAAGCGTCTAGCTTTAAAAATACAGACAGCTGCTGTGTCTTGCATGCTAGCTCTGTGCCAGGTACATGATATACAATGTACACCTGCTCATTTAATCTTCCCATGACGCGCTGCTCTCTCTCCTTACAGATGAGGAAATGTAGGCACAAAGTGGCTAAGGGACTTGACCTGGGCCAGCTGCTAACACAACTCTACCCCAGGTGTACATGAATACAAGCCTGGGCTCCCCATTCCCAGCACACCATTCCAGGGCTTCTTGGCCTACAGCTACCATTCTGTATAAGAAGACCCCCTTGCCAGTACTACAGATGTATTTGTTCCTTCAGCAAACAGTTGGTGAAAGGGCTCCCACATAGTAGGCCTTGAAGATGAAGAGGTGAAGTACCTAGAGTCTCCTCCACCAGATAAGATAGGGCACATTCAGGGCAGCATGATCTAGCTTTATTTGTATCAGAAGGGATTCCAGGTCCCTAACCCTCTTCTTGATCCTTTAGTGGAGATTCAAAATCCTACCTGTGTGCCTCTTATGAACACCTCCCTCACCCCAAACTATTTGCAAACCATGGTGTGCATCATTTGTCTACCTGATAACCTGTTTCCTTGTTCCTTGCTAGAAGAACCCCCTTTGGGCCAGACAGGCCATGGACCAAGCCCTGAGTGCTGGACACAACTGGTCAAGATGTTATTAACATTCTTTTTTTGTTTGGTTTGTTTTGTTTTTTCGAGACAGGGTTTCTCTGTATAGCCCTGGCTGTCCTGGAACTCATTTGTAGACCAGGCTGGCCTCGAACTCAGAAGTTTGCCTGCCTCTGCCTCTGCCTCTGCCTCCCAAGTGCTGGGATTAAAGGCATATGCCACCACCGCCCGGCTGTTAGTAACATTCTTGATGCTCTCTCCCAGCCTCCCTAGTAGCTAGCAGTAGAATGACACCCAGCTATGGCCAAGAGACCAAAGATGTGGGGTAACTATAATCAAAGCTTTTTTCTGGACAAAATGAGATAAGGTGGGTCTTAGAATGTCTCCCCATGCTTCCCCATAACCTTCATCCTGCCTTTGACAACTAGATCTGTAATAACTGTATAAAAAACAGTCCATTAGACTGTCACAGGCCAACACTGAAGTGGAGCCCCGGAAAGAAAGTTTTCTAATAGATGACATCATGCCCTCCTTTTCCCACCCCCTCAGTAGCCACGCCCCACACCACCTGTTTCCCTATAGCATCCTGCTTCCTTCATCACTCCCTCAGGTCAGGAGCCACATCACAGGCCTGAGCACACGTGGGCACTTTGAATGACTACAGGTCTCCTAGAACCAAAAGCGATTCCAAGTGTTCAGGGTGACAATTTCACAAGGGAAAGAGAGCCTGCAGATTGCAGGTTTGATGTGGCTTTGACAAAAGGCAACTCAAACTAGTTGAGCAAATCAGGCTCGATTTGTGGCCTGCTTTCCTTGACGGCATCTCCTAAAAGCACAGCTTAATGACTCCATGAACAGTTGTGCTTTTATTGGATAAGCATAGTAAAAGTGTACAAAATAACTCTCTGCTGAAATCGAGAATTCTTTGGCAGCACCTGAACCAAGCTCATTTGTGCATTTTAAAACAATTTGCACTTGGCCTTGTGCTGTGTTGTTCTTGCCCACATTGCCCCGATGGTGCCAGTGCAGGATTACTCTGCAGTGGCGCATACACTCCTTGCCAGGACAGCCCCATCACCCATATGCCCTCCTTCCTGGCCAAGTCACCTAACAGCAATGACACTGGTCTCTTGAAAGGGGCACTATGAGGCTTGTACTTGACAGCTTCCAAGTGCTTGGAGCGCAGAAGCAAGGACCGTGGTGAAGGGACCAAATGGAAGTTTCCAGAGCACCCTTCCACTAGCTGTCACGTGGTCATCATGTTTTGATGGTGATAATAATGCTAATGATGCCGGAGATACTGCTGGTGGTGATAATGGCATAATGGTGATGCCAATGATATTAGCCTTCCTCGGGGCCTCCCTTTCTCACTGGGGGCAGTGAGAATGTCTTTGCAACCGTTTATTGCCTTTTCCACTGACCAAACGCACCTAGGCTAAGGTGCATGAAGTCTCCTGAGTAGATTCAGGGTTGAAAAGGTGGCTCAGTAAGTAATGTGTTTGCTATACAAATAAGAGAGCCTATGTTTGAATCCCCCAAACCCACATACAGCCAGAAATAGTAGCATTGATCTATAATCAATCCCATCACTTCTACAGTGGGATGGGAGGTATAAGCAGGAGGCTGCTAGAAGCCTGGGGGTCAGTAAGCCTGACACACACAGGAACCGGCAATAGGAGACCCTGTTTCACATGGAGTAAAAGGTGAGGACCAATTCACACTGGAGGTTGTCCTCTGACCTCCACATGTGCACACATGCACACATCACACAGACAAGAAAGCGAGTTCAGAGAACATTGAAGACTTCCCACCAGCCTCTTCCACATTCTCTTTAAAGAGAGGAAAGCAGAAACGAACCCATCCACACAGAACCAAGAGTCTCCCATAGCCCTCTTCTGGTACAGGGCCAGCAAGTTGTAAAAATAGAATTCATAAATGTATCCAAAGCTTTCAGAAGTGCATGCCAAAAGCCATCTAGGACCCTTTATCAGACGAGAGATCGCACATACCACACAGACACATGCAGGAATGCATGTTCACACACAGGCTGGTTGCTGTATGGTGATAGTGCTAAACTCTTACTCCTCCACTCATTTAGATTCTGTGTGTGGAATTATTCACAAATTTATAGATGAGGTAAGACCTTGGGAGATAAAGAGACTGTTTATCGGTGGGGCTGGAATGCCAGCGCAGACTTGGCTAGAACCCACAGTGTGTTCCTCTCTGTTTCTAACTGGCCTCTGGATCCATATCTGGTCCAGAGAAGGAGGCAGAAGCTAAGAGGCCACATTCTCATATTCTGGCTCAGATGTCAGGGAAGGAACGGTGGCTTTGGGGACACCTTTGCCTAAGTCCACAGCACCAGGCTGAGGGGCCGAGCTCCAGAGGTTCCATGAAGGAGATCTGGGATGACGCACACTGCATTCTCAGTGGCTGAGTCATTTCTGTTAGTTGAGTCAATTTGAAATATTTTCTAAGGCAGACATCATTATAGAAAATTTCAAGGAAAGCAGAGCATTCTGGGAAAGGAAAAGGAAATTGGTTACAAATGTCTCTTGGCCAGGTAGAGCCATTCTTCATGTCTTGTATATTCTTTCCTATGCACACATACACACACACACACACAGAGAGAGAGAGAGAGAGACTCGCATGCACAAACACATGCACACACTCACAGACACACACAAAATCACACAGACAAACAAATACATATATCTGGGCATATATTAATGATGGAGATCCATCCTGAGAAATGGACCTTACACAATTGTGTCTTTGTGTAAATTCCCCAGAGTATACTCACCACCAACCTAGACAGAGCAATGTCTCGGGCCTCAGCTGCATGGCACCACCCATCTCTCTTAGGCTGTACACCCATCCAGCATGATGCCGCACTGGATGCTGTAGGCAGCTGTAGTGCAATGTTAAGTATTCATGTATGCAGCCAAGCTTCTGATGACAAATGCATAAGTAATTTAAGCAGTGGGTTGAACTACAGAGAATGTGACCATGCTGCTACTGGCTGATAGGAATTTTCCAGCTCCATATTATTAACCTTATGGGCCCACCAGCCCACATGTGATCACTAGCCAGAAAGTTCATGTAAGAGTCTCTCTCTCTCTCTCTCTCTCTCTCTCTCTCTCTCTCTCTCTCCCTCTCCTTCTTCCCCCATCTCTTCTATTCATGAATTCATATAGATGACAAGTCTACATATATATTTGTTTTTACATGTTTTATTAGATATAATAGTTTACAACATTAGCATCTTTCCATATCATTAGCCACTCTTTAAACAGATTTAATTTCTATTTAATTTCTTTTCTTTCTTTTTTAAAAATTATTTTTGAGACAGAGTTTCTTTGTATAGCCCTGGCAGTCTTGGAACTCACTCTGTAGACCAGGCTGGCCTCGAACTCAAAAATCTGCCTGCCTCTGCCTCCCGAGTGTTGGGATTAAAGGCGTGCGCCACCACTGCCCAGCTGATTTAATTCTTTTTATATACATTTTTATTAGGTACTTTCCTCATTTACATTTCCAATGCTATCCCAAAAGTCCCCCATACCCTCCCCCCCACTCCCCTACCCACCCACTCCCACTTTTTGGCCCTGGCGTTCCCCTGTACTGGGGCATATAAAGTTTGCATGTCCAATGGGCCTCTCTTTCCAGTGATGGCCGACTAGGCCATCTTTTGATACATATGCAACTAGAGTAAAGAGCTCCAGGTGATTTAATTTTTATTTGTGTGTTTGTGTGCATATGCATACATGTGCATGCAGGTACACATGGAGACCAGAACTCAATGTCAGATGATTTCCATCTATCACTTTCTACCTTAGTTTCTGAGACAGGATCTCTCGTTGAACTAATGAGGAGGAAGAGGAGGAGGAGAAGAGGGAGGGGGAAGGGAGGGGGGAGGAGGAGGAGGAGGAGGAGGAGGAGGAGGAGGAGGAGAAGAAGAAGAAGAAGAAGAAGAAGAAGAAGAAGAAGAAGAAGAAGAAGAAGAAGAAGAAGAAGAAGAAGAAGAAGAAGAAGAAGAAGAAGAAGGAAGAAGAAGAAGAAGAAGAAGAAGAAGAAGAAGAAGAAGAAGAAGAAGAAGAAGAAGAAGAAGAAGAAGAAGAAGACGACGATGACTTCGCTGGTAGATCTGAGGTCCACATGACCACATTCTCTCTGAGGGAGTCAGTATTTGAAATGAAGATATGCTGTGTAGCATATTTAGTGCAGGGGACAGGGGATCAGAGAAGTGACCAGTGGTGTCTTTCCCAGCTAGCCTTGGAGAAGAACAGACATAGACTTGCTCAATAGACATATGGAATCTCTGGGGAGCAGATCTGCTTCATCACTAGAATTCCCTGACAGAAGCCATCCTCCTGCCTCTGCAGGAAGCCAAGGCCTTCCATCCCATTAAGGCGGGAAGTATAGTATCCCACAGGGTGACATCTGCCACAGCAATGATGACCTTAGGACAGGGACAGCATGTTCATTTGTGGACAGCAGCCTTTAACAAGGAAGAAGATGCAAATGACTTGATTCAGGGGGTACCCCAGGCTGGAGGCAAGTGGTAGCCCCAGGGTGGGGACCACACTACCCCTTAGGTGGCAGTTCAGACCCGACAGTTTTGAGCTACAGACAACACAATCAGTTTTCCTAGGTTTCCCCGAAGATTTTAAGCACTTCATTATGCTTTCTAAGATGGACATCCATTCAACATCACCATGTGCCAAAAGAAAGTCATTTTCTTTCTTTTTTATTTCAATTTTTTACTAGATATTTTCTTCATTTACATTCCAAATGCTATCCCGAAAGTCCCCTATACTGTCCCCCTACCCTGTTCCCCTACCCACCCACTCCCACTTCTTGGCCCTGGCATTCCCCTGTACTGGGGCATATAAAGTTTGTAAGACCAAGGGGCTTCTCTTCCCAATGATGGCAGAGTAGGCCATCTTCTGCTACATATGCAGCTAGAGACACAAGCTCTGGAGGTACTAGTTAGTTCATATTGTTGTTCCACCCATAGGGTTGCAGACCCCTTTAGCTCCTTGGGTACTTTCTCTAGCTCCTCCATTGGGGGCCCTGTGTTCCATCCTATAGATGACTGTGAGCATCCACTTCTGTATTTGCCAGGCACTGGCATAGCCTCACACGAGAGAGCTATATCAGGGTCATTTCAGCAAAATCTTGCTAGTGTATGCAGTAGTGTCTGCATTTGGTGACTGATTATGGAATGGATCCCCGGGTGGGGCAGTCTCTGGATGATCCATCCTTTTGTCTCAGCTCCAAACTTTTTCTCTGTAACTCCTTCCATGGGTATTTTGTTCCCTAGTCTAAGAAGGAATGAAGTATCCACGTGTTGGTCTTCCTTCTTCTTAATTTTCTTGTGTTTTGCAAATTGTATCTTGGGTATTCTAAGTTTCTGGGCTAATATCACAGCAATACCTCTCCTGGGCATAGATCCAGAAGATGTTCCAACTGATAATAAGGACACATGCTCTACTATGTTCATAGCAGCCTTATTTATAATAGTCAGAAGCTGGAAAGAACCCAGATGCCCCTCAACAGAGGAATGGATACAGAAAATGTGGTCCATTTACACAATGGAGTACTACTCCGTTATTAAAAACAATGAATTTATGAAATTCCTGGGCAAATGGATGGATCTGGAAGATATCATCCTGAGTGAGGTAACCCAATCACAAAAGAGCTCACTTGATATGCACTCACTGATAAGTGGGTGGTCCTTTTCTTAACTCATGGGCTTTGGTGTGGGACAAGGGATGGGGATGCCAAGGTGTCAGTTGTCGGATCTCAAGCTCTCTCCTTGCTCACAGCCCAGAGCCCAAACTCCCCTGTGTCCACAGGTGTCCAAGGGCTGAGGAGACCATCATTTAGTGGCTATAAGAGCTTGTGAGCCACTCATTGCACCGTACACTGAGGGGGGGGGGGTGTTGTTAACTCAGCGACATTGAGAAACCTCAGTTTCCACTTCCTAAATATCTAATTCTTTATTTAAGATTTGGCCTTGTTGCCAGAAATTAGCAAATGACAATGTATATTGACTCTTTGAAGTGTGCTGGGAACACATGAATCTACTTTTCCATAAAAGAGATTACTAATCGATACTTAAATTTGTGATGGTCAGAAATGATATATAAGACATTTCCGCAGTGTTCAAGACCTCGAGAGTGAGTGAGAGGCTGGGAAGCTAGCCCAGTGGATAAAGCGCTTTCTACACAAGATCCCAGAACCTTCGTAAAAGATGGATGCCACAGCACATCTGGCCACAGCGCTCCTACAGAGAGACAAAGGGCAGAGACAGGAGCTCATAAGCCAACCAGCATGTGTAGCAAAAAAAACCACAGAGACCCTGTCTAAAACAAGCTGGAAGGTCCCTGACATGAGTCACATGACACAGTGAGGGTGAGAGAATAAATTAGAAGTCTAAAGAATCCAACTCGTATAACATTACCTGCCTGATTCTTCCTCTTCAAGCACCTACCCAGCCATCTACCAGCAAGCATAGCTACCAACTACCAAATGCATATATTCTTGGCATGCTGTCTTAGACTGTGCAAGCTCTGTGATGTGGGTAATATTGTTTTTCCCATGCAGACGACTTTTTTATTGTGGTAAGAACTCTCAATATGAGATTGCCCGTGTTACCAGACGTGCAAGTATTCAAGAAATTACTGCTCACTGGAGGTCCAATGTCTATACATTCATTTTATACATTCAGCTTCAGGGAAACTTCCTGCCTGTTCCCTTCTCTCTCCACTTCCTGGTATCATCCCATTCACTGAGGCCATGAATGTGGCTACTTCCAAATGCCACAAGTACATGAAATCATATAGTGTTTGTTTTCCGTGGTTGGCATATTTTACTTAGTAAATGTCCTCAAGGCTTACCCATTCCTTCTTCTTGAGGGCTAAATAATATTCCATCCTTTGTAGATGCCATGTTTTCTTTACACATCTTTCTGTCAGTGGACATTTGTTAGGACTGTTTCTACATCTTTCCTATGTGGGCAGTGTGATTAAACCCATTTAACAGGTGAGCTAACTGAGAGTCAGAGAAGTCACAAAGCCCTCAAATTCAAGTACCCTTGTCAAACTGGGTCTTGACTGGCTCCCCACCTTCTCCCTGCCTATGGCTTGTGTACCTCAAGCATTAGCAGTCACACAGAGGGAAGTTGCCAGCGTCCCCTTTCTCTCTGTTTTACATGTAGAAAACAGGGATCTTTCTGGGATCTTGTGTAGAAAGCGCTTTACGCACCCTGCAGGTGCTAAATATGAAGGGAGCCAGGCAAGGCTAAGCCATCCTATTTTAAAGGCCCACTTCTACCATTCCACATTATCCTCCTCCAACCTGCAATGAAAACACACAGGGGAGGGGTATAAAAGTCTTGTGGTGTGTGGCCTGGCCAGGCATGTTTTGTACCCATAGGGTCAGTTTCCTTGGGCTGGCAAGTGCTAAGTAGGCTGCTGGCTTCCAAGGATATCCTAGGCAGAGAGAGTGGAGTGGTGAGAGAGAAAACAGTAGCCAATTAGGACAGTTTTACTGCCTGGAGTCCCAGGAGGGGAATCTGGGCCATCCCCTTGGAGAAGGGATTGGCTGGGAAAAGATTCACGAAAAAGGAGGTGCTGCCATGGTGTTAAGACCAGACTGAAGAAAGAAAGAGACCAGTGACCGTGTTAGGCATCTCTGTGTGTCTGTAGGGATGGGTGGGCTGAGGCAGTGTGAGTCACCTGGATGACCCACCAGCAGTTCCTCCTGCCCTGAGACGGGACAGAAAGGAGGAGTACTTACACGTTGTGGATGCAAGGCAGAGAGTACGCTCTTCACCTCAGCACTAAAGCACGAACTGAAGAGCTGGGCGAGGAGCCCTTTGGGATTTGTTCCTTCTGGTTGGGAAACGCACCCAGAAAGGTTAGTTAGGAGGGCTCGGATGAAGAATCTCTTGGGTGAGTGTAACCAAGCAGCGTTTGTGGTCCCCCTTCCTTGGGAACTTACCGGACTTAGCAGGAAGTCCCCTTTACCCAGACCACTTCCCAGCATCAGAAAGAACAGGACATCCTGTCCCCACAGCTCTGCAAGGTCAAATCAACCAGCGGCATCTCTGTCCCCTTTTCTCACCAGAGGCCAGCGCACGGCCTCCTCATCAACATTCTGCCGGCTGGGCGTCGAAGCTGCGGGAACTGAGAAGTAGGTCACCCCACAGGCTAGGAAGGCTGCTGTGTGGTTTCAGCTAACTGGGTTGCTGGAAAGCCCCCCTGCCCACAGTTATCCCCTGAGTCACCACCTCACAGTGGCGAGGCAGCAGGCTGACTCTGTCTGAGCTCAGCTCGCAAGGCTGTGCTGTGTGGGGCATGGGAGAAGAAGTGAAGCCTGCCTCTGAAACAAAATCCAATAGTATCACCCTTCAAGAGCCTTCCAGAAACCAGCCTGGGTAGAGGAGCACCCGGGGGCACTGCTGGGGAGGACTCTGCCTTTGTCCTAGATCCCCAGTGCTCTGACAGACCTAAGCACCTGGGCCACAGGAGCTGGAAGCAGAAGTGGCCCAAAGGCCTGGGAGGTTTCAGGGGGCACAGGTCAGGTGTACAGAGAGGGAAGCCTGGGACCAGGGGACATCAGGGTAAGAGCCACCCGTAACTAGGTGGCAGTTGTTTAGATCCCCGTGTAGAGTCAGAACAAGGGAGGAGGGTAGTGCAGTATTCACCCTCATTTTCACCTTCTTTGGCCCTGTGTGTTTTTTGTTTGGTTGATTTTGGAGGTTTTGGGTGGGTTTTTTGTTTGCTTGCTTGCTTTTTTGGTTTTGGTTTTTTGGTTTTGTTTTCATTAATTTATTTATTTACTTTACATCCCAATGGAAGTTTCCCCATCCCCCTCTCCTCTCAGTCCCTCCCTCTCAGCGCCCCTCCCCTCCCCCTCCCCACTTTCTCCTCAGAGAAGGGGAGCCTTCCCTTGGATATTATCCCACCTTGGTATATCAAGTTCTAATAGGATTCAGTGCATTTTATTCTAGTGGGGCTAGGCAAGGCAGTCCAGTTAGTGGGGAAGGGATCCAAAGGCAGACAACAGAGTCAGAGACAGCCCCTGCTCCTGCTGTTAGGGGTCCCACATGAAGACCAAGTTGCACATCTGTTACATATGTGCAGAGGGCCTAGGTCTGACCTGTGTATGCTCTCTGGTTGGTGATTCAGTCTCAGTGAGCCCCAATAAGGTTCATGTGTCTTGCTAAGGAGGTGGCATTTTACCTGAAGACACTGAAGACGGTCTGGGTATTTTCTGGTGGAAAATTATGACCAGATATCTACTTTAGAAAGATGCCTCCGGGGCTGGGCAGTCCATTCAATCAGTAAAGCACTTGCAAGATCCGAATTAAATCTTCAGAGCCCATGTAAAAGAAAAGGCATGTGACATGGCTCCCATTCATAATCCCCATATTGGGTAGACAGAGACAGGCAGATTTCTGGGACTTCCTATCAGTCAACCTAGCCTAATTGGAGAATTCCAAGCCAATGAGAGACCTTCTTTCAATAAAAGAAGTAGACAGAACCTAAGAAATGACACTCAAGTTTATCCACTGCTGGGAACAAGCATCTACAAGTATCAACACACACACACACACTAAATACACACAAACACACTCTCACACACACACACACACACTAAATACACACATACACACTCACATAAACACACACACACTAAATACACACAAACACACACACACACATACACACACACACACACACACACACACACGGAACCCAATAGGAGGAGAGTGACTCAGGACAGAGATTGCTTGGAGGGACACAAACTCACCCAACAGATGACAGTGTGAGGGAAATGGGAGAGGCAGAATGTCTGATGAGCTGAGAATGATTTTGGTCTGCACATAATATCTGTTGTGTGTCCCTGGGTACGTGACCTACCTTCATCATCTTGCCCAATCTCTCCAGTTCCCTGATATGGGGCCTGATCTTGTCCACTTGATGGGAAGGGGATGATACACAAAAGGCATCAGATCCCAGAGCTGGGGAATGCTGATTGAGGGTAACTGCTCCCAGAATCTCTTGCTAACCCCAGCCTGGCACACCCAGCTTCAAGAGTCAGCCAGAAGATCTGGATGGGTGACATGGCTAGACACAGGCAAGGGGTATGTCAGAAAGAAAGTCTTGGGCAGACATACCCAGAGGAACATTCAAGGCATTGTTACCCTGTAAACTTTCTGTAGTATATTCTAGAATGTTCTACATTTCTATTGCTGTCCAAGAGAATGCCCAAATGCACTCACTATTGCTACTCGTGCTTGAAATATGGCTACTGGGAATTTCAACTTTTATTTTATTATCATTAACTTAAACTTGAGCCACTACCTGTGGTGACTTGGTGGCCAGGCTAGCCAAGGAAGATCAGTTTTGGAGCCAACACAAACTATGCTTGAAGCACAGAAAGCTCAGCCTAGCCTGGGCTAGAACTGCACAATCAGTGACTTCTGCTTAATGGGTCCAAGTGCCTGCTACTAGCTCTCCACATTTCTTGGGATAACAAAGACCCACAAAGGTAAAGGAAGGACCCATCTTTAGCTACAGAAAACCAGGGTACGAACTGGGGAGATGGCTCGATGGGTAAGGTTCTTGTCTTGCAAGCATGAGAATCTGAGTCGGATCCCTGAAACTCTCATAAAAACCATCATGGCTCACACTTGTATTCACGGCATTGGAGAGAAACAAGGATGAGACGAGCCACAGAGCCAGCCAGTCTAGCCAAATCAGAAACTGTAGGTTCAGTGAGAGACCCTGTCTCAAGAAGTCAGGTGGACAGCTCCTGAGGAACGACACCCATAGTTGTCCTCTGCACACAAACACTTTTGCACATGTGCATGTGCACACATGCACACACTCATAGAAAACCAGAACATAGCACACATGTGGAACATACAGCTCCCATCCCTCTCCCAAGTACTACGTCCCCCCAGAATAGGATGAGAACCCCGTGAATTCACAACCTATATGAAATTTCCCCTGGGGTGTATTAGAGTTGGAAGAAAGGGAACCAAGAACAACCCCTAAAGGTGGGTAGATACTTAGGGGACACTTAGGGGATGAGGGGACTCTAAAGGAATGCAAAGGAAATATCCAGAAAACTAGGAGGAAATCACTTCTTTTTCCAACCACCATTTTCTTCAGATAGTCATTTAAAACCAAAGGAGAAGAAATTCCCTGGTCATCAGGAAGTCTGTTTATACTGAGAATCACCATGCATGACAGTGATTGCATGAGAGAGTGGCCCATCAGGCCCAGAGAGGGGACAGAAAAGTCAAAGTGTCCCTGGGAAACTGACCTGGGAGGGTTCCTTCCAGGAGGAGAACAGCTGCTTCCCAGCACTCAAGAGAATTTCCCTGGAGTGGAGTCACCCTTTGAGTGACTCAGTGGGCTCAGAGTGGAGAATGGGAGCCATGTTGCCTGGATAAGCTTGGAGTGGTAGCCTTAAATAGACCAAGGCCTTGGTAGCAGTGAGGTGAAAAGTGCCCACCACAGGCCTGAGGGGACAGCTCAGCATGAGAACACAAATTCAAACCCCCAAACCTACCTGAGGCTTACTGTTAACCTACGAACGCCAAAGTGACAAAGTGGACAAAGCGGACAAAGCGAGTGAGAGATCCCGTCTCACGGAAACAGCAAAGTGGGTACACTTGAAAAGACACTTGAGGTTGGCCTTTGGCCTTCACCCAAAACCTGCACTCATGTACATGTGTGGGTGCACGTGTGTGTATTCACGCATGTATGCACACACTTACACACACACACACAGAGAAAGTTACCCCTAAATGGTTTCCATGAGTTTCTATGGAATCCTAAAAGAGTGAGCAGTCCCATTGTTATTTCTGACAATTGAGGACTAACTCAAGATGCAAACTAGAAGCACCCAGGGATGTTCTTTTGCCAGTTCGCCTGCCAGGGGTGAGCACATCTGTAATTACCTTCCCCGATCATGGCATGCCCACACGCCATCCACCCAGCCCAGCCCCTTCGAACTCATTCTGTTTCTCAGCTGCGAATTGAGCTTTTTCAGAAAAGAAAGCCAAAGGAAGTCAAAAGAAAGTTTCAAAAGAGAGAGACTGGGGCTCACAGATAAATAGTATCATTGCCCCGAACTCATTGTTTCAACCACAAGATTTTATTTGGAAAGGGGGGAAAAAGTGTAATTATGTCACGGTGGATTGCTAAATTTCTTTGACTTCAAGCTCAATACTTTCTGCAAGATTTCACAGGTGAAATCCGCAGCCTTTAATTACTGCCTTGCGTGTTAAGAAAGAGACGCTTTCTTTCTGAATGGCTAATAACTTTATTGGAAGAGGTAATTATAGATCTGATGGCAGTGGTCAAAACCATGGAAGCCTGTGGACAGCAACCTTCTGGGTTTGACCCTTGAAAGTGCTGCGGTAGGAGGTGCTGCCTCTGCCGCCGGCCAGCACTCTTGTTTGTTTGGATTTGTTGCAGTTTCTTATCTTCCCCCCCCACTCTCTTCTTTTTAAGGGGTGGGGAGAGAAAACATTTAGAAATCGGTTCATTCCCTGGATGAATTTCTTCCCTTCCCAGAAAGTGGAAAAAAAAAAAATGTCTCGTGTAATTGGACAGTTTGATTGGAGGCAGGTGGTGCTGAGCGGACGCAAGCAGAGCCACAAAGCCAGTTTTGGCTTCAAGCACACTTCCCCAGCTCCGAGTTCCAGCACTACAGCATGGAAATTGGCTCCCCAAATGCCAACAATAAATTTAGTCCCCATTTTTCTAACAAGTACCTTATCAGGAACAAAGATTTTTTTAGAGCACAGACCCTACACAATGGCAAAGCTAGCCTGGGACACCACCACCCCCTGCCCTCCCCCACCCCCCAGCCCCAGCCCCTCACCCGGCCTTAATTTCCCAAGGCATGATCTTGCTGCCACAAAACTGGGTGTAAGCATGAGTCTGGAAGCAATCACATACTATCATTTGAAAACACAGTGCGACTTTGTTTTTCTGGGTAAACTGGCCTCTGTGTTGTTCGTGTTGCTTTATCTTGAGCTAATATTTGCTTGCAATATTTTTGAGTAACAAGCCAAGCCAGCGTGGCTTCCCATCACAGATTGCAAACGTCAGTCCTGAGAAGGGTCCAGAATGAGTGGCAAGGGAGTCAGCAGAAAGTGAATCCTATTCTTCTACTGCTTTCAGGCCAAGTCTGTGAGACCTTTATTTCTTTTCTCAAGGACTAGCTTGTTCATTTTATCCATCGCCTACAAATCAGCCAATAACAGTATTCAGAGAGCCCCCAGAGGGGTTCATGGCTTTGACCAACCTCACACAGTAAGCCAATAGAGAAGCCACAAACCCAGCCATGAACTCCCCAGACTCCGACTCCAACTGTGTGTCTGTTAACTTCTCTGAGTAAACGCATGACTCGAAACTGCCATTTACAAGGCTTTCAGTAATAAAGAGGAGGCTCGGCTGTAGCTCAGTTTGTAGAATTCTTGCCAATATACATGGTGCCTTGAGCTTGAGTCGCAGCACCACAGCAACCAGGTCTATAGTCCCAGTCCTCAGGTAGAGGCAGGGAGTCACAGTGCAAGGTAATCCTCAGCCTCCGTTACATAGGAGTTGGAGGCCCGAACGGGGAAAGACAGAATTAACAGCTCTATTGAATTGCCATCCTTCATACACCGTGACAAATCAGTCACTCGTATTTCTGCCCAAAGACACTTACAACTTGTCAGAGCCTTTACAGGAAGCAACCAAAGCCCGGACAACGTTGGGTCAATGGTGGTGGGACCACACCTCAACGGGACTGCTGCTTAGCTGCAATGTCTCTTACCTTCTATATGAGCATTATCCTCGTGTGAGGACATGGAAGATGGACTTGAGGAAGCAGCAGCCTCTGGATCTCTTTGTCCTTCTTCTCAATTTGGCCACGTTGAGTAAATAGTTTTCTGCTTTATAATAACAATTATTATTATACAATAATTAACAATCATTATTATATTAATAAATAAATCTGTTACATTCCAGACCTGGCGTGTTTTCTCACTCACTTCTGTCCATGCTCAGATTTTTTAAAATGCACTCTAAATTACTTTTGAGCTTCTTATTCAATTGCAGAACTTGAAAAACAACGTTCTGTAATCTCAAATGGATGCAGGCAGAAACAATTAACCTCCCCCCCCCCCAATCTGTGTCTTCTAACAGTTGGATAGCTGTATCAAATTATTCTATGAAAACTGGTTGGAGAGTTTGCTAAGAGCCTCTGAATTGCAATACTCTTGCCTGCCCCTCCGAGCCTGTGGCCCATAACCTTGACCTTGCTCATGGGACTCTCAGAGCCTTAGGCTCTGCGGAAGACAGAGATGGCCCCTTGAGTGGCCAGGACACTTTTACAAATTTCATTGACAGACAATATTCCCTAAAGGCCAGCTAACTAGTGGGAGGCAGCAAGGGTGAGCTTCTCCCAGCTTTTCAGATGAAGAACTCTTTTGCCCCGACGTGAACAGCTTCATGTGGCTGCTACTTGGTGGCTGATGGTGACAGGCAAGCACAGAGAGGAGGTGTCCAGCAGCCCCAGGAACATTTTCGCACTGATTAAACCTGTCTGAAGGAAGGCTGCATTTGTACAAGGAGTGCTGGCTGGGAGATAACTCAGAAATCTTGGCACTACTACAGAACCAATATTTTTACAGAGGTGACACCATCTTAAACAATGTCCCCAGTGTGCAGGCTACAAGTGGCCCTCTATCCACAGCCAGGAAGGGTGACTGTCCTGCCACCTCTTCTGAGTGAAGAGACTCAGAGGGGGGCAGGAAATAGGAGTGAGCATGCTAGGGGCACAGACAGGAAAGCCACTGCCACCCCTGTCCCCCCATGCCAACACTGGCTTCCCATGGTAGAGACAGGCTACAGTGTCACCATCTCAAAGGCCAGATATTCTGCTCTATTTGTTTTTCCAAGCCTGTGTGGAAACAGCCAGGCACAAAGGCAACAGCACACTGTAGTTTCTCCTCCTGTGCCCTCAAGTTCCGGCACCACACAGACAGGTGCAAGGGCACCATGTGCCATGGCCTCCTCCCTCTTTGGCCTGAGCTCTTTCTCTGGAGAAGTGCCACGTGTCCCTCACTCTGTCAACAGCAACCTCCTTCTTCCTAGAATATCATTTCTTCCCAAAGCCTTTATCATTTCCCAGCAAAAGCAAAAACAAACCAAAAAAATAAAAAAAAATAGCTGCTGCCCCAGTCCCCAGCATCATCTAGGGTGGGTGGTCCAGCTGGGGTGAGATAGAGGCATCCCACAGTCTCCTTTTGTGCAAACAGGTGGGTAGGGAGCTGGAAAGTAGCCCAGGCCATATCACAGGGTTCTTGGCTAAGGCCGAAGGCCAGGGGACAGTGGCATCTGTGTATCCACTGTATTTGTTTTCTGAGCTAATATAACCAAGGCCCATGAATGGGATGCACAAGAGATACGAACTCCCTGGTGGCTCTGGAGGCTGAGGACCACCTTCAAATCAAAGTGTGCCATGTTCCCTCTCAGGCTGTGGACACGCTGGGGACCCTCGTTTCGCCTCACCTTTAGCTCAACCTGACTTTTCTTTTACTTCTTCAACAAGGTCCAATGAGCCATATTTTGACAAATTATATGATGTGCTGTCTCTTTCCACACGTAGTTAACAAACACTCTAGAATCACACCCCTTCCAGCAGACTCCAGCTCTTCCTTTTCCTGGAGTGTGCCAAGTTGGTTAATGTCCTGAAGCTGATGATGGTGTGGGTAAAGTAGTGAGATACAGAGACCAGTACTCCTAGAGACTGTCATTCACAGCCAGAGCATGTCACATGGTGAGCGCTCAGTGTGCCATAGCTATTGATAGTCTCTGAGCTTGGACATTTTTGCAAAACATCAGATGTAGGCACAGTAGAAAGTAAAACCTACTGGGTCTCCACCACAGACAGGCTCTCCCTTTTGTCATTCCTGATGGGGGAGTCCTCAGGGTCAGATCACACACTAACTTGGGGGCAGGGTGTCACATGTGTCACATGAGGTAGGGAAAAGATGCATTTGAGCCACAAGGCAGCTTCCTTCCAGAAACTAAACATGCCAATTGTCTCGGCACAGCCACACGAAGCTTTGATGTCCCTGAAGTCTGTAGCTAGGAGAGAGGTCACCCTGTGCCTCAGGGATGGTGACTGGCTTCAGCCTCAAGGAGGGAAGCCTCAGGCCAGGCAGCATCCTGTCTCCCTGAGGCATCCTCTCCTCCTCTTCTCTCAGAACATACCTGCCTCTGAGAGTAGCCTCGGGAGCCACATCCTTCCTCCTCCACATTCAGTCCTGTGCAAAGGCCCTACCTCGAAAGGACATCCATTCTCTGGCCTTCTGCAAGGCAGGTCCCTGTTAGGAAATCTGTATATTTTCCTTTAACTCTTCAGCTACCATCCATCCCTCACCCAACTGCAGTATCATGGTTCCATCTTTAGTGCACCCCTAGGCACAGGTACCCTAATAACATACAGAACATATATTCTTAGAAACAGAATTAGATCAATAAGCCAAACAGTCAAGGAAGAAAAGCCAAGGAGGGAGAGAAGGTGCGTATGGGTGAGAGAGAGCTTCCTGGATTTCTGCCCTAACGCATCAGCCTCTCCATACCTCGCCACCCACACCCACCCAGAACTTCGGGCTCCTGGGTTTCCTCTGCAAAGACTGGTCAGGACTTGAGTATGTCTAAGCAGAGATTTGGTATTACAATGTATCCCAAGTGGGCCTCGACCTCCCAAGTGCCAACCACCCCCATGCCCACCTCCTGAGTTCTCCTTGGCTCTCTCACTCGGCAATGTGTGGGAAGCCATGAGCACTGAAGCAGTAAAGTCTGATGGTCAGACCACAGCACAGACTTGGAATGAAGTCATAGAAGTCACAGGTCCAGTGAGGCCAAAGCCTCAGTTTTAACTGGAAGCCAGCTTGTGTGAGATTGTTGGGAGTCGAGTCTCAACTCAACTCAACTCAAACATGGGTCTACCTATGGCAGTGGGTGCTGCGTAGCTGTGTTCCTCCTGAGTGTCACACACCTATTCCAGGTTCCTCACACCTGTGTTCCTGCGTCATACATATCTCTGGTCCCAAATCCCACACACCTGTCCCAAATACTGCACACCTGTCGCCCTGGGTGCTGCACACCTGCATTCCTGAGTCCCGCACACCTGTCCTGAATCTTATGCTTATGGGTCGTAGGGTCCTGCCGTACTTCAGGCTTGACATCTGCCTGACGGCCAGCTAGCCCTTTAATCAGAGGATGTATACACCTTCCCCATGAAGCCCCATCACAATCCCCACTCACTTGAGTCTCACCACAATTCTGTGAGCTACAGATAGCATACCCATTTTCCATGAAGAAAATGAGACCCATGGAAATTAAGTCACCTACCCAAGGTCACCTGGGAAGAAATGGCAAAGCCAGACCCAGGTCAGACCTTGGTTCCAGACTTCATATTCTGCCTGCTTGAGCCACTTAACCTCCTGATGGAAGAAGTCTCCACATGCTTGAGAGAAGTGTATGTAGCCATACCACACTGGAGCATTTGACGTGACTATATCCTTCCCTTTGACCCCTTATGTACCTTCCAGGAAGCCACCCAAGTGAAACATCCCAGAATATGAGAGAAACCATTATGGGCAAAGATGTCCATTGTGTTGTTATTTATTGAGCACAGGCTACATCCTGAAATCCTGGGAGACACATAAATCGCCACCCATAGGAGACAGTGCAACACACAAGAGTGTTAAGCTGTGTGTTCACTTAAAGGATGCTAGACACAGAGGGTGGGAACGCGGAGCTGTGCATTAAACTCTAAATGAAGACAGGAGAACACCACGCTGGGTGTTTTGTTTTCTTCTACTGGTCCCTGCTTGAGCACAGCTGCATGGGAACTGTAAGGATATCAGGAAGAAAATGGAAAATGAGAACAACCAAGGTTTTGTCTGCTGAACCTACAATCAATGGATAATTACAACTTTTCAAGAAAACTGATGTGTAGGGGAAACAGAACAGAACTTACATTGGCAAGTACGGAGCTGACTTCTGCAGGAAAAGTTAGAGCTCTCCTTGTGACCTCTTACCTTTGGTATTTTGAGCTTTACGGTAGGGAACATTGCAGGATTGGTTTGGTTTGGTTTGTTTAAATAAAACATATACTTCAATTTTTCTAAGGCATATTTCCTTCCTTGACTTTCCACCAGTTCCAAACATCCATGGTTCTGGGGTACAGTCGATGCCAGACTGTGGGAGCTTCTTGAAGTCTCTATCACATAGCGCAGGACCTATCGGCCATAAAACTAAGTAAATGTCTCTATAACAGAAACAGTGTGGCCACATATGAGGACTCACCCTAGTTCCAGGACAGACATGATTGTGGCCCCCAGCTCAGCTCCTTTCTGGCTATGTGACCTTGGGGCACACCAGTCCCTAAGCCACATGCACACTACATATACAGTAGGTATTAAATCACTGAAAGTCATAATGTGCTGCTAATTATTGAACCCATGTCACTTGGAGCCATTCTGAAGTTTTGTCACCTCATCTGCTTCCTTTCCAAAAAAATGTCACCAAGTCCATCTCCCACCCTGTAAGAGCGACTCTGAATGTTCAATTGATGCTAACATGATGCCCAAGAGCTTATCAAGAGACAGCACAAGGCCTACGCAGAGTTGTGACTCTCCCAGAGAAAGACCCAGAACAGCCCTTCACTGACAGGAGCTGTAAGGAAGCGGCTGTGATGCTGGCTGAGGCACTCAGCTCTAAAAGCAAATGCCAAGCCTGACAAGGCTGCATTTCCATGGGAAGAGAGCCCTGCCCTAGCCCTACTTCTGAATTGCTTATCTCACAGGATGACCAAAAAGAAAGCCAGGGGTAAGCCATGCAAATGACAAGGATATTATCAGATGGCTGGGGTAAGTGTGAGCTTCCTTCCCCCCCTGACCCTCACAGTGGCTATCACATGATAGATGGTGACAGCCATTCATTGGCTGAATCATACCTCAGACAGAGAAGAAAGAGCAAACCCACAGCTTCCATTGCCATGAAGGCTATGCCTCGTGTTAGAAACATCAGAATCTGAAGATGTGTATGTCTTCTATGCTTCCTGAATGAGACCGATCTGACAAATATCAGAAGGTGGGGGTCTAGCCCCAGCTCCACCTGGGGCAGGGGTCTTGTTCTTGGCCGGCCTCACATCCATCTGGCATAGAAGACTGCCATGCTCCTGCCATCCTGTGACAGAATGGAGGCAACACCCACTCCCACTCCATCTGGCCAGCCTCTCTCCTCATCTTTCAGTACGGCTTCATAACTTACTACACCTTCCCTCCTGCTGAGCTGGCCTGCTCATCAGACAGAACCTGCCAGAATAACAGGGCCATGGATGGAGAAGCCACCACCACCCATGTCAGAAGGCACTTGAGAGGAGAGTGATCCTGAGGAGTGAAGGGACCAGGGTCTATCTCCCAAGTGGACAAAAGTCAACTCCAAGATCTAATGTCATCTGTTCAGCTTGAAGTGAGCTACGGGGACAAGACCACAGTGGCCAACAGTGGAATCTGTGCTTACCAGTGTTTGGCATCACATCAGTGGAATCCCCATGATGAAATTATCTCATCTCTTTTTGTCTGCTTTGACCTCCATTAAAAAACGACCTACATCAGAGAGTTATGCACCAGAAGTCCAAAAGCAAGCTTCCTCTTGGATCCTCTCTCCCTGGCTTTCCCCCCTTGTCCTCATGGGCTTACATCTTCCTGTGAGCTTAAATCCTCATGTCTTCATATGAGGACTGAACCAGCCTTCATGAGGGCCACCCGCATGATCTCACTTTGATGGAATCTCTTTAAGGCTCTAGGTCTGGTACCTCCAAACAGTCACACTCTGTGGTTAGAACTCCAGCTTATGGTTTAGAGAGAGAGAGAGAGAGAGAGAGAGAGAGAGAGAGAGAGTGTGTGTGTGTGTGTGTGTGTGTAGGGGTGGGGACATGACTCAGGTCCCTTAGATGATCAAGGGAGACTGAAAGTCAGGGACCTTCCCTGGGTTTTAGAACAACCTGATATCAGAAGCAACGGTAGGCCACTGAGCGGCTGACCTACAGCCTGCCTCCCCCATGTCCCTGGAAACCACACGTAGCTCTCAGTAACATAGTCCACCTTGGGGACAGTTTGGCTGACAAGGCTGCATTTACATGGGAAAAACATTACATTTCTAGATGAGAGGTTCATAGATGTGAGTGGTTGACCAACTCTGTGGCTTCTAGAAGCTCTTTTAAGCCCTTAGAGTCTGACTTTTCTCACCTATAAAGTAGGAAAGTTAGCCCCAAGGTCACCAAGCTTCATTGTGGCTGTCTGTGTTGGTGTGCACCATGGGGATAAGGTTGGGATGATAGGCCCCATCACATAATAGTAGTAACAGGAACCCAACCAACATGGACACCAAATGAAGCACACCTCCTGTGTGCTTTGGAAGCTTGTTATAACATAACTGGATCACAGATAGCCCTGAGATAGCAAAGCAAAGTCCTGACTCGAGGCCACCTCAGACTGAACTGAACAAGCCTCCTAGGAGAAAGTAGTGTTCAGTTCTAGAGAGTTCAAGACCACAGAGTGCTCAGACGCCTTAGGGACAGTGAGTGTTCAAGCTTGTCTATGTGTGCCACTTACCAAGGAGGGGACATATAGGAATTCTAGAAGACAGAGGCACTGGAAGTTTCAGCTGGTGTTGTTTTAGGTGACTTGGCAACTTCCCTTTGTGTCCTCTCATTGCTCTCCTGGAAATCAGAGAGGTGATGGATCACTCCTCTGAGGCAGTGTGGTACAGAATGAAGGATGCAGAGGATGTGGAAACATGAGTAAGACCTCTGAGTATTAACCGGTGGCTGGAGGTCAAGCATAAGCTCTTTGGATGGCAATGGGAGATCATAAGGTAAAAGGCCCCACAGTGAGATTCAGGATGAGTTCAGGATGAGGCAGTCCTCGTGCTGGCTGGAGTGAGAGTCCACTAAGTGTTTATGTGAAGCTCAGGGGAGAACAAGCCTCTAGCCTGTGTCTCATTGTCCTCAGTCTATTCTATCGGGCAGGACACCCAGACGAGGCCTGCGAGGCCTTCAGCAGATTCTCCTCGTTGCCCTCAATGTACACTTAGAATATGTATCATGGCCATAGCGTCCTGAACACACCCAGTCTGTTCTGAGAGTCCATGGAGGCACTCGACATCCCATAGGCGGTGAGCAAATGCGCCTGAGCAGACCCTGGTCTCAGCTGGTACCTCCTCTCACCCAGGACTGAGACCGAGCAGTTTTGATGTCCTCACAGTGCATCTTCTGAGTCCAGATCTGGGCCACTTTCTAGAAACACTTGCTTTCCTCTAGCAGGAATTGTGGTTGCCTTTGCTAATGTATTGATCTTGCCGTTGGCATTAACCTTCAGACAACTTGGTAACTGCTTGGCTGGATAGTCTGCCCCGCTGACTTAGTCACTGACAGTCGACCACATTGCTCATTCCCTGATCTTACACTAAAAAAAGGAAGAAGAAAAAGAATGGATGAGGTTGCTGTGTTCTTAAGTGTACATAGAAATATATAAGAGGTATCATAGTACGATTTATATGATAAATAAGGAACTAAGAATAACATTAAGTATGTGTACCTTGGTATCCGATTTTTTTTTTTTAAATTATGGTAGGCTGGGTTTCAGGGCACACACCTTTGATCCCAGCACTGGGGGGTGGGGGCAGAAACAGATGGATCTCTGTGAGTTCAAAGCTAGTCTCATCTATATAGTAAGTTCCAGAACAGCCAGTAGAGAGACACTATTTCAAAAAACAAAAGAACAAAAGTTATTGCATTGACTTGTACATATGTGTTGGAGAGGAAGCTTTGCACATATCACAGAGAGTGTGTGGAGGCCAGAGGACAACCGGTGGAGTCAGTCTGTCCTTCTTCCATAGAGACAGAGTGACTGAACTCAGACTATCAGGCTTAGGGTCCTCCTTGTGGAGCCCATGACTTGTTTTATCTGTGAGCAGCCAAGAGAAAATCTAGCTGCCCCCAAAGTTTCCATCACCCTTCCCCCACTGAGGATGAAGAGGATCTATGCTCCGGAGGGCATAGGTGCTGGCTGCAAGCCTTCCTGGCTGTCATTCTACTGTGGCTGTCATTCTACCGTGTGATCCAGGCTAGGATAGCTAAAGTTCTCTCCTGGCCCAGTAACATGCAAGGTTCACAATGCTACACCACCTTCTCCTCATTTTGAAAAGTCTCTGACCTCGTGAGTTCTAGCTCAAGCAGATGCTATCCCTCCATTGTTCACTTCCTCTGTGGATGCTGGGTTCCCAGGGCCTCCTACACTATGCCAGCCCTGCCCCAGCTTCCCAACATTTAGCAACTTGGCTCTGTCAGGATGTGCTCCCAAGTTCAGCATTTGCATCTCAAGGACTAAATTCAGTAATAACACCACAATTTCACCCAAAAGCATTATAGTGATTATTGAGTTATATCAGGAGCTTGTTTAAGATAACATCTTATTTGTACAATGCAGCTCAAATAGCTAGTTAGTACAGCCCGTGCAATTGTTAGACTCCTTCTGTGCATTAGCATAACCGCCCTGGAAGCATCTTGATGCTTTTAAACATAAGAGCAGCTAAAACCGAAAGCATAAATATATGTGGTGGTGGCGGAGGGAGAATAAGAGGGTTTAGGTTGGCGTTGTAAACAGGAATTTAGTTGTCTCTAGTGTGGTGCCGAAGGATGTGGAAATCCCTCCGAGTCGGCTCCCTTAAGGAAGCTGGAGTTGTCATCTGAGCCACTATCCTCCATCAGCACTGTGTCTCCTGGAGCCGTGCTTCATCCCGCTATGTGTGCTCCAGAGGGTCTGTTGATGGCAGGAGTCATCTGGGGTCATATGGCTAGTAACAGACTTCAGGTCTATATAACTCCAAGGTTGGACATTATCACTAAATATGGAGGAGGAGATTCCACTGGATTCTAAACAAGCTTCAAATGCGGAGGGCAATGGGGTCATGCACTCCCTCCAGAACTGGCGGGGCAGGAGGAGGTTCCTACCAGGGCAATTCACTATCCTTTCCTGGACGCTGCTTCCACACCACCCTGCCTCCCTCTCCTGGTGACTGGCAGGGCATTCTGCAGGTGGCAGGCATGGTAGTACCTCTGATATCACCGGTCCTTAGACCACCATCACCCATAACCTCCTTCCCTGCTATGTAAGCCACCCTTCACTGCTAAAGGCCACCATTGCCTCCTGCCCCTCATTTCTGCCCTCTCAGCTGGCTTTCTGTATTGGAGTTCCCATCCTTGCCAAACAAAGTGGCTCTCCGCATGAGAAAATGTTCAACCCAAGAGATCTGAGCGACTCTGCAGGAGCCCCCATTATGGTCCATCATCTTCTTGAGCCTAGGACCCCATCTGGATCTCAGACTGGAGCATCCAGACCTTCCAGGTCACACAGCAGGTCACACCAATGTGAACCATCCCAGTGTCAAGGCTCAACTGGACCTCTTCCAAATAACATCTGCTATCTTCTCTCTGAACTTAGGAAATATGTTAACCAGTGACCAGTTTGGTGTGGACTCTGACCACCAGGCAAGAATATCACAGCTCTAGAAATTAAACTAGGCATTGGTGGTTCATATTCTGTTTCATCCATGCAATGAATTCAAATGATAAAGCACTTTATCCCACACAGGACCAGGAAATCAGCTCTGGTTCTTAAAAGGATTTTCTTTCGGCACACTCAACATCCCGTGGCTAAGTCACCCTGACCTCAGAGACACTGCCAAGGTGGTCTCCAGTTGACCCCTGGGGTGGCAGCCGTCTCCCCTGTACACTGAGGACATATCCCTGTGGACATATATAGGATTAGAGGTCACCAAGTCAGTCAACACTGCAGCAACTTTAACCTTAGCTGGACAACATGGATGTAGGCCACACTACTCTCGGATGCCCGGGGAAGGGGCAGATTGGGTTCCCCAAGCTGGAGAATATGTCCTTTATTATCTTCCTTTCCGTCTTTTAGGAGTTGAATTGTGCCCTTCCCAATGATGGTACACTAATATGTTGCCTCCACTAGTTTAGAGTATGATCTTATTTGGGAGTAAGGTGAGTAGTGTGTAACTAATGTTCTTTTAAAAGGGGGAAGTGTGGGGCTGGGAGAACAGCTTGGTCAGCAAAGCATTTACAGGCATGAGGAGGACATGAGTTTGACCCTCCAGAAATGTGTTTTAAACACCAGGTGTGGTGGCACATGCTTATAATGCCAGCACTGGGAAAGGGTAGACAGTCAGCTCTCTGGGGCTCACCAGCCGGCCAGCCTACCCTACCTGGGCAGATCCAGACCAGTGAGAGATCCTATCTGAAGCAAACCAGGTGATAGTTCCTGAAGAACAGCCAAGGCAGCTGGCCTCCACACGTATATGCATATGTGCGCAATACACATGAACACAGACACACACACAAGCACAGAAAGAATAGAGGGAGAGAAACATTTAGACTCAGAAATGGACACTTAGCAGGAAGACAACATGAAAAGATGCAGGAGATCCTATGAGAAGAGGAAACCAGAGGGGCACAGTTGCAAGCCAAGAACACTCATAGCTGCCAAAATGGAGCACTGGAGCATGCCCCTCCTGAAAGACCAGCCTATCCACTCCTGGACTTCAGACTTCTAGGATCTAGTGGCACTTGGTTTACAGTAGTCCCAGGACACAAACAGGCCCAGGTACCCTCACTTCTGAGCATGTCTGCCTGACACTACCTTCCCAGTGCACTGCACAGAAATCTTTGTCTCTGTGTCTACTGCTGGGGAAAAAAACTTAAAGATGTGAAGAAACTCAGAGATTGTCTCTTTGTGAGATTGGAGTCACACTTAGGCCTGGAAGTTATCTGTGTTGCTGTCCTTGTCATTCCTGGTGAGCAGGCAAACTTGCCAGGGACATGGCAGGGTGACAAAGGGTGGAAAATGAGAGGGTGAGTCTAGGAGGAGAGCCACAGTCTTCAAGGACAAGAAAGTGACATTCAGCTGGGGACCCTCTCACATCACTCCCCGCTGTCCTCAGCCACAGGAGGACTGAACACAAAGTCTTCAACTAACAGCCTGGTATTGTGAGCCCCACACCCTGCAGGGTTCCTTTCTCTAGTGATCTTTCCAGTGTCTCCATCTCTGAGGAAATGAATTCCTGGAAAGCTCACTCACTTTAGCTGGTCTCACATCAAAGGGAAAAGAGGTGAGACTGAATGTGCCAGGAAAGGAAAAGATCCCAACAAAGCTGGGTTTACTTCCTGCTCCACCAGCATCCCTGACATCAGTCCAACTTCCCTTTCAGCAAGATGCTGGAAACCCAGAAAACCCCAAACTCCCCCATCAATTCATTCAGGGAATGACCACAACCCTGACAGCATCCATGGATGGAGAAACCTTCCACAAAGCATTTCTCTCACTTGGAGCACATTGCCCTTGCAGGGATACGATTTGTACATCAGTGAGGGAGAAGCCCAAATTGTCACAGCATAAATACATGGCAGCCAGCAAAGGAAGATTGGCCACCCAACCTGTCCCTTCAGCTCCTTGCCCCCTTCTCTTTCCCACAAACCTCCAAAGATGAACTTAAAGGCAGGATCAGGGCTGTGAATTTCCAGCTGTGTCCTCCACCCACTCATTTGGCCTTTTCCTTTGTATTGAGAAAAAAAATCCAGGCCCTAAGACTTCACCAAGCATGGAACACTAGCACCTCTGGCTCTTAGTTTCTGGGCTGCTGGAGACCATCATAGGTGCAGGAGACAACGTGGCCTCTGAGGTTTGCCACCAAGGCAGCTGCTTTTGTGAAGGTCACAGGTTCCTTTGCCTCTCATTCCTGTCAGAAATGGAACTGATCAGCAAAGACAGCAGGAAAGCCCAGCTCTCTCCCCAGGCAGGTGCAGCCAGAAGAGTCCTCCAGAGGGGGGAAAAAATGTCAACAAGTTGGGTCACATGTCTGCCAGTGGCTTTGTCCCACAGAGGAACTGTTTTTAGATGTCTATCTTGGCATAGCCACTGGGAACCAATTGCAGAGGTTGGAGATGAAGTCATCTCTCTCCACCTGTGCAGGTTCTAGTACGAAGGACCCAGGTAAGTCAGAGTGACAGGTGGCCTTTAGCTATATTCACCCAAACTTTGAGTTTCCAAGAAAGAAAACCAAATGGGACCTGAAACCCAGTACTTACCCATCTGCCACTGAGTGAAGTTGCCTAACACAGTACTGCAGACCGGGGTGTCTAGTGGCACACATTACTGCTTGGATTCTGGAGGCTGGAATCTAAGACCAAGATTCTGGGTGATCAGCACGTGGCGAGGACATTCTTCCTGGCTTGCAGATGCCCACTTCTTGTTAACCTTACAGTGCTCGTGTGTGGAGAGGGATGGAGATGAGGTGGGAAGAGAGAAATGCTCCACTCTCTTCTTATAGAACCACGATGCCCACCTGACCCTGGAAACCCCTTTCCAACCCCATTGAATTTTAATGGCTTCCTTGAGAGCTCAGTCTCCAAATACAGTCATGCCAGGTGTTAGAATTTCAACATGGGAATCTGGGGTAGGGGAATTCTGCACACCTCACATGTGGGCTGGATCATGCTGACCTTCTAACACAAGCAGAAAACAACACAGACCTCAAGCCAGAGCCTGGGTTTGAGCTGAATACTTACAAAGGCTTAAGTGTCATGTCCTCTGTTCCTATGCCCTGGGACTCAGTCACCAGTCTGAAGAGCACCAGCTCCAGGTCAGGCTGCAAATGGTCCTCTGGTATAAGTGTCTGGTTGATCAGAGCATCTCCAGGGGGTGGGCGGAGGATCCACACTTTCTACAGTGAAATCTGAAGCAGGAAGGGGTGGCAGGGGGGCCTGGCTGCTAAGTGGCAGGATTGGAATTTGATCCTAATCAATGTAGCTTTCCCGTTCCAACAACACACTCCCAGTGTGAAGCCTGTGATAGACAGACCAGGCTTAGCTGGCCGGGAAATCTCAGCTCAGTGAGAGGCTCAAAACAAGGAGGGAAGTGATGCACAGAGACTGCTGGTGTAGGGTTTGGAAAGAAAGCAACCTGGGGAATGTCCCAGAGCCCCGGATAAGATCAAGAGTTGGCTGGGAAAAACAGTGGGAGATGGGGCAGGGTGTATGCGGATGACAGAGTGGTAGGAACTAGCCCGGGTTTGAGCAGTGACCCATGGAGAACCCTGCAATGCTGGAGTCTTAGGCCAAAGTCCAGAGTCTTGCCAGAGGAGGCCAAAGAGGCAGGCCGGGCCTTCTGTGTGCCAGCTCAGTGAGAGATGTGTCCTGAGAACACCATGATTCTGGAGGTACCACTGGCAGCCAGAGCGTAGATTTTTAAAGGGAACTGACCAGAGAGCTCCTGAGAAGATTAGGATGGAAAGGGCAAGGCCTAGACCCATAAGGGGCAGTGGGCAGATAAGGCAGAGACCTGGTGGAGGAGAGATAGCTGAGACTGAGATATGCAGGGATGTGGTCACAGAGAGACCAAAGAACCGAGGGTGTTCCCTCGCCACTGGTGTAAGCCATAGGGGTTTCCCCAGAGCAGGAACAGCAGATGCCAGCAAGGCAGGGCCAACTTCAGGCCATGCAGATGTCTGCTCCAACCCCTCCACCCCGGGCTTAACTGCAAAGCCTTGGGCAACATCTCATCCCCATCTCTACACCAGACAGAGCTGTGAGGAAGCCCCGAAGAGAGATCACACAGAGCGCTGTGCACAATGTCTGGCACTCCGGTGTCAGACACCGCTATTTATACCAGACACATAGATGTGTTTCTTCTTTGGAATGTGAACATATTCTTCAGGTCCCATCCGGAGAGAATGTCCCCACCCGAGCCTACCTATAAACAGTCCTGATGCCTCTAACTCCATTGCATGTTAGGGGACCTCTTGGCTTTCAATAACAGACTCTTGGTTCACCAAGCTTCCCTGGCTGCGTAGGGAACCCCATCCCTGTCCCCAGCTCTGGTTCACTGGGGACCACTTCTTATACCTCCTCTCCAGGACAGAGGTCCTCCAACCAGAACAACATGGCTACTCCCTCGCTAGTTGCTGAAACAGGGCTAGCATGGGGTGCTTGGCAAGTGTGTACTCACTGAGCACGAGTTGCCAAGTTTGCCCGGGGCTGATGACTTACGTACGAGTTTCAGTTTATTCCTCCAGTAGCCTACCAAAGGTGGATTTTTAAACTGATAAACACACCTGTGTTTAGCACAGAAGGAGAGTTCGCCCTGCTCCCTAGTACTGGTCCGGGAACAGTAAGCTTTATGGGCAAAAGAGCAAATTGACGTCTCCCAGGGAGTAGCTCCTGCTCCTGAGGAAGGCAGGCACACTGTCTCGTTAAGCCCTTTGCTCCGGGAGGTAGGTAGTATTATCCCCATTTTACAGACAAACAGACACACTGGAAGTCCAGTCTGTGGCGCGCCTATCTGCCTTTGAGCCCAGGAAAGCGACTAATGTTTATCCTAGAAACTAGGAAGGTTGCTGTGAGGAATGCTTAAAAATAGGCATTTTCCTATTATATTTTCCCACCCTTAGAACAGGTATTATGAAGCAGCGGAGGAAAAAAAAAAAAAAAACACATGGTGACTCAGTTCCTAGCAAAATGTCATTTGGCCCCTTCACCCTGACATCAGCAAAGCCCACAGAGGATGAAGACAGGCAGACGGAGACAGAAATAAAGGGAAAAAGAGGAGGCGAGGGAGAAAGGCAACCCACCCCCCCACCCCCACCCCCTGTCACACTGGTTTCCTTTCCATACAGGCTGCAGCTCCGGTGGGTTTGGGGGTGCTGAACTGCCTGCTGTAAAATCAGGGGCAAGCTGGAGAGCTGCATCTTCTCTTTGAAACAAGCCCTTGTTCTGACAGTATCTCATCCCCTGCTTCATGCTACAGACAGGACCATCCAAGGGAAGTTGGACTTGTGATACATCTGTGAGCAGGGTACTTAGGCCCATCCAGGTTCCAGGAAGACTATTGCCACCCCTGCCAGCTCTTTCCCCCTTTCCCCTTCCCCCTCTCTCCCCCCCCCTTCCTGGCTCCCTTGCCCTATGTCTCCCTCCTCCCCTTCTTCCTTCCCTTCCTCCAGGGCACCCGCAGGCCCCCAGGAGACTGGAGCATCCAGCAAAGCCGATCTCTGTGAAATGTTATCAGAGGAAACACTTGAGAACAAGTAGCTACACCTGCTGTCACCGGCTTCCTGGGCCCCCAACCTCCATGCAGGTGTCTCCCTGGGAAGAAAGGACTCATTCAGGCCTGTGGTTGGTAGCTTTTCAGCCAAGTTCCTCGGATATGGCAGAAAGGAAGGACGTTGGGAGGAGGGAGCAGAGCCCTCCCAGGTGCCTCAGGATCGGACCAGGCCACATAAAATCCCTTATGGTGGCCCTCGGAAAGCAGGATGCTCTGCAGCTCACGTGATCACATGTGCCCTGGGTCACTAAGACTAGAACACTCCCAGGGCTTCACGGAGGCAGTGTGAGCCACAAACATAGTGTATGGCTCTGCAGAGAGAGAGAGAGAGAGAGAGAGAGAGAGAGAGCGCTGGTGAGCCCACTAAACCCCGTGAGTTAGCTTACCCCAGGGATATTCCACTGCTGTGGCATCCTCCCCCTCACCACCCCAACCTACACACAGCATTCCAGAAGACCCTGAGCCAGCAGGCTTCTTCATGTCTCTCTCCCTGGGACATCAGCCGAGCACCTGTCCGCCCACACGCAGGCGCCGCACCTGGCCACCTGGCCTGCAGAAAGCCTCTGGGGCCTTTTCCCACGGATTCTGACCAACTTCTGCCCCCACATCTCTCTGCCTCGTCACGCTTGGGCATCAACCTTTAATGGTCATTCTCCCCCCCCACCCCCCAAAAGACTTAACGTTCTCTCAGGCCCACAGCCTGGTTCTTCATGCTTGTTAACATCAGCTAGTTCTGGATAAATGCCCACCTGAGCAAGCCCCCTTAGATGCAGGTTCATCCCACTGCTACAGTAGGAGCCGAGGCTAGGAGGGAAAACTGTCTTCATGATGTCCAGAGCGTGTAAAGCAGCAGGCCTGGCATTTCAAGTTCAGCTGAGTTCTGATCCACACATACACACACAACCTTCTTCCAGATAGTAGACACCCCTTTGGGAACAATCAGGACAATGGCTGTTCAAGTACGCAATGGACCACGAAGCTCACAACTGGGGATCCGAAACTGCCTACAGTGAAAAGGACACAGTGGGTGCTGGGATGTGTTTACCTCCTGTGTCCTTTCATCTGCATGGGACTCATGTCCGACACGGGAGGGACCGGGAGGCAGGATGATAAGCACAAACGAGGCTGCTGTCAAAGACTTGGAGGAAGTCGGGTGTTCAGAGCCCACCAAAGGGCACATGTGTTCGTTGACTTCTAAGCATGCCAGTGTCTGCTCCCAGCACAAGTAGCTAAAGTGTCACCACCCTGCCCTGCAACAGACTTTTCCAGACAGGACTGGCCTCGGAGGAAATAAGAGGTCATAACACAA
This sequence comes from Mus caroli, assembly GCF_978045245.1. NCBI lineage: Eukaryota > Metazoa > Chordata > Mammalia > Rodentia > Muridae > Mus > Mus caroli. The sequence continues at coordinate 23,045,775 of NW_028227269.1, read as the reverse complement.
GAACCAGGAGTGGGGGATGGGGCTAGTTGCCAGTTGTGTGACCCTAGACAAGACTCTGAAGTCCCTGGGGCTGGGTGGCAAGGCCTTAGTGACCCCCTGCTAAGATATACATGAAGCCATTTGAGCATGGTCAGTCCATAGGCTCCTCCTACCTGGGGGGTCAGGGGGGTGCAGCAGTGACCCTGTCTCCACAGTACAGCCAGCCCCTTGCCACATCAATGGCATCCTGGAGCCTGCCACTTTGTACTGCTAATGCCCAATGTGAGCAGACCTGCCTGCCACACAAGGCCCCATGAAGAGCTTCACATGGGAGAGTATTCACAGCACAGAAAGGGGAAATGCTGACGAGCATAGCTTTTTGTTTCAGGGCCAGAAGTGGTATCTGGAGTTAACCATTCACCACATTCCGCTGCAGCCATGGGTAACCAGGCAGAACCATCCCATCCTCCACCCGCTTTGCCCCACCCTTGCCTTCTCTCAGTACCAGGAAGTCCTGCAAGGGACCTGGAGAGCCCCAGGTAGATATGTCCTAGTGATGACTGCAGGGCCAGAACACTGCATCCTGTTTGTATCTGGGGTCTCTAAGCAGCACACCTTACCTTATCACACATCTATTGGTTCCCTGCCTTCCCTTTAGTGTGTGTGTGTGTGTGTGTGTGTGTGTGTGTGTGTATGTGTGTGTGTGTGTGTGTGTATGCATGTGAGTGTGTGTGTGTGTGTGTGTATGTGTATGTGTGTCTGTGTCTCTGTATTTATGTGTGTGTCTCTGTGTGTATGAGTGGTGTGTGGTGTGTATGTATGTATCTGTGTTGTGGTATGTGTATGTATGTGTATATATATGTGTCTATGTGTGTCTGTGTGTGATGTGTGTATGTGATGTGTGTATGTATGTGTGTGGTATGTGTATGCCTGTGTGTGTGCTGTGTATGTATATGTGTGCTATGTATGTGTGTGTGTCTGTGTGGTGTGTGTGTATGTGTAAGTATGTATGTGTCTGTATGTTTGTCTGTGTATAGGTACCTCTATGTGTAAGTGTGTGTATGTATGTGTGTATGTGTGTGTATGTGTGTATACCTGTATGTGTGTGTCTGTATCTCTTTCCCTCTCTCTCTCTCTCTCTTTCTTTGTGTGTGTGTATGTGTTTGTAGACTAGAAGTTGATATCAGATGTCTTCTCTATTGCTCTCCACATTATTTTTGAGACAGTCTTGTCACCAACCCTGTTGCTCACAACTGCCTAAAGTGACGATTGCCAGCATGCCCCAGTGATCCTCTTAGCTCTCTGCCTCTGTGGTGCTGGGATTACAGAGGGCCATACTCCCAGCTTTTTACGAGATCCCGGGGATCAGAACTTCGATCCTCTTGCTTCCTTGACAGGCACTTTCCTGACTGAGCCATCTTTCCAGCCCCTGTTAATTAATGCTAACCAAGAACCCAGTGCAAAGGAGATGCTCCGTAAATGCTCACTGAGCAAACACCCTTAGCTGCTTTCCATCCCCACTGCTACAGACAGACAGACCACCAAGGCTGGGAAGAAGCCACCGAGCTTATAAGGGGCAGGTAACCACTGGAGCTCAGATGGTATTGCAGTGTGAAGTTCCAGGCTCATTGTGAGTGCTTGCCCTCTCTGCATTCTCCTAAAAGACAGTGGTCATAGCCGGGGGAAATCAAGGCAATGGGCTGGGCTTTGGTGTCCCATCCTAATAGAAATATCTATGTCAGAGCTTTGGGTCGGGTACACTGGACACAGCTGTTTGTGCAGCACCCCACCCCCTTACACTTGTGGTCACCAAGCTCCCCCCCCCCCCATGTCTCCCTTCCTCCTTGCTCCTTTGATCCTTATGAACTCTCAGAGAAAGTGCCCAGTGAAGGGCTCTTGAGGCCTCGCAAATCCAGGAACAAAGAGCTACTCCTCTGGAGAAGTACTTCTGAGACCTTAGACCATCCTAAGTTGCCGTAGCCCGAGAGCCCCGCTCTGGCTTATCACACTTCCTTATCCCACAATTGGGCAACCGGAACTTTTCAAAGCCACTTATCTGAGGGATATAGAACTGGGGCGAAAAGCTTCCAGTGTCAAATCAGAAACTGGAAAACATGGTCCCTTTCCATTATGGGCCTACCTAAAGGAGAATGTGTCCCTGAGTCAAACTTCTCTTGAAGAACTTCTCTTGGGCAAGTCTACTTTAGCCAGCAGCCTTCTGCTGTCCCTGGAATAGCCCATTTGTATTCTTCCTTAAGAGAGTTGGAAGGTATTCCCCAAGCTTCCTTTCAGTAAAGGTTTTGGATAATAATTAGCTTTCACAAAATAACTGTCTATATAAGGCAGTGGTCAGGTGGATGCTTTCTCTGTCTCGAATGCCTAATGGCGGCTGTCACTGTGTGATGGTACTCATCCTCCAGGCCTGAATGGTAGTGCAGATAGCATCAGTTCTCTAGAGACAAGGATTCAATGCCAACCCCTTCTCCACACCTGCCCTAGGCTGGAGGGCTTAGAATCAGTTCTCCCAATGATGAGACTTTCTAGGTACAGCAGTTCCCAAGGCCCAGTCTGGATCCTTCTCCTTCAGCCCCTCCATTGATTTTATAAATAAATAACCTGCAGTGGAGACTTTGCTGACTAACATACCTATAATGGTTTCTTTTTTCTTCCACAATGAGCTCTGCCTGCTACATCAACTCTAAGGTCATCAGATCCAGACAACTTGCTACATGAGAAACCTATGCATCTCTTTATTCAAACTCTTTCCTAGACTCTACAGCTAGGTCTTACTCATAGCAGGGGATGCTGATTCTCCTCTTCACTGGCTTCTCACCAGGGAATACCAAGGGCTAGGCTGTGCCAGGGTGCCTCTTACATACAATAGACTCATCAAATTCACAGTACAGGTTGATCCTCTGTTGAGGAAGTTCTTAGGGGTCTACAAGCTAAAGTGTAGCCCAGCTTTGGTTGTCAAAAAACTGGGGTGCCACTCTCCCTCTACAAAATCATGTGACATAACTTCAATGACAGAACAAGGCCAGAGACTTCTGCCCCTGATTCATAGAATAAGTCCTCAAGTCTAGCCAAGACATTTCCCTCCTCGGGGTCACTGCAGGTCACTCGCTGAGTCAGGAAAGAGGCAGAAACAGTGCTGACCAGGACAAGTAAAGAACCAGAACTTCTTTGAACACTATCCAGGTTTACAGGGGTCCACAGGCCTCTCCCCATGGCCTACCGTGCATAGTGGATCACCCTTGGGCGGGGGGTGGGGCGCAATTACATGTCTCTCTGCTCTTCTGACTTCGTCCCCATCATCTGACTCAGGGGCTAATTTCAGATCATCTTCCCATTTCTGCCTCATGCTGTGTCGTCAGAGACACATGCCTGGTCAGCTGGCAGAATTAGAAGCGTATGTCAGTATGTCAGCCTCAATAGCACAACACATGGGGGTTTCCTGAAGACTTACTTCATTTCAACACCACTTTCTAGATGAGACAGCACGAAAGCGGGGGCAGCTCAGCGAGCAAATGTTGACGAGTTGTCTCCTTTCTTCCATCGGATTCCCCAGCTTCCTGCTTCACCCCGCCTCCATGCACCACCACCCCTAATGGCCTCCACAAGCCATGCTCATATGCTCAACCCTGCCCCCAGGCTCTCAGATACACCTAGAGGGCAAGGAAGAGGTCCCCTCAACTCTAGTGCCAGCCCAAACCTGTCCCAGTCTGCTGCCCACACACCTACGAGCTTGACCACAAGACCTGTGCTCCTGTGCCCAGGATCCCAGGATCCTCTAGACACTCTCTGAGCACTCCCTTAACCTGGATGTTACACAGCCCCCATTTTGTCACGCTGAAGGCTGTCTGTCTGTCTGTCTTTAAATTAACCAACTTTCTGTTTTTGTCATTGAAAGAATCAGATAACTACATGGTAACAAGAACATCCGCCCACAAAGGTTATATAATAAAAACACTAACCACGTTTTTTTCCCAGAGCCCCACATTCTAGGCCACTGCTACCCAGAGTCCCCAGGTCCCCTTCCCAACAAATCCTCTGCATGCACAAGCTGACTACCAGCTAACTGAGCCACCTTTTACAATCCCTCCCCTGACTATTATGGCCACATTCTTGCTCTCCTGGCTTTTCCTTACACCATGGGGTCTATCTTGCCAAAGAGGTATACAGATGCCTTAGACTCTTTCAGGGAGACTAGCTGTCAGACTTTGGTTTCCTTGTCAGATGGGGGAAGAGAAGGGAGAGAAAGGAAGAAGAAAGGAAAGGAGAGGGGATAGAGAAGAGGAGACTGGCCAGGCCAGTCCCCTTTCCTTATACTTGGTTCTGATTGTGTAAATTTTGGACTACAGCAGCCATTTTAGGACAACGAGGGGAAAATGAAATGAGGGAAAACAGAATCAAACAACGAAAAAATAACAACAACAGTAACAACAACAAAATGTTTCATGGACAGATGACAGAAGAGCCTGAACCTTGGAAGATCTTGTTAAATCACAAAACTCTGCCCACTGCCTACCTCCAGATGGTATTGCATAAGAAAAACCATTCTTTATGTTTTCTGTCAGTCACTGCTCATCAGGTTTTCTGTTAGCCTACATGATAACTACACTCGTTTAAATGAGACTGTCCCCCACAGGTTGTGTGTCTATACACTTGGTTCCCAGTTGGTGGCGCTGTTTGGGAAGGCACTGTGGGAGGAAGTATGTCACTAGAGGCTGGCTTGGCGAGTTTGAAGGCATGGGCCATTTCTAGGCCACTCTCTCTGTGTTAGTGGTTCAAAATGTAAGCTCTCGTCTTCCTGCTTCAGCCACCATGCCTGCCATTCCCCTGCCATAATAGACTCTTATCCCTCTGGAACCTTGAGCCTGAATAAACCCTTTCTTCTATAAGTTGCCTTCCTCATGATGATTTATCACAGTAATAGAAAAGTAACATACAGTGGCCCACCCCAATGAGATGATTATGATATAACGTATTGCGGATTCCCCTTTCTGAATGGGGCTTTATTCACTCATCAGTGTGACCTTCAAGTATCTCCTATGTAATCCTATCTGACTCTGTTATACATCCTCAGAGGATCCCACTATGCAGCTATCTATCCTAAAGCAAACGGGCGGGCATTTTCACTGGGTTCTTGCAGTATTGACCTATCATAGGGCAACAGACTTCCCTGTGTCTACGTCTCCATGCTTGCGTGCACTACCTAAAACAGAGGGAGGCCAGGACCATCCCCTTTTATCTGTCCATACCCCTTACTGTTTACCAGACAGCTGACTCCTCCCTGACTGTTCTGGGAGGAACATGTCTTTGGGCTCGTGACCTGAGTCCCCTTTTTCCTCTACTCAACCCATGCCTGACTGAGTCCTAAGACACCCTCTGTTTCTGCCTGAGCCTTGGCATTCCCTAACCTGGATCCCAGCTGGACTAAGTGGAGTTTAACTTCTTTCTCCAGGACAGAACCCCACGCTTGCTCTGCTCAGGCCTGCTCTAGGCCTCTCCACATGAACACTCAGGTATGCTCACCTGTCATGCCCCCTCACACCATTTCCAGAACCTGCCCCTTCCTGTTCTGCTGGAACTGGCTTCCATCACACTGAAGGAGACCAGGACCATGACAATTCCCACAGGAAACAATATGAGCCGCCACACTCCACAATCCATCAGGCACTGGCTTCTGGTTTCAGTACCTGTAACCAAGCTGGAAAATTCACAGCAGAAAACTAAACTCACACCCTAACCTAAATCCCACTTAGTGACAGAAGTTGACGTGTGCCACTGCTGGGAGGGGAGGAGCACGGTGAGAGACAGATGTCTAATAGCAGTGGGCAAAGGTGCGGATTTGCCTACCCACAAAGGCAAGGGAGTTAACACACCATCAGATCAGCCCAGCTTCTCACCACCGGGCCTGTGCTCAGTCAGCCTGGTTATGCAAAAAGCCTAAGCTCCCAGCAAAGGGCATTGTCTCCAAAGGTCAGTTTCAGGGTCTAGTCCTCTCTCGGAGGGAGAATGACATCTTTCCTAACTATAGAATCACAAAGCTGATTCTAGCCTGTGGCCCCTTCCCAGCTGTCTCTGTTCTTCACTCACCCCTCTGGGCAACCGTGCCTGGGCCTGCATGGGACACCAGGAAAGAGGGAGGCTTCAAAGCCCATCTGGTCTAATCTAGGTCACAAAAGATCAAAAAGTTACTCAGGCACTTAATCTTGGGACCAGAAACAGGTGGATCCCTGGGGCTCGATGGACACCCAGCATAGCCTACTGGATGAGTTCCAGGTGATGCTAAGAGACCCTGTTTTTAGAAAAACAAGGTAGATGACTCCTGAGAAATAACACTAAAGGTTGACCTCTGACCTACACACACACATATCAGAGGCTGTTCCTGAATGCACAGCTGGGGAGGGACAGAAGCAGAGTCCACACCTGGCTACCTGACTCCCCGCCTCTCGTACCCCATGATGCTACTGTGATGCTAGGACAAGAGTGAAGGCTGTGGGTCTGAGAGGAAGAGAGCGGTGTTTGGGAAAGGGATGGGTGATACTGAAAATGCAAATAAAAGGCCCGAGCAGGTGTTCAGCAAAAGTGCCTTTCCCTTGAGTGAGGAAGTGCTCAGAAAGAGAAAGGACCAAGCCGTCAGCAGGACCCAAACCCAAATCTGGAAAGGTTAGAGCAATCAATAGGGCGATAACTGTATTCAAGCCCAGAGTATAAAATAAACACCTAAGACCACGGGTATAAACCATTAAGTACATAACAGGGAGCAGAGACCATGTGACTGTCCATATGTTTTAGGTGGGTTTGTTCTTCCCTCCAAGGGGTGGAGACTGGCTACCCCTGCCCCTAGCCCAGCATTACTTGACCTCTGAAGAACAGATGGAGGAAGGGTCTTGCTACAAGGGAGCCCTGGACTCTGGGGAAATCTGATGAACAGGCTCAGCTAAGAGACAGAGGTCAACACCAATAGTGATAGGTCACTGAGATGGTGTGTGCTCCCACAGCGAGGTGACCAGGACAGTGTGCGCTCCCATCAGTCTGCAGTGAAGACTTCTCTTCTGAGGTTTGCATCTCTAAACACAGACTCCCACTCTGACTATAAGAAAAATACCTGATCAGTGCTCCCCAAAACTGTTGCATCATACAAGAGGACAAAGAAAGTCTGAGAAACTGTCACAGGCCAGAGGGCAGATAATGATACGTCGAGAGGGACTCTAGGACAGAAGAAACACTTGGGAAAGTTGAAATAGACTGCCAGGTGTAGTTGTGGGCTCCTTGGTGACAGATGTGCTTCAGTGATGGGCAGGAGTGGTAGAGGGTTCTTACCCCTGCCCTGCCCCTCATTCTATAGCTGTGTAGCTGTTTTGATAAAGGGGTTTGTGGTAAATAAACATCCAGAATAGCAATAGCTCACTCTCACCAGGGAGTGGCTAATTCCTTGAGATACCCTGGGCCTGAGACTGAGTGTCTGGATGCTTGAAGGATCCTTCCTGGAGTCAAAGGGAATCAGGAAAAACTCTAGGAGTCTCAGTAGGATGCCAGAGCGCTGACCTAACCAGCCACTGACTCCCTGCCTACTAAGACGGGCATCTCTATCTAGCCTTTGGTGTAAGGGTGGGCAAAGGGTTCAAATTTCCTCAGGGTGTGAAAATGCAAAGTGACCTGGGCCAGCAGGTGCGCTCTTTCATCCAGCTGGGGTCACTGTCCCGGGACAGGCCCTTCTGGTCACATGAAGCCTCCGAACCTCAAGCACCTAGGGACCTGAAAGCATTCCAAGAGGCTGACCCAGCAGCACTGGCACTCCAGCTGAGAGCCTGGCAGTCCCAGCCCTACATTGCTGGGCAGAGGACACAGGCATTTCTGAGGCACCCTGGACTCCTGCCAGTGGGTCCCCAGATGCCATGCAAGACACACCTGACCGAGGTAAGAGAATAGGTGTGTGTAAACAGTGTTTGAAAAAGAAAATAGCTGAACAAATACAGCACTTGTTAACACAGGTGTTTACAGGTGGAATTATTTTTCCTGGGCTGCTATCTCCCAAGCTGCTTTGTGTGGCCCTGCGCACCTGCACCGACTTTCCCATATGGGGAAGAATAAGGGGGAAGTGGTTGGTCCAGATCGATTGTACCACACAGGAGGTCAGTGATCAGCCTTGGCCTAAGCTACCGTGCAGTTTCTCTGATGGAACTTTTTTTTTTCTTTTTTCTTTCTTTCCCCACCAACGTGCTGGAACAGGGTCCAGCCTGTTCACCACTTCCTGCTCGGCCAACGCAGCTGTTCGGCTGGCCCCAGGGCAGTCACAGTAAGAGGCCCATTTCCGGGGGTAGGAGCCAGCCACTCTCTGGGCATGACAGTCTGACTCTCTGACTCTCTCTTCTCCCCCAAGGGGAGTCTCATGATTTGCATTTGTACAGACAGAACAGTCCCAAATCACAGAAAGTGAAGAGAGCTGGAGGCACAACCCAGAAGTTCAGTTGAGAGTTCCAAAGTGAGGACACTGGAGAGCAGTGGTGTTCTCTGTGATGCACCCAGCAATACAGATGCATTTGATGTGAAGCAGGCAGAAGGTAGCACCTAAAAATAAAATAAAATAAAATAACGTATGAAAAAAGAGCATAAAGCCACAGGCCATGCACTTCTAAATGTAATAAACTTTGTTATATATATTTTATCATAATTTTAATTCTTCTCATTTAAAAAATGCACAGAAGAGAGGTCTGGTATAAGCAGAGCCATGAAGATCCACATAGCCATGTAGGACATGCAGGGGCTATATAGTGAGATCCTGGAGAGAGTGAAATAAAAATACCAAACCGAGAGTGTTCTAGTCTATACACGGACCCAACATAAAGCTGGCGATTTCTGCCATAATTAGACGGATGCGGTCAACACCCCAGTTGTTGTATTCTGAAGCAGTCCAGTCCTCAGGGAAGACTGTGAGGCAGTGTGAGGATTTTCCTGTTGGTTGTGGGAGCCTAAAAGGTGAAATGCCCCAAATGTAGATTCAGCCATAATGTGTAAGTCTCTAATTCAAGTCCAGGGCAAAAGTAAAAAGTAGGAGGGGGGAAGAAAGCAGGATCTTGACTGAGGGACAGCAAGAGATACAGCCTACCACAGGACACTGCAGGGAGTATCAGAGGATCCAGGAGAGGCAGGCTGGCTTCCTCCCATGCCTCAATAAAGCCATGGAGCACAGCAACTTGAGCTGCATGGAGGGATTCTGCCCCACTTGGCAAGAGCTGGACAAAAAGAACAGAGAGAACACAGGTGGCTACTGGGAGTCTCCAGAGAGGCCCAGGAGGGTCACAGTGTCCTGCAGGAGTGCTGGTTAACTGAAGAAGCAGCCTAACTGTTGGCAGCTCAGATGTCAACAACCAAGAGAAAAGACCATTTCTCAATTTGGGCAGACAGTCATTCTGTGCAAGATGAGGAACAGCAAGGGTTTCTGGAAACTTCCTCCCTGAACCTTTGCTCCAGACCAGCCTCCTTTTCACAGACCAGCATGACCCACTCTGTATTATATAGGTCAGAGAGACAGGTCTCACTCACTCTCTGGCCCGGGTCTATCGCTCAAAAGTTAAGCTGGGTTTTAATACAGGTATACTGGCTCTGGGTGTGACTGTTTCTCCCACTCTGGCACTATCAGAAAAAAAAAAAAAAAAAAAAAGGCTCACAGTGAGGAAGGAAGACCCTTAATACCCTCCTAACTCCTGTCTCTTCCAGGAAGTCATCCTAGCTCCTTCAACCCCTCTGCACAATGAAGGATGCCAGGGCAGACCAGCATGGAACAGGAAAAAAGGAGGGAAGGAGGAAAAAAGGGGAGGGGGGACCCAATGGAAAATGAGATTTGAAAATACATCACTGAAAAGCTGAAAAGTTTTCTGTCTGAGCTATGACAAGTCTCTAAAAGAAGGGACCATATCTAAATAGGCATGTTCATGTCTTTCTAATGAAGGTGACCTCATGTCATAACTGCAGATCAGTGCCTTTCCCTGGAGGTAGTTAGTAAGACCCTGCTTTTCTGCCAGCTGATTTGGAAGTTCTAGGCTCCATGATGACCCCTTCCATGGCCCTCCACCCCACTCATCCTCTGAAGTGAGGGGGGGGCAATGCAGTTAAGACAGAGCAGGAGAATCAGGGAGATGACACCTTTCACAATGTCACAAACAGTATAAAATATCTTGGTGTGACTCTGACTCCAACCAAACAAGTGAAAAATCTGTATGACAAGGACTTCAAGTTTCTAAAGAAAGAAATCGAAGAAGATCTCAGAAGATGGAAAGACCTCCCATGCTCCTGCATTACCAGGATTAATTAGTAAAAACGGCCATCTTGCTGAAAGCAATCTACAGATTCAAGGCAATCCCCATCAAAATTCCAACTCAATTCTTCATAGAGTTAGAAAAGCAATGATCAAATTCATTTGGAATAACAAAAAAACACAACAGCAAAAACTAATCTCAACAATAAAAGAACTTCTGAGAGAATCACCATCCCTGACTTCAAGCTGTACTACAGAGCAATAGTGATAAAAACTGCATGGTATTGGTACAGTGACAAGCAGATAGATCAATGTAATAGAATAGAAGACCCAGAAATAAACCCACATACCTATGGTCACTTGATCTTTGACAAAGGAGCTAAAACTATCCAGTGGAAAAAAAGACGGCATTTTCAACAAATGGTGCTGGTTCAATTAGCAGTCAACATGTAGAAGAATGCAAATTGATTCATTCATATCTCCCTGTACAAAGCTCAAGTCCAAGAGGATCAAGGACCTCCACATAAAACCAGATACCCTGAATCTAATAGAAGAGAAAGTGGGGAAAAGGCTCAAACACATGGGCACAGGGGGAAAGTTCCTGAACAGAACATCAATGGCTTATGCTCTAAGGTCAAGAATTGAAAAATAGGACCTCATAAAATTGAAAAGCTTCTATAAGGCGAAGGACACTGTCAATAGGACAAAATGGCAACCAACAGATTGGGAAAAGATCTTTACCAATCCTATACCCCATAGAGGGCTAATATCCAATATATACAAAGAACTGAAGAAGGTAGGCTCTAGAGAACAAAATAACCCTATTTAAAAAAAAATGGGGAACAGAGCTAAACAGAGAATTCTCAACTGAGGAAACTCAAATGGCCGAGAAGCACCTAAAGAAATGTTCAACATCCTTAGTCATCAGGGAAATGCAAATCAAAACAACCCTGAGATTCCACCTCACAGCAGTCATAATGGCTAAGATTAAAAACTCAAGTGACAGCAGATGCTGTCGAGGAAGTGGAGAAAGAGGAACACTCCTCCATTGCTGATGGAATTGCAAGCTGGTACAACCACTCTGGAAATCAGTCTGGCGGTTCCTCAGAAAATTGGACATAGTATTACCTAAGTATACAGCTATACCCCTCCTTGGCATATACCCAGAAGATGCTCCAACATGTAATAAAGACACATACTCCACTATGTTCATAGCATCCATATTTATAATAGCCAGAAGCTGGAAACAACTCAGATGTCCCTCAACAGAGGAATGGAAATAGAAAATGTGGTACATTTACACAATAGAATACTAGTCAGCTATTAAAAAACAATGGCTTCATAAAATTCACAGACAAATGGATGGAACTTGAAAATATCATCCTGAGTGAGGTAATTCAGTCACAAAGAACACACAAGGTATGCACTCATTAATAAGTGGATATGAGCCCAAAAGCTTGGAATACCCACAATTCAATTCACAGACCATAGCTCAAGAAGGAAGACCAAAGTGTGAATGTTTCTGTGCTTCTTAGAAGGGAGAATAAAATACTCACAGGAGGAAATATGGAGACAAAGTGTGGAGCAGAGACTGAAGGAAAGGCCATCCAGAGATTGGTCCACCTGGGAATCCATCCCATATGCAGTCACCAAACCCAGATGCTATTGTCCAGGAAGTGCTTGCTGAAGGGAGCCTGATATGTCTGTCTCCTGAGAGGCTCTGCCAGAACCAACCATTGGACTGAGCTCGGGGGTCCCCGATGGAGGCATTGGAGAAGGGACTGGAGGAGCTGAGGAGGTTTGCAGCCCCATGGAGGGAGCAACAGTGTCAACTGGTCAGACACCCCCACCAGAGCTCCTGGGGACTGAACCACCAGCCAAAGAGTACACATGGAGGGACCCATGCCTCCAGCCACATATGTGGCAGAGGATGCCTTTGTTGGACATCAGTGGGAGGAGAGACCCTTGGGCCTGAGGGTGTTTGATGCCCCAATGTAGGGGAATGCCAGGGCGGGAAGACAGGAGTGTGTGGGTGGTTGGGGGAGCACCCTCATAGAGGCGGGGGAGGGGGGAGGGAATATGGGGTTTCTGAAGGGGAGACCTGAAAAAGGGAAAACATTTGAAATATAAATAAAGAAAATATCCAATAAAGAAAAATTAAAAATAGAAAAGACAGAGCAGGAGGAACCCAGCTCCACACGCTGCCTTCAGCTGGGCGTGTGAGAAAGTGTCCTTTCTCCAAGCGCTCAATCCTGCTCTCCTTTCATGGGACTAAGAGACTATCCGTGATACTGCTCAAATCTGAGATGGGCTTTACAGGCTTGTGTTTTGAATGCTTATTACCTAGTGAGGATCAAAATGTGGGAAGTGTATAGAGCCTTTCCTTGGGTAGGTCACAGGGTTAGGGGCACAGGCCATGGAAGGTTACAATGTTTCCCACACTCAGTTCAAACCGGAAGTCTCTGTGTCCTATCTATCACATGAACACACTGCCGATCATGATACTGTGAGCTAGAATAAACCCTGACTCCCTTAAGGCATTTTGTCACACTGATTGGAAAAATGACAAGTACAACCATCAGTGTGAAAAATGTCTCCCTTAGAGTAACATCCATGTATGCACACACACACACACACACACACACACACACACACGGCAGTTCAATGACAAGGTTCCTGTATCCAGTTTGGTTTGGCTGGGGCTGTGGTCAGGGTCTGAGGGTATAATGATGCATACATACATATTAGTTCACACATGTGATAGTATATCTGTGCATATATGTATGTAGAGGCCACGAGTTTGTATCCGGTACCTTTCTTCTTTATTCTCCACTTTATTTACTGAGGCAGCATCTCTTGCTGATCCTGGAGCTTGTCAATTTGTCTAGTCTAGCTAGGTCTCTTGTCCCAGAAACCCTTGCCTCCACCTCCCATGTTCTCCCATAGCGGCTCTCCATGCTTGTGTGTGGGTTTTAGGGAATCACTAAGCCAATCCCCAACCCCTCTTATGCTCAGTTTTAAGTAACTGCATCCACACAAGCATATTAGGCCTGGGCTTCATGCTTCTCTCCCCACTGCAGCATATCATCTGTCACATCCTAAGTCCCTGTAGATGTTGATTTGATTTGACTGTCAGAGCCTGAAACAGGAGAGTATGTGGGCAAACTTTCATCCCAATGACACGGCCTTTGCTTGAGCACAGGTTAGATGATTGGATACGCATCCTCTTCTGTAGTTTCACCCGAGTTGGCAGTGAATGCATTGGCTGTGACTCAGCAGTCCACCCGTAACAAACAGGACCCTGTTCTCAGGCACTTCTTCCTCTCAGTGGTATCTATATCTCCCTACTCTGACTTCCCACTCAAGAATGACAAGAGTTCCCATGAATAATCATGAAATCGAGGGAAATAATTGATATTTAGCTCTGCCAGAGGGGAAGCTCAGCACTTAGGGGAAACCATCCTTCAGTCGGAGGGCCGATAACTCATTAGCCGAGGCAGGCTGAATTAGCTATACTTGGTGGTTAGTGACAAGACCTGAAGAACAGCTTGTCAGTTCCAAAGCCACTTCTCTTGCATGAGGATGCACAGACGCTGAGCCTGCTCAGAGGGACACTGTTATTGCCTGATCAAGCTTTGGGCTTTGAGGACTTGCGGTTGATCAAGTATAGAGCCAGGAGATTCCCACACCCTTCCTGCTCCTCTTTCCTTTCTCTGAGCTTACAGTTACCTTCAAACCATGGTTCAGTCATCTGGATGGGGCCATGTGAACAGTGCTCTAAATGCCCCCACTAAGATACTGTCTCACTGGGATTGTAGCCCCCACTCTGGCAATGGGTGCTCACTTCCATACCTTTAGCTATGGGTCAGTAGAAAGGCTTAAAATATTAGTCTCCCAAAGCTTTCATTCAAATCCCTTCATCCTCACACCCACCCCTTGCCTCTGACCCATGGCCCACAGCCAGAAGGAAGGGTCTCAGTGCACATCAGCATCCTACCTAGAAGCCAGACCACATGCCACACCCCTTTCCATGCTCGTCCTCACATGTGATCTATCATGGCCTGGAGAGTCTGTTATCCTCATTGGCATCAATGAATTAACTCTGGTTTTCTGCAGGGGCCTCAGTGTGCTCTGTCCTCTGGCCCTCACTATGCTCCTCCTCTTTGCCTCCAGATCCAACCTCCAAATGTCTCTCTACATACACTTTCCAAAAGCACATTTACTGCTTACTTTGTACAGCAAGCTTGAGGCATCCGTTTCATGCCAACTATATACTGCCATGTGTCCCCTCTGCCCTGCAGGACAATGACCATAGGCCTTACCATGGCCTCTGAGTGCCATACTTGGACCAGACACCAGCTCCTTTACCACACACCCACTCACCATTTAATTTAATGCTACCTGCATATACATGTTCTCTCTCTCTCTCTCTCTTTCTCTCTCTCTCTCTCTCTCTCTCTCTCTCTCTCTCTCTGTGTGTGTGTGTGTGTGTGTGTGTATGTGTATGTGTGTGTGTGCATGCATACATGGATGTTACCCTAGGGAAGACATTTTTCACACTGATGGTTGTGGGGGTGGGAGAGCTCATTGTTTCTGCCTTTCTGTTTGCTACCAATTGCTCCAGTCTTCAATGTCTATATCTTTATCCTTCTTCTAGGAAAGTGATTGATGGGGAGACTTCTAAGACAAGTCACTACATGTCTTTCAAGGCTCAGTTTGTTTCTGGGGGCTATAAGGTCTCAATGAAAAAAAAATGTGCATTACGTTCTTAGGATAGCTGGCATGTACAAAGAGTTTATTAAAGATTTGCTGCTTTTCTCAAAAAGAAAAAAGAATAGCCAGGGATATCAGCTAGAAGAATGGCTCAATGGTTAAGAGCACGTGTTGCTCTTACATGGACCTAGATTTGATGCCCAGACCTCACATGGTAGCTTGCAATCATCTGTAACTCCAGTTCCAGGGATATGATGCTCTCTTCTGAACTCTGCAGACACTGGGCATGTACAAGGAGCATAGGCATGTATGCAGGCAAAGCACTTGTGCATATTAAATAAAATGAAATTACAATTTTAAATAATAGTCATGGATATGTCATGTAAAGATGTACTCTAGGTTGTGGGGAGGGGGATGAAGGCAAGAACTTTGGATGGGCTGAGTAGGATCAGGAGGAGCGCACCAAAGAACCTTAGAAGGAGCCATCTCCATGAGCAGATTGTTCTGCAAAGTCTCACTGAGACTAAGTCACCTTCTGGTACTCAGGGAATTTCCATAGCAAGTACACCAGAAACAGTAATAAACCCCTTCGACCTATGTGTTCAACACAGTACCAAAATCAAGTTGCCTCAAAATGAGGGGGAATAAGATAGTGGTTTTCCTTTCCCATGACTCCATCACTGAAATCTGTACCCTAGAACAGCCTGATGAGGGGGTGCCCTGCAGACACAGCACCTACTGAGACACTTCCAGCACTGAGTCATACCCCAAGGAAAAGGCCTTCTTTTACTTGTGTTGAGAATCATTAGGAGGGTACCTCTTCCACCACAGTGAATGCTGTCCGTGCACACCCATGTGGAGCTGTTCCTTTCCCAAGGACCCAGTCACTGGGAAAGGAGTGTAGGGAAGGGAAGGGGTGTGGTGAGGAAGGGTAAACCAGGGTCAGGAAAATAGAAGTTAAGAGAGAAAGGGTGAGGAAGAGGAGAGACACAAGAGAAATTGAGCACCAAAACACAGACTGAAACCAAATAATGGGCTGACCTAGAGACCCAAAAATACAGACAGGAGAAAAAGAAAGAAGTATGGGGTAATGTTTGATCTTACCCTGGACAACCCTTGCCATACATAAAATAAAAGTAATTACTGGTTAAACTCCACTCACCGAAGCAGTAGACAGTGATACCAAACAGCAGTGATAATGACTCCATTCTTCCCTGTCACACACATCCCTACCCAATCTGAGCCATAAAGATAGCCCTTAATGAAAAAAGTATTAATTTCACTCTTGATTGCATTTTAATAGTTTGTACTAGAAAATGGAAAAGATATCTGGGCCCTTCTGTTATTCTCTGACATGAGAAGCTGCCTGGGAGAACACAGCCATTTGAGTTGCAAGCTAAACTAGCCATTTTCATCTCACACAATACCATTTTTTACTCACTATCTCACAATCTATGACTCTTCAGACTTAGGTGTTTGGCAGAGATCCCCTTGAAAATGAACAAAGTGAGCCTAGTAGTTTAGTGAAAACGTCTTGTCAATGATAAAATCTGTGATTTCAAGTTAAAAAAAAATCCAAATTTTGGAAAACTTCTACCCATCACCATGTGCTTGACTGAGTGCTTTCCAAGGCTTTTCTAATGAGATTGATGGTGGTGTTAATAAATATGGTTCCTGGATGCTGTACAGTGAAATGTGTCAACATTTGGAAGGTTTGCATAACTCAATAAATTAATATTTTCCAAATGATAATCTAAAATCATGCATGGTTAAAAGACCCTAAGAACCAAGAGACATTAGACCAAGAAATGTCAAGGATGTTAACTCCTTTTGAAGATCAGATTTTTTCTCTGGAAGGTAAAACAGCTTCACAAGAAGGTGGGTAGTACAGTGGTAGGGAAGACTGTATGATGTAAACACTCTTTGGAGACCTTTATTTAAATGCATACACGTGTGATGACATACTGCCTAGCCTGCCTCAAACATCATTTCAACTCTGTTGGGCTGATTGCCAGAGCCCATTTCAGGGTAGAATTTCAACAGCACATGGCTGAATATCTAAGAATCTTCACTCACAAATGAGTAAGCAACTGACATTTAACTTATCGGTGCTAACACTTCAAGGATCGGGCCACGTGCCCAAATACTTACATTTGTATAAAATATCTGAGTACATTTGTCACATTTGAGGAGTTGGGGCCGTGTTTATGCCTGTCTACAGAGAACCAAGCTGGATTTTCAAATCTGCTCTGTTAGCAATTTTTAAATTTTTAAATGAATTGTTATGTATTATAGCCATCATTCTGGGCAAAAAGTAAGAATATGAGATAGCATACCATTAATGGGCTTGGCCTAATCATTCTATAATGTAACTATACCTCAAAATGTCACATGGCACCTCCATCAATATGCACAACTGTGATTTGCCAATTAAAAAATTAATATAGAAAGCTTGGTAGAGTGCACAGAAGGGAACATTTTTATTAGCCTGGCCTATTTAACCCTCTCATAAGAGATGCTGAGAAATAACCATACTGTCTTTCTCAAAGCTGCCTCCTTGATGAGTACCCTAATCTGATCCAAACTAAGGAACATCCCTTCCTACGTACAGTCAGCTAAGAAGACAACCCATCTACCCTCACCCCGTGCTCTCAGAAGTATGGAAAGCAGATATTCTGCCACAGGACATGTGTCTGCCTTATAGAGCTAACAGTGTAGGTTAGAGCAGGCCACTTTGTAATACCCTGACCATTTGAGCAGAGACAGGGACAATGCCCCTCAAGCATAGTGGGTGCACACTCTACTGATGACACTTTGACCTTAGACTTCCAGCCTCCAGAACTGCAAGACCATGGATTCCAATGTTTAAACTACTCTGTACCGTTTCAACAACAGCCCCTGGGAAATGACATAACTGTCAGGACCTGTTATACCTTTTTATCAGGTGAGCAAAATGGAGTTCCAGGGAGCCCAGGGGTCACATGAACGTAAACACACTGGCGTTGGAGCTGGTACTCTACTCAGCAGCTCCTGTCTGTACCACCTCACCCTGCAGCACACCAATGGACAAGTGGTGATTTATTCTCCATAAACTCCAAGGTCCACGGTAGCATTTCTACTTTGTGGTCATTCTGCCTTACCCTGAGCAAACCCAGTGTACTCGTGAAGGAGGGAGCTAGCCATCTTTGAGCTTAAGGATCTTTACAAATACATGTGCAGCTCAGAGCCCTGGATTTGTAGCTTAGATTGACTTCTTTCTTCTGATGGGGGTTTTTCCATCAGGTGTTTTAACTTCTCTGCATGCCAACGTCCTCACTGGTCAAATGAGGATGCTGACGCTTGTGATGAAGATGACGGAAGACGGTGGCATCTGTAAGTGCCACTGTGGCTGTTTTTACTGTTCTTTCTCTCTACAGTATCAAGTGTATTTACAATACATTTACACTCAGCTAGGCATGTAGCTTCCTGGGAGACAAGGGTGGGAAGATCAAAAGTTCAAGGCCAGCCTGGGCTACACAGTAAATTCAGTGACAGTCTAGGCAATGTCTCAAGATTTAAAAAAAAAAAAAAGTGGACTGGAGATGTCCGTAGTTCAGAGGTAGAGTACTTGCCTAAGATGCTTTAAGCCCTAAATTCAATCTCTGTTAGTACAAAAAATAGTTATACTCAAAGCCTTTACCAGCTCCAGTTTCCCAGAACTACTTCAGTTCTCTACATAGGACCCTC
Source organism: Mus caroli (assembly GCF_978045245.1). Taxonomy (NCBI): domain Eukaryota; kingdom Metazoa; phylum Chordata; class Mammalia; order Rodentia; family Muridae; genus Mus; species Mus caroli. Next base: position 23,027,093 of record NW_028227269.1, on the reverse strand, counting down.
ATGATAATGAGGGAGGGAAGGGAGTCCTCTGGAGGGAACTTAAGGATGGGGCCTAGAAACTAGCCTGCCCTGTTGCCCACTGAGGAGCCTTCCTTCTGGGCACTCCCTATTTGAAAATAAGGACTGTGTTCTGTAAACTCAAGGCTCTAGTAGTTGTGGCCAAGCTGGAGAAATCATTGGATCAGAAAAAAAGGGGGCCTAGTAAATGTTCAAGGTCAGAAGAGTGAAGCCCTGGGGTCCAAATCTTTGTTCCAAAAGGAACAAAGAGATGCAAACAGTGGCCTCCTTCATGTGGAGCTAGGGTCTCTGCAAGTGCCTCCAAGTTGTTCTGGAGAATACATTTGATAGACAAGCCTTCTAGGGAGCGACATCTGTCCCCAGGGGAAACTCTTTGCTAAATTCCACCACCCATCGATAGAGTCCAAGAGCCACCATGCATTACCAGCCATTCCCAGGTGAAACTGTCCTTACCTACTCCAAAGCCCCTCATAAACAACAAAGCTCCAGAAGGGGCATCATCATAGCACTGATTACAGACTCAGGCATGCCATGCTGTTTGCCACTTGACCTCCAAAAGCCTTGCTCTCTAAATAGGAAACACCCGAGGCAGCTGGGAAAAGCAATTGACCCCTAACCAGACCCAGTCCACCACCACCACCCCAGGCAGCATTTGCAAACTGTAGAAAGAGCTGAGTCAGCAGTGAGGAGGAGGGGTCTGGAGGGGAGACCTGGGTCTCTCTGGAAGGGGAGGAAAGGGAGCCAGAGGCCAAGAGCTCACAGCACCATTTGAGGCAAGAGAACTGGGAACTAGTGCCCCAGCTGCGAGACTTCAGCTTTGACTACTTCCCCACTTGTCTCCCTCCCACCCTTCTACCCTGTGCAGCAGCTGATTAACCCTTCCAGCAAGTAGCAAGAAGGCCTGCAGGATCAGTCAAGACTATCTCCAGTGAGAGAGAGAGAGAGAGAGAGAGAGAGAGAGAGAGAGAGCAAGACAGAGAAACTCATGCACATGGCTCTGGGCAGAAGGCAGGCTAGACTCCTGGTTCCTAAGCTCCCTCAGGGCTGGCTCCTGAGTACCAAGCAGCACTGCACAGCAAAGATCTATTGGGAGACTGTCACAGCCCTAAAGGAAAAAGAAGTGTGGCTTTGAACCAAGCCTTCTGCTTTGCAGAGTCACGCTCTGTCTCTTCTGGGAAAGCCCTTACTCTTGTTCTTCATCTATGCCCACTTGAGTAATAAGAAGGCTGGAGAGACCAAGGCTGATGGGGAACCACCCACCCACATGGCTCCTACTCTGATGTGCAAAGGATCTAGGAGAGGTGTGGGCACCAGGAATGCCATGAGAACGTTGTGAGGCTCCTCCAGGCTCAGAGTATCATGCCCTGTATGCACCTGCCTGGGAGGAGGCAGCACCTATGCACTGTTTTGAACTGAAAACACATTTTGTTTTGTTTACCCACATTATCCCCGCCCCCATGAAGTAGAAGCTCTATGTCAATAAATCAGATGGAGAAACTGAGGCTCAGACTGCCTCGGGACCTAGACACAAATGTCACCCCAGCCTATGGGGCTCTAGGGATCTCCTCCAGACAGCACTGGCCAAGGCTGCACCCGCCCAACTCCAAGAGTTTGACAGTAGCATTTACAAGGTCGCTGGATTGCATGATGAACTCTCACCTTCAACAGGGGAATCTTCTTTCTACCTTCTGATTTAGAGGTTTCAGGCTGTGGACATAGCTACCTTCCTGAGGATGGTAAATTCCATCCTGGAAAAGATCCCAGTCCAAGAATACATTCAGACCTAATACCCATTCGCATTTCGTCTCCCCCAAACTCTCCTGTGCCTTCCATGATTTCAGCCTTCATCTCATCTCTGAGGTGACAGCCTGGGGCAGAGGACTCAGTGCTGCCGCTGCCAATGAGGTTGTCTTTGGGTTTGTACTTGCCTGACCTGTATCAGTCCAATCTCCACCTTTGGGAGATGGGAGGAGAATATCTACAACCTACAATTTAGTGCTGGGCACTAAAGGAAAGAAGGGAGGCAAGAGGGGGGAAGGAGGGAGGGATGGAGGGAGTAGGAAGAGAAATAAGCCCTCCAGACTACTATGCCCTGTGTCCCTTATTGGGTTCCCTTATTGGGTGTTCCTTCCATGGACTCCTTAGAAAACATGAATTCGGATGTTCTATCTTTGCTGAGCCCTCTGCCCACCGCCCTGGTTGTCCTCAAAGTCTGATAGTACCTCATTCTCTGTCCCAGGTTTGATGACCCCATCAACTAGCCTGAGCTGTAGGAGGCCACTCCATGAGCTTTCTCTGTGTGGGTGGGCATGTAAGGTGCTTGTCTAGGCTCCCTTGTGATCCAGAGACTTGGACAAATCTCTCCCATTTCCTGGCTTGAGGATGGGGGAGGTCTCTACCCAAGAGTGAACAACGGCCTAACGGAACTCAAGATAGGTGATAATCTATCCATGCCTCCAATCTACACACTTGTCACTCTGTCTACCAAGATTAGATAGTGAGAGCTTGGTCACTGGACTCCAGATACCTAATATCTCCTTCCCCCACATCTGTGCTCACAATGTGTGAGCAGTGTTTGTGATACAAATGACTGGCATGTTCTCGGCCCCTTCCACAAGCACTCCCATCAGACAAGCTGACAATATGGTGGCCCAGGCTTAACTAGAACTCTCTTAGGTCTTGAACACCACAGCTCCTGTTTTTCACTCTGGTTAACTGGTGACAGCTGTCAGTGGCCCTGTTCTTTCTAGAGAGAAGCCCTGGTGGCTAAGGGGCTTTTCTCCCCATTTTCTCGCTGCCTCCAAGCCGTTCACTAAGCAGGACAAAATAATTGTGCTACCCCATGCACCCCAACATCTAATTCCTAGAACCTACTATAGTGAGAGTAAGTATAGTAACAGGTACCATAGTGAGAGGTAAAAGGCTGGTTGCTTCCAGCTCAGTTTGCATAGAGGTGGAGGATTAACAGAAGTATGGAGTCCTAACAAATGGGAGGGCCTTTATCTGGTGACATAGCTGCACCCTGTGGACAATGTTTGTGAACCAGGTTTCATAGCTGAGCATCTGGCAAATAGGGCCCAGACCCAAACTATAACGGATGCATATCCCTGACACGTCTCCCAGCCAGCCAACCAATGCTGCAAAGCTGCAAGTCTCAGGGGAAAGATTCTTCAGACCTGCTTCCTAAGTGAGTGCTCTCTAGATGGGAGCTAATGCTCTGAGAGCTGAAAGGGTATGGATTCTGACTGTTCCTCCATTCTCCGCCTGCTGATACATCCAACATCAGCCTTATCTGCCCATGCTAACCAGTCTCCACTTTGGAAAAGAAGACCCAAACGTCTTCAAGGATGCTGCTGTAAACCCTACATGGTCTCCACAAAGGAACAAGAAATGAGGGAGAAGCATGAGTTAACTGACAGGGCTGGGATTCTGAGCAAAAGTTCTCAGTGAGCAGAGACTCAGCCATGTGTGTGTTGGGAGCATGGGGTGGGGAGAACATGTACAAATGTGTGAGGGCATGTGTGGAGGCCAGAGATGGAGGCTGAGTGTTGTCTCCCTCGATCACTCGCCACCTTAGTTTGTGAGAAAGGAGCCTGGAGCTCACTGATTCAGCTAGACTGGCTAACCAGCAGTCCCAAGTGACTCACCGGACTTCAGTTCCTCCAGCAGGGATTACCCGCACCTCCCTCTGCAATCAGTACTTTTATGTGCATATACCGGGAGTTGAACTCAGATCCTCTCATTTGCGTAGCAAGCATTTTGTCCACTGAGCCATCTCCCCTGTCTCTAGACAACGACTTCTTCCTGGTGTTCCCAGGAAAAGGGAATCCAGATTGATTCAGTGTGGAGGCAACTTAGTCAAGGTAAGGCTGAAAAGCCTGTGTTTTAAAGTAGCATAATGTTTATTCTCTGGCTTCATTTATCGAGTTTGTTTGTGACTATCCCAGACAATGTATCAAATCCAAGGCATGTCTCTCTCCTCCCTGCCCCCTCTCTCAGCCCACCTCCTCCTTCCCCTTTCTTTTCTGTTTTCACACTCACCTTGCAGACTGGGCTGGGGTCCTCACCTCAGCTGAGTCTCTCAGCATCTACAAGTGAATTTCATTAATTTGCAAAAGATTTATTAGTGCAGAGGTTAATTGTCTTTCCCTGACATGCTTTTACTGAATACATCTGGGTGACAAAATTAATTTCCTCATTAGCTATTTTTGAAAGTGGAACAAGCTGAGGGGGAGGGTCCGAATAGGGAGTCTATACAGTACATGAGGCTCTCCGGGGGTCGCCTCCCAGCCCTCACCACACCCAGCAGCCAGAGGCACCTAGGCCAGAGGTCAATGGTCCAAGATGACTCCCAAGGATGTCTAGGCTGAGGTGAGTAGAGGTTTTGGGGAAAGGACTTGAAGCCTACCTGGCCATTCCCATACCCTTCCCTCCCTGTGCAGGAAGCTGCCTTGTGCTTCAATAACCCAATCTTGTCCCTTTTGAGCAGAGCAGGAGTTGCAGAAAGAGATGATGCCCTAAACAGGCCATTTCTGAGACCTGTCCAACCTGGTCTAGAAAGAAAAGCCAAGTTTATTCTGAAGGCCCAGGACATCTATGGTCTCCCGCATACCCTCCCATGGAAACACCCAGAACCTTGCACTAAAGCCAGTCTCACTGAGAAAGGAAATGAGGTAAGAGGTGACCCAGGCCCAGAACTCAAAGTGGAGTCACGTTGAGTCATCTGAAAAAAAGATTAACCGTGAGTGGGCATCAGATCTGGGTTCTTGGGCCACGGCTCACCTTCTCTAGGCCTGTTTATAAAGTGGTAATTCTCAACCTGTGAGTCCCAACCCTTCTGGAGGTCTAATAACTCTTTCACAGGGGTTTAATATCAAATATCCTGTATATTAGATATGTACATTATAATTCATAACAGTAGCAAATTTACAGTTATGAAGTAGCAAGAAGATTAATTTTATGGCTGGGGTCACCACAATGTAAGGATCTGTATTAAAGGGTCACAGCATCAGGAGGGTTGAGAACCACTGCTATATTGGCCCCAGGGACTGTTCAGACATGGGAGTCCCTAGCTACCTCAACCTCTTCCGGAGACACCCTGTAGGTACCTTCCAGGGAAGACTGTCCAAGACGGAGATAATGAAAATATTCAAGACACAATGTACAAATGTTCCCATTTGCCTCTGGGCAGCCACATGCTGCTGCCCCATGCTCTCAGAAAAGGAAACAGAAACCCACTAGGTCAGAAAACTGTCATGGGTCATCAGCAGGGACAAAGTCCAGATGAAAGCCTGACCTCTCTGGGAATTCCCCATGCTATCTGTGATCCGTGTGGAAGACTCAGGGCCCCTGTGTCATCCCAGACATCCCTAAGTAACCTCGGACTCCTGTGTGATCCCTAATCTCTTGGAGAACCCCAAATCTTTGTGTCATCCCCAACCTTCAGGAGATCTAAGTCCCCATGCCATCCCTGATCTTCTGAGAAACCCGGACTCCCTTGATTCCAGTTCCCATGCCAGAAGCATCAGACTACATGTCATTTCTGACCCCCCTGAATGGCACTGGTTCTGTGTGACTGTGTCCTCCAGGACCTGTCCCTTCCCCAGTACCCTCCTCAATCAGGAGTGTGGGACCTCTATTTCAAGGGAATGATGTTGAGCCATTCTTTGACAACTCTGTCACTAAGCCCCCATCTGCTTTAAGCTCCCAAAAGGCATCTGCATGGTTCCAGGCTCTGTGACAGTGTCACTGCCATCAGCATCCTGCAAGGTCTCTGGAACTCCAACTTCCACGTAGAGTCTACACCATAGAGAGACAGGGAGTTGATAGTGAGATGGAACCAAGAAAGATTTGTTCTTGGCCCCCCAAAGTAGGAAGCTCCCTGATTTCCCACCCACTGTGACCAGGAATGAGTCTCAGGGCATCACCACACCTCAACAAAGCCCCTGGATGAAGGAGATGGCCCACACTCATGAGACTAACAGAAACTAGAGAAGGCTTCCTGGAGGTGCCATTGTGTAGCTGGATTCACAGAGAGAAGTCTGCCATACCAAAGAGGCAGAGTATGACAAAGACCAGAAATCTCAGCAGCTTGAGACTAGTCCACTTCTGGATTCATTGCTCTGCTCCCCCACAACTCTGTGGGCATCTGAAATGGGAGGCTGAGATAGGAAGCACCAACCCCAGGGAGCAGGCTGCAAAAAGCTGTGCAGAAGCACACTCATCTGTCAGAGCCACAGCAACGCCTCACCTAGGAAGGAGTGCGGCAAGCTGAGGCTTTCTAATGTGACTCTTTCCTCAAGAAAGAAGAGAGTGTGTGGAGCTGGGTCTGCTAAGTGCTAAGAACAAATCTAGGCCAAAGGACCTAAGTTTGAGTTCTCAGAACACTCACATTTGAAAGTTTTAAAGCTTGGCAGGGTGATACACTCATGCACTCTTAGTGTTGGGGCGGCAGAATCTGATGGCTGCCCTGGGGCTCCATGTCCAGTTAGTCAACAAAAAAAAAAAAAAAAAAAAAAACTGAGCACAGCGGCCACTGTCTTTAACCCCCTGTACTCAGGAAGCAGAGCTGGGTGGATCTCTGTGAGTTTGAGGCAAGCCTGGTCTACAAAGTGAGTTCCAGGCTAACCAGGGCTACAAAGTAAAACCCTCTCTGAAAAAAAAATTTTTTAAAGAAATTTTTTAAAAGACGGACAGTACCTGGGAAACAGCAGATGAGGTTGTACTATGGTGTCTATATGTATATAAATACATGTATATACAAACACACACACTCACACACACATGCACACAGTAATTGGAAAGAAATTGGCAAGCATTGGCAAGTGACTTCTTGGACTTCAGAGAGGAAATTGGAAGGTACCATCTGGAACCCAGGCCCAGTGGGCATATGACATCCTGGCCAGTGAAGTGGCCCAAGAGATGTTATGGACCCAGAAAAGGTAGATCCTACCACATGGTAAAGGTGACAAGCCCAGACAAAAGCCAGCTTCCTATCATGGAGTCCTGGTGCTCACACCAGGAATAGCATTAACTGCTCAGACCACGTGCCTGGATCACACAAGTCCACAGGTGTCTCTGAGCATGCACCTGGTGGCCTACATCAACTCCATTCACGGGCTTCTGGGTGCTTCTAGGTGACCTGGCACTCTTCCCTTCCAAACCCAGGAGAGGGTGAACTGCTCAGTAAGAAACCCAAGAAGAGGGCAGAAAGCACATGGACTCTGCTGTGTATGTCCACACTGGGGTGTCATTTTCATTCTTTACAATTCATATGTACTAACAGATTAATAAAAATCTACTAATGATGTCATAGGAAGGGCCAGCTGAGAGTAGAAGGGCCAGCTGAGAGGTAGAAGGCAGATGGCTAGCCCAATCCCCTGGGCCCCGGGCCTAAGGCTTCAAGGCAGCCTTGCATCCCACCCCTTATACAAGTTCCCAGGTGACTGCTCTCCCTCTGGTCCTTATTCTACCTCTGGGGACTCTGCTGTCCACACAGGGCCACCCCTGCAGAGAAGCCTCTGGATAGAGAGACCCTTGAGTAGTGATTGCCGGCATGTGAGCAGCTCCAAAACACTATTCCACGGCATAAAATGAGAATAACAAATAGACATGTCCAAAGAGCTGGGGCTGGAGGAGTAATTTGCTCCACTATGGGAATTTCCTTCTCTTCATTTTTGTAAACGCTAAGAAACAAAATTTTAAGTGTGATCAGATAGCCCAGTCAGTGGCCTAGCACAATCACCCATCACACCTCAAAGAGAAAGAGAGCCTAGGGTTCCCCGTGAAAGAGACCAAACTCAGCCTTCTCAAAACATGAAACCATTTATTTTGGCTTCAGAAAAAAAAAAAAAATCCCTTATGTCACACATACACACATGCATACATACACCAGCTTTCAGTTCACAGGGAGTATGTGTCTCAGAGCCTCTTCTGTGTCACTCCCAGAGGCCCAAGGGACACAGACCCAGGCTGGGTGGAGGTGCCCGTCTCTGCTCAACACAGAGTATGCCTCGCTCTTCACGTCCCGCCTGCCACAGCTGGTGAACCACTTGGACTGTGCACTTTCCCAATTACTGTAGCTCTAGAAGCTGACTGAAAAACCAGTAGCAGCTGGCAGGAAATGAGTGAGAAAACTGACCACAGATAAACTGCAAGGCTCTACAGGAGCGGCAGATAGACTCCAGACCAGGAAGTTATGCTAGCAGGGACTCAAGACTGAAAGGGCTCAGGCCCCAACAGGACCCCAGAACCCGTTGTGGGGACTGGTGCTGTGACTTCACAATGGGACCGGGCTCTGTCCAACACAAGCACATCCAGGCACAGCCATAACCACTGGAGGAGAAAGGGAACTTCAGAGAAGATAAACACCAAGCTGAATTCTGGCCTCTGGGGTTCCCAGGCCAAAGCTACAATGATCTAATAGCCAGGCTGGGGAACCATTACCTGTGAACTCTCTATTGAGGGTCCCTTGGGGTTGGGGTTGGAGGCTGTTCTAGGGCTCAAGAAGTGCATGGGGGTGGTGACAAGGCCAGAGAGTCTGGCCTTCCAGGTCTCTACAGCTTCTCAGCAAACTCAGATGGCACCATCACAGCTCCGTATGATAACAAAACATGATCGATCGCTGGGCAGCAGAACAGACCCTTCCCATGTGTGGTCCTCCTTCACATTTGCTGGCATCATAGATGGGTCTGATAATCCCGTATTTGCCTCACACTTGAGAGGAGCAAGCATGGTCTGTAAACCAGATGTGCACTGGAAGCTAATGGCCTCTCTTCACAATGACACATTCGTTGCTAAGGAAGGGCAGCCAGGTGGAGAACTGAAGCTGCACCTGGGCAGATAGCTGGGTAGCATTGCTGAGCCACTAGTGTTTAAAGGTACCTTCTCAGTGGCCCAGAGACACAGCTGCCTAGGACGCCACCCCCGGTCGTCCATTCCTGATAGCAATTACCCTTTTTGCACCTAAAGTAGACCCAGGAGTTCTTCTGAGAGCCGCCACTGGCAGGAAGTGACCGAGCTGTGAGCCACCAGCTTCACTGTGACGTGCTTTGTGACAAGCTGCCAGGGCCAGGAGCTGTAGCAGCTGTGCTTGAACTTGTGGCTGGCTGCAGTCCCTTGGAAAGGGAAGGGGCGCATCTGGAAGGCGGGTCTGAGTGCCCCATGAAGCTCAGGGTGAGATTCCTTCCCTGTGTGGAGAGGTTGCAGGGAACACCTGCCCTGGGAGCAGGTGGTCCCCTATGCTGGGCCCCTGGGCTATTGCTTGGGTTAGCAAGACGTGCTTCAGCTGAGTCTGACTCACTCTCGTTCCTGGAACCGTCTGAAGGCGGGAGAGGATGCTGTGGGTAGGCTCCAACTGTATCATCTGGGCTGGGGCCGGTAGCAGATGGTCCTTATTTAAAAAAAAAAAAAAAAAAAAAAAAAAAAGACATACTTCCATGTGGGCTTAAAATAGCACAGTTTTCACCACCGGCCGAATGGGGAAATGTACGAGCTAGTTGTTCACATGGGAGTGGGCACTGTGGGCTTATAAGCAGGAATGAGGGGCCTAGGCATCAGATGTGGCCAAAAGAGACCATGGTGACCACCCCATGCCTGCCTTTACTTTGTCAGCTGGCTTACCAACCCAAGCAAAGCCTGTAGCAATTTCAAAACCTCAGGATCCTTCCAATTGCCTCAGTGAGCCTTGGAGAAGCCACAGACCTGATACACAAGGCTGAACACAGGGACAGCAGCACTTCCTACTGGCCTCTCATAGGCAGCTGGGGAAATCCCTTCTTCATGCAGCAAGTCGGGAAGATGTGGATACCCAACAAAGGGTCTGAAGGTAATGTTGGTCCTGAGCTGATCTCTGTACTTGAGCCTAGAGAAATGTGGAAGCCTGCCTCTGGTTCTGCCCCAGAGAAGCTCTCACATCTGTCCCTCACAGTCTGTGTCTGTGGCAGGTTACTTCCTCTTTGAACCTCAGTTTCCTTATCTGTCAGATGGAGCAAACATGGGGACCTGCCGTGGGAGAACCCCAGCTCATGCAGGTGCCCTCTACAGGGAACATGGCATGGCCTGTCTCTCTCTAAGGGACAAGAAAGCCCTTGGCCTTTCCTGTCTCTGTCCACACTTAAATCTCACTATGTTTTGGCAGGTAGAAATGTCAGCTCTAAGATCCTGGGCCCCATGCTACCCTCCCCGGGATGCTGCTATGTGGATGTGGAGGGAAAAAAACAGAAGTTACTGCATCTTACTCCATCCTAAGAAAGGCCACAGTGGGCAGCCCTGATTCCCTCCTGCTGTCCAGAACCTGAGAGCCCAGTAAATTGGAGCCTAGGCCACTGTGGCCTTTGAAAGACAGAAGACTTCCAGACATGCAGCAAAGATGAGAAAGCTACAAGGATGCCAGAGGCCTCCCAACATCCAATCCAGACAGAGCCTTGTCTGAGGTAGAGGTTTCCACTGAGTGAGCCCCAGGAAATCTTAAGTCTTGGGGATATGGCATGCTAGCAGAGGGGCAACAATCAGCTCCAGGGACTAGAGAAATTAAAGGCAGCCCTTGTTGTAGCTTGTGCCAATTTGTATGGTGTAAACACCCCTACCTTGGCTGATATCATCACTGAAGGCAAATTCAGGACCAGCAAAGCATAGTCAACTGTCCTGAGCAGCAACATCTCACACTCAGAGCATATGAAAACAGACAGCTCTTCCCACAGGAGCCTTGCTACCTGCCCAGAGGACCAAGAGGAGACAGTGGCCTGTCTCGGCTGGAAGACAGAGGAGCAGAAGGGTTGTTGAGTGTTACAGGTTGGCTATGAAAAGTCCCGCACCAGCTTGTGTGTTTGAACACTTCCTCTCCAGCTCATGGTGCTCTCTGGGAAGTTTCTGGAACCTTTTAAAGGTGAGGCTGTGGTGATTTAAAGAATAGTCCCCTTGGCTCCTATTTTGAAAACTTGGTAGAACTGTTTGGGGAGGATTGGGAGGTGTGGCCTTGTTGGAGAAGGTGTATCACTGGGGGTGGACTTTGAGGTTCCAAAAGACTCCCAGTGTTCTTCCTCTACCTCGTGGTTGTGGATCAAAATATGAGCTGATCTTCCCTCCTCCATCACTCATTGTAATCCTCTGAAACCGTAAGCCAAAATAAATGTTTTCTTCTAGAAGTAGACTTGGTCATGATGTTTTATCGAAGGAACAGAAAAGTAACTAAAACAAGGACCTACATGGGGGAAGTGGATCTCTGGGGAGGCAGGCCTTGAGGTTTATAGTCCTGCCCAACTTCCTGCCCCCTCTCCACTTCGTGGTCCACATAGAGATAAGCATATTGCTGTGTGTTCTTCCTGCTAGCTTGCTTTCTCTATCATGACAAACGATACCTTTAAAATTTCATCCCAAATAAATCCTTTCTCCCTTAAGTTGCCTCTTGTCAAGTACTGGTCATGATAACCAGAAAAGGAGCTACAACACAGGGATGAATGAGAGGTTAAGGGACAGGCTCTTGGGTTGGGCACTAGCTAGCTGTGACTAGGGAGATCTCCAGTCTGTTGACCTGTGTGGCTTTGGGTACTTTGGCCTCTACAAAAACAGAGAAGATTAGGGTCTAGCTTATTATATGGATAAATGTGATGGTTAGTGGTGATTATCCATTGATTGGGTTGAAAGATACCTGGGAAATTAATAAAATATATTTCTAGGTGTCTCTATGACGGAATTTCCAGGATTTCCAGGGAGGCCTAACTGAAAACAGAAAGCCTTCCTTGAATGAGGGTAGCATTGTTCAGTAGGCTGTGGACCCAGCAGCAGGCTGTGGGCCCAGCTGGCGTTGGGGAGGGTTCAGAATCATCCTGCTGATTCCCTGTGCTTCCTTCAGAGTATGGGTGCTGTGTGACTGCTCATTTGTGTGGCAAATTAACACCTGGCTCTCCCACTGGGCAAGGAGTCCACAAGGCATAGTTGACAGGTATTTTTAACAGGGTCACTCTTTGCCATGAGATACTGTGAACTACAAAATGTCCCCAGCTTTTCCCAACTGATTGCTAGGAGTGTTATGAGTCATTGAGATAAGAATCCATGCCCTTGGTCAATTCCATTTCATCCTAGGAGCTGGTACAGCCTATAAAGAGACCCCTCATTCTAGGTACTGGAATCCATGAGTACAGGAATTCTACCTTGGTTTGTTCAACCTATCTCTGGCCAGTGGGATCTCAGGACAAAAAGTAGATTCTAGGAAATGCATGCTGGTAGATGAATCTGCAGCTCCTACTTACAGGCTGCTAAGCAAGCTATTCTGACTTCAGGATGAGACCTATAGGAATCTGACAAGTGGGGCCTTAGGAACACAAGAATCCAAAAACGTCCTATCTTCCCAGGGCTCAACTGGGCAGGACCCAAAAGCCAGCCCTCCTATCACTTCACCTTCCCTAGCATCCCAGAGCCCAGGAGATGATGTAGCTGCTTCTTCTGCCTTGTGGCAGGAGGTAGAACTGCTCTCTCTCTCTCTCTCTCTCTCTCTCTCTCTCTCTCTCCCTTTCCCCCCCTCTCTCTCTCCCTCCCTTTCTCTACCTCCTCTGTTAGAATCCTTGTACTCCCTGTCTACTGCCAATCTTTTGAAAGCCTGCCCAGTGAACTACTATGCAGTGAGAAGCAAGCTGGAAAGCAGGAGCCAATCACAGACAAGCAAGTGAGCACAGCTGTGGGGATGTAGAAGCCACTCAAATGTTCCAGGGCAATGTAGAAATTCTTAATTCAAACCCTTTCCTCGGGCTTCTAGTTCTCTCTGTTCATCATACTGTTGAGTGTCTGTCCAATCATCCAAATGCTGGCCACTTGAGGATCCACAAGGAGCATCTGGCTCTGTGTTCGTTCCACTTAGTCAACAAGCACATCACCAACACTCACATGTGCCATGCTGTTTGCTCCAAAATTGACATCCATACTCCCCTGCGTTGGCCTCGCTGTATCACTGTCTAGCTATTCCATCCAACTTGACAAGATGGCTTTGCACTTGACAGTGCTAGGCCCTGTTCCCACAGCGTCCAACAGGTCTCCCATGTCCAACTCTGATCCTAATGAGCTCACAGCAGATGCTGTCCCTTGTCATCATCTTGTTGATAAACTTGTTTTATTTAACTGAGCCCCTTAGTCTGTGTTGGGTGTTCTTCAGAGTCTTCTAGCCACTGTGCAGAGTCAAGGAGAAAAGACCATGAATGTGAGACCTTCAGAGAACAAGTCAGTGTTGTGCATGGAGAATCTGGGTATGAAGTGCAGAAGGCTGTGTTAGATGTGGTAGTGATAACAATGGCAAATCTTAGTGCTATAAAACCCCCAAGCAATTTCTATGAATTCTCTCATTGGAACTGCACAGAGATACTATTCCTAGTTCCACTTTGCAGAGGACAGGATTGAGGCACATATGAATTAAACCTGCTTGAGGCCATGTGGCTTGCAAATGGAAAAGCCAACATTTGAACCCATTCGGTCCAATTTTAAGTCAATACACTGAAATAGCAAAGACAGCTCAGGTGTGTCGGTTATCTGTAGCTGTGTAACAAATATCCCCAAATGCAGCAGGCTACTACAACAAGATCTCCTTTTTCCAGGAATCTGGAAGTAGTTAGCTGGGCTCTCTAGCTTGTGTGTGTGTGTGTGTGTGTGTGTGTGTGTGTGTGTATGTGTGTGTGTGTGTGTGGTGTACACATGTTTGATCCTGCATGTGAAGGTCAGGGGCTGACCTCAGGTGTCATTTATCAGGAGCTATTCTCCTTGTTTCTTGAGACAAGATCCCTCACTGGGACTTGAGGCTCACCTATTACAGTAATCTGGCTGGCACGTGAGCCCCAGGGGCTTTCCCTGTCCCCAGCTCTCTCCCAAGCACCGGGATTCCAAGCACACACCACCACACTTGACTTTGTGTTGGTGCTAGGGATTGAAGTCCCATTCCAAGCTTGCAAGGCAAGTACTTCACCATCTTAGTGTCTCCTTAACCCTCTGTCACGTCTTCTTAGGTAAGAATAATGGGTTCAAAGTGAGCTAAGCTCAGACAGTCCCTCCCCTGCTCTTTCCACAAGCTAAGGGCTGAAGAAGATGCAGGCTCCTTTTGTTGTTGTATTTTCTGTTTGTTTGGGTTTTTTTTTTGTCTGTCTGTTTGTATGTTGTGTTTCATTTGATTGAGTTTGAGGGGTTTAAGTTTATTTTGATATGGGACATACCATCTGACTTCATACTCACAAAGATCCTGCCTCAGCCTCCTTTGTGCTGAGATCACAGCTATGCCACACCATGCCTTCAAACAAGCAATGGTGGTGCATGCCTTTAATCCCAGAACTCAGGAGAAAGAGGCAAGCAGATCTCTATGAGTTCAAAACCAGCCTGGTCTACAGAGCCAGTTCCAGGACAGCCAAGGCTACATCAAGAAACCTTGTCTCACACCACACCCCGCAGAAGGCACTTACATACTTCATAAAGGCCATCTACACACTTAGCTATGTTTTTAAACTCCAGCATATGCGTGTTGTTCTGGCGCCAGGCTGGAGGCTTGGCAACACCCCCACCCCTCCATCCCTTCCCCTTGCAACTCAGCCCACCCCTCTTTCTGTAAACAGATTCCTATTTCACCTTTACCCATTATTCCCTGCTGTCTGTATTGAAGACACACCCAAAGGCTCCTGTGAGACTGAGCTCAGACAGCTAAGTCACTTGCTCAGAGAAGATCATGGCTCCCCATGGCCAAAATACAAGACCGGAACTGGAAACAGGCATTTAGGTCACCTACCCTGTAGCCCAAAGCTCACCCTAAGACACCTTACCACCATTAAACTGATCCACGTGCCTCCCACCTTCAGGCTCCCATGCCTCTGACCACTCTGTTCCCTTCCTTCCAGTCCTTTCCTGAACCTCTTTCTCTCTTGGGTCCTGGTCATCCTTAAATGTCAAGTTCAGGCCTCCTCTTTTCTGGGCCCATGCAGAACACTTCAGCTCCCCAGTACTGGACTTCATGAGACCCAAGGTATACTCAACAGCGTCATTTAAAGCCTCAGTACTGCGACCAGACCAACAGAAGAGCCTGTGTAAGCACATTCTTCCCACCTGCCCTGCCTTAACCTGGCTGCCCATCTGAGTCCCCCAGGCTTGAACAACCAGGCCTTCCTCAAACAGCTCTCAGTGTCCTTCCTTCCGAACGCCTGCTTCTCTGCAGCCTGAGCCTAGACAGATGTCTCGATACCTTAGCCCACATTCTCACTTATCACTCACACTGGGCACAAAGACATCTTTCCACTTGCCAACTGTGACTGTAAACCCCAGAGCATTCACAGAGTCTGAAGAACCATAATGCACCGCGGATTTTGTGAAGAATGTTGACGAGCCATGACTTAGAGTTCAGCTGAGTCCCTTGCCTCATGTAGAGAAGAAACAGCTCTCTAGTCAAGACAGGTGCAGGTAAACAGGGTAGAGGTTGAACAGATCCACAGTGGCCCTGTCAACACAGCACCTCTGGTCACCAGACTCATGCGCCTCCTGCCCATTAGGCCCTGCTAGATAACACTGGTGTTCTTCACTGCCAGAATGCTTCTGACCCTCATATGCACACATTATTCAACAGTAAACACTGGTGCCTGGCATATTACATTTGCTTTTTTTAATATTTTACTAAGGGGGAGACCAGTCCAGTGGTTCCTGAGTCACATCCCACCAGACCCGAGCTGTTTACAGAAAAGGCAGAAGTTGGGCCTGGGAAAGCTCACGGCTCACAGCAGATGGGGCCTGCCTTGGCTCCTGGAAAGTCCTCAGCAGCCAGGTGCCTTGCTGGAAGTCCCCTAAGTGTTCAAACAGAGGCCCGGCAGCTTCTCCCACAGGGTTTTGGTATCAAGACTTCTTGACAAAGTTCTTTAGAGTACTGGGCAGCCCAAAGGGTTCTTGTTCATGTGAGATGTAACTCATGATGTTTGCTGAGAAAAATAAATGTGTCAACTGGGCCAAAATGATAATAATGAGAAGGACTGGAGGTGTGGCTCCATTGGTGGAGCGAGCGCTAGCCTAGAACACAAAGCCCTGGGTTGTTCCAGTGCCATATAAGCTAGGTGTGGTAGTGCGTGGCTGTAATCTCGGCACACCGGAAGTGGAGCTCAGAGGTTCAAAAATTCAAGATTATATCTACCTACTAGACAAGTTCCAGGCTGGCCTGGGATACATGAGTCCCTGATTCAAAATAAAACATTAATAACAATAGCAATAATAGTAACAACAATGATTAGAACTGGGCCTGGTGGTGTAGTCTGTGATCCCAGACACTTGGGAGCTTTTTCTCAGTGGCGTAGCAACTTAACTTTACCTCAAATTTACCGTTTCTTAAACGATGAGCAGAGGGAGGAGGGATGTAGCCAAGTGGCAGCTTACTTGTTTAGCATGTAAAGACCCTAGCTAGGTTCAGTCTCCTGCACCCCCCCAAATTAATTGATCATAGCCACAACTAAATCCATTACACACTTAAATACATTTTATATTTCCAGAATAACTATTCTTCAAAGCACCAGTGAAAACAAAAAAATGTCCCGTGCTTATCCAGAGCTCCTAAACATCTCACTCACCAGCAACCAGCTGGTTCTAGCTAAGATCAGGCTGTAGAATGCTGCCATTTACCTGCAGCATGTGAAGAAAATTGGACCTCAAACAATACAGAGTTGAGAAAAGACCTTTGTGTGTGTGTGGATTCACTTCTTCATCTCTTCACTAACCCTTGGAAAGTGGGAGTCAGACTCTTACAGGTTAACAGCAATCCAGAGTCCACTCAACCACTGTTTCTGTTGTTAGGACAGGGCCTCATATAGCCCAGGCTGGAATGGAACTCTCTCTGTTGCCAAAGATAACCCTAAACTTCTCCTCTTCCAGCCTTCACCTCTCAGGGGCTGAGACTACAGACATGTACTACCACGTCGGTTTTGTGCAGTGTTAGGGGACCAAACTCTCCTGCATACCAGGCTGAGTCACAACCCAACCCTAACATTTTTATACACGGTGACAGTCAAATCCACTAGCCATTGTGCACTATGAATAGATTGGTTTTATCCATTCATGATTTTGCCACATTGTGAGTTAGTCACTAGGCAAATATTGATTCATGGAGTTGAGTTATGCAGATCTAGGGGAATGTTGACACATTTCACCACTCAGTCACAGCACGGACACAGCCACTGGTTTACCAGGGAAGTCTGCGTGTGCTAGCAATCTCTCAAACTCACAGGAGTGAACAAAGGCTTTCTAAAAGTCGGATTTTAATTGGAAAGCTTCAGTTTGATGATTGACAGCTGGTACAGTTAGCTATTTTTCTTAAAGCATCAGGCTCACCACTTTCTTTTCAAGAAAATGCCTGAGCTGGACCCAGTGACTTGTATCCCAGCTCCCTGGAAAGCTGCAGCAGGAGGATTGCAAATTAAAGGACAGCCAGGGTGACTTAGTGAAACCCTGTATCAAAATTTAAAGGTAGCAACTAAAGAGAGAGTTCAGCAGAACTCTCTTTACAGAGAACCTAGTGCCTTCATCTGGCAGCTCACAGCTGACTATAACACCAGGTCCGGAGGATCCAATGCCCTCTTACATGAACATATCACCACACAGGCAGACATACACACATTAAAATAACATTCTTAAAAGGCTATGGATCTACCCCAGTGATAGAGTACTAGCCTAAGATGCAGAAGGCTCTGGGAGAGGAGTAGAGGGAAAGGGCTGGAAGTAAAAGGGAAGGGGAAAGACAGGGCAAAGAGAAAAGAGATAAGGACTGGGGAGTAAGAAAAGCACCAGGTTTGAATAATCTAGCTTGTTTTCTTTGTTGTTGGGGAGGTGTTGTTTTATTTGAGTAAAATTAGTGCTCCACAGATGGGTCATTCTCTCTGTCACAACTTGAGCTCCTACCACTGGAGAAGCTGGAATCCACCCCCAAGACCTTTGTCTCCAAGACACATAGATTAATCTTGGAGTAGAGGTCTAAAACAATTGTCCCTCACCAACAGGGCCATGGAAAATGTCATTGCTCATCGTGGCTGTACAACCACAAAACGTACAGTGAGCATCCATAATGATTGTGAGAGAGCACTGGGCTCCTGGCCAAGGTGCCTATTGTCTACTGATCATGCCTCACACCACCAGGACCTAGCCGAGCAGGCAGGCAGCATGTCCTGTGCTAGTAATTTTATAACAATAGTTCTCCCTGGTGGCACCTCAGGGAGCCTCAGGTGTCCACAAGACACTCTATGAAAACATCTCTGTAAAATAAAGGAGCCAGCTGAGCTAGGAAGGCCATCCCAACTCCAAAGCACTAATCACTTGTGGGAAGTTCCAAGAGTTCAGAACAAGGCAGAGGTCAGATCTCCTCAGAGGATTCCTGCAAAGAGCTCTGGGGAGATCACAGTTCACCTGCAGAATCCTCATAGCAACCGGAACAAAGGCAACAGACAGAGTGTTCTTCTGCTAGATGACATAGTGCAGGGCTCAGGAAGGCCACGGCAGTCACACAACCACCAAAACACAGGCTGGGATAGAGAGACATAGGCTGTCAGCCTTCAGGCTGTTGCAGTCCTGATTCCAGCTCCAACACTACATGAAAAAGTCTAGATACAGAAACCTTGTCCTTTGGAGGGGACTGGTGAGTCCAACCAAGTAAGATTAAATCCACGCCCCAGGAGCCATTCATTCCTCTTGGGCTAACAAAAGCCAGGCCCTTTATAATATCCAGGCCTTTCTTAATGCATCCTCACACTGATTGTGGGTTTAGAAGAACTGTTTCAGTCTTTTATGGAATCCAGATCAACCAAATCAAACCATTTTTATCCTTCCTCCTCTTCTTTTAATAACATCCAAAAAGTAATCAGAATGTTTCTTTCAGTTTTTCTGGAAGCCTCATTCTGTAGGCCAGGTTGACCTCAAACTCTTGGCAATCCTCCTGCCTCAACCTCCTCTGCGCTGAGATTAGGAGCATGTACACACAGTTTATGCAACACTGGAGCTAGACCTCAGGGCTTCTTCATGCAAGCTAGGCAAGCACTCTACCGACTAAGCTACAGCTCAGGACTACCCATGTTATCTATATTTGGTGCACAGCAGAACAACATGGTGGATAAAGTCAGATCCCAGAGCCAATAGAGCTTAGGTGCTGGCTTTCTTACCTATGAGCAGCTCTATGCTCCAATATCCTCAGTTGTGAATGAGACAATATTTCAGTTCAGTGCTAGGACCAAGTTGACAATGAAGCACCATCACAGGCAGTTCTTGTTATGACCATTTCCTAATGCACTCATCCTTGCAAGGGTGTATCAGCCACAGCCTCGAATACATTCAATGACTGGTTCTTCAGTCAGGCAACATTACATGGCCCCTGTCTCAGAGGACAGCATGCCCAGGAATGCAGAAAAGCTTAAACAGGCAGTTCCTCCTGGCTGCAGCTCCCCTGATTGAGGAGCAACGAGCATGAGGAGACCATTGCAATGAACGTACAGGCTGGGAGAAGATGGGGGCTTCAGGGCCTCTGAGCACCCGTGTTTCCCCTGTAGCCACCCCAGATGGTCTACAGCTGCCACCTCCAACATTATTACAGGTGCTGGGCCAGGCGCTGAGGCAACAGTTACAGATTCCCAGCCAGAGCTCAGCTGGGCTCTCAGCCCAGACACTCCCCATTTGTGGGTGCTGTGAGGCAGCTCACACTTCAGACACAATGTCTGTGACACAAAGTGGAGATACTCCGGACTGCCAGCCAGGACCACACAGGCATGCACCACACAAGTGGGCTCTTAGGCTCCTAGCAGAGAGCTTGAAAGACACTCTCCCCAGGTAGGAAGACACTGTAGAGACAAGGCATGCCGGGAAGCATGAGCTAGAAGACTCCAGAGACAGGTGTCACAAGAAAGAGGCAGCTGGGAGAAGTGCCAGCTGTTTCAACCTTAGTCTCTCAGAGGAACTTTTGCAGAGTGACAGGGTTGACACAGGTGATGCACACAAAAGTCACTTCCAGATTCCGAGTACGTATCATGTGTGCAAAGAGGCAGCTGGGTGGCCAGACAATCACACCCTCGCCCCAATAAGGCTTTTCTGATGAACACCTACCTAAGCCCTTTTTAGGTTAATTTAAAAGGGTTCCGTCTACCCCACAGGACATCACCAGTAATTTCCAAATTGTAATGACCCTAGCTCCATCCCAGACTTCTTTTACAAAAGATCTGTATCAACGTGGCTCACTTTTATTTCCAAGGTTGGGAGCTGTACTGGCTATTTTTGTGTCAACTTGACACAGCTGGAGTTATCACAGAGAAAGGAGCTTCAGTTGAGGAAATGCCTCCATGAGATCCAACTGTAAGGCATTTTCTCAATTAGTGATCAAGGGGGAAAGGCCCCTTGTGGGTGGGACCATCCCTGGGCTGGTAGTCTTGGGTTCTATAAGAGAGTAGGCTGATCAAGCCAGGTGAGGTAAGCCAGTAAAGAACATCCCTCCATGACTTCTGCATCAGCTCCTGCTTTCTGACCTGTTTGAGTTCCAGTCCTGACTTCCTTTGGTGATGAACAGCAGCATGGAAGTGTAAGCCGAATAAACCCTTTCCTCCCCAACTTGCTTCTTGGTCATGATGTTTGTGCAGGAATAGGAACCCTGACTAAGACAAATTGGTACCAGCAGAGTGGGGTATTCCTGTGACAACCTGACCATGTTTTGGGGAGGACTGTGGAAGGACTTTGGAACTTTGGGCTTGAAGATCCATTCGTTGTTAAGAGCTCTGTCAGATGTGTAGGAGCTTGGAAGATAATGTTGAGAACAGTGCAGAGGATGGAGGTCTGGTTTGTGAAATTTCAGAGGGAAAATTAAAGACTCTTTTCAGGGCCGTTGCTGTTTTGATTGTGAAGATTTTGTAGTTCTGGTTAGCTGGGGCTGAAGAATCAGCTGTGATTAACAAGATACCAGAACTACTAAAGCAAAAACTTTGCATTACTGGGACTATTGATGCTGGTTAGCTGGAGCTAAGAAATTAGCGGTGATTAAGAAGAGACCAGCATCGTTGAGGTGACATCTTCTGGGAAGTGTTTTCTGAAAGCACAAAGAGGCTGTGTTCCAGAGATAGGCAAGGTTGTACTCCTTCTGCAGTGGGACTTGGTAATGTGTAAGGGTCACCCAGGTGGTACTGGTTTTGAAGGCATGAAGGGATCATGCAGAGCAGCTCAGGCTCGGCACTGTGAGAGGCCATGGAAGGCCATTGGTGAAGGTGCAGCCTCAGTTGTAATTGAAGGCCCAGGACTGAAGGGGCCATGCAGTGTTTTGGAGATGCCAGTACCATGAGATGACCACCAAGAGCAGCAGCAGCAGTGGAGTACAGGCATCTGGAGCCCAGAGGATGACGTGTGTGCTACAAAGGGCATGGCTGGAGAAGTGACCCAAGCCCTTGGAGGAGCCCAGAAGATCGTGAGTTGGATCCCAGACGTTGGACGGTTGGAGAATGATTTTTGCTTTGATTGTGACTGTGCCATGATATTTTCCCTCTTGAAGGAAGAAACTGTTTTAGTGGAGCCCACAGTTAAGAGACTTTTAATTGTAAAAAGACTTTGGATTTTAAAAGGATTGAAATTTTAAGAATATGTAAAGACTGTGGGACTTTTAAAGTTATTTAGATCTTGGGGATGAATAAGAATGTAAGGGTTGAGGCTTACTAGTGATGTGTTTGTGTGTCAAGTTGACAAGGGGTCAATTGTACTGGCTATTTTTGTGTCAACTTGACACAGCTGGAGTTATCACAGAGAAAGGAGCTTCAGTTGAGGAAATGCCTCCATGAGATCCAACTGTAAGGCATTTTCTCAATTAGTGATCAAGGGGGAAAGGCC
The DNA here is from genome assembly GCF_978045245.1 of Mus caroli. Classification (NCBI taxonomy): domain Eukaryota; kingdom Metazoa; phylum Chordata; class Mammalia; order Rodentia; family Muridae; genus Mus; species Mus caroli. Next base: position 23,005,244 of record NW_028227269.1, on the reverse strand, counting down.
CCTTGTGGGTGGGACCATCCCTGGGCTGGTAGTCTTGGGTTCTATAAGAGAGTAGGCTGATCAAGCCAGGTGAGGTAAGCCAGTAAAGAACATCCCTCCATGACTTCTGCATCAGCTCCTGCTTTCTGACCTGTTTGAGTTCCAGTCCTGACTTCCTTTGGTGATGAACAGCAGCATGGAAGTGTAAGCCGAATAAACCCTTTCCTCCCCAACTTGCTTCTTGGTCATGATGTTTGTGCAGGAATAGAAACCCTGACTAAGACAGGAGCCAAGGAGGTGAATCAGGAATGGACATACATTTATCAAAGATAGTAGAGGAGAAGAAAGAGCAGTTGAGAATCGAGAATGGAAGAGAAAAGAGAAAAAACAGTATGTAGATCCTGAAGGTACAGCGTTCAGTAAGTGCCAGGAATGATACACACACACCATCTCCATTATCCCAAGAAACCTGAACCCAGAAGGCTAACCAGAGGGACCTGTGCTAAGTCACAAAAGCAGGTGGCTTCAGGCTCTAAAGAGCTTCCTCTTTCCTCTGCACAAAGCTCCCTGCTGAGACTAAGGAACGGGAAGGACAATAAGAAACTTCTGGGCAAAGACACTGGGGAACTATGTTTGCTCAATAATATACTGTGGGCATTGTGTGCACAGGCAACCAAAGCATTTGCCAACTGCTTCCAACGACCATTGTTTGAGAACCGACTGTAGCCAAGGCTGTGCAGTCAAGAGTCCAGCTGAACAGCACAGGCAGATTATGCAGGGAGAGCCAAGTCCTGGGGCCAGCCCTACTACTCCAGCATGGTAGGACCCACACTCAAGCCATGCAGTTTCATGTGCTTCCTTGCCTTCAAATATAATGGAGGGACTAGCTTCCGAAATGCCCTAAGTGCAGATCTAAATGAGACGTGGGGCCGTCATGTTCTGTGTTCACCTAAAAACCTTTCAGTTTCAATGATTGCACACATACATGGGTACATACACACATATGCTCACAGAGTAAGAGGTTTTATTTTGGTTTTTTTGGCTTTTTTTTTTTAAGCTTTTGCAAGAGAGAAATCCTGTTGTCACTATGACAATCCTGACGAACCTGGGTGGGCATTTTGCTCCTGCTTCCGTCCCTTCCCTGATACAGTGGTGATAACCTCAAACTGTGAGCCAGTATAAAGCTTTTTCCTCCTTAAAGTGCCCTTGTCAGGTGTTTGTCTCAGCAGTGAGACAAATAATTCACTATTAATATATGACAAATTATATTACATTATAATCTGCTGTAATAAGGGCATCTAGTGTCAAACTACCCTATTAGTCAAATTGCAAGTATGTATCAGACTTCTGATAATTACAGGCAAGGTGTGCAGTAGACAGCTAGGACTTAGCTTAAACCTCGACAACACCGCCCACTCATGCCCCGCCCACTCATGCCCGCCCATCCTTCCCCCTGCCCCACTCCTCCCTACACTATTTCCCTCTCTTCTCTGCCCCAGGCACCAACCACTCTACTCTGCTCCCCTGCTTTGGATGGCATCTACATCTTTCCAGCTTTACTAAAGTGCCTTGATAAATAACAACGGCCTAAATGTTGCTGTCTTCTGGACCGGACACGGGCGCTGGCCTACTTTGTTTTCTTTTGGTGAGACAAACATCATCACCAAAAGCAAGCTGAAGAGGAAAGGGTTGATTTGGGTTGCATTTCTCCATCATAATTCATCATTGAGAAAAGTCGTGACAAGAAAAAAAAATCCCACAGACTGCTCCCACTTCCTAGATGGCGCTGGCTTGTGTGAAGATGAAAAAATAAAAGCCAACCAACCTAGCCAGAACAGCCATTGTCCCCATGGAACTCACTGCAACTGTTTACCTGGACGGAATCAAGCCAAGACCAGTCTAACAGGCAGCACTGATTAGACTACAGGGTTGTAAAAGGGCAAACACATGAAAACAAGAAGGGGCTATGCTGAAGGGGTATCAAAGGGATGGGAGGAGGATGTTGGGGTACATATGGTCAAGACATAATTTATATGTACATATATGTATATATATTAAATGTATATATAATATATACATATATAACATGTAATATACATAAGGTAAAATATTCAAGAAAATAACTCTGGGAGAACATGAAAATGTCCTCGGTGTAGACTGTGCTGGGGACTTCACAGATTAATACCTATCTCCTTACCTGTCAAATTACATATGCTAAACACACACAGCCTTGATATCGCCACACACCTCAGGTATATGGTAAAATATCAAGAATTACTATTATGGTAATAGTAGTAAGCAGGTGTCTGATATTTCCATTGGCACTCTGAGTGTGGGTACTGTTGAGTCTTGCCGTGACTTAGGATTCTGCTAAACCTGCAGAACAGGTGCGGCCACTGAACCGTAAGAATTCTTTCTGGCCACAGGTAGGCTGTGCTGTGACCCTTTCACAGGACCATCTTCCAAACCACATATGTCCACATACAGTCGGGTGCTTTGTGGCCTGTTGAGTCCAGATCTGTGAGATAGAAATAACCTGATGCAACTTCACACAGACTAATGTGAGGCAGCTGGCCAAGGCGTGCCTACAGTGTAGCAGGTAGCCCAACTCTAGTGTGAACAGCCAGCTATCAGGAAATGCATGGGTGCCTGGGCCATAGCCCAAGTGCTAGCAGGTTCTCTATGGCTGACAGCTCTACCTAAGGCATCAGGGTACTCCATACAACCCTGCAGCAAGTGTCCTGAAGAGATCAAGAGCTCTGTCGCCAGGGAGTAGGGCTTCTTCAGGGAGATCCTGCACTCTCTCCGTGGGCCTTTACATCTATAACCAGAGACCCAGTGGCCAGTAGAACAAGCCCAGCTTTGCCCTGGGACCTATCAAAGAGCAGACTCACCCCACCTGCTGTAGGGATAGGGCAGAGCAGACTCACCCCACCTGCTGTAGGGATAGGGCAGACATAGCTCAGCTGAGCCCAGGCTGATGCTGAAGAAGAAAGTCCGTGTCCTGGTTAGATTATTGTCACCTTGTCACAAGCAGTTGCAAGGGACCTGTGGACTGCGGCAGAAACCTGATGAGCCACAAGGAGGAGGCAAGTGTGCAGGTGTGGAAGATGGCATCACAGGAGTCATTTGCGAAGAGGAAAATGCCCTCACTAAATTGATCTCTGGACAAGCACGGGGAGCATTTTCTTGATGGTTTGATGGTTGATATAGGAGGGCCAAGCCTCCTGGGGACAGTGCCACTCCTGGAACCCATAGTCCTGGATGGTATAAGAAGATAAGCTGAGGGAGCCATGGGGAGCAAGCCAGTAAACACACTTCCATGACCTCTGGTTCATGTCCTACCGTGAGAGCTCCTGCCCTGACTTCCCTGATGGTGGAGTGCCAACTGAAGATGAAATTAACCTTTTCCTCCCCAAGTGGCTTTTGGTCATGGCGTTTTATCACAGCAACCAAAAGGCAAGCTAAGACAGTTTACCAGTCAGTGATAGGACCAGTCAAAGCTTGGGCCTATTTAACAAAATCACCAGGACCCATGGACAGCCAGGAGGGAGACCTAGAAACATACTTCTTTAAGGTAGACTCCACCCTAGTCCACATGGCTCCACCTTAGAAGTCAAAGGCTCTCAGGGCATCCATGGCAGCAGCACTGCTGGAGTCTGCACCTTGTGGCAGAAACCCATTGAGCATCAGAAAGGAGGCTGCTCTGCAAGTGTAGGTGCACAGAGGGTGAGGCCACAGGAGTCCTAACCGATGAACCAGAAAGCAAGCTAAGAGGAAATGCGCCTGTGAGATACTGCTCAATGAGGAAAGGAATGTTTTCAAACCATACAGAGAATATGACCCAGTGCTGTCCAAAGGAAGAAGAAGTTACAGATGGATGTATAGGCACAGAGAAAACAAGAGCCATGGCGCTGGGGAGGTAGCTCAGCCAGCAAGGTGCTTGCCTCACAAGCGTGGGCACTGAGTTCATTCTCCCAGGACCCACGTGGGGAGGTTGAGCATGTAGCAGGCCGCTGTAAGCCCTGTGGAACTGGGCAGACTCAGTCAAATTCATGAACTCAAGGGTCAGTGAGAGATCCTGCTCCCCAAAACAACATCAAGGTATTGAGAGATGGCCCAGCACCCACATTGAGCAGTTCACAAGAGCCTGTAACTCCAGGAGATCCAATGCCTTCGTCCAGCCTGTGTGGGCATCTACATACACAAACACACATGTGCATACACAAGCACACAAACAAAAACAAAATGAATCTTTAAAAAAAACAATAATAATCTGGTTGAAAGTGACTGAAGAAACTCAGTGCTGACTTCTGACCTACATATTAGCACATGTACATACATATACATGCATATACACAAACACATAAATACACACAAATAAATCTACAATATTTACACTTAGGTGGTACCATAGCAGATTAGCAGGTTAGTGTCCTCTCTCTCTCTCTCTCTCTCTCTCTCTCTCTCTCTCTCTCTCTCTCTCTCTCTCAGAAGCCTGCTATGAACTTATACCAATCTTAGGTTCTAGGAACAAAATTCACATTTTGGTTTCAGATCCCATGGAACGGGAGTCACGCTCCAGTTGGCAACTCCTTCTGTGGTTAGTTCCCCCTGGTTGTACCCAGGCATCTTGTGTAGGACTTTATTCTCATTTTGTCTACAGCTGGGGAAGGTGGGTGTGAATTGGCCCAGTGCCTCTCCCAGGATGCCAGGCACAGACCCTCTGCAGAGCCCTCCTCCCAGTGTGGAGAACCAAGTGCAGGTGACCAGAAAGCAGAAAACCCAAAGCTTTTGAGATGAGGAGGAGCCATGCGTTCCCCACAGTATGTCCTCCATGTGGTCCCCATAGGATACTCCAACACAGGTTTGGGGACCTAGAACTAAACAAATTAATGGATGTGTTAGCTGATGTCTGCTCACATCACAGAGATTCCGGTGTGTTACTGTAGAGCTTCCAGGGGCTCCCATGAACACCTATGCTCTTTTCAGCATGTTCTCAAGACACTGTCTTCCCTTCGTGCTTCTTGTACTCCTGTCTGTCCTCTCTCTTTCCATTCTCTCCTAGCATGTGATCGTCAGTCAATCTTCACAGTAACCTGTGGACTCTAGGTTTTACATCAGGGATGCCAAAGTGCTGTACAGTCTGTCCTGAACACTCACGGTGGATTCCTCACCTTGCCTAACCACCAAAGGCACAAAATGAACTCATCTTTGGAAACACGAGCCCCAGAGGAGGAAGATCCACCAGTAAACTGTTCGAGGTGGGGATGCCGATGCTCGCTTTGCTTGCATGGCCCTAAACTGCAGGTCAGCCATCTTTCCTATTGCTCTGCATTCTAACCAGACAACTTGTCACCATGGCAACCCCCTCAGTTGCCATACTTCAGAAAGGGAAAGCACCTTTTCAGAGGAATCGACTTAGCAGCACATCACGTTAACTTCTGTGCCTCTTACCAATCGTCTTGAAACTCAAGGCCTGAGCAGAACCATCTAGAGGATATTACCACAGTCAAACACAACTCCTTTCTCCACCTGACCCACCTGGCTCCAGGTGCTAGGGCCGCCCCAAAGCTTAAGTGTTGCAGGGCAGTTACGAATGTCAATTGTGAAACACTTAAAATCACAAGTAGCTTCTGCTAAGGGGCTTTACATGCACTATGTCACATAATCCCCAGGACAGCTCAGTATGCCAAGCTGCTCCTACAGTGCCCACGAGGAACAAGGAGTAGCCCCACAGCATCCAGCTGCTCCCCAGGGTCAGCTCCTTCCACTGCAGCTCACCACCCAGCCAAAGGATGTACACACAGCCCCTGCCAGACTAGACCCATGCTGCCAATCTACCCAAAATGAGATTGTTCTCAACAACTCCAGATGCTAAAGAGACACCTGCCTCGGAGAGGGGAAGCGCTCTGCCCAAAATGAAACTGGTGGGGATGTGAGCTGGAGTTACCCTTCTTGGCAGCACCCTTGGCTGGTGCTCTCACTTCATCTGCATTTGAGCGTCCCCCTCCCCCAAGTCCCAGAGGAGTAGCCTGGGGTCCCCCTGGCTGACTCAGGAAAGAGTCCAACCTCTCTCACCAGTGCCCTGCATCAGCACTGTCCCAGGAAGACAGCCCAGAGGCCAGGCTGAAAATGTCTCCTGAATCTTATGGGGAAACCTTCTGGATTCATTCAGAGGGGATTAGAATTACAGAGGCAGGGGCTAAATGGGGTATCTTCATGGTCCTCAGTCCTGACTTTAGAAGGAAGAAGCTAGACATATCTATGTACAGCAGCTACATGGTAGAAAAGTAAGGTGCTTCCTGGGGTACCCCAGGGTTCTCACAGGCTGAGGGTTAGTGCCTGGTATGCTAAAGAAAGCTTAGGAAGGAGAGAGTCCAGTGGCTCCAAATCTGATGGAGACATCCATATCTGTATCTTCTCTTGGATTCTAAGCTCATAGGTGGCTGCAAAAATGTCTTTATGATTTCCTTAGTGTCTGAGAAAATTGCTAGGTGTCAAATAAACACTGGTGAACAGAAAAGAAGGACAAGAGGAGTAGAGGGAAAGAAGGAAAAAGAAAAGAGACGTTTAACTTATCAAATGAATTTGTATAAAGGAAGTCAGACAGGATATATGTTTATAAAATTACACAAAGCTCACTCTTGTCTAAGAAAGGTCCAAAATGGAGACTCCACATCAACTAGCTAATTGACAGAGAGAAGCTGGGTTTGTGCCTCTGTGTAGCACACACAGGCCTCATGGCTCTAGATATTCTTATGAGTATCAGAAAGATGTTATTTTAGAGGCTGTGAAGTCAATTTACTCTGCCAACATGGCTTGTCCAAGGTACCCAGATATTTGATCAGATGTTATTCTGGGTGTTTGTGAGTGTTCCTGAGTCAGATATATATGCAACTGTATAGAGTCTGAATGGAGCAGATTGGCCTCTTCTGGTCAGCTGGCAGTCAAGACAGAGCAGCCCAAACTCCCTGAACGTGAGGAGATCCAGCCGAACCTCAGGGCTTGATCTGTGGCCTCAACCTGCTCTGGTCTCCATCCCACAGACTTGGGATGAACCAGTCTCCAAATGCACGAGTGCACACACACACACACACACACACACACATACACACACCACACACATATTGTGTTAGTCTCTCCTCTGCAGATTCCTGACTAACATAGGCACAAACAGGCATCATATATTGGAGAAGATGCCACCATGCATACTAGGGTTGACCAGAGCATAGGACACAGACTCCAGCAGAGGATGAACATACAGTGGGCTGATGCCTAATGGAGTAGAAATTGGTCTGCCAAGAAACCTATGCTATGCCTACAAATGCTATCAAACTTCAGTGTGCATAAACACTGTTGGAACTTCATCTCCCAAACACCCATCCAGTGTGACCATCAACACTGTTAGAACTGTGCCTACCAGGTCTTCATCTAAAGACTGATTGAGAAAGTCATCCATTGGATTGGATCCTCATTTAACCCTCCACTGACAGCCTCGCATGAATCAACACCCATCACTCATCTATCACAGGAGAAGGAAGAGGAGGAAGCACAAAAAGAGCCAAGAACAAGGGAAGGTAACGAGACAGGGAGGTAGGGGAGGCTTGTAAGGATGAAGGTGGAGTAATCCCCACCAGTCCTCTGGGAAATGACATTAGCTGAAGCATGTACTAGCCATGTACCCACAAGCCAGGCTCCCTGAGTTGGCTGCTTTAAACCACAGAAGAGCCACAGCAGCAGAACACTCCTGCACCCCTTCCACATAGCTGCTCCCACGGCTCTTACCACCAGCCCAACCCCAACTTCACCTATGGTTGTACCATGCCTGCTACCATCCCGAGGTCATGTTAGCATGTCCTGACTTTTCTGATGCTGCCTGCTTCTGTTCTGGCCAAGACTCTGGGTGTACAGAGGAGTGTAAGAGTCAGCTCTGCCTCTGCCACCTAGCCTTCTAAAGCCTTTCTGGGTGCTGCACAGCATGTCTCCCTCCTGCAGACATGAAAACCCATCCCATCACTTCGCAGTGGGTTATCGAGGCAAGAGTGAATGTTTTGGATGTAAAACTGGTCTCAATATCTGCAGTGCCCTTGCGGGGCACCTGTACTTTCCAGGGGTTCTGAGGAGGACAAGATGAGATCAGTTGCCTACTTTCCTGGACAAAAGAGGAGAAAGCAGAGATGATGTTACAACACGTGTACAATGAAAACTACCCTCTGGCCAGGCAAGTACCAGGCAAGAGAGGCCATTTAGCTGGGCAGTGGTGGCACACAATAAGATTGGAGGGTAAAGTTCTATTCACCCCTAAGGTGACACCTTTAATCCCAGCACTTGGGAGGCAGAGACAGGTGGATTTCTGAGTTCGAGGCCAGCCTGGTCTACAAAGTGAGTTCCAGGACAGCCAGGACTATACAGAGAAACCCTGTCTCAAAAAACCAAAAAGAGAGAGACAGAGAGGCAGAGAGAGACAGAGAGACAGAGAGACAGAGAGACAGAGACAGAGACAGAGACAGAGACAGAGACACTATTCAGCTGCAAACAGGCAAACAGACTCTTCTGAGTCCTTTAAAGAGATCACCACCTCAATGTAAGAGAGTGGATGAGGCAGCTACTTGCAAAGAGCATCCTAGAAGATTGATTACTATTTAGAGAAAGTCATGATAAAACTAAACGAATAGAAGCAAACACCCAGATTACACATTTTAATACTTCCCAAGGAAATATTAGATTGCCAAGTGCAATATTCTCCAAACTTGGTTTAAATGGCCTCACATCGCAGGACTAGACCCCTCAGCATCACTCACTAAGGCACATTTGCAACAGACTAGAGCACAGCGTAGGCTGGTCCCAGTAGACAGGGTTCAATATGTTTTCCTTTCCTGCAATAAGATTGGAGGGTAAAGTTCTATTCACCCCTAAGGTGACTCATTCCAGCAGGAACACCGAGTGCTCAGGTGTGACCCAGAGCAGGGTGGAGGAGAGCAGAAGCCTTGCAGGAATGAATGGCGCGCAATGTGGAGAATGGCCCCAGGTACACACCCAGCCTGCAGGTGGAGGGGAGTAGTAGATTGTGCACAGGAATGGAAGGTGACAAAGGAGAGAATGCTGTGTAGGGACCCAACCTGCAGGGGGAGGAGGTCAGGCCACATGCAGGAATGAATGGCATGCGGTGTGAACAACAGAGAGTGCAGACCTGGCCTGTGGAGTGAAGAACAGACAGCGTACAAAAATTGTCCAGCAAAGACACAATCCACCCCACATCTTGAGTCTACACCATAAGTCCTTCTAGCATAGACTTCTCTCTCATTAACATATCCAGAGCAAATCACACCCACTTCCTCTTCTCTTAATGCTCTGAAAATTGACATCATGGAAGCCCTTGGTGAGACTACTACACCAGCCATCTTAAGCTAGGCTATGGTAGCCTACAGGGCTTAGGGACTTTGGATCAGGTACAAAGGGCAAATTGTCCTGCAACCAGCTGCAAGACTCTCGGGTCTGGCTCCACTAGCCACCATGACAACTTGCACACATAGCCATGGACTTTGTTGCCAGCAGGTAAACCACATGATTGGTACAAACCCTTTGCATCACCAAACAGTGATTTGGCACCTGAAGCACATTTTTCTTTACTTTTTTTAGTTTGGTTTTGTTGAGACAGATATAGATATATAGATATATAGATATAGATATAGCTAGCCTAGGCTATGTGGCCAAGGATGACCTTAAACTCCCATCCTCCTGCCTCTACCTCTCAAGCACTAGAATTGGAAGTGTGTATTGCCACACCTGGCTTATTCACTGCTGGAGATGGAATTCAGGGCCAGATGCGTTCTACAAACTGAGGTGCATCCCCAACACAAAAGCACGCCATTAAGCAACACAAACACACTGTGGCAGCTCTAAATTCAGCAGACCTGGGGGCACTCATTGGCAGCTTAGACCTGGACCCTCATGCCCATAGACAAGTCTAAGTGAAGTGACTGACAGCTGAGTTCCTATACCTCCTTTTGTGTCTCCTTTGTTACATTTCACCCCACTTTTAATTTAGATTAAAATCACGTATTTTTATACTTGTATAACCCATCCTGCCAGGTGCTGTGGAGCACATCTCCATGAGTTCAAGGACAGCCTGGTCTACACAGTCAGTTCCAGGATTGCAAAGCTATATAATGAGATCCTGCCCTAATAATTAAAAACAATAATAATATAATTACTCTGAATTTCTTTCTCCAACAAGAGGGATACAACAAAGTGAAAATGAAATATAATAGGACATAAACTATGAGTTGTTAGCCATCCCTGACAGTGGAAGGAATCAGGGTCCAAGGCACCTGCTCTGCATAGTCCTTACCTGCTCCTCATGGCTTCAAGCAGGACTGGGCCAAAATGAGCAGTGCAAAGACACATTTCTTGGTGCCACTTATACAACTATGCAACTTCTGCGTGCACTTCTAAGGGTCTCCAACTTTTGGTGTTTAGAAGTACTTCTAGAGCACTTACAGTAACATTTTCTAGGAATCTCAACATATAGCATCCCGTAAAAGCAAAGGGCACATTCCAAAGCCCCACTGAGGCCACTTCTGAGAGGCTGAGACCAAGAAACCAGGCACTTCCTTGGGAACTTCAAAAGTGAAGAAGCCAAGAGTACAAACGGAGGCTAGGCCTTCTGTCCTATGACAGCAGCTGTCTCGTGATGACAGACTCTCACATCCCTAGGGCAGCTTCCCCACAGTGACCATGCAGCACCTCCCTCACTTCCCCACCAGCACCTGTGCCACCTGGAGCCTCTGCTGCAGGAGACCTCCTCTCTGACATCTGCTATACAGCCCTATGGTGGACACAGTCCCTCCCTACCCTGTGCCCCAGAGCACTGCCAAAATCTTCCCAGTCTAACCTGAGGCCCTCCTGGAGATCCATGCTAGCCATGAGGCCCCCTCCAGAGCCTCATAATGGCCTTCACGGAGCTACAAACAGGACAGACACAAGGTAAGTAAATGTTTGGTAAGCAAACACACCATCTTGATTTCTTTCCTTTAAAGCCCTCAACTCAGCCAAGCGCACAGCCTATGGCAGAGCAATGCCCCACAGGACTCTGGCCAGCTTGTAGATTGGCAACCATCTGCCTCTGGTTAGGTGCCTCATATTTCTCATCCTGACTCTCACTGTACCCTCCTCCCCCCTAATCCAAACAAGACCCACGCTGTGAGTCCCAGCTTCCAGGCTGTATGGATGCCCTACTCATTCAGAACATGTATCCTGAGTATCTGCTATTTGGTGGACCAGGCACAAGCAGCAAACAAGACAGACATGGCTGTGATCTGTGTTCTTACTACAGCCGGGGCATCTGGCACCTGTAGCCTCTGGTTCCTCGTCAAGTAAAAGAATAATAAACACGCTTCCCATGTTGTAAGAATTCTGTGCCTCTTCAGTGGGCTGCCTCCTGGGTGATCTGCAAAACAAGGAGCAGAAGCCTGCCTAAGCCATGCCACCTTTTTATTTTTGATAGCTACACACACACACACACACACACACACACACACACACACATGCATATATTCACATATACACGTACATATAATCATATGAACCCTTTCTTCTTCTTCTCAGTTTATCCCCCAGTGGCTACACCATTAGAGAAAAGGACCCCACACACTCAGCAGCATTAATAGTTTTCAGCTCCTTGAATAGGGTTGGGACCCCCCTGGGTGCATTCTTTATCCATGGGGGAATTTCATGAAGGTATCCACAGGTGCTGTGTGTTCATGGTTGCCATGGCAATGTTTCATGACCATCTTCTCCATCCTCCAGCTCTCACATCCTAGCTACCATCCCTACCTCCCAGTGGTAAAGGGAGGCAGATGCCCTGTTTAATTCTTAACTGCACCATGGCAAGCCATGGCAAGCGATATCCCACATCCTTCACCCTCCTTCCTTACTTAGTCCCCTCACACAGACTCTAAGCAAGTACTTTTTTCCCTTGTGTTCAAATGACAAAAGAGTTAGCTTGACTGTCCCAAAACCATCTGGGTCATGACAGGCTTTAGACTCAGGACTCCTGGGACCACTATCACATGGCTCTGCCCTTGCAGTTTAGAGTTTCTGGGGGAATCCCATGCCTTATGCATAAGCTGGGCATTCTGTCCTCAGTAAGTAGCAGGCCTGCCAGACACCAACATATAACAAGTGGGCACCCCTGGAAAGAGCCTCAGCCCACTGGGTTTGGGAATGACACCCTTCTTGGAGGTGGGGGAGGGGTGGGCTGGACAGAAAAGCCCCAGGTAATGGAAATGGAAATTCTAACCGACAGCCTGCACCTGGTGTTTTTGAGCCTCCCAAGACAGCTGAAGGGAATTATATGTGTGGCTTTGCCAGCCCTGGCTCCCCAGTCATAGTCCAAGGTGGCCTGGAGGAGCTCTAGTCCACTTCACAGAATGGCCACTCCTATGCTAACCTAGGTGTTGTATGGTAGCACTATTTAAATCTGTTCCTGAGGTGCCTTGGATCACACCTGGGATCATCCCTGACCTCAGCTCAGAGCCATACAGCACTGCCCATTTCTGAGACTTCCTCATCATATCCAGTACCTCCTGCCAGACTCAGGGTTTTCTCTTGGCTCTAAAGGAGAGGAATGAACATCCTGTCTCCCCAAAGGCTCCTGGGACTTAAAGGGAGACTCGGGGCCATTTGACCAGGTTGTAGGTCACAAGAAGGCCACAGGCCCTTCTCTAGCAGCCCCTGTTCATCTTACTGGGATCCTGAGCAGCTGGGTCATCCTATGACAAACATGTAAGCCCAGCCCCAGCCCCAGACACAGACATCACAGCTTCTGCAGGTGTGACTCAAAGACTCCAGGGCCTTGCACAAGGTCACAGGGAACTAGAAGAACAGGACAGGGGTTGTCTCAAGTCCAAGCCTCTACATTCTGGCCAAGCCTTACTGCACACAAACTACAGCTGCAGCTGTGGAGAAAGAAACCTGACCATGTGATCAGGCACTGGCTGTCCTCTAGGGCAGGGCACGAGTCTGGGCCCTGGGGAAACCCCAAGTATGAAGAAGGCAAGGTCCTTGGCCTTGAGTTACAGACAGTGAGGCAGAGCCGACACAACTGTGTGCAAATGACCACGGTCAAACCCTCATCTCGGTAGAGCTGGCCCCCCAGCTGCATAGACAGACTGCTAAATGTCAAGGGCCCTGCCTGACACCAGCATGAACGGGCAGGAGGTGACTTGTGTCCATGTACAGCAAGTGTTCTAGGGTGGCCGGTCTGGCCCACACCCAGAGAGGGTTCAGAACCCATCATGGATGTAGGAGAAGTGCCTGGAGTCTCCTTGCTGACCTGGGCACATTCTGGAAGACACATACCACAAGCAGCCTGGGTAAAGCCTGTGACAGTCTGAAGGAAGGTGCTGGAGGCAGTCTTCCATAGGTGGGCCTGCACTCTGCAGGGCCTGGGTGCCAAGGCTTATCCCTAGGACCTAGGAAAGGCAGAGCCACTCTGCAAAACAGACATCTACTCAGGCATGTTGTAGTTCTCACATCTACAGCATGTTAGTCTAGACTGATACCTCACCTGCCTGCAAGTCTGCGTCCTCCTGGAGGAATACCTTTGTGATTGTTACAATGCATCACCAACTCTTTGGAGCTTGACCTGTGGCTGATAAGAACCAATATGCAACTGGACTCACAGCTAAGCTCAGGCAACCACCTGAGCCAAGTGGATACCTTCCTCATCCTCTTGGGATCTTGGAACTCCTCCACCATGAGAATCCTGCCTCTGTGGGTCTAGTTCAAATCATCCTGGGATGCCAAGGGCACAGCTCCCCAGCGTGACACAGTGACACTGCAGTCAGGGGCAGATCCAGCTGGGGCTCTGACACCACCTTACATTCACAGGCAGTCAGCCAAGAGCTGCACCCTCAAAGGAAGTGGCCCGTAACACAACAGCAAAGGCCAAACCAAAGCAGGAGGCTATTTTTATCTTCAGAAGGATCTGCAGCTGGGACCCGGCAGCTACAGGGCATCCTGTGGCTCTGGACTCATTTCTCCCCAGTCCTTCACCAGTGCCCTGTCATCCCTTGACCTCCCCCAAGTCCTTCCCAGGGAGCTGAGAAAGTGGATCTGGTCAAAGAGACACATTCTTCATCCTGCTATCTCCAAGGGGCAAACTAATTAGTCTCCAAATATTCCAAATGGGTAATTGCTACCTGCATTAAAAGGGCAAACAGCCAGCAAGAAAACAGTGGTGGGCCGTTTCTGAGAACTCACGCCCTCCTCTCCCCTTCACCATGACATTTCTAGATGTACATGAATTGGGTAGCAGGTCTCTCACCAGTGTCCAGTGAAATTGAGAAACAGGACCGTCTAGGGCAGCCCCACACCTGGCTCAAACCCTTCTGCTGTGGTCATCTCTTATACACAAGTATAAGTGTGTGCACATATTCATACATACAATACACCAATCCATCTGTACACATACCTCATATATGTGCACATGCCACACAGGTTAAGTATGTGTACACCTTACATGCACAGTCACCTTATGTAGGTGGCACATGCACTCACACATGAGCACAAACATACACCTACATACATACACACATACACACACATACATACACACATACACAAATACACACACATACATATACACACATACACAAATACACATATACACACACATGCATGGACACATGAGTTTCAAGGAGAATGCTCACCCAGGATTTTGGCAAGCTGCTAAAGAGTTCCTAGCTCTGATGTGTGGTTTCCTGGGTAAAAGGAATGCTGTAGGCTGTAGGGAGAAAGGGAAGGAAAAGAGAGTAAAATGAGGAGGGGGCTAGTGAGGGCATAGGAAGACTAACAGTAAAATGATGAGACAGGCAAAGGGTACAGGAAGTCCTGGAAAGAGACCTCATCTCTACCCTACCAAGGCACATAGACTTCAGAGTGCCCCCAAGAAAGGCCCTACACCCCACCCCAGTCATTCACTTGCTGTGTGACCTGAGACAAGCCATTTCATTTTGCTGAGCCTGACTGGGCAAACACAAACAATTAGGTTGTTCTGTGTGGCCATTTGAACAATTCTGAGGCAGTGGCCTTCAAGAGGTTTCAGTTTGAGCCTGAGGCCACTGCCACTGCCTTGCCTAGCAAGCCCTGCCCTCTGTCCTCCCAACACACTCGCTTATTTGAATTAAAGCCAACTACTCCTTTGCGGAGGACACCAACACCTCCACCCCCACGGGGCAGCCTGAGTAACCTCCTCTGGCCTCAGCTCCCTGGCGCCATCCAAGGTTATCAGCAGCATGGCCCAGAAGAATCCAACTACTGAAATCATCATCACCCCCACAGAGGGAACCAGATGTGCTGCCCGTGTAGCCTCCACTCTGATACTGCCACAGAGTGGGCTTCCAGGTCTGTGCAGAGGGCTGCTTTGTACCTTTGCAGTAACAGAAGAACGATTTCCCCAAACATCTATATTCTGATGTGTCACACTGACTCCCCAAGGAGGGACTGCCCTGTGCGGCCTGTTTTGGCTTTCACAGACATGGCTGGTGGAAGTGTACCCATACCTGTTCATGCTATACAAACCTGATCCTGCATACATCATCGCCCATACACTGCATTCCATGGTCTTATTTGCATTAAGACAAAGTCTGAAATGTGCCAGTTACTGACTGGGTGACTTCTGAGAGGTGACTAGAAAAAAAAAAGAAAAAGAAACTCTGTGACCTAGTATTGCTCCAGAGTGTTTGCAAAGGGACCAAATAGAGGGGAAACACTCAAGATGACCCCAGAAGGCCTCCTGGAAGTGACTTTGAGAACTGGGTAACAGCCATCAGTAGCAGAGCCAAGGAAACATAAGAGTTGGGGAAGAAGGCGGCTCTATCCTGCAGCAAAGCCAAGAGCCCTTCCCTCCAGGCCAGCTCCCTTAGGAGGACAGAAAATGCCTAGCTATCCTCATTACCCCGGCTATATCTATCTCCTCCCCCAGGGCTGAGGTCTTCATATGTCAGATGGGAAGAGCAAGCATGGCAGCCTGTAAGAGAGTCCAGGAAAGCAGGTGAGACAGGGCCTGTGGAACTACACAAGGGCCATTGTCCACATTCTGTCCCTCTTCCTCAGGGGTGGCAGAGAATACTTCCTCCCAGAAGGAAAGTGGAATCAGGTCCTCACCCCTTCCCACCTCCCCACAGTGGCCCCTTGGGGCATGTGGCCAGAGTGGGGGGAGGGGTGCCAACCTCACCCCTTTGTCACTGAAGAAGCTTCTAAGGGATGCACAGAATCTGCCACTGTCTCCTTATCTAAAGATCATTGATAATTACAAGAAAAAAAACTCAATAAACCCAAGAACACAGAGACAACCTTCTTGGGATGATCTTAAATGAGCCCCGTGGGGTGCTTATTCCCTTGCTTAAAGGGTCAGAACTCAGATGGATGAAAGAGGGTTCTAAAAGGACCATGGGGGCCAACAGTGGACGCATACACTTGACCGAACACTATACACTGCACATGGCCCCAGAACCCCACAGGTGAACTCCATGGATTGGCAGATTGGCGACTTCAGCCACACTTGGCTCAGTGTCCTAGGCTCCGTTACAGGAAGAGGCTCCTTCCCCGTGGCTGTTGAGATGGGGAGCAGAGCCAAGTACAGTCAGAGATCCAGCCATAGAAAGGATGAAGAAGTTAACACTATCTACACATTGCCCCAGGTCTCAGGGGACATCACTAAGGTCAGAATGGCCTGTGTGTGGAATGACTCGTCAACTATGTAAACTTGCACAGAACACATGGAGCACCAAGGACTTTGCTCTTCACCGAGGAGCCAGCCAGCCCTATGACCCTAATCAGCCAGAATCCCCAAACTGGGAAAGGAGCCATTCAGAACCACGGTGAGCCACTGAAACCTCAGAGACTCCTTTATCCGCACTCTTGACCTTCCTCGCTAAGCCCCTTAGCCAGCCCTCACTGCCCTCCTTCACCACTGGGCTTCCCAGGTTTACTAGGGAGCACCCCTGGCCTCCCGCAGGCTGTACTTTGAAATTTCAGGAGTCCGGCTCCTGGAACATCAAAGATGACACTTGTCCTGCTTCCTTAACCCAGTGGCCTGGGGAAGTCCAGCCAGCCCCAGGGTCTGCGGGTCATACTCTACGAAGCTGGCTTTGATCAGAGACTCATTGGCCTTCTAGCCCCCATGTCCCACATTCACTTCTCAGGCAGGTGCAGTGGCTCTGTTGCTGCAGGCAGGTGGCAGCTGAGAACTACTGCCTAGACTCATGTCCCTTTCCCATTCCACCAGCCCTGCCCTCCAGGAGCCGCAGCCCATGTGATTACGGGTTAACGGGTTAACCGCTTTAATTTTAGAAGCAACCCCGAACAATGGTGTAGCAGACACTGGCTGTGCGTCTCACAATTCACGTTCTCTACATACTGGGACAGCAATATTTTTAGGCCCTATTCAAGTAACCCGCCCCGCCTGCCGATGAAATATTAATTAAAGGTTACACTTTCAGCCCTCAGAAAATGATTACACAAGATAGCAATTATATTTTCTGTATATTAAAACTGCACCTTGCTGTGCACAGGAATTAATAATTGCAAACCCAGTTGTTACAGTGGCACCATCAAAGCTGGAAGGAGGCGTGCCTGAGAGGGGAGAACAGACCCACAAAGAAAGTGGGTGACTTCAAAGAACAGAATCCCACATTCAGAGCTGGGATTGCTTCTCAAGGTCATTAACGATTCAGGATGTCTGACAGAGTGGCCCAGTTACAGAGTACACGGAGAAACAGAATTTAGAACAGGGTGCAGCTACTGCCTGGATTCTGGTGGCTAGACTGTCTGCAACCTGGCATCCCAGGGGCCAGTGAGGCAGCTCTTTGAGCCTCTTCCAAGGGACTTTAAGACTCAAGATAGCCAGAAGTTTGGAAAGCCAGCAATTCAAAACTTCCCAGTTCTCCCACTAAGGAAAATGGCAGCACATAGACCAGAAGATAGCAGTAGTGGCAGCCGCCTTGATCAAGCACCTACCGCAGCCTCCTCTGTGAAGCAGGAATTCCTATCTCCATTTTATAAAAAAAAAAAATCAAAGATTCAAAAACATTAAATGACTTGCCCACTATGACACAGGAAATGGCAGGATTAGGATCCAAACCGATTGTCCCACAAGTCTGTAAGTGCCAGGATGCTAAGTTTGTTCAGGGTAATGTCTCTACAAGCCACCTAACATCATGACCAACACATGGTCAGTAAATTTTACTAGTGTGTGAATGAATGAATAAATGAACCCCTGAATTAATCAATCATCCATGCTTGGGAGGTCAAACTCTACAAACCAGCAAAGCAGACTTATTTTCTTTACATTGCTCTGACTTTTGATGGGTCTTAGATTCCAGGGAGTAGGCATGCCTCTTGCATACATCAGACAGACATTATACCACCCCCAACCCATGGCCTCATTTTTCCCTTCAAGACACTGTCAAACATTTTCCACAAGACAAAATATGACACTGGTGGCATGTGTCATGAAACACTTATGGTTTATTTGACTCTGTGACAATAGGAAAATCAGATACTTTCTACAAAGCTCCCTAAAGAAACCCTTAGTGACCATGTCAAATCTCACCATGACCCTGAGCAGAGGTCCCAGGACCCTCTCTGCCCTTCAAGTCTGAGAATTGGTCACACAGAGAAGCCTTATTTCTTTTCGTGGAAGGCGAGCATTCAGGTCACAAAGGGGTGGATCCATGGGGAATGGTGGCTCTGCTGGTATCTCCTTGTGACCTCGAGGGCTGGCTAAATGCAAGGGAGAGTTTGCACCTAGAGATTGGAAGAGTGGGGATGCTGTAAGGCCACTCAGCTAGATCCCCTGTGGAGGAAGAGAAGAACATCCACCCCAGCCCCAGGCCCAAGCCAGCTCCTAGGAAGACAAAGACCAGCCTAGATGAACGAATTCTTCTAGGCATTCTGGTGGATGGTTCTACAGCATGGGCAAGCTAAGGGGATTGAGGGGAAGCCACCCAGGGCATCCAGTAGCTTCTGCACACAGGGTGCCACTCAGACTGAGTTCCTGGACACAGCCTGGCAGAGCAACAGAAGCCCATCGCCCTCACCAGCCATGCTGATGAGGGGACTGTTTGGCAGCAGCTGTCTGCCTCCCCAGCATGCAGCACAGTTGGCACTGATCTCGGGGCCAGACACAGATGTGGAAAGTTGCAAGCTAAGTGTAGTAGTGCATTAGAGTCCCAGAAACTTGGAGGCTAAGACCAAAGAATTACTTGAATCCAGCAATCCAAAGATAGCCCCACTGGCACTGAGACCCTATCTCAAAAACACACTAAGAACTCACCCTTGAGAATCATGCAGCGTACTGGGAGAGCAGAGCCATGAATAGTGGCTTCAGTATATACTGAGCAGAAACCCCAGCCAACCAGTTTGTGTATGATTCCCCTGGACCCTTAACAAGTTACCTCCTCAGAGGGAATGTCCCGGAGGCACCTTCCAGTCCAATCCTACAAAACTGTTTTTATCAGATTGCCCTCTGTGCTGAGGACAGCCTAACAGGAAACTTGGATAACGCCAAGGCCATGGGCACCGTGGGAAGGGACAGTGGGAAGGAGGAACTCTCTGAAGTGCCTTGGCAGCCAGAGAGCTCCATAGAACTAGGCCATCGGGCTCTGCTCTGGGGGCTGATTCATAACTGCTCCAGACACACTTAACAAGCAGGGGAGTCTTTGAATTTCTGTGGCCAATCTAGGCTCTGGGGTCCCACCTCTGCATCAGGCTAAGGCCCTTTCCCCATTGTCGTCATTGCATGAGTAGAACCCTACAGAAGGTTCCAGACCTTGTAGTGAGGCCGCCTCTCAGGAATCTTTTAACTTCACAGAATTTAAGCCCCTCACACTGGAGGGGACCAAGATGGCGGGTCTAACCCACCATGACTCTGTAAGGCTATTTTGGTTTCTTTAAACATTTCATTTCTTGCTTGTAAGTAGGGAAAGCAAACTACCCAGATCAAGGCCCCCACGGTTCTCAAATCCTACCATCTTTATTTAGCAAAGGAATCCCAAAGCCATTTACTCTTTCTGATTCCGCATTCATTTGCTTGACTCGGCCTCCTTGGTCACACAAAGCACAGAACCCAATGAGTAGGCAGGTACCCTACAAAACAAGGGCTACCTCCCTCACCCCTAACTTCCGGGCACTTCCCTGTTAAGCTAAGGCCTCTTCTGGGAGGTGGCAAAGCCTAAGGCATGAACATGGGTGGAGGAGGAACAGTCATCGTCAGAGGCAGCCACAGGCTACAAGAAACTGGCCCAGGTCACAGCAACCCAGAAATACCACTTCTAGCTTCGGCAAAGGCTCCGTTCTGGGAGTTCCTTAGCAAACCCTCCCAAAATTCCTCGGGGAACCTTTGTGAGCTGCTTTAGGGTCAGTTCTGAGTGGTGGGAGGTGGGCAGACCCACAAGGTTAGGGACCAGCAAACTCCAGCTGAGACTCCAGCCAAGGCAGGGTACCTTCCTGTCCCCAGACTGGCCTCCTGCAGTGAGAACAGGTAATTCTGGTCCAGTCCAGTCCCTGCACAGGACCACAGGGGCTCAAACTTAACTCGCAGGCTTCCAGGAGTGTACAGCATTCTAAGAGCTGGGTCCTCCTCCCGCTTCCTGAATATGTGGGAGACTTCATAAACCATAGCTGCTTCTCACAGCACTGAGATGCAGGAGCAGGCTAGTGGATCTCAATAGTTCCCAGGACCCTAAAGACAGGGGCAGGCACACAGGCGTAGATGCTCAGAGAGAGGAGGGTGCCCTGGGCTTCTTGAGACATCACAGACAGCAGGAGTACGGAGTTTGAGGTCACATCCAGCACGAGAGGGGGAATGCCCTGAGAACACACAAAGGTCACCATCGCTGAGGCATAAGCACTTTGCAGCCCAAGGTCTAAGAGAAGGGAAGCCACCTCCCTGAATTAGAAATATGTCCCCTCTTTCCTACAGGGGAGAAGCCATAGCCTAGCCAGGAAGGTCAGGCTTTGCCTATTTCCTGTTCTGAGAAGGAGGTAAGTATCCTTAGCTACACTCTGATTTCCTAGAGACTGACCCTCTAATGCCCTGGGTCCTGCAAGGAGTATGATACACAGGAGATCACAAAAAGCTAGCAGAGAGAGGGGCCCTGTCACTGTAGGGACCAATGAAGGCAATCTCCTGCCTAGGCTCAGACCCACAGCCAGGCCTTCCTGCACTGGTGGGACAGGCACAGAGAGGCCTGACAGCAGCGTGTGGCACAGACATGGACCTAGAGGAAGAAAAGTTGGGGAGGTGTGGTGGCCACTTGCAGAGCCCCAGACAGCCAGGCTCAGGAGCCTCCAGGTGTGAGTATATGGCCCTGCCCTGGGTGGTCCTGTGGAAGCAGGCACCAAGTTTACACAGGCAGCTCTCCCTACACATCTGTATGAGGAAGTTGGGGTCAGAGCTCCAGACTCAAGTCCTTCTTGCTGAATTCCCCTTCCAGACATTGTAGGGAAAGAGGAACCCTTATTCGCCAGCCACCTGCACCAGCATTTCTGCGCTGGGCGGCAGCAGCAGAAACAGGTTGTCCTAGTTTTCAACAGCATAGAACCTCACGCACAGTTCCTCTTCTGGGCCTCGGCAGCAGGCCGAGGCCTCGGGGAGGGTGCAGGGATTTCCTACAGGCTGGATTTTAGGTCATATCTCACAGGTTACCCTTGTCAATGCCCTCTGCAGCTTTCTCTACTTCCCCCAACCCCTCAATATTTAAGTCCCACTCAGCACCAGTCATGTGTGACCCCGGCTTATCTTTCCTCCAAAACCTACTGCTCTCTGCACCCACCCTTCCATCCCCCAATTCCCATTGGCCAAGACACCTGTCCTGAAGCATGCAACCAGAAAATTTTCCATTTCAGCTTTGTGGTTCTAGGGATGGGACATTGCACTTGGGTCATGCTGGGAAAAACACTTGACCCATGAACTAACTACATCCCTATGCCTCAATTGTCCCTTTTTGTTTAAGTCTAGATCACTGCTTAAGGCTGCTCATCACTTCTGGGCCTTGACAGAATCTTTCTCCCCAGCGCCACCCAACGCCAGCAGCCCAGCGCCTGCCCTCCCTCTGTGGCTGCCTCTAATGCCACCAAAGCTACAGAGCCTTCAGGTACATCAGTAATGCTTAACCCTCGAAGAGGTCATGGGTTGGAGACTTTCCATGAACAAAGTGTATGATATATGAATGTCTCTCACTAAACTGCTTTTTTTTTCTTTTCTTTCTTTTTAACTAATGTATTTATTTATTTATCTTTGATACATTTTCATGTAGTTCATGCTGGTCTATTAATCTGATGTTACTGAGGGTGACCTTGGGTATCTAGATAATCCTGTTATCTCCCACCTCCCAAGTGCTGGGCTGAGAGGTCTGTGCTATAGCACACCTGGTTTCTGTGAGCCTGACTTTGTGCACACTAGGCAAGCACTTCACCTACTGAGCTCTATCCCCAGTCCTGAGAATTTCTAAATGGAAACAACACTGACTGCTGAGCTATTAGGAGGTAGTGAGTCCTCGCAGGGCTTCGAAGAGCTTCCAGAATCTTCCAGACCTGACATGTCTCTGCATTTTCCCTTTATAATAACCCTGCAGGGCGAAATGTACATGTATATATCTTTGTTCATTTTACAAGACACACAGTCACTATTTCGAGGACTGTGTAAAGGTCAAACCTGAGATGATATGACAGACACCATGAACTCACTGAGGGGAACAAGCTGCACAAACAAACTAAAGGGCACCCAGAATGGAGACTACTGTGTCTGACCATGACAATTTGGGGGTAGTGAGAGATAACGACAGCCACACCTGCAGGCAGGGGACAGGACTGGGGTTGGGTAGATGAATGTTCAAGAGGCCTTTGGGATTATAACTTCCCTGATCTGTCTGGGAGGAAAGAGACTGGTGGGGCAATGGCGCCACGCCCCCTCCATGGGCAGAGCACTGAAGACATCTCATCTGTAGCAGAAGCAGGAGCATGCGGGGAGGAAGGAGAAACCTGGTGATGTTGCAGACCTGTGAAAGCTTGGGTTTTCTGGGGCCTTTTGCAGTTTGTTTTAGGATCCTTTTTTAATATCATTATTCAAACCGCTAAAAACATCTGAACTTTCCACCCCAAAGCTGACTCAAGGCACCTCACGGTGATGTCACTACGAGTGAATTCAAGTTGTTGACATTTGAGAAGCCACCGTGTTCTGACACTGAGGAAAAGGTCACTGCGTGAAGGGTGCCCTGTGAACCATGAGTGTGCATGGAATTATGCTCACAGTGATGCCCACAAGCTCAGACAGATGTCTCATGTAGCCACACCCCTTCCTCTAGCACTGTCCTAGCATGAAGCCTCGCCTTCAGCTCACCATAAAGGAGGGCTAAAGTGAGAAGGGCGCTCTCAGAAGGGCCCACCATCTCTCCCTGAGGAGAAACTCACTTAGTCTTGAGCAAGGGGAGACTGGGGTCTACTGCGCTGAACAACCACAAGTGCTTGTCTAAGAGTGAGCCTCAGACCTGGAGCCAGAAGCCAGACTTGGGCACACAGCAAAGAGGCCTCCAGTTAATTCTCTTCATGCTGACGCTGCCTAATAGAATGAGAGCTATGAAGGTCATGGTGGGGAAGGGGCTGAAGGGCCTGGGGTCCAACAGACCCCGCTTGAGTGGACTGGGAGGTAGAAAGAATGGACAACACTTCCAAGCAAAAAGCAGAGGAGTGGGAGGGCCCATCTCTGGGGCAGTCAGGTGCATTCACAAGCCAGAAACGGGAACTAAAAATTTAGACTAACCCAGGCATGGGCCAGGTATGAATTCAAACCTTGAGACAACACTGTATTTGGGACTAGCTTGCTACTAAGCCCAAAGGCTGGAGTTTGGGGGCTCAAAAAATCTCCATGTCTACATGGGGAGAAAAAATGAGACTTGAGTTTAGATCCGGCTCAATCTAAATCTTGAATTCAGAACCTGCTATGGGGTCTTCATGAGGCTCACCAAGGACTTTACATCGATCGGAGTCTGAAGGCCCCTTACCTCCCCAGGACTCATGTCCCCCACAACATAGTCCCCTCCCCAGCCAAGAGGGCAGGAAGCGTGCACAGAGAAACTCACCTTCCTTGCACTGTGCAAATTACAGCTACACCATCCAATGACAGCATTTTACCTCAAGTCCTGCTGGCCCAAGATGGCTACCCAGCCAGGCTGCCTCTCTCTCCCATAGAAGTCTCCCTTAAGGCATATGAAGAGGTCTCCTGACTGCAGTGGAAGAGTCATCAGGACTGCCAGCATTGTGCCCAGTCCCTCTGGGCCTAGATACAGCCACATGGAGCTCCTATATCTTCTGCTCCCACCTAGAAAGGCATCTGTCTTAGTCAGGGTTTCTATTCCTGCACAAACATCATGACCAAGAAGCAAGTTGGGGAGGAAAGGGTTTATTCGGCTTACACTTCCATGCTGCTGTTCATCACCAAAGGAAGACAGGACTGGAACTCAGACAGGTCAGGGAGCAGGAGCTGATGCAGAGGCCATGGAGGGATGTTCTTTACTGGCTTGCCTCCCCTGGCTTGCTCAGCCTGCTCTCTTATAGAACCCAAGACTACCAGCCCAGGGATGGTCCCACCCACAAGGGGCCTTTCCCCCTTGATCACTAATTGAGAAAATGCCTTACAGTTGGATCTCATGGAGGCATTTCCTCAATTGAAGCTCCTTTCTCTGTGATAACTCCAGCTGTGTCAAGTTGACACAAAAATAGCCAGTACAGCATCCATCCTGATTCATAGTCTTTCCTTCCTTTCTCTTCTCTAATATTGACCCATCCCTTACGCTAAAAGCACCGTAACAAATACCAATTGGATAATGAAAGGGGTGAGTAACATGGAGTACAAGCCTGTATGCAAATGTCACAGTCAAACCATTATTCTGTATGCTACGCTACAAAGGCATTAAAACTGAAACAAAAGGATATAAATATGGGCCGAGAGCTCTGCACTGATGCCCTGTGCCCCCTCTCTACAGTGCCCAGCGCGGAATGGCAAATGTAAAGTCAGACCCTATGGATCAGGAAGCTGGGAGTCAGGGGTCTCAGCAGGGGAAGCTTGTGAATGAGCTGCAGAGATCAGGTCTACCTGACTGCACTTTACTTTGGGACCCACCCTGAGCTGCTCACACAGCTGTTCTGTGCTTGGGCTTTGCCAGGAACTGGCCCTCCAGCTTCTACACAGGTCCTCCGGAGGACTTCAAGCAAAGAAACCTGGCAACCAAGTCCAGTTGCAGAAGAACACTGGAAGTCACCACCACGCTTGCTGGATCCCTTTCTCTTAAAGACAGGTCGCTAGTTCTTTTATTGAACAATCCGTGGTTCTGTGCTCTTGCCGTCCAAAGTGACCTGCATGGCCACCTC
Organism: Mus caroli; assembly: GCF_978045245.1. Lineage (NCBI taxonomy): Eukaryota > Metazoa > Chordata > Mammalia > Rodentia > Muridae > Mus > Mus caroli. The sequence continues at coordinate 22,979,828 of NW_028227269.1, read as the reverse complement.
TCTGTGGTCATCTCCACAGGGTAAATGAAGGCACAGAGGTCTTGTGAGCTGTCTGTCATCTAGCACTAAGATGTGATGGTGGTAGCACATGCCTTTAATCCCAGCACTTGGGAGGCAGAGGCAGGCGGATTTCTGATATTATGTTGGGATCTAAATCCAGGCCACACATGTAGCTCCAAAGTCTACCCACCACAGCATTGGTCACCTGATACTTCAGATCTCAGTCACCATCTGCATCTTCACAGACCCTACTCACCCTCCTCCAGCTGTACTGCATTGGGCCACACTGCCTCTCAGAGCAGAGACAGCAATGGAGTCACGATGTGACACCAGCCAGTCTCCGGGTCTCTCCTTCTGTTCCTTAAAGAGTAGTCACTTGAGGCAGGGATGGATGGTTCAACACCTCCTGACTCACACGCTCAGGAAGATGACTTTGAAATTCAGCCCTGTAGTGGCCTCCTGGGTCATTAGGACTCACAGCCCAGAATGTAGCTAGTGATCAAGTGAACAGAGGAGAAATCTCAACTGGTTTGCTCTCACCTACTGATGCCCGTGGACTTCTGGGTCTCAAAGGACACAGAGGTATCAACAACCCAGAAGACCACAGAAGGAAGGTGCTGGGAGCCAAGAACAGATGCCATGGGATGGACTTCTTGCCAAGAAGTGCCAACAATGGGTAGTCAAAGAATTAAAGTCATGTGACCAAGCACTGAAAAAGAGCAGGTATCTTTTCAGCTGCCCAGTTATGGTATTTAGCATTCAGCCCACCCCTCCTTCCCTCCCTCCCCCTTTCTCTGCCCTGCCTTGTGACAATTATAACAACCTATCCTAACTCTTGAGCTGTCTTCACACCACCTTTTTGGAAGGTTCCGGAGGAGTTGCCATGTGTGCTTCACAAGATGGTAAGGATGGTCGCACCCTTAATAAAATAACTATGGCTGTTTGCTTAAAATGCAACTTGCTGTTCAGGAGAGTCCTTTCTTGCAAATGGAAACTAATTCTCACAAATATTTTTGATGAATGAGCTATTCTCTCTGAATAAATACTTTTTGCTCCATTTTTATGGTGCCTAACAGTTTGTGGAGCTGAGTTTTACATCCCATGTAAGTGATACAAAGTAGCCCACTAGCCGATGGTTGGGATACAGTATAAGTGAACCAAACAGACTAAACTGAACTATCCAATCTAATTAGTACAATATCCTATAAGGGGTGTGGTTTTATTGGGGATGAGGAGGTTGCTTTGTAACACTGAAGTCGCACATGATCTTCATGACCAAGTTAAATCATAAGTGCTCATGAAATTCAGCTACCCATTCACACCTTCATAAACCCTCCAGAAAAGATCTCTGACCCACAGCTCTCTGTTGTCTGTCCAGGAATCTTCTGTCTACATGGATAAAGTCTCCCTGTAAACCTTTCTGTGTATCATCATGATGGTTTGGGCCTTTTTGTTTTCACATGGTAATATACGTTGGCATCTCCAAAGCCCGCCTCGTCTTGCAAAGATCAGTGTAAGCTTCCACTCGTAGATGTTGGGATTCCTCTGCTGCCAATCTAGTCCACAGCTATAACAAATCTTGCTGCTGAGCGAGGCTCTCTATTGGCTTAGTTTTGCTTGCACCTCCACAGTACTCTACATCTGAAGGGCAAATCCCTAGAAGGATCGGCAGCCGCACCAGACGGTGGCTGCTGGGACATCCAGTTCCAAGGACTCATCAGCCTTTCAGGGATGAGACAGCCATTGCTGCACTGCCTGGACCTCAAGCAGTAAGCCAGCCTAGTAAGATAAGTCTGTGTGTGTGTGTGTGTGTGTGTGTGTGTGTGTGTGTGTCTGCCTGCCTGCCTGTCTGTCAGCCTGTCTGTGTATATATGTATATGTGTTATATGTTTATGTATATGATATCCATATGTATATGGCTTATATATGCACACACACACACACACACACACACACACACACACACACACATTTATTCTATTGGTTCTGTTCCTTAGAAAACCCTGGCCGGGCATGGTGGCACATGCCTTTAATCCCAGCATTTGGGAGGCAGAGGCAGGCAGATATCTGAGTTCGAGGCCAGCCTGGTCTACAAAGTGAGTTCTAGGACAGCCAAGACTACAAAGAGAAACCCTGTCTCAAAAAAGAAAGAAAGAAAGAAACAAAGGAAGAAAGAAAGGAAACTGACTAACACACAAGGCGCTGGCTAGTTGGTGTGAGTGAGTCAGACTGGGGCAGGTGTTGGTAAAATGAAAGGGGCTGTGTTATGTATATGTCACTATGTGTACAGTTTATGTGGGTATGTGCCGCATATACATGCACATATGTCAATGTGTGTACAGAAGCCAACGTTTGGTGTTAACATTTTTTATTCCTCCTCACTGGGACATTACAGATGCAGGCCGAAGCTCCTGCTTCTTACAATGGTTCTAGAGAGCCAAGCTGGGGTCTTTGCATTATATAGCAGGCACTTTAACAACTGGGCCCTTTTTTTTTGCCTTCAACACGCCCCATATACATAGCTGACCCATTGCCTCATAGGTAAGCTTTTCCTTAGGCTATGCATCCTTGACCAGAATGTACACAGCTATAGATTCAAAGTAGTTAATAAACACTCCTTTGGGCAAATAACGATTCAGGGATATTTCAAAAGCAGATTCATCTCTTCCCCACAGTATTTCCGTGAGCAACACTAAAGGCTGCCTGAAGGGCACAGGCCTGGTCTCCATGCACGATCATTTGAGATATGTCCCTCACAGGCTCACGTGTTTCAACACTTGATCTCCACTTGGTGGCAGTGTTAGAAAAGATGGTAGAGCCTTGCTGGGGGAAGGACATCACTGGGCATGGACTTTGAGAAGTCACAGCCTCTCACCCAACTTGTAGTTGGCTCTCTCTGCTTTTCCTTGTGGTTGAAGATGTAATCTCTCAGCACCTTGCTCCTGCTACTGTGCCCGCTGTATGCTGCCACATTCCCCTGCCATTGTGGGCTTTACCTCTGGAATCGTAAGTTCAGACAAACCCTTCTATTAGCGTTTTGGTCATGGTGTTTTATTACAGCAACAGGAAAGTCACTAGTACTCTGTAATAGCTGAACAGGGCTTGAGCTGGCTGGGAAGAGTCCCAAGACAGCCTGAGGTCCTTCCTGAAAGGGACACCTCAGCTTCTAACCTAATTGGGGTTACTATTGCTTCAATGAAACAGCATGACCAAGTGCAGCTTGGGGAGGAAAAGGTTTATTTGGCTTACGCTTCCATTAAGCAGTTCATCATCAATAGCAGGGAGGACAGGAACTCAAGCAGGACAGGTACCTGGAGGCAGGAGCTGCTGCAGAGGCCATGGAGGGGTGGGGCTTACTGACTTGCTTCCCATAGCTTGCTCAAACTGCTTTCTTATAGAACCCAGGCCATGAGTCTAAGGGTGGCTCCACCCACAATGATCTGGGCCCTTTTTCATTAATCATTAGTTAAGAAAATGTGCTAAGGACTTGCCTAGAGCCCTGTCTTGAAAGGGCATTTTCTCAGTTGAGGCTCCCTCCTTTCTGACAACTCTAACCTGTGTCAAGCTGACATAAAACTAGCCAGCACAGCTTGTTAATGCTCAGAGCATTCCCGGGGATTCATAAGTCCTTGGGGTTTAGGGTTATACAATGATCATTTCCCAGGGTGCAGCTACCCTGGAAACAGACTCAGCATAGTCACAAGTGGAACACACATACACACACACACTGTGAGCCACTTGGCAATGGCTTCTGCTTCTTCTACTCTTAAATTAACATTCAGTCCAATGTGAAGGAGCAATAGTGAATTCTTTCTTCCTTTCTGGAAAGATCTGCCTGAGATAAAATGTCTCTCCACTCAGTGAAAACCCTTGAAAAAATTCATGACAAGCCCAGTTTTGGTTATTTGTTTTTGTTTTGTTTTGTTTTTAAGACAGAGTCTCACTGTGTAGCCCTAGCTATCCTGAAACCCTATCTGTAGACCAGGCTGGCCTCAAACTCAGAGATTCAACCTCCCTCTGCCTCCCAAGTGCTGGGATTAAAGACATGTACCACCACTGCCCAGCTAACAAGCCCAGTTTTTTTTTAACACAATGTTAAAACAAGAATCTAAGTCTTGAGTTGGCCTCAAGCCCATCCTCTAATCAAAATTGGTGTTTATCTGTATTAAAATTGCTCCTAGAGCTAGCCAAATGTCTCAGCAGGTCAGGCACTGGCCATACAAGACTGACACCTGACTTTGATCCCTGGGTCCCAAATAAAGGTAGGAGGAGAGGCCTGCCTGGGAGATGCTGTCCTCTGACCTCCACACCCACACCACAGCAGAAGACACACACGTGTACAAACAATGGGTTTTAAATTACCTCTGTCTGAAGGCCAATGCCATTTTCACTAAAATACTCTTTAGATCAAATAAATATCAAGGGTTTTCTTCGGACTTTCTCCTTCTGAGGCGTATGCTTTCTGGGAAAGAAATGTGGGTAAGAATATAAAATGAGGAGAAGCCAAGAAGAGGAACTGTGGGCTATCCATGGTCACCCAGGGCCTGAGAAAGCAAGCAGCCAACTCTGTCCATTTGCCCCCTGGGGAGACACAATGTTCCTTCTCTTTCCTCCTTCCTCTAATCCAAAATGCCCTGTCAGAGATCTGGTATGAACTCTGTACTCCCACAAGAGTGGGGAGCAGCACCCCTCAGTTATGTGCGCATTTTAAACTTGTAGAGGGTTGATTTCTCTGCCTATAATGTTATTCTCCCCTTTCACCCCTCAGCCATCAAGCCAATTCAACAGTACACATGGTCCTTTCCCAAACAAGTTGTTCCAAGATGTTCTGTGTTCCAACCAATCCTAAAGCAGGGGCAGGAAGCCTTTCCAAAAACACAGGGCCCAACTCTTGCCCCTTGCAGCTAGCTCCCTACACTATAGCTCCAAAATTAAGACAGGGGGCCAGAAATGGGAATGGATATCTGTAATCAGGAATCTGAGGCAGGAGGATTGCTACAAGTTCAAGACAAGCTTGAACTATGTAGTCATTATCAGGTCTTCTAAAGCTATACAGCAAGACCCCATCTTAAGTAAACAAACAAGAAAGATTGAATGTTAATAATATGGAGGACTCTCCAGGTTTTCTATGCTGTAGCTGTCTGGGCATAGCAAACATTTCACAGTTCAGAGGCCCATGGACATGGATCAGACACACACAGTTTGCACTCTAAGAGATAATCTGCCAACTGCCACTGAGTGAAAGAATGGAGAACTGTGAACTCCATAGATGTGAAGAGCAGAGAACCCCCCTGCTAGTGTGGCTTTTACAGCAACAGTAATTTTACCTTCCCCTACCCAACTCAGCCCCCACCTCCCTGAAAGCCTCACTGAAACAGGTTCAAGTGTCTGTAATGCAGGAGGCAGTTGGTACACAGACTCTGGACCTGTCTGCACTATCTATGGAAATGCTGCAGCTTAGATGCTTTCCAGAACATTCTAACTGCTTGACCCAGAAATCCCCTTGCTGGGAACCCGCCCTAAGGAAATTATTCAAAAGAACAAGAATGCTATCTATGTGCCCGAACCATTTCACTGCACTGGTGGTCTCTATAAATTAAAATAGGAATGGAACATCAATCTTCGACATCTGGACAGCGAAAGAAAACTGTCACACGACAGGGGAGAGACGGCACTTCTCCATTAGGAGGCTGTTCTCAAGCTCATCACTTACCTGTCTCTAGCTGTCTTTCTCTTTGTTTTAGAGAATGGTCGAGGAAAGCGTGTGCTTTTGTTTAGTTAGGACAGTGGAAATGTGGGGCTATGCTTTTAACTCCTTTGAGATTTTACTCCAAGGAAGTCACACAGGCTGCTCTGCTCTTTCCTCATGGGAACAATGTAGGTGCCCAATAACAAGCGGTGTGTTAAACAGCAGACACACACCCGAAGGACATTGTGCTGCCAATCAAAGCTATCATACAGAATATGATGCATGACTCAAAATTATGGCATTCTGCTCAGCGGTATAGAAGGGTGGTCTGAAATGTTAGATGGAGAAAGCAATGAACTAAATTCTCTTTACAATCTTATTTTCCTCTGAGTCTTTAATTTTTTCATCTCAAATAATAATAAAATCTTTGAATACAGAAAAAAAAGTGTTCCTAGAGGCGAACCTCATAATTTAAAGGTAAAAATATCTAAGGTTTAAATGTTAAAACTAAAAAACTCTTAGGAGAAATCTTAAGATCTTGAACTGTATCTTGTCTTTATAAATGTTCAAGAGCCTGGATTAGGTAATATTCCTAAGTCCTGGCATCAAATGCACAGCAGCCAGTAGGGCAGGGAAGAATAAGCAAGCAGATTAAAGAAACTGAAGTCAGCCCAGGAATTGGGGTGAGGGGGGGGGGAGTTTTCAAATCGCCTATTCCATAAAGGCCTAAGATCCAGAATTTATTTAAAAGGTGGAGGGTGGATAATGAGAATGAAAGAGGAGAAGGAAGGGGAGGAAGAGAGAATGGAAGAGGAGAAGAGAGAAAAGGGGGAGGAGGAAGAAGATGGATAAGAGGAAGAGGAAGAGAGTGAAGAGGAGGAAGAGGGAGGAGAGAAGACATCCAACTCCCACAGGGTCAGGAACTTCATCAAAGTAGTATACTAGTAGAGGGACCATTAGTCCCTGGGACTTCAACAGTGGAACAGGCAGCTCTCAGGGCAGGGGTAGCAGAGGTATTTGTTCCCTCTGGGGCAGGGCTGGGACATGTGCCTCTGATTTCAACCACAGGTCTGAGCTCTCTGTCCTGAATTACCAGGAAAAGAAGCCTGGGACCTATCGACACGATGGTCAGGCAGTCCAGACACAAGGACGCAACCACCAGATCCAAGCTTCAGTTCCAATACCCTGAAAATGAAGAAGCCAAGGGGTAGAGATGGGACAGCACTAAACTATCGTGACTCTGCCCTTAGAGCTGTGTCACTGAGGCCACCAATCAAACACTTGAAAATGTCCAAAGATCACAGAGCGTGCCTCTCCTCTGGTTTTTCAGAGAGTCCCTGCACGTCCGCGTCAGAGATTTTCGAAAAGTCACAGGCAAATGGAACAGGAGTCCTGGTCCTACCCCTGACTCCATGGACAGGGATGGTACGACGTCCCTCGCCTTGTGTAACAAGAAAGGACAAGGGCCCTGCAGCCCATGCATTCTCTCTGCCCCCACCTCAGCAACCGTTTGTCAGTTCCTCCACCAGGCCTGGGAATGAGGAAGGTACTAATTTGATCATGGTTCTGGAAACAGGGCCTGGCAGAGCCAAAGCCAACTAGCCACCAGGAGTTACCTAACCCAACACAAGGGGAAGCTCAGGAGCTTTGTCACTTTAGCAATTGACATATTATTTTATTTCTGATAGAGAAAGGAAAATGCCATCATAAATTAACTTCTCGCTCCTTGAGGAACTCCTCGTTGACACTCTAAGGCAGTTCTTAACCCATAGGTTCTGACTGGCCCCCACAGGTATTGCGTCTCAGATATCATGGATATCAGATGTTTACATTACAATGCATAACAGTAACAAAATTAGTTGTAAAGTAGTAGAGAAATCATTTTATGGTTGGGGGTCACCACAACATGAAGAACTGTATCGAAGGGTGGCAGCACTAGAAGGTTGAGAACCGCTGCTCTAAAGTTCAAGAACTTTGGAGGTGAGAAGGACACGGTAGATGACAGAGAGGTCCCTTGTCCTTGTCATATGTGATGTCATGTGGCTGTGGAGCTGGAGTCTAGGAATGGGATGATGGCCCAGGATCTGGGAATATATTACAGCCACAGCACAGACCCAGCCTCCAAGCCAAATCTTCCAGAATGAGCACCATACACAGGAGTGGGGGCTACTTCCAGGAGCACAGGGGTCACCAGCCCAAAAGCTCTGCTAGGCCTTGACTCTCTTTCAAAAGAAACCTGGAACCAGTTAGCACTAACTGAAACTAATCACATACCTCCAATGCCACCTTCCCGAAAGCCTGCCTCAGAGCTCTGCCTGTGGAGACAGTGGGGGTGCAGTCCTGTACCCAGGGACCTGACTGAGCTACAGGAGAAACCATGGGATGAGCAATACAGCCATAGGGTGAGCCCTTGGAGCAGCTCCTGAGGCACTGGCACCCCAGGCAGGCAAGCAGAGAAGACAAGAATGGCAGGCAGGCAGGCCCCAAAGGCGGGGCTAATAGTCGAAGAGGCGTGTCAACAGCGCAGGTAACACTTGGACAGGCTGCTAGAGTATCACATCTGGTCCGATGCAGAGTGATCTCCTACCCCAGGATGTCCCCACAGGTCAGCCTCCAGTGGTGACCTAGAGAAGGCCCAAGGCTGGACAATGCTGAGCAAGTGCCTGGCACAGACAGCCATGTATGGGCATGAGGGGGCCACAGCATTGGCAGAGTGGGACCAGCACTGGGTCACACATGCCACAAGGCCTCACTTTCCTCCTAGCTCCTCCCCTCTCCTCCTGGTCCTTATCATCTTCCTATAGGCAGGTCTCCCAAATCCTCATCCCACTCCTACCCTCAGAGCTCCCGGAAATAATCAGGCCACTGCGTTTTCTTTTGTATGTTTTGAAGACAAGATCTCATGTAGCCCAGGCTGGCCTCGAACTCATTTTATAGCTGAGGATGACTCTGAACATCTGATTATCCTGCCTTCTCCCCCTGGATGTCAGGATTACAGTTCTGTAGCACCATGGCCTGTTTAGGCAGCACTGGGGACTGAGCTCAAGGTTTCGCACAGGCTAGGCAAATGCTCTACCGAGTAAGCGACATCCCTACACCTCAGTGGCTTTCGTTTCACACAATCACTATAACACATCAGTCTCACAGAACCCCTGCCAGGCTGGGATTGTTACCCCACTTTCCAGATGAAGAAACTAAGGCTGAGGCAGACAGGAGTCAAACCACCAGCCAGGAAGAGGTAGTCCTGGTGCCCAGCCTGTCCAATAAGCTGGAAGCCAAAGAGCAGCTGCCAGCTCTATGGGCTTCCAAAATTGGCTCACTCCCCTCCTCCTCCCTTGTCCACTGTGGGCTGGAAGCTGATGTAACTTCTGCATCAACACCCCGGCCGGACATGAGGCGCACTCAGTCTTATAGGTGTGCTCTTGACCTCATTTAGAGCAAGCTTTCTGGAGAGTCTAGCAAGGCTGAGGCTCGGTACACGCGTGGAGCACAGCCATCCCTGACCTAGGACCCATCCTTGCATGCTTTCTCATATGCTCATTCTCCCAACGCCTGTGTGTGTGTGTGTGTGTGTGTGTGTGTCCTCCCTCCTACCCCCATCTCCAAGGCCATCAGATTAGATGGGACTTCTTCCTCATAACCTCATTTAAACCCCATTTCTGAATGCCACTCGATGTTATTTAGGGTCAGGACTTGGATATGTGACTGAAGAGACACATTTCAGTCACCAACAGTCACTTGGCTTCAGAGCTAGAATGGCTGACCCCAAAACAGATCTTCTGTCCTCACCAGTAGCCTCCCTCTGGTTGCTTTACCAGCTGCAAGTTAGAGACACCTCCAAAAGAATCCAAGAGGCATTCTCCGATTCTTTTTCTTTTTTAAGAATTATTTATTATACATAAGTACACTGTTGCTGTCTTCAGATGCACCAGAAGAGGGCGTCAGATCTCATTATGGGTGGTTGTGAGCCACCATGTGGTTGCTGGGATTTGAACTCGGGACCTCCAGGAGAGCAGTCAGTGCTCTTACTCACTGAGCCATCTCGCCAGCCCTCTAAGAGGCATTCTCAATACACACACACACACACACACACACACACGAACTAAATTCCACCAACAGCAGCTCTTTGGATGGTGCCAACATTTCAGGATCAGCAGACATCCCTGCCCTCACCCCCACCCCCACTCCTACCTGCTGATGAGGTTAATGTCCCGAGTGGAAACTGACTGTCACAAGGCTACCTGAGGCTTCGTTGTTTCTGTTTAACTGCCCTTTGACCTAGAAAGATGGACATCTCTGCAGGAAAGATCAAGGTAAAAAATCCTCTTAATAGTCTCCCCTAGAGGCAACACCACCCAGAATTCCCTCATGATAGGACACTTTTGTATGCAGCTTCAGAGAGAAAAATAACTGCTGTACAAGACACTCCCTCCCCTACCCCCACCTGGGCCCATGCAAAAGCCATAAAGATGGCAGGTGCTGGCCTGAGATTAAGAGAATTCCAGACAAAAAGCACATGAGTTAGCATCTGTGGCTGTCCCTGGGTAAACTCCACACAGATCAAAACTCTGTGCCTTGTGGAATTCCAGTCATAGAGATCTGCAGTCAGTGTTCTGTGTCCCATGACCAGGAGTCACCGATCCTTTGCAAACAGTGACAATAAACACATCAAGCAATTTCTCTTCCTTGGGCTATCACCAATCTCAGCCTTGAATGTGTGCTTAAGTAGATTATGTGTGAATGGTTTTACAACTTGGAGGAAGGACACCTCGAGGAAGCCAAGCAAGCAATCTTTCCAACCAGATCCACTTGCACGGTGACCATAAACACACACACCACACACACTCAAATAAACTGAAGGGCATTTGATTGACCTCTACAGGGGGAGGGGGCTGTGAAAAGTTCCAGCACACCACAGGAGCACCTGTTGGGTGGAACGCAGGCCTCCAGCCATGATAAACTGAAGGTATGACTTAAAAACAAAGCATGCCAGGTGTGGCGCATGCCTTAAATCCGAGCACTCTGGGAGGCAGAGGCAGGTGGATCTCTGTGAATTCAAAGCCAGCCTGGTCTACATAGTGAGTTGCTGAATCACCAGGCTTGAATGTCCTCTAACACTCTGGATGACATTGGGCAGGGATGGGAACTCCCCCATCTATCCTGCATGGATGAAGGAGATATTCATTAAGTGCAGACTTCGCCTTCTGGAGTCAGAGGATGAGAGGGGTGGATGTGTTTCCTGTGCCTGTAGAATTGAGTACTGACCACAAAGGTCCAAGTGCAGATAGAAAGTAGGACCGAGTCCCAGAGGTCTTCAGCATGGCGGGCAACTGGGGTTTACAGTGACTTGTTACCTATTTTATAAAGAACCAGAGTGGGAAGTTAGAAGATTCTCAACACAAAGAAGGATAACTGTTAAGGACCTAGGAATGCCGATTTGGTCACTGTAGGTTATATGAATGTTAAATTATCATACCATAGTCCATACATGTATATAATGATGAGACACTGATTCAATATTTTATTACGTTTCTTTGAAAACTTGAGCTTGAGTCCTGCTGAACCTGAGTGCCTGCTTCTCATTGCCCTGGAGAGGGAAGCCTCAGCCAATTGGTACTATGCAGTGACAGTTTAGCTGGGCTCTTCTGTTACAGAGATTGACTCAGAAAGACAGAGGCTGGAGCCCAGGGCAACCCCCAAGCCTCTGCCCTCGCTGCTCACAACGTGAGGGTGTAATGACTGTCCTCCGGCTTGTTTTGGTTTTGGTTTTGGTTTAGAGCTGGTGGATTGTGTAACCCCAGGGACCCTGAGACTTCATGCTAGCCAAAGCCATGCTCTCACCATGCCAGCTTTCCTTTGCTGGCCACAGGAGGAGTTTTTAAGTCCTTACTGATGCTCCTATCTCCTGGGTAGTTTATTTTGGCTCTGATCATTAACCGTACCTGAACATAAAATTACCCAGAACAGAAAACGCCTTTGTGCCTCTCCAGACATCATCCTTCCTCCTGGAGTGCTGGAACTGTAGCCTCAGGAGGAAATACTGGAATATCAGGGCTCTGCTCACTCCCTGGGCTTCCCGATGAGGCAGGGTTCTGCTACATTCTAGCTGAGGCACAGAGCTGGGCCAGTCAGTGGGGATTATAAAGCTTTCTGGGAAATATAGAGACATATCAGCACTCAATCTGACATCAGCCCACCAGACTTGTCATCCAAACTAGTCTGGAAGCTGAGGTATGGAGATCCCAAGTTCAGTACCAAGCTGGGCTCCAAGCCAGCCTGGGCAACTTGATGAAACCCTGTCTGAAAAGACAGTGAAAAAGAAAACCGGACCGTAACCTGTGACGTTCTGGATGAGCATACTGGCTCCAGATTTAATTCCTAGCCCCTGATTTCTAAATACTTCTGAATGCTCACCATGAATTGGTGGTCTTGATTTCTCCAAAGCCTCCTATTACCTGTGAGCCCAAATAAACTCTTCATATTGTCAAGTATCCCACAGGAAGGAGTAAGTAACAGCTCCAACAGGCTTCATTCTGGTCACATAAGGCGATGGGAAAGATCTATGTCCTCAGATCATCTGAGCTGACTCCAAGGGAAGGATGCAGAGAGAAGGGACTGTCCTCAGACTCTCCAAGGGGGCTGTCACTTTTCTATGTGCACACTAGCTTCCGTGGGACAACAGCTCCAAAGTTGAACTCTCAAGCCACACTCAGAAAAGGCCAGCAGTCCCCTGGAAATGGGCTTCCTTACAGAGTGAGGAATGGGTGGCTCTTCTCACCTGTGAGCGAGTGTCAATCAAGGGGCTCAAACACAGCAGCGCGCGGAGTTGAAATGCCAGCATCCAGGGAATCCTGGAGCCTCCCTCCCCCCTCCCCCCCTCCCCCAATAAATCAAAAGCCCTAACAAAGTTCTGCTTTCTGCAAACTGGAACCTTCCTCATTCTGGTGGAAGCCTGCCTCAGACATTCAGGCTGAGATGCAGAAGCAACCCCTCAGCTTAATCTTGTGGGCTACTTGCTCCCGGAACACACCAGGGCTGCAGAGTCTACAAAGCCGAACCTCCAGCCCCGCCATCTTAGCGCCAACAGTGACTGGACACGTGGATGTTTCTCAGGACAGAGACCTGGCCCTCCTCATATTTACAATCGAGCTGGTCGACTGCAAAGAGGCTTTTCTGAGGTGTGATGGAGAGGGTGTACCTCCCCAGTTAGCCACTTTGCAGACATATGGCCCACTATGCCACCAGTTACAAAGTGATTACTGGAGCAGCCCAAACAGATTTTTGTTTTGTTTTGTTTTGGGGGTTTTTTTGTTGTTGTTGTTGGTTTTTTTTTTTTTTTTTTTGTCAAAGTGAAGGTGTGATTCTCTCAGATTCTGTGAGAACACCACACACACACATACACACACACACATATATTTTCACCAACCCAATCTGTTTCCTGGCAGCTGATGGCTGCAGGGCCTGGAAGCCAGTTTAGATGACTAGAGAGTCACACAGGTGAACCTGCTGAGCTCTGGAGGGAGGTGGAGCCCATGAGGTACAGCTCCAAAGCCCCCTGTGCACTGGGGACTGTGAGTAGCCCGTCCCAGCTCCCTGCCTAGTCTCTCACGTATAACAGGAAGAACTATCACAAAAGCTCCTTGCACAGGGCCGGGCTCATCTAAATTGAACCAACTCACGGTTGCTGGTTTAGTTCTAGAATCCCTTTGAAATCAAAGTTGTGGCATGCTAGAACCACCAGTAAAGATGAACCGAATTCCTCTACTTCCCAAGTCCACCTAGGGCAAAAAGCATGTTCCCGGTTTGCAATGTAGTTCTATGGCATCTAACAAGGCAGCTCTGTGGGGACTTGATTTACAGATTTTTACTGAAACTGCGGTTTCTGGATCACAGTCCAAGTTCCTGTGTGGGGGCTGGTGTGTGCACAGAGCATCTCTGCCATCACAGAGAATCCAGGTCAAGGCACTGGCCCCCTGCTGGGTACAAGTGAATTTCTGAGCCTCCACCAGGCGGAAGACAGAGTACCCGCCCTGAGTATCTCAAACCGGAGTTGTAGTACACCAGCTTCAGACATATTCTCCTCTCCTCTCCTCTCCTCTCCCCCTCCCCTCCCCTCCCCTCCTCTCCCCTCCCCTCTCCTCCCCTCCCCTCCCCTCCCCTCCTCGCCCCTCGCCCCTCTCCCCTCTCCTCTCTCTCTCTCTTTTCTTCCTCATCCCCCAGAGGCTAAACAACAGAAAAGAGAACCCTGATGTTCCACCTAGGGAGAACATACCACTTTTATTTCCTGAAGACATGGCTCTCTGGCTGTTTACGGTGGGAAAGGATACATGGACTAGGACAGAGGGCACAGTTGGAAACTCCTAGAGTCAAAGCAGGCTGCGCAACCATCTCACCTGGAAGCTACCGATCCCTGATGGGCAAGCCGTGCAACTTCCCCTGAGCCTCAGTTTCCCTGTGAGGAAAGTAGGGGGGTCAACTCCACAGATAAACTGGGCACAAGATAGTGGTAGGGACACTCGTGACCTCCACCTGGCAGGGTAGCCTTCATCATCACATCTGTTGGCAAGTCAGTTCTCAGAACACCAGAATTTGATGGAAATCCTTCCATCCCATGGAGCTGATTCTAGGTGTTTTGGCAGAGTCACTGTGTTTCCAACAATCACACTTATTTTTTTCTTCCTTAGAAGAGATAGGAGAAGGACTGTCTCTGTCCCCAAGAGCCAGACTTAGGGCTCTCATTTCCTCATTTTTCCACTAAACACTTTTGAGGACCTACATTCTGAATGGAGAGACAGACCATCATTGACAGGCTTGGTACATAAATAAGTTACGCAGTAGGTTAAAGATCACAGGGAGAAGAGGCATGCGGGAAGTCAAACGGGTGGAGAGGGTGGAGGTGGAGGGCGGAGGTGGGTTGAACATTAAATGAATTGTCAATAAGGACCTCGCTGAGGGATGAGAGCTAAAGAGAATGTCTGAGGCAAACCCATTCCAGGGGGAAGAGAGGGCTGGGCCTAGAATGTCTGCAGATGTCTCCAGAGCCCAGACTTCATTCCTGTGCCTCAGTCCTCCATTATGACCTGGGCACCTAATGGCATTCGAGATGAGTCCAAGCCTGACCCCCTGGGAGTCCAGGCCCGCCTGGGCTAGAAGCAGAGACTCTTCCCCAAGCTTCCCAGATGGTGTGTACAACCCTGCAGGGCAGGAGCTTTTTGTCTTTATAGCGAGACCCTCTCAAAGCCAGTTCTACTCTGGGGGCTCAGCTCACATCCTGAACACACTGCACATCTGAATTCCTCCTGAGATAGGGTCCTTCTCTCTCATTCCAACAATGGTCCAAGCCCACAGCCCGCTTCCCCGCTTCCTCTCGGGTGCTACATGGGCGTAGGTCGTGCCTGCAGTTTCTCACACACAGCTTCCAACCACCACTTACCTGACACCTACCGCTCCTCACTGTTTCTCAGGCCACTGTGTTTTCTAATGCTACCAAGAACAGTTGGCAGGACTGCAGACAACCTTAGAAGATGCAAAGACATAGTCTGGTGGATGCACAGGAGTCGGGAGTAGACAGCTTGGTGGACCACTGCAGAATACATGCCAGGAAAATAAAACAACCTCCCAACCCCCACCTCACCTCCCCACCCCCCCAAAAAAAACACTCTGAAAAGGACTACCTTCTTCTCCAGCACTGTCTCCAACCCTTCTTACCCACAAGCCCCAGCTTGGCGCACCAGGCCCACTCACTCACACACAGTCCCTCACTGTCCTCCGAATTACTCAAGGAAGACTGGAGGCCAAATGCACACTCCCGGGAGACCTTAACCATGTGACTAGAAAACCAGTACTTTTCAACGATGGCCAGCTATCAAATTATTTCCTCAAATAAACTCTCCTGAGGAGCTACAGCAGACAAGACAGAGAGGTAGAGTTAGTCTAACTGAAGAGAAAGCATAGAGTCCACTGGGATACATCAGCTTTCGCCCAGTCCAGCCCAGCCAGGCTGTCCCTCAGTGAGGACCAAAGGGCCTACCAGCCATGGTACTAGGATCACGAAGAGGATAGCTTTGCTGGGCCTGAGGCCTCTACCATGGAGGGTGACTACAATGCCCTGGAAAGAAGCTGCTAGAACCAGAATAGATGTCTGTCTGTTGGTTGGTCTGTCTGTCTGGAGAGACCATGAGAAGATGCATGTATATGTAAGACAGAAATGTCAGTCAATGTGTAATTTAACTCTACAAGGCCACGGCCACAGTTATTTCACCAAATAGCAATAAAACTAAAAGATAAAAAGGATAGCCCCAAATAACAAGGATTTTTCTGAACAGGGAGTGGTATGATAAAGTCCTTAGTGACCTGAGTCAGGCTCACAGCAACCTAGGCAGGTGGGCAAACAGAAAGGATCCTGTCCCCCTCAGCTGCCCCATAAAATCAGTTCCCCAAGGCTCAGGTCACGGCCAGGTCCCCATGCCTGGCATTGATCCCTGTGGCAGGGAGTGGTTCTCAGCTCGTGGTGGATGGCTTCATACTTCCCCAGAAGAGGAGGATTTTACTCTTAATCCCTGTCACTAGGGAAGGTAAGCCCAGGCTTCTCCCACCCTGGAAACCTCCGGCCTTTGGGATCTGCCTCGCAGACAAGCAAAGGAAAGAGAGTGTGGATGGCTTTCTGGATGGCCCACTGTGGAATGAGGAACCATGAACTGAACTCCAGGTCCCATTGTTTGCTTGGCCTCATCCCACTCCAAGAGCTCCTGTGACATCAGTGTCACCAAAGGCCATTCTCATGGCAACTTCATTAGCAAGCCCAGAAAATGCCCCCGACATCTCCAATCACCTTGTTAACCAAGAAAGATCAGTCCCGGCCAGGCAGCCATGACAGTGGCCATGCCAGAGGGCTGAGCCCCACATGTCTGAGGGTCAGCCAAGACATGGGGCAGCCTTTCAATGGGTGTAAGCCGTAAGTAGGAACACGTTCCTTCCCCATGATACCTGCTTCGCAAAGACTATTCAGAGATCTGCTGTGCCCTGCAGGGCAAGTGAACCATAGCCTGGCATCTTTTCAGCCTCTTGAGACTCATTCCTGCCTATGAGTACCAGGCATGCCCCTGAGCTAGCAACTGCCATCAAATAGCCAAATACAGGACATTTTCTTCTTTACATTTTTACTGAGAAGAAGCCTCAAACTTGGGAGAGTGTTAATTGCTACCAATACGTATGTGTTCCTAGCAAAGCCAGAACCAAAGATCTTGTCCTGATCCAACAAGGCACACCAAACCCAGATACCATCCAAAGATCTTGAGGATACCTGCGTCAGGGAATGCCACCATGCCACTGGGGATCCCACCATTTCATCCCATGAAGTCTCTTAGTCTCCCTCTTAGTCTCCAGAGCTGTCCCAACCCAGCCTGGGGGGGCAATAGAGATAGCCATAGAAAAGAGGGTTGTGAGGAATCCTTGGGTACAACAGAGTAGGCACCACAAAGCAAGCTCAGGGAGCCACCAGTCTAGCTTGTCAGTATCAGGAGAAAAAGGCTAAGAGGGACAGCAGGAACATCAGTACAAAGTGACATGCTTTTAGGCTCCCACGCTTAATAATAATAATATGCCAGGCTCTGGGTGCAATGCCTGGCATCCTCTCTTGAGCCTTCTGATGTACAGTTGTCTTAGCTTTTCCGAAGGTGAGGAACTAAGGCTCAGAGAATGTCTTGACACTTCCTAACAAAGGGTGATTGAAACTTTTGAGAGAGAGGAAGGCAGGAATCATGGGACCATCTGGGGGACAGGCAAATCCTGGAGAGAAATCCTGTACTCTGGCCCTGTGTAGTACAGTAGGGTCATCCCTGGGGCTTCTTCATGCTTCTCCCTCTGAGATCAGGGCAGAGAGGCAACCTAAAGCCTGTCTGGAATCACAGATTGTGTGGGACCAGGAGACACCAGCTTCACAAGCCCTGCCCAGCGGGCAGCAGTCATGGCTGCTTCGCTTTGATAACATTCTATCCATCAGAGGATCAGAGTTACTCGATTTTCCTGCTTTCCTTTTTGCAAACGTGAGGCCTATAATTAAATCTTGCTCTGAAATATGAATTTCCCACAATTCCACTTGACTCAAGTGCAACCCAGAAAGATGCAGAAACCAAAGCCAGAGCACGAGCCATAGCTGGTCATCAAAGCATATGGAACTGGGGAACTGGCCACACTGGAGCAGGATGACTGAGGGGCAGGTGTTCTGGCCACCAGCAATGGAGGAGATTCATGCTTTGGGGGCCTGAGCCAAGCCTTTAAGAGAGGAGTCATGGTTGCTTCTTATGAGAGCCCCAATGTATGTGGGGCTTCATGGACTTAAGCCTCTGGTATAGCTTCATTTCTGTTTTGTGGCCAACATCCTAAAGGAAAGCAGCTGGGATAGAAGGGGTTCCTTTGGCTTATGATTCCAGGTTCATCAGTTCAGAGAAATCAAGTGGTCACCTTGTCATACCCATGGTCAGAAGGATAAAAGAGAATGCATGTGTCCTTGCTTGCATGTTGCTTAGGCCCAGCTAGCTTTCTTCACTCATGGCACCACCCAAAATTCAATGGGTCTTCCTACCTCAGTTAGCATTCAAGATAATCACCCCAGGTACAGCCACAGCCCACCTGATGCAAAATAGTCCTTGTCTCATGACTCTAGGCTTTGTTGAGTTGACAGTTCAAACTGCCCGTGTTCATATCTCCATAAAATCAGGACCATGTCCCAGTGACAGCCTTTGTCAAACACATCTATGTCTGAGCCAGTGTAGCTCAGCCTATGGCTGGTGTGTCTGGGAGGTAAAAGCCTTAGGAGGCCCACTGGGGCTACCAAAGCACCAGGACAAACTCAGGCTTGTGCCTCAGCTCCATGTCCCTTAGGGGTGGCCATGGTTATCTATCCAATGTGAGCTCCAGGACAGAAGTGAGCCTTTGCCACCACAACAGCCTTGCATGACCACTGAAGAGATATATGGAGATGACAGTGCCCATAACCACACAGGTAGAATGAGTCAGCCCCCAACTATTATCCCTGAAGAACCGATGTTTAGGTAAAATAGATGTTAGGGTAAAAATAAGGCATCAGCCCTTCTTTTTAAGACTCTAGGTTTGGGCTTTTCTCTTGATGTGAGAAGAAGAGCTATCCCGAGGATAAAGATGACACTTGAAACCCTGGCTCTTGTACCTTTAAGATGCTCCATCGGTAAACAAGCCTTATGGGGGTGCAAAGTGCTGCCTGTCACCTCTGGGTTTTTTTTAGGTGTGTGAACATCCAGAAGTCAGCATGATTCTAATTTCTACTTGGCACTTGGTAGCATGAATTTTCAAAACAAGAAAAGTGTAAACTTCAGATCTCCCTTTCTTCCCAGCACCATAAGTACTAATATAGAAGCCCCCGGAGGTCTGCTCTGTCTGTGGGTATGAAACCCCAGCAGGTACTGTCCCTCATCCCTCTTTCAACTGGAGGGCCATGTTCTTGTAACTTCTGCCTGGGTCAGGGAGCCAAGCCATCAATATTCCTAGAAGACCTGTTCTAAAAACCCACAGGCTCCTTCCTCCCTACCTCCCAGGACTGCCTCCCGACTTCCCAGGGAGAGCCTGGCTAGTGCGGCCCTCGCCACTGCCCATGGGCACCTCTTCACTGTCTAGTGACTCCTGGCCATCCATTATGAGTGAGAAGAATATCCCCCCTCTACCTCCCAGGCAGCAGAAGAAACCAACCCCTCGGACAGTCTGGCTCAAGTTCTTGACCTCATCCCCCACTTTATCACTTCCAACCAACTACCCGTTCTTACATGCCTTCCCAGCAAATCAAATGTTTGTGATATTTAACCTAGTAAATTAATGTCTATGAACCATGGCAAGTAGCCAGGACCCAGGGAATACTCCACTATATTTCAGGGAGTACTCCATGACTATAGTCATATCCTGCTCAATGGTATTGATTAAACTACTTACAGAGAAGTTCATTAATAAGAGTCTTGGCACCTGTCTTAGGGTTACCATTGCAGTGATGAAACACCATGACCAAAAGCAACCTGGGGAGGAAAGGGTTTTCTTGGTTTACACTTCCACAGCATAATTCATCATCAAAGGAAGTCAGGACAGAAATTCAAACAGGGCAGGAACCTGGAGGGAGGGGCTGATACAGAGACCATGGAGGGGTGCTGCTTACTGGCTTGTTCCCTATGGCATGCTCGGCCTTCTTTCTTATAGAACCCAGGACCACCAGCCCAGGGATGGCCCCACCCACAATGGTCTGGGTCCTCCCCAATCAATCACTAATTAAAAAAATACTCTACAGGCTTGCCTACAGCCTGATCTTTTTAAAGAACTTTTTATTGATTCTTTCTGGTTTTCACATCATGTACCCCAATCCCACTCATCTTCCCATCCCTCCATAGCCACTCTCAGCCCTTGCAACCTCTCCCCTAAAAAAAAAAAAAAAAAAAAGAGTAAAATAAAATAAAATACCATCTCTCCATAGAAGCTACAGTGTAGTGTGTCACAGAGAATACCCTTTTGTCCCAACAGCTTTATAATCTTATGGAGGCATATCCTCAACTGAGGTTTGCTCCTCTCAGCTGACTCCAGCCTATGTCAAGTTGACATAAAACCAGCTGGCATGGCACCTACATACTTCTTAGACTTTATTTATTTTACCCTCATGGTCATTTTATGGGAGTTGAACGCACAGATGATACACATATTACTAGCTAGTGCCTTTGTGTGCAGAGCACCCCCCACCCTTCTCCTTCACCTGAAAGTTATTTTAAAGGGCTCTGGACTGCTGTTACTTAGTATTAACAGGTTTACTTTTAGTTGTTTGTTTGTTTGTTTGTTTTCGAGACCGGATCTCACTGTGCAGCTCTGACTGTCCTGGAACTCACTCCGTAAACCAAGCCAGCCTCAAACTCACAGAAATCTGCTTGCCTCTGCCTCCCTAGGACTGGGATTAACAGTCTGCACCACTATGTATGGCTTAGACTTGTATCTGTAAGGGCTCAAGAAGTGGGACTTTTACATTAAATAATAGGGTAAGTGGGAATACATGGGATTTGTGTGCAAGTTCTACTGATTTCAAACTGAAGTGCCCAATTTTATTTTTCTGAAGACATTGACAAAAAGCTACTATTCTGGGATGAGCCTACATATGACTGCCTTCATCCCTCATGAACAGTGTGTTCTAAAACTTTCCATTCACATCAGTACAGACTAAGGTCCCCCAAAGACAGAGGAGGACCTCATAGCTGGAGCAGAGGGGGACTTGGGAGGCACCTTGGGAACTTGGACCCTTTTACTTGGAAGTAGGAAGGTAAAGATTTTCCCAGATGGCCTGTGCCCTCTGCCTGGGGCACTGATCTGCCCAGTGTGCCCTGTGGTCTCTCCGCCAGACATCCCAGAACACTTATTGGCATTTAACTGTGCTCACCCCCAGTCTCACAAAGGCACCTTCACAGGATCACAGTTTCTTCTTGATCCTAGTGAATCCTTCACACAGAGTTGACAAGCTCAGCAAGCCCAGGCCATCCACGACACTTGAGTATCCCTCAGAGGTGAAGGTATTGAGACCACTAAGGTGTCACCATGGCAGGTCCCACCTCATGGAAATCGTCTTCTAGAAGAAGAGAGCAGGGCGCACACCTCAACACAGCTCAGAGTCCAATGGCTAATTGGGCCCCTCCAGCCTGAGACCATCAAGATCGGTCACTCTCCATTGCCCATAGCTGCATGGTCTCAATGTTGCCAGAGCACCGCCCAGCCCTTGTCCTCAGCCGCCCCGCACCCCGACCCCCCCCACACACACACACACAGCACCTCTGTGCAGGCCTGGCCCTTTTTCTAGGTCGTAACGGATCATCTATATGAGTCCCTCAAGGCCTCCTCTCTTCTCAAAGCTCTACTGCCTTCCCAGGCCTTCTACTACCTGGAAGGAATTGGCTAGCCTTGCCTATCTTTGTTCCTCTTCGTAACTGAACCGCAGGACCCCTAGGTCCCCGGGGGGGGGGGGCACCTCATGCTGGAGCCGGCTCTCTCTGGCATCAGTAGTTCTTGAAAGGTATCATTTCTTCTACAGTCGGCATCACAGGCAGAAAGTGGCTAGAAGAGCTGGGCCACAATGCCCTACCCTAACCCTATGAGAAAGAGCACTAAATTTCCTTGCAACCCAGGCTATCCTGGGGGCTCTAATGAGGTGACCAGATAGGAGAATAAATAATAAGATAGTGTGGACGGGATCCCTGAGGGCTACCCGAGGGCCTCCAAAACTTGAGCACCTTTCTCTGAGAAAGCAGTAACACTTAGGTCCTGACCCAAAGAAAGGATGGTAGGCCACTTGGGGTAAAGATGCAAAACGGTGTCTGGAAGCCTGAGGCCAGGACACAGACTCTGCCATCTCAGGATATGTGGGGAAGGGATAGAATTGGACAATGATGCCCTCTGGCACCCTGCATCCCAGAGGAATGAAGCCCACTGAGCACAGGGGTACCACTGGTCCGAATCTCACAGAGACTTCCCACACCACATCATTTTGCTCACGACTTCCAGGAGCCCAGGAAGTTAGGGCAGATGTCGGGGCTCATACAGGAGTGGGAGGTGCAGGCATACTTCATAACTCAACCACCCTTCCCCACTGCCCGACCTCTGTGAGCCTCAGTTTCCCCACTGGAGAAGAACGAATCATCCCTGCCTCACCAGAGACTGGCTCCTTCCCCTCACCTCGTACTCTCCTCATTTAAAGTGAAGCCGAACTGCTTTTCCTAACCAGCCTCATTTAGTTTCTGGTTCTGGCAGTTTCCAAAGCTCAGACTGTTTGGGGCCCACAAGCCCCAAGCCCGAGCTTCCTGTCATCTTCCCTTGTGGGTCACATACCAACGGGGGTGGGAGGAGGTAGGGAGGGCATAGAGTCAGGTCAGCTCCAGGGACCCTGCACCAGCCTGGACCAGTCACAGTAGCACAAATAGTTTAATTATTAACTCTTTCCCGGTCGCAGCCAGCCTCCCACGCACACGCCTGGGATTCTAACCCCTGCATCTCCTTCAATGTAACCCCGCCGCCCACAGGGTGAGGACCAGCATGCTTGGCTCCTGAGTCACAGCTTCATGTAGCTTTTCCTTCCTTCCAGGGTTTCATGGTCCCTTCAGGAGAATCATGCTTGCTTTGTATGTCAGCAACGACTCCCTTTGGAGGCCATGTCTCTACATCAATGTTTCTGATCCCTCTTCCTTCTTCCTCTTGCCTTGGTCACCCCCAAGTCCCTGGTTCTCAGGATCATGACTGTGAACAGCAGTGTTGGACTCCCAACCTCTGACTGCCTCTGTATGACTCCCCTCTCTTGAGGACCCCAGTGCTTGAGGAATGAGTGATTCTCTTCTTTCCTCGGGGTACCATTGTGTCACAGGGTTGACCACGTCCATCATCCTCATGTGTCCCTTGAGGAGCAAACCTTCTCCTGTCACTCCTGTGCCTTTGCCGCCTTATTTCCAAAGCTCCTTATCATGACACCAAAGTTCAGGTCCTTCCTTGTATTCAACACCAGTGGCCTCTGGCTCCAGGTTCTGCTCCATTCTGATCACTCTGAAGGTCCCAGCAAGTAGGAGGTACATCACCCCTGCCTCCCTGACCACACCTGACTGGTCCCTCCATCTTCAATACCTACTTCTCTGGCTCCAAACCTTGGCTGTGAGAGTCACACCTCCCTCCTGAAGATCCCCTTGGCCCCATGTTGATTTCCCTTTAATCATCAAAGCCTTGTGCCTCACTCCCCATGAGGCCCTGCAACTGAATGGACAACAGCATCTTCCTTCCCTCTGCAGCGGTCCAGGATACACTCAGGAAAGGCAAGCCAGGCCCCTCTGTGGATGTCTTCCCCGGGATGCTGCAACAGATAACTGTAAACCAAGTGGAATTAAAACAACTAGAGCTGATCGCTTTGTAACTCTGTGCTAGAACTGCCAGGTTGGGGTGTCCTCCAGCCTGTGCCTTGGAAACTCCAGGAGGGTACCCCTTCTTACCTCTTCTCAGTTCCAACTGGGCTAGCAACACGCCTTGACTTGTAGATGCAACATTCCAAACTCTACTGCCATCTCTGGGTGGTACTAACTGTGTGTGTCCAACTCCTTCCTTCCTGTAAGTCACTGGGTGAGGGCCCAGGCATGTCAAATCGTTCTACCTACATTGTATCTGCAAAAACTCTATATCCAAATAAAGTCATGTTTTCATTTTTTTGTTTTTTGTTTGTTTGTTTTTGGGTTTTTTTTTTTTCAAGACAGGGTTTCTCTGTATAGCCCTGACTGTCCTGGAACTCACTTTGTAGACCAGGCTGGCCTCAAACTCAGAAATCTGCCTGCCTCCCAAGTGCAGGGATTAAAGGCGTGTGCCACCATGCCCGGCTAAAGCCATGTTTTCAAGATGAAGACTTGGATGTGGCCATTTGGAAGAACATGATTAAACCTATGTCACCAGCTGTGGGCCCTGGACATTCTGCTGCATCCTCCTGGTCTGGCTTCTGAGACATGGAAGCTCTGAAGATGTCATGAAAGAAAAAGGCTAAAAGTGGGCTAGGTCCAGCACAGACTTTGGCCTTTCCCTGTTGAGACCCATGATCCTTTCTTACAGGTAGAACTTGAAGCCTAGTGGTTGTTGCCTCTCCCCCTCCCTCTTTCCTTTTTTCTCTCTTCCCCCTCTCTTCCTTCCTCTCTCCTCTCTCTTCTCCATCCTCAGTCTCTCTCTCTCTCTCTCTCTCTCTCTCTCTCTCTCTCTCTCTCTCATCTCATCACACTGAGGTGACAGTATGGGGCCAAAACCTGGTCTGTGCACTCCTAGTTTTTTTTCAGGGTCATGGGGCAGAGGTGAGCATTTGGTGTCGTTATAGATTTCTTTCCGCCTTGGGTTTAGAGACAAGGACTCTCTGTTCAAGAACCAGGAACCCCCTGGCTCTGCTGACTATTCAGAAGCCTGACTCTGCCTCCCCAGTGCTGGGATAACAAGTGTGTTCCTGGCTTTTTACGGGGTATAGGGGATCCAAACTTGGTCCCCATACTTACTCAGCAAGCACTTTGCTCACAGAGCTGTCTCCCAAAGCCCTAAGAAATCTCTGCAGATATGCTGCTTTGTAACATACAAAAATCCTCACGAACCTTATCAGTTTCTCTAAAATAATGAAGAACCTCAGTGTAGAGCTTTTGTGGAGCCAAGGGCAACAGAGTACTTGGGTCTCAAAGCCTGAGTACCCAAGCCCACTGACACAGGATCCTTGGCACAAGCCAAGCCACCTTCTGTCTCAGTGTCTCTTCTATGAGGTGTAAGCACACAGGTCTGGGTGGGAGTCCCTAGAGAAAGAGCCACAGCAGCCCCCTGGCTATTGTGTGTTCATTCCTCTCAATTCTCCCAACTTCCCCTGTTTTGTGCAATGTAAATAGGAGTCACAGAGGCAATCTGAGCCCAACATGTTTACATTGTACAAAACTGAAGACCCTTAGACTCCTCCTGGTAGGAGACGTCAAGGCCAGAAGCATTCTCTTCTGAGCTAGGGGTTTGGCTCAGTCAACAAGGGGCTGTTTGCTGAGTGTTATCAGAGACCTCCAAGGCTCCATAAAGCCTAGAGTTCAGCTCTCCACCCTGAGAAGGCAGAGATCAAGGGCCTCTTTGAGGATCAATTACTCGGAACACAGAGGGGCTCACAGAGGCCGTGTGCAGTTAAACAGAAAACACAGCTTT
This sequence comes from Mus caroli, assembly GCF_978045245.1. Lineage (NCBI taxonomy): Eukaryota > Metazoa > Chordata > Mammalia > Rodentia > Muridae > Mus > Mus caroli. Next base: position 22,954,420 of record NW_028227269.1, on the reverse strand, counting down.
CTACCAGTGCCTGCATCCTGTCCTCCGACCCCCAGGCTCCTCCACACTCAATTCCAATGAATCTTAGTCAAGCTACCAACAGCAAATGCATGTCTCATTAGTGTGAAGTAAGACAGCTGTGAAAATGTCACCAGAGACTGCAACTTTGAGGATGGACAGTGCATTAGGTGCCCATGGAACTCCTCCCCTCAGCCTCTGCAGGGCTCTCCCCTCTCTCTCTACCTCACCCTCTGCTTCTCTCCACGCCTGCAGCTTTGCTTTGCCTGCATCCTGAGCCTTGATCTCCAAGCAGAATTTTGGCTTCTTGAAGCATGAGAGGGACACAGCTGAGGAATTCTTCACTTCCGGTTCATTTTCCTGCATTGCTAGGTACACTCCCTCCCAGCCCTGTGGCCCATCAAAGACCCAAGAGGATCTTGTTAGTACAGATGAGAAGGGAGAACTCTTTTGAAACAGGATCCAGGGTCTCCACAGGATGGTAGCCGTTCGGCCAGTGGGAAAGGACAGCACAGTGCTGGACAGGACTCCCTGGAAAGGGCCTTGATTATTGATCCTTTTTCTCACTATGGTTCACTCAGTGTCTATCAAGGTTTAACTCCGCCCCACCCCCATTCACTCTAACAGAAATGGGTTCTCTTTTCCAAGTGGCCGAGTCGTGATGGTGTTTCCCATCCTCATTGCTTTCTTCTCATTATGTAGAAGTAAAAATGTTTCTGGAGTGGGACATTTCCTAAATGCCAGGGCAGCTTCCAGGGAATCGCAATGACAGTTGGCCAGAGTATCTCTTTGGCCATCTCTCCTGATTCTCCCTGACAAGGATGGGGAAAGTCACCATTTACACAGTGTACATATTAATAACATGTGGTATAACATATCCCTTGTATATAAATACGAGGTAATATGACATAATATATATAGTATACATTTAAATTTTATTTTTCATCCAAGTATGCACGAGTGCATACACATACATGTAGGTACTTACAGTGATCAGAAGAAGGCACCAGTTCCCCTGGAGCTGGCGTTTAGGCAACTGTGAAGGGGTCCTGTGAAAGAGTAGTGAGAGCTCTTAACCACTGAGCCATCTCTCTAGCACAAATGCACACACATGCAGATGCTCATGCCTACGGAGGCCTGAGGTTGATTTAGGGAGTCAGACTCAACCATTCCTCTACTCTATTCATTAAACCAAGGACTCTCAGTCAAACGCCAAGCTTACCAATGTGGCAAATCTGACTGGGCAGCATGTGTGTGTTATAGAAAGAGAACTATAGATTATGTATATACTAACATGTGTTTATGTTATATAGAAAGAGATCTATATATATATATTGTGTGTGTATGTGAAAGAGAGAGAGAGAGAGAGAGAGAGAGAGAGAGAGTTCCTATCACAAAATATTGCATGTATACATGTGTTCAGGCACACATGGCGTCCCTAGCATGAGTGTGGAGGGTTGGAGGACAGATCCTGGGAGCAGGTTCTGTCCCTTTATTCTTGTCAATCAGTCAGGGCCTCTCTATTCTACATCCTCTGGTCTAGCAGGCCACAAGCTTCATTGTGGTTCTCCTACCTGTCTCCCACCCCACTTTAGGTGTGCTGGATTACAGATGCACACCACCACATCTGACTTTCTGTGAGGGTTCTGGGTGCAGAAATCAGGCCTGCACAGCCAGGGCTTTTACCCTCGAGCTACCTCCCTGGCCCACATCTAGATCACGTCATTAATTAGAGTAGTTTATTTTTAACTCGATGCCCCTGATTTCAAAGGAGAGCAGGCTATGGTCCTTTTGGAGCCACCTAGAAAAGGTTCAGTGTGCTTTCAGTTTCCTCTCTGCTCTTTTCTGGATCCCAGCTTCTCTGACACTTCCCTACCCACCCCCCACTCCCCCCCACTCCCACCGAGCTACACTTGCTTCTCAGCAGCACTGAAAAAATCCAGGAATGGTTTACCTCTTTCCCTTATGATGATGTAGAGTTGACTGTACTGCCTCAGACAGCAACCCACATGACCTCATGGAACTCCCCAGAAGGGAGCCCCAGAAATCAAATCCAGGGTGTGTGTGTGTTAGCTCTCCTCATAAATTCCTCAGTTTTGACCCAAATACAAGGGCTCTCCTCAGCTTTCCTGAGGCTGTAAGCACCACACAGCCGCTCCCATCCCACTGCCTGAGCTAGCCTGAGGTCCCCACACCTCCTCAGTATCTCTTCCTGTTGGCTTCACACAGACCCACACACACATACACCACCATCCAAGCTAGCTCAGGGTTCACATCTCCTCAGCTTTCTCTCTGTTATCTGTTTTAAGGTATCCCTTTTTAATGTTCCAAATGGGCTGCAGTGTCCCACACTCTGCCGGGCTATTTTCTTAAGGCCTGAGGATGAACCAAATTACTTTAAATAGGATGGTTTTTAGCACATAAGGTGGGGAGAGAGCAATGGGGAGAGAGCTGCCATCTTTGTGCACTGAAGCCTGCAGGAGAAGGTTGGGAAGAGGTGTGTGTGTGGGGGGGGTGGATACCACTGCCCTCTTCTGCTACCTCCCCCTGCACTATGTCCAAGAAATTCCTGGGAAGTTAGATGACTCTGAAACAAACTGTGTCTGTCTTCTGTTAGGGGAAGCAGTGTTTATCCTACCCTGTGGATCCTAGGCTAGACCACAAGATAGGTCCCTAGAGCTATTCATCTCCCACATTAATAACTGGGGTCAGTTCCAAGAACAAGAGGATCCTGACAGGGAGTCCCTGCTTCCCCTACAACGCACACATCCATCAGAATGCAGAGGAAGTGATATTTGTCTTCAGGGAAAGGCCTTCCCTATCATTTCTGTGCCCCTGTCTCCTTGAGTACCAGTACCAAGCCCACATCATAGCACCATATCCCCAATGGTACCACACTGTACTGTGTAACCAGATACCGATCATGAGAACCAGGGGATACAGCCAACCCTGGGGCAGCTGCAAACCTACACTTCATTCTGGGATGCTGTTTTCCTCTTACCAAGAGGCATAGGGGCTAGGGAGACGGTTCATTGGTTAAAGAGCTTGATTACAAAGCATGATGGCCAGAGGTCAGAGCCCTAGGACCCGAGTAAATGCTCAGCAGGAGTGGCAGCCTCTCTGTAATCCCAGCCTGAGAAAGTAGAGATGGGGGGGGGAGCGGGGGGGGGGGGAGATAGGGAGGGGGACTCCAGAACATGCTGCCCAGCCAGATTCTCCATATTGGCAAGCTCGGCGTTTGATTGAGAGTCCTTGGTTTAATGAATAAAGTAGAAGAAGAATGGTTGAGTCTGACTCCCTAAATCAACCTCAGACCTCCGAAAGCACGAACATCTGCATGTATATACCCTTCTACGTGTGTCTCCACACACACATGCACTCACATACATGTAGAAACATGTATACACACATGGAGAAAGACAAGAAATTAAAACCAAAACAAGGCTTGTAGGCTGCACTAATCAGTGTCCATGTTTCAGTAGGTCTATTTTCCCTCCTTCCTTCCTCGGACATAAAATCTCCTTTGACTCTTGCAGAGTTTAAGTTGGGATGATCTGTGGTATGGCCATGTATGTTTAAAACCAAACAGAAGTTTCCTTTTCCTCTGCACAGAATAAAACTCAAGGGTGTGAAAGGACCCAGGAAGCCCCCGCTTACCACCAAGCCAAGCAGAATGTCCCGCTTAGGCTATACAGCAGGCAGCTTTTCTCCCTTAGAACTGGCTCAACACAGCCTTTAACCAAGTTCCCCAAGCCTGCATCTCAAAAGCATAAAAACAAAACAGTATTTCTAAAGCCTAAGACGCAGGAGACATAGCCCTGCTGCTAAACTGTGGGAGCCGAGGACATGGAGAAACTTTACCGCGTTCCCGCGCACTGCTCTCCTAGGCGGTGGCTCACTCAGTTCTAGCTCTTTGCTGCTTCAGTGGACCAGATTTTCTTGATTAATAACAAAAGGTTTTGTTGGGATCAGGACTGTTTCCCACCATCGCTAGGCAAACCCGGCAACACACACCGTGTGCATTAACATTTCAAGGCGCCTCGTCTAAGGATGACCAGAAAGGCCCCTCTGTTGGCCAAATCTACTTTGCCCCCCTTGTGACATCTGTTCTAACTTTTAAAGCAGAAGGAAGCCTAGATCATGGCAGGGTGCCCTTTGATTTACACTCCTGGCCCTTCGGACACCGGCCCCAGCCCACACCTGTAAGTTTCTCTTCCTTTCTGAACACTGAGAGAATTCAAAATTCCCATAGAATTCAAGAAGCGGTTCTGAACTCAAAAAGCGGTTGTTGAGATTTTTTTATAGTCTTTTTCATGGTTTCCTAATGACATTATCAACTACGTCTAAACCTCACAAAATTGGGTTTTTAAAATTTGACAACAATCTTTGAAAATGTGTGGCCTCCGATGTTACTGCACTTCAGCTCGGATTCTTATCCACACCCCCCCCAAACCCCACCCACCCCAAACCCACTTCAACTCCGATCTTACCCTCCCCCAACCCCTCCTCACCCCACCCCAGCTAGTTTTACTTTTGGTGAACAAGAAAATCAAAGTGATCTGGCCAGGCCACTGAAATATTTATACAGACACAGAAGAAATGGGCAAGTAGCAGACCGCGAAAGAAAAGAAGAGGCCGGTGGATGTCAGGGCCCCTCCCACCATCTGTGCCGAGGCCCAGGGCTCCCTTACATTGGTCATATCCGAACAAAGCTGAAGGCAGATTCCAGCCGGCTTTCCATTCACTATTCACTGAGGGGCCCATCCCGTCCATATGCATTCAGCCCACTGCTGGGTTAAATCAGCGCCTACTCGGGGATTGACATGGTAATGAAGTCATGGCCAGATCCCTGAAAAGCCCCCCAGAGGTACGCTCCTCTCTAACAAATCCACCCTTTCACCCCATTGAGGCCTGGAAATTATCTCATAACGTGGCAACATCTGTGCACAGGATCCCTGACAGGAGCCTGGCCTGCTTATCCCCGAGGCTGTGCCTCCCACACTGGCTCACAAGGAGTGAGGCCAGGCCCCAGCATTCTGGTGATATTGCTCACAAGCCCCACGACCCCTCCCTCTTGTCCCTTCCCACAGCCTTTGTGTCCTCCCATGGGATCCTGGTCCTAAGTGCCAATGCTTGGCTGTTGCACATGGGGGCCTCCCCCTGCTCATTGTCAGATGTTAAAGGTAGAAGGCAAAGCTAACTTACTTCCTATAACTTGCTAATGGAAAACTCTTATAATTACCCCAGCAAGGAAAGCCAAGCAAAAACGGGATGGGGTGGGAGTAGCTAATGAATTTTGCTCAGACTATAGCAAATGGTGTTTGCTCCACCAATAAGTAAGTGTATTTGAACTCAGTTTAACTGGCACAGGTCAATAAAATGCTCCTCCAGAAAACAGTAGGGCTGCCAGGGTCCCTGGGCCAGCAGGGCCGCCGGGGTCTCTGGCCAGCGCTATCTGCATTGTTGTTGCTCAATGATTTCACTTAATTTAGTTTGTCATTTATGAACTCTTGGTGGAGGAAAAAAATGGAGATTTCTGGGTTCCGTTTGCTCTAACTTCACCTGACTCTGCACATGGAAGGGGGTGGGGGATAAATGTCACATGTGTTGCAAACAGCTGCCAGACCTCCCATGGAGGAGGCTACTTGGGGCGTGGGGCGGGGTGAGTCAGGTTATTTTAATGCATTCCCAGGGCACCTGAGCACTGGGGGTGGGGGGGGGGGAGGCAAGTGAGTGTGGCATCATGGAGAGGCATCATGAGATGGGGAGGGCATCATGAGACAGTACGTATTTTGTTTTGCTGGTGTTTTTAAATTACATTGATTGAGTGAGTGAGTGTAAGGGGTGGCACATCCCAGGGTGAACATATGGAGGTCAAAGGACGGTGTCCATCAGTACTCACCCACTCTAGGAGACCCAGGGGTTGAAGTACGATAGGCAGGCTTGCAAGCAGATGTCTTAGCCCACTGAGCCACCATGATGTCTCCTCATTTGTTGTATTTCCTTATATCCAAATGCAAATGAGTGTTGGATAAAATGTGCTTGTCTGGGCATTCTCAGCTGGCAAGGGAATGTATAGAGTGGTTCTTCCCAAAGGGATCCAAAAAACCGGTATAGTTTAGATGTGAGACTCCCCCGGAGGCTCCTGTATTTGGTCCTTGGCTGTTTACACTGTTTAAGGAACCATTAAGAAGTGAACCTTCCCAAAGGAAGCAAGACTGGGTAGCACAGGCCTCCATTATAGCCTGGTCCCAGTTCTGGCCAATCTCTCTCCATTTCCTTGCTACCCTCTGTAACAAGAAGCCACCTTATGCCCTTGCTACAGTGCCCCTCCCCTACCATACCCACCCTGAGTAACAGACTGTATCCCCTCAAACCATAAGCCAAAATAAACCGTTCCTCTCTTAAGTTGCTTCTATCAAGTACCTCATACGGCAACTAGAAATACAGATGTCGCCTCTGCATTGCACAGGAATAGAGAGACAATGTCATGGCGACACCAGCTTTGCGCTAGGCTCCCTTCGCCTCCTTCAACGCTGCACTCAGAGAGACTCTGCAGACTTCTTGGTGTACGGCAGCCACGCTCACTTGGCCTCCTCCATCGGGATGAGCCTGCCACCACCCCCAGCTGCTCTCTGTCCACTCCTGTGGATCACATACTCTGAGATCCCAAGGCTTCATTCCAGCCCTGTCTGCCACTTCTCCATGGGACTGTGAATCAGGTATGAATCGAATAGTTTCCCAACCCCCAGTGCCTCTGAGTACAACTTAATTTAAGGCAGACTTTACACAGGGATAGTCAAGCTAAAGGGAAGTCTCCAGGGTAGTCCAGGTCTACCTGACCTATATCCTTATAAGAATAGGTAACTTTGACACAAATGTGCTAAGGGGATAAAATTGCAAGAGAAGACAGCTATGCCCAGCTGAGGAGAGAGGCCTGGACTGGTCCTTCCTCACATTTCTCAAAGCAATCATACTTGAGCTCCCACTTCAGACTCCAGAACTACAAGACAATACATTTCCATTGACACATAGTTTGAGGTACTTTGTTGCAGTAACCCAGAAAGCTAGTGTAAATGCAAGGTCTGAAGGGCAAAAGGGATGAACTCATGATCCTCCTGGTCTAACTTCTCAGCCTGATCCTGGCTGCATAGCATCCCAGATATCCCTGTTCAAAGATAAGCTTCCACATCCAGGGTCTGAGCTGCCCTCCTTGGTATAGACTCATGGGCATACACACCTGGGACCCAAGAACGTCTCTAAATTAGCATTTTAGAGAAGCCTGGGGAAATAACTTTGGTTTGAGGATTGGTCATAGGTCATTCACAAGGTCTTTGGAGTCGCAGATGGCCCAGAGGTAGGAAGGAAGGGGGAAGAATGTGGACCAGAGCCCCCAGGGACCCCATAAACTCAGAAATGGGCCCTTCTCACTTCCCAAATCCCAAGGAGAGTTGAAAGCAGTGTCTAGAATAGTTACCTTCATCCCTCAGTTTCCCTGACAACCTGCCTCCCCAGGCTCCACACGTCATTAAAGCTTGTCTTTTCTCATGTCATCATGCCCTCAGCTAAACACTTTCAAAGTCATCAAGGTTTTGTTTCCTTCACGTTAGGAATGCCCATCACTTTGTAAGAAGCCTGATTTATAACAGCCAATCTGTGCACTGCTGTCACATCAGAAAGGCTATTTGCCCTTTAACAGTTGAGGCAAAGAAAACTGAAAATGTTCACAGGGTCCTCCTTAGCTAAGGCTCTCACTGGCTTCTTCACAGAGTTTCACTTGTATTTCTTCTACTTTTATGTTGAAGTGAGTGAGTGTGTGCGTGTGTGTGTGTGTGTGTGTGTGTGTGTGTGTGTGTGTGTGTGTGTATGTAAAGAGAGGGGGGATATATACCTGTGTATGCACACAAGTGTGCATGTGTGTCTGTGTATGTATGCACGGTATATGAGCATGTGTGTTTGGTGTGTACACGCATCATTTGGTGAGAACATCCCGCAGCACCATCTTTTCATTCTCTGTTGGTATCTACTCCATCCCTGGCAATCAGGGTCTCCTCCACCCTCTTTATTGCTCCAATATCCTCACCTCAGGGTCTCTTCCCATTCCTGCTGACTGCCTCCCCAGGTGATCACAGCAAACTCGCTCATCTCTTACTCATCCAGATGCCCCAGCCTGCTAACAAATCTTTGTTGGAGGAACTGGGTAATATGGTATCTTCAGTCCACCCCAAACCCTCTCTCCCTTCCCTCCAGCCACTGCTCTCCCTCCCTCTCCCTTCCTTGGTCTTCCACACTTCCTGTTTTGAGCAGTCACCTTTGCATTCTTTCCTGTCCCACAACGCCAATGGAGACCTGACCCCATAATCCTTGGAACATGTGGAAGTCCCTAGGACACACAGACACAAAAGACATGACACTCCTGCAGCCAGGGACTTTTTTCAAACTTACAATTTATTGATACCATCAACGCTGTCCTAGCAGCTAATAATTCTGATTTTTATTTGTTCATGTATGTTTCATTTTGTGGTGCTGGGAATCAAACATGCTAGGCAAGTGTTCTAAAAGTAAACTCTACCCCAGGCCGATAACTCCACTCCATAAGTAGATGGACTCTGACCATCAACTAAGAAAACCAAGCAAAGCATTGTAGCCAACTGTGAAGAGTTTGCCTTGAGGTGGGGTCTGTACCAGGCCAAACATGGGGCTAGTCAAGGTGATCGCAACAGGCAGGAAGATGGGGGTATCCTGGGGAGGAATAGCCTGAAAGGCTTAACAATGAAGGGCACGGCTTGAGTAGGCCCTTGAAGAAGGAGACTCTCTATACAGAAAGTGAGAGGCAGTGAGACCCAGGAACAGCCAACAAAGCCACTCCGAGAGCTGGCTGGGCCATTAAGAGCACTCACTTACACTATGGAGTACTACTCAGCTATTAAAAACAATGAATTCATGAAATTCTTAGACAAATGGATGGATCTGGAGGATATCATCCTAAGTGAGGTAACCCAATCACAAAAGAACACACATGATATGCACTCACTGGTAAGTGGATATTAGCCCAGAAGCTCAGAATACCCAAGATACAATTTGAAAAACTCAAACTCAAGAAGAAGGAAGACCAAAGCGTGGATACTTCGATCCTTCTTAGAAGGGGAAACAAAATACCCATGGAGGGAGTTACAAAGACAACATGTGGAGCAGAGACTGAAGAAATGACCATCCAGAAACTGCCCCACCTGGGGATTCATCCCATAAACAACCACCAAATCCAGATACTAGGCAGATCCCAACAGAAGACTGCTGACAGGAGCCTGATATAGCTGTCTCCTGAGAGGCTCTGTCAGTGCCTGACTAATACAGAAGTGGATACTCACAGCCATCCATAGCACAGGGTCCCCAAAGAAGGAGCTAGAGAAAGTACCCAAGGAGCTGAAGAGGTTTGCAGCCCCCTAGGAGGAACAGCAATATGAACTAACCAGTACCCCTAGAGCTCCCTGGGACTAAACCACCAATCAAAGAAAACACACGGAGAGACTCATGGCTCTCTAGCTGCATATGTAGCTGAGGATGGCCTAGTCGGTCAACAATGGGAGAGGCCCTTGGTCCTGTGAAGGTTCTATGGCCCAGTATAGGGAAATGCCTGGGCCAGGAAGCGGGAGTAGGTGGGTTGGGGAGTAGGGAGAGGGAAGAGGATAGGGGATTGTTGGAGGGGAAACTAGGAAAGGGGATAATATTTGAAATGTAAATAAAGAAAATAGGTAATTAAAGATGAATTAATTAATTTTTTAAAAAGCAAAGGAATCTCCTCAAAGGGATCTATCTGTCTGTCCTTTCTATGCTGGTACTGGCAATTACAAGTGGCTCTGAGCTGGAGAACCAAGGCCTTGAATGTGGTTTTATTTCTGAGAGTAATGAAAGAAAGACAATATCCACGGCCCAGTATCCAAAGCTCCCTCGTTCCTATCTTGATCTCCACAGACTTCACCTCTTGCAAAATGAAAACTTCTCAGCTGAACCCTTGAGCTGAGGAGCTGGAAGATCCATCCAGTGGAATCCCTCTCAGTGAAGCCTGTTTCCTGTCTTACTTCAGGCCCAGCCCAAAGCCCAGGCCACTGAGTGCCAACCTGGAAGGAGCGGATGCCTGTGCATCCTGCAGGAAGCTGCGGCGCTGGGCTGGAGGCCGCGATTGTGAAGGAGGTCAGGCTTGAGGGAAGCTGGACCATGCTGGCCTGAGTAACCCGGGGCTTCGAGAGGAAGGTGCGTGCAGATGGCTGTAGTCGTTAGTGGTATTATTGAAGATTTCTAAGGAAAGGGAGGAGGTGACTTGAGTACTCCAGGGATTTAATTAAAGGGACAGGCTGAGCTGACACTGGGCCGGTGCCAGCCAGTGCCAGCGGCAGGGCAGCCACATGCCTTGTCCCCAGCCTTCCCTACTGAAGTCGCAGTACCTTTGTGGGGTATGGACATTTTTAATAAGGTTTCTTCAATCTTATCGAAGAAGCCACAAACTTCTTATCAGAGTTGAAGAAAGATCTCTGAAGGGCCACTAATCTTCAATATGGCTTTCCACTCATTACTAAATAACTGCAAGGCTCTGCAAAACTGAGCTAGCCTGTCCGGAAGGTCTCTGGCAGTCCACAAAGTAAAAAAGGAGCCAATTTGAGAGGAAGAATTTCTGCGAGGTGAGACAGGACCCTGGTCTGCCTGCCTGCCATGTTCTGTGTTATCTGGGTGATTTGTTTTCGGAGTCCCCCACTAACCCAAGCAAGCCAGGAACTCTGGGGTATCCATTCGAAGCTCACAGGTGTCTGCTGAAACAGAACGTAAGCGAGAGGCTCAGAGAGAAAGGTGTCTCCCTTTCCTGACCCTGAAATGGACCCATTATAGCCTAGTGGGCTGCAATGAAGGACTTAGACAAAAATCACAGAAGGGCAAGGCAAACGATCACTGTTTTTACTGTATAGTAGAAAGCCAGCTCAGTCCAGGGCCATAAAGTAGCAATGGCAGGCTACAATATACCTGCCCATCTTCCTAAAGTCCACATAGAGCCCCAGGGTCTCCCCTGAGACAAAGGTTAGAACTAATAGGGTACCCTGGCCTACCTACCCTCCCTCTTATCTCCTCTATTCTATGATGCTAGAGTCCCTAGTCATCGCTTTAGTCCCTGCCTGTGAGCTACTCTATCTATAGGCTCTAGGGAGCTATCCAAATAGGGAGCTATGGTGAATCTGATGTCATCAATTACCTGCCCCCAAATCAGCTACTGAACACCTATGGGAAACACTCCTAGCAGGGGCAGGGGGCACAGTTCTGTACACCAGTCCCTTAGGATGTGGCCTAGTCTGAAGGTCCCATCTTAATGCCTAGCCAAGCAATTAGACCAAGAGGGTGTGACTTGTCATAGCCCCATCTGCATATCCTTGACCTTTCTGTGCACTTGAACCTCTCACTTGATACTCAAACTGGCAGGTGACAGTGCCACCCTCCAAAGGCCACTGTGAGGAAGGAACACATAGCAGGGGCATCTTCCTAGTCCCCATCAGACTCAATCACGGTGACTATAACTGCCCCCTGACACCAGCAACTGAGACCCAGAAGCCTTAGTTCCAGGCCCATGCTTGCCAGGCTGAGCTTCATCCCTGCTCTGGCTTCCTGTCTCTTGAAGTTCACTCCCCTGCATTACAGTGTTCTTTTGTGTCATCTGACTCACTGATAAAAAACTGTTCCCATGGCACATGTGCAGCTCTTTATCACTGTGCCTCTTGGCCCTTTTTAAAGATTGATTTTATTTTTAATTATGTGGAAGTGTGTGTGTAAGAAACTGTTTGTGAGAGAGACTGTGTGTGTGTGTGTATGTGTATGTGAGAGAGAGAGAGAGAGAGAGAGACTGTGTCTGTGTGAAAGAGACTCTGTGTGTGTGTGTGTGTGTGTGTGTGTGTGTGTGTGTGTGTGTGTGTGTATGAAAGAGACTGTGTGAGAGTCAGTCAGAGAAAGAAAGACAGACAGAATGAGAGAGACTGTGTATGAGGAAGAGAGACTATGTGTGTATGCATGTGTGAGAAACTATGTGTGTTTATGTTCATGTGTGTATGAGACTTTGTGTGTTTGTGTTGTATGGGTGTGTGTATGTATGTATGTGAGAGAGACTGTGTGTGTTTATGTGTGTATGAGAGAGATTTGTGTGTATATATGTGTGTATGTGAGAGACTGTGTCTTTGTGTGTGTGAGAAAAAGAGAGACTGTGTGAGAGAGACTGTGAGAGAGACTGTGTAAGAGATTAAGACTATGTGTGTGAGAGAGAGACTGAGAGAGAGAGACAGAGACTGTGAGAGAGACTGAGTAAGAGGGAGACTGAGTGCATATTTGTGTGTGTGTGAGAGAGAGACTGTGTGTATATGAGTGAGAGAGTAAGGAGAGAGAGACTATGTAAGAGAGAGTGAGTGAGTGAGTGAGTGAGTGAGTGAGTGAGTGAGTGAGTGAGTGAATAGAGAGACTATGTGTGTTTGTATGTGTGTGTGAGAGAGAGTATGTGTTTACATATGTGTGAGAGAGACTGTTTGTGTGTGAGAGAGAGACTGTGTGTTTGTGTGAGACAGGGAGTGTGTGTGGTCTGGTATGTGCATACAAGGGAGACAAATGGAGGCCAGAAGAGGCATTGGGTCCCCTGGAGCTGCCATTACAGACAACTATGAGTTACAACCAAGCTCCATTCTTCTGCAAGAGAAGCATGAGCTCTTGAAGGCTAAGCCATCTCTGCAGCACACCAAGATTCTTCTTAAAAGTGGTGACATTAGTCGTGTGGCTTGTTCTCTAGGCTCAGAGATCCTATACATCAAGTATCACCCAATGTCCACCTGTCCCAGCTCTCGCTTTCTCTACCTTCAACCAAAAGCCAACCAAAGCTGACTGCATTACTGTTCCTACTATCCACACAGATGCTAGGATGCGGTGCCCACTCAGTATACCACTTAGCTCTCTGCAGTGTGGTCCTGGCTGATCTTACTAGTTTGTCCAGAAAACACGGGACCTGCATATGTACATTTCCAAAAAGAAGCTGGAGTCAAAACTCTCCCACCAGTGTCCCATGTAGCCAGTATCATCAGATGTCTTCTTTTGGTCTGTTAGGACCAGCAATAGGGTCAAAGCTGCCCTATGGCTGTCTGTTATCTCTCACACCAGGTTTAAAGAAGCACCAGGGGGACGTGCAAAGGCTAAGTTCCTCCCTAAACCCCCATAAGCACTTGGCAGTGCCGAGCTGTCTTTAATTCCCTCAAAGGAATCACCGACTTGGTGGAAAGAATTGACTGCAGCCTGCAGAGACAAGGGCCAGAGGGGTCACATCTCCCTCCAAAGCAAAGAGGGCCAGCAGCCTCTGTAGTGTGGCTCCTTACAGGTGGAGAGGCGAGTCACCCTGGGAGATTTCTACATAGCTGTATTTTGCAGTTAATACCTTCACATGGGGCCAAGGCTCCACTTCCTGACCTGCCTTAGGAAAGGTAGACCTCTGTTAATGGGAAACCAGAAACGTCATCAGACATCTTCACTGGGAGTAGGAGTCTCAAGAAATGACATTAAAACTAATGCAAACGGATGGGGCTGGGTACCACCTCAGTGGATAAAGCGCTGGCTAGACAAGCTTGAAGACCTGAGCTTCAATCTTAAACAACATGTCCATAATTGAAGCGTGTTCCTAATGGAAGAGGTGATGCAGAGATTGGAGAACCCTCCCCCTCACGCTCACACCCCCACCACCCCATCCCACCACCCCACCACCCTACCACCCCCACCCACCACCCCACCACCCTACCACCCCCACCCACCACCCCACCACCCTACCAGCCCACCACCCCACTAGAAGCTGGAAGGACCAGCTAGCCTGGCTTAAGCAACCCTGAACAAGACTGTCTCAAACAAGGTGGAAGTGAGAATCAGTACACAAGATTGTTGTTTAACTTCTATCCATCACACACACAGACACACACACCCCAAAGAAAAAAGAAGAAACAATGTGAAGGGCAATGTATGCCCCTTCTCTTGAAGGGCAGCACAACAGAAAAGCCCAACTGAGCAGCTCAGGCAGCTCCTGCCATTCCAGAGCCACACCCTGCCCTCCTGCACCTGCCTGGCCTCAGGAGTTGGGGAGTGGAGACCCAGAATGCCAGGCTGAAGGCTTGGTCTGCTGAAGCAGCCAGATGCAAGCTTCCATCTTTATTTTCATTTCTCTGTGCTCTTTGACAGTTTTGTGCTTCTTATTCAGGCCCTAAACTCCTCAGGCCCGGTGTTCCTGAAGTGGAAAACGGTCTAATAATCTCACCAACATGGGACACTACTCCACAGGTATATGCAGGTCTTTTGTGTCTTACCTACAGATTGATTCCATTTCTGCTCAGAATATTATCTCACATTTCTATGCACTGGTCCCAGTGCTAGATGCTGGGAATTGGCTGTAAAGGGGAGGGGCCATTGACTTACCACTCACATGGAGTTTAGTGCATGGAAGAAAAGCAGAAATAATTGGCAAATGAGTACCAAATACTCAACAGAAACATTACAGATGCCTTTCTGGAAATCCTCGCAGGGTAGCGTCACCCAGTCACAAAGGAGAAACTGCATTGTTCTAACCCAAGGGCTAGACCACAAAGGGCTCTGGGAATGACCTTACAGGGTTGTACCTGCTTGAAATGCAAGCACCCACAGGCTAAAGCATAGCAATTGTCAAGAATTTATGACCATTGCCTATAGGGTGTGAAAAAAAAACAACATTCCAGGCCAGAGGGCTGGGGGCTCAGGCCTATGGTCCAGGCTTCATGCTGGGATATCAGGCTAAATAAGGAAGCAGTTTGGTGCCGGAGTATTCCATTGAAGAGGAAGGAAGAAAACCTTGACCAATTCACTGCTATTCTTAAATCTTTTACTCTATCACTCAGAAGACTGGGTGATACATCAAAGCAGTCGTCACAGGTAGTCCAGATGAGAAGGTCAGACCCAAGGACATGACAGGAACAGTGGAAGAAAGCCCAGGCTGGGCTGTAACTCAGGGCGTCCAGGCTGCACTCCCAGGGAGTTCAGTGGAGTCTCTGAGGAAATCTAGTGTTCTGGGAGGCATTGGGAGTATGCTGTAAGACCAGAAAGGAGGCTCTTGGGCTCCCAGCCTCAGAAGAAGGCAGGCTAGATGCTTTGTCAAGTCCTACCATCTTCTTATCTGCTGTAGAAACCACCAAGAGAGTTGGACCCTATCTTAGTTGCTTTTCTATTGCTGTAGAGAGAAAGAGACCATGACCAAAGCAATTTATAAAAGAAAGAATTTTATTGGGAATTACAGTTCCAGAGGGTGAGTCCATGACTATCACGACAGGGAACATGGCAGCAGGCAGGTAGGCATGGTGATGGAGCAGTAGGTAAGAGCTCACATCTTGATCCATAAGCCCAAGGTAGGGAAAAATGAAACTGGGAATAGCTTGGGATTTTGAAACCTCAAAGCCTGCCCCTAACACTCACACCTCCTAATCCTTCCCACACAGTTCCACTAACTAGGGACCAAGTATTCAACCACAGAAGACTTTGGGAGCCATTGTCATTCAAACCACCATAGACCAAGACAACAGTTAAGACCCTGATGTCCTGCTTTGGAGAATAACTTAGTTTTGGTGACTCACACCATCACCTGGAAATGTGTGGACAAAAATGAGAGACCAAAAAGGAGTTTGCATGCCAAGGTTTAGAAAATCTATACAAGCTGGAGTCGTGAGGTTTTCTCCAAGCCCAGATACTTCCCTGTTCCACCTCCCAGGCTCTCAGGAGGAGCAGCAGGAGGAAACTAGGAGATAGAGAGGAAGGCGGAAGAGGAAGAAGAGGAGGGCAGGGAGAAGTCAATCTTGAAACTTACCTCCCAGGAGTAGGCATCTCTCCTAGGGACCAGAGTGTCTAAAATATAGGAAGGGCAGAGACAACCAACCGTCAGCCACATTCTCCAAGCCTGAAGCCAACCCCCAGGCAGAATGCCACAATCTCCAGCACTGTGTGACCTCGACCTAGCCTTATATCACACCATGGTTTCTCAACTGACTTTAGAAGGAACACAAAATGACCTTACTTAGGGCTCTTTTCTGGCAATATTTTATGATTATGAACATAACAAATTAAACAGTCTAGTCCGATAAAAAAGGAATGCTACCTCTGAATTATTAGTTACCTCTGCCACTTGGGCTCTGGACTTCCACATGCCACTCCTAGTGCTATCAGGATGTCCTGGTATCTCCTAATCCCACCAGATACCAACTCTAGACCTCAGGCTGAAGGCCTCCCCTCCTGCAGGCTGGCCCAAGCCTCATCCTTGATAGGTTTATTCTCTTGGTTTTAAGCTATAGTGACAATCTTTTTCTCCTCTGAGTTTACATTCGCACACAAGATCACCCTTGGTGACTTTGAAGTACCCAGAATACAGAGTGACTATGGAGCAGGAAGCTGTCAGAGGAATAGAAAGACATGGCTTTTTTCCCATTCATGTCCCCGCAGGGCCCAACAGCTACTCTATGGTGGCATTGGGTCACATTAGGCCATTCCAGTGACAGTGACTCAGAAGCCAGAATAGGCCTGAAAAGGGCATTTCTGAAAAGCCCTTGGGTAATGCTGATGTGCTAGGCCACAAAGAACTGCTGCCTACCTGTATCCAGAAGAGTACAGAAAACTGGCCCCAGATCCTGTTCCACCTGTCACATAATTGACAGAAGCCCACTGCCCTGGACCATGTGTAGAAGGAACTCAAACAATGCCCTAAACAGTCACAAACATGCATAGGCGGGCTCTGAAGAAAGGGGAAGGCAGTGAAGCAAACCCATCACAGAAGACCAGAGGCGTGGCCAGAGGAACTGGCCTATGAGACCTGGACAAAGAGGAAGGGTCAACAGATGAAGTGGGGCATGAAGGGTGGTCATGGAGAGGGATGGATGGGTCTTCATAGATACCCAATGTAAGTGCCTGTCTTAGTCACTATCCTATTGCTGTGCAGAGACCTTGACCAAGGCAACTATTCTAAAAGAAAAGCATTTAATTGGGGCTAGCTTACAGTTTCAGAGGTTCAGACTATTATCATCATTGCAAAGAACATGGCAGCATCCGGGCAGATGCTGGAGCAGTAGCTCAGAACTTTCGTCCTGATCTATAAGTGGAGAGAAAGAGACTGTAGGCTTGGCATGGTCTTTTGAAACCTCAAAGCCCTCCCCCATCGACACACTTCCTCCAATGAGGCCACACCTCTTAATCCTTGTAATCCTTTCAAATAGAGCCACTCCCTGGTGACCATGCATTCAAATATTTGAGCCTATGGGGACCATTCTCATTCAAACCTCCACAGTTTTTTGGAAAATAACAGCTTTAATGACACAGAGAGGAAGAATTTAGAACATTCAGCCAGCCAAGTATGTCTGGACATCATAGGCATGACAGAGCCAAGAGTCTTGGGCATCCACCATCAGCCATAGAAACTACCAGGCCTGACATCTGGAGAACAAAGGTGACGGATGGCGGGGGCGGGGTGGGGGGGTGGGGAGATGTGGTTGAGAAGGTCAAGGATGACTTTTATGTCTTATTCTCAAAGCCAGGGAAAAATCTAAACTAAAAGAAACAGTGACCACGTGGGTTTAAACTGCCCTTCTGGGCTGAGCTCAGTAGCAGATCGCTTGCCTAACATGCACAAGGATCTGGCTTAGACGCCCAGTCCTGCAAAACAGAGCAAAGCAACCTCAGTGGCTAATAGTCCATCGACCCTGTAGGTCATCTATTAGGGCTCAGTTGTGTGGGCCTGACTCTAATTTCCACTGATTCCACATTGATTCCATCCAGGTCCTTCTGCTTCTAAGACTTTGGGCTCCTTACATGACCATGTTGTAACACAAAGACATGCTCAATACACTATGTGTGCAGATTTTGAGAT
Source organism: Mus caroli (assembly GCF_978045245.1). Lineage (NCBI taxonomy): Eukaryota > Metazoa > Chordata > Mammalia > Rodentia > Muridae > Mus > Mus caroli. The sequence goes on along the minus strand of NW_028227269.1, from coordinate 22,936,497 downwards.
ACTACATATCTTATTTTAAAAACAAGAGTCCACAGAGCCAGTGGGTAATGTGGTAAAGAGAGAGCTTCCCAATGCATTGTCCTCTCAGTCCCCACAAACTCCAGGCCAGACACTCTGGGAAATCTGAAGCTGAGCAAGATACAATGAAGCCACCTAGTTGGGTATTATTAAGCCCTGAATCTAAAGTTAGAATCCTCAGATAGGCTCATCTCCAAATCTAGATTTCTCACCCTTGACTCCCTGCCCTTAAAGCATTAAACAGATTCCAAAACAGTTAGAAATAAACACAAAGGCTAAAGGTGTAACTTAGGCGTAGAAAGTGTTTGCCTAACTCATATGACACCCTGGGTTATCCCTGGCATTACAAATAAATAAAAAAACAAAATAACAAGAAAAACTTTCCAATCTCTCCTCCCCATTGGCTGACCTAAGCAGCCAGTTCTTTCTAAAACATAACAATTCAGTCCTACTGAAGAAAGAAATCCAGCTTTAAAAGAAGGAATCCAGCTAACAGTTTGGGGTGGTCACATGAGCTCCACATAACACCCCTAGAAGAAGGTCAGCTCAGATTGTTCTTTGAGGCACACTGAGCAGAAAGACCCTGAATGAGGTTCTAACTAGCTAGCCTCTAAGAAGAGGGCATCAAAAAGGCCCGTGCCCCAATCACCTTGGGAGTCACAGCAATGAAAATCCCCAGCTTTGACTTAGGAGTTAGCCAAGAGCCAGTGTTTGTACAACCTTGTCAAGTTGCCATCTGTCCACATAGCTTATAAAAAAAGAGAAGGTCAACATATCACATCATCTCAGAGTTTGGAATAAACCCTATCACTTCTAACAACAAAAAGAAAAGCCCCATAGCAAGCCCCAGACTGGACCGAAGCAGCAAGGCCCAGACCGGATCTCCCAGTATCTGTCTGTCCTAGAACCTGCTCTAGAGTGGAAAGATATCTGGCTTTCTTTTTCCTCTCATTATTAACTTAGAATTGTTCTTCCAAATAGTGTCAACTTTTACTCTGTACTGGATATGTGGCAAATTATCTCGGCTCCCATGGAAAGCCAGGCTGTTAAGTCATGCTGAGTCACTGGGCTTCCAGGGCCCTGGGGAGGTCACCAGCAGGTTGGGGCAGGCTGGGGCTGGCAGTGTCCTCTCTGCCTTCCATGCCAATGAAGGCAGATCTTGGAATCAGTTCAAGAGAGGGTGCACTAGGGCCAGGGCATAGCAGGTTCTCTCCCACAGGACTGGAGGTGGCACAGGCTGAGCTCAGAGCGCAGCTGAGAGATGGGCCCAGTGAACGAAATGGAGGGACTCTGGGAGAAATGTACCCTACAATAACAAAAAGTGAACTCGTTAGCATCAAAATGGAAAGATGTCTTTGATTTAGAGCTTGTTGGTGTTTGTTTTCGTCATTCTACCTCCACCTCCTGAGCACTGGGATCATAGAAAGCACCAGCAGACCTGGCCCAACTGAGTTTTTTAAAGAAAAAAAAAATGTGAACTGGGGGTGAGGAGGCCAATGAGCTGGCTCAGCAAGTAAATGAGCTTGCTGATCAGGCTGCTGACCTCAGTTCTGTACCAGAACCCAAATAATGCAAGGAGGAAACTGGCTTCCTGCAAGTTGTCCTCTGCCCTCTGGTACACGGTAGTGTGCAAACGCATGCATGCACGCACACATACACACACACACACACGCACACATACACACACAAATATATACACCATGCACACATACACACACACGCACACACATGCACACATACACATAAAAATATATATACCATGCACACACACACACACAAATACACACACACATATATACACACATGCACACACACAAATACATACACACACACACACTACTACTACCACTACCACCATCACCATTACCAAGAACAAAAAACCACCACCAACAACAATGACAACAAAATATGTAAATCTTGTCTTAACACCTATAGGCTGAGTAAGTGGGGCGCAAGATTACAATCCAGAGGCCCAGTCAGGAGAATGCCATAAACCCAGCCTGAGTGACATAACAATACTTAATCTCAAATAAATGAATGAAAATTTTATAACCACATCATTCCTTCTGATATTAAATTATCTTCAAAAATGAAGATAACGAACAAAATGCTGGGCATGGTAGCATACACCTTTAATCCCAGCACTCCAGAGGCAGGTGGGTCTCTGTGTTGTCAGCCAGCCTAATCTGCAAAGCAAGTTCCAGGTCAACCAGAGCTACACAGAAAATCCCTGTCCCAGAAGAAAAAAACCAAAAAACCAAAAAACCAAAAAACCAAAAAACCAAAAAACCAAAAAACCAAAAAACCAAAAAACCAAAAAACCAAAAAACCAAAAAACCAAAAAACCAAAAAAACCAAAAAACCAAAAAACCAAAAAACCAAACCAAAACAAACAGACAAACAAAACCTAACAAAAACAACATTAAAAAAAATGATTCGAAAAACCAAAAAAACGATTAATCCTGCTGATGACTGATGATATTCTTAGAGGCATGAGGTTAGTTGCTGCAGTTCAAAGTTCCCACAGATGGTCCACGCTGTTCTCAAGTGGCCACTTCCAGCACCGCTGACCGTGACCATCAAGAAGCATAAAACTTCAGGTGATGCTAAGCTGCTGCCAACACCAGCCAGCAGACCCAGGCTCTCCAGGAAGGGATGGATGTACAGGGCCAGATGGTGGCCCTGAAGTGGAGCTCCAAGGTCACAGTTCACTTCTACATAAGCCAGAGGTGGCCAAGAGTTTCAGTTGAAAGTGTGAATTCCTCTCATCGCTGCATAGATTACCAGATTCTTACAGGCTAGGCAGGTCTGAGCGGGATTGAACCACACAGTCCACAGCTTCCTGAAGCTTGAAAGCCCTTCTGACTGCTTGTCACTCTGAGCTGAGCAGACACGAGGAAGGGGTGGGTGTGTCCTCCAGGTGCAGAGTAATCATGGCCTTAAGCATCCGAAAGCAGCCAGATCACCTAGGCCAGCCCTCAGCAGGTGTAAATTCCAAGAGCCCAGGAAAATAGATATGGGCCTCTCCCTCCAGTGAGACTGGGGTCATAGGCCTCAAGGGCAGGCAGGGAAAGAACCCAGAACTAGTCTAATAAGGCACCTGGGCAATTCCAGACACTTTGGGCACTGCTGTTACACACCTACTAGCTACCTACTAGCTGTGTAAGGGGTCCAGGGAAGTCATGCAAATTCCTTACCTTCGTTACAGGGGAGATTACACGCACATGCCGCAGAGGGCAGCAAGGCTTCTGGTCTCCACAAGGCCAATCAAGCAGTCCTGACTGCCTGGACACAGTGTTTTTAAAAAGGGGGTTCAGAGGAAGCAGATATGTCACCTAGAGTGGCAGCTTAAGCTCTGTGCTTGCTATCTCACCATAGCAAGACCTCTAAATTTTGGAGTCCGAGCCCATCTATCCTCTCACGGCTCCAGGAAGGTAAGCGTCTACTGGTGGGACTCAAGACCTGGATCTTGCTCACACTTACACACTCAGCTTAGTAGGAAAAAAATGGTAAATTCTAGGATGGCGCCATGGAGACCAAGAAGGGCAGTGGCCACCAAGGCCAGTACTGAAGGAGAAGAAGAAATAAAGGATGTTTGTCTCATGGAAAAGGCAGAAAGCTCCGAGAGATGGCTGTGGCTATGGTGGCACAGGGATGTGACTACATGTAATGTCATGGAAACACATGGTTTAAGACAGTAAAAATGAAGCTGGTGGTGGTTGCACACACCTATAACTGCAGCACACAGAAATCTGAGGCAGGAGGATCACAAATTATACTTCTGTCCCTCTGTACACTAAGAATTATGTATAAAATAAATAGTGCTTGCAATAAATTATACTTAAACCCCTTTAGGACCCACTATACACCTACCATACTGGCCATTTCCATATACCATGGACGCCTGGGCACACATACCTTGGACCTTCTTTGCTGGCTGCTCCCTCTTCCAGAATGCTATTCCCCAGATCATGTTATAGATACCACTTTGCTTTCTTCAAACCTCCCTTCAGTTGTCACCTCCTCAATGCAATCTCCCAGGGCCACTTTATCCAAAATTGCTTCTGACACTTCTCATTCCCAGTCCCTGCCCTGTAGTCAGAGCTCCATCAATCTTACAGTAAACTGTTCATTTATTCTCCAGTGTGCTTGCTTTCTCTCACCTCCTAGGAATGGAAGACCCTGATGGTGACAGACTTTTGTCAGTTCTGTTTATCAATATTTTATATCCTTCGGGATTTTTCTGGCATATGGTAGGCATTTGGTACTTAGAGGATACATAGATGGGTAGATGAAAGAGTGAATAGATGGATGGATGGATGGATGAATGGATGGATGGATGAGTGGGTGGGGAGGCTGAGAGAAGGAGCCAGAGAACACAGAGAGAAGGACAGATGGACAATTGGATGGATGAGTGAATGTGTGGGTGGGTAGATGGATAGATGGATGGATGGATGGATGGATGGATGGATGGATGGATGGATGAGTGGATAAGGAGGCTGAGAGAAGGAGTCAGAGAAGACAGAGAGAAGGACAGATGGACAGTTGGATGGCTGAGTGGATGGGTGAATGGATAAATGAATAGGTAGGTGATTGGATCAATGAGTGGTTAGGTGGGTGAATGAGTGAATGGAGGGCTAGAGAGACCATGAGAAGGAGGAGCAGGTGGGTGAGTAAATGGATAGATGAATATGTGGGCAAATGCCTAGATGAGTGAGTGGGTGGGTGAACATCTTTGAGCTCTATTTCCCTGTGCTATCAGTCATACTAGCTGCAATTTCTGTGTTCAAGGAAAGCTGTCCCCTTCCCACCCTGGGGGGAAATCTGATTGCTCCTGAGCCCGCTGGCTTCCCTCTCTGTGCCACACTTTGTTGTTTTACTCCTGATACGTTTTCAACGCATCTGTTTGCGTATTCATTAACTCATGTAAACGTTCATAAAAGGACTATGAAAACAGCTCCTGACATGTTTCCTCCTGCTTTCACTCAGGACTAATTATATGATCACCCAATAGGCCTCGGATGCCAACAGGGCAATCCTTTTATTGTGCTTCCAAGTGACAGCTCCTCTCTGGGAACACACCCACATACCACATGTTTACCTCTCTGGCTCTCTCCGGCGCCATTCAGCTCTCTGCATGATTCAAGGGTCCTCAGGGAAGACAGAGACATCAAAATCCCCTCCCTCGCCTCCACCACTGACCTTACTCATTCCCAGCCTGGCTGGCATGAGAACATCCTTACCTTTAAAAGTGTTGCATTCAAAAGTGGATTCTAAGAGTGGCTGTCTCCTCCTGTCCTGTGTCAGCATCTCAACTATTAATCTATACATTAACACTGGATGCTAAAGAACGAGACTGTGGTTTTCCTTGTCACAGTACCGAAATCCAACAGCCTGTCACTCGAATTTTTACTGCAGCCTTTCTCTCTCTCTCCCCATCCCTCCCACCTCCAAAAAAAAAAAAGAAAGAAAGAAAAAAAAAGACTAGGAAACAGGTAATGGTGTCCCAACAGCAGCAGAAGAATCGTAAGCCAAAGGTCACTGTGAAAGAGACTGACCATGAGCCCCTAAAGTAGTTGTCCTTTCTTCCTGGGATATTGGAGCCAAGATCTCCCAGCCTCCATTGCAGTAAAGTGTGGCTATAAGACTGAGTTCTGGTTCTCAGCCACAGCAATGGCTTCTAGTCATGTGAGGAGACATCTTTGATTGTCACACGGGAAAAAGGGAGAGTTCTTTTTGATCCTAGTGAGGAGAGAGGGGGTAGGGGACATCCACTTGACAGTCCAGGAGGCACAGTAAACAAGCTGCCTCAGGGTTAGCTGTGTCCACGGTTAGGAGCCTTCTTCTAAATAACAAAGTAGAAGCTGTCTGTCTCACTTCCCCAGAGTGGGTCATCAAGCCCTATTCTGTCTTCAGATCTGATAGAATCAGATGCACACACCTTAGGAGCCCTATAGAGAATATGGTAGACACATTAGAAAGCAGTGCTTTGCCCCAAAGTCATTGTTCCAATGTAGCTACATGTCATTTGGTAGCATCCATCTGAAGGAGACTCCCTAGTATGTCCAGAGTTCTGGGCTGGCTCAGTAGAGCAGCTGGCATTGCCTTATAACTCTGTCGCTGATAAATTAATTTGTTCACTTGGTCTTTTGTTTGTTTTTTTGTTTATTTGTTCGTTGTTTCAAGACAGGGTTTCTCTGTGCAACAGCTCTGGCTGTCCTGGAACTTGATTTGTAGAACAGGCTGGCCTCAAACTCACAGATCTACCAAAGGCTACTCCGCCACTCCCCAGATACTTCATTTACTTTCAGCAGATTCTCCTGTATGTTCAGCCATGTCTGAGTCCGCCATGCACACTGGCAGATATTACCTGGAAAGCATCTGGGGTCCCCTGTCCCAAGTGTAAGGGTAGTCTCCACTGGGGAGCACCAGGACAGCACCCTGGAGTTGATACAGTGGGCTAGTGTAAGCAAAGGGATGGTGGTGCTCTGCGAGCAAGTCTATAAAGGACTTGTGGATTTGGGACTCATGCACTTAGCTCCCCAGCGTTCGCCACTGGACTTTTGGTCTTAGAGGACTCCATGGTAGAATTTCTTTCCTCGGCATTCTGAAAGCATAACTAGAGACACCTTCTTTTGGCCAGGCAAGGTCTCTCACAAGGACTTCTTTGTGTGTGTGTGTGTGTGTGTGTGTGTGTGTGTGTGTGTGTGTGCGTGTGCGTGTGTGTGTGTGTGTGTGAGAGAGAGAGAGAGAGAGAGAGAGAGAGAGAGAGAGAGAACATGGGTATACAGTGCCCAGAAGCCAGGAGGGGATGCTGAAAGAGTTGTAAGTACTCTTTAGGGCTGAGCCATTCCCCCAACCCCAATAAGAATATCTTCCTTCCTATGATCAAAAACTGAGAAGGTCATTAGACTTAACAGATAACTGTAGAAGCATATTCTCCCTAAAAACAATGATTCTGCTTTGAATGGAGTTATATCGCATGGGGTAATGCTGCTCACACCCCAAGAGCCAAGCACTATCTAATAAAACCCCAGTGGCAGGCATGAGGACCTCTATACATCCCTCCCTTTTCCCCTCTTCCTTTTCTTTCCCCCTTTCTCCATCCTCCCTTCCTCTGAGGTCTCCACAGTTTTCATGGCCTTACATGATCTGACGCCACAATCTCCCAAATAGCTTGGACTGTGGGAATGCCCATCCCCCCTTGCATGAGTTGTTGGCCAGAGGTTAAGTCTCCTAAGCAATATGGGCTTTTGCCATTGTCCTCGGCTTCCTCCCAGGTAAGGCTATTGCTGAAGACAACACACAGTTTGGGCACAGAAAGGAACAAGGACACCTCCTCCAGAAGGACTGGCTTTTATGCTATTGGAAGGTGCTATGCAAGCTGCCCAGGGAAGGAGGAGTGGGCGGTCCTACCCCTCCTTAAAGCCTAGGAACCACACCCATGACTGGACCAGCAATATACCCCAACAGTGAAATAATGGCCCTCTAATCATTTTTACCAACACTTTTATCACTTTTACCAACAGCTATCTAATTAGATTTAATATCCATTTAATAGGAGGGAAGTCACGTCTAGTACTGAAAACTTAATGAAGTACCCACAGCTAGAGGTGGTAGACCCTGGAGGAGAGTCTATTACAGCCATTTTCCTAAATCAAGAGACTTTTAAAACTAATTTATTTTTATTTTATGTGCATTGGTGTTTTGTCTGCATGTATGTCTGTGTGAGGGTATTGGATCCTGGAGTTACAGACAGTTGAGATCTGCCATGTGGGTGCTAGGAATTGAACCCTGGTCCTCTGGAAGAGCAGTCAGTACTCTAAGCCGCTGAGCCATCTCTCTGGCCCTATACTTTCTAGATAGTATCATTATGCTCATGGGTAAGTGTAGCTCTTACCTCATTTTAAAAAAGCTTTTCTCTTTGCAACAGATGGAGACTGTTGTTGAGATCCACAACTGGTCCAAACACAGAGGATAAATGACTGTGCAGTGCCTAAACTCTCTCTCCCCCTATATCTACACCCAGAGGTCCTGGGTGCCTGTTGCTAAACACTGGCCCCTAGACATGGAAAATGCTTGTGTGAAGTCTCAACAATATAGTACTCTGAATGAGACCCACATGGTGGCACCACCACATGCCACGTGAGAGGAGGAAATTCCACGTGGTCCCGCCCCTAGATGTAAAGTAGTCAATGGCTGCGGAGACAGAATAAATTAAGACCTCTGGGGAAGAGTTCCCAGATAGGGTATCCAATCCTGTGTGGGCCCTGAATGTTTGTGCATAGGAGCAGAGCTGCATAGACTTAGTACTCTGTGTGTTTGTGTGTATGAGATACATGTAGCAATAATAACTAAAGAAGAGACCGCGTGCTGCGGAGAGGAACACTGAGTTTAAACACGGAGGCAGGGATGGGAATAATTTAGATGAAGTGCTCATTTAAAAGGTTCTCAAAAGAAAATTCAATTATAAAATAAAAAGTGAATGCATGGTCCAATTCACAGGCCTTCCCTCCAGGCTCTTGCTGAGGGCACTGTTCGAATCTCAACAAGCCACGCCCAGTTCCACGGTGCCAGGATAGGATGACTTAGGGACTCCATCAGTCTGACCAGACCCACCCAAATTCCTGGGTCTAGCTCACAATCCCAGAAAGGTCCTGGCTTTCTCAGTCAACTGTAGTCACCTCTCTGAGGATGTGGCCCAGGTCCTGCCCTTTCCCACAGAACAAGGCAATGGAGACACGTGCCTGGGGCCAGGGTTGGGGGCAACAGTGATCGGCAAGTGGTGGGGGTGGGAAGAGGGTTTTTTCATTTAACTGCAGAAAAGTCTGTAAATTACCATTGGAGAGGAGGAAGTCTGGGGATTGAGGGGGGGGGGCACCTAAAAATTTAGGGAAGTAGAAGAGCGTCAAACTCTTTTTAAAAAACAAGTTTCCCCGCCTGAATTGGAGCCACCAATGTCCAGAGAGATGATGAGACCCGTGGCTTGCAGAGTTTGCAAAAGGCAAGAGCCCTGGAGTTGCAGGCGCACCCAAGCATCTTTAGCCGCCCCAACCCGCCAGGGGCGCGGCACGGGTGCCCCGGGCACACATGGTGCAGGCTCCGGGCTCGGGTAAACTACAGTTCTGGATTTGGCTGTCTGCAGAGCGGCCAGCGCGCAAATGAGGCTGGAGCCAACCAAGGCGGGGGCAGCGCACACAATGTGTTTCTTGTTAGGGACTCCCAAGCCGGGCCAGGTTTTGCTTTTGGTGCGGCATTATAATATTAAGAAGCAGTTTGATTCCGGACAAGCCCGCCCTTGTTGCAGGCTGCTTGCGGGTTCCCACGGACGCCAGTGGGCAGACGCGGGTGGCCTGTGCGCTGCACTCTCTCGGCTTGGCGGGCTGGTGGGGGCGCCCAGCGGGCTGCGGCCTGGGGTCCCCACGGTGACCCCGGCTCTGGTGGTGGCCCGACCCGCGGCGCGCGCCTCCCGGTGGCGCCGACTGGGTGACGCCAGCCCCCGCTCCCGCCAGTTCGCAGGCAGTCCGAGATTGTTTTCCAAGACATATCGCTCCGTCCAGTTAGTTTTCTTTTTTAAATTTGGTGACCGGAATAAAAGTCGCAGGAAAATCCTTTGTGAATGCCAAAGGCGGCCGCAAATCGGAGAGGAGCACTTTACAGTGTTGGTAACAAAATATTTGTGGCGCTCCATAGTTAAATCGGACCCTTCCGCCGAACTTCCCAAACTTGGCTTTCTTTGAACCAGGCTGAAAAATGATCCTTCTAAAAAGGGAATCAGACAGTGGCAAGCAATTGGATTTGGCACGATATATTTTTTTTTTTTTTTTTTAGGCTGGGGCTCGAGCTCTGCAGGTAAACAGAACTGTGAGGGAATCCTAGAAGGAGCTACGGTCGGAATTGTGGCGAGCGAGGCAAGGGCGGGCCGACTTAAGGCTAAGCCATTGTAGTAGCTGCGGCGCTTCGCTAATGCCATTTATTAGCTGAGTGTGACACGAAGTGTACGAGTCTTCAAAAAATTTACCCCCAAAGAGAAAAACAAACATCCTCTTGTTTGCTTTTCGTGGCTTTGCTCTTTTTCCTTCAGTCCAAGCCTTCCTCATCTAAGGCCTTTTTAAACCCAAATTCGGTTTATCTGGTTTCAGGATAAGGGCTCTCTCTTGCCAAGGTATTAAATAAACACGAAAAGCAAAAACTCGAATCCTTATACAACCCAGATGCTGTTTCCTCGAAAACCACAACAAACTCGGATAAGCCAGATAACAGCGCTGGCGGGTTGTGCGCCGCAACCCCCTCCCCCAAATCCCCAGCACTCCCACCCTCACCCTTGGGTTTTAGGGCCGGCAGAGGATGATTCTGCAGGACAGGCGATGAAAAACTGCCGCCAACACTCTCAGCGGTGGATGAGCACCCTTGAAGGATCCCGGTGCCATAAACTATCCGGAAATGTTGGCATCTGGTTCCTAAAAGGGAGCTTTCCCTGAAGATAAACCGGGACAGAGAAGGTGTCTGCGTTTCCAGGCTGACTTACAAGTTTCTGGACTCTTAAGTGATGTCAGGAGAAAACTCAGCACTATGAGGGGGCTAGGCCTGCCTCCCCCCGACCCCTCACCCCCTCCCCCCGCCGCTGTTGTAGCGGAAATGAGCACGCAGTTGCGGGAGCTGCACGCTGAGTATCAGAGAGGCCAGAAGACCGCGGGCAGCAATGCATCCCACCATCTCTCAGGGTGGGGGTGGGGCTGCTCTGGAAAAGTCTGCTGCTCTTTGCATAACCACTAAGGATTCCTAAGAGGATGCCAGTAGAACGCGGCGCGGCGCGGCGCGGGGTGGGGGTGGGCGGGTCGAGGATAAGGGTCCTTCAAAGATTTTTTTTTTCCTTTTGGAGTCAAAGCCATCCAGGCGAAAAACAAGAAGATCCAGAGGAATAAATAAATCTTGTCCTGCGATGAGACAGTGATCTCCTTTGCATTCACTTTTACCCTCCCGCCAGCTCCACGCCTCTGTTGCAAAAACAAATGAAATAAAGCAAAACCTTTTGCTTTGGCAAGGTCTAAGCCACATTACACCCCCCCCGCGCCCCCCTTCTGCGAAGGAAGAGTTCTTTTCTTCTCCCTCTCCAGACCTTTTTTTTCCTCTCTTACGCCCCCCCCTTTTTTTTTCCCCTGTTCTTTTCTTCTTAGTCTTCCTTCTTCCCCCAAATCACTCGAAACTTAAGACGTGCAGAGGCTGCAGGTGCGCGCAGGCTGACGGCCCGGTCAGGGCGAGCCTGGGACCGCCGGGCCTTGCAGGCATTGATCAGCTGGGCGCGCGCGCTGAGTGACGGCGCGGTTGCTATGGCAGCCGCCTGAGCGGCGCCGCGAGGACAAGGCTGCAGGGCGGCGTGAATGGGCGGCGTCACGCGCCTGGCGCCAGAGAGTCTGCTCCGGGGCTCCGGCTCCGGCCCCGCCGCGGCCTGGCCTGCGCGCCGCTGCCGCCGCCGCTGCTGCCAATTCATCACCTGTCAGGGATCACTCGGGGGGTCACGGGCGGAATGGACACAGCTGTGAGAACAAAACCGAGGGGGAAGAAAGGCGAGAGCTCCCAATTGCGCCAGATGTGCAGAGAAGACCTTGAGACTCGCCCCCGCCGAGCCGGCTCCTCCCGCCCTCGTGGCATCACGCGGGGATAGTAGCCAAGGTGGCTGGGCCGGGACCTGCTTCTGATTACCGCGCGTGGCCTGGACACGGTGGGGACCCGAGGGCCTGGTAGCAGGGCTCGGGCAACTCCAAGCGGGTCTGTTGCTTTAAATGGGGGGCGTCCCAGTAGGTAGCTGGGGTGGCCAATATCTACTCACACACACACACACACACACACACACACACACACACACACACCGCCGGAAGCCCTTCACACCTTCCCACCACCCACGGATCCCGCCCTTACTGCAGCTGGGCACGTCCTGCAGCTGGGGCCATTTGAACTCCAGGGCTCTCTGATGAAAATCCACATCCACACCAATGGACAGATTTTCATATGCCATTATAAGCTGCCCCAAAAGGGGCTCCCACCAAATCCCCAGCCCCAGACCATAATTTTAAGAAATGTCAGCCCGGGCTTGCTGTGACAGACTTACTGGTAACTCCGTCCTTTTCAGTCATTAACTTAAACAGTTTCACAATCCCCTTAAAAATGATCTTTAAATGAATGCAAAAACTGGGTAGTGTGCCAACAGAATCGGATTCAGCGCAGCCCGGCAGACTGGACTCTGGCATGGCAGCCAGAGAAAGAAACGCCAGAAAACTTTCACCATATTTAGCAATTTTACTATATCAGGGTACAGGAATGGTCTTGGGAGAAGGCGCTCATGCGTCGTCGCTGCCAGTGTGTGGAGCGATGCTGCACAGCGCTCATTATCATCCAGCCCAGGGCCTTTCTGTTGGGATAATGAGGCTGGCACGGGTGCTAACATACGGTGTCCTTGGAAAAAGCTAAGAATGCGTCAGTACCGCAGAGATGCAATGTCCAAGAATCATAAGTAATAATTTGAGAATCCCAGAGATGTTTGTTTACATTGGCTATTATTGTAAAATACTCAGAGTATAACATCATGAACCAAAAGTGTCAAAACAAAATCTGTTCCGCTGTGGCACGTATGTGACAGAAACACATGCACACAAAGTACATCAAGAGGCTCGAACTGTGGGGGGGGACTCAGATAGTAAATCACTTCCAGGCTTAATAACAGAGGCGAGTCGTCAATCGAACACTGTCGCTGAGTCGCAGGAGGCATTGCAAGCCTTGCGCAGATTTTCCTGCAGGGCAGAGTCCTTCTGCAGTCTCCAAACTGAGATGGACGGATTTTACCGCCTCTACACCACCGGACTCTGCCTCCTTAGAGAGAAGCCCTGGGGCCCATGGCTGTCACGTGGAGGTCAGAGACTGCCTGGCCCACCAGCTGAGGAATTAATCATTAATTGAAGGGAAAATACTGTTTCTCCATACAGAGCTTTGCCCGGATTCTGAATTCTTCCTCTTTATTGCATTCAGAGGATGTGGGGGATTCAGACGAAAAACCCTTTCTTGGGCTTAACATAAATATTTTTTTCCTTTAATACACGACTAATATATGGTAGTCTTCAGCAAAACAAGAATTCAGAATTAAAGAATTGGAGTCAAGAGCTCTAAACTTTTTCAAAATGTAGCTGCATCTAGGAAGGGTGCTGAAAGATTCCAAACCTCGTACGTAACAGAATTTTCTTTTAAAAACAGCGATAAGCTGTCAGTCAATAGCTAGGACCACCTACCTGACAAAGAGCTTCCCAAGAGCTGTAAGTGTTGGAATGTGACACCAGAAATCACGATTTGTGCATAATTAATCGCATCACTTTGCCACCTACACTGAAGGGCGCAGACCAAGGGCAGTGTATGTAAATGTAGTTCCAGTGTGCAAACCCCACTAATGACCTTCGATTAATGGAGTCATTATAGTAACCCTGCCTCATTCTTGGGGGTGGGGGGGAGTTCCGAATGCACCGGTCCCTCGGGGCTTCTCTGCGGTCTGAGGGAGACCGCACAGTGTTCCTACAATTCGTGTCACTGAGTTTCCGAGAAGGCCTCCCGCGTTGCTCCAAGTTGCAAAGCTAAACCTAAACCTGTCGTGGACGTGTATGTGGGTAGGTTTCCCGCACCCCCCCCCCCTTAAATAGCTTTCCTTTATCTTAAAAGAAGGAACTCTACAAATGTGACTTCCCAAAGGCGCGCTTCTTTTCCCTTCTGCCACGGTCGCTGTCGTCCCTAACGCTAGCGACCTGTGACTTCCCGTCTGCTGTGCGGAGACAGTGGGGCTGCTGGAAGTCCTGGGGGCGGGGATAGCTAGCTCCTGGCACACCCCCGGGGCAGGGGTCCTGCCAGCTCTGGGAATTGGAATAAGGCGGGCACAATTGTACACTCAGGCCCCCTGGGCGCCCAGCGCACACTGTACTCAATTTGCCACCCCAGCTGGGCTCTCGCCCGCTCCTCCCACCCTACAGGCATTGGCTGCGAACGCGGAAGAACCGAGAGCTCATACTCACCAATGGGAGAACTCGCCTGGTATGATGGACGGGAGCCCTTCCACCAATGGCAATTCAGGGATGCCCGATTGAGCGGCCAGGGCGAGTGCACATAAAAGACGCCCCGCCCGGCTCGCGCTTCATTCTGAACCGAGCCTGGTGCCGCGCAGCCAGCTCAGCCCCCTGCGGCGGCTCCCTCCCAGTCTCTCCTCCTACGAGCAGCATGAAAGCCTTCAGTCCGGTGAGGTCCGTTAGGAAAAACAGCCTGTCGGACCACAGCTTAGGTATCTCCCGGAGCAAAACCCCGGTGGACGACCCGATGAGTCTGCTCTACAACATGAACGACTGCTACTCCAAGCTCAAGGAACTGGTGCCCAGCATCCCCCAGAACAAGAAGGTGACCAAGATGGAAATCCTGCAGCACGTCATCGATTACATCTTGGACCTGCAGATCGCCCTGGACTCGCATCCCACTATCGTCAGCCTGCATCACCAGAGACCTGGACAGAACCAGGCGTCCAGGACGCCGCTGACCACCCTGAACACGGACATCAGCATCCTGTCCTTGCAGGTGAGACTAGATTGCAAGTACCCCACTGCCCAGACGCTCCGGGTCTCCCGAGCTGTCACTCTTAAAGCCCATCGTAGAGACAGGTTCATTAACTTTATTTTTAAGAAAACTGTATATTGAGCGTCATGTGAAATCGCTACTTATAAGTTCTGTGTGGGTTGCGTCTGGATCTGCGCTGTAGCATGAACCTGTTTAATGGGACTTGTTGGCACTTTTGTGAAAGGAGGAGGGGGGCTACCTTCCTTTAAGATTACCTAATATCCTGCCTTTTATCCTCTTTCTCTCCAGGCATCTGAATTCCCTTCTGAGCTTATGTCGAATGATAGCAAAGTACTCTGTGGCTAAATAAATGGTGAGTGTTGCGGGTGCCTCCTGTGTGCGCGTTTCGGTAATGTGCTTGTGTGTCTGTTAAATGTTTGATTTGGTAAATGCATGCTTACTTCACTGTGTTACGGGTGCCGCTTGACTTACCACATAGGCATGAAGGGGCTTGTAGCTGTGGTTGCTCAGGACTACAGAACAGTTGCCTTTACAAAAACAGAAAAGAAAAAATAAATGCCAGTAACTTACTATGAAGGTGTCAGGACCAAGTGTGACTGACTTTTATGAGCCCAGTGGCGGTACATTGAGGTGCTAACCTCAGCTGTAATTAATCTTATCGCCACAAATTCCATAGTGATTCTCTTTCCCCAAAACTGTAGTCCTCTGAGATTTCTCTGGCTAGCTGAAGACGGCTACCCCGAGCCTTACCCCTGTGCTCTGGGATCCAGATTTCCCTATCTGTTAACTAAAGGGCTGTTTTCAATCAAATAATTGTTACAAGAAGCAGACTGGCGCCTGTGAGCGGGCTGTTAGAGATCCAAATAGGAGACTGGGTTTGGGAAGTTTTCCCCTGGAGTCTCTGCTATTTTCATGTTTAATTTGTGCTGCTGGGGCCGGGTATGTGTGCTGCATCTGGACGCCAGGGTTTGGTTAAATGCTCAAACTGTGGCTTCCTCGGCGCCAGGCTCGCCCGCCTCTGCCCTTAGGTTACATTCTCCTAAACTGCCTTTCTCTCCCAATCTTTTGCAGGCATTTGGGGACTTTTTTTTTTCTTTTTACTTTCTCTTTTTCTTTTGCACAAGAAGAAGTCTGCAAGATCTTTTAAGACTTTTGTTATCAGCCATTTCACCAGGAGAACACGTTGAATGGACCTTTTTAAAAAGAAAGCGGAAGGAAAACTAAGGATGATCGTCTTGCCCAGGTGTCAGTTCTCCGGCCTGGACTGTGATACCGTTATTTATGAGAGACTTTCAGTGCCCTTTCTACAGTTGGAAGGTTTTCTTTATATACTATTCCCACCATGGGGAGCGAAAACGTTAAAAAAAAAAAAATCACAAGGAATTGCCCAATGTAAGCAGACTTTGCCTTTTCACAAAGGTGGAGCGTGAATACCAGAAGGACCCAGTATTCGGTTACTTAAATGAAGTCTTCGGTCAGAAATGGCCTTCTTGACGCGAGCCTACTGAATGCTGTGTATATATTTATATATAAATATATATATATTGAGTGAACCTTGTGGACTCTTTAATTAGAGTTTTCTTGTATAGTGGCAGAAATAACCTATTTCTGCATTAAAATGTAATGACGTACTTATGCTAAACTTTTTATAAAAGTTTAGTTGTAAACTTAACCCTTTTATACAAAATAAATCAAGTGTGTTTATTGAATGTTGATTGCTTGCTTTATTTCAGACAACCAGTGCTTTGATTTTTTTTTAATGCTATGTTATAACTGAACCCAAATAAATACCAGTTCAAATTTATGTAGACTGTATTAAGATTATAATAAAATGTGTCTGACATCAATGCCGGGATTCTGAATGATTTTTGAGATGTCTTGTGTTTGCGTGGGGCACCTCCTTCTGTTCTCTCACCCCCTCTATCACATGTGTGTCCCGTGGCGGCCCAGTAGACTGAAACATTGTTGCCATTAGGAGGGATGGGGACTGGAAACTCAACACACCTAGCAGTGTGGCTCCGTGCCTGTGCATTGGGACAAGATTTTAAACGGGATTGTAGGAGAAGACTTCCCCTTGAGTTCCTAGGTGTGCAGTCTAGAAAGACACCTTTGGAGCAGAGAGAAAAGGGGCTTTGGCTGTCACTGGTCACCCCTGGGGGTTACGCTTTTAAACCTGGCCGCGCGAACTCCAGAAGACCTCCTTCCTCCTCCACCTGTGGCTCACCCAGACCTGCCTGGGCCAGCTGCTCTCCCAGTTCTGTGGCTACTAAGTGCTCTTCACCCTTGACTGCACTCTGGACCTCAAGGAACGGAGGGAAGGTGCGAGAAAAGCCCCTCCCACTCACCAAAAAAAAAAAACAAAAAAAAGGTATCACCAACATTTCCATCCAACTCAGAGCCTTGAGGACACTAATTTGAATATGCATTCAATAGGTGCTTAGATCTAGTTCCCAAGTTGCAAGTGACTTGGTTGGGAAGGGGTGGTTCTGGAAAGTGGTCCAGGGAAGACGGGCACAGACTAGAGAAAGGATGGGGCAAGAGGTACGAGTATTTGAGTCGCACCTGGTGCCACTTTCTAGGCCAAGCAGGTGTTTGGGTGGCGCCTGCTAGTCTGCCTTGGCTGCGGTGTTTCCTCTCCCCTGACACCGAATCCATCCTGGTGAATGGAGGAAGGGCAGCTTCGGTTCCGGTGGTCCCCGCCTCCTTCCTGCAGGGCGGGGTTTTCCCTAATGAATATACCCGGGATGCACGCTTTGCCCATTACACCTGGGTTGGAGACTGCTCGAGCGAGAACCCTTGGCAGCCGCCCAATATACTAGTCACCTGTTGCCTACTATAACCCCTGCATGCACACCGGGCCAACCCAGCATGGGCTCTGCCATCCCACCTACCCTCACCCTTCTGCCCCGCCGCACACGCACACGCACACAAAGCGGGAGAGAAGTATGAGAGAACAAGTTGCTGCCCCAACCCTGCCTGTCCTCAGCTTCTCGTCTGCCGGATCTCATCCTCCCCTCGGATGGCTTTGGGGATTTGACCCTGAAGTACAGTTGTGCCATCGGAACGGCAGGCCCCTTCGGAGCACCTGTAGGGTCGCTGGACAACCAGCGACACGTGAATGACTTCTAATCAGCCTCAGCCTGGGGAAAAGTGGCTCCTTTTGGAGGGGACTTCTAACTGCAGCTGGTCGCGCCGTGGAGGCCGAGCGCCACCTTCTGGCAAATATGAGGATCGCTGCTGGCCTACGGTTCTGCTGTACACAGGCATGGATGCTGGGAACCGGTGGCCAGCAGCGATATCCTGACCAAGCCTTCTGAAAATGATTGATGTCATCCCTAAAGACTCTGCCGCGGATTTCTGAGTTCGAGGCCAGCCTAGTCTACAAAGTGAGCTCTAGGACAGCCAGGGCTATACAGAGAAACCCTGTCTCAAAAAAAAAAAAAAAAAAAAAAAGACTCTGCCGCTAGCACGACGAATATATAAATCCGCTCCACCTCTTTACTGCTTACAACCTATTTGCCAATTAGCATCTTACTAGTTACGGTATCTCCTGCCTACCAGTTTGTGACTGGAAAAATGACTGCACAGTTGTTAGGTCAGAAAATTTGCCAGCATGCTTCCGCACTTCTGCCCCTAACTTTGCCTTAAGCTTTTTTTTTTCCTTTTCCTTAATTGCTTCATGCCTTTTAACCAGAGCCCCAAGTGGTACTTTATCACAGTGGTTCTCAGCCTGTGGGTCGTGACCTCTTTGGGGTTGAATGACCCTTTCATGAAGTCATATCTCAAATATCCTGCAGATCGGATATTTGCATTATGATTCACAACAGTAGCAAAATTACACTCATGAAGCAGCAACGAGAACAATTTTATGATTGGGGGTTACTACAACGTGAGGAACCGTGTAAAGGGGTTGCAAGACTGGTAAGGTTATGGACGGCAGCTTTATCGGAATGGGGTGAGAGTGAACAAAGCCTCCTTACCCCAGACCTTAATGCCAGGTTTGTTTGTTTTTTGTTTTCTTCCTCTAAATAAGATGTAGGTCTAGAGGGTTTGTGCACATTTTATCAGTTTCAAAAATTCTTTCAGCTTCTAAATTTGAGTAATTTGAGACTTTTTTAAAAAAAAAGATTTATTTATTGTATGTATGAGTGCACTGTAGCTGTCTTCAGACACACCAGAAGAGGGTATTAGATCCCATTACAGATGGTTGTGAGCCACCATGTGGTTGCTGGGAATTGAACTCAAGACCTCTGGTTGAGCAGTCAGTGCTCTTAGCTGCTGAGCCATCTCTCCAGCCTGAATTTTGAGATTTTTAAAATCCTAACATTAAGGCAATTTTAAACATTCTCATGCTTCATTTGCTGATATTTTTCACCATGTAAGTTTTAAATTTCCTTACATTGGTTTATTTATAGTGCTAGTAATCAGACCCAAGGCCTTGATAATACACGGCCGACGCATACCACTAAGCTACATCCTCAACCCTTGACCTTACTCTTTGCAGAAAGCTTTCTCTGTTCATTAACAAGCTGTGGTTTCTAAGAGAACCCTGACTGCAGCACGATGCTGGGCTTGTTTCTTTGGTCTGTGGTGACGTCTACTACAGGTTCTGCTACTGCAGTACTTTATTTTAATTTTGAGAAATAAAGAACTTTTTTTTTTTCTCTGCACTTCCCTACACTTAGAATAATAGTCACACTGGTGTCACACAGTACTGTAGGTTAGTTTGTTCCCAGTGCCCAGTGCTGTCTTAAGATCCTTAAGAGACAGGCAGATGTATATTCCTCCATAGTACAGAAGCTGGTCCATACACACTGGTGCAGTCAGTGGACAAACCACTTTAGTCTCTCCGTGCTCCCTATTGGGAAAGGGCTTCCAGGTTAGAATCTAACAGCAATGACTGTATTATTCTTGCTAGTGAAAAGCTGATATAGAAATTCTTAAATTCAATGATCCCCTGCCCCAGAACTCCTCCTCAGCCTGATTCCCCATGTATCCTTGAAAGTTCTGATCACAGCCGGGCGTGGTGGCACATGCCTTTAATCCCAGCACTCTAGAGGCAGAGGCAGGCGGATTTCTGAGTTCGAGGCCAGCCTGGTCTACAAAGTGAGTTCCAGGACAGCCAGGGCTACAGAGAAACCCTGTCTCAGAATAAATAAATAAATAAATAAATAAATAAATAAATAAATAAATAAAGTTCTTATCACTTGCTGTTAGAAAGGGGGCTGCAGGCTTGGGTGTCCTCTGGCATTAGACCTACCTGGCACTGCTATTCAAGTTATCTTGAAGCAGAATAATGGTGATGGCCTATAGAGGAACTTGGTCTGAAGTCCGAATTAAGCAGAACAATCCAACTGGTATCTAGGTGAGCCTGGAGGTTGTCCTATATAAAACGGGGAGGGGCCAGAAGACCCTGGCCTGAGATTCCAATCAGCCCTGCCTTCTGCCACCCAGGCTGCCCACAGGCTTCCAGGTGGTATAACCCCAGCCTGTGACTGCCTGAGTGATAATCCTGTAAGTAAATAACTGTCATAAATCCATTGGCTCAGCTTTATGGGATCCTTCCTCTGTCTGTGAGTCTTTACATCTCTCCAGGAAGATGAAGACATGACAGGGACCCTGTAAGCAATGGTAGCGAGATGATCAAAGAAGCCTGGAGGTGGTCACTGTGTTTAGTGAAGTGGGCCCATGAGAAAAACAGGCCAAGACTGCAGGAGGGTGGAGCTTTTCTAAGGGCACGTGCTCTCTCTCTCTCTCTCTTTCTCTCTCTCTCTCTCTCTTTCTCTCTCTCTCTCTCTTTTCTCTCTCTCTCTCTCTCTTTCTCTCTCTCTCTCTCTCTTTCTCTCTCTCTCTCTCTCTTTCTCTCTCTCTCTCTCTCTCTCTCTCTCATGCACACACACACACACACACACACACGGGCATAAACATACACAAACACATACGTATGGGGGTGGGGGGAGAGGCGAAGGGAGGAGGGAGGATGGGAGAGAAGGAGGGAGATCAGAGGCAGTAAGCAATGTGCATATACTTGGGCCAGCTCCAGGCAAGGTGACTCCTGTAAACAAACTGGGACTTTGGCCAATTAAAAACAAGATGTGGCAAACTGGGGGAGCAGATTGGATCAAACCATAAAGTAGAATGGATCTGTAGTATACCAGTAAAATAGCCCAGGTACCTGGGGTAGCCCCTCCTCGAAGAATGTGTCTGCCCTTCCCTGTAGGATAACCCCAGAGGGACCCTAGGGTGAGTACTTTGGAGTCAGGCATTTCCTGGTAGGAGAGATAAATGAGGCAGCAGTACTGGGCACTAGATCTGTGAGGTTACTGTCCTTGGAATGACCCATCAGGGGGACGTCCCCATTTACCATCTGTTGACGTTAGGCCCTGCTTCTTCTTCCCAGCCCCATGCTCCCAGAAATAAGACTCAGAGTCAAAATATATTTGCAAACACCTTGGCCATGTAGCTTGGCTCTTCTCTGACTAGATAGAATTTAAAATATCCTGTTTATTCTAGCCTGCATTGTGCCACACGGCTGGTTACCTGTGCTTAGGTACCAAGCATCTGTCTTCATCACATCTTCCCAGATGATCTCCCAGAATTCCTTCTCCTCCCAGATGCCCCAACCTTCTAGGCACATGTGCCCAATGCAGGACATGGAACAGCTCATCTGTCAATCAAGCTAAGAATCAACCCCACTCCTCACCCTGAGGACCAGCCCCTCCCTCCACCTAAACTCATTAAAAAAAACAAAACAATGGGGGCTGGTGAGATGGCTCAGTGAGTAAGAGCACTGACTGTTCTTCCACAGGTCCTGAGTTCAAATCCCAGCAACCATATGTTGGCTCACAACCATCTGTAATAGGATCTGATGCCCTCTTCTGGTGTGTCTGAAGTCAGCTACAGTGTATTTATCTATAATAAATAAATCTTAAAAAAAAAAAACAAAAAACAAAACCACAAGCTCCGTGCTTACTCAAGCCAAAGCCAACTTCCGCCCTTCGCGCTGTATTCTATGCTCAACTCTTTTTCTAAAAGCACACCTGACCGTGGTCACTGTGTGACGTGTCCCTTTGTTTTAGATACTAAAGAACCTGGGATTCATCTCAACATGGGAATGAGGTTTCTTTTCAAATTCACAACCAGACTGCCCTGATCTAGAGTAGAGAGTCATATACAGACCCACTTACTATAGCAATGTTAACGCTAAGAAGAGTTCATTAAGATGGAAGTAAGATTCTAGCCAGCGACACCCTGAGGACCCGACTGACAAAAGCAGAGTTTGCTTTGTTTTGTTTTTGTAGAGAAAATGCACAGGATTTCTCATCTAATGGCTGCGTGAAAGGTAGTTATAATCGAAAAAGATACAACCAGCACTGGAAATGATTTACTGTGTAGGATATACAGCACACACAGCGAAGGGGGAAATCAATGTAGAGAATCTAAACTACGAACAGAAAAGTGATCAGGAAAAAAATACACTGGTTGAAAATGTAAGAAAATCACAAAATGCTACATAAAGACAGAAAGAAATCAAAATGAATAAAATACAAGTAATATGGTCACTGTGGGTGAAAATAAAAAAGAAACCCAAGGAAAGGAAAGGAGATGACTGCTCCTGGGTGTGGTGGAAGAAAGAACGTTTATTGTAGATGTGTGGGAAAGCAGAGCCAGAAGCAGGGACATCTAGGAGAGTCCAGAGTGGACATGAGCACATAGGGCTGGACTATGGGGGGCAGGGGGAGGAACCAGGTACAGCAGGCAAGACAGGCAAAGGAACAAAAAGCACAAGGAGCCAAAACGGCAGGGGAAGGGCAGCCCTGGGCTGCAGAAGTTTAGGGTGGGGTGGCAGGGTTTGCCAGCCGGACGGAGGGATGCTGGAATTACCTCCAGACCAGGTCCGATCTGATATATAAATAGGCACCTCAGCCTTGGGACCCAGGGTTGAGACTTAACAAGCTGAAATTTAAAACTCTATGTACAGGTTAAAATCCAGGTTAGGAACTACTGAAGAAAGGAGAGATGAGAGGAAGATAGGCCTGAGGAACTTGCACAGGGAAAGAAAAATATCGAAAGCGAGGCACAAGTACCCCGTGAGGAGGGCTTGACTGACGGCTGCAGCTATGAAAATCATTCATCCCAGCCAGTAACTCAACATGAGGCATGCCCGGCCTTAACCAAGGTAATAGTTTATCCATCCAACTGTGCAGTAACAAACACTCATAGAAAGCAAACAGCTTATTTCATAGGCTAAGACTGCTCCTCTCCATAGCTGCTGCTAGCCTTGGGTTCCACAGGCCTGGCACCTCCAGGATGCTGGGATCTGCCCTGCAGCGGAGACTACATAGTCACCAACAGACTTGGTGCCTCTCTTCAGGAACTCTGATCCTGCCACATGGCACTGAGCTTCAGCTTCTCTCCACGGCCCCTCAATCCCCAGCTTCCTTCCACGCTGCCCAGACCACCCTGTGGGAGAGTCCACACATTACCAAGTTTGGCTGCCAGCTTGGGATGCACCACAGCTCTGTGCACTGACCCTGTGGAAATTCTTCCCAGATTTTTTACCTCGGTGATGCTGGTCTCTTATTAACCACAGCTGATTCTTTGGCTCCAGCTAACAAACATCAGTTGTCCAATAAAGCGAAAGTTTCACTTCCAAGATTCTAAATCCAAAACACCAACATCCCCGATGAAGTTTTTGCCTCCCTCTGAAACTTCACAAGCCAGGGCTCCATGTCTGTGCCTCTCGGCATGCCTATCTGTTGAGTGCCCTTAACAGCTCATTAAACTCTGAGTACTCAAAAGGGATTTATTCAGCTTGCTCCTCCTCCTCCTCTTCTTCATCTTCATCTTCTTCCTCTTCCTCCTCCTCCTCCTCTCCCTCCTCCTCCACTCCCTTCTTCCTCCTCCTCCCTCCTCCTTATCTTCCTCCTCCCTCTTCCTCCCTCTTCCTCCCTCTTCCTCCCTCCCCCTCCCGCCTCTTGACCTTCCTTCTCCCTCCTCCTGGTCTTCCTCCTCCCTCCTCCTCCTCCTCCTTAGGTCTCACTATGAATCCTTAGCGTGCCTCAAACTTACAGAGATATCCTGCCCCTGTCCCTGCACCCACACCGGATTCCTACCTCAACTCCAACCCCAGCCAGACCTCACCCTGCAGTACTGAGATCAAAGGTATGCACCAACTGCAGGCTCAGTTTGCTTTCTTATACAACCCAGAAACACCTGCCTAGGGATGGCACTGCCCACAGTGGGCTGGGATCTTCCACATCAATTATTAATAAAATGCCCCCACAGACCTGTCCAAAGGCCAAAGTGATAGAGGCAAACTTTTCAATGGAGGCACCCCTCTTACCAGATGACTCTAGGTCATGTCAAGTTGATGAAAACTAAGCATCAGGTCTAGTGTGATTACATACACATCTATCTGTTCATTAGCCCAGCTGGCCATAGCCTTGAACAAGGCTACCCAGAATTTCCTTGCTGAACTACGAACTAACACTGTCGTGGGTTAATGGATTTAGCATCTTTTTTCTTCTTGATGTTTGCTTTCCTCTCTTATTTGGGAGTGGGGCCGGGTGTGTGTGGAGTCTTGCCATGTATCTCTAACTAGCCTGAGACTCACTGTGTAAAAGCAGGCTGGCCCCAAACTTACAGCCAACCACCTGCCTCTGCCTTCCAAGTAATGGGATTAAAGGCATGAGCCACCATCATACCTAGCTTTGTCGTTTTTGAAACAGGGTCTCACTGTGTGCCCTAGGTTAGCCTAGACTTGCTATTTAACCTAGAACACCCCCGACCCCATCTTCCTGCCTCAGACATCTGAGTCCTGAGATTACAAGTGTGTGCCACTGTGCCCAACTCTGGATCAATTTTTTAGTAGCAAATGCTTGGGACATAGAACCAAATGTCCACTAGGACTGGTTAAAAATGAAACAAAACAAAACAAAAACTAAAAACTTCAGTACATCTATCTGACCATGCACCACAGACAAAAGTTGTTTGCATGTTTTCCAAGATAGCATCCGGAGGGGATATGCAGCATTAGCTTGATAGCTTGTGTGTGAGTGAGGATCTTAATACAAAGAGCCATAGTTTTGGAAATAAAAAGGGGAGGGAAAATTTAAGCCAGTGAAAACACCGTGGGGGAGGGGCAGGCACAGTAAACAGAAGGAGGAAAGTGATGGTCCCCAGGGCAGCCTGTCACAAAGCTTTGACTTTGGGGTGTGTGTGAGGTTTAGGTTTTAATTTTGTTTTATCAAAATTAAAGCCAAAGAAAACAGCAAGCCACACAGTGGCAGCACTAGCACCTGGGAAGCAGAGGCAGGAGGATCTCTGTGAGTTCCAGGCCAGCCAGGGCTACACGGAGAAACCCTGTCTTGGATGGAGGAGGGAGGATAGGATACAGACATCAGTGTACAAGTAGAATTGGAAGATAATGGAAACAGTTGGACCTAGAGCTCGCTCTCTCTGTGTCTCTGTCTCTGTCTCTGTCTCTCTCTGTGTATGTGTGTGTGTGTTGTTTTTCGAGACAGGGTTTCTCTTTGCAGCCCTGGCTGTCCCTGTCCTGGAACCCATTATGTAGACCCTGTTGGCCTTGAATTTACAGAGATCTGTCTGCCTCTGTCTCCCAAGTGCTGGGATTCAAGGTGTGCATCACCATCATCCAGCAAGGTATGGTATCTCTCAGCTCCAGCTCATCTTCAGACAACACAAGTTCAACCTGCGTTCTCTACTCACATGCTCTAAGGGCAAAGGAGAGCAGAGAAAGCAACTTTCACATAGTAACTGGAAGGTTAGTAATGATGGTGGTGTCACTGTGTGTCTATGTAAGATAAGCAACGACATAGTTAATGCTCCTAGGACCCAAGAGTTTCCTCATAAGAGAAATGAAGACAATGTAGTCTTCTTTTACATTGCAAACTCTGAAATTTTGCCATTGAACTGAAAGTGTAGTTTTTTCTTTCCAAGAGTATATGTTTCTAGCTTGCCTCTGAAAATGCTTAGGAGAAATGACCGCACAGCCGGAGGTATCTGAAGCCTCTCACCTAGGAGAAAGCTGAAGATATGCCTGACCTGCAGAGGACACAAAAAGTTCAAGTAAGAGCAAGAGGAGAGAAAAAGGAAAGAACTCTTCAGGTATCCACAGAGGTTTAAAGACACCAACTATGTATATGTATATATATATGTGTGTGTGTGTGTGTGTGTGTGTGTGTGTGTGTATGTGTATGGCTGTATGGCTGTATGGCTGTGTGGGTGTATGGGTGTGTGGGTGTTGTGTGGGTATATGGGTATTGGTATTGGAATATGTATGTATACACACATATGCATTATTGGGGGTAGGCGCATAAGATAGCTAAAGTTATCTCTTAATTTTAAATAACTGTGCTTAAGAGATCTATGAAACAAAAATGCCTCTAACCTGAAAGCCCCACTTGCCCAAGGACAGATAATGTCCTGGAGTTTTCAGGGCTGTTCATGTGAGATAACAAGCCAAGTGTTTTCACCTCTGTAAACACACTGGATTGCATCGATTGCACAGGATGATCACAGCTTGATCCCAAGTAGATGGAAAGAACATAGGCAGGAAGAAGGTCAGATGGGAAGTAACGAGCCTTGTGGGCTTACCTTTGTAAGCCCCTGTCTAATGTAACTCGGCACCGTACTCTGAGAATCCCAGGTATGGACCTGGCCAGTATTAAAAAAAAAAAAAAGAGCTTGCTTCAAATTTGGCTCAAGAATTGTGGTAGTGGTCTTATCCTCACCAGTGGGGTTGACATGCACACACGTAGAGGTCAAAAGACAACTGTGTGGAGTCAGCTCTCTTCCTCCACCTTTACAAGGGTTTTGGGAATACAACTTAGCTCTCCAGGCTTTTGTGGTAAGTGTTACCTGTTGAGCCATCTTGTTGGCCCTCAGCTTGTTCTAAAAGTAGGTGTCTAAAGGAGATAACCAATCACTCAGCACTGCCTTCCTAGGGTGAGTTGTTAGGATAATTGATTTAACATGGGATACCAGAGGTCAGTGTGTTAAATCAAGTAAGTCAGACTCAGAAGACAAATAGTGTGTGATTTCTTCCATGTGTGGAAAGGTAAACAATAGCAATAGCAATAACAACAACAACAACAATGATAACAATAACAATAAAGCTGTGGCTTGTAAGTAGTAGGAGAACCTCTGGGGAAGGATTAGGAAGGTGGGGGCAGAGGGAGAGAAGATGAGAACAGAGACTGAAAGGCAAACCAAACTGGCACAGTATGTCCCCAACACAGGGACTCTCTGGTCCCCTCATGCAAGAGTCTGGCTGTTGACAAGTCATGGGCTCCACTGTTCAATATGCAGACTGACCTTGATCTACGGGGCCCTTGACCTCTTGTCTCTGAGTTTCCTTCCACCCCTGACAAGAACTTGTGTAGCCATGAGGTACCTGTCGTGAGTCCCACCAAGGGCAAGCATAGAACACAATGGGGAAATGCGGTCAGGACCTAGGGGAGCCTTCCCTTTCTCCCACTGCCAGTTTCATTTCCGGGAGAGAATGCACATGGGTTCATCCTGTCAGAGCTCAAGAGTTCTCCACCTAGAGGCAGCTCTGTAAACTATTACACACACACACACACAATTTTTTAAAAGAATCATTTATTTATTTTATGTATATGGGTACCCTGAAGCTAAGTTCAGACACTCCAGAAGAGAGCGTCGGATCTCATTACAGATGGTTGTTGAGCTGCTATGCAGTTGCTGGGAATTGAACTCAGGACCTCTGGAAGAGCAGTCAGTGCTCTTAACCACTGAGCCATCTCTCCAGCCACCCCCCCCCCCCCATACATTTTTAAATGTATTTCTTAAGTATTTTATTCACACCTCCTACTGTCTCTCACCTTGTGGATCCTCTTCCCCCTGCCTGTGCTTTGATGCCACATGAACTCCATTACTCTTGACCCTCCATTCCTTTCAGACCTCTCCCCCGCCCCGCCCCGCCCCGCCCCGCCCCGCCCCGCCCCGCCCCAATAATCTCCTGTCAATGTTTCTCTCTCTCTCTCTCTCTCTCTCTCTCTCTCTCTCTCTCTCTCTCTCTCTCTCTCTCTCTCTCTCACACACACACACACACACACACACACACCTATCTAGATCCTGTGTGTGAGAAAACCAACTGTCTTTCCCCTCAGATTTGCTGTACAGTCAGGCTTCAAAGTCAGCCATACGCAGCTGCAGGGCTCCGGGGGAAAGTTCATCAGAAACGCAACCATCTCTTCAAACTCTGTCTCAAAACTCCTACGGAAGGAAGAAAGCCAGGCCCACATAGAGAAAGGCCATTCTTAGCATTCTGGTTTTATCAGAGCGTCCTGAAAAAAAGAAAAAAGAGAAAAGAGCACATTAGAAATGTCAACTGAAATTGTAACTCCCTAAAGTAAAATATGTTTTTTTTTAAGTGAAAAAAAAAAATCTCGTTTGAATTTGCTCCAAACTGATTGAGTTGCTCTGATTTGAAATGTCCTTACTAGGAAGCAAGTTCCACTTTCTATGAGAGCTGATTTTGTGCCTGACAATGGTTTCTGGTTTCTGAGAGTCCTCTCAAGGCAAATATGTGATCTATGCTTGCAAACACCAGCTGATAGGAAGTAATTCTAATCACATGGGTGGAACCGGAAACAGAAAGGACACCTGCTGACCTGACAGAAATGCAATAAAGAACCAGAAACCATTGGAGAGACCAAAAGCCTAAATGGAAATTTCACCACTTACCCACTTTGGAAGGTTGGTTTCCCTAGGTCAGCTGTGGTATGAAAATGTTACATGGAAAATTCCAGCAATAATTCATAGCTCCAAGTTAACTTTTAGCACCCTGTGTCATGATTGTCTTGCTTATTAGTTCAACACTAAACACTGAAGTGACTTTACCCCCACTGTGTTTGTAGAGAAAAGAAACAAAACAAAACAAAAAAAGCCGCGCACCTGGGTTCCACTCCAGGTTCTGGGATCCGCTGAAGATCCTGAGCCGCATGTGCAGAGGCAGATGGAGGCAGGACTCTTTACACTATTAGTTTATGTTGAAATCTGTCCTCTGTAGCAAGAAAATGTCAAACCCAGCTGAGCAAGCCTGGCTCCCCACCCCTGGTCTGTCTATCCCTGAATAGAACTCTCTGCTTCACACACAGCAACTCTCACTGACCGAAGCATTCTATGCATCAGCATCTACTTCGCCCCGCCCCGCCCCGTCCCACCAGAGCAGAACTCCCTGTTCTGTGGGGATGGCATTCCAGCAGTGGGAGGACAGGCTGTGTGTGATCTAAGGACAAATGAGGGGCATAGAGGAAGAGACTCGAACTCACGAACTACCTAAGCTAAGCCGCAGCTCCAAACCCATGGTCATGTCCTGCTCTGTGAGGTGCTTGAACCCTGGGGGTCTCAAGCAGTTGGAATGAGAAACAGCAACTCCAGAGGACCTTCCAGGAAGTGGAAGGGGGCACTGCTTTGCCCACCTACGATTCCCAGAAGCTGCACCCCACACCTCTCCCAGTCTGCCACACAGCGCCCACTCTACAGGGCAGAGCGCGGTGCAGCCTTTCTAAGACTGGAAAAGCCAGCTCAGTGGCTGCGCCTCCCCCAGCCAGTAATGACCCAGCTGAACCCTCCCTTCCTGAGATCTCTAGCCCAAGGGCTGGAGATGTCTCCTGCAGCATTTTTAGTATTCCGTTTACTTGTTAATACTTGATGCTTAATTGAACATTGCGTCCTCCAGCCAAGTACGGGACACTCAGGGCTCAATGAGTGCAAAGACCCAGAGACAACAGAATGCCTGGAAGTTTGATAGTGCCAAGGAGCTGGACCCAGTGCTGCAGGAACCGCAGAGGCTGGAGAAATCAGTAGAGAGAGAAGCTGGCTGGCTGCCCTTCTTTGTTCAGTTTGCTTGAGGGCTGAACTCCTCTGGGGAGTTCAGCAGAAAAGTAACAGAAGTGAGCCATAGGAGCAAACACCTTCCCCCGCCCCCCCTCCACCCCCTCCACCCCTCCTCCCACCCCCCCACCCCCCCACCCCCGCTTCTTACTCACAATGCACCTGCCTGCTGCTATCATCGCCTTAATAAGAGAATAAACGAGAAAGTTGTCACAATGGCAACACTCAACTTCATATCATAAGTTTTGATCCCTGAACAGCTTTGCAATCCTTGAAATTAATATTACAGTCAAAGGGATGGATAAAGCAGTGTGTCCCCAAGGTGTCCCTACAAAGCTGGGTCACATGTGACACAGACAGATGAGTTATCCTGACAGTGACACTGTGGCTGTGTGTGTGTGTGTGTGTGTGTGTGTGCATCTCTCTCTCTCTCTGTGTGTGTGTGTGTGTGTGTGTGTGTGTGTGCATATCTCTGTGTGTGTTTGATTGGCTGGTTTGTGAGTAGAGTCTGTGTGGCTTAAACTGTCTGGAAACGTGTTTGCTATGTAACCCAGGGTGATCTTGAATTCCTGATTTTTCTACACTCTCAAGTTCTAGAGCTATAGCCATGAGCTTACCATACCCAGCAGTTTAGTGTTTGAGACAGGCTCCCTCAGCCCAAAGCTGACCTCAAATTGGCAGTCCTCCTCTCTACCACCCAGTGTGGGATCACAGGTGTGCACAATTACATCTGGCTTGGTCTCCACTTGGTTTCCAGGGTCTCTGGATCAAATGAGCAGAGCGATCAGTAGATTAAGCATGACTTGCTGAGGTGAGGACCAGCGTTCAGATCCACAGAATCTGCGTCAAAGCTAAGCAGCTGTTCAAGTCATCTGTAATCCCAGTACCCAGGAGGCAGAGACAGAGAGAGAACCCCCCAACTCAAGCGGCTAGCTAGACTAGTCCACGAACAACTCAATAAGTAAAATGGGTAAAGGCCAATGGAGACACGAGATGTTGACTTCAATTCTTCACACGTGTGTGCCCACACAATTGTAAACACACACACACACACTTCCATGCATACCCAATATACCCTGCACCCTCAAAAAGAGTCAAGTGAAAGGAGGACATATCCAAGAAGCTCGGTAAGAATGTGTGGGTGATAGATGTCCGAGGGGTACCGGGAGAATGCCTCACTTAGCAGCTCTGACGGGCTGTCTGCAAAATGGATCCGTTATTAACCTGGAGGGTAGATCTTGTTTGAAAGAGCTCAGCACATTAAGCTAATTTGTTTCCACATTTGATGTGGATTGTTTCGTCTCGGGATTTTCATAACTGTAATTACTATATTGCAACAAATGCTGAAGTCGGATGCCTCATTTACAATATATTTCTATTGTTATCCCGGGAATCAAGGCGAATCCATCTTTCTCAAAACCTCTATCCTTTCCAAAACACAGGTTTTCAGCTTCAAAGTTTCTTGCAGTAATACATTCTCATAAACTCTTCCACCTTTTATCCTCTGATTTGGCTGTGAAATAGCATGAGTCTGTTTTTGCTAAAAATATGCACATGAGGAGCCGGAGAGACAGCCTGGTGATTTAAAACTCTTCCTGCTCTTCCAGAGGACCTGAGTTCAGTTCCCAGCACCCACGCTGGGCAGCCCACTATTTAACCACTACTCCAGGAGATCCAGTGCCCTCTTCTGGCCTCCAAGGGCCCCCCCCCCCCCCACACGCATGCATATACATCTATACGTACCTTGTCTTCTGTTTATGTACTGTTGAGGATTGATCCCAGAGCCTGCCTCGTGCATCCCAGGCAAACACTCTATCAACTAAGCCACATCTTCATCTCCTCCCACCCCCCAGCATCAGCTTTTAACTTGTTGATGACTGCCCATCCAGACCAACTCCAAAGAGGCTCAAAAGGCATGGGCTGGAGGTTCAGGGCCAGGAGTCAGTCCTGGGCCCAGCTATTGTTTTGAGGCCATTTTACCAGGCAGGCACTTGGGGCCTGCAGCTAAGTTTAACTTTAAAAAGTATTATCTGATTATAAAATATAGGGCTGGGATGGGGAGACTATCAGTGGGTAAGAAGCTCAGAGTTCAAGCACCCAGCACCCACGTGGTTGTGCTTGCCTCTTTCCCCAGCATTGTGGGGTGGAGACAGGTAAATCCCAAAATTCTCTGGCCATCCAGTCTGCCCAAGAGAGCGTCAGGCAGTGATTAAACCCCCTCTCAAACAATAAGGCAGAGAGAATTAGAAGACGCTCAGTGTCTTTCCCCAGCCTCCACATACACACATTGCTCAGACACAAAACAGTGATAGGAAATGAGGCAGCGAGCTGTTTGCTTATAGGGAACCAGAGCCAAAACGCCGGCCTGTTTGTAACTCCCTGAACTTGACTGTGGAGTAGAACCTGATTCAAAAGCAGCAAGACACAGTGTGTGGTTCCAAAGATGTCCCCAGACCTCTGAATGGGTGTCAACTTCACACAGCAAAGGGGACTTTCTATCTGGGATTGAGGTGCAGACTTGAACTGGAAAAGGTGATACCTACCTGAAACCCTGCAGTCTGAAGGCAGCAGTCGAGTTTATCATTAAAAGTTCAGGGCCAGCCTGAGGTACACGAGACTTTGTCTCCATAAACAACAAAACTTGTTCAGACTCGAGGTAAGATAGCAACTGGGGCTATCCTGGGAGCCCAGACAACATCTTGCCACAGAGAAGACCTTTGCCAGACAGTGCAGATCATAAAGATGCTATGCTGTCAGCTGTGTAGGTAGAGAGCAGAGACACCCAAATGCAGGGCCTCTGCATGCAGCACAGTGTGGGTAGGAATCCTCTCCAAGAGACTCCAGAACGACATCATATCCAAGGGTGCTCAGTGCGACCAGAGGAACTCCTGTTCACAGTCCTGAGAGAGAATCAGGCCTCATAGCAAGACATTGCAGGGGTCCAATGCCCTGTCTTGGTGACAACAGGACACAACTCAGGCCAGGTCCTCCGGGGACCCCCAGATCGCTCCCCTACACTGACACACACTAGTGCAAAGGCCTTCCATGCCTAGAAACTGCTGGATGTGATGATGATATGGTAGCTCCATTTCAGCATATCCTCAGCAAGAAGAGCCACTGAAAACCTCGTTTCTCGTGGGACCCAGCATCCCAGTGCGCCCCTATAATCTGAGCACTCAGGAGGCAGAGACAGGAGGATCACTGCAAGTTCAGAGCCAGCCTGTGAGCTGGAGAGCTGGCTCAGCAATTAAGGCACTTGCCCTGTGAACAGCAACCCTGAGAACCAGAGTTTAGATCTCCAGAACATACGTAAATGTTGCCTGGTGGACAGCCGTAACTCCAACAGCCCAGCTTCAGAGACCAGGGATCCCAGAAACATTCTGGCTAGTTAGACTAGACACATCAACAAGCTATGAGTTCAATTGAGAGGCCTTGACTCAGTAACTGAGGTGAAAAGTAACCAAGAAATACTCCAGAGACCATCATAGAGCCTCTACACACATACACACACACACACACACACACACACACACACACACACACACACACACGCATACAGAAAAAGGCCAACCTAAAAAAAGCCAACCTGAGCTACAAAATTAATTCAAGGGCAGCCTGAGCTACAGACCGAGACCTTGTCTTGAAGGGATGAAAGCCTAGCCTAACACTTAGCTCTAGAGTGTTCTGTAGAATGTCATCTTCAGGGCTCCCTTTGGGGGAAGGGCACTGGTCTCTGAGACATGTGACCAGAGGACCTGCTGCAGTAACAACGAGGGGCACCTGGCTTGTGGGACGGTACCTGCAGACAACACAGAGAGAAGGAACAGGGAAACCGAAGGGCTCCTGGACACAAAGGGGGCTCAGCTCCCAGGCTCAGCCCTCAGAGTGCAATCCCTGTCACCAGAGGGTCTGCCCCGCTGATAACTGCCTCCTGCCAACATGTCAGGAAGCAAAGAGAAAAGGAAGCTGGGCCCTGCTTGCCTTCTCCCTTTTATCTTTATTCAGCCTGGAAGCCCAGCCCATGGGTGGCATCACCCACACTTCAGGTAGGTCTAACCTCCTCGGTTCAGGGCCCCAGGAAATATGCTCACAAATACTTCCAGAGGTGTATCTCCCAGGTGACACTAAATACATCCACTTGGCAACGGAGGTGAACTGTCACTCATGTGTACCAATACTTGAGTACACATGTGTCACAATGAGTACCAATAGAAAAAAAGGAAAGAGATAGCAGGGTTGAGGGGTGTTAAAAGTGACATTTTTGATCACTAAAGAAGACATGCTACCCCCGTGTTTTAACACGGGTGATCACGGCTATCAAAGGGCCCTGCTAGCTAGCCCCTTGGGTGCATTTACGGAATGTAATGTTTTGCCTCAAAATGTATTTTGCAGACATTTAAACCGATACAAAAATTTTAGATGGCAAGAAAAAAAGTGTGAGAATATACGTATTTTCACACGACGCGAAGGGGTTTGCATGAACAAAAATGTTTAGAGATTATAATTCTAAAATGCTTGATCTCTTTCTGTTTCAGACTGTGCTCGAGGTATGAGCTATCACGTTAGAACCTACCCCAGATGGGATGGTGTAAGACAACCATTACATATTGTGTTGGCAGCGTTCTGTCTTACAGTTCTCCGGGGCTCTGGAGGAAGGGAGCTTGTCTCAATCGGGTGTCTTATTGTAACTGTACTCATGATAGTTTGTATGTGCTCAGCTCAGGGAGTGGCACTATTAGATGTGTGGCCTTGTTGGAGTAGGTGTGTCACTGTGGGTGTGGCCTTAAGACCCTCACCCTAGCTGACTGGAAGTGAGTCTTCCACTAGCAGCCTTCAGATGAAGAGGTAGAACTCTCAGCTCCTCCTGCACCATGCCTGCCTGGATGCTGTCATGTTCCTGCCTTGATGATAGTGGACTGAACCTCTGAATCTGTAAGCCAGTCCCAATTATATGTTGTCCTTACAAGAGTTGCCTTGGTCATGGTATCTGTTCACAGCAGTAAAGCCCTGACTAACACAGTTACTTTATTGGTATGGAAAGTAACCATGAGTGAGTGTTTGCAGTGTGTGCACACCTGTGTACAGGAGGATATCAGGTGTCCCTCTCTGTCCCTCTGCTTTCTGCTTTACTCCTTTTGAGACAAGGTCTCTCTTGGAACCTGAGGTAAGGCTGGCAGCCAGCAAGCCCCAGTAACCCTCCTGTCTCCAGCTCCACAGTTCTGGGGTTACAGATGCGTTTAGGATTTCATACGGGTGCTGGCATCTTATACACCAAGCACCCACTCATGGAACCATTTCTCCCGCTGTAACCAGATGTTCTTGCATAAGGTACATCCTATAGTTGTGGTCAGTGGTGAGATAGGGCTGGAACATCTCAAAGCTGTTCTCAGAGATGCTTTTTAAATTTGAGACAGGCCACACCATGTAGCTCTGGATGGCCTGGTACTCACTCTGTAAACCAGGCTGGCCTCAAACCCACAGAGACCCACCTCAGCCTCTGCCGCCTGAGATCTGGAATTATAGGTGTGCACCACTTTTCGTGGCTGATGCTAGCTGTTACCAGCAACTTCTATATGTCTGTTTTTTCCTGTCTGGACTTCCTCACAAAATGGCAGCTACATACACAGTGTCCTGGAGGTCTTGAGAAACAGCCAAATGGAATCGCTTTTTGTGACCTAGTCATGAACATCAAGGGATATCACTGTCCCTGTCTCTCACTGGAGGGGGTCATGAAGTCCGTCTCAGGTTCAAGGGAAGGGAGGTATGAGGATCACTCTCCTTGTGCTGAGATAGAGCACTAGAATGGCATGACAATCACAGATATTTTTGTAGCCAGATTTGAAAAATACAAAGGGCTACAGATCACTTCAGGGAGAAGAGAAACAAATACCCTCACTGAAGAAAATGGATATGAAAGTCTCCGTGCTCCACACAGGGTGCTCCCAACCTATTTGAGAAACTGTGGTCTTCTAGGGGAAGACTGCATGACAGGGCTGAAAGGATTCCTGGTGTGTGTCTGGGGAGCTGGAAACCCAGCCATGGACACACAATACAACCGTGTGGGAGCTGCAGGGCAAGCATGTTGGGATCCCTTTGGCTCTCCTACCTTTGGAGTCCTTTGTGTTCCCATAATGCCTGTGGGGTTAACAGGCCCATTGGAACCAAGTGGCCCTCTTCCTTCAATACGGAGGCCATCAGTGTTCTCCTCGTATCTGATTGCCCCTCCCCCAGTGCTTTTCTCTTAGTTGGAAAATGTCAGTTAAAATTCACACCCATAGTATAACGACAGAGATGTAAAAAATAGAAGCAGCTTTCTGGTGAGATGCTGTCGCTGTATCGCGCTTGCATATGGCTTCCAGTAAGAATGTTGGTTTTTTTTTTTTCTTTTCTCCCTTCCATTTCACTGATGGTTTGGCTATAGGCTCTCAAAAAACTTGGGCTCTTGCCTATAGCTAAGAATATAAAGGCCTAACAGAGAAAACGTTAAGCGTATAAAAATCTTTAATATATACTATCTTGGGATCAAATATCAACATCAGATATAAAACTCAGGCCCCGTTCCTTTCTCTAGTAATGGTAAAGCTACCTCCTTCCTACCCACGGACGTGGCCTGAGGGCCTGTCCAGAGTTTTCAGAACCTCCTTCCTTTGGTTTCTGTTCGTCACTAGGATGAGAAGGGCTACCGACCCTCAAGAAAGAGATTGAATCGCTATGGTACACACCTTTAATCCCATCACTGGGTAGGCAGAGGCAGAGGTTCAAGGCCAGCATGGTCTATAGAGTGAGTTCCAGGACAGCCAGGGCTACATAGAGAAACCCTGTCTAGGAGAAAGAGAGAGAGAGAGAGAGACAGACAGACAGACAGACAGAGACAGACAGAGACAGAGACAGAGAGACAGAGAGAGACAGAGAGAGACAGAGACTGTACTGGAGGGGTAGAGATGGCTCAGTGGTTAAGAGGACTGGCTCCTCTTCCATGTTTGGATCCTAGCACCCACATGGCAGCTCACAGCCATCTATATTTCAGTTTCAGGAGATCCAAAGCCCTCTTCAGGCCTCCTCAGGTACCAGGTGTGCACACGGTACATAGACATACATGCAAATAAAACACATATACGTATTCTTTTTTAAAAGTAATAATTTAAAACATAGAGACAGAAGAACCCTGTCAATGGTGAATGTTTCCAGAAATAGCAAGGCTCTCCCACGTCTGTGCCGCATCCTTACTGGTGGGTGGGTGGGAGGAAGGAAGCCCCCCCCCCCCACACACACAATGCTATCCTTGGCTAATGTCCTGGGAACTGAGTCACCTTGCTTTTTTTTTACATCTGTTTTTAAAATGGTCATTTCAAGTCCCCAAAACCTAATAGTAAGACTTTCTAAATTAAAAACTATATCTGTGGGGGCTGGGGAGATGGCTCATCAGTTAAGAACACTAGCTGCTTTTTTCCTAGGATGGGGGTTCAGTTCCTAGCACCCACACGGTGGCTCACAACCATCTGTGACTCCAGCTCCAGGGAACCAAACACCCTCTACCAGTTACGTGAATACTATATGGATACATACACGCAGGCACAATACTCATACCCATTAAATAAAAAATTAAGAAATCATTTAAAAGAAAAAAAACCCCACTATAAAGAGAGTTTACTTTGTATGTATATAAGTCTAGGATGGCAAAGATAATTTGGGTATATCTAATACACACATGTATGTTCTATAACTCATATTATTGGATATAGCATATATTTTGTCTTACAGATATGCCTGAATTATCCATGCCACTGTGGAACTAGAAATACTATTATCTTCCACTTCTCAAAGTTCAGCTAAAACTCAGGAGGTAGTTTACCAGTATAGGGACTAATATTTTGGGAAAGGTCAGTGATCTGATGACTTATAGTGTTCTATAGCATGTGCTTGCATAACAGGCTATTTTCTTGGGTCTAAATCCTGCTAAACGCGGCCTGGTAAATAACTTTGAGATAGCTTGACTCTAGCTAAGAAAGACACATGGGAACCGTCGACACCTAGACATTTTGGCAGCTGGAAGAAATGCCAGCATCTCTACTAAATCGAGAGCTTTAGTGGCACAGCAAGATAAGCCTGGAGGAGTTGCAAGGGCCAAATTTATCCCTGCCATTTCCACCAAATGTTTCTGCAGAGCATCTAGCATGGCGGAGCCTGCAGTGGGAAGTTAGCCTTTTCAGAAGGGGTGGCTCCTGCCATGGCCTGAAGGATAGGGTCTCCTTTCATGGTGGACCCTGGCCTCTGCACATGAGGTGGTATCTGCAGAGACCTGTCTTAGTTACATTTCTTATTGCTGAGAGCAAACACTCAACAAGAAACAAGGCAAGCGAGGAAGGGTTGGTTCCTTTGGTTCACAGTTTGAAGGCACAACCGCCCTTAGCAGCAGGGAAGGTGTGGCTGAGGAAGCAGCCTGAGGCTGTGGCTGTGGGCAAGCAAGGCTGCTAGCTCACATCTCTGCAGAACAGGAAGCAGAGAGAGAAATGCTGGAGCTGAACCAGCTCTCTCCGCAGCCCTCTTCCATGCAGCCCATCTCCACAGCCCTCTCCTATCCAGCCCATCTCCACAGCCCTCTCCCATGCAGCCCATCTCCGCAGCCCTCTCCCATGCAGCCCATCATCCCAGACCCAGGAAGGTCTGCTGTCCACTTTCAGGATTGACTTGTGGTTTGGTTTTGCTTGTTTTCGTTTTGTTTTGTTTCGTTTGTTTGTTTGTTCCCCAGACAGAGTCTTACTCTGTGGTTCTGGAACTCACTGTGTAGACAGGGCCTGCCTTGAACTCACAGAGATCACCCTGTCTCTGCCTCCCAAAGACTGAGTCTAAAACTGTCAGGTCCGGGATGGGTCTTAATCTCTCTGTGGAAACACCCTAACAGGTGTGTTTTGAGATTACCCTTAGCCTATCTTAATCCCATCAAATTGACAATGGCGCCTGGCACAGCACTCAGCCCTACCAGCCCAAGGTCACCTAGCCTCCTGAAGGCGACATTCCACCCCCTGTCTGCAAATCCCCTCTTGTAGCAGAGCTGGTTGGTGTGACTAACAGTGATGATGGGCCACTTCAGAAACAGACTGATTAAAAAAAAAAAAAAAAAAGAGCACAGCCACTGTGAGAGGCGCTCTGTGTCTCTGCATGCGCTGTATCCCGAGGATCCCGCGGCCATATTAGCATCCCTATGAGAGGCCCATACGGCACTGAAACTGGACCTTTGGGCTAAGTGCCATAGAGAAGCAGAGGCCTGCAGTACCAGAGTGAACATGTCAACACATTTCCTACCTAGTCCAACCTTAGGATGACCTTGTTTTCATAAACTGTTCAACTGCAACCACCCAGCGAAGCTGTTCCCAGACTCCTGACTCTCTGATACAGTGCATGTTAAATGTGTGTTGGTTTGAGCTACTAAATGGTGGTGATGGTGGTGGTGGTGAGCGTGTGCCTGTGCCTGTGCCTGTGCCTGTGCCTGTGCCTGTGCCTGTGCCTGTGCCTGTGCCTGTGCCTGTGCCTGTGCCTGTGCCTGTGCCTGTGCCTGTGCCGGTGCCGGTGCCTGTGTCTGTGTCTGTGTGAGATAAGTCCCCTCTCAGTGTGGTAGGTTTCATTACATATGGGAACTGAGGGCTCAAGTTTCTGCCCGAGAAAGGAAGCGCCATCTGGAGGTTCAGTCCACAAAGTTGGTAAATCTGGAACCAAACAATAGCAGCGAAGTACAGGGGTACAGGGTGAA
The DNA here is from genome assembly GCF_978045245.1 of Mus caroli. Lineage (NCBI taxonomy): Eukaryota > Metazoa > Chordata > Mammalia > Rodentia > Muridae > Mus > Mus caroli. The sequence goes on along the minus strand of NW_028227269.1, from coordinate 22,897,247 downwards.
CTCAGGTGCCAGTGTCCAGGGTCAGTCCTTGTGAGCTTCACTGCATTCAGGATTATGCAGCTCAAGGTGAGAGGCACCCAGTTCCCAGCCCCAGTCTTGTGTACTCACGCACGCAGAAGTATTTAACATACCTACAACACCAGCTCCAAGAGGAGTATGGAGACAGGGGAACTGCTGGGGCATGTTGGCTTTTAGCCTAGCCGATATGGGGGAACATGGGGTTCAAGGAGAGAGACTTTGCCTCAAAGAAATATAGAAAAGGACACTTGATACCCTCTTCTGGTTTGTGAGTGTGTGCACAGGCACATACAATAGACACACACACACATGCACATACACTTGCACAGACGCACACACACAAAGAACAAATCAATAAGTTAAAAAGGAGAATTTGCGATTGCTCAGTTTGAACTTTTCCCCAGCCTCTGAGTTCCGTTTTGCTCTCCTGGAAGCTGTAGCAAAGACTGCATCCGTAGCAGAGACTGCATCCATAGCAGAGACTGCATCCGTAGCAGCTGGGCTTACTTTTACCATCTAAGCATTACTCATTCCCAGACAAAGTTTAAAAAACACCAAAAGCCCTTCGATAACTTTTTCCCACGTAAGATTTTGACAGAATCCTTCATTTGGATGTGATTTAAAGATATTTTGTCACGTGAGTCACAGAAACAGCCTTTACCAGTACATAAATGCCCTCACAAACATCCATTTGGTAAAAAGCCCTCATCGTAAACAGAATTTGAAAACTCAGTCTCACTTTGTGTCATTAACAAACTAGTTTTATCTTTCAAATCAAAATTCAAGTTAGCGTGTAGTCTAGTTACTAAGATATGTACAGACATGGGTGATGGCCCAATGATTCAAAATAACACTTAGGTCTGAAATAAATGAGACAATATCACAGAGTGTGAGCCATTCATCCTCGTGTCTGCTGACCACAGACCTCAGAAAGATAGCAGTGGTGATCGCTCTTCAAACAGTGTAAGAAACCTGGGAGAACCACAGGAAGGGTGCCCGGGCAGGCTGAGATGCGCAACTTTCTGTTTTCCCTTTCATTAGTAACCAAGGTAATAGTTTAGAAACCCAAACTAGGAAGTTTATAGGGGAACAGACCGGTGCCAGGTGCAAACATCCACACCTCAACTCCCCTGAATCGAGCCAAGCAGTCAGCACATTGTCCTCCGATGATCAGTCTTACTGGGTGTGATGGATTTAACAGGAATGCTGAATAGGCCTTGTTGGATGAAGTGTGTCACTGTGGAGATGGGCTTTGAGGTCTACGCTCAGGCTAGGCCTAGTGTGACAGTCTCCTTCTGCTGCCTGTGGGAGAACCTATAGAGCTCTTAGCTCCTTCTCCAACACCATATCTGCCTGCAACTTGGGGAGGAAAGGGTTTTTTTGTCTCACACTTCCATATCACTGTTCATTATCAAAGGAAGTCAGGACAGGAACCCTAACAGGGCAAGAACCCAAAGGCAGGATCTGATCCAGAGGCCATTTTGACTATACCAGACTGTCTTAGTTAGGATTTCCATTGTTGAGAAGAGACACCATGACCAAGGCAACTCTTATTTTATTTATTTATTTATTTATTTATTTATTTATTTATTTATTTATTTATTTATTTTTCCGAGACAGGGTTTCTCTGTGTAGTCCTGGCTGTCCTGGAACTCACTCTGTAGACCAGGCTGGCCTCGAACTCAGAAATCTGCCTGCCTCTGCCTCCCAAGTGCTGGGATTAAAGGCATGTGCCACCACGCCCGGCATACCAAGGCAAGTCTTATAAGTGACAACGTTTAACTGGGACTAGCTTACAGCTCTAGAGGTTCAGCCCATTGTCATCAAGGCAGAAAGCATAGCAATTGTCCAGGCAGACATGATGCTGGACAAAGAGCCAAGAGTTCTACAGTTTGACCAGAAGGCTGTCAGGAGAAGACTGCTCACAGGCAGCTAGGAGGAGGGTCTCAAAGCCCACGCCCACAATGATACAATTCCTCCAACAAGGCCACACCCACTCCAACAAGGCCACTCCCAATAGTGCCACTCTTATTCAAATCACCACACAGACCAAGCAGCAGATCAAGCCTGTGCCTCTTATTGCACGTACTTTTAGTTCTTCTAAAGCTGATTTTCATATTTCCTGCCTTTCTTATAAATGTATCTTATCCAAATTTTCCCTCTTCCCTCTCCCTTAGAATAGTGATTTAATTTCATTATTTTAATTATTTTCCTCTTTGTTTCACTGATTTTTTACCATGTTCTTTCTTTATGTTTTCCAGAAACTTAAACATATCAGTTTTTTTTTTTTTTCCCACATGAGTCTCCCTGCCTCCGCTCAATGCAGGACTGTTGATATAAATGGATGACATACTCACTTCTCTTATCTGTGAGACCCAGTTTCCAAGCTGAGACATCTAGTTTTTTTCTTGACTTAATGTCTTGTTTGACTTGAGTATATCCTTCAATAGCTTCCGGAAAGATCCATATGATGTAACCTCTTTTACCTGTGCTCCCTCTCCTTGAGGGTCAGTGGCCAAGCCAAGGTGGAGAGGGATGCTCCCATTCTTTGGTGACAGATAACAACTGTGCTCATATTTACCAAATTACATGTGTTATACTCTGGGGGCGGGCACTCCTCATTTGCAGTTGATTTAAAGAATAACAGCAAAGATTTTTTTCTTTAATATGCTCAGTGCTTGGACACGCTTTATGGAAAGTGTCAAAAGTCACTTGGGGGAAACCCCGTGTTAAGCTGAGTTGGAGGGGCCAGGAAAAGCTTCATTGTCCTGGTTTACAGGGAGATAGGATGGGGATCTTCCTTCCCAACCCAGCTTCCAGCTCTCACCTCATGGTTTATTCTGAAGCCAAATATCCATGTCTGCAGTCCAGATACATAGATTCAGGCCACCCCAAACACCATATGACAATGTGGTAACAGCTTCAGAATGTTTTTATTGTAACAGAACACAGAAAGTCATCAATCAAGGAAGGCACTTCAAACACAGGGGTTGCAGCAACGTGGGAGAAGTTCTGCTCAGTCAACATCAGGTGACATGTTGGTTAGTTGGAGCTAAGGATCTGTTCCTGCATTCCAAAAGTACTTACCTAACAGTCAGAAGGATATTAGGGTTCACACGGAGGCAAGGATGAATGGCTAAAGATAGCCCAAGATAATTTGTCTCTGGATCTGCACCATTCCAGCCCCCACCCTCCCGCTCCCCACCAGGGGAGTTCTAATCAGTCTACTGGCCTTGTAGAGTGTTTATCTTTCAGAACTTCAGTTCTCATCCTGAATGGAAGTAATTCTAGACTTGCCAGAGGTGAACTTGTAACTGGTAACTTAGTGACTCTCCAGCTTGCTTGTGCATTCTCTCTCTCTGTCTCTCTCTCTCTCATACACCAATAATAAGCAAAAGATTTTACAATGAGTTGACTATATTTGTGGGTCTTGTAACGCTGCCCTCTTTTGGTGGTGGTGGTGGTGGTGGTGGTGGTACGAATCAGGCAAGGTTTCATTTCACACAAACCTACAGATAGAGTGAGTCCAGGGTCAGGGTGGCCTCAGGCCCCAATCCCTGGCTACTGAGGGTCAGAGAAGAGGAAGGCAGAGGGATATAGGGAGACCTAGCACTGGGCATTGACGTTGCTGAATAAGAGGACCAGCATTCACCCAGCTCACCCACCACCCCCTGATACGGCCCAGAGCCCGGCAGAGAGCTCACCTGCAGCTGCTGCTGAGCTGGGCAGTCAGCTGGGACATGGTGCTGGTTGCTGGTTGCTGCTCTTCCTTGTTATGGAATTAACCTCCATGAATCTTGGTCCTTTCATTTGCAAATGAGGAGGTCCCATTGCTGTTTATTTTCCTGATTGTTTTTATTTGGCAAGTTGGTCTTAGTCTTTTTATTAGTATATATTAATTATACATAATAATGGGTCTCATGATAACATATAGATATATAATGGACTCTGACCATACTCATCCCTCGGGTGACCTTTCTTGTCTCCTCCCACTCCTACTGATGCGCTTTTGTTTCCAGTGGACCCTCTTCTACTTTCACCATAGTCAACCAAAGCTAGGGCCACATAAACAAGCCAGAAGAAAACCTGCTACTTTGTAAGGTAATTAACATGTAAAGGAAAGAAAGAGTTTGTCTGGAGGCACCCTGTGTGAATGGATAAAGCTGTTCCCAGAAGCCATGGGATTGACTGGACACACTCAGCAAGGGCTTATAGGCTAATCTATATCAACTGCTGATAGCTGTGTCTGGCGTTGTGGCAAGTACTGGGGTCATTAGGCAGATGTTCATACAAAGTTCAAGTGGCCCTGACTGTCCACTGTGACTGTGCTGTCAAATTTTTAGCCTTGGTGACTGGGAGAGAGGCCTCTGTTGTGTTTTCTTCCTTAGGAGACAACTATCACAGTCATTAAAAAACTCAAAAAGTCCACTTCATAATAGAAACATTCTACTTCTCTATTAATATTCATTAAGCATTATTATATTTCATCAGAGTATAGTGGCATTTAGAACTGTGGTCTAATACATAGTCCTGACGGTGGACATACTATTGCAGAAGTGTTGGTGAGCAGGAGAGCAGGGAGCAGAGGTCAGAGGAGCAGCACATCTGGACAGAGTGCGTGCAAGCTGCGCTGCACTGAGCTAAGCCGTGAAGAATATCAGGACAAGAGATGGCATCATGGAGCCAATACAGTTTTAAACAAAAATGAAATATTACACAGTAACTAGTTTGATTTAAAAATATTAAGATCCTTGTTCTCGAAAATATAATTCATATGGTGACAGGATTTGAGCCTTCCCTTTCTAAGCCATATCTTGAAGAGTCTCAAACTGTTTCAAAACAAGAAGGCAGAGCCCATGATGATGCTATCAAAGTAAAACTAAATCTAACCTATGTTGGAAAGGCATAATTGGTCCCTACCCGTTAAAGAACAATAAAACATACATGGTAGCAAACACTACAGAGCCTCAGTGCATGGACCCAGCCTCTGGCTCTCCCATTTGGGAGCTGTGTGACTCACTAGCTGTCTCTGTCTCTCTGTTGTGAACTGAAGGCAATGGGAACCACTGTGTGAGGCTATGGTGATGATGAGATTCATTCATATGTGAAAAGGTCCTAGAACGCTGCCAGGCACAGGGGTGAACTATTTTTCTTATAAGCAATCTGGATACTACTTTGAATATCCAAGTGAATATGGGATGAGGAATAACTGCTAGAATACCAGTATAAAGCACTGGACTAGGGTGGGGGTGAGGGCGTCCAAGGGAATGTAACTCACTACTGGTCAACCTGCTGGAGAGCCAGCTCAACACGGCTATGCCACATTCGAGGACAATAGACAGTAGACAGTAGTCACTGAACTAAGCAATGGCCCTCCAATTGCAGGTTGTTATTGTTTTAGGAATCATTAAGAAGAAAATGCTGCCGTTGACATTGCTCGCTCGCTGTAGGACATTTTGTAATATTGTGTAAGGCAGAATGTGGGGAAAAGGGCATCCCAGAAGTAAAGATATTCAAACACAAAACACTTGGAAAATGGTCAATGACATCATATGGCAGAAGATTTATTTTACAAACTAGAATGTTGTCAATCTGTCTGTCCGCCGGCTTCTCAAACTAGGAGCTCAATTCCTAGGACAGAACTCTCAGAACCTAGAGTTTGTCTTCTTTTTTGTTGAGTGGCTGTGCTCTAGCCAGGTTCCAGGGTAAAGTGGGAGCTTGCCAGTGTTAGGTCACAGTTCCACCCCCACCCTACCCCACCCCTGCTCCTTCCCTTCCCACGCCCCTCTCTCCTCCCCTTTCCTTTCCTCCCCCTCCTCCCTCCCCCTCCCCCCTGAGATGGTAAGAAAGTACTCTGTGTTGTTGCCTTGCCTCCCCTTTGAACATGCAAGCTATGTTTATAGTCCCATCTAAGCACATATCTAGGCCTCTGTGGCAAGGGCTCATAGGCTGGGCCAGACTACATCACATGGGAGAAGTTGGCTGACCCCCTTGAAAACCTGTTAAGAATTTTTATATAAATAAGTAATAATGATTTATTATTATTTATTTATATTTATGTAAATATATTTATATAAATAAATTATATTAAATAATTTATAGAAAGAGAGAGGAAAGAAAGAAAGAAAGAAAGAAAGAAAGAAAGAAAGAAAGAAAGAAAGAGAGAGAGAGAGAGAGAGAGAGAGAGAGAGAGAGAGAGAGAGAGAGAAGGGGAGGGGAGGGGAGGGGAGGGGAGGGGAGGGGAGGGGAGGGGAGGAGAGGAGAGGAGAGGGGAGGGGAGGAGAGGAGAGGGGAGGAGAGGAGAAAGAAAGACCATCCTCTGCCCTTTCTTCAGGAAGCCCATTGTGCTAACCACGGTGGCCGTGTCTAGCTCAGCCCCTATGGATCTGAAGGGAAGGCTCTTCTCTCAAGGCCCCATCATGGGTCCTCTGGGAGTTCTCGTCTAACGTTCCTCTGACATAAAGCTGACCTGGTTGTGAGATTCTCTCTCTCTTCTAAGTTCATTCCAAATTGGTTGCACTCAGGCCAGCGTCTTTCCTCAAACCTTCCTGTTTACCCTGCCAGCTAAAGCACAGTCCACAAATCTGCAGGCATAAGAAGGCCCACGTGACTCTTGCTGCTGCTGGGGAGGCCATTCAAGAATTGACTCCTAAGAATCAAGCACATTACAGGTATGTCTGGCGTCCTAAGTGCCTTAAATGGCAAGGGTCTATAGGGGTTGTAAAGCTTTCTTTGCTCAGTTCACAGCCTTCTTGAATCTCCTTGCCCTGCTCCCTACTTCTTGAAACCAGGGTAGAACTGGCTGATTGATATACCCGACACCCCTCCCTCCGTGTCAGAGGTTAGGATTTTAGTTAACTTTCCTATCAGGATAAAAGCTGTACCAAAGTGAAAAATCTCAACACAAAGAATTAACTCCTGTTACTTTAATGCAAGAAGACACCTGCTGTGAACAGACACCATGACCAAGGCAACTCTTATAAGGGGTAATACTGTGTGCTCATACTGTGTGGGGCAATGTGCTCATCTCACTGTGACCTTCCTTCAGGGCACAGAACCACACCCGACTTCCCAGCCTGCCTTGCAGCTCAGCAGGAGCCCATGACTTGAGAAGCCAATGTGGATAAAAGTTCAAAAGTACCATTCATAACACTGCAGTCTGGACAGCTCACTCTTCACTGTTAATCCCTTGCTTCTCTTGGACATATTATTGATCAAATATGTAGCTAGAGGGCTCTGCTGCCTTGAGGATGGTGGAGCCACACGATAATGGAGCTATGTTTGTATGTAAACTTAGGTAACAATGAACTATTATGAACAACATGTACAATAAATGACATTTGTGATGGTACTACCCTACTGCTGAAGACACCATGTACCTGAGTCATAGAACATGATGGAACCAAGTTGATACATCCCTAGTGGCTCACTTTCTTTTTTTTTTTTTTTTTTTGGTTTTTTCGAGACAGGGTTTCTCTGTGTAGCCCTGGCTGTCCTGGCACTCACTTTGTAGACCAGGCTGGCCTCGAACTCAGAAATCCGCCTGCCTCTGCCTCCCGAGTGCTGGGATTAAAGGCGTGCGCCACCACGTCCGGCTCCATGGCTCACTTTCATCTGCAAGCTGCAACAGTGATTGGCCTGGCAAGACATGCCCACTGGTCCAATAGTACCATGAACATTATGAGAACTGTCTTAGTTAGGGTTTTACTGCTGTGAACAGACACCATGACCAAGGCAACTCTTATAAGGACAATGTTTAATTGAGGCTGTCTTACAGGTTCAGAGATTCAGTCCATTATCATCAAGGCAGAAACATGGCAGCATCCAGGCAGGCATGGTGCTGGAGAAGCTAAGAATTCTACATCTTCATCTGAAGGCTGCTAGCAGAATACTGACTTCCAGGCAGCTAGGATGAGGGTCTTAAAGCCCATGCCCACAGTGACACACCTATTCCAACAAGGCCACACTTCCAAATAGTGCCACTCCTTGGGCCAAGCATTTTCAAACCACAACAGAAACCAACCACTTTCTGATTAGATTTAAAGCCAGTTCCACAACATGAAACCTATACCTGGCACTATTACTGGGCCACTAACCTACAGTTAGACAGGTCATAGGTCTAGGGGAGAACCTACTATTATGTGGCTAAGTGGACATAGTATTAAGCCAATTCCTAATGACTTTTCATCATATCCATAGAGCAGTACATCTCTTAGCTTCTTATCTGAGAAGCTTTCATTTGCAGTAGGCAGTAATCAATACAGAGACTGACAACTGACCAAGGTACGGAGAATAAGAGATTGCAAAATGTTCAACCCTAAAGGGAATATATAAGACACTATATACACTGGGGTGGTGAGATGGCTCAGTGGATAAGAGCACTGACTGCTCTTCCAAAGGTCCTGAGTTCAAATCCCAGTAACCATATGGTGGCTCACAACCACCTGTAATGAGATCTGACACCCTCTTCTGGTATGTCTGAAGACAGCTACAGTGTACTTATGTATAATAAAAAAATAAATCTTTGGGCTGGAGCGAGGGGGGCCAGCCAGAGCAAGCAGAGGTCCTAAAAATTCAATTCCCAACAACCACACAAAGGCTCACAACCATTTGTACAGATCATGCAGAAGAGAAAGTGAAGCGTGTAAGTGATGATGGTTGACTACAGGGACACCTTCTGGACACAGCAGGGTGGCTGCACATATGAACTCACAGTGGTTTGGACAGCAGTCTGTATAAAACCCATGCAAGTCCAAGCCAGACCAAATCCCAGCATGGAGCAGGGAACTGGGCACACAATCCCACACCTAACAGTGGTGCAACTGACAGTTTCTTAGCTTCTGGACAATAAAGGGCCAGCTTGCTCTAAGAGTTCAGCCTCTGGTAAACCAACCACATTTCAGTAGAAGACCACACATCTAAGATTATTTGGGGCAGCATAATTTGTCTTGATGGTTTAATTTTTTTTTTAAAAAAAAGGATAAAATATAAAGTTGATAGGGAGGGGGAAGTAGATATGTGAAGGACCGGGTGATCAAAATACATTGTATAGAACTCAAAACTCTCAAAAATTAAAAAAAAAAAAAATGGAAACTCAAATGCATTTGGTTAGTGAGACTGGGGAATTGATATTAAGAATGATACTCCTGGGCTGGTGAGATGGCTCAGTGGGTAAGAGCACCCGACTGTTCTTCCGAAGGTCCGGAGTTCAAATCCCAGCAACCACATGGTGGCTCACAACCATCCGTAACGAGATCTGACTCTCTTCTGGAGTGTCTGAAGACAGCTACAGTGTACTTACATATAATAAATAAATAAATCTTTAAAAAAAAAAACCAACCTTGTTAAAAAAAAAAAAAAGAATGATACTCCTGCTACACATGGTAACAAGATCTTCAAATCATGCATAATCACTCGTTCATATGCATGCCCCTTTATAGGATCAAGCAATCAGAATGGTCTGAAATGGCAAAGGATGGGAGGATGAGGGTGGTCCCCGAAAATAACCTACTGAAAGAAAGGTTGAAGTTAAGTTCTGAGCTTGCTAATATAAGCCGGGCACTGTGATGGTCCTGACATTAAACAGTCTCACTGTAGTTATAAACCTGAATTGGGGGTTCACCACAGCTAAGTCACACTTGAATATAGTTTTCAAGATTCTAATGTGAAGTACAGCTATACCAATTAAGTCTGACTCTAGAATTACACTGGTGCATGGGATGGGCATCTCCACCACACCAAGGGTTAAATGTGCACAAGAGGATTTTAGAACACGTGCAGAACATGTTGCCTAGCACTTTAAAAGGTTGTGGTCTACCATGGTGGGCTGTGGGTATCCCTCATTGGGAATTTTTAATCAAGCATGATATTAATCTTGAGAGATCACAGGAATCACAAACAGAGAATTTTACTAAGGCCAGACAGGTGACAGGGCAGGTATAAAAATGGGAGAAGGCAGGCCTATGAGAACTGTGGTGAAGGTGTGGGGCAGCAGGGCACATACAGACTCTGGTAGTTCTGCTGCCCTGGTTTAGATCTGCCTTACTCACTTACAGACATTGCTGCCTACTGTCCTGGGTTGTCTGAAATCAGGTTTTTCTAAAAAGTTTTGTTGACGTTTCTTCTTGAGGTACTATGCTAATAATGTCTTGTGGTAAGATAGCATGCATATAATATAGCCTCCAAGAAAACAGACAAAAGAAGACAGAAAAGAACATGGGCAAAACATGGAGAGAACATAGAATCCAAAAAGAAAATGATCTCTTTCAAAATAAAGAAGTTTAATTTGCATTAAGTAAAAACAGCATGCCTTCTAAAAGCTCTAAGAAATACAACTTGCAAGCGTAAGAACTGTAACAATTTTGAAAATATCTATGTTTTATTAGTTATCTGACCAAGAATATGCTACAGGACACGAGAGGAGAGGCTGGGTTATTTACAATTGTTTCTATACATTGGGCTTTAGCCTAAAATCTCATAAAAGTAACACTTCTTTAAAACCTAACTTAAATCCTACAGTTACAGAGAACAGGTACATCTGGTTAAGGTGACACTTTTCTTCTCTGGCTAGAGTGGTGGCCGTGTCTTCTTCACCCCCTTATACGTGGTGAGGAAGCCAGCTGGGAAAATTAACCGAACTGTCAGGAGAATGAGAAAGAAGCGCTGCTTGGTCTATGGGCAGATACTAAGGTTCTAGAGCCCTTGTTGCCTTGAAAGAGAAGGAGGTAAATACATGTAAATGCGATAAAACCGGAAAAGATCACGAATCAGCAAGACCTTAATGGCCTCAAACAGCTTCTTAACATAATAAAGGAAACATTCTCTTGTGTGACTAAGGGTTCACACGCTCCTGACAGGTTAGTAATTCATTTTGATATGCCCAGTCCATGCTTTGCTAGACTGCAGTAAAATAAATAACACTACAGAGGACATCTGTAGCTGCAGAGGAAGGACTGGGGAGTATTCTCTGTCAGTCAGTGACCACAGGCCACACCCACAGGCAGATTCAGAATATTTTGTTTTGATACAGTAACAGAGTGTTAAGCACTGTATGTTTTGTGTTGTGTGTTTTGGGGTTTTTTTTTGCTAACTTTTGTTGGTCTTCACCTCAGTTCAGATTCCACACTTTGCTGTTTCTGGGAATGCAGATGGCCTTTTACAGAGGCACAAAAGCAATACACACCAGTAGATGGCCACGAGTGGATGGCCACACTTCAGATTTCAAATGTTGGACCTTGCTGGGGTCCAGTGCTCCTAGGTGGCAATGGCAGCATGGGAGAGTGTGCCCCTGGCATTCTACAGGGCCTGTGACTTTCTCATGGGACTGTCACTCGGGGTGGGATCCTATCCTGAGTCAAGAAGGGGTCCATCCTTCTTGATCAACCTCTCTCATCACTTTTCAAAATGCTTCACTCTCCTGGGAGACCAGCACAGTGCCCATCGACCCTTCGGCCACTGAGGCCCCTTGCAGAAAGGGTTTCAGCTCTGAGTTCCAGAACGTCCTTGGAAAGCCTTTCACCCACAGCACCTGCCTAGACCAACAGCCGGAGGACCGGGAGGCCAGAGCCGTGGTTTGCTACTTCTTTTTTTTTTAAATTGAGATCATAACATATATCATCCTCCCCTGTCCTTCCCTCCCTCCAAACTCCTCCACATACCCCTCGTTGCTCTCTTTCAAACTCATGGTCTCTGCTTTTCATTAACTATTGTTACATACATACAGGTATATATGTTCCTAAACACACACATGTAACCTGTTCAGTCTGTTCGATGTTACTTATGCTTTCAGGGCTCTCCATTTGGTATTGGTGAACAATTGGTGTACTCTTCCCTGGTTAAGACCGTTTCTCCTACTGCCAGCATCCCTTAGTTTCCTGTAACTCTGGGTAGGGTTAAGACCCCGTGAGTTCCCCCCAGGCCCCAGTCCACTTTGGCAAGCCTATTGCTCTTGCTGAGGAAGCCATGGATTGGTGAGACTTCATAGGTGTACCTTGGCAGTCCTAGGAGACAGGATCTCACAGCAGCAAGGCTTGCTGGTTGTTTATTTTAAAAACTCAACCATGTGGGTGACAGTGGTTAACTAGCGACTGTCCCAAACACTTCTTATTTGGAAAACTAGTTTGTTACATACCTCAGTTTAAACTGGATCTTCTGAACCGCTGTCTATCTAGCACAGGGGCAGCATTTTCTTCCTAGGCAGGAAAGGGTTTAACATTATGTAAGACTTTAAATCTCTTTCTACTTAATTAGTCTCAACCAGGGATTCTCAACCTTTGCCAAGCGATGAGCCAATTAAACCCTGTCCAGAGCCAGCTCACTGCTATGGGTAAATCTCTAGTGCTCAGCTCACTGTATAATGTAACTCCAGCCTAGACTTCAGCTTCAGTGCCCAAGGGTGCCATGTCAGAGGGCTCACCTGCCCCAAGCACAAGGAGGTCCCCATTTGCTTGTATTCTGCTGTGTCTACTTAGCCCAGGAAAGAAGATGGAGGATAAGGTAGGATGGGACCCATAGCACAGATTTGCCAAAAATGTTAATTTGATAGCACCCTCCTTTCTACCTAATCCTTCAAGGTCATTCACCCATAAATTAAAAGGGGCCCTAGGCTCTCTTTTCCTGGAAAGTACATTGATCTATTCAGGAGTTTGCCAGGAATTCATGGATTTTTTTTTTTTTTTAAATTCAGGGATATTTCTAAAGAGGCTGAGAATTCCTGGTATAACCAAAAATTACGTGGTCTTAAAACCTTTTAAATTTAATACCTTAGCCAGGCCAAAAGAAAAAAAAGAAAGATTTAATTTCATTCAAAAAATTCTAATGATTAGTAAGAAAAAAAAATCATGATCACAGATTATTTTATTATAGCAGCAGAACATGCGAATTAGCGTAAGTTCTCAAGATGAGTACTTATTTAAGCACGTACAACTCTTACAATTACTTTGGTTAGGCAATTAAGACTATCCTGACTAGACTTAAAACCTATACAAAATAACACACAAAAGCAAGTTCTCTTATTGAAAATACTTCAGATTTGCATGTTTAGTTTTATGAGATAGGGTCTCACACAGCTCAGGCAGGTCTCAAAATCTCTATGTAGCTGAGGTTGACCTTGAACACCTGATTCTCCTGCTTCTGTCTCCTGAGTACTGGGATTACAGGCAGAATCACTATGCTCAGTGAAGCTTACAATTCACAGTGTAGGCATCTTAGTCATCCAGCACTGGGAAAGTAGACTCACGCCTTTAATCCTGGCACCAGGGAGCAGAGGCAGGTGACTCTCTGAGTTCAAGGCCAGCCTGGTCTACAGAGTGAGTGAGTTCCAGGACAGCCGGGGCTGCAGATGTACTCAGAAAATGACCCTCCAGAAGGCCACGTTGTCGGTGTTAGGATGCTATGTCAACACAGCTGAAGGTGGAGTCAAGTGACTCAGAGTTTTTTAGATTGGCAGGGTTTAAGCTTGGCTCACTTTTCTATTGTTTCATCCAGCTTAAAGCAGTTTTTCCTGTGCGCAAATCAGACTGAGCTATGCATTATAGACACAGACACACACTGACATGCAGCCTCAGAAATAATGATGACTCGGGGATCCATCTGGCCTGTCACTTTCTGTGTCAGTAGGAGAGAGCAATGTCCAGAACGTGCACATAATAAGCTGCTATTCTACAGGGATCTGGACCACAGCCTCTAGCTACAGAGATGGACTTCTCAGTGCTGTGGTGCCCACGTGCTCTGGGATGCTGTGCTTCAAGAAAGCAGGCACAGTGGCTTTGGAGCCAATCTCTCTCAGAAAGACAATAAGGGCTGTCTGGAAATTCTGAAAATTTCATGACCTGTAAGTCTTTACATACTCCAGTCATAGGACAAAACAGACACACAGACCATGTTTTAATTTTTAATCAGAATGGAAATTGTCATTGCTCTAGTGAATAAAACTCCGTGAGTCAGAATGGCATGCAAGTCTTTATTGTTCCTAGTCCCCGTGTGCACTTGGCACTCCAGCATTAACTTCACAGACAGTGTGAATAAAGGGCTCCCATGACTGTGAGCTATAACTACTCACCTGGAAAGAAACCAAACTGCCTCTCAAGTACCCATTACATGATATTGCATAATGTCAGTAACATCGTGCTGTTTTTAATGTTTAAAAATACCTGTTAAAGATCATGCAACATATGCACTTCATGAAAATGCTCAATTACACTCAAACAGCAAGGCAGTGGGACACGGAGCAGCTACGAGCACAGTGTCAAGTGAACCACACAGGTCCAGTCAGTGATGGACATCTCAATGAGCACTAAGCCTGCAACCTTACCATCTACAATTCTACCCATGGCTCAGGACACACCACTAGAGCTGATCTACGTAAACACACTATGATCAAATGACAAACAGTTTCAATGCAGGATGAAGACAGGCACACCTCTAGCCTAAATGTATGTGGTCATTCTCCTAGCTTTGCTAAGAATAATAAAAGTGTCAAGGTCACACCAGCTCCGCCTCTATTCTTGCTTTGTTGTATGCTTTCAAACTCCTTTTTAAAACCATGCCTCCATTTTTATAATCCACCCCCTCCCCAGAACTAAAATGCCGATTTAGGAACAGATACATTAAACTATTGCAGTACAGAAGGCAGTGATTTAATGTTAGCAAACTAAATACTGTCATTTGTCTAGGACCACCGTCACTAACTCCTTTAATGTCTTCCCAAATCTCTGGAGGAAGGAAAGGCCTAGCACTGGGGGCTGGGGACGTAGCTAGTCACTGCAGGACGTAGATCTGTGAGGTCCTGAGTTTCATCACCAGTACCACTAACTTTTTTCTTTAGCCATGAGCATTACTTAGTAGCTGGAGAACAGACTAAGATGGTTTTGAGGGCACAGGTGGGTGGTGTCGGAAGCCAGGGCTGGGTCTGGAAAGAGTATCCCAGGAATACACTGCCCTCCTTCACCTCCTCTGCTAACGACTCACCATGGCCCAGGCCGCTGCTTTGGGTTCTGCTAACTCACTTAATCATCAACTTTTACCGCCCTCTTTAGTATGTATTTTCTACTTAAATTTTAAGACCTCTTAAAAGCAATGATTCTTATACAGAACACTGGCTCTCCATTTGCTAGGTATTCACTTTTAGTCTCTGGGCTACTGTAAAACCTACAAATCTGCACCAAGATTAAACACTAACAGTGAAGTTGGTTTCTGCTCCATCTAATACTCTAGCTCCCCTCAAATGTCACATGAATAGTTTATAAAGGAGCTCTCTCGGCTGATTTCCTTGTGACTCAGGCCCTTCCAACTCTAAATACACGTCCGACCTATTTCTGTACTCGGCCTGATCTCATCACTCTGCATAGCTGTGTGCCAGGAAAGGGCCTAGCAGTGGTAGTGAGACGTTAAAGTGCCTGTGGTGACGGTGACAATGGAGATGACTGGTGACCGTCCTGTCAGGCTTTCCTGTCTGCTTCCCCAGTGCCTGACCACCTATCAGGTGTCTGTGATGCATAAACACGATGAGTAATGAGGATGGGTCAACTCAAAGTTTATGACACTCTTGTCCTCAGGTAGGACAACACTACTTCACTTCTCTCTTCCTCAGAGAATGCTTTCTCTCTCTTCCCCAAAGCCTGTGCTATCCGAGGAGGCTGCATGCAGCTCAGACGCATCTTTCGAGAGCCTGGTGTAACTGGAGCGCTGGCTTCGCTTGTGCGCCATGCTCTTCAGGTTTTCATTCTGCACAGCAGTTGGGTTAGGACTGGGCCCAGGCCTCAAAATGACCTGGGATGTTTCCCTGACTCCCTCTATCTCGTCAAAGTTCTGATTGGCTCTGTTGGTGGGCGCAGTGTTGTTGTTCAGAGTCACAGTGCTGGGTGTTCGGTTTAGATTGTAGGCCTTCTGGCATGCAGGCCAGCTTTCTTCAGGGCTGCTAGCGATCAGGCTGCACTCAGAGGGGCTTTTCTTGTCTTCCGAGCAAATGGACATCCGAGCTATGACAGGATCTTGCAGGCCACTCAGACTGTGTGGCATCCCTCGCTTCCCACCGTGGCCCTCATCTTCAAGCTCGATGAGATTTGCCTTTTCCAGCTGGGAGTCATCTGCTGCCTCATTGTGGAGAGAGTGGTTGGGAGAACTCTCATTGGATCTCACTCCCGAATCGGAGGAATCTTTCTTGTCAAGGAGGGCGTCCGACAAATACTCTTTTGCTTTGATGAATGTTCTGATAGGCTCGACGCTGTGCTCTGGAGACTTAGCCACTCTCTCTGCTTTGCCCTCGGCCTTTTTATCCTTATCATCTTTGAGCAGTGGGGTATTATCTGACTCTTCTGTCCCAGATTCATCTTCATCACTGGGCAGTTTCTGGTAGCGCAGACCGCTTCCCTTAAGCTTCAAGTCTGTCTGGAAGAGACTAGGCCGTTCTGAAGATTTCTTGCCTGGGAGTAGCTTACTACCTGACTGGTCGGATTTCTCATCTTCTTCAGTAATGGGATCCAGGGGTGAGGCCTCATTAGTGGACACCCCTGATGAGGAGTAATCTAGGACATCCCCCCTCTTCATTAAAAATGACTTCCGCCCCTCCTCCTGCTTTAGCTCACTCTCCTTCCCCCTTTCTTGTTCTAGATTAGAATGAATGGAGCCCCCTGAAGAACTCTGACCTATGTAGTATGTGCTGTGTGGAGAAGATCTGCCGCTTATTGTTGACGACCCTGTGCCCCCTTCTAACTGGGACATCTGAGCAATGTACTCTCTATAGGCATCTCTATACTCGGCCTGCACCTTATCAGTAAGCTTTGAAATTTCAATACTGGAGTCCTGGGAATTGAGACTCGAGAGACTTGGGGTTCTGCGAGTTTGTGACTGTGAAGACAGAAAAAAAAAATTTAAGAATTCAAATAAGAAGGGGAAATACATAATAAACATCAGCTTAGGAAACACATATGTATACTAATAATGTAAAAGTTATCACAATTCTAGGGTCTTTAAAAAAATCGACCTAACAGTTTAACAAAAGCTATGAGTTTATGAATAAATCTGTAATTAGCTTAGAAAATTTTAGCAACATTAATTTACTGTTTATATTTAAAAGAACAATTTCAGGTTGTAGAAGTCATCTGAGCATTTGTGTTTAGTAATTTCAAGTTGTTTTCTTTAAGGTAAAAGCACCTTCTAGAAAGAATTCCTCTTAGAAGAGATAAAGAAGAAATAAAGACAGACTGCAAAAACAAAACAAAGTCTTTAAGGTACAATAAAGGAACCTGTATCAAACTATTTGATAAAATTGGAAGTTCCTGTCCAATTTTAATTCAGAGAAAGAAATGTTCTTAAAATGGGGGTGGGGGGATAACACAGGTTTGCAATGAACCTCAATAGAAGCTGTGGGTTGGCTGGACCCCAGTGAAAGCAGAACGGGAAACTTAAGTTCAGTTTCTAGTACTGGGTTTTAAGGGACCAGCTACTTTAGATTGTAGAAAAGCTAACAAATGAACAATTAAAAGTACAGATTAGAAAAAAGAGACAGCGGAAGAAAGAAGCAGCATCAAGAGAGTTTACAATCAGACCATAGGAAAGGCTAGAACACAGGCATAGAGAGAGGCGAGACCATCTTTTCTCTGGAAAGGAGACAGCATCTGTCTCCTTGAGGAGGTCCCACAGGATGTTGTCAGACTAGAGAAGTGATACCTCCCTCCACCCACAAATGCAGCTGTCCTCAAAGGCCGTGGAACCCCTGTGCTGGGGACCCACGTGTCCTGAACTGCACTCTGCAGGACATGATGGTGGTCTGTGCCTTCTCTCCTTCATTCACGGAGTGCCCAGAGCTACATGTATGTGTGTTGTCACAGGAGATGTGAGGGAAGGAGCAACTGGGAACTGTCTTCTATGAAGACAACCATAAAGATATGTGTAAAACATTCCCATTCTCACTGGACTTTTTTGTTTGAAAAAGTAGTATTTTTTATAAAAATAATATTTATGCTAATAATAATTACTTAAAATATTTAGAAACATTTTCAGGTTCTATTTAGCTATCTATAGTAACTTACATATGCAAAAGTTTTCTGGGCCCTGATAATTTTTATTACGTGTGTGTGTCAGTGTGTGTGTATGTGTGTGTGTGTGTGTGTGTGTGTGTGTGTGTGAGTGTAGGTGAGAGGACAACTTTGAGGAGTTGGGTTTTTTTCCTTAAAGCATGTGGGTCCCAGGGATGGATCACACTCAGGTCACTGGGTTGTAGGAACATCTTTATTGCTGAGTCATCTTGCCAGCCCAGCTGTGAGAATGGAAAGGTACAGGAGGAAGCACCTGCACAGGGGAGTAAGGAGGAGCAGTTTCTCAGAAAGCTGGAAAGGAAAGGAGCTACTTCTGTCGGAACAAAGACACCAAAGGACCAAGTATGAACTGAGCACACTATAAAGCAATTCTTACAATAGTCAGTATTTAATAATAATAATAATAATAATAAATGGCTTCTTCACTTAAGGCACACAGTATGGAGAAAATTAAAAATATTTTCACTGCAAGACAAAAGCCCTCCCAGGAGCACCCGCCAGGCTTGGTCTTCCCATCCGTCCAGAGCACAGCTTCCTTGCTGTTACTGTCTCGGCTTCCTCACTGCTCCTCTGCACACTGCTCTGGTTCTCTCCCCTCCTTCTTACTCTTCCCTCCTCCTCATCCATAGCCCACTTGTACTTCTGCTTCTGACGCCTGCACACCTCTAAGAATATCCCCACAGAAGACGTGGTACAGGCCTGTGGTCCTACCACACAGGCTGCTGCTGAGGCAGGGGAATCTCTTGAGCCCTGGGGTGGAAGGTCAGCCTGAGCAACATGAGAGAAAGATTAAGTGGGATGCATAGTGTGTGCTCCTATGTATGTGACTTGGGGAACCAAACTGAAGGTGTCAGTAGGTCAGCAGGAAGCTAGTCTTCCATACAGGTGCACTTTGGCTGGTAATTACCATATCCCACAGGAAAATACCAAAAGAAAGGAAAGTTTGCAACCACCCTAATACAGCCCCATCCTCTCTCTATGTAGACAAGGCTGGACTCGAACTCAGAGATCCTCCTGCCTCTGCCTCCGGAGTGCTGGGATCAAAGGCGTGTACCACAAGGCCCAGCCCCCCATTCTTACTCTCCTACTATTGTCTTCTGGGACTGCTTTCACTCTTCCTGTCAATTCTGAATAACTTAACTTCCTCTGTATTTTGCCGATTCTTCCCCTTCAAAATAAACCCAACTCCTTCAGTCGATGGCCCTTGCTCTTGCCCAGTTGGGTTCTCAAGCAACACTGCCTGAGTGAGTGTTTTCATGCACCAGAAGATCTGCAGTCTTTATTCTCCAATTATATGAAAAATGACACAAAATAAATACCTGCCAACTCAGATTACTGTGCCGTGGGGCTCCCTCGTCTAGGCCAAGCGTGTTCAGTTCTTCAAAGCTGAAGTTCAGGGTGTAGGGAGTCTGGCTGGAAAGCTCCGTGTGGGGCAGTTCACTGTGAGAAGTGCGGCGAGCAGATTCCCCATGAGCAACGGGGGCACTGGAGTTTTCATTGAGAAAACGTGGGTCTTCGGGGACCACCTGGTTTTCCACACTTCTCATTTCTAAGACCTTAGGAGAAGAAGAATCATCTTTGTTTGCATTGTCAAACCCCATCACAGAGGCTTCAGAGAGCGCTAAAGTACAGGACAGGACTGTTCCTGCAAGAAGGTCAAGAAAGCACACTTCCCACTGCGATGGTCCAGTGGTGTTATGTCAAATCTTACCTTAATCCTATTCACAATGCTAAGAGAAGTATCCGAATTTAGTGTACAACTTTTAAAACTTAAAAACCAAAATTCAAGTGGAGTGTGTAAAGAAACCCAGAGCCAAGCAGAAAGCATCGAGACTTACAATGATAGGGACGCTGACCTCAGTATAGAACAATTCTACTGCAAAACAGCATAAAGTGGATGCTTAAGAGTCAGGGAGCGTGGCTGGGGAAGGTCAGCTTTCAAGAGATTCTGGGTAAACCAATTTGACAAGATTTCTGAAGACGAGCCAGGTGATGTACCTCAGCTGGGAGTGGACAGAAGACAAGAGGGAACCAGAGGAGCACCAAGGGCACGCTCGTGTTCAAGCTGGGCTCTTTCTAAAGTGGCTCCTGTGTATTGTTGCCTAACACAGAGCACCGGACAAGGACAGACACTGAAGGTGGAGGCCTAGGGGCTTGGGACCCACGGGGAACTGATCAAGGAGAACATGTTTTATTAAATAAAAGCATGGGAAACCAGTGAATTGCTTCTTCCTCAGAAAGGACAAGATTCCACACGCTGTTGCAACTATTCCCCATAATACTGGGTTGAACATAAATTTAAACTCAATTAAAAACACACACAAGGGCTCCCAATGGAGAAGCTAGAGAAAGTACCCAAGGAGCTAAAGGGATCTGCAACCCTATGTTGGAACAACATGATGTACTAACCAGAACCCCGGAGCTCTTGTCTCTAGCTGCATATGTATCGAAAGATGGCCTAGTCGGCCATCACTGGAAAGAGAGGCCCATTGGACTTGCAAACTTTATATGCCCCAATATAGGGGAATGCCAGGGCCAAAAGAATGGGAATGGGTGGGTAGGGAAGTGGGGGGCGCTATGGGGGACTTTTGAGATAGCATTGGAAATGTAATTGAGGAAAATATGTAATAAAAAATATTAAAAATTAAAAAAAACACACACACAAAATGCAAACGTTTTTAAAATTAATATGGAAGACGTATCACTTCTGGCCAGTACTTTTCCGTACTGGGTTTCTACAATGCTGCAGACTACTTTACACAGTAGGATAAAGTGCTGTAGTATGGTAACGTTGCAAAAACCTTACCATGCTTCTAAAAAGATGCCAGTCTCCGAAGTTCATAGCCATCTCTTTCTTCAGCTCATCAATATTACACTGAGCCAATACCCGGCCATTTATGTTTGCCTGAGTGAAAACAGAAACAAAATCTAGAGTGTTCTGAATCACCAGTGGTTACAGGACTGCTTCTACTCCGTTTGCAGAGCGGCTGCGCTCAGAGCGGCCATCTCTCTCCATGCAATATAATGCGTTGGGTATCCCGGGCCACACCACCCACTTGACATTTTCCTCTCAAATGTTTCCCCCTGATCTGTCCTGGGCAGCAATAAAACCATCACTTTTCCTATTATAATCTGAGAAAATGTTAAGATGAATACGGCTGCTACAAGCAAAACTGATTTCTAGGCTTGCAAGTGTGTTAGTTGTGAAGATCTAAATGAAGTGTGTCTAACAGGCCAGTTCCACTTCTAATGGATACACAATGTCCAGCTACTATCTGCCCAGCCCATTAAAGTTAGGATAAAAATAGGCTTGCAATGTTTTGGATCCCTGTAATTTTAACTGCACTTAAATGAGAAACAGTAGCATAATTATAGGGTGGCCTTCTGATTTTATGAAAAGAAAAAAAAAGTCTGACTGCTAACTGGTAAAAATGGTAGCATGGTGTCTGGTAGTGGCAAGATGCTCCATTTCCAAGTTAACTCAAAGGAACAGCACAGAGAGCCTGTGCACGGCAGATGAGAGCAGGCTTTCCTGACACTTGCTGGTTACCTAGAGGAGTGGGACTGGTGGATGGAAAGGAGGACTGACGCAGACAGACAGGGATAGGCATGGATTAGGTTTGTAAGAAAATGGGCATGTGCTAAACGCCCGCCCAAATGCAGGCTAAGGTTAGTAAAACTGTACATAAAAATGCACATAAGCCTTTCAAGGGCATAAGCAGCAGAGGCTCGCACTCGGTTAACTTCACCAGGCAATGCCTTGCTCGGAGGTGCATTCAGCTTCGGCATTGACTCTGGAACTATGAAGGTTGGAAGAAAAAAAATCCCTTCATGGATGCATCAGCCTTGCAAGCCCAACCTATATGGTTCTTCAAGCATGATATAATCATAAATCACACATGATACAAAATGACAACTTGTAGGAAATGACGCTCACTCTCTAATTACTACAAAGTCACACAAACACATACTACAGGCCAGGTATCCTTCCCCAAATGCTTGGGACCAAAACTGCTTCCAAGTGCAGCGCTTCCCACTAAGGAAGGGATATTCATTCAAGTTCTACTCACTGAGCACCCAGCACAAAGTCCAACAACCAAAGGCTCTGATATCTGACGTATACTGACCACCTCCACGCTCAAAGGAGTTTCCTAGTCCAGAGGTTCCAGATTAGAGATGAATATGTACTGTGTGCAGCTAAAGGTAGTGGATGGACCAAGCAGCCGCTCAAAGCTCTCTGCTCCACGGTGAATGAGCTCTTGTATTTTCCACCATGCTATTTTATTTTTACTTATATTAGACACTGGTTAAGTAGCGCTGTAATTCAGCTACTCTTTCTTTAATCTACTCATAAAATGATAAAAAAAGAGTAGTTCTAAAAAGAAAGCACCATTTATTTCACTGAGAGATATCTACATAGATGCAAACACACATCACCTTTTTGATTGTTGTGCAATACTGAGGCAGCATGCTCTGGTCCAGCCCTTCTATCTGTCTCAGTTTCTCACACACGACATCCACAGTCATTGAACTCAGTAACAGTGAGGTGCCTGTGGCAGGGACGGATGCCTAGATAAGTCAAGGGAAATATGAGTAACATTAATATGAAGTGTTGGAGGTCATGTGACAGAAAAATTCATTAAGTTATACTGCTGAAATAAAGAAAACACAGCCAATGCATATAGAATTTAAGAAAAATGATCTTAATAAATAGATTCAGCTATCTGACATGTAATGAGTAGCATTTATTACAGTAGAGACAGCCTGACCCAAAGCACTTTTATAAGATGGCCATCCTGTGGCCCAGGCCTCTGTCAAGTCCTCAAACAATTACACTTAACTTTAAGAAATAAGGGCACTGCCCTCAGTAAGGGGGAAGAGAACTTAAGGGGATAGAAAAGAAGAAAATTACACTTACAGAGTACAAAGACATGTCTAAGACTATAGTGTGTATATCAAACATCTTTCAAGTGTCTATATCAAACATCTTAAATATTCTACACACTACCTTGGTAGTCTAAGGTTTTAAAACTACCCAAGAAATCTAGATTTTCCTATAATAGCACTCTAATCTGCCCTGTTCAGCCTTCAACATACTCTTCATGTGGGAAATAAGATTTATCACCTCTGGCTGGGAGTGGTGGCTCAGGCCTTTAGTCCTAGTCCTCAGGAAGCAGAGGCAGGTGGACCTCTCTTAGTTCAAAGCCACCTACACAGTGAATTCCTGGACTGCCAGGTGGGGGAGGGTAAATAAATATTTCACTTATGTCCGACTGACTCTTTTACTGGTGTCAGGAGACTATAGACTATCCCAGAGTTTAAAAATACCTGTGAAGCACAGTGAATGTTTATTTGTAATGTGAAAAAATAGTTGTACTACCTCAGAAATACATACACATGCATGTGCACATGTGTGTTTGTGTGCATGTTGCATGCACATGCATGTATGTGCATGCATATATGTGCATGTGTGTAAGAGTGTGCATGCACCTAGGTGTTTCAGATGGGAATGGAGACTCAAGACAGCAGGAACGGTGACTTTATGAGTCAGGGACTCTGCCTAGCTCTACAAAGGCAACACAGGTACATCAAAGTTTGGGAACAGATGACCTGGAACAAACTGTACCAAATACACTTATTTATAGTTTGTTTTTATTTAACCATAAACTGTGCCACACTGTACATGATTCAGGGTTGAGCTGCTGTTAAAATAATAACAACAGAAGACCAGTCTTTCACACTTTGGTCTTCATATCTTTGCACATGGCTCTTTTTTCTGTCTAGTAAGTCAGCCAGTGTTTTCACTATGCACTCTCAGCTATGTGAATTTTAAAACCATGCTGATTTCCTCTCCACATGACGTAGAACTTCCACATTAAATGTACAATTCAATGACTTTAACTTTATTTACGTAGTTTCCGAGTCATTACCCTCAAAAGAAACTGTTCCCATTAGTCACTGCAATTCCTTCAACACCACCCTAGTCCCAGGCAGCCCTGTGTTTGAAGTGTCTATTGCAGGCACTTTCTACAGTGTGTGACCCTCCCTGTCCGATTCTCACGGTGTGTTGTTTTAAGGCTCATTCACTCATCTTGTCACACTTCACTTCCTTTTACTGTTAAATAATACCATTCCTTTAAATGTCAACCAATCCTTTAACTTGGGTCCTAGTTTTCAATATATTTACATTGGCTTACTTTCTTTTTTGTTTCAAAAAATCACAAAATAAATATTTGATCAACAAATATAAATTATGATATTATAATAGTTCACAGAAAAAAAATCCATGAATTCATACTGATAAGAGAATTCATACTGATAAGACTTTTTTTTTTTTTTTTTTTTTAAGACAAGATCTCTCTATGTAGCTCTGGCTGTCCTGGAACTATGTAGACTAGGCTGGCCTTGAACTTACAGAGATTGGTCTCTGCCTCCCAAGTCCTGAAACTAAAGGCATGTACCACCATGCTTAGCCTTAAACTAAATACTTAAGTAAATGAATTAGGATGAATTAGGAAGAAAACACTTTTCCTTATAGAATTCCAACTAATGCACATGGCAGAGAGAAACAGACCCCCACCAGGCAAACACCACCACGACAGCAGCTGTATTACAAACTCCATCAATGGCCATCAATTAAAGGGCAAAGCCAAGCAAGTCGAAGAGGACATTGCAGAGTTTCTAATATCCACCCAAGAATGCACTAGTTTAAAAACAGAAAGGAAAAATGCGGAAAAGTATTAACACCTAGCAGAGGCCACCTCAGCCACGAGTGAAGAGCACGTCTGACTCCTATGTGTACGCTGGTCTTTATCATGCAATAAGTTATTAATTTGAAAACCATATATGTTCCAATAGTTTCTTTGAATGAAGGAGATATGTGAATCACTTTCCAAGCCTTTTCTAAAGTAATAATATATACTAAAATTACTTTTAAATTAAATGAACCTTATAGCTAAAATAATGAATTTTAATTGAAATGTCATAAGAGAAATATAAACATTAAGTTGCTAAATTCTTAAAAGAAACTAATTATATTGAGAGGAAACAAAGAATCCAAAGGCTAATCCTTTAACATGCATGTGCTGTCTCTCTTGAAATCCACCTGTGTAATCCAGAACAGATCGCTGCAGTAAACTGGTTTTCTATGTCAGAATTTACTTATTTATTTTTCTTACTTGGAGAACTCAACGCAGCACACATTAGTTTGTTTTAAACCATTAAATGGAAGCTTCAAAATGCATCTTAATCAGAATTCCTCCAATGGAAGCAAAGCTATGAAAGCAGTAGTTACCTGAGGTGGCGGGTTTGCTTTCTGGTGTCAGTAGATTAACAGTACACTCTGAAATACCCCATCTTCAGTCAATTTATTAGGTAAGCTAAAAACTGATTAGTCAGCAATGACTGCCATGCAGAGGCTGAAAGCAACTATGGAAATAAACCCAAGATACAGAATGAGCACAGATCTATAAACAGCCCAGCATGAAGTAGCCGATGACCATCTAACAACCTAGTAGGGTAAGTGAGAGTTCACCAGGAGTTTCTGTACCTGTCTCTGTTTGTTAAACCCAGAGTCACACAGCTTTAAGGAAGGAATAAAACAGAGTGAAGACCATGAATATGAAATAAATCATCAAAGCACACATATCACATATATATGCAGAGCCCTTGCCAAGCCTTTTATTTCCCCTCAACTCTGAACAAACCTTGGTATCAGCAGCATGGAGCAAGGTCATCCACACGAGGAACGGTTTTATTAGTAGATACTTAGAAATTTTAAATTTTTCATTAAAAAAATAAATCATGCATGATACATTCAACAGAAAAACTAGGTAAATCATACTTTCCCATGAAAAGCCAATATTCTTCCTATATAATGTTAAAATTGTCAAAACATTTATAAGGCTTAATTGTGTAGACTACCTTAAAAGATAGTTAGTAGTAAAAACACATTTTTAAATATGTGTTGCTTCATTGACTATGTTGATTCTGACAGATGCTTCAATGGCCTATTCAAAAACATGTCTTGAAATGTCTTACAGCCCAACAAATCAGAAATGTTAAAAAAAAAAAAAAAGCCACATTCTTTGATTGGCATACTGTAAAGCTTTAAGAATTCTATTTCAAAGCAACAACCACTGTTGTTAATTATTCTTCTGTACTTAAAAAAAAATTAGTGGCAAATATTTTTAAATGCTTAAAACAGTCTACTGATGACTGACAAATTCATACAGTCAACTGAACATGGTGTTTTAGTGAACAAAGGGCAGGGTTCAGTAGCCTACGCTCAGACGTCCATCTGTGAACATGACCAATATCAAATCCACAGCGGGAACCTCATCCACTGTTTACTGTCAGACTCAGGTAAGCGTCTAGAAGGTGGCTGTACACACATGCACACTTGGATGTGCAGAGGTATCAGACAAGTGCAGTGAAGCGGTAACCACTGTAGGAAGGCTCCAAACAAGAAGCACAAGCGTTAATTAGCTGGAAATGCAACTTTGACTCTTCTCCCTCCTGTGCTATTATGATCACTATATAACTTATTCTTCAAACTGCTGGAGGAACGACTCTGTCAAAGCTGATGGATGAGGCTGAGAAGGCTGAACACTGTAGTTTAAGGACTGCAATTCAAAGGAAGGAAAACAAGCAGCAACATGTTCATCTGCTTTGTAACCTTAAAATGTTTTAAATTTTATTTATTTGTATGTGTATGGGTGTTTTGACTGCATCTGTGTATACATTAATGCAGTGCCCGTGGAGGCCAGTGGATGCCCTGGGACTGGTCTTACAAGTGGAACAGCCATGTGGTGCTGGCTGGAATTTGAACCTGGATCCTCCAGAGGAGCTGTCAGTGCTCTCAGCCACTGCACCATCTTTCCACCCCACCCCACACACTTTTTAATGTCTAGCTATACCTAGGACTTCAACATTACTATAATACCATCTATAAAAAATATTCCAGTCCATTTACCTGAAATTCAGAGAAAAAAATTGAATTGAAACCTGGCATAAAGACTTCCATGCAGAAAGTAAATATATTTTTGGCTATATTTCAATAAAGGTGGGGGAGCCCCTAGCACTTCCCCCTAGTTCAAGTAGAATAATAAAAATCCACTTCGTAAGTACTGTTAAAAGGGTGCATAATGTTCCAGCTGGTTGACACTACTGCACGAAGTCTCTGAGGGTGATGGGCACCTGCAGCACACACGGATAGTCTCTAAGGGTGAGGGGTGCATGTGTCACCTACAGTCTAAAGGAAGTCTACAGTGCCTGACTCCTTACCTCCATCAGCTGCTTTCTTGTCCAGCTCTTCTCCTGAGCAAACAAGAGACAGCTTGGTTCGGACAGATGTTGCCTTGAACACAATTTGCAAGCTCTAAAAGCAGTGATGGATATAAAGTACCTTCAAGAAGCAACAGCTTTTTACACCTAACTGCATGAGCTGGAGCCTGCTTAGTAAAAGCTTGGACCTTCATTTGTAATGCTGTTATTAAATCGAGTTTTCTTCAATCTCTAAATGTAATAGTAAGAAGACACTGGAAATTGTGAAGTTATTTTAATATTGCCTATTTAATTCTGAAATTTGTTTGCAATTAAACTTGATAGTAAATACAGTCATGTCTTTTCAATGATGTACAGAAGTGATCTCCTAGAGGGAAAGACAGACAGACACTGCTGAGCCCTTGGAAGCCTGGGAATCTACAGGCTATGAGGACAGGATGCCTTCCATTTGTCTCCTGCTCTATCCCACCAGATAGGGCCTTTACATGCTCAATAAATACGATGGGACAATGACTGCTCACTCAGTATTAGCCAGGAGCACACACTGCTAAATCAGTAAGGAAGACAAAAATAAATACAACATTTAGAAAGATGAAGAAATGCTATGGTTTTCCTTCCTCTAAGGGAAAAACTGTCTGCCAATGAAATTCAGTCCTCATCACGAGCAGCAAACTGGAAGCTGCTCTCTAGAGCATCTCTGGGTCACTAACAGAATGTCTCTCTGGAGACCTAGCCCACAACGGGCCCTCCATAAGGGGCCCTTCCTACCCTGAGGGCATCAGAAGATTCTCCTTGCCACTAGAGCTGACTCCTGAGCAATGTGGAGTTAGGGAACCAACGACCCAAAGTCAGAAATCTGGATAGAGCTCTTGGCTCCCTAAAACTCTTGCTAGTAGCTTGCTCCTAAGCAGAAGCCTACCTGAGAGCAATGGGTCAGCCCTTCCTTTGAATGCTACATATATTATACAAAAGATACCTTTGTATGCAGCTTCCTGGGCAGATAATCTTCCTGTACTCCCACAGCATCTTAAGCTAACTCTTGAGCTCATGAAGCAGCAGGAGACGGCTCTGGCAGCCAGTTAGGGCCGCACACTGTGCCTCAACTGCATTTACGTTTCTCTCACTTCGAGTGTGCTATGCAATGGTCTTGGATACATTTTAATTATTTAGAACATATACATATATGTATATGTGTGTGTATTACTTTTACTATACATTTTATGCATTTATGACAAACCATTCTCCCTTACTTTTCCAGTATTTCTAGACAATGCCTTCTAAGAGTGTTTTGCGAACTTTGTAAGTCTTTTTCCTCAAAGCAATTCACATCTCTGTGGGGCCACACAGTTCAAGTCTATGCAGAGGCCAAAGACCACGCTGGTGAGAGCAGTGTAATCATCCAGGAAAGCTTCAAGTTCCCTAACACAGTCAGGAGGCTCGCAGCACCTCAGGCAGCTGAGACCATGTTAATGGCAGTCCAACCTAATGATGGTGTAGCTGCCTTAGTCTGTCTAAGTGTACTCTATGTGCACAGGACTGCCTATGCGGTTCCCAGATCATTCCCGTCTTTAAGAGGTGTATGGGCATTTGCAAAACCTCAAAACTTATCTAAATTATGCCTCTTGCACCTAGGAAACATCAATAAATGAAACACCTGTGCTAATCTAAACTGGCTGTGAGCACGGACACTGCTTTCCACCGATAGCCAACTCCACCCAACTGAAGCAGTTTGAGTTCTGTGTCTTTAAGGACCTGGGTACTCTTAGTAATAATGTAATTAAATATGCTGAGCTTTAGTATTACCTAAATCAAACCAAAGAAACTGGCCTGCCTTTTCAGGTGGTAAAGCACAGAATCAGGGTGGCTTCTGCAAGGGCAGGAGTGTATCACATGACCTATTAACCACAAAGGCTGCAGCCTGTTCACATTCTGGGAATGGGCAAGGCAGGCCACAGGGATGGCCTCATCTAGCTCCTGCTCCTGTGTCCTGGTGTAAGCCCCTATATTTCACTTGCTCCATGGAAGCTAGACCAGACCCCAGGATCCAAGCTGTGCTTAAGGAAGCATCAGGAGAAAAGGGAGGCTGAAGCTGGCCCAGGGGCTGCTCTTATGAACTCAAGTACAGATTAAACTTCAATTATGAGAAAGGAGTCCTCTACCTTCGGACAAGGACACACTCGTCCTTTCCAACTCTAACGCTCTAAGAGCATATCTCAGGTCTGAGAGCGTACCTTCACTTTTACAAGATCTGGCATGCATGTTCTCTCAGCCATAAAATTATAGGGAGCAAAACCAGCACGGGGCTTCTATTCCAAGCCCCTACTTGGTGAGACACTCAGATAGTTATCTATAACCTACCTGCTGGTTTGGCTGTACTTTGTAGGCCACGACCTCTATAATGTTAGTGTGAGCAAACTTATCATTTCCACAAAGGTTTACTTTCCAAAGGTTTGTCAAAATTTTCCTGTGGTAAAAACAGGCGAGTTCATCTAAATTTTGCAAAGACCATAGTCAGTTAACTTTTTGGCCTCACCTCTTTGTATGTTATCATGGGTCTGTAATAATATCACAATTTGTTATGAAACGTTCATTTAGCTCCTAGTTATCTGCCAGTGGCCTTTCTCATCATGTCTATGTGTCTATGCATGCTGGCCAAAGAGACAAGACCAATAACCAGCCCTGCTGTGCCAGTTGGGACTAAGCAGAATCCAGCACAAAGGGCCACTGACTCCCCCGTTGGCTGCTGGTTCAGCTAGCAGTGTGGCAGAATGAGCCCCCTAAGCTCATAAATTTGAATGCTTGGTCACTAGGGAGTGGCACTATTACGAGGTGTCACCTTGTTGGAGTAGGTGTGACTTTCTTAGAGGAAGTGTGCCATTGGGAGCTAGGCTTTGAGGTTTCAAATGTTCAACCCAGGCCTAGTCAGCAGTCTGTCAGTCAGTCTGTCTGTCCACCTTCCTCCCTAAACTGTTTTGTCTGTCTCTGTCATCTCTGTCTCTGTCTGTCTGTCTTTCTCTCTCTCTCTCTCTCTCTCTCTCTATCTCTCTCTCTCTCT
Source organism: Mus caroli (assembly GCF_978045245.1). Taxonomy (NCBI): domain Eukaryota; kingdom Metazoa; phylum Chordata; class Mammalia; order Rodentia; family Muridae; genus Mus; species Mus caroli. The sequence goes on along the minus strand of NW_028227269.1, from coordinate 22,866,854 downwards.
GTGTCTCTCTCTCTCTCTCTCTCTCTCTCTCTCTCTCTCTCTCTCTCTCTCCCTCCCTCCCTCCCTCCCTCTTTCTTGCCTGCCTGCCTGCCTGCCTGCCTGCCTGCCTGCCTGCCTGCCTGCCTGCCTGCCTGCCTGCCAATCCAGATGTACAACCCTCAATCCTTCTCCAGCATCATGTCTGCCTGGATGCTGCCATGTTTCCTACCATGATGATAATGGACTGAACCTCTGAACCTGTAGGCCAGCCCCAGGGAGATGTTTCCTTTATAAGCATTGCTGTGGTCATGGAGTCTCAAGGCCTAAGACTGGCAGGTTCTTTGGTTTCCATCACTGCTTTCATTGGCTTTGAACAAGTGTCAGCTTGCTTTTCCTAGTCTTCTACAGGACACAAGTTACCAGCTGTTGTCACTGTTAGTTTCTTAGAAGCACAAGAAGCATGGTGAGCATCTATTAACCACGCTACAAACTACCCTTTAGTGCTAGGAACGAGAGGTGTGTTACTCACTGACACAGACGCTGCTCTATGTGACATGCCTTTATGTGCTAGTACCGAGCATGGCTCGGGAACTGCATTATTCCCCTTGCTACCCCCAACCCCCCCCCCAAAAAAAAACCCTTATTTCAAACCGTGTAGAATGCTCTCTTTAATGGACCCAGAAAAAACAATTTACTGACACATTTTAATTACAAGTGTTTGCCTACATTTCCATACATGGGAAGAGCTAGTATTTCTGTATTCATCAAAGGCATTAAATCTTTCGTAATATCGGATTTTCATCAGAAATTCACTGAGTAATTTTAGTCTCTAGAACTGAATTGCACACATAATCCCCTGTAGCAAAGGCTCTCTGAACAAACTGAAAGTCACTTTTGTATACAGTGTCGATAGTCCATAGGCCACAGAGTCCCTAAGCACCCAAACAGGACTGCTGTGACTCAGTACGCCTGGCATTTGTAAATAATTGAATTACGCAAACATTTCAGCTAGAATGTCAATGACTTAAGAATCACCTCCTCGTTGAAAACAACAAAATGGTTCCATTCTTGTCTCTTAACTAGATTAATTAAAAGGAAATGAAGGTTTAAAAATGTATCACCTATTTAAATATATGTGTTAAGTTAAATGTTCTTGATAAACTCAGGATGTAACACCTCAGCCTGTAATTCTCCAGTGCTTAGAGCATTTTAGAATAGGTCTAGATCAGAGAGGCCATGTTTGCATGTCATAACATACTCTGAGCATAACACACAAGCTGGGTTCCTCAACTGCATACTGACTGACTAAAGTACGATTTTATGGCTGCTCATCACAGGCATTTCTTATTAAATATAAGGTCTGGAAGGATTATTACTTTAGTGGCTTCCTCTACAATCTGTTGTGTGTTTATGTATTGTTAAACAACTTCCTTTAGATGTTGAGCCAGTGCTGGGTCTGTCTAGATGGTTTATTTTCATGACTAACAGAAGGAGAAAGTAGTGCTGCAGGAAGATGCCATTGGTGGAGACACCTGAAGCAAGTGAGGAGCTAGGGACATGCTGATTTGCAGCACCCGGCTCCTGTGTCCTCCTGTGTCAAAGGTGATGTGTGACACTTTCAAAGCCATTCTACAAGAATCACACCAAGTATAGACTTTATAAAAAAACACTTAGAAAGGAAAACAACGTTTGGCACTAAGGAAAAATCCATCTGAACACCTGTGATGACTCCTGGAAGCAGCCCTTCCTTACTGAAGAAAACAAGCCCTCCCACATCTCTGAGAAAGGGGAAATGCTGGAGGAAACATTAGCTCTGGAATGAACTCATGAGCTGTAATTATTAGTGCTTGGCTACTCTACACTGCCCATCACACCATAAGTGAGTTAGTGCCAAATGCTTTAAGACATCATTACTGCTGCAGAAGCAACGAGACACTAGTGTTCCACGCCACAAGACAGTTACCCATTACCCTCGAGGAGGCTGTGGGTGAAGGAAGGCCCTCAGCAGCATCCTCCTTGATTACTTCCTAGCAACATAAAACAGGAGAGTGAGTAACAGGGCAGGATGAGTGACATGGAAGATGAAGGAACACGATGCTGAGATAACAATGCAGATAACTCTGACAGAAATTCCCCTTCACCACTCTAAAATGTAGCTTAAATTATGTTATCAGGGAACTTGTTTTTTATAGTTATTTAAAGTTTATCATCAGGAGCCCCTAATATATTTTGCACAGATGTGTTTTGTTTTGGATTAATTCTACTCAATAGTATGTTTAAACAACCTCACTCTGCAGACTCCCTGCAGCAGACTGGAATGCTTTCCTGGTGCTGCACCTCTATCTGCTAAGCCGTAATGCCAATGTAAATGCACAGAGAGAGAACATGCAAGCCCTTTAAAAAGATATCAGAAAGTAGCAGTTATAAATATCTAGTTTGAGAAGTTTTGGTAGCAAACACTGCATTATAAGCCAGAGATCTCTGGTTGTAAAAACTCAACGTTTTGTCCCTGAGATGGCTAGTCTTGCATAGATATTTACCAGAAATGAAAACATACAGTTTATATTTGTAATATCTTGTTTTTCAAAACTATACAGTAAGTTGTACTCTTTTACTCCAGAAAGGAAAAGGAAAAAGAGCTTTTAATGGTATCCATGTTCTTTTATGAGATTAATATTTTTAGTTACCCCTTTATATACTTACTAGGCCATTGTTCTGATCTCTGGGCAAACTCGTTTTTACTGATGAACGTGAGATGAGATGTTGGGAACCGCCAGGGTAATACCTTGGCGTGTAAAGGTATGGGGCAAAGAATGGCTATGGAGAAACATGTAACAAAAAAAGGGCATGAACAATTACAGAAATCAAAGTGTAATGAGATTCATCAAGTGAAACTAACCAACACAACTCCAAACTTCAAAAGCAAGTGACAAAACAAAGGTCTCGTGCTCCCGCTGGCCTTGAGATCCATTATTAGGACAATGACCCTGTCTCCTTCATCAGACATAGGCTTAAAACACAGCTCAAGTTTTGTACCTTGTGACTTAACACAAACATTTGCTTTATATTTAGCATCTTAACAAGTTTGCTGTACATGGTGTCTATGTATTAACTAACAATTCTTCTTTAAAGCTGACTAGAATGTTAAGAGAATACTCTGCCTTACCAAAAAAAAAAAAAAAAATTAGTTATTAAGACTCAAAACTGCCCCGGTCACTTGGAAACAAGTGGCAGTGTTTCCAAGGACAACCTCACTGGGGGGCCCTGGAGCTCAGCTGTGTCCCGGCACCGGAGTGCACTCTAGACTATAAGACGGGGAGCCTGCTAGCTACACAAGACTTAACTTCCGAATTTACATGTAGCTGGTTTCACACATCAGATTCTATGGACTGGAAACATAAAAGTCAGAATTCATTAGGCTTCACTGCACTGAGGTGGCCGCTTCTCTCTTCTTTACTCTTGCACTTTAAGAGAATAGAATTACCATGACTTTTAACTGTATGAATAATACCATTAAATAATAACAGAAACACTAAACCTAAAAACATAAGAGAAACTTTAATGTCTTAAAAATAATTAAATACTTTAAAATTATATTACATTGTTGCTCTTAAAATAACTGAATGTAAGATACCAGCATAGCTTCATAACTTTTTTCAAATAAATGTATTTTCACACCTCTAATTAGTATTAATTGAGCCACCTTATGTAAAATTCCAGCAGATTTTAAGACTAGTGACTGCAGATCTATATTCCACACCACCTACCACACAGTTAATTTTGACAGAGAACATTCTCATGAGTGCTCCTGTGTTGTCCACACAGAAAAATGGTATTACATTTCTAAGGCTCTACAAACAACAAAGCTAATTACCAATATAGATATTTAAAAAATAACAATTTAATTTAAATTCTCAACTCCTTCTTTGCCACACTTATCCCAAACTCTTCCTTGCCAGCTCCTATGGATAAAGTCCTACAGTCAGTTGTCCTCTATGAATATTAGCCTGTGTTTTCCTTATACATTAACCAGGGAGAAAAGGAGGACTAAAACTTACAATGGATTTTACAAGTAGGATTCCACACTTCAAGCAACTACATCCAACATGGTTTGGGTACCACTGGAAACTGTGCTTTTATTTTTTAGTTAATAAATTGTGTATTAAGCAAAGAATTATATATGACTAAAGGTATTTGAAATTAAAATGGCATATGGTGGAATTAACTGGCAATAACATTTGACCCTTCAAGTAATATGGGCCCACTATTATTTCACATATGTCTAAGAATATGACTCTAGGAATGTATCACTGTTATGAATGCCAATATAAATTTCTATAACAAAATATACCAAAGGAACCATTGTTGTTACAGTATTTCCTTTAACAAGAAAATAAAAGCCAATATTCTTATATTTACACTCTTTAGAACTCTAGAACATACTAAAATCCAAGACTCAGTTTTTAAAAAAATCATACACTTGTACATTTAAGCCTTACACTTTCCTATTTTAAAGCCAAATTATAGTTCCAAACCAGTGCCCAAGCCTGAAGATGGCAGAACGATGGTGCCCCTGGGAAGAGACACCGTAAAGCCGAGGTGCCGACTCTTACCCTGTTGTAGAAAGGGTGCTGGGGTCCCGACAGGCCGCTGTAGTAGCTGCTGTGGGGCTGTGGGGACACAACGCCGCCTGGGAACGGCCCATTGAAAGATGCTGAGGAGGAGCAGACAGATGCAGGCTGACTGTACCCAGAAGGTGGCCGAGGAGGGGCTTCGTGCAGAGGGAGCGGGGGATATGCAAGGCCTCCTATGTTGATCTGTTCTCTTGCAGCTCGAACATCTGAAAATTCCATCACAACCCAAAAAGCAAAAAAGAAACACTAATGATGAGTCCTATTGCCAGCTACTAAGTAAGGACTTACTTTCATCACCGCTAGTGACGCCAGCTGAGTTTGACAGGAAATCTTCGCTAGTCCACAGACTTTAAGTGGGGGGAAAAAAAAAAAAGCCCAATTGATGAACATAAAAGAGTTTTTTTTCTTCACCATTTGAATAGTTACCACACTTGGATTCTTTCTTCAGTTACCAAACACTATAATTTTTGACTCTTTAAAGATCTATTTGTGTTATGCTAACAAAAGACTCAAATTTGTCTAATACATACAATGTGAGCTAAACTGTGAGCCTACAAACTGAGACAAGTCGACCTCTCAACACAGAGCACACAGCCACAAAAGCCTCAGCCTTAGAGTAAACACTGAGAAAAAGAACTGGGAGTTTGGGATTATTTGTTGTTACATAATAACTTCATGTTTATGGCACAATATACTCTCTTAATAGATGTATATATTGCATAATGCTTAAACTGGGGAAATGGACATATCCATCACTTCAAACACTCTTCATTTTTCTGCGATGAGACCGTTTGAAATGGCCTTTTCTGGGTATTGAAACACTCATTAAGTCATAGTTAGTGGTAATCACCTGACTGTGTAAGGAGAGTCAGGAATTATCCCCCACCCAATGTACCTCTGTGCCCACTCCCTGCCTCATCCCATCACCCCTTGTCTGCCTGCTCTATCCTCCCTCAGCGTCCACACATTGGCAAGCACAGAGTGTGCTTGTGCTTGGGAAGCTTTTACACTTTACAGGACTAATTGAAGGCCACCCCTCCATACGTCCCAGAAAGCTCAGTTATGGTCTGATGAGCAGTATCACATGAAACCCTTGTGTTCCAATACAGCTGGGCATGCTCCAGTGCACACCGGCCTCTCAATAGCCTCTCTAAAACCCAAATGCAAACCAGATCTGGTAGTCTAAGCTCTAAAATCAGGACGCAAAAAAAAAGTTTAAGACCAGGTTAGGCAATTTACTGAGACCTTACCTCAAAATGAAAGTGAAAAGAGGTGCGGCCACAGTCAGTGACAGAGTGTTTGTCTAGCATGCCCAAGGCCTGGGCTTAATCCCTAGCATGGCCTTAAAATAAATTAACCCTTGTTATATTCAAGCCCTGGTTAAAAACTTAAAATGAAAGTAAAGTTTTGTTTTTGTTTTCTGCTCAACTTGGATGTCCCTATTAGAGCAGAAGATGAAAGAGTGACAATTACAACATGTGGCATCTGAGCGTCAAGACTATATGTGAAAGAACAGACGTTCAGGGTTTCAAAGGGAGAAGTTGGCGGGCAAGCACAAGGACACAGTAAATAGCTAACACTCCATGAGGTCAACAGCCCAGTCCTACTGTAACTAATTTCTCTGTGGATGCTCCATTCAAATTTCTTAATTTTTCATAAAGCAAGATAAAAATTAGATAGCTAAGTGAAATAACAACAGAAAGAAAAAAACAAAAAGAAAGAAAGGAAGGAAGGAAGGAAGGAAGGAAGGAAGGAAGGAAGGAAGAAAGAAAGAAAGAAAGAAAGAAAGAAAGAAAGAAAGAAAGAAAGGAAGGAAGGAAGAAAGGAAGAAAGAAAGAAAGAAAGGAAGGAAGAAAGAAAGAGGCGAGAGGGGGAGGGAAGGGAAGGGAAGGGAAGGGAAGGGAAGGGAAGGGAAGGGAAGGGAAGGGAAGGGAAGGGAAGGGAAGGGAAGGAACAGAAGATGAGAAAAAAATGAGGACTTTTAAGAAAAATAAGCTGTACTACAATACCCACCTGCAATGATCTCCCGTAGTTTGGGATCCAGGTTTACCGTGCACGGTAAAAAGGTCTTTACATCTCGAGCCACAAGAACTGGAGTCCTTGAAGACAAAAACACTTCAAAATTTCTTATATCTCCATCAATTTCAAGAAGTGGCTCAACATCTTTAGTTGTTGGGATATTCTTTGATATTCTTCAAAAAGAAAGAAATGAAAAAATCCATTAATGCTGCTATCAAATTCTTCATTCTTAAACCTTGTTGCTTCTGTCCACAAGGAGCACCTGGCTCTCATTTCAAAAATATCCTTCAAAGAACCTAAAAGAGGGAAATAATACAGTCCCAAGACGACTAAGGCGACAGTGAGGAAGTCAGAACTGCACTGATGGGCGTGGACTAGGGAGATAATGAGAAAGAGGAAGACATACCAGGTACACCACAGCCAACTGCTCCTTCTCACTGAGAACTGGGCTTGAGCGCACCCATATCACACAATGAGGGAGAGGCTGGTGCTGAGACCTGGGATTTTTCAATGTGACACCATGGCTCTTCCCCCCCCCCCCCCAGGGAAAAAGCTTTTTAAATAAATCACACAAACTGAAAATGTGTCAGCACAGGTTTTTTTTCTTCTTCTTCTTCTTTATAAAAGGCTATTTTCTATTGTAAAAGTAATATATGCTTATTGTATAATAGATTGGATAAAACACAGAAGGTAGCCTGGAAAGGATAAGATTTAGTCAATCAAATATAGTAATATATTTGTACTCTTTTATTGTATGTATGTATGTGTGTGTGCGTGTGTATACACAGATATTTATGAGTTCAAACCATAATTTTGAATCAATCAGAAATTCTCAAATGTAAAAATAAGTGAATTTTAGTCATTAAAAATACTTACTAGACAATGTTACAGTGATCAATATGAAATGGTCTTGAAAGTAAACCAATGGCAGAATGTTCCAGTTCTGCTGGGCTCCCCTACTAACCTCCGGGGAGTAAGTGAGCTGATGGGAGAGGTGTGAAAGCAATGAAAACTACAACGGAGATGCTCAAACAGGTGGACAGGAGAACTGGGAGACGGGCCAGTGTCCGCTAAGTGATGGGTACAGAGTGGATGGAGGCTGATATCACAGAATACCACTGAATAGGAAAAGGGCGTAGACTGTGTTGAGCTTGACAGGGGCAAACCTCATAATCAGCTATATTAAGTAAGGAATCTGGCCAGTGTGAAGGAAGCAGATCACAGTTCCCAGGGAACTTGAGGAGGTGAGGAGGAGGGTGACAGGACCACGAGGAACCTGGAGGAAACCTGCCTAGTGGTGGCATGGCCACCTCTCTGACTGTGAAGACAGCTCCGCAGACCTAGGCAAACGCCAGCCATGAGACCGCACAGCCTCCGCACGCGTTTCCTATGGTAACAGCACCTCTAGAAGCTCTCCTCACAGCACTGGCCAGTTACTCAAGAGCCCGTGCTCCTGGGTGGCACTAGGGCTCCATTTTAGGGGAGAGAACATTTCCCTGCTCTTCCCAAGTGAGATGGAACCCTAAGATTAGCAACAGCTGCATCTTTTCTTTGGGATCAGCACTTTATTGCTGAGACCCAGTACTTGGCTGGTAGCCAGATATTAAAAGTCATCTGAGGGAAGATCCAGAGAACAAAATTAGCAAACAAGGAAAGAATGGGGTGCTCGTGAGAAAACAAGGCGAGCAATTCTGTCTGTGAGTTTCACAAAGTCCTGCTACAGATTCAAACATGCACACAGTGGAAAGTTCTTTAAGATACCATTGCTTTCAATAAAGTAAAACAGCATCCTCACTGATTATTAAGTACATTTAATGAGTAATGAAAACCTGGAAAACGATCACATGGTATCATTTGCAAATGTAGAAAAAATACTAGAAATGAAACAGTTAAAAAGGCAGTTCATTTCTCAGAAGTGTAACACAAAAAAAGAAGAGGCTAGGAAGATTTAGATAAAAACACACAGCTGACAAGTCACATGAAACAAATTAACCGAATCCTAATGCCAGCGTTGCTTTCAGCCTGAATGCGAACAGTGTTCTCAGCGTGGCGAACAATGCGGCTGTTCACAAGCCAAACGTCTACTGCTGCTTTCCAGATTGGAGTCTCTACTCTAACCTTTTGAGCTCAATGCATTAAGCCCTTCTGTTAAAAGAGACGTTTATGTAAATGATAATCTTTTGGCAGTGGGCCATCAAAATCATATGGGCTTTTATTTTTCAGATATTTTTTCCAAAGGTTAGCATTTAAAGAATTTAAATAACTTCACTTTTCAATTAAGAGCAAATTTAAATTTTCAGCACTAGGAATCATGTGAACTACAGTTGCCAGCAGTTAAATGGCCCACAGAAAGCATTTTTCCAGTATCAGGCGTCACTGAGCTCCCAGGGAGTTTGAGTGTACTTTCTTTTGATGCCACTGATGGAACAGCACTTGTTAATGCCAACATCCATGTAAGTTAAAGCATTTTGATTATAAATGACAGTGCTTTATTATAGAAGACACAAATAAATTACTTGGCAGAATTTACATAAGCCATTCATGTCAATTCTATTCAAAGTAAGGCTCAAAATTAAATGGAAATTTTATATCTTAAAGATCCATAATGTATGACTTATGAAACGGACATTATATTTTTTCTGAAGTTGGTCATCTAATAATGTGATTATCCAATAAAGAATTAAAATTAAGATTTACCACCCCACCCCACTCCACCCTCCAATTTTCACCCACTAATGATCAAGCCCAGGGCTTCAGGAATGCTAGGCAATCCAAACATCTTTATAAACTCTCATCTGCCTTGGAACTGTATTACACTTGAGACAAACTTAACTTCCAGACAACCCTCACAATAATACAGACAAAAAGGCCCACTCAGTGCTGGGGATGTACCTTCATGAAAGGTGCTTGCTTAGCACCCACAAAGCCCTAGGTTCAGTCACTAGCTATGAAGGAAAAAACAACAAAAGCCACCCACTGTAATGCCAGAGTCAGAAACAAAAGATACCACACAACTCATTTTAAAAGTAATTTTAAATGATATAAATTATAGGCGTATATGCCTGAATGTGGATATATGTGCACATGAGTGCAGAAAATCATGGGACAGAAGTTTGTCAGCAGCCATATGTGTACTAGGAACTATACTTGAGTCCTCTGGCATTCAGTAAGTACTCTTAACTACTGCACCATCTCTCTAGCCCCATAAAACTCATTTTTTAAAACTACTAATATCTGTGGAAAGACAGACAAAACCCTAGACACTCTCTCCTCCTGTCTTCACCCACTTACTTCTCAGTCATCCTTTGTATTCAGCACAATTCTCTTGCTTAGGGAAGCCTACCTGAAGGACAGCTCATATTCCTCTATGACAGACCTAAGGTTCTTACTCTCTCCTGCAATGCCATATGTACACCTACTAATGCAAGTATCTTCTTAGACATCTTACTCCCTCTCCAGACTGTCACTTCCATTAAAGTTGGTTTTGACTCCAACTTTGTCAAAACTTTAGTACATCTCCAGTGCCTAGAATACTGTCATAGCACAGTTGCTTAATAAATATCTGCCAAGTGAAGAGACAGACACAGACAGACAGACACACACACACACACACATTTTTTCTAAAATTTTACCCTTTCTGACAAAATTTTGTGCTTGAAAAAGAATAGGTGGGGGACTAGAGAGATGGCTCAGTGATTAAGAGCACTGGCTGCTTTTCCAGAGGTTCTGAGTTCAATTCCCAGCAACTACATGGTGCCTCACAACCATTTGTAATGAGATCCAATGTCTTCTTCTGGTGAGTCTGAAGACAGACACGGTATAATTAATACATCAATAAATAAATCTTAAATAAAATATTGGTGGGGCATGTTGACTTCTTGTCTGTGTTGTGAAGTAAGGATGAATATGGGAATCTATTGTCCAAGGGCTGTGTGTTGAACAGGCAGACTTTGTCTACTGAACAGACTTGACACTCTTGCCCCAAGTGGCATGCCTTAGTAGCCATAGTTGTCTGGGTTTGTTGTGTTTGACTGCCTTGTGTGTGTTCTTGATAACTCTGCCACACTGTAGGTTGTGTGAGCTTTGAAGTGTAAGCCTTCAAATTCCGTTTTTCTTCAAAAACGTTGCCCTTTCTTCACATGAAGGTTACTGGGATTTTTCAAAGATTTTTCCACTGGCTCTGAAGGGAATTTCAGGCAGCTACGATATCCTAGTCATTAAATTTCCTCATCCATGAACACTGAGTGTCCTCCCACTTATTTCATCTTCCTTCCTCTCTTTTAGCAATGTTGTGGCTTTTAAAGGACTTTCTTCAACTGCCTTGGTTAAAATACCCTTTCAGATTATCTACAGCATGAGATCAGAAACACAAATGATTTTTGTGTTGATCTGTATCCTCAACACTGTTGGATTTATTGTTAGTAGCTCTCCTGTAGACTTTTTGGGATACTCTCTATACAGTATCTTAGTATCTGTAATTAGAGATAGTTTTACAACTACTATATAATTTGGTTCCTTCTATTTTTCTTGTCTTGTCACTCTGGCTGGAACACCAGTTGGTGAAAGTGAGATAATTTACTGTTCCAAACAAATATTATGTTTTTAAACCAATTTATGTATTTATTATTTGCATGTATGAGTGTTTTGCCTACATGTATGTATATGCATTATATGCATACTTGGTGCAGAGTGTCAGAAGAGGAATCCGATCTCCTGGACTTGGAATTCTGGATGGCTGTGAACCGCCATGCTGGGAACTGAACCAGGGTCCTCTGCCTGAACAGCAAGTACTCTTAACCACAAGCCACTTCTGCAGCTTCTCAGACCCTGCCCCTTACCATAAACACTGAAGCCAGTATAACCCAGCAAGCATATAACTGTAATGCTTACTTAATGTGAAGCACAGCTGACTGCTCCCCAAGTGACATATGAGTGCCTAATTATCTTGTCACCTGGCAGAGGCCACTGCGACTTCTTTAATCTTTTGAGTGTGTGATCCAGGTGAAGGTCCACCTCTAAGAAAAGCCTGGCTCTTCTATATCCTTCTGCCTCTGCCTCTCGCCTCTGTCTCTCTGCCTCTCTGCCTCTCTGCCTCTCTCTCTGCCTCTCTCTCTGCCTCTCTGCCTCTCTGCCTCTCTCTCTGCCTCTCGCCTCTGCCTCTCTGCCTCTGCCTCTCGCCTCTGCCTCTCTGCCTCTCTGCCTCTGCCTCTGCCTCTGCCTCTCTGCCTCTGCCTCTGCCTCTGCCTCTGCCTCTGGTCCTGAAACGACAGGTTAGCTTTAGCCAGTGTTTTTCATTAGCTTTCTGGGTGGATGTGGAGATGAGCATTGTCAGCATATCCTGTCCTCCCAAATCCCAGCTACAGAGCTTAAGTTTGGGGTTTGTTGTTTGCTTGGATTTTTTTGAGACCAGGTTTCTCTGTGTACCCTGGCTGTCCTGGAACTCACTCTGTAGACCAGGCTGGTCTTGAACTCGGAGATCCACCTGCCTTTGCCTCCTGAATGCTGGGATTAAAGGCGTGCACCACTGCCGCCTTTGACTTGCATGTTTTTTAAATGGAAGAAATAATGTAATAGAATGCTGTTATGTGTCATGTGTTAGATTTTGGCACACGAAGCATCACCAGCTCAGAGGGTTCTATTCACAAGTCCTCCTGACTTTGCTCTTGTGTTTTGTCAGAACATGGTCTAAGAGTGGAGTCCTGCCGGGCGTGGTGGCGAGCACCTTTAATCCCAGCACTCGGGAGGCAGAGCCAGGCGGATTTCTGAGTTCGAGGCCAGCCTGGTCTACAAAGTGAGTTCCAGGACAGCCAGGGCTATACAGAAAAACCCTGTCTCAAAAAAAAAAAAAAAAAAAAAAAAAAAAAAAAAGAATGGAGTCCTGTGAGGAGAATCTGAGTGCTTGCAAGAAAACTCCAAGAAACCAATACAAGAATCTTGTGACTTCAGTTTCTTCAAAAACACACGCCTTTAGTCCCAGCACTTGGGAGGCAGAGGCAGGCGGATTTCTAAGTTCGAGGCCAGCCTGGTCTACAAAGTGAGTGCCACGACAGCCAGGGCTATACAGAGAAACCCTGTCTTGAAAAAAAAAAGAAACAAACAAAAACACAGATCTGTTTTTGAATTATGCTTTCAAGTTCCTCCCAAGTGTAGCAGATAAGAGTAAGTTTATTTCAGGTAATTCGTTATAACTAACTATTGTTCTTTGTCTATACAGCTCTAGGGGAAAACATATTTTTGCCACGTGCAGCTTGCTCTTGTGATTGGACAAGTATAATTGTCTGATGATCTGAATAAAGTTGGCTAGTGCATGAGACTTTAGTCTGCCTCGTTTATCAGCTTTGTCCTTCTGGGTCTCTTTAACCATCTTTAGAGCAGTAAACAGTTTCAGACCCTGGGACAAAATACCTCCTCTTCCTCATGCACACAAGTATATCCTTTCACTGTTTCTTACAATGTAAGCCATTTCTCGTTCAGAAGGTTACACAAGAAAGCACACTCCTACCACAGCCTGCGTGTCCAAGCATGAGTGTGTCAGAGTATAAGTGTCCAAGCATGAGTGTGTATAAACTGTCTTGTGCCCAAGTGACAGAATCATGTTAGAGAAGCAGGACTGAGCGAGCTTCAATAATTACACACTATACTGTTGGTGACTCCCTAAGTAAAAAGATCCCCAATCAATCCTGGAAGTTTCTAGATAAGATTAATTAAACACTATATCATCATCAAAAAGGAAGTTTAAAAACTTGCAACATTAGCACCTATTTATAAAGACAAATTTTCTTGGTATATAATAAAACTAACTAGAGATGCTTAAATAAGCTGGAGACTCCAATCTTAATACATAACTGTAGTAAAAAAATATTAAAAATTATGTTCCTGGATGAAACACACATACAGCCTTTACATTTTTATATATGCCTTAGGCAGCACAGTAGCTGGGCAGCTGTCTACGCTCCATACTGTTAGAATCTTCTTTCCTATCAGTAACTCCAGGTTATCACTTAGTATTTTTCACGTCCCATCTTGGCTGCTTTAATCCAATTGGCAGCCTTCTTGGTCCTTAGTCCATGGCCGCTCTCCTTGGCCCTCCTACTCATACTCTCCACCCAAGTCCGCAAAACCTCAATCCCAGTCCTCTCTCCTGTTCATCTATTGGCTGTCGGCATCTTTATTCATCAATCAAAATTAACTTGGGAGCAGGGTCCCAGAGGCTAACTGCAGACTCCAGGTCTTGGGGCAGCACTTAGCATTACAATAGACAATAAAAGACAAAACCCCAACACATAACTTTCACTTTCATAAATTCTTCAAAACAGCCCAGCTTTCTAATTAACTTGCTTTAAATATTTAATTTGAATAAACTAGTGTTATGAGCTATTTTATTTAGGGATTCTGCATAGGACTCACTTGGCAAATGTTTCACAGTACGGATGTCAGTGCATTATAGCACAGTGCCTAGTTGCATGGGAGTGAGCAGAGTAACCCTAACTCTGATGGCAACAGAGTTGACCAAACATAATTTTAATCTAGGATAAGAAGATGCGTTCAGGAAAAAGATGAGAAGCAAAATAGTTCATAAGGGACCAAAGTTGCCGGGCAGTGGTGGCACAGGCCTTTAATCCCAGCACTTGGGAGGCAGAGGCAGGCGGATTTCTGAGTTTGAGGCCAGCCTGGTCTACAGAGTGAGTTCCAGGACAACCAGGAGTATACAGAGAAACCCTGTGTCAGAGAAAAAAAAGAGAGAGAGAGAGACCAAAGTTGAGCACAGTGTCGACCACCAAAGATCTCAGCCTGATTTCTGGCGTCTGGAATCTGTATTTTAAAATGCTCAGATGAAAGTAAATGAGACAAAAGATCTAAGTTTTTGAAGTAGCACTGACTATGACAATATCATAGGTTCCTGCCAACTGATAAGAGATGTTAGGCACAGCAAGTGGGAACTCTGAATTCAAAGCTAGTCTACGAGTGTTACAGCTTAAAACAAAACCTGTGCATGTTATCTTAAAGATTTAATCTTTAATTACATCAGCAATGTTCTGATGGTTTGTATAAGCTTTGCCCAGTAAGTGGCACTATTAGAAGGTATGGCCCCATTGCAGTAGGTGTGTCATTGTGGGCTTGGGTTTTATACCCTAGTCCTAGCTGCCTGGAAGTGAGTATTCTGCTAGCAGCCTTCAGATAAAGATGTAGAACTCTCAGCTCCTCCTGCATCATGCCTGCCTGGATGCTGCCATGTTCCCACCTTGATAATGGACTGAACCTCTGAACCTGCAGGCCAGCCCCAATTAAATGTTGTCCTTATAAGAGTTGCCTTGGTCATGGTGTTGGTTCACAGCAGTAAAACCCTAACTAAAACAAATGTTTACCATTTTATTTATTTATTTACTTACTTATTGGTTTTTTGGGGCAGAGGAGGTGTTCTCTCTATGCAACCCTGGCTGTCCTCCATCTCAGAAATAAGTCTGCCTCTGCCTCCCCAGTGTAGGGATTAAAAGTGTTGTCCACCACATCTGGCTCATTTAATATTTTTAAAGCCAAAATATGTAAGCAGACAAAAAATTCTTTCTTGTTGTTATCTATGAGGTTTGTTTTTTTTTTCAAAAATGAATTTAATTAAATTAGAGGAGCAAGCTGGTGGATCAGTAGTAGATCACTTACAACACCCCTCTACCCAGACACTCTGTGTGGATGCACACACACATACATGCAAAAAGTCTGCAAGACAAAGGAACTGCAAAGCTGAAAATGCTATGTCCTATGATTGTATGCACTTACATGACTACAGTTTCGATTCTCCCTGATGATAAATGTCCCTATGACGGGAAGACTGCTTACTCATGAATACTTATGCATCCAGTGAATACTGGCACATACCTGTCATCTCAGCACTGGCAAGGCAAACGCATGCAGATCCTTGGAGCTCACTGGCCAGCCAGCCTTGCCTTCTCGGTGAGTTACATGCTACTGAGAAGCCTTATGTTTTAATAAACCAAAAAAGGACAGCTCTCAAAAACACCAAGGAAGACAATTTCTGAGAAATGACATCCAAGGTTAACTCCTAGTCTCCACATGACACTCCCACACACAAATGAATGAATGAATGAATGAGTGAATTAATGAATGAATACATGAAATGAATAGAAATTCAACCTTCCATTACATTGTCACTCCCCCGCCCCCATGTTCCTGCTATAGAAATGGGAAAGCAAAAAGCACTTGGCTCATGGCCAGGCGTGCTAGTAAAATTTCCAGTGAGACAGCCCCATCTTGTGGACTTGCTGAATACTGCAGCATTAGTACCTCGACTCAGATTCAAAATAAGCCCACACTGTTACAGTACATTGGTTTTGTTTTTTCTTGTACAAAAACGTTACGCTTGTTTGATCTGTAAAGGGATATCCTAAGACTTCTAGGAAATATGGGTCCTTCAATAGTTGAAATTGTTTAAAAATACATGACGTCATTTTCCCATGTTGTAAAATAGTCAACCTGATAAAATACATTTCTGTGTATTAAATGTACGTCTACACATTAAAGCATACTTGGAGAAACTGACTTTCCTGTCTGTATTCAATAGTCTTGATAATATACTTCGGTTTCATGTTGATGGTATTTACACAAGACTCTGGAGCATTTACCATTATTTCCTAGTTTTTATCAGCATAAAATGTTGACAATGATACCATGAATGTAAATACTGATAAACTACTTTTAAAATCAATTTTATCCTATCAGAAGCAAAACAGTATCTGGAGAAACAGCTCAGCAGTATAGTGCATACAATGCGCCTTAGACGTCTGGTCCTTAGTCAGCCCCGCCTCTCTGTCTGTGTCTATCTCTCTCTCCAGATCAGCAAAAGAAAAGCTAGAGAAAAACCTACTTAGGAAAAAAACCAGATACTCACTGAACATAAAGGTATAAAAGTTTAAGCAAAGTGCCAAGGAACACCAACAACCTTTAGACATTTTCCACCTCAGACACAATTAGAACTGAATATGTATGTAGAGCTTTCTGTAGTTTGCAAATGCCTGCATTTTTAATAGCTATAATAAATTTATGTTTTAGAAAGTTTATACCTAGATAATGTTCCTACTGATACATATTCTAAATATTCATATGCATATCATTGAAAACTGTGTTTTCCTATCACAGACCCACAGCTATCTTCTGCGACTACAGAAGACCGTGTGGGAGAAACTCCAGTGCAGCTCAGAGATTGTAACTCCTGCTCTCAGCTTCCCTTGGTTATGCAGAGCACGGCATGGGATGCTCGGCACAACGCCCAGTCCACTGGGTGCCACCTTGGAGAGCAGCTCAGGCACCGTGGTAGGTAGTGCAGTCCTTGGCATGGACCCAGCACAGGTCTAACTGTAACTACCTAACAATCAAACTGATTAGCAGAACAAAATGGAGCCATCTAAGTACACATGGCCTTCATTTACTTTATTTATTAACTTTTGGTGTTCTGCCACATGGTTTTGATATGTAGTTCAGGATGGCCTTAAACTCAGAGCAATCCTCCTGCCTCTACCTCCTGAGTGCTGGGATTACAAGCATGTGCCATCGTACCTTGATACATTGACTCTAGTAGGACACAGATGATCATCTGTAAGAACAGACTGTATTGGGAAAGACCTGCAAAAAAAGACTACAACCCACTGCTTCACCAAAGGTTTATAAACATAAGATCCTAGGAACATAAACTTGGTTACGGGCTAAAGAAATGCTGCTGTGATTTTAGTGTCAGCTGCCGAAAGGAAGGAGCCAGCAAACTTTAAGTGAAGTAGGTAGTCCCCAGTTAGTGTAGGGCTTCAGCTTTACAGTAGGGTAGAGGGATTCACATCAGAACAATGAAAGACACATTTCCCCTGCATCCAGAGCCAATGAAGCGTCTGGGGGACCCCACTCTTAAGATAAAGCAAGGCTTCCCGCCTGCCACCTTGAGGGAGCCACACAAACGCACTATCAGACTTCCTCACTCCTTCAAAAATGCTCACTCTGTTCCTTCAATGGGTGTGGAAACAGAAGGAAGTTATAATCTATGGCGTTTACCATCTTAAGGAGGAAACAAAAACTAAAGAAAGATCGAAGAATGAGACCAGAAAAATGAGGCAGGAGACGGGAGGACGGGCCAGGAAACAAGCAGGTGGGAAGGTGAGAAAGCAGGCCGTGCTGGTGATGCCTCAGCTCCCACACAAACCTGATTCCCACAGATCATTTGGAACAATTCTTTTCCCTAGCCTTAATGCCCACTGTGTTACTCAAAGTCTGTGGCTTCTTAAATTTTTATTTATTTACTTATTTACTTGTTTTTATGTGGACGGGTGTTTTGCTCGCATAGCTGTCTGGCCAGAAGAGGGCGCTGGATCTCCTGGCACTGGAGCTACAGATGGGTGTGAATCTCCAAAGGGAAGCAAATATTCTAGGTCCTCTGGGAAAGCAGCAGGTGCTCCTGCCCAGCTCTCTCCAGCACCCGAGGTCCAGGTTTTGATTATCCATAATTCAAAGTCAATATTACTTCAAAAGCATTTATGTTCTACTACCTACATGCCTGCTAGCTGTCTTCAGCAACACAGAGACCCTCTCACCTCCTAGGGTTCTACTTGGCACTCTGTCACCACTTTGGAGTCCCTGCTTAGTTCTCTTCTCAGTGAGGACTGTCCTGCACAGGCAGCACTACTCCTTATCTCCCTAATGTTCCTCTCTTCATCCTTTCCACAGGGCTTGTTGCTAATCACATAGTTTATACACTGCTTGTGTGTAGAATCCCTGGGACAGGGATCTCTGCCAGCCTTGCACATGAGTATTCTACAGTAAATACTACTATTTACACTAGTGTCTGTCCATAATAGGCTCTCATGAACTATTTCCCAGCAGTCAGTTCTCTGTGAGTTCCAGGCCAGTCTGGTCTACACAGTGAGTTCCAGGCCAGCCAATGAGACCCTATCTCAGAACAAAACAAAACAACAGCAAGGAACAACAAATTTTACCTTGTTTTTTTTTTTCTCCAGTAATTTCTCTCACAGCCTTTAATTGGCTACAAATCCAGTAGCAATAACAGAACAAATGAGAGGCAGAGCACAATAACAGATGACTCAAGACTGACCTAACCTGCCTAGCTAATTTCTCTCAGTTTTTCTTTTCTACAAACAATGATAGCAGGTATGTTTTCCAAGTGCATCAAAATAAATTTCAAAATTTCTTCCAGGCTGGAGAGAGCTCAACAGTTAAGAGCATTGGCTGTTCTTCCAGAGGACCTGGGTTTTATTCCCAGAACCTACAAGGTGCCTCACAACCATCTATAATTCCAGTTCCGGAGGATTCTGCTTTTGAGGGTACTGCATGCATGTGTCACACAGACATACACATGCAGGCAAGCACCCAAATACATAAGATAAAAATAAATGAATGTTTGAAAAATTCTGCCCTTCACTTTTATTTATCTGTAAAAATCTGGATATAACAGCCACATGCTTTAATCGCAGTACTCAGGAGGCAGAGAAGCCTGTGGATCACTGAATCTGAGGCCAGCCTGGTCTACAGAGTGAGTTCCAATACAGCCAGAGCGACACAGAGAAGCCCTGTCTTGAAAATCACAAATAAATAAATAAATAAATCTGGATTTGCCAATTAATTTCTATCAAGAATACAAATGAACAGTGGAAAGTCAAAAGTTTGCATGCAAGTGTCAGTGCCCTACCTCACTGTGCAATTTGCAGGGTTACTTCTCACGGCACACTTACCCACCCTGCTAGCGTTACTTATTTCACCTAAAGTAAGACTCCTGCTATAGTCTCGGAGTCTTCATTCCAGTGAAAACATACTTAGTTTTCTCTCTTATAAGATGATTTTTGCAAAGAACTAGATCAATCTCTTTCACAAACAAAGAAATATTTAACCTCTACATTCTGAGCAAATGTGTGTTGGGAATATCTATAGCTATGCTTATGAAAATAATTACACACAAGGTAATAATTTAATAAATCATGAATGATGGCAACATCAAAATCTCTAAGAAGTCCTACCATATCAAGAATATAGACTCTTAGTAAAATTCAAAGCTATACATAAAAAACACCTTAATAGCATGCATGAAATAATGTTTTAAATAGATATTCCTAGAATCTTTAAGAAAATAAGTATCAGTACAAAAGACATATTCTGTACAACAAGGAGGATCATGCAACTCAAAGGCATGATTTAAGGACAATCACAGATGAAGGGTTTCAAAAGGCTTTCGTAATTCATCCAAGGGATGACAGGTGGCAATGGGAAGAAGGAAACAGGAAGGAGATTGCTAAGCTCTAAGGAGAACTAGGGAGGTTAGATGAAATTAGTTAAGCTTTTGACAGCTTTTGTTGCATATCAGAAATGAATATATGATATATTTGCTAAAATATGACTGAATAACTTAAAAGATATCAGATAGATCCATAACTACCATATGGTAATTTAGTCCAAGGTTACTCGGCAAACAGCTGTTTCTGTGAGACAGAAAGTGGCCATCATTCTCTACCTCCTTAAAACCCATTCAGTTCATTTTAAGAATCCAAGACTATCAAGAGGATGCTAGCTCTCACACTAAGTCCTGATGACCATGTCTTCTTGAGAAAATCATTGCTTGAGCAACGTCAAAACAGAAATTTAAAGTATTATCTTCATGAAAACTATTTGAATTGATCTTTACAAAGTCTCTATCATTGCTTTAAGTGTCTAAAATACCAGAAATAAACTTTTATGCTAAAACACTTCAATGATTGTCTAAAATGCTGCACTAAAAGGTAGACAGAAAAATCTTTATCTACAGTTTTTATTTAACTTTCTTTCTTCTTACTAAATGTATGTTAACAAAAAAAAAACCCTCAAATGATCTAGACAAAAGCTTTTAGCTCAACACATAATTGCAAGAAAATTACAATAATTGTACCAATTAAAATAATCTTGAATGAACAGTATGTCATCTTAATGTTCCAATGGTTTATAGAGGGATCTACTTAATTAGCTGAAATTGCTTTCCAGTGTTAGTATCAAATGTCATTTGTTAAAAGTTGAACAATTTAGAAAATAATTTAACAAAGCAATTTTACCAAACACCAAGAACCAACATTTTCTTTTTCAGCTGAATAAAGCAAGCAGATGTGTCATCAAATTGCTATAAAAATAAATGAGGCTTTTTATGGATTAAAAAAATAAATTTTACTACTAGCGTTAAAAATACTATTTTCCGATTGTTTTTACCAAATCAGATTTCTTTAATAAAACAAATGAATATCAATTATATGCTGCTGCTTTTTGTCAGCTGTAAACAAAACTTTTTATTATTCAAATGACAAGTACCAAAGAACTCAGCTATGGGTAAGTGCAAGCAGCCATCTAAATTGCTAAAGTAAGAGACGGGTTCTCAATAAGCCGAGCAAATTGTCTTCCTACAGTTGTTCGTAGCCAATTATTTTATGTGTTTTAAGTAAAATCCCTTATGATTTTCCGATTGCTTTCTACACTATCTTTTTCTCTTTGCTGGATAACTACAAGTGTCCTCTGTAAGTATTTATAGGCATACAAGACCTAGTTAAAAAGACAAGCGCCTCACAGTCACGCTACATCAGCCTGCTCTCTCTCAGACAGCAAGACCAGCAGGGCTGAGGGCTAAAGCGATAGGTTGGCTAAATCACAAAACAAAGCTGGCATGGTCTGATTTTGCCTCTAATATAAATTATTCTATATTGATGCAATCAAAATAAAATATTCCACTATAAAAATTCACTATAATTTATATTCATTATGATTAAAAAACCATTTCCCACTCCCCAAATAATTATTTTACAATATTCTATTTTCTTCATAAAAGGGTACAATAATTGTTATTATCTTTAAACAGCATGCAAGTGTTTCTCTCCCCCCTCCCCTAGTCCAACCCATAGACAGGGTCTCTCTGTAGATCATGTTGGCCTCGAACTCACAGAGATCCATCTGCCTCTGCCTCCCAAGCACTGGGATTAAAAGCATGTGTCACCACATCTCAATTTAAGAATTCTTTCTTGCCTACAAGACATATTTCAATTTAAAATTGAAAAAAATTTCAGAACTACCTATGAGATTCAGATGGTGCGATCTGTATACAATGCAAACTTTAAATTTCCAGCAAAGCATGAGCAATTCTTTCTCTGCTTCTTGTCTGCCACAATGAAAGCAGCTCTGCTCACCCAGGCTTTCCTCAGCACAGCAAACAGAGAGAGACCTTTGAAAGCATGAGCTAAATATAGCCATTCTGTCCTTAGCTGCAGTCGCCGGCCGCACTGAAAGTCTAACACACACAGAGAGAGTGAGTGCGAGACAAGTAGAGAGACTGCTCTGGCCATCCCTAAGAAACCTGAGGCCAGGTCTGCAGGGAGAAGCTGGAGAAGCTGGGGCTGTAAGCTGGAGAGGCTCCAGGATGCCCTAAGTAGAGCTGGTGGGCTATTCCAGGAGGAACTCGAGGCATCTGAATGTGGATGGGAACAAAGGCAGTGAGCACTGAGCATCGGGCTGTGGACTCACTTAGTTAACTTAGTTTTGGTGTCACCTATCCAATGCTGGGTTTGCAGACACACAGAATGTAAATGTTACAGGGTCAGGGACACTAAGCACAAGTTTTTTTTTGTTTTTTTTTTGTTTTTTTTTTTTTTTTCAGAAAACCCTAGGAAGACAGGCAAAGTATGACAGGGTTGGTGTGAATGCAGGTGGCCCTGCAGGAAATGATGCATCAATCATGAATGTAGAGCTAAAGACACAAAAGCAACCAAGGAAGTTAAATACTCCCACTACCTGGGACATAGTTTGAGGGAAGCTGCAGGCAATAAACCAAGCAATCCCAAGAAAGGCGATGTTGGCAAAGCTAGAGAGACAAGAATCCTACGCCTGTTGGCTCTCACACCAAGACAGCAGATGCGGCCGGGCGTGGTGGCACACGCCTTTAATCCCAGCGCTCGGGAGGCAGAGGCAGGTGGATTTCTGAGTTTGAGGCCAGCCTGGTCTACAGAGTGAGTTCCAGGACAGCCAGGACTACACAGAGAAACCCTGTCTCAAAAAAACAAACAAAACAAAACAAAACAAAACAAAACAAAACAAAACAAAACAAAAAACAGCAGATGCTCGGATGCTTGAACCAGATCTACAGAATCTAATGTCTGCCCTTCTGGGCTTTGGTTTTGTCCTATCCCTGTGTTCTAAGCCCTTCCCTTGCTTTGGGAAAGGAAATCTTTACTCTGTGCCGCTGTAGTCTGGAAATAGGTCATTTTCTTTTTGATATTGCAAGGGTTCACAGCTAAGAGTTTGTCTCGTGTCTCGCAAGACATACTGAACTTCAACTACTGAACAATACTGGAATTGTTAAGGTTAAGGACAGATGAATTGAACGCATTTTGCATGATGAGCAGGAGGGGTGGAAATGGAAGGTAATGGCTTAGAGACTTGCTGAATACCAGGTTGACAAGGGCTGGACAGACATACAGGCAGCAGCATCCCCTACAGGCTGCAGGTGCAGGCAGAATAAAAAGTGGGAAGAGAAGCAAGCCTGCAAACACAGACATTCTCTCTGTCTTCTGGCTGGCATCCCATGAGTTTCTAGTCCTTTATGCTCTCACAACACAACAGACTACAACCATGAACCAAAATAAATCTTTCTTCCCCCAAAACAAAACATAAGAAACACCAAGCAACTGTCTCTCACCAAAGAACAGTAGACTAAAAAGTCTCCTTCTGCCCAGAAAATGACTTAGCTGGCTAATTTTTTAGGCCATCTTCCCTTCCCCGTCTCTATTTGTTCCAAATATGCATGCTTTACTTTTTTTTTTTTTTTGGTTTTTTGAGACAGGGTTTCTCTGTGTAGTCCTGGCTGTCCTGGAACTCTCTCTGTAGACCAGGCTGGCCTCGAACTCAGATATCCACCTGCCTCTGCCTCCCAAACGCTGGGATTAAAGGTGTGCGCCACCATGTCCGGCTATGCTTTACTTTCAATCAGACTATAAGTCCTGAAAGCTCAAGCATTTAGGGGCAAATGATATGGTATGTGTAATTTCCCACACAGAGTTTGGAAAAACTATGTTTGTGTTGGTATAGATCTATAAACATAAAGAGAGAACAAGATTTGGAAGACCACGTGGTTGGAGCTGACGAAGCAATGAAGTCAACAGTAACAGATGAGTCTGAAGGAAGGATGGGGATGTGGTGGTGTTTATACTATTCTTATTCTTGCAAAATTGCTTAAATAGAGAAGAAAATTAAACATGCACATACTTCAAAACATGGTATGCCTTTTATCTCTCCCTCTGTTCACCCAACCAGCCCCTACACCATATAAGAGCACAATGACGGCGTAAGCTCCGGCTCTCAGTGAGAAAAATTACACTCAATATATGTTAATGAAGAAATTAACCAGGTTGAACAAAAGAAACTGAAAGAAAGCATCTAAGCACCAAAATACCTACTAATGTTGGCTTCTTAAGAAAAACAAGGTGGGCTGGTGTGGAGCAGCAGTAGAATGTGCTACCATCATGCATAAGACTCTGAGTTCTACACCCAGGACCACAAAAATAAGAAAAGCAACAGGAACAGGTTTCAGGGAGACACACACCCAAACAACAACGGTGCAGCGTCCAGCAGAGCTACAGGGACCTGACAACTGCTGTCAGACAGACCTGAGTCAGTCTTGAAATGTCTTTTAAATCTGCTTTATTTTATATTTCTCCTACTTCTATTGCCTAGGGACTCTTATCACTCTTCCCAACCTTGTCATAGATTGTGCAGACTCTACATACACTTCTTGAATTGTTGGCCACGGTGTCTCTGATAAATGGACTCTCAGTCACAGCAGGAAAGGGGCTAGTGTGAAGCCCATTCCATGCCCAACCGAGGACTAGCATGGCTACTCTGTCAAAAAATGAAGAGACAGACACAGACACAGACCAAGAGAGACAGAGACAGACAGACTGGAGAGGCAGTAACTAACAGTTTATTTAACAGAAAACTCATGTTTCTCTGATGGCAAAGACAACTTATAGAAAAAAATAGCAGTTATCTGTTTTGTAAATTTGTTACAATTAATAAACAATCCACAGGAAACCTCATACAAAAACTACAGTAGTTTGCAATGTTCCTAAAGAAATAGGAAACAGAAAATGTCAACATTGCAGCCCATGTTTCCATTAGAAACTCCAGCCCTTTGACTCCATAACAAACTTCAGTATGTTTCTGGTAGGACCCCAGCCTAGGAAAGCGTCCATGTCATGTGGACGCAATGAAAGGAGTCCTTCCGACACACACCTGAGTGAGGTTGTGGAGCCTCACTTTAAATCCCAGCTCTATCATACACTGGCCTTTTAGCAAGTGACTTATCTCCACTGGTGTCTGTTTTCTAATGTGAAATTGAGGATAACAGTACCTCTCTGGGAATTGTGAGAATGAAGTTAGCGCTGCAGTGCTTACAATGAGTGCCATTAGATCAGAGCGTCCCAGATGAAAATGCCAGCTCTGCCACATGAGACTGCATCGTGACTTGGGGAGTTATGAATGTTCAGAACCTCAAGCTTCCTCGCCAGGAACTATGCTAACACTACTCTAAACTGTAATAACCACTCATCTAGGAAGCACAATTACCTAACTCCTAACTTAGGACAGACACATTTGCTCAGGAAATAAAGTTTTGTATTTTACAACCAAGGATAAGCTCACTCATGATCTCAAGATACAATGACTTCTAACA
This sequence comes from Mus caroli, assembly GCF_978045245.1. NCBI lineage: Eukaryota > Metazoa > Chordata > Mammalia > Rodentia > Muridae > Mus > Mus caroli. The sequence goes on along the minus strand of NW_028227269.1, from coordinate 22,841,483 downwards.
GCCCCAAGTCAAGTTCTCACGGCACAAGGTCATCCATGCTCCGTCTCACTGGAGCTGCACCAGGGTTAGGCCACTGACACACTTGAACAGAAGCCTAGAAGAGCTCAGAGCTGTGGACAGACTCTGGAACAGTCCTCTACAATCCTAAAACCAGTTAGGAAAAATCAAATGCTAACAACATTCCAAGAGAATAAAAATGATCTGAACTCTTAGAGACTATAAAATATAAACTATATTATTATTTTATTTATATTTTAAAACGGTATAAAATTATACTCCATTTTTAAAGTTTACCTAGTTTCTACAAGTTATCTTTTTCTAAGAAACGGTTTATTTATTTTTGGGTTTTTTTTTTTTTTTTTTTGAGAAAGGCTTTCTTTGTGTAGCCCTGGCCATTCTGGAACTTGCTCTATAGACAAGGTAGTCCAGAAGTCAGAACTTCACCTGCTAGGATTAAAGGCACATACACACCACCATCCAGCTTTAAGAAACAGTTTCTTAGACCAGCAGCTGGACCTTAAAGCTATAGTAAGTGTTCTGGCAAACAAAATCATTTTGGCTTTGTGACTTTATAAAAGCCATAGTAACTCTTACAATTGTAAACAGCTGTAAAAAGAGGAAGTACAAATGGAGCTGTAAGCTCACAGGGCAGCAGCTATGTGATGACAGCTCCAGAGCTCACCAAGGAACCCAAGAAGACTGACTAAATTCAGAAGGAAAGTCTGTGTGCACACTCTGTGTTTTAGTACCCAAAGCAAAGTTAAGAGCAAAACAGTCAAGTAAAATACCTCTCATAGATGGTCTTTAACGTCATCTGATCAGGAATACCTTCAGTCTCTTCCAGATATAGTATGAGCCAGGATGTCCGGTATGGCCACTGCTCAGTAAGGTTGATCCAGCTGGCTAGCCTGTCCCAGTTGAAAGTAATCTGATTGGCTCTTAGTAGCCGCCCTTTAATGAACACATAAACATTTAAAAATTAATAACATACTAAGCAAAATGTTTAGCATAGTCACAAATAATTGATATTTAAAATTTGAAAAATTTGCCACTTGTTTATACTACAGATTTAAATCAAGTATTTATATGGTTTCTAAAATCCAGGTTTTAAAGACTCAGAGGGCATAGTGGCAGACATCAGTAATCCTGGCACACTGGAGGCTGAAGTAGAATAGGACAAGTCTTGGGGCCAACCTGAGCCACAGTAAGACTGTCTCAAAAAATAGACCAACAAACAAAATAAAATGCCTTGGCAGTCCATGCTGACTGCTAAGGACAGCTCTGGGACCTTAATGGAACCCAAACATACTGGTCAGTCTCTGCGTTACGGCTGAATTTATTTCCCTTCTTACTTACCTACATAGAGCGTGTTACAATGTATCTAAAACTTGCTGTCTACACATTGAATACAATTAGCCTGTTTTTAGGGTGTTCAGAGGACTAACTCAGCATTCCTCAGGGCATGCTAGTTTGAGGACAACTGCACGGTAAGCTTTCAGAATCAAGGCTTCCCTCCAGTGTGTTGACGCCTTCACCTTGACAGTACTACAAAGAGGCCTGGTTCTTAAGTGAGAAGAGCGGCAGTTCTATCCTATCACCACCAGGTCAGTCCAGACCTGCACCCACTCTACTTGTCTGACAGGCTCTCATGGGGATCCTGCTGGCCCGCTCTTCATTATGCAGGTGACGACCCCCCATCCAGCTCTTCCCCGGCCTCAGGCCCTCCCTCTGCATCTCACCACTGACCTTCCGGGAAGGTGGGTGTGCTCTGCTGGATGCCTGACAGGATGACTCCTTCATCCCAGTGAGCGATGCTACAAGCATTTGCCAACTATGGACTTACCATGAACACTAACTGTGGTAAACCCCAGAACAGAACAGATGATACAGTCACAGCCTTCCTCAGAAGCATTCACTCAGCAAAACAGATGATAAAGTCAGCAAATGACAGCCTATGAAATAACTAGGTGAACATTTAACTAGCTGTGTCTTTTGGGGGAGCAACAAAAATGAAAGACTAAGCACTAAGATAAGCTTGACAATATCCTTCTTGTAGGGGCTAAGTTTTTAGTTTTTAAAACATAGGGCCCCATGTAGCCTGTTGGCTCTGACTTCCTGATTCTCCTGCCTCCACTTCCAGACTGCTAGGACTACAGATGTAAACCTTCACATCCAACTCACTAAGTTGCCCAGGCTGGCCATGAACTTGAGATCCTCCTGCCTCAGCCCTGTGAATAGCTTACATTTTGAGTCTGTGCCACCAGGCCTGGCTAGCATCAATTATTTAAAGGTATCAACTCAGGTCTCTTTGGAGTACCTGAAGATGTCTCAACACTCTAAATTCCTTGCTGTGGATTCTGGAGCCCTATGGCCTCGGATAAGCTGCAGCTCTCTGACACCACTTCACGCCGCTCTGCTCCTCTCATTCCACCCAAGCTGGCACTCTAGCTGTTCTTGGAATCCAGCTCCCAGCCTCTGCAGTTGCTGCTCCTTTTCCTCAGAATGCTTCTCTCAAGAGGCATGTGAAGTGTGGTTCTAATTTCATTCAGGTCTCTTACTCATTCACAATCTATTCCAGATGCTGAAGTGGGTACTGCAGTTAAGCAGATCAGACAAAGACCCTTGCATGAGGGTCTCCCCTTCCAGAGAACAGACAGACAAAGACAGTATGTGTCAGAAGACAGCTGTTCTATGGAGTAGGAGGAAACATGGAAGGAGGCAGCAGAATCGTTTCATTTGAGATGCAGGAAGGTCTCATGGAAAAGCTTATAGGTAGGGAAACACGTAAAGAATTGAGAAAACCCACTGCTCAGAATCATGACAGGCCATGTTAATGAAAATTGGTCAAGATACAAAGTTGAGCTCCAAGAACTGTAGTCACGAGCAGCCTAATGTTAAAGAGCAAGAGGACACAATGTGCTAACTAGCAACAGTTAGGAGGGAAACCATTGCTACAGCTGCTTGTGGCATCCAGATAAGGATGGAGCCCTGGCCCTGCACGCTCCCTGTAGGAGCCACTGGGGAACCTCAAGTGTAGTCTCCTCGCTGAAGCGCTGAGAAGGGTCTTGGGAAATCTGGGAGGACTGGAGGGAGAACAGCATGGGAGAGGGCAGTGTGCTCTACCAAGGAGCTTTGCTGAGAACAGAAGCAGGGCCAAGGCAGGGGCAGAGTCAGGAGAAGTTCCAGGGAAAGGGAGGTAGCTTGAGTGGGAGGGGTGCTGTCTTACTTCCTGTTAAATTTCTACCATGCCCAGACCAACTCTTGGCATAAGGAGGATGATAAGACATATTGTCAAGTGAGAATGTCAGTGTTAGCAATAATATCCGGAAACAGTTCCTCTGTCGAACCAGCATTGGAAGGTTGAAGTCTCATTTAAAGAGATTTATAACTATAAAATGTTATCTGAGGTATGACCCCCACCTATAATACAGTTTATGTCAGGAGCCCTAAACTTAGTATAAAATGCAATTCCAGTTGACAGAGTCAACACTAGGAAACACCAGAAGGTACCAAGCAATACCATGTAAGGAAAGAAACACATTCTATAAGTTAAAATGCAAGTGTGTCTATGACTGCTCTAATGCTAATTAGTCTAAACATACAGAAGAACAGCATCCACACAAAAAATCAGTCATAGCAATAAGCTTCTTTTTTGGGGGAATGGGGCAGGCTTGAAAGGTTCGAGACAGGGTTTCTCTGTTTAGGTCTGGCTGACCTAGAGACCAAGCTTGCCTTGAACCTGATCAAAGATATGCCTGTCTCTGCCTCCAGAGTGTTGAGATTAAAGATGTGGGCCACCACTGCCTGGCTAATAGTCTCCATTGTATTACAAATGTTTTTATTCAAATTATCATAGAAAAACTGAAATAATATAGCAGTATATAAAAATCTGAATTTCAGCACAAATATTAATGTGCTCAGTTATATAAATTATATAAATTTAGCCTAAATATAAAGCAAAAGAACTTTAAAATGATGAACTTTTAAGATAAATTTCCAAGTGATCTCAGATTGCCAATACTATTACAAAAAAGTTACTACCTATCATCTACCACTACCAACAAAGCTCACACGCAACGTGCTGTTAACGTGAAAGCGTACGGTGAGTCTGGGGGTGCAACTCAATAGCACAACATTCACAGAGCTTGCACAAGCCCTGAGTTCAATGCCTACTATCTCAAAACAATATAAACAAAACAAAACTTATTATCTGTCACAGAACATGAGAAACAAAAGTCACCTGTCACTGAAACAATATTGAGTAACCGTCTCATGGTTTGTGGACTGATGTCACTGAACCAATCCTCAGTAACCAGCAGCTTTGTGAGATCAAAGGACATCTGCCTCGTGATGGTCCTCTGCATCTGTCTTCTGCGGTAAGTATCCTGAAACAACAGCACCAGTGAGAAACAGTTAACATGCACGCTTATGGTAAGACCAACAAAACAGACTGCAGAGCCAACTCGGTGGGTAAGAAAAGCAGAATTCACAGTATTAACCAAAGAGAAAGATTACAGGCTAGTCAAGTACAGTCACTTCTGAGGCAGACACTTTCCGGAGCAGTTACTCAGTAGAGTTGGCAGGCAGGCATCCCATGTGTTAGAGAAAACGTAATGTCTCAGATAAGAAGTGCACAGAACTCTGTAAAGAGAATCACGGTCAAGCTCCATAAAGCCTCGTACTAGGGAGCCATAAAACAATAAAGCAGATAAGTTCCTTCATGGTTCTAGGGCTTCAGCGTCTCTATTTTTAGGTTGTTTGAAAGTGTAGCACGATTTTATCCCAGGCACAGCCACTCTTAACTTCCCTGGCATTTCCTCGAAGAGTCGAAGGCACCCTGTAGAGTGGGCTGGAGTGGCTAAGGAACCCCATTCCTAAGAGACGAACATTCTCCCGAGTCCTGAAGCTGGGAAAGGTAGATGAAAGCATAGGTCCCCAAGAACCTGGACTGCCAAGAGAGAAATCCAACATGCAGCATCACACACTCGCCTGACCTTGGCTATATCATGTGTCACTCATATTATCTCTGAATTCATATCCTGTAAAGCATGTGGGCACAAAGCCAAAGACACAAGGTTTAAAAAGTAATGCCCCCCCCAAAAAAAAAAAATAAAAGCCAGGCGTGGTGGCGCACGCCTTTAATCCCAGCACTTGGGAGGCAGAGGCAGGCGGATTTCTGAGTTTGAGGCCAGCCTGGTCTACAAAGTGAGTTCCAGGACAGCCAGGGCTATACAGAGAAACCCTGTCTGGAAAAACCAAAAAAAAAAAAAAAAAAAAAAAAAAACCAAAGTAATGTCCAGATGGTAGCAAACAAGAAAACAGGCAATGTCAAGTATGAGCCCACATCAGCCATCCGTAAGTGACATTATCAGCAAAGCTCCCCTGCCTGTGGACACCTTCCCACTTTACAAGCCTAGATAAATACACCTGGTTTTGCTCTACAAATAAGATGGGTGGACAGAGAGACTGAAGCTCTGAGCCAGAAACCCAGGGAGACTGGGCAGGGCCCTGAAGCACACATGGGCATGGAGACTACAATCCAGACCTTGTAAACGTTGGGCAAGGAGAAAGAACCTAAAGAGATTAAAAAAAAAAAAAAAAAAAAAAAGTAGGGACGGCACCTGCTCGGAAACGAATGTGAGGCCACGATCATTTGCTGGCTAGGAAATCTTACTACTTAGGTGCAGAGTCAGCAGTGATCTGGGAAGAGGCTTCGGGGTGGGGGCCTCCTCCCTGACGAAGGTTTTTACCCTCCAGGCAGCTCAGAGGCAGCTGATGCTGAAAGGGAGCTCCGCACTGACCTCAAGACCTCATGGCGTTTGCCTTTACAGAGAACACTAGGCGTTATTTACAGGAGAACACTAGGTGCCACAAACTTAATTTTATTTGAATGACTGCTAAAAAAATAAAAATCAGAGTCAGGATATAGCTAAGTGGCAGAATACTTGCCTAGCATGCGAAAGGCTTTGGGCTCAACCCCAACACTCTAAGGAAAATTCAATCGCGCCATTAAATGGCAGGAATGGCACCTTACCCTTCTGTTGAGGGCCGTTTTGCTACCAAGCTTTGTCATCTCCCCAAGGCTGTTCTGTGAAACTCTTCTGTCAGCATCCTCCTGTACTCCTGGAAGAAAGCATCGAGACAGCGCTGTGGTGGTTAAAATGAGTTTCTCCCAGAGCCTCCTGTGTCTGAACACTGGTCCCCACTGCTGCTGCGGTTTGGGAGGTTTAGGGGGTGAGGCTTGCTGCAGGAAGGGTGTCCCTGGAGATGCGTTTTGAGTTTGAAGATGTATGCCTTTGTGTTTACTCTCCGTTTCCTGCTTGCAGTGTAAGATGGGAACTCAGCTTGCTACTCCAGCCCCACTGCCACGCTTCCCCGCCATAAGGGTGCTGAATTCTTATCCCTTCGGAACATAGCTAAATAAACCCTTCCTTCTACAAGCTGCCTTCAAGCTTGAGCACTCTAGGGCTTGGTACTTACCTGTTGCTTCTGAGCACGAAATGTCCCCATTTGTTGCTGAAGTTACAAGAAATTTTCTTGCATTGCTAAGCCCACGACTATTAAGGAAAACTGGTAAGTGAACTATGTTGCGCATGTAGTCATGTCCATTTATATTTGAATCACGAAGCACACTATTCAGGTTCTGGTTGATGGCCTTTATAATAATATGCGGATCACTTGCAAAAATGGCAATAAAAGGGCCCTTTGAAAACAGAACTCGGACCTGTGGTAGAAGAAAGGTATGGACGTGATGCAAATTTTTAAATTATACAAGAAATAATCTTTTTAAAAATATGACTATCCTTTGGTGCTATATTTTTTAATATCATTCATTTTTTCATCAAAATTTATTCTCTATATAAACAACTTTTATAGATGGCTCAATCTTAGATTGCTATCATCTACCAGTGACACAACCAACAAAGGGAACTGCTAATGTGGGTTCCTCCTCAGACACCTGCAGCTTACACAAAAGTAAGATCAACACATGGCAATTTCCGGTGAGCACATGTGAGTTCTGCATACTCAGTTAACCCCTGTTGTTTATAGCAAACCTCAGATTACTGGTCCTCTGCTTTAACACAACACTACAAATTCTCCGGGTTCCCTCTGTCCTCTCAGAGTACAAACATGACTGCTGCACAGCTGAGCCACACTTGTCATTCAGAGATGCTCTCTGTGAGGTTTTGCTGTGTTTTCTTCCTAAAGTGCCATCAGGCTGAAATGATTTAATCGTTCTTGATCAAACATTAACTTTTGCTATAATTGTGAATTTTAAAACATAGTTCTTGTGAATGAGAGATTCACTAGAGAGAGCAGTGTTTCTTAAATAAGCAGCACAGTTTTCATCCCACTGAGGTATTTTGTGAAGTCATGCATCCTACGTGGCCACAGTGACAAGTCTGGAGACAGCTGAAACGTACAGTGTCCAGCATCTGAAGCACTTTATCTTGCTCACAGGCATCCAGGCCGTCAATGATAACCACTAGCCTCGTCTGATTTTGCGTGAAGCTGTCGATGGTTTTGGCCATCCTGGCCATCAGCTCCACCTCACACTTCAGGACCTGCACAAAGCACAGAAGACACAAGAAGGTAAGGCACATCCCTTTAGATGCACAAGAGAAACCCATCCAATGGGAGGAAAAGAAATCCCTTCAGGGTTTCATGCATTTAAACCTGTTGTAGGGGTTTCAGTTATGGACTGATAGCACGTGATTCTCAGGATGTCATCAAGGGATGCTATGATAGGAATTTACAGACTACAGAACAGGTTGAGAGACTTACTTGTCAAAACTAAAGACTCTGAATGACAAAAGCCTTGGACTTGAATTCCACCCAAAACACCTACTGGTGGCTGCACTACTCTCGGCTCCTTGATGGCATCTAGTTTTTAGCAAAGTTAAATATATTCATGCTATAAGGCTTAGTAATTACAATTCTTGGTATTTACTCCAAACTTAAAACTTACTTACTAAAAACTTACATCTACACAAAAACCTGAGCACAGATACTTATAGCAATTTTATTTATAACTGCTAATATGTAAATCAACAAGATCTATTTCTGTGGGAAACTGAATAAACGTACACTCTTCTTCCAGGCAACACTATTATTCAGGCCTAAAAAGCAATGCAATTGTAAGCTACAAAAGGGATGAAAGAAGCCAATATGACAGGGCTACATGGTTGCAACTACATGACATCATGGGAAAGACACAGATACTGAGATAGTGAGCTCATCAGGGTTTGACTGGAGCTGGGAGAGACAGAGGCTGAACGGAGGAGGCAGGCACTTTCATGGCAGTAAACATACTGTAATCTTGGGTATGTTATCAAGCATTTGTGCAAACCCAAAGAATACACAGCACTAAGACTGAACCTAATGTAAACTGTGGACACTGAGTCTATGATGGACCAATGCAGGTCCATCAACTGAACAAATATAGCATTCCTTTGACAGGTATTGATAATAGAGGCTGTGCACAAGATACATGGGGTAGCTGGAGAGATGGCTCAGTGCTCTTCCAGAGGTCCTGAGTTTGGACCCCAGCAACCACATGGTGGCTCACAACCATCTGTAATGAGATCTGATGCCCTCTTCTTGTGTGTCTGAAGACAGCTACAGTGTACTTACATATAATAAATAAGTTTATTTTAAAAACTAAAAAAAAAAAAAAGGTACATGGGGTATATATGGAGTTTGCTATAAGTCTAACAAAGTAATTAAACTAAATTAAATGCAATAGACTTGGAGTCGTAGGGTGCTTGCCTGGTATGCACAAGTCTAAGGTTCAGTCCTTACTGCTGAGCAAATAAAAACAGAACAACAACAAAACCCTTGAACGTAACTTTTTAACATTTCGAGAACATGCTCAAGTCAGCATGGGGACAGCGGCATATTCCCACTAGTTTATCTAGTGATAAGTCCTTACTTTCATGAATCCTTCACTTTTCAGCTTATGTAATTTGGAGGCAGCACTATGGAGGCGTTTTCTCTGAGAATTCAGGAGAGAGTCCAGCACTTGCCACCATGTTCGACAGTTCAGCACAAAGGCCAACCCCACGATGGATGCAATGGATATGAGGATAGCATTCACTGTCAGATGTTTTGGGTCAACTCGGAATATAGCCAAAAGAGTAATTCCAGCAATAATGCAGCCAACAATAAAAAGAAAGATGATAAAAGATGGGAGACAGCATGTTTTTTTCCATTTCTTTTTACCTGTAATAGAATAAATCGTATTAACAATTATTGTATCATGTACTCAGAATATTGTAATCTTTTTGGTCAAGAGCATATGATGACTCTAAGGTTCAATTCATGATCTCATGAAAATAAATGAACATTTATTCCCTCCCCCACACCTAGAAACACTTCAAGAAGGAAGGAAGAGAGGGAGGGAAGTAATCCTACCCTGAGTATCTTCAGTCTTAAATACTCGAAAAAGCCGGGTAGCCAAAAAGCCGAATTCTCTCTCACAAGCATCTGAGAGGGTCGCGATCATTTCAGCCAAGGAAGTCTCTCCCCCGACACTGGAGAGTCTATTGTAATCTGTAAACAGAAACCTTGGGGGAAGACCAAGCCGGATGTTACTCAGCTACTGAATGCAGCGTTTCTAGCATACACATACCATCTCTATCAGTTATTCTACATTTCCTTTTTTCTAAAGACAATGGCAGTTTCTTCTTTTAAAATTATTTTAATTTTAAGTCTATGCACCACATGTATCCTTGGTACCCACAGAAGACAGAAGAAGTCTAATCCCTTAGAAGTGGACGTACAGATGGCTGTGAACCACCATGTGGGTGCTGGGAATCACACCCAGCTCCCCCATAAGAGAAGTCTGTGCTCTTAACCGCTGAGCCATCTCTCCAGCCCCCATTTATTCTATATTTTTTGATGTTCTTTTCTTTTTTTTTTTATTTTTTTGGTTTTTTTTTGTTTTTTCTTTTTTTTTTTGTTTTTTTTTCTTATTTTTTATTTTATTTAATTTATTTATTTATTTTGTATTTTTTTTTTCTTCTTTGATGTTCTTTTCAAAAACTTGCTTTTAAAGTTCTAAGGGAGGGGAGCAGATGTGTTATCTTCTTGGCTGAGCATGTTAGACTTTCTCTTAGCAAAGACACAAGCGTGTTCAATGTGTGTGACTGGCCAACAGGAAAGGGCAGAGTGATGGCAGAGCCCGGCCTGGGTGAGAACAGAGGCAAAAGAGAAAGAGCTCTAATAACAGCTGAGGCAGTCAGGGCAGGAGAGTCTTCACCACAGACAGTAACTCAAAACCCAGAAATATCATTTAGAAGCAAGGTTTCTGCTGGAGGGATGGCTCAATGGTTACACCAGCTGCTCTTCCAGAGGACCAAGGTTTAGTTCCCAGCACCTACATGGCAGTTCATAGCTGTCTGCAACTCCAAGTCCAGAGATCTGACCTCCTCCTCTGAACTCCATATGCACAGCCATACATGAGGCAAAACACACACACACAAAAAAAAAAAAAAAGAAAAGAAAAGAAACCCTAAAAATAATAAAATTAAATAAACTTTTTTAATGTTTTATTTTATTTATAGCTTTAACATATACCAGGTTTTTAGAAATAATTATAAAATATTATTTTCTGAGTTATTCTTCAAAAAATTGATTTTCTGACATCTTCAGTCTCAGAATTACTTATTTCTGCATTAATTCATTCTTTTTCTTCCATATCTAAACTAAATTCTCACTTTAACCCAGGAGATAAAACATGTTTCAAGATTACAGTCTGGAATGGCACTGTACAAGAGACTGTGGTCCTGACAAGATTACAGTCTGGAATGGCACTGCACTAGAGATTGTGGTCTTGACAAGATTACAGTCTGGAATGACACTGTACTAGAGATTGTGGTCCTGACTGATACCATGTTGACTGTTCTGTTTCAAAATGCCCATCTTGTTCATTTAAACCTTTAATTTTCTGTAAAAATTCCCTCCATTGTATTATCCTATATTGCATGCTTTATTTTAAAAAATATTTACTTCATGATTAGTGTGTGTGTGTGTGTGTGTGTATGCACACACTGTATGGACCCCTGTGGAGGCCAGACAAGGGTTTCAGATCCCCTGATGGTAGTTACAAGTGGTCGTGAGTCACCCATTGTAGGTGCTGAAACCAAACCAGTCCTCTACAAAAGCAGCAAGCTCTTCTAACCATTGAGCCACATCTCCAACCTCAAACACTTTCCTCTAAAACTTCTCAGCTTTAAATCTTTTTAATGTTTAAATTTACATGCTGAGTATAATGGTTCCTCAGTATTCATAGGTAGCTGGTTCTAGGATCAGCCCAAGTCTCTTATAGAAAATAAAAAGTTCACATATTGCAATCTCACATATTGCATGTCTAGATTCGGTACGATATCAATACAATGAACATGCTACATTCAGTAAACAGTAAACAAAGGTTGCACTGTATTGTTTAGTTCAAGGTATCAGGTACAATTTTTTAAAATATTTATAATTTATAGTTGGTTGCATCTGGAGATGTAGAACCCAGGAGTAAAAAACAGCCAGCTGTATTTGTAATTTTTTTCCTAAGTTTTTAAAGGGTTGTTTTGTTTTGTTTTTTAAAAAGATTTCTTTATTTATTATTTATTTTATGTATACGAGTCTTCTATCTGCATGTACACCTACATGCCAGGAGAGGGCATCAGATCCCATTACAGATGGTTGTGAGCCACCATGTGGTTGCCAGGAATTGAACTCAGGACCTCTAGAAGAGCAGCCAGTGGTCTTAACCACTGAGCCATCTCTCCAGCTTGTATTTGTAATTTTTTAACCTTTATTTTTCTCACCTATATTCCTAGCACAGCTTTGATGGTTAGAATGACTTATGTTTATCAGAAAGTATGCATATTTTATTTTATTATAATTTAAAACTTCATAATCCTTTAACAGATTTTTAATTCTTCTTCCCAACCCCTATGGAAGCTTTTTGCTCTAAATTTTCTATCTAAAAAAAAAACCCTTTCTTCTATCTAGAATCTTACACCTTTCTTTATTCCTTTATTACACCTCTTTCTCGTGATTTCCTGTTTGAGATACTCAATCATTCTAGACACACATGTCTACTTGCAGAGATGAGGAGAGAGCAGCTCGGTGTGAGCAGGGTTTCCAGGGGTTACTCTTCCTTCAAGGAGAAGTGAGGCCTTCACTCCAGACCTCTGTCTGCCAGGACTCTACCCTGAAGGTCAATACTCCTTCCACAGTATCAGAAAGGATGGAAATAGAGGCGAGGTGTGGCCCTATCATGGAGAGTGACTCAGTGAACCCTGGTTTAAACCCTGGCACTGCTCCCAGAAAAGCCCTAAGTATTAACAGGTACAAGGATGAGGGAGAGGTTTCTGTACAAATAAAATACCATGAAAATGAGCAGATTTCATGCTGTGGAAAACCGACCTCATGCATAGGAGGAGGATACACTGTGAACTGTTTCTCAGAGGTACTGGGACTTACTGGGTTTTGTTTCATTTGTTTTGTTTTGTTCAACTAAGAGACTAAGGTAGCAATATTTCTTGGAATATGATGACCTGTAAAATTCTTTAAACTCTTTTGTTACCCGTATTAAAGATTCCTTCTGTAAAAGGAGCACCTCACCTCACAGGCAACGCCTTTGTCGTTTGCTCTGGTAGTTCGGGTGGGTTCACAAACATCAGCTTGAAGAGGAGCTCGAGGTACCCAATGTGCCTTGCCAGTCTGGTGCTGAGAGCCCAGGCCCAGTTCCAACTCTCTCCTTCCTGCCGTCCACCGAAGTAAATGACGACTGGAATTTACAGTTTCAGTTAGTTAGGCAGCTTGTTTTCTCTATAGTCACGTAACAAGTAAAGGAGAGCTGAGCCTATCTAACTGTTTATTGACCATACTAATTCTTAAATCCTCCTTGAAGAATCCCTCAAGTGACCTTCTCAACATACAGAAGGCGTGTGAAACCAGAAACTAAAAACTGGCATTGGAATCATAAGAAAAGGCAAAGCCTCACGAGTCTAGCTGGTAGTTCAGATGCAAAGGAGCTGGGTTTTGTCGTGTTTGCAACTGCTACAGTTACTACTTCCTTCAATAATGAATCGATTTCCTTTCTTCCAGCTGAAGACAAGCCTGAAACAGACTGTTTTGCTTTCCTAGCTTGCTTTTGAAAAGCTAAAAAATCATCGTAATGGTCAAAATGTCCAAGAGCTGGCCAGCAACAGCCAGGGAGCCTTCCTTCAGCAAGGTCCACTGAAGTGCAGTGATGGTATTGAGGGTCATCAGCACGGAACAGATGCTGTGCAAGTTAGGTATGAGCAGGTAAATGGACTGGTGCTACAGTCACTCCAGCCAGGGATGTACACGGTTACTCTATACCAACCAAGTAGCAAAAAGATCAATTTTTTTCAGCCAATTATAAAAATAGAGTAAGTTTTTAAGAGACAGATGTTTTAAGTAACACTCAATGTTTTTCTCCATTTTTAAAAGATTTAAAAAGGAGGCTGGAGAGATGGCTCAGCAGGTAAGAGCACTGACTGCTCTCCCAAAGGTCCTGAGTTCAAATCCCAGCAACCACATGGTGGCTCACAACCATCCATAATGAGATCTGACTCCCTCTTCTAGAGTGACTGAAGACAGCTACAGTGTACTTACATATAATAAATAAATAAACCTTAAAAAATAAATAAATAAAAATAAAAGATTTTTTAAAAAACAAAGACTTACTGAAGAATATATATATAAGAGCCAGGAAACTCAATGAAACCGCTATGGCGAGGTTTGTATCAACTGTGAAAGCAAACACCAGGCCGAGCCCTCCACACAGCAGCAGGGTGAGGAACACGATGAGCCACGAGAACTGGAAAAGCGGCTCAATCTGCTGCCCTGCAAACGTCTTCATTTCATCTGAAAGGAAGATCAATGTCCAGTTTTATTTGTCGTGCTTAGAGATAACTTTTAACTCACTCTTATACTTTCCTGTTTTAACATAAACTTGTGCTGGGCACTTAACAAGTGCCTTTGATAATCCTGCTGCTGCTTAATCATTGAATCTAGCATTTTCTCTTAATCAGTTTGAGCGTCCTGCCCCACACTGCACACCTACCCCTGTCCTTCCCCACAGTCCTACTTCATACTGAAATGCATAAAACTCTTTCCCCATTATTCTCATCTGCTGAGGTTTTACTGACCTTGGCTTGTATGGTTTGTACTAAAGGAAATATTGTTCCCATAAGCAAAGGCAGAAATCATACTCTCTCCAACGTCAGTACCGCTCTTAGATCCCCTCATCCCCCACTGAGGTTCACAAAGGTGCATCACCCTAACAAGAACCACGCGGTCATTGTTTCTACAAAGCTTGAGGTCATTTTTATTTGCTATACTGAAGCCTGTCCTTGAAGAGCAAGAATGGCTTCTAGCAGAAAAGGCCTGGTTTATTAACAATGTACTTAGTTCTGACTGCAGCACAGAGCTCACTGGAAGGTCTGCAAATTGACAAGTGTGGGAAGAATCTATGAAATGCACTGCCAAGGGCTGTACTAGATGCTGGCCCACAGCTGGACCTGATTTAGAACGAAAACTCATGAAGGATCAGCTAGAAGGAGAGAAATGCCAACCACCGCAGCAGATGGAGTGACAAGACAGCTACTCACAGAGCTTTACTGCACAACAAGTTGCTGTGCGGCATGTCTAGACTTCCCAAAACATGCCTTTACCTTCTAGTTTCTTGAGCAAGAAGGACTTCCCACTTCCCCACTGTGCATACAGGCCCACACAGATGGGTGGCTGCATGGTGGGCTCACTGAGGATATCTGCCAGGGCGCTGCTATACAAATCGTAACCAAGCATGTCACCATCTGTTTCCGTAGGAGACAAGTGTCCTGTAATCAGAAGCATACCACATCCTTATATTAAACTTTGCTATCACTGTATATTGGGACAGGAAATGGGGGGTGGGAAACCTTATCTTGAGCATTTAAACCTGCATAAAAACATCTTCAGAGATTCTTACACAAATACTATATTTTGAGGCCATAATATATTTGAGGTCATCTATTATAATATATTTGTTAGTTAATGATAAGATACATCATCTTGAAGTACAGCAAAGAAAAAACGTGCTGACAAATGATGCTTTCTTCTCTATCACTCATCACATAGTCCACGGCTGGACATGCAGTCAGCAGTAGAGTACTTGCTGGCATGCATGAGCCTTGAGTGCAATTCTTAGAACCATGGATGGGAAAGAAGTTCAAGACCATTTCAATTCTAGAAATATTTAAGTACATACACTATGAAGTGTTATTAAAGAATACAATAGATAATCAAAGACAAAATAATTCTTTGCAGAAAGATTTAATGACTCAGGTACCAATTCCTCCAAATGAAGACAATTTTTTTAAAAAAAGCCATGAAAAATTTTTTTAGATGAAAATCTAAGAAGAAGTAAGAGGAGCTGGAGATGGCTCAGTGGTTAATAGGGCTTCCTGCTCTTCCAGATGACACAGTTGGTTTCCGCATCTATACTGAGCAGTCCAGAATGGCCTATAACTCTAGTTCCAGGGATTCAACATTTTTTTATCCTTCCCAGGTGCATGCACACGCACATACATACATACATACATACATACACACAGAAATATACACATAAATAATAAATAAAAAATTTAAAACATCAGGCTCAGGGCAAGAGCCTCTACCCCTCTATGTCACTAAAATGTCATGATTTTTAAAAGTCTTTTTGTTGGTAGGGGGACTGGACATATATTCATGTAGACAAAACACTCACACATAATAAAATAAAATGAATAAATATAATAAAAACTGTTAAAATACTTTTGGGACCAGGTGTCTTGAACCATTTATTTTCCTTATGTTTTTTATTAGGAATTCATCATTTAAAAACTCAAGTTTGAGTTGCTCAGTGATGAAGTTTTTACCTAGTATTGGTAGGGCCCTGGGTTCGACCTCCAGCAAAACACACATGGCACATGCACATAAATAAATGCACATACACACACATATAAACACACAGGCACACATGTATACATGAAAGCACTCACACAGACAGCCAGCCAGACAGACAGACAGACAGACAGACACACACACACACACAGAATTGTGCCTGTACAGGCTGAGTCAGGGACAAACCCCATTACTTACTGGCTCCAAATATTTGAGTTAAAATGCTTTTCTGGTGGCTGCAGTCAATGTTGTAGGGAGTCTCGCCTGCTTTGTTGGGCCTGTAAAGTAACCGTCCATCTTTGGGGTTCCGTAAAAGAAGTTCTGCCAGTCTCCGGCTCCTCCCTCGGATGGCAACGTGCAGGGGAGTGTCACCTTTCTGCAAAATGGCAGCACAGGCTGAACTTGCTTGTTCTCAAAAGCAGCTCTGAGCAATACTTTTTATGCCTCTACAAAGCAGACAATCTGGAGGTTCACATTGCTTTGGATCTCTGTATTCTTCACAGTTCCTTTCCCTAGACCTGTACAAGTGTTTCTCAGAAATATCTCCTTCCCATCCCCCTCTCTGGCTTCTAGAATCAGTTTCTCTCCCTGCAGCTCACTTAAAGCCTTTGTCACGTATGCCTCCCAGGCCAGGACCTCCTCCTCAGCATCCTTCTGTGCACCAGATCACTGACCAAGGGCACCAGCACCTTTCCTCAACTAGCCATATTCTACCAGCCTTCATGCCAGTACTCAGCCATCCCGTCAAGCCCAGCAGCCCCTAGAGCCTTTGTCAAGCGCCTGCTGTTAAGGATCCGTGATGTCACACCTCTCCTCTGAGCACTACAGGAACTCCTAGGCTCTTCATCGTCCACTCCCTGCACTATCTGTCTCTTCCCTGAGACTCTTCAGTCATGTGAGTATTCACATCTCACACTAAGGAAACTCATAGTTGGTTTTTTTTCTCCTAAGAACTTAATTTTAATATATGCATATGAGTAGTCTTTTATAATGTAGGTATACCATGTTTTAAAATAAAATCATGTATCTCACAAGGCTGGGTACAAAACAACCCCATGGACTGTCACTGCCTTCCTCTTCCCTGCTTCAGCACATATTCGAAGCGGACTTCCTACTGTGGAGAAAGGAGCTTGAGGACTCTTCCACGTGTCTACCTATCTTTTTGCTCTTGAACTCATTATAGGCTACAGAACCTTCTGAGCTTACTATAAAGGTTTTGTTGTTGTTGTTTTCATTTAATTCTCTCTTAATTTTTAAAAAGATATAGCCAACCCTTTTCTGGTTCTATGTACAGTCCAGTTGTTATCCCCTTCCCGGTCTGCCCTCTGACTGTTCCTCACCCCATTCTCCACGAGGACCTGCTTATGTCCATTGGCTGTGTGTAAGTGTCTGTACCTGACTCTTCCAGCTGCTTGGGAAACTCACAGTGAAGGACCTCCCAGTCTGCCCATAGAGTACTCTATCTATCATTTCACCAACATTCCCTTGAAGACAGCCCATGATGTAAAACTTAGAAATTCAACCCCCAGCTCTCATCTACACTGATTGCTCTGAGACACAACTGGAAGAGGCCTGCATGCCTGTCTTTCCCATGGCTCCTAGGAAGGCTCTTATCTAAACTGTTCTTCTGTTTCTGTCTGTTCCTTCTTGAAGTTCTCTTCCTGTGTTGTACAAGTGGTGCAATAACTACTGACCCAAGCCAATGTAAACACGGAAGACAACATGGTTCTGGCTTTATGTAGCTGATGACAGAAAAGGAAAAAACTTCATAACCAAGAATAATTATAAAACCAACAACATGGTGCACACTCTAAGAGGCAAACTTTGACCATTCATTGTTCTTTGCACTGCTGCCTTCGTCACTACCACCCCTCCCACATCCTGCACTAACCCCGAGCCCAACCCCATCCTAGGTGTCTCATCAGAGTCTCATCCCACCCTTCCCAATGTCTGCTGGTCACAGTCCCCTGACTCTCTATCAGCCCTCAAACTCAACATATCCTAACTACCCAACTCCAGTCCACAGTCTCAAGCCTACGAGAAAGCAAAATATCCTCAGCACATGAAATCTCTGGAAAACATAAGCAAACTCACAAATATGCTGAAAATAACACAGAGCAAGATCAAACATCTTGTTTCCAAGTTTATTTCTGCAAAATGATCTATGTAAAGCCAGATGCAAGATTCACACAGGCATCACTCAGACATTAAAGGCCTACCAGCACCACACCAAAGGTGCCGTGCACAGCTCTGCTCTTACCTTGTCCACAGCAGACACCCTAGCCCCCTTATCCAGCAGCAGCTCCACTACTTCAATATTTCTCATCTTGGTGGCCTTTATTAGTGGTGTCTCGCCATCCTGTGGGCAGAGACAAGGGTTAAAGGACAGAGCTTCCCTTTACTTCAGTAAGTCCAAATCTGAAATATTCTTCTTTATTTTATTTTTGTTTTGTTTTTTTCTTTTTCTTTTTTTTATTTTTTCAAATCTGAAATATTCTAAAGAAAACATAATTTACAAACTGTCAAGGAGATGCTTTCCCTACCAGTGATTTGCATGGAAACAGCTTTATATTACTAAGGCACTTTAACCTTTTCATTGAATTACAAATATACTTTCTCGTATAGGACACTTGCACACACAGCTAACTGCAACCACCAAAGTCTGTTACAGTTTCACACAAGGAGCACAGGGCAGCAATCTCTTCACGGTTTGTGAAGAACTGGCAGAGTGCTTCCTGACCCAGGACATCACCTCTACAAGGCCGGAATCATTCAGCTAACAGAACAAAGCGTGCCCTGTACCTTCGTGCATATTTCCGTATCTGGATTGCACTGCAGGATATCTCTCACCATTGTTGCATTGCCCTTCTCAACAGCCCAATACAGTGCAGTCTTATTGTCCTGTATAAGGAACGAAAATCATGTGAGATGCAGTACTAAAAGCTGCTATTTGTGAACATAAAGTGTGAATACTTATACTGATGGGAAATATCAATCTTCATGACATCTAGGATTTACTTCTGAGAAACTCTTTATGAAAGGATCCTAGAAAAACTTAGTATTACTTAAGTAAAACAGGAGTAAACCACAGAGTTGATAAGCTATCTTTTGTTTCTGTGGTGCCTGATGGAGCCCAGGGCCTCACACACTCTAAGCAGGCACTAGATCACCGGGCCACATCCACAGCCCTAAAATACACTGTGAAATGCAGTCAGAGAGATAAAACAGGTTACAAGTCACCAATACCTGAACTCTGCTATGGACAAGTCATTATTAAATATGGTAGCCCAGCGAAGACAGTAAGTAGGAATGTGTTTCTGACAGACACAGGCATTCCTTTTGTAATTTTATTTGCCTATATTTATTTACTCTGTATCCTATACTGTCTTGAACAGCTCAGCTCCTTCAGTAACCTACCTTGCTCAAAAAACAAACCTTTGACTAACACAGACATGGAAAGCAGAGCTTCAGAATATCAATTAAAAACTGATTAAAGCTGGGCAGTAGTAGCGCACGCCTTTAATCCCAGCACTTGGGAGGCAGAGGCAGGCAGATTTCTGAGTTCAAGGCCAGCCTGGTTCACAGAGTGAGTTCCAGGACAGCCAGGGCTACATAGAGAAAACCTGTCTCGAAAAACCAAAACCAAAACAAACAAACAACAAAAAAACCTGACTAAAAAGAGATGCACAAAAGTGATAGACAGAGTTGTCAGTGGTCTGAAAACGGGTGACCTAGGGACCATCCATTAGTGAAAACAAGCCTTTAACTGAGAGCCGACTCCTGTAGCTGCCACACTAGGTTTCCCGTGCCAACATTTCCCTAAAGCCTATGGCATGTGCACAAGCTGCCCAGTGCAGTCAGTGGGCCAAAGCTCATCATGTGCAGAAGCTCAGGGACCAGGAATGGGGTCAGCCCCCTTGGAGCTGGAGTTTAAGGCCTCCCAGCATGGGTGTCCCCTCCAAGAGCAGCAAGCACCCTAACAAGATAACCACCTCCAGCCACTTGCTTCAGTTTAAGACGAGTTTCACTACACAGCCTAGAATGGTGTGGGACTTTTTTACTTGAATCTGAGTTTAAGTGGGCATTAATTCTGGAACTTTAGAATAGTGCCAATAAAACACCACACAGCCAATGCATTAGGGCGCACATGTTTCATCTCCACAGAAAGGAGGAGGGGCAGCATCCTGACTACTTGACACAAGCATTCATGGTCACCGCAGTGAGAGCGCACATACCTGCCCTCTAATGTCTATATCAGCGTATTTTTGGAGAAGTGCTCGAACAATTTCAACATGACCACCTCTCACAGCGCCAATCAATACAGTATCACCACTCTAAAAGGACAAAACACAAGGTCAGTTACTAAATAAAGAACACAGTTCTGAAATTAAGGCTACTCGTTTATTAATGTAATAGATTTGTTCTAAAAATCTCTTTGAAAAAGACGATCACTATATTAATTAACTGATAATATCTGATATTAGCAACCTTCTGCATATGACACAAAGGACATTAGTCTTTAGAATAAGGACTCATGAAATTCCATGATGAAAACTTAAAAGGATAAATTACTCAGGTAGAGTCTAGTCTCTTTGAAGACAATTTCTCATCACACATCTAATTGAAGTCACAGGATGCTGACAGTCTGGATGTTACATAATAAACCCTCTTCAAAGACTGCTGTGTGATAGGAGCAACAGGCTCTAGGTTGGGGGCATAGAGCTGATATGCTGTTGTGGCTCTGAAGAATAGCAGGGCTGGATCCCAGACTAGTGTCTGTGGGTATAGCCAGTGGGCAGTCACAGGCAAAGGGCAGACGGGCTACTTCAGCTTCCTGTGCAGGAACTGAACCAAGTTTAACGCCTCACAAGCACAGCTCCTCAGATGACATTCATCAAGCAACAGCCATTTTGAATCACAGCTTTCCACTACTTCAAATACTAATTTTGCCATGGGCTCAGGTATCTTGGCATTTTATTGCTAAACTGCAGGTCAGTTGTAGACTTCTGTGCTAAGTGAGCCAGCAAGCTGTTGCCTGCTTCCATTCTGAGGACCCCAATAGGCTGCAAGTCAATTAATTAGTCCTTGAGGGTTCTAAGTCTAGCATTGTGGTGTCGTATTTTAACTACACCACATACAGCATACATAAACCCAAGGCAGACCAGTTCTATAGCTAAGAATGTTAGCATCAGAGTAGGTGAGGACCAGTCCACTGGTCAGTAATCCAATTCCCTGTTACAGTGTGCCAGGCACCATTCTAAGTCCTGGGAAACAAGAAGATACGATCCCAGTCCTAACCAAATTTAGTCTAATAGAAAACAGCATACAGGCTGGGCATGGTGACGCACGCCTTTAGTCCCAGCACTTGGGAGGCAGAGGCAGGTGGATTTCTGAGTCCGAGGCCAGCCTGGTCTACAAAATGAGTTCCAGGACAGCCACAGAGAAACACTGCCTTGAAAAACCAAAAAAAAAAAAAAAAAAAAAAAGAAAAAGAAAAAGAAAAGAAAACAACATACAATCAAAACAAAGAAACCAAAGCAAACACTATGCAAAGAGAATAGCATAATTGATCAAAGTAACTGAGGAGGCCTTTTGGAAAGCTAAGGATGACCTTTCCAACTAGGTAGAGTGACAAACAGGAGCCACCATGTGTAGGCAGCATTCTAGACTGAAAGCACAGCTGATGCACACAGCCATGCCTCACAGTGGGACAAGATCATGTGCAAAGAAAGAAAAGGGACTTAGCAGGGCTGCACCCTTCTAAATGGGGAAGATGGCACAAAATGAGGACAAGGACTCAAGTAAGGACATTGACATGCAGAGTCTGTACTCAAATGCAGTGCACATCAACAAAGGAGTGTGTGTGCGTTTAGCCACAAGCAAAGACAATGGAGAATCTGTTATGATTTGTTTTAACAACAGGAGAGGGTGGCTTTGGTCAGGGAGGCAATGGTGGTGATGAAGCTAGGTAAAGGGCAAGTTTTACATGAGTCAGCAGAACTGCATGGGGTAGGAAAGGAAGAGGGAAAGCATCAGAGTGGGTAGTGGGCCGTTTGCTGAGAGAAAGAAAATGGAGGAAAATGGCTTGCAATAGTAAAAAGACAAAACACTCCACTTCCATTCTATTTTGCTGTAAGATTTTAAAAGCTCATTAAACATACATTCAAGTGGAGAGTTCTGAACACATATGTGAAACCTCAGAGAAGAAGTCAGGCAAGAGAAAAAAAAAATCTTAAGTATAAAGGTACTAAGTCCTGGGACAATGAGTAACATCAGCTATGAAAACCACATATAGGAATATTCATCAAAGAGGGTTACAAATTAACCCTATGTGTGACATTTCTAGTAACCAAACTATTTGATAAAAATAAGGACATTATTTAACAAGACTGGAAATTTTATTAGTTTCAAAGGTAGGAATAAAACTCTCTTAAAACAAGCTCATGTCACATGTGAAAAGTCTTGATGATAAGGAGCCAATTTTCTGTCTACTTCACCACTAATGACAAATCTGAAGTAGGCCCCTACCCTGTCAGGTATGTTCACGTATGTTCCAGCGTCCAACAGGTCCTGCACAATTTCTATATGTCCTTCTTTCGATGCAATCATCAGGGCTGTGTTTCCGTCCTTATCAGTCAGGTTCACGTTTGGATTCCTTTTCAGAATCTCCTTTACTGACTGTGTGTAGCCCCCTTTCACTGCCACAATCAGTGCAGTCATCGAATTCTTAGAAAGAAAAGCAAACAATTAGTGTGCTCTGGAAAATATATGCATACCACAATCAGAAAAGTATTTTCAAGCAGGTGAGCTATTTGCAGTTGCTAGAGAGATGGCTCGCTCACTGGTTAAAAGTTTTTGCTGCTCTTGCAGAGGACTGGAGACCGCCTGTGAGTAACTCCAGCTCCAGAGAACCCCAGGCCTAAGGCCCTCTTCCAGTCTCCGCAGGCCCCCCACTCACATCATACATCCACAGGCAAACACAGGCACACACATATAAGTTTTAAAATATAATTCACATTATTTTAACAGCCTTGAGCACACTAGCTAAGGGCTCTCCCACGGTAATGCTCCACCAGTCACTAGGAGTTACTTCTGACAGGGCCAACATGAAGGCTCAGCTGTAAAGACACTTGCTGCCAAGCCTGATGGCCTCCATTTGATCAAGCCTTAGACCCACCACCTCCACAGGCTGTCCTCTGAATGCCACAGTGTGCAGTGGCTTACATGTGCCTTCTTCTAATATAGAAATAAACAAATGTGGTTAAATTTTTAAGTTATTTCTGACAAAATACCAATATAAATAACCAGACATGTGCCGTAAGTGGCTGGAGGCATATGTTCAGGTGTTTTAAAAATTGTTTTTACATTTTTTTCTTGTGTGTTCACTTAGGCATATGCACATATGGAGGTCACATCAGTCTTACGGGTTCATTTCCTATCTGCATCACATGAATCCCAAGGGCAGAACTCAGGTCACCATGCTTGGCAGCAAGGGCTTTATCCACTGAGCCCCTGAGCCATCGGTATTTTCAGTTTTCAAAGACACACAACTTGTGTTACATAATGGATGGACTATCTAAGAGTTCAGTTTTCTCAATGGTAACCTGCACTGGATCTATATGCAGGGAACAAACCCTTTCACTGATGTAACAAAGTTGAAAGACAGACTTCAGATTCAACACTTTCTCATTTAAACAACCCAAAGTAAAATGGATCAAACTTGAAACTAAGAATTTTTTATATAAAACATTTAGGGGAAAAACACAAACAATGAATTAAGAATTAGAGCATATTGTTCAATAAATGAGCTTTAACAGTTCCTACAAGCCCGTGAACATATTCTAAGTAGTCCTTTAACATCCTGGACACCTTTCTGACATTGAAAGAGAGTTCCTCATCATCAAATCAACTCAATCACCAGCCGCTCATCTACAGTAACTCAGGAGAGGCAGTGCTGTGGCTCCAGCAGCGAGAACAGTGCCCTGAAGGCCTGGGCCACCACCTCTCCCATCAGGGAAGAGAGAAACACTGGATGCCATTGATCTAGGAAGTCAGATATGAACTACAGTTTAACTTGGTTTCAGACGTCCGGAGATTTGGTGGTTTCTCCTCTCAGGCTCCATTGTGTGCGGCCTAACTTAACATAATAATACTAGTAGTAGGTCCTCAGTACCTTCAAACTGCTTGCTGCCCACAAATGCTGGCTCCTGACATAGTCCTGGAACGTTTAAGGAAAGGTTAGCCTCCTCATGGCCCTCCAGCACTCTCGGCAAGGATGAGATACACAGCTGGTGGTCAGTAATAAATTAATAACTGGCAGTCAGTTAGACTCAACTCCATTTTTAACCTTTTCTCTCTCTCTCTTTTTAAAGATTTATTTTATTTATACGAGTACACTGTAGCTGTTTTCAGATACACCAGAAGAGGGCATCCTCTCCCATTACAGATGGTGGTGAGCCACCATGTGGTTGCTGGGAATTGAACTCAAGACCTCTAGAAGAGCAGCAGTCAGTGCTCTTAACCACTGAGCCATCTCTCCAGGCCCATCTTTAACCTTCTTAACAGTTCATTTCTGACTTCCTCTGTCTGTTTATTGAGAGGAAAAAATAACTTAAAGAAATCCACCAAGTCTAACATCACTTTACATTGTCAAGGAAAAGGCATTTTAATGGAGCATGATATATACCTACAATTACAATTAAAAATTAGCTTGGCACAGTGGCATACACCATTTGTCCTAGCACTAAGGAGGCAAAACGAGGAGGATCACTGTGAGTTCAAGGCCCGCTTCCTCTACAAAGCCAGGACTACATAGTGAGACCCTATCTCAAAAAAAAAAAAAAAAAAAAAATGTTTTTAATTAAAAGGGGGGGGGGAGCTACTTGATCTAAAGAATTTTTTTAGTTTATAAGATTACTAAAAAAATTTTTTTTGATGGTTTTAATTTCCCAAAATATTAGCAACAGACTCTCGAAGGCAAATGTTCATTATGTTTTTTATATTATAGCATCATTAGTTTCAAAGTTAGCAACACGTAGGAAATCTCAGCACTTGGGAGGCAAAGGCAGGAAGAGCCTGAGCTCACTGAAAGCCTGGACCACAGAGTGAAGCTCCAACTCAAGAAGAAAGCATTTACGATTTAAATTACAAAAGAAAGCATTTAAGAACTCCAGGGAATTTTTTCTAGGTTTGTACTAGCCTAAAATATTCCCTTAAAACACAAACTTCACTCTGCCAGAGGGCTAGGAGAACAGAGGTACTTACAGCTCCTTCTTGATCAACATCAGCTCCCATGGCCAACAAATGCTTCACACATTCCAAATGACCCTTTCGGGCAGCCCACACCAAAGGAGTTGTTCCATACTATTAAAACAGGTAACGAATTCAAAATTACTTTCAGTCATGTACTAAAAGAAAGCAGCTTGAAATGAAGTTATATTCTGAGTACTATTCTTAGATAAGTATGTGTACTAATCACAACTCAAACAGCTCCACACAGTTAAGGCAAGAAGGCTTTATCACAGAATAAGCACAATTCGCAACATCACATTTTCACACAAGAAAGCAAGGCTCCAAAATAGGGCCAAAGTAAGAAAGCTATCAAGAGGCAGAAAAAACCAACCTTTAAATCCAGCACTCGAGAGGCAGAGACAGGCAGACCTCTGAGTCCAGTCTGGTCTACAGAGAGAATTTTAAGACAGCCAAGCATACACAAAGAAATCCTGTCTTGAAAAACCAAAAACCCAAACCAAACCTAACCAACCAAACAAAAACCCCAGGAGCCTCCAATCTCTCAGATCTTCACTTTTAACCATAGCTCCAAATCAGCTTGTACCTTTGACACCCAGAAACTGTTCAAAAATGCCCCTCAGGAAGCAGCATCAACAACTACAAACCACACAGAAAAGGAATGCTGCCCCTTGAGAAGTCTGCCAACAATAGACATGTAAAGACCCACAGTGACCTATATGAACAATGAAATGTGTACATGTCATAAACACTTAAGAAACCCTGACAGCCTGTTCAGTATATGACTATAAGTATGTAAAATGTAGCTAGTAAGATTAAGAAACTGAATTTTTACTTTTACTTAATTTTAAATTAAATATAAATAGACATATGTGGCTATTTAGTCTCTATGAATGACATTAGACACCTGCCCAACCACGCTCTTGGAGACTGTCCCCCACAGCACCCTTGATAGATGGGTTCTCATGACAGACTAACAAGGATGTGAATACAGCAAGTGGGACTAGAAGTCTAACAACAGGAGAAGGGTATGAAGGAAAACATTTTTTTTCTTGGTCACTGCCTCAGATCAGTCTTAAGGAGATGCGTAAGGGATGCGGAATAAACTCCCCCCTTCACTCCTGCATCTATAGTGTTCCCAGCCTCCTTTGTAGGAAATACATTGTCTATCTGAAGCACCTTCTCTAACTCTACAGCTCATCAAGGCATCCTTAATTTTATCAACTGAACATGATCTCCCATCCCTTGAGCATCTACTGCATTTGTTACCTCCTGAGTGGTTGATGTATAAGAGTACATGCTAGAAAGTCTGTTCTTTCTCTTCTCCATCATGCTGGCCAGCTTACCCTGACACTAAGGAGCAGATAATCTCATTTACATCGTTAAAAATAACTCTTGCTATCTGGTAGGAATGCCCTTACCTTGTTCCCTGTCTACTCCAATGGCTCTTCAGTTAGTAAATATCTCTACTTTTTCTCAAGTTCAAATCTGGTCTTTCCCACTAACTGAAATCCTTTTATGTGCATGCTTCCCAGTCTCAGCATGTAGTCCAGACAGACTGTCATTGCTGATGCTCCTGAGGGCTACCCGCCACATCCCCTTCCCCTGCACTCCAGATCCTATGCTCCTGTCTCATCAGGACATTACTCAGCTGTCTCCTCCCATCACATCCTCTCTTCCCGCTCCTCCACTTCTGTCAGGTCTCTAGCTCAAGTCCTAAGAATGTAGGCTTGCCTTGCCTAAGCAACTGTCTATCAGCCTTTCCCTTAAGAGTCTGTCACTGCCCTTCCTTCCACACACTGATGCACCTTGCAGTCGTTATTTCCAATCTCTACACCACCAGCTTTAGAATTCTAAGCACAAGAGAGAGAACAGAACCTGAATTGTAAGATCGCTGTCACACAACACAGCAGGCAAGACAGAAAACAGGAAGAAGAGTTATAATAGAAAACTTCAAACAGTAAAGACATGAGTTCATTAGCCCTGTCTTTTTGAGAATAATTTAATGTAATAAATATCAAGAACACATGGTCCATAACACAAATACAAAACCCATCTATTACCTGTGGATACACAGGTAAAAATGTTGAAATACAAAACTAAGATACATTAGAGATGTTTCAAATGACACTATCTATAACATGGACACGCTAAGTGACACAGCACAAGCAGAACCTGCGCAGACTCTGCAACTCACCTTATCAGAGCAATTGACTTTCGCACCATTCTGCAGCAGAAGATGCACTATGTCGGCGTGGCCTCTGCCCGCTGCCCAGATGATTGGGTAGACACTGTACTGCTGGGATACACAGACACGCAAAAGGACGGGGGAAGAGGACAGTCTTTAGATGGACATTTACAACACAAATTTACTAAGTAAATATCAGTAGGAGTAACACAAGGGAATGGTTTTTAAATCAAGTTAGAGACCAGTCTCCATTTTAAAACACAAATACTCGGAATATATATATAACTGACAACTAACATGTGTTAAGCCTTAATAATACATACATTCTTGCAGAGTTAGCTTATTTAATGTGATTATCTAGCTAATAGGAAAGATTAGTAAGTAGAATAAAAGTAAAAAAGTGTAGAGATGTACACAATGTACAGAAAAACAGACATGTAGGAGAATGGTATGGCTTCTTGGTAAGTGTCTTCAAGAAACGCAGCGTGAGGGTGCACAAGTAACTAAGAAACTCACACTCCGCTTCGGAAATGTTGCCCGACTACGGCTAACATTTGAGTTCAAAGACTCGCTTTCTCATTGGAAGATGAGAAAAAGACAGTATACAAAATTCTTGTTGTCTTAAAATTCTCACTGGGTCTCACTGGTCGTATAGCATTCTATATGACAGTCAGTACAATCTAAAAAATTTCTATTCACTATGAAGTATAAAAAGCCTGTTGCCAGGCGGTGGTAGCGCACGCCTTTAATCCCAGCACTTGGGAGGCAGAGGTAGGTGGATTTCTGAGTTCGAGGCCAGCCTGGTCTACAAAGTGAGATCAGCCAGGACAGCCAGGGCTACACAGAGAAACCCTGTATAAAAAAAAACAAAAACAAAAACAAAAACAAAACAAAACAAAAAAAAAGCCTGCAGTATTCTGTAAGACAACTTACCATCCACATTAAGAATTCACTTTTTCGTTAGTGCTTACCAAACCAGTGACACTTGGGTTGGCGCCATGAGAAAGAAGCAACTCCACAACATCCGTCCTGCCTTTGTAGCATGCCCACATGAGAGCTGTCCATCCCCCCTAGAGGACAAAAAGCAGCGTGTAAACCGTGCCATTCCCAAGCAAGCAACAACTTTAATCAGGCTCTCTCTATATACATCTTTGTAACACCACTATTTTATAACAATAATGGTCTTAAATTCTTAAGCTCCTCACAAATATGCATGAACTGAATTGAACATGAACTGAATAAAATCTGCTAAGTCTACAAGTGGTCACTGCAAAGCTCATAGAGTAAACATCACAAAAGTCAGCTAGGGATGTTCATGCTTCTAAGAGTCACTCTGGCTGCTTGCAGCCATAGTACCCAGAAAACAAGTAGAAGCAGGGAGGGGGCAGGGGCCTAATATGTGCAGGCATTTCACATCCGAGCTAAGTACAGCAGTATCTTCCTAGGTTTGAAACATAAGATCATAGAAATAAAATTGTTGTGTGGCACAGTCTGCTAGGAAGAGAGAGGCAGAAAGTTGCAGTGTCTGTAAACTTACGCCCTGAGCACTCTGCAACCTGGCAGCTGAGGGATGGGATGTGCGCTTTGTGTGCCAAGACAGATGACTTCCTTCCTTGCTTGGACTGCTAAAATTGACTTTCTAGAAAGTTAAACATCTGACAGAATAAGACAGAATTGCTCTGTCTTATTCTCACTCTTGTGCCTTTCCCAGAGCATGACCAAACAGGAGGTAGGCCGTAACTGGGGACCATGTCTGCTGAGACATTCAGTGCTCAGGGAAAGCAGCCTGGACAGACCACATTTATAAATAAATCTACTAACATTCCAAAGCCTATACATAACTTACCCAAACCATTTAAGCTACCTGATGAACCTTCTAGATTAACTAGATTTAAACTTCCATATCCAATCCAAATAAAATAAGTTTTCTTGAAAGTACTAAATTATGAATTATCAAAAAAAATGAGCTGAGAACTTTTAATTCTGAGATAAACTGAAACAATAACTATTCTAAACAGGAGACACTATGACGCCAGCATTTAAAACATTTTTGAGTCATTCCAACATCCAACCCCAAGTCATAAAAGACCCTGTCTTAAAAATAAAATAACAGACAGGGTTTCCTGTGCCTCTGTTACTGTCAGTAACTTTCAGCTAACTAGTGCCACCCTGCAGAAAACACACATACCATGTCACGGTGCTCCAGATTGGCCCCACACTTCAGCAGCTCCTCCACAATGTGGATGTGCCCCTCTTTAGATGCTGATATAAGCGCAGTCCAGTTATCCTTGAAAACATTCAAAATGGCATGTTTCAAAATAAAACACAGCATTCCAAAGTGAGGGATACACTTGAACTTAACAGCCCAAATGACCTTCCAACTGATACCATGTGAGCCCCTCTAACCTCTATAGAATAAAGCGGAAGCTGCCTTAAGATTTTGCCTGCCTATGTCAGGACTATCACCTGCTTTCCTGTCAGGACTACCAGTGCAGAGAACAGCACCACAGCTGCTTGTCCAGGCTCACCCTGGACCTCTCTCACATCCCATTTTGTAGAAAGGAGAAAAGTGGCCACTAAAATCCAAAGGGCAATCCGCAGCTAGCAACTGTTCCACAAATTAAAGAGCCTGCGATCTGCCATGAGGACACACTCACACACTCATTCAGGATTACAGTATTCAGTACAGCTGCAATCGGGGACATTAGAAAGATTGTGACAAAGAGCTGTGAGAACAGAATTGTCCTAACTTTTATTTAGGGAATGAGTTAATTCAAATAATCACAGCAAGAGTGGTGGCACATGCTTTTAATCCCAGCACTGGAGAGTCAGAAGGAGGTCTACACGATGAGACTGTTTTAAAAACAAATAATTCACATGGTCACTCAAAGCAAAAGAATGTAGCCATGTGACCCCGAAGGTGACTCTGAGAACACTGGGAACTCAAAGGAAACTGGATGGTGATTTGTCCCTCAGAAGCAGTATCAGAAGGGACAATTACCAAGGAACACTATAAATTATAACTACAGAGAATCACTTAACAGCATAGCTCATACATTGAAATATTCTAGAGACATTTAATTGCACAGATATGAGCTTCGAGTGCCATGTACATAGGAAAAACATGAGGTGCTGAAATACTTAGTTATAAGCAAAAAAAAAAAAAAAAAAAAAACTCTCCTGATTAAAGAGGCAAACAAATAAAAATAACAACAAAAAACCTGAAGCACATTAGGCAAAGGTGAGATATATTTCAAAGCACTTTTTTTTTTTAGATTCATACACCAGTTTATTTCTCAGTCATTGTCAAGAGAAGATTCCTTCAGCAGCAGATGGGAACAAATCTACAATGGAACAATATATGGAGAGTGAGAGACCTTGAAACACTAAGTCATAAATTCAGTTTCTCCACAGAAATCTCAAGACTCATGGCCCTAGGAACAGAATTGAATCCCAAGCTGTACAACCCCTCTCTTTCTCTATGTACTAGTAGTTGAAGGAGCCTACGAATGACAGAGCAATTGATTCTTTTTCTTAATTTCAAAGCACTTTTTAAAATACTTATTTGTTTATTTATTTATTTTGATGCAATGGCTCACTATGTTGCACTGGCTAGCCTGGAATTCTATGTAGATCAGGCTGGCCTGAAACTCAGAAACCTGCCTGCTTCTACCTCCTAAATGCTGGGATTGGGATTAAAGGCATAAACTACTACATTTGGCCCTCAAAGTACAGCTTTTAATCATTATTCTTTAAATACTTTTTATGAAGAAATTAAAGAAAAGGAGGACTAATGAGTAAACTACTTTATACATACCAGGTCTTCCAGGTTGCAGTTGGCTCCATTCTTAATGAGTTCTTTCACTATTTCCACATTGCCCTGTTCAGCAGCTATCATCAGCGGCGTCTGGCCACACTGGAGAACAAACAGGACAGCAAGCTGAGCAACATGGTGTGCTCTCACCACAACCCTGTTCAGCACTACAAAGGCAGTGCTTTTCACAAAGGTGTGCAAAGCACTGCTGCGTTTCCCGTAAATTTTAATTTATCAACAGCTTTAAACCTATAGGTCTGGTTTACTGATGACTCAAAAGCCCTAAGCTAGGTAGGGCATACAGCTCACTAGTGGGCACTGCCTCAGATGTGTGTGGTTGTGTGTTCACTCAAAGCCACTAAAAATGACTGTCAAAGCCACTAAAAATGTAGCCCACCCACCCCCATAATATTAGTAACCTCTTTTAGGGCCTACGAACTCATGCAGAGTCAGTGACCCTGCATAGCACTAGAGTCTGCAAACACTTAGCACAACATGCACAAACTCTCACAGGACCTGTGGTAACCTAACTTTCCAGAGAGAATACGCTAGAGAATGACACTTTAATTATACAGGTTTTATCTCAGACAGAGACAGAGAGGATGATAAAGTCTAGATGCTACACATATTGACTTTCACATGCAGTTTAAGCCTTCTCTCATAACCTTAACTCATGAAGTATATTTTCCACCTTCCAAAAGTGAATGCAAAGAGAGCTTCCCTGCCCAGAAACCACGGGCAGGGCCTGAGCAGGTGATCTAAGAGAGAGCTCCCGCACCATGCCCCTTCTACTGCAAGCACAGCACAAGCATGTTCCTTTTCAGAGGTGTCAATCAAGACATGAACAGACTAGGAAGCACCAAGTTAAGCCACCAGCCAGTAAGCATCCAGTACTAAAGGCAGAAAAGTAAATAAAGGGAACTTTACACCAAAAATGAAGCTCAGTTATATAAACATTTATGCATCTCCCTTCTGTGTGTTGATGTATGTGGGAGGATGTCTGTGACTTTACTTTTTAAATTATTTATCTTATGCATAGTGGGTGTTTTACCTATGTGCACATCTATGTACCACATGTGTCCCCAGTGCCCATGGAGGCTTGAAAATGGCATGAGATCACCAGAAGCTCTGGAATTGAAATTACAAGTAAGCCATCATGTGTGTACCAGAAATTGAACCTGAGTCCTCTGGAAGAACAACCAGTGCTCTCATCTGCTGAGCCAACTCTCTAACCCACATGGTTTTACCGTGTGTGTGTGTGTGTGTATGTGTGTGTGTGTGTGTGTGTGTGTGTGTGTGTGCGTGTGTGTGTGAGATCTCAGGTGTCATGTCATTCTCAGGAGCACCATCCACCGCCCTTGAGGCAGGGTCTCTCACTGGCCTGGAGCTCACCTACCAGGCTAGACAACCTGATCAGTGAATCCTAAGAATCCTTCTTTCTTTGTCTCTCCAACACTGTGTGCATGTGCCAAAGTACTCTGCATTTTTCAAAACTAATTTTTATTATTTTGTTCTGAGTGGTGATTAGAGTATAACTTAGAGTTGCTCTCTCCCTCCACCATGTGGGGTCCTGGGATTGAACTTAGGTTGTCAGGCTTGATGACAGGTGCCTAGACCTGCCAAGTCATCTTGAGAGCCCACGCCTGGCATTTTTACTGTGTTCTAGGGATCAAACAGACTGTTTTTTATGCCAAGCTGACATCCCTGTGCTTCACACCCTCAGTGTTTTCCTCTAATCTCTGAGACAACAACTTGAATCTTTACCATGCTCCAAAGACAGAGAAACAAGGGCAGGTCCACCTCTCCCCTCACCTCTACCATCCCTACCAGGCCTCTTGGACCTTTCCTCCTCCTTCTTATGTATTTAACCCTCATTGGCAGTATCATTTGTAACTCGATTTATATTTGTAGGATTGGAAGCTGATTTTTAAAATATTTTTTAGCTGTATGGGTATTTGCTTACATTTTGTATCATGTGTTTGCAGTGCCCATGAAGGCCCGGAAAGTGCATCAGATTCCCTGAGAAGAGAGTCTCAGATAGTTGTGAGTCAACAAGTGTGAGCTGGGAATTGAACCTGAGTCCTCTGCAAGAGGCAGTGACCTTAAGCACGTCTCCAGCCTCTCCCAGTGGATTGTTACGTGTGGTTCGTAAGGGCAGAGCCCACGCCTACAATGTCTTTGTACTTAGTACTATAGATGGAAGGGGGGTCAGTGCGCCCAGATACTCAAGTATTTGTTGGCTAAATGAAGAAGTGGACAAAAATATCAAAGAATTTAAAAATCTCTTAGAAACAACAGCCAAGGGCTGGTGAGATGGCTCAGTGGGTAAGAGCACCCGACTGCTCTTCCGAAGGTCCAGAGTTCAAATCCCAGCAACCACATGGTGGCTCATAACCATCTGCAACGAGATCTGGCGCCCTCTTCTGGAGTGTCTGAAGACAGCTACAGTGTACTTACATATAATAAATAAATCTAAAAAAAAAAAAGAAACAACAGCCAAACAAGCAAATAATTATAATTGGCAAACTTTAACAAATGCTATTATAAGGATGATCAAGTATGGATGGATCTGGAGGGCATCATCCTGAGTGAGGTAACCCAATCACAAATGAAGTCACTTGATATGCATTCACTTATAAGTGGATATTAGCCCAGAAACCTAGAATACCCAAGATACAATTTGCAAAACACAAGAAAATCAAGAAGTAAGACCAACGCATGGATACTTCATTCTTCCCTAGAATAGGGAACAAAATACCCATGGAAGGAGTTGCAGAGACAAAGTTTGGAGCTAAGATGAAAGGATGGACCATCCAGAGACTGCCCCACCTGGGGATCCATCCCATAATCAGCCACCAAACATAGACACTATTGCACATGCCAGCAAGATTTTGCTGAAAGGACCCTGATATAGCTGTCTCTTGTGAGGCTATGCCAGTGCCTGGCAAATACAGAAGTGGGTGCTCACAGTCATTTATAGGATGGAACACGGGGCCCCCAATGAAGGAGCTAGAGAAAGTACCCAAGGAGCTGAAGGGGTCTGCAACCCTATAGGTGGAACAACAATATGATCTAATCAGTACCCCCAGAGCTCGTGTCTCTAGCTGCATATGTAGCAGAAGATGGCCTAGTCGGCCATCATTGGGAAGAGAGGCCCCTTGGTCTTGCAAACTGTATATGCCCCAGTACAGGGGAATGCCAGGACCAAGAAGTAGGAGTGGGTGGGTAGGGGAGCAGGGCAGGGGGAGGGTACAGGGAACTTTTTGGGATAGCATTTAAAATGTAAATGAAGAAAATATCTAATAAAAAATTTTTAAAAAGGATAATCAAGTAAAGAGTTAAGCATAAATACTGGCATAGAAAGTTAATCACATAAACACTGGCCTTCTTACAGTGATGACATTAAATTATACGTGTGGCCACATCACTCAGTAAGAGACTTAGGTACCACACATGAACAGATTTTTCAAGTGGAAAAGTCTATATTTGAGCATTAAATTTGTTAACTGAACATTCTAAAAAGCAATGTGCAAGATGAACTCACAGAAACTGTAGCAGCATTCACAAGACCTAGACAAGTTCAAGCCAGATGGGGTCCCAGAACTAAGAGGTCAAAGTAGACACAGCTTCTACATCTAACTAAGAAGTCACCATCAGTTGGGACCAGCTTGGCAAAGGGAAAACCAGTTTTTTCCAATGGAGAATCTGTAAGTGTTTCTGCTTGGAACCACACAGCTTTGAGGTGGGACACTGTCCCAGGGGAAGCATATCCTGAGACCCAGGAGCTCAGGAACCTTACAACTCTGAGGCCGCCTCCTCAGCAGAGCCAGTGGTGCGGCTCCCAGGGAGGGTATCCCCAGCTGAGCTGAGGAGCTAAGCTTGCTGTTCTGCCTTTAACTGTCAAAGTTTATTATTTCTAAAATGTCCTAACAAATAGTTTTCAGCCATCACACTACATCTGATGAAATACAAGCATTGTTTTTGCTCATACCTCTTAACAAAAATATTGAAGGTAAGCTAACATTTACTAATTATTTAACAGGAACATAACTTACATCATACTCTCTAAAACATGCAGCATGTAAAACCCAAAGGTGAGTGGAATGAGCAAGTCAGGCAGATTTGAGACTTCAGTGAAAAAAGATTGAATCCTGTGTGCCTGGAAGACAGAGGCGGTCTAGGCACTCTACAAAGCCTCCCAGAGGCGCTCTGGCTTTCGCGAGTCAACCCTCCCGATTACTTACTATCTCACCACGGGAAAAGTCAACAAGCCTAAATTCAACAGTCAACAACTCATACGAGCTAAAAAGAGCTTTCAAGGGGGTTGGAGAGATGGCTCAGCGGTTAAGAGCACACTGACTGCTCTTCTGAAGGCCCTGAGCTCAAATCCCAGCAACCACGTGGTGGCTCACAACCATCCGTAATGAGATCTGACGTGCCCTTTTCTGATGTGTCTGGAGACAGCTACAGTGTACTTATGTATAATACATAAATAAATCTTTAGAAAAAATAAAAGAGCTTTCAAAACACAGAGTGAAATAGTTTCTACAGGAAGTCACATCATGAGTCCGTCCACTGGAGCATGGGAAACCGCCTGCCTCTTTCTCCCACCCTCACCCAGAGCACAGCACCGTGTGCAGAGAGCAGTCTGCACACCCGTGAAGACTTTAGTCTCGGCCTTACCTCGTTCCTCTCATCTACATCTTTGCACTTCTCTAGAAGAGCTTTCAGAGCAGGGATATTCTCCTCTTCCACATAATTTATCACACTCTGTGATATAAGAACCGACATTTTCACAGAAATCTATAGCCGACTTTAATTCACCTGTAAAAACAAGTCAGATAAAATGTACATTCTGGTTAGAAATAAACTAAGGTGTTAACAACAAAAACAAAAACTAAGTTGTTATCAAATATACTTCAGTTTTACCCTTAAGTATGTTCAGACACACCTCCAATGGTAGAGATATTTTAGAAAATCCCAACATCCCAACTGTCAAAATGCGGGCAAGATGTCCTTTCCCTGACTCACAGTGCATATAAGACTTATTTCATCCAACCCACAAGCCAGATACACCCCAAGCTTCATCGCCGTTACCCCAAACACAAGGGAGGTGGTGCTATGCCTATTGCTTACCCCACCTCACATCACGGCAGCTCCAGATCCTGGATCGGCCAGCTTAGGGCCCAGGGCTTAGAATGACCTGTGAACTAGCCCTCCTCACCTGATACGGAATCCAATATATAGCCTAATGGAATATAGCAAGCCCTGCGGCTCTTGTACCTATTGCTCGCTGCCTCCATGACTACCAGCCCAGTACAAGCCAGCCTGCTGTATCTCACAGTTTCCTAACTAGTTTCCCTACTTCCACTCAGCCTCTCTGGCCCTCTGTGACTATGATGCATCCACAGGAAGCTTCTAAAGGAGCTAGGAGATACTGCAGGAGTGTGAGGATGGACAGAAAAGGGGATAAGAGCCAACAGTACAGAGTTTTAGTCAGACCAGGGCAAAGGTTCTGTAGTCTGTATCTTTGATTTATCAATAATATATCATCTTTTTTAAGTAGCCAAGGGGGTCGATTTTAAATGTCCTCACATCAAAGAAATTATAAGGGTATGAGGTGATGAACAAGTTAATTAGCCTGAGTTGATCATTCCATAACGCATGCACACATGGAAACACTAGACCATAACATATAAGTATATAAAATTAATGTTTATCAATCAAAAATAGAAAAGAACCTTTAGGCATGCATGCATCAGAATCACTGGTAAGGCTGAAAGCACCGATCCCTGGGCCCGCCTCTCAGAGCCTCGACTTAGTAGGTGGGGGTGGGGGTCCCTGAGTTTGCATCTTTGACCAGCATGCAGGCGGCTGACACTGATGTCGCTGAAATGTGGACTGGAACCTTATGAAGTAGGCTGAAGCCTCTCACTTAGAGCCCGCCAACGGTTTCTCAGAAGAGGGAAACATCAAATGTTTTCCTCACCTACGAGCCCACGTCCTACCGCTCCCTCAGACCCTTCACTATATGACCACGTACTATCTATGTACATGTACCCAGGCATCTACGCTCAGCTTGTCTGCTAAATTTCTTTGTCAGACATACCCACACAGTCGGTCCCTCCTTCTTGCAGGTCATGTGGTGAACAATTCCAACCACCATGGAAGTATGAAAGTAGTAAGCTCAGCTGCCCTACAGTAACCTGCGCCCACCCCTTGACCACCTCCTAGCTCTCTACCAGCCTCCACCACTAGAAAGGTGTCCTGTTTGCTCGAGGAGCACCACCAAAACTAGGATAAGTTAGGAAAAGCAGAACTTTGGAGGGCATCTGGAGGAAGTGGAGGGGGTGGGGTAGGTGTACAATACAAGATATACTGTATACGTACATTAAATTGTCAGAGGATAAATAAGTATATTCTAAAACCGTTTAAGTAGTCTGCTCACGGGACATCTAAACGCAAAACCTTCAGCCCTTACTTTGCCCACTATACCAGTTCTAACTGAAAACCAACCTAAATATAACACCCAAAGCACAAAACTGCTGAAGAAAGCACACTGTCTCTGTAACCTCTGGGTAAGAAACTGCTTTGACACAAAAGTGAAAGCACAGTATATTAAAAAGGAGAAATCTGATAGAGCAGGGTTCATCAAATAAAAAACTTTACCTCTGCTAAGAGAATTACGTTGCTCCTTCCAACCTACTCTGGAACAGGTAACTTGTCCTTTTGTCTGCCTGCCTGCCTGCCTGTCTGTTTTGTTGAATTGGTTTAGTTTTTATTTGTTTGTATGGTTTTGAAACAGGATCTTAATACATCTTTTAGGCTGGCCTCAAACTAGATCCTCCTGCCTCCGCTCCCAGTGACATGATTACAGACAAGTGCCTGCAGCCTGGCTGACTGGCTCCCACAGGCTCCCACATGGGCTGGGTTGACTGTACCACTGCCCCCATCATGCTGGATTTAGAAGATGGCATTAGAACTTGCGGAGCTTACGGGACTTAACTGAGTTGATGCTGTGAGGAGCTAAGAATTCTGGGGTCTTTGATAGGGGTCATGTTTTATATGCAGGAAGTACCTCTACCTTGGGGACCAAGAGGCAGATATTATTATTACACTATATGAGCCCATGCAAATATAATCTCCTGGAACAAGAACCACACAGACCAAACAGGAACACATTAGGATTTGCTAGGGTATAAGAAAAAAGATGAGACACTGCATAGGAATGCAGGAGAATTAGAGAGTTAGTGGATATTCCCTCTCTTGACTGTGCTGGTGTTACATAGTCACATGGACCTGTCAAAATTCAAAACCATAGCCCAAAGGTACATTTTATAACATATAGATTAACTATATCAATATGCTTTCTTTTTAAAAAGTAAGGTGATCCAATAATTTCCCACCCAGGAAGCAATTCTAACAGGAAAGCCGTGGACAAAGATCCACAAGAGCACAAGTCTGAGGAGGAAGAGCACTTACTGCTCTTCAGAGGATCTGGGTTCAACTCCCCGCTCACGATTGCTTTACAACTCTAGTTCCAGGGGAGCCTGCTTCCCAGGGTACCTACATGCAAATGGTACACACAAACTCAGGCATACATATCTTAAACATAGGACAAACTGTGCACAAATATGCACAGGGGATTGATAGACTGCCATCAAATGTTTTTAAAAAAAACTGTACTGACTGAAAATGCTTGTGCTATATGAAAGGAAGGGTCTAAAACCACATAGGCAGCATCACAACTATTCAAAATGCTAACACGAGTCATTGCTGGTTTATTCAGGAATTTTTCCCCTGTGCCAATATCTTCGAGGCTTTTCCCCACTTTCTCCTCTATAAGTTTCACTGTCTCTGGTTTTATGTGAAGTTCCTTGATCCACTTAGACTTGACCTTAGTACAAGGAGATAGGAATGGATCAATTCGCATTCTTCTACATGATAACCGCCAGTTGTGCCAGCACCATTTGTTGAAAATGCTGTCTTTTTAACACTGGATGGTTTTAGCTCCCTTGTCAAAGATCAAGTGACCATAGGTGTGTGGATTCATCTCTGGGTCTTCAATTCTGTTCCATTGGTCTACTTGTCTGTCACTATACCAGTACCATGCAGTTTTTATCACAATTGCTCTGTAGTAAAGCTTTAGGTCAGGCATGGTGATTCCACCAGAGGTTCTTTTATCCTTGAGAAGAGTTTTTTATATCATTTGCAGATTGCCCTTTCTAATTTGTTGAAGAATTGAATTGGAATTTTGATGGGGATTGCATTGAATCTGTAGATTGCTTTTGGCAAGATGGCCACTTTTACTATATTAATCCTGCCAATCCATGAGCATGGGAGATCTTTCCATCTTTTGAGATCTTCTTTGATTTCTTTCTTCAGAGACTTGAAGTTCTTATCATACAGATCTTTCACTTCCTTAGTTAGAGTCACGCTAAGGTATTTTATATTATTTGTGACTATTGTGAAGGGTGTTGTTTCCCTAATTTCTTTCTCAGCCTGTTTATCCTTTGTGTAGAGAAAGGCCATTGACTTGTTTGAGTTAATTTTATATCCAGCTACTTCACTGAAGCTGTTTATCAGGTTTAGGAGTTCTCTGGTGGAATTTTTTTGCTGAAAGGACCCTGATATAGCTGTCTCTTGTGAGGCTATGCCGGTGTCTGGCAAACACAGAAGTGGATGCTCACAGTCAACTATTGGATGGAACACAGGGCCCCCAATGGAGGAGCTAGAGAAAGTACCCAAGGAGCTAAAGGGGTCTGCAACCCTATAGGTGGAACAACAATGTGAACTAACCAGTACCCCCAGAGCTCCTGTCTCTAGCTGCATACGTAGCAGAAGATGGCCTAGTCGGCCATCATTGGTAAGAGAGGCCCCTTGGTCTTGGAAACTCTATATGCCCCAGTACAGGGGAACACCAGAGCCAAGAAGTGGGAGTGGGTGGGTAGGGGGGCAGGGTGGGGGGAGGGTATAGGGAACTTTCCGGATAGCATTTGAAATGTATATAAAGAAAATAATAAAAAGTAAAAGCCAGTGTCATATTCTTGCATGCATGGCACTCCTAGCTCTAGCTTTGCTTAAACTGCCCCTTCTCCTAGGTTCATCTCCTACCAGTCTCTACTTAACTTTACTCAAGCCATCTTGTGTTTCCATACAAACGTTACCTGACCATGAGCACTCCCAGCCTCTACGTATAAAACAGCTCTCGCCTCCCACTACTACCACCATTCTATAACTAGCTTTCTTCAGGATAGTGTTTAGCATGACTCCACATGCCATTTACTTATTTAAACTGCTTTCCCTACTCCACCAAGGAGTTCAGTAAGAATCAGGGCTCTGTTCACCACTCAGTTTCTAACAGCTGGAGAAGTGCCTGGCTTATGGTAGAACCAACCCAGTGTTGGTAGAATCATGAGTTTGCCCATGTTCATCAACCCGGAATGCCAGCATTTATACTCCCAATAATCCAAAACATATCCTGCATACAAGTGACAGCTATGGCTTCAACGTCCACAATGGCTTAGATATGTGTCTCTTTAAGCTTACAGTCTGTCTCCACGGTTATGTCTTCAGAACCCATTACAGGCCTAGAACAAGAAGGATCTCATGAGGGAATGGTCAAGTTGAGTAACGACATAGGCACATAAAGGAAGCCTCTTTTGGGTGTCTTTGTCCACAGAGAGGGCCCTTCACCCTCAACAGCATGTTCTCTACCATAAGCCGCACGCAGGACTATAACAACAATCTGTACATGTGACACTCAAAAGATAAGCTGGGCCAGTCCAGAATTGGAATTAAAACTGTCCAGGTCAGGGCTGGAGAGATGGCTCAGTGGTTAAGAGCACTAACTGACTGCTCTTCCAGAGGTCCTGAGTTCAATTCCCAGCAACCACATGGTGGCTCACAACTATTGTAATGGTATCTGGTGTCCTCTCCTGTGTGTCTGAAGAGAGTGACAGCATACTCATGTAAATGCAATAAATGCATCTTTAAAAAAAAAAAAAACTGTCCAGGGCACTATTGATGATGTGTAAATAAAATCACAATCATCAGAGAATGATCTTAAAGCTATGAACAGAGAAAGCCTCTTCCTCGGTGCAGCCTAAGTGTGGCCCCTGAGACACAGGCCATGAAGCAACCCAGGATTCTGACCTCTCCTCAACCCCAGAAGCCTCCTTTCCCCAAGGTGTCTGCTTGTGCCTTCCAAACATTCAGGAATTCAGTGGAGAAAAATAAAACTGACATTCTTCAACAAAAGCTGGAAAAGGGGATGACAAGCTCACACAGGATTATATATAGAAAAATATAATTTAGCAGTACATGCATACACAATATAGACTTAAAAAAAAAAAAGAATCAGAACTCTAGGCACAAGTTAGGGACCAAAACAGACAGCCTATAGGAAAGGAATCAGGCAATTAAAGTGGAAAAGAAATGCAACACATTACGTTTAACCAAATAGAATTCCCAAAGTTTGAATTTTGGACAGAACAAAATATCCAGAGATAAGGAAAAAAATAATAAACGACCATGTGACTGGGGAATGAAAAACAATGTTAGTGTTGTTGTCATGAACACCAGAGAAAGAGCACCCATGTGTGCAGGGATGGAAGGGAAAGAAGAGAGGTGGGAGAAGATAGGAAAGTCTAGGAAAGAAGGCAGCAGGCATTTCGTTACATGTGTCTGCCCCTTCCAACCAGCCACCTTAGAATTGATTGGGGCTGTGGGGATGCCCTTAAAGAGCTGGATTAGAGAATGATGTAGTGGCACACGGGCCTGGGAGGCAGAAGCAGGCTGATCTCTATCAGTTCCAAGAAGACCAGGGCTACATATTAAGAAGACCAGGGAGGAAGAAGGGGAAAAAAAAGAAGTGGGGGATGAAGGAGGAGGAGAAAAAGGAAGAAGGGAGGGAGAGAGAGAGAAGGAAGGAAGGAAAGAGGGAAGGTAGAAAAAATGAAAAGGAGAAAAGAATTTATGGGAACGAGATGCCAAAGATAAGTCTGGAAACCATTCTCAGCGTGTTTAAAAGGATTCTCAAACTGGTGTGCAATTATTTGTCTCCTGACCCAAATAGTCCCATTTTTGCAGGCCTGTGGTAAAGCTCAGAAACAAATTTTTAACAAGGACCCCCAAATCGGTCTGATCAAGTAGACTGACTGTCGTTGTAAAGCTTGAGAACAAAGAACGCACCTTGCCACAGCATTTCCAGTCTTGGCTCTGAACCAGACACCCAACTGCCCTTAAAAATAGATTATGCGTCTTTTCCTTTTACTGTAGACGCCTTGTTTTTTCGTAGCGTCAAAAAGAGAGCGGGGGACTAACCCATCAAAATCACCTCCAAGAGGTTTTTCCTCAGCCACACCCCACACCAAAAAATGGGAAGCTCGGAAAAGCAAAACCGGTGCATTTTTAGCAAGCACCTCTAGAGGGCAGAGAGCTCCGCAAACAGTTATTAATGAGAAAATGGTCTAAAATGGTTTAAACCTTTCTATACGTGAAGACAACCTTGGGAAAAAAAAAAATTACAAATCCCCACAAAGCAAACATGGACGCGTTCTATTCGGGGGCTGGCGGGTATCTTGCAAGGCGTTTAAAAGCCTGCACAGGACAATGGGGGCAGTGGGTTCCGCAATTTAGCACAGAAGAAAACAACTTCTCCTCCCTGGAAAGCAAAGCAACCAAGAAGGTAAGGCTCAGAGGCACCGGCTGCGGGACTCGCTAAGTGATGGGTGTGACAGCAAGGAAAGCGGCCTGGGCCTGGAGTCAGTGCTCACGGGAGAACGCCGCACCGGAGCGCCTGCCTTCCGCGCTCCGCTGCACCGACCTCGCCCTCTCGGCCCGGACGCCCCGCACCCAGCCTCCGATCCCGGCCCCCTCCCCCTCTCCGGTGCCACCGAGAGACTCCCCCAGCCTCGGACACTCTGTCGCTCTGCCTCACCCGACCTCTCCGCCTCCGCACTGACCGTGTCACGGCCTGGCCGAGGACGGCGCCCTCAGCTCTGCAGAACAGCGCCGCAGACCTCGTCAGAGGACGAGACGCCAAGAGCACACAGCTATGCCCGCACCACGCCCGGCGGCCATCTTCCTGGGACTCAGGAACTGACAGGTCACGTGGTCGTGCGGTGGGCGGTGCCCCTGGTGGCCACGCCTCCTGGAGGGGGCAGTGTGGGGAGAGTTGCAGGTGCTGAAGTGGCTTGGACGCCCTTCCCTCTATTTTAAAGGAATGGAGACATTGCTTCTTTGCCTGGTTTGGCTTCAGATGGGTTGGGTTGGTTTTGATACAGAGTCAAAGTCGCCCAAGCAGGCTTCAAACTTGCTATGTAGCCAAGAATGACCTTATACTCCAGATCCTCCTGCCTCCACCTCCCAGCTGACCCAGCTAAGTGAGTGTATTTTTCACAGGTGCCCCAGGCAATATTTTCCCTGTCATTGGCGCTTATTAAAGTTAATTTATAACCCGTACCTGACATTATAAGCAATCATTCAGAGAAATAAACCACAATTACAACTTTGGAAGCCATTGCCCACTGTTGCAAACGAAAGTCGCTTAGTTCCTCCTTCTAGGGTCCAGAAGCCCGAAATTTGCCTTCTCCATCATCAGAAGAATGCACTGCCTCCGCAGCCGTCCATACTGCCTCCTTCCAGCTGAGGATCCCATCCCCAACCCCCCCACCAAGGCCCTGCCAGACTTTGCTCTTCCCACCTCTGCAGAAGGTGTCTCTGGAGTATCACCAAATGCTATTAACTGATCCCTGACTACCATCAGCAACCCCATCCTGGCAATGTTCCCTTCAAAGGGCCTCGTGACACCCATTTCCTAGTCTTCTTCCAGCCATGGTACTCCTTCCCAGGTTCCACCTACCTTAATTAATTCAGAGTTCCAGAGTTCTGCCCACAGTCAGTCTCATCCCCAATATGGCCGATATTATAGGCTCCCTCCTGATCCAT
This sequence comes from Mus caroli, assembly GCF_978045245.1. Taxonomy (NCBI): domain Eukaryota; kingdom Metazoa; phylum Chordata; class Mammalia; order Rodentia; family Muridae; genus Mus; species Mus caroli. The sequence goes on along the minus strand of NW_028227269.1, from coordinate 22,797,327 downwards.
CTCCGGAAGTGAGTGGGACCCCCCCCACAGGAAGTGGAAAGTTATCTCACATATCACCCCATACTGTCTAAGCAGTTCCTGTGTTAATCACGCAGATCTATTTTAAACCTTTTACTCCCCCATGGGCTGCAGACTCTCTCAACTCCTCTCCCTACCCAGAACCCTTCTTATCCGTCAGGACACTAAGCACTTCTCAATTAAACTCTTCAGTAGCCTCCCTCATCCGTGGAGCCCGTTCCCCACAGCACCTGGGAGTGAGGCTCTTGGAAGGCATGCCCTCACAGACCTTGCCCTGTTCTGTCTGCCTTCCCCTTCAAACCCTGCCAGGGCAAACTAGCCAGTGTTTTCTGCTAATAGACACACTGGGCTTCGTGGTACACACCTTTGCCCTCAGCACTCAGAAGCAGAGGCAGGGGGAATCTCTGTGAGTTAGAGGCTGGCTGCATAGTGAAACCCTGTCTCAAGAGGAGGAGGAGGAGGAAGAGGAAGAAGAGGAAGGAAGGAGAGAAGGGGAGGGAGGGAGAGGGAGACTTATCAAGGGGTGAGAGAGGTCACTGAAAAGATCTCACTGAAGAGAAATAGCTGCGGAAATGTAGTTCCTGTGCCCTTGGGGGCTACCCCCAGGGGCTCACATTTGAGAGAAAGATTGGCTGAAGGTTCCTGACCCTAGCCCTCCAGCCCATTTCTCATCCAAGTCTCCCAGACCCTCCTTCATGTACCTTTAACTTGTGCAGAGGGACAAGTAGATTAATGGGACGACTTCCACAAGCCAGGAAGCTGGATTTAGACAGGACCAGGCTCATGTTTTCCTACACAGAGCTCTCTGCCTCCAGCGGGGAAACCAGAATGAGGGGCAAGCACATCCCACTGTTTGCCTTTGGTCTCAGACACAAGCCCGGCTCGGGGGACCTATCATTGAAACCAAATCCCTGCAGACATTCAGGGAACACACCGTTCTTCCCTAGGGCTGATCTGGAAAGCACTGTGGTTAGGAACTGCAGGTTAGGGTACCAGGATGCAGAGTGGGCTCAATGAGGAGAGGCAAGGAGGCTGGGAACACATTCCAACAATCCTAAAGCCAGCCCCTGCCCTGCCGTGGGCCAGGCAGGTCTGAACAGGAATTGGGGTAAAACTCTCAGACCTTTTCTTTTTAATTATAGGGATAAGGCATTTCTTCCATAAAATGAAATTTTTAATTATTTAAGAATGACTAGATAACATTTTATAAAAGTGATTTTTAGAACCATTCAAAATGTTGTGGGGATTGGGAGAGATAAGGAGGCAGTATTTGCAGGGCAGTCCTAGGTGAAGCAGGGTTAATCTACATGTTTCTATCCTCTACCTCCTGCCTCTGTGAAAGGTTACTCTGACTCAGGGGAAAGTTTCATTTTGATAACAAGTATTTGCCAGCCCCTGGTCCCTTCCACGCTATGGACCCTCATACCCAGTTTTGCAAGCGAACTACTGCAGAACTAAGAGGCTTCCTCCTCAGTTTTGTCTCAAAGACGTGCCTCTTCCCTTGCTCTCTGGTCTTTCTCTGGTTCATGTAGCCTGCCTAGATCTTTCCAAGAGACACACCCAATGGGGTTGATTCTGGAATCACTCAACAACCCAAGACTCTGAATCAGCGGCTTTGAGAGTCTGGCTTACCTTCTTGTCATGTGTTTTTATGTAGAAGGAAAAATAGGCATTATCTTTCCACTCCTTGCCATGCTTTCCATCAAGGCTGTAATTTGATCGCCCTCGGGTCCTTTTTCCATAGCATCAGCACCTGGCCTGATGACTTCAACGGTCTAATCTTTCTCTGTGGCTTCAATTTCATTGTCTAGCATATTTTCCACAGAAATCTCAACATGTTTTATACACTATGTTGCTCTAAAATGGTTCTTTCTTGGCTGGTATGATAGATCATACTTATAATTCCACTGCATAGAGGAGACTGAGGCAGGAGGATTGCTGTTAATTTAAGGCCAGCCTCAGCTACAGTGTTACTCTTCTATGATTTAAAGTACATATGGACAGCTGGAGAGATAGCTCATAGCTCCTGCTCTTGCAGAGAATCTGAGTTTGGTTCCAGCACCCACATTGGTGGCCTAATAGCTGCCTATAAATTCAGTTACAGGGTATCTGACTCCTTCTCTCTTATGGTACCCCATTCCCACAACCCAGAGGAGTTAGAAAATTAAGTATTTTTTTAAATTTTTAATATTTTTATTACATATTTTCCTCAATTACATTTCCAATGCTATCCCAAAAGTCCCCCATAGCGCCCCCCACTTCCCTACCCACCCATTCCCATTCTTTTGGCCCTGGCATTCCCCTATATTGGGGCATATAAAGTTTGCAAGTCCAATGGCCCTCTCTTTCCATTGATGGCCGACTAGGCCATCTTTCAATACATATGCAGCTAGAGACAAGAGCTCCGGGGTACTGGTTAGTTCATCATGTTGTTCCAACAATAGGGTTGCAGATCCCTTTAGCTCTTTGGGTACTTTCTCTAGCTTCTCCATTGGGAGCCCTGTGATACATCCAATAGCTGACTGTGAACATCCACTCCTGTGTTTGCTAGGCCCCGGCATCGTCTCACAAGAGACAGCTATATTTGGGTCCTTTCAGCAAAATCTTGCTAGTGTATGCAATGGTGTCAGCGTTTAGAAGCTGATTATGGGATGGATCCCTGGATACGGCAGTCTCTAAATGGTCCATCCTTTCATCACAGCTACGAACTTTGTCTCTGTAACTCCTTCCCTGGGTGTTTTGTTCCCAATTCTAAGAAGGTGCACAGTGTCCACACTTTGGTCTTCATTCTTCTTGAGTTTCATGCGTTTAGCAAATTGTATCTTATATCTTGGGTATCCTAAGTTTTGGGCTAATATCCACTTATCAGTGAATACATATTGTGTGAGTTCTTTTGTGATTGTGTTACTTCACTCAAGATGATGCCCTCCAGGTCCATCCATTTGGCTAGGAATTTCATAAATTCATTCTTTTTAATAGCTGAGTAGTACTCCATTGTGTAAATGTACCATAATTTCTGTATCCATTCCTCTGTTGAGGGACATCTGGGTTCTTTCCAGCTTCTGGCTATTATAAATAGGGCTGCTATGAACATAGTGGAGCATGTGTCCTTTTTACCGGTTGGGACATCTTCTGGATATATGCCCAGGAGAGGTAAATTAAGTATTTTTAAGAAGCAAATAAGATGAATATGTATTCGTTACAAGAATTTGGCAAACACATAAAAAATTGATGTGTCAGCTTCTTTTCTATTACCACTTAGGATTCTCTGGCTTCTTAATCGAGATATGAAGCATAAACTTTATTGATCAACTCATAAGAAGAGTGGTATTGGAGATTATGGTAGTTAACATAAACTATCAACAGGATCTAGAGTCAGCCTAGAGGCAATCTTTGAGGATATCTATGAGGAAGTTTTGAGATTAAGTTGAGCTGGGAAGCCCTAGACATGGGTGGCACAGACCTGAACACCAGCATCCCTCACCCCCTGCTTCCTGGCTGCTGATGGACATGGCCCAGCTGCTTCAAGCCCCAGCTTCCCTGCTGCCATGAACTCTACCTCCAACTGGGAGCTGAAATAGACCCTTCCTTCTTCCTTCTTCTTCTTCTTTCCTTCCTTCCTTCCTTCCTTCCTTCCTTCCTTCCTTCCTTCCTTCCTTCTTTCCTTCCATGTTGCCACTGTCAGAGACTTTGTCACAGCAGGAAGAAAAGATACTAATACAGAGATGCTCTGGGGGTGTTTGTTTACCTTGATGAGTGATAAATGCTGCTGTTTAAGTTACTTTTGTGTCACTGTGATAAGACATCTGACACAACCCACTTAAGACATGAAGAATTGATTTAGACTCATAACTTTCATGGGATTAGCAGTCTGTGGGGACTTGGCCTCATAGTTTAGGTAGAACATCATGACACTATGACCAGGTGGTGGAGGGAGAGAAAGGAACAGAGGAAAAGACCAAGGTAACACATAGAAGGGCACACCCTGAGTGATTGCCTTAATCAGGGTTTGTATTCCTGTACAAAACATCATGACCAAGAAGCAAGTTGGAAAGGAAAGGGTTTATTCAGCTTACACTTCCACGTTGCTGTTCATCACTAAAGGAAGTCAGGACAGGAACTTACACAGGGCAGGAACTTGGAGACAGGAGCTGATGTAGGAATGTATGTAGCTGGGATGGAGGAATGATGCTTACTGGCTTGCTCAGCTTGCTTTCTTATACAACCCAAGACTACCAGCCCAGGGATGGCACCACCCACAGTGGTCTGGGCCCTCCCTACTTGATCATTGAAAAATATCTTACAGCTGGATCTCATGGAGGCATTTCCTCAACTGAAGCTCCTTTCTCTGTGATAACTCCAGCTTGTGTCAAGTTGACACACAAAACCAGCCAGTACAGTGACCCTTTCACTTCCTCCAAGTAAGCCACACCTCCTACCTTCCTCTCCTTCTCCACACCCAGATTCCAATAATACCTACTTATAGGAGGAGTGTGTGGGATCCCAAACAACCACAACACTGAAAAGTCTCAACCCAACATGGATGATGAATTCCCCATAGCTGCAGAGAGAGTCTTTGGCTTCTGTTAACCTTCCTCACTCCACACACTCCGCCACCACTCAAGACTCCAAGAGTAGATGCATCTGGGGCAGAGCAATGTTCACCAGGCAAGAAGGTGCAGGAGGGAATGGCTGAGGTCTTGGGTGACTGTCTGATAACTCTGCTTTCCATGAGAGGTCACCAGGCCTGATCTTGAGACTCTCATAAAGTCACTGCTGCTCTGATGAAGATGGTAATGGCTGTTATGCTCTGAGGACAGTGTCCTACAATCCAGCAAACAGAACTGTAGTGACATGAGGCTCCATGTAAAACTTCTATGGAATAGCCAAGGCAACAAGTTGGGATTCTTCAGCCATTCACAAGGGAGTTCTCACCAAAAGATACTGTATTAGAAACCCACAGTACAAAGCAGGAGGGAACCAAATGTCAGGAGCCTGTGTGTGCTGTCCTGAACTTCTCAGTGCCACTGACTCAGAAAGTCAGGTGACAGACAGTCACCCAGCACTTCTCTTGTATTAGATATGTCTTGAATTTTCTCACGATCTACTTTTTTATTCTTCCTAAGAGTGAATAAAAGTTTTAATTCATTCTGTTGGGGCTAATTCATCTTGAGGCTAGCCTTTGGAGGAGCCCAGAAGATCATGTGTGGATGCCAGACATTGAAACAAGAAGCTGTAACACTGGAGTTGCCATGGTCTATCTGCTAAGAAAAGCTGCTAACAGGGAGTGGATCCAACCCAGGTGAAAGAAGTTTGTTGCAGTTAGCAAAGATGAAAAAAAAAATGGAGTTGGAAATCTGAAGACCACTTTGACATCAGACATAGAGATGCAGAATTTGGAGTTTGCCCAGCTGATTTCTTTTTTTTTTTTAAAGATTTATTTATTATTACATCTAAGTACATTGTAGCTATCTTCAGATGCACCAGAAGAGGACTTCAAATCTCATTATGGATGGTTGTGAGCCACCATGTGGTTGCTGGGATTTGAACTCAGGACCTTCAGAAGAGCAGTTGGTGCTCTTAACCACTGAGCCATCTCTCCAGCCCATCCCAGCTGATTTCCTGTCTTGCTTTAGGGATTACAGGTAAGTGATTGAATGAATCTCAGAAAAGACCTTGAACTTTGGAATTTTAACACTATTGAGACTGCTATAGACCACTGGGACTTTTGAAGTTGGACTAAATGTAATTTTTATTGTGCTATGACTAGATATGGCCCCCATAGACTCATGTGTTTGAGCAAGCCTATGGGGTTCAGAGAGTGGAATCTAGTAGTTTGTATATGCTCGGCCCAGGGAGTGTCACTATTAGAAGGTGTGGCCCTGTTGGAGTAGGTGTGGTCTTGTTGGAGTAGGTGTGTTACTGTGGGCATGGGCTTTAAGACCCTCATCCTAGCTGCCTGGAAGCCAGTATTCTGCTAGCAGCCTTCAGATGAAGATATAGAACTCTCAGCTCCTCCTGCACCATGCCTGCCTGGACACTGCTATATTACCGCCTTGATGATAATGGACTGAACCTCTGAACCTATAAGCCAGACCCAATTAAATGTTGTCATTTATAAGACTTGCCTTGGTCATGATGTCTGTTCACAGCAGTAAAACCCTAAGACAGAAGCCAAACCTGTTTTGTGATTTTAAAAGGCATAATTCAGCTGAAATCCTGAAGATGTGGATTCCAACAAATGTGCTGGCAAGTAAGGGCAAGCAGGCAAAGAAAAGTGAGTCTTACTTCTTCCAATGTCTTTATGTAGGCCTCCAGCAGAAGGTATGGCCCAAATTAAAGGTGTATACCACCATGCCTGGGTTTGAAACTTGCTTTGTCCCAAGCTGGCCTTGAACTCAGAGATTTGCTTGCCTCAGTCTCCTGAGAATAAAGACATTCACTACCTTTCCTGGACCCAAGCTTTTCAAATGGCCACTATGCCTCAAGATCTCTAAGTCAAGATCCAGGTTAGAAGCCTGTGTCTCCCAGCCTTAAAATCTGGACTACAGGTGTGTCCTCCATTTCTGGATTGTAGTTCATTCCAGATATAGTTGAGTTAACAACCAGGAATAGCCATAGCCATCACAGTGGGGGGTGTGTGTGTGTGTCCAGGGATGGAAGGATGGCATAACCCAGACTATAATAGAGGCATAGGGAAGAGGATCCAAAGATAGAACAGCCATTCAACGATGCCTAGATGCAAGACAGGATAGCCACAGAAACCTAGAAAGAATATCAAGGTGTGAATAAGCTTAATATAAACAATCAAGTGAGACTGTAAAGCAACAGGTTCCTCAACAAAAGACCCAAATTAAGCCTTGTAAGAGGGGCTCAGGTGTTGGAGGACAGCAAGAGAGCAGAGCTGAGTGTTGACCAATGTAAAGCCACATGACAGGTTTCTATAATCCGTTAGTTATCTTCTTCCCTACACCACCACCCCATCCCGGAGAGAAGCTAGAGTCTAAGGCCATGCGAATTAACATCCTCTTGAAGCTAACTACTCAGGCATTACAGAACTCAACTTTCCACAGCTTCTGAGGGTACTGCACAGCTCACTTGCTCAATAATGACCATACATAGTCGGCAACTAAGCTCAAATTGTAAACCTCGTTTTCATAGCAACTCTCATGGTCATGCTGTAAAAAAAAAAAAAAAAAAAAAAAATGGCTGATGGCCAGAGCTAGAGAAATGACTCAACAGTTAAAATGCCTACTGTGTAAACTGTAAGGGTTACAGTTTGGATAACAACAACTACAATATAACAAGCCAGGTGTCCCACTACAGCCTGGAACCTCAGCTCTGGACAGGGGTTGGGGCTGGGTTGAGTTGGGGCAGTGGGATGGGATGGGAGGTGGAAACTGGAAGATCCACTGGGAGTTTGCTGGTTTCCAGCTTAGCCACGAAAGCAGGAGCCCAAGATTCAGGGAGAAGTCTCGCCTCAAAGGAACAAATGGAGAGGGACAGAGGGCAATACTCAACATTCTCTTCTGGAATTCACTGTGTGCACTTGTGTACATATGTGTACACACACACACACACACACACAGAGGGGTAACAACCCTGGGGTAGAGTGTGTCTAGCTTTATCTTGCTCAGCCCTCAGGACCTACTCCCTGCTAGCCTAATAAGCCATATATAGCTCTGAAAGTTATGACAAGGAATCAAGCATAAATAAAACATACTTTAAACAGTAAGAGAGATATAGTGTAGAGGAATTTTAGTCCATCAAGGCTGCTCTGGCTGAAATACAGACACACCCTTAGTACATACCTTTAATCCCAAACAACAAAGGTCAAACTAGTTGGTAGAAGGATGCAACTATGTTTGAAAGTGGCTTCTAGCCGGGCGTGGTGGTGCACACCTTTAATCCCAGCACTTGGGAGCCAGAGGTAGGTGGATTTCTGAGTTTGAGGCCAGCCTGGTCTACAAACTGAGTTCCAGGACAGCCAGGGCTATACAGAGAAACCCTGTCTTGAAAAACCAAAACAAGAAAGAGAGAGAGAGAGAGAGAGAGAGAGAGAGAGAGAGAGAGAGAGAGAGAGACTTCTAGTTGAAGGGCAGACAAAGTGGTAAATCAGAGAAAGATTTGACAGAATGAGTCAGAGATAGGATACGCCCAACTCTCACAAGAGACAGGAAGGAGTGGCAGAAGAGAGCTGGGCAGCAAGAGAGGCAGCACTTTTACTAGGAGGGTTTTACAGAGACAGGTTGAAAAGAGAACACGCCAGAGAATGAGAAGAAGCCAGAAGATTAGAACAGATTGCCAGAGCTATTTTGAGGCCAAGCAGAACAATTAAGTCAAAGGCCAAGAGAGAAGCCAGAGTGAATGAGTCAGCTTGGAGAGGAGTTTGAGCCAGAAGAGCTAAATTGAGCCCGGCAGCCACAGTTCAGAAAGAACTAGAAAGGGTGAGCTTATTCAGTAGTAAGTCTCAGGCTGAAAACATCCCAGGCCTGGATAAGATTGTACAGAAGCTAGAAGCTTCCAGGACTAGGCCCAGGTTAGCAGACTGAGACAGTAAGCCTTGGAGATGACAATTACATCAGGCAAATAAAAGTTACATTTACAATATAAAGTAGAATATCTTACCAGTAAAGAAAATGCAGTACTTCATGACTTTAAAAACTGAATCTGATACTTGGCTCCAGCAACAAGCAGATTGAACTAGCACAAACATATAGTCTAGGTTCACTAAATCTAGGAAGGCTGGAAGAAATAGAATTGTTTTGAAAATTCACGCATTCGTGAGGCTCACAAATGAAAAGCTTACCCAGAGGCTCATATTCACACTGTGGGGAGGGAGAGAGGCCAGAGAGGCAGTTTGTTTATTTTTCTCATTTTTATAATTTAAAAATAAAAAAACACCTCTAAAAGCAATTTGAGGTTGGTTTATTATGCTTATGGTCTGAGGGCAGGGTCTGTCACAGCAGGGAGGCAGGCAGCAGCAGGGGCTGGCTGGTCACACTGCCTCGTGCAATGGACTGCCAAGAGAGGAGACACAGGCTGATACTCAGCTCACATTCTCATTTATTCCAGGATGCTAGCCCATGGGATGGTGCTGCCCACATCAGTGTGTGTCTTCCTCGCAGACATGGCCAGAGATGTGCCTGTGGGTGGTTTGAAGTCCAGACAGGCTGACAAAGAAAGATTGATCATCATAGGAAGGTGTGCTGGCCTTCGGTGCATCATCCTTTTTTGAAACGTGATCCTGGGAGTGCAGAGCGCAGAGCAGTGGTGGGCACTGGCCTAGCATGTACAAGGCCCTACATCCATCCCATCCCTCACCCTGGAGAAAAAGTCAATCCTCTATGTTAAAATAGGAACACCTGTTCAAACTGAGCAGTCAGCACCAGGCTGTGCTCTCTACCTGCAGCCCTGTGCTTCTTTTGAACCACAGCTGAACAATTTCCCCACTATTCCTGTCTAACTGGGGGAAAAGTTACTGCTAAATAGGTCAGCATATTGCTGGCAGAATAAACCTTCTCGGCCCCCACTGTTCCTCTTCTACCATGGCTAACACACTGTAGAATCCTTGACCTAGCTTTCCTTTCTTTCTCCAGCTGGGCACTTATCCCAGCATCCAAGTCCAGCAAAGAGCCAAGACCTCCTGTTAGTACCCACACACCCCCAGCTCTGCTTCCTTCCCTCGCTGTACAGGCACTTTGTTCTGGGGACAGGGCTCTAAGGCTTCACTCACAATGCTGTAGCTCATCCCAGACAAGGGAAGCAATTCGTTCTCCTTTACCCAGCACTTGAGCACCAATTCCGTATACAAACTACCTTTACTTGTAACTCAACTGAAGCACTGCCCTTAAAGACACTGCCATATGTACTTTGGAAAGTAACTAAATGGGTGTGTGTGTGTGTGTGTGTGTGTGTGTGTGTGTGTGTGTGGTGGGGGTGGGGTGGGGTGGGTGTCACTGCTACTCTCAGGCATTCCATAGATGAAACACAATGACTAGATTTCTTTGTATGGTCATCCCAACTTCTCAAATTATCAGTAAAAGTTACTATAACAGGGCTGGCAAGATGGCTCAGCAATTAAAAGCAAAAGCCACTCTTAAAGATCTAGGTTTGATTCCTAGCACCCATATGGCTGCTCGTCATGGAATCCAATGCTACATTCTAGCCTCTGTACCATCAGACATGTATGTGGTGCAGACATACATATAGGCGAAATATATATATATATTAAACATAATACAGACATATCCATCCCAGAGTTCTTCACAGCAGAACCAAGAGAGACCTCAGGAACACACGGAAGGGCCTGTAGATGACCATGATGAAGAAACTGCATACGCAATGAGAGCTCAGCACAGCTCAAAAGCTAAACCCAAGTCAGGACATGAGTGGTAAGAGCGAGCTAACCACAGGGCTATAAAGCCAGCTCTTCCTTTCAAGCAAGACAACTTGATGCCTTCTTTACTGCTAAGTCCGTTGTAGGCTTCAGATCCATGGACCAACTGCCATGATTTACTTTAGGGTTAATTACCTCCCAGAGTACATATAGCTGTGTTTTTAAGATTTAAGAGCCAGTGAGATGGCTCAATGAAGGTGCTTGCTTCGCAAGCCTTGATACCTGAGGTCAATGGCCATAATCCACTGAACAGAAGAAAGAGGAAACAGGCTCTATATTGTCTTCTGGCCATACAAGCACCATGGCACATCCACCTCCCACCAGGGTAATAAAAACTAGAGTGAAATAATGTTTAAGTTATTGAAGACTGGATGATAAAAAGAACATTGCTCATGGGATTGGGCACTGGGCTCACCCACCCATAGATGGCATTTAACCTCAGAAATAAGCAAACACAAACACAGGTTCTTTTAAACTACTGTTTAATCCCTTTAAAGACACAGAAATAATAAGAAAAAAAAAAGCCACATGTAAGTTAAAAACACCTTTAAAAGCCAGCAATAAGCCACTGTGTAGCTCTGAAGACACAGAATGGGAAAAATGGTTATGAATCATGTCACAGCTTGTCTGATACAGTGTGGTTTCAACTCACCATACAATGACACTGATTTGGGGATCAGTTGAAAAAGAACACTTCTTTAAAAAAAAAAATCTTCGAATTAAAAGAACAACAAAAAAAGCACAGCCCACCACACGATATCCTCCTCCGGGGGAAGGCAAATGGAAACACTGCAAGCGCTGGCTATGGGAGCTGAGGCTCTCCTCAAGACAGGCAACCAGTGTTCAGGTGAAAGGGAAGGCAGGTTTGTAGCCAGGCACCTTCATCTTAACATGATGGGGCCTTCACGTCCCAGGAACCCGTGTCCCTGTCATTCCTACTGCCTCATGAGATGCTCCTTCTGGTGTAGGGGCACCTTCACGTACATAAAGCTGACAGAAGACAGACAGGACGGCATCTCCATTCAGCACAGACGTCCTTTCTGTGTGTGATTAAGTCAGCAGCAAATGTACTTCAGTGACAGATGGGTGTGTACAGAACCAAAGACATTTAAAATGGGGAACAGAGACACCTTTTCCAAGTTTAGCAAACGCTCTACCTGTGTCCTTCCCCCATGAAAGGACAGAGAAAATAATTAACAAACTGATCTCTCAAAGAAGTTTTCCCAAAACAGAGCCTGTCTGCGCAGGGAGCAGCATGTCTGAGGTTGCAGCAGGCACCCTCCACTCTTCCAGTCCAGACAAGCTGCCCGAAACTGCTTAGTCATTCAATCCCGTGCTCTCTCACTTCTGGCTTCATAGTATCTCCCATTGCTGGTTACAGAGGCAACACGTAAGAAAACACGGCTGGAGGTGGCTCTGTGTCCCCGGATTGCTTTCAAGACAGTGGTTGTACAGGATCTTTGAAGGGTTATTTATAGAACAGACAGGCTGTCCCTTGCTTTATAAAAATGGCATTAAGAGTTCCCACCAGTTTTAAAGGCAAGACAAATTAGCTGGCATAGAAATGTGTCATTAGGTTCTGTTTGACAAAATTCCCCCAATCAATGACCTGTGGAGCTTCTTGTCAGTTCTTCACTGGAGTTTGCATTGTGTTAAAAACCTATTAAAATAAATTATCTGAAAACATACAAAACATTATTAGGCAGCCTACGAATTAAAATGTAAATTGGCTGCATCCTCTGTACAACAAGAGTCTCAAAAAGCAGCTTAGTCATTGATTATAAGAGCATTCCTACAAAATATTAGTGTGGAAAATTTCATCTTAAATTTTCTTCCATGAGGAGCATCATCAATAGATCTGACTACATGCTGTTACAGAAAAATCACCGTAGAGAGCTGCCACGTTCTAATCCATCAAACTTGAGAATTCTGAGTGGATTTGTTTAAAATGCAAATCTCTTCCTTCAGCATTCAGAAGCCTGATACAAACTCACTTTTCCAAGGGCAGTGAGAAGCAGAAACTTAGCCTTGAGGGCAATCGGATGAATGATCAACCATCCCTCAGATGCCGCTGGTGGAATGTAACAGGTATGCATGGTCCTTGGGCAGGTTAAGGTTACAGTCACAGTGTACGCTAGAATTCTGCACCTAGGTTAAACCGGGTGTGTTAAATTTCAATCAGGGTAGATTATTAATACCTGAATAAAACCTTTCACAATACTGGTTTCTAACTACACGGTTGATCCAAATCTCAGTGGGCACAGCAGAAGCAATTACTCTAAACACGTCTACTCTCTCAAGAATGTCTGCGTCAGTTATAGTGTGGAACTCTTTAAGGGTCAATGAGCTGATACTTATGAACAACTGATCAGGAAACAGTAAGTACCATGTTCTAGATTTGCTCATGAAGACACAAGATGAACATTTATGAGGGATGGGTTTCAAGTAGGAAAAGGATTTGCCCTTTTTTACTTTTTTTTTTTTTTTTTTTTTTTACTTTTTTACTGTCTTCAACAGTAAAACCTTCATGATTTTTTTGATGGCGATTTTAAATTGTTTTCTGTAATTAAAAAAAAAAAAGAATGACTAAATTCTCTGAATTAAAATAATTGCTGTAGAGTTCCATGGTGGTAAACCCTGTCTAGTAAAATCAGCAATTTATGGAGAGTATTTAATCCTCTCCAGTTTTACCCAGCAGAAACAGACTAACGAAAGCAACCAGGAAATGGCCAGTTGCTACTCATTCTGGGTTAATGGATTAAAAGGCATTCCTCCTGTTGCTAAGCAACTATTTTTAAAAATGTCACCACCTCAAGCTTCAGTAATAAAGAGCATTGACAGTCATCAGCTCCCTCTGTGACCCTGCCCTTCCCTTTGCCCTACAGGATTAGGGGTGGTAGAGAAGGTGCTGCTCCCCGAAGCCAGAGCCAAAAGGATTGGCCAGGCCGCTTACACAAAATCACCATCACTTTCTAGAAGCCTCCACTGGAACTGTTTTCCTCCAAAGTGGCATGTGTGGAGATACCCCGTGTGGCCGTCACCCACGGTAGGGACCAGCATGCTAAGTCACAGCAATCAGGAATCTCTGAAACCCCGAGAACCTTCTCTCCATCTCTGAGTATTCTAAAAGCCAAGCAAGCTTCCCCAGACACTCCAAGCTCCAATTAAAACACGAATTTAAAAAAAAAAAAAAAAAGACAACCCAAAGACAAACAAATCAGTGAGCCGAGACACACCAAATTGACAATTATTGTTTCAAGAAAATGAGATTTGAGGGAAGAATATTTTTTGTTCTATTTTCCCTGAGTAGTACATAATTGGACAGAAGTATAAATATGATGTAGAGTGACCATCTCCAGAATGATTTCAGGATACTCAAGAAATGGGAAAAATCCTATAAGCACACAGCAAACCCTGTTCTGCCGGTTAAATGCAGTAAACACATGGTATAATGACCTCCTTCAGAAATAACAGTAGTGCAAACATTAGTTTTAAATCCTTTTAAGTAGAAATAATCTTGACAGTATCCCAACTAGACATTCATTTTATAGAGTGTGGCTTTTGGGGGAAAATGAGAATTTATTTGATTTTAGATTGCGTTCTGATTATGTCTCCAAATTAGAAGACAGCCATCCCAAAATAATCCCATGAACGTAACTAGTAGCTGAAGAAGAATGAGAAAGGACATCAGTCAAGTTGGAATGTTGTGTATGTGCCAGGAGGAACAGTGATCAGCTGTCTTGCTCTTTGGATGATAGGACTATGATTATAAATTCATTACGAAGAAACAGGCGACCGGGCCTCAATGTACAAGTTTAGAAACGAAGTCTGTTGGGGTAGCAGATATAAATGGGGTCATCTGTGAGTGGCTAGATCGATGGATCAAGCCTGCAGCAGCTCCCAAAGCTGCTCTGGCTTCACTTAGGAACCGCCCAGGGCTGTCTTAAAGACAGTGACCGGATTCTCCACCAAGCTCATGAAATCGTAGAAACACTTGGGGGCGGGTTCTCTCCATAAATATGCTTTTCTTTCTCCTCCAATTCTACAGTTAGCTTGATCTCAACACATGGGAAAGAAAACTAAGAAAAGGTATTTACTAGCCATTCCTGGGGAGGAGTAATGGGGAGGACTCTAGAGGCCAGGAGAAGACTTTCCTCATCAGATGCAGCCTGTCTTCAGAAAAGCAACCATGCCACGTATGGCTCCCAGGTACTAGAAGGCCAGGCCGGCATCTGCACCTTTCTTCTTCCTGACATCTTTAGCTTCCCACCCCCGTTGCTGCTTCTTCCTTCATTCTACTTACAACGTATTAGTGACAAAAGCCAACAAAACCAAACTCATCGTAGACTGACAGCTTGCATTTCATTTGAAAATGTAAGGCAAAACCAAAACAAAATTCATACAAAAAAAGATTGGTCAAATGACAGTGAGGCCCAAAGGCCCCACTATAGTCTCAGGCTCATTTTCCGTGGCCTCAAACCCACCCCATACTTATAGCTGCTGCAGCCCACACCACACTGCTATGTGATTAAAGACAAACCCAGTCACTCAAGGCAAGAGTGGCCCCCTAAGAGGAAAGCACGTATTTGTTTAGATAGAATCTAACACCCATTTTAACAAGAGTTTAATGGAAGAATTTTAATGCATGAAGTTAAAGAGTATAGAAACTAATTTAATTTTTAAAAAAAGTCACTTAGACTCATCAACTAAGTTTTCTTTTGCCTACATCTTTCCCAAATAGCAATGAAAGGGACAGGAACAAGAAACCGACGAACCATATAAGAACCTTAATCACTAGAGATTTCTTTCAAAACCTTCAAATCACCTATCACTGTTATTCTTATAACCCCCCTCTAACTCTATGTAATTTATGCTCAAGGGATTTCTTCAGAAAGTCCACAGTGTTATCATCATTAAGCTGTTGTGTCCCATACAGTTACACTAATCTCGGACACCGAAGTGGGAAGCCCTCTGCCGCTGGCTCCAGGCTCCGAGGTGCTTTCCTTGTTCCGGCCTCCTTACCTTAGCTTCCCTCTTATTGTTTTGTTTTGTTTTTTTTTTCCTTAAGAAAATAAGCCTAAAATATCACATTACCAACCTTTAATTATGTTTAAGAAAGTCCTCCTGGAAGGGGCCCCTGACTGACACCAGGTAATTAAGCTCCCAGAAAAAATAAGCTACCTGTAATTAAGCCCTGACTGTTTACAGTCCCACCATGCACACAGTCCTCTAAGATACCTTAAGAAAACCCTTCGAATACTGAGATGTTTATTGCATTTTTGAAGTACCCACGATCTTAAGTATGTGGTTTTAGATGTCCCTCAATCCTCTCGGCAGCACACCATATCGAATACTGAAATCGTCTCCTCACGATTTTACACTTGTAAATACCATCCGGGAACAACATTTTAGGAAGATTTAAGGCAAGACATTCATTTGGAAAAGGTTAATCATCCAGACGACATGATTATTTTCCACCTCTTCAGTGCCTTGGGATACGCAGTGTACATTCAGCAACAGGGTACACGGATGACCTTGAGGGCAGATGCTGAGGTCAGAGTGCCCTATTGAAACAAGGGAAGATTTTGTATAAGGCGTGACCCACAGGAACATGGCATGGGAGGGGTTATCTCTTTCCATTTCCAATCTAGTGTATAGGAAACCCCCTATCCGAGACCATCCCTTTCCACCCAGTTAGTCTCTCTTCCTTAAACAAGAGGCTCTGCAAAGGCCTCAAGACTGGCTTCTGTTCACAGCCGGGAAACAGCCATCACACGCTCTCGCAGTCACTGTGTTAGTGGCGAGTGTCTGGAGCCAGTGTCTCGGTTCTGATTGCAAACATTATTCATCGTGGAAAAACTGTTCTGTCCCAGAGAATTTTCCCTTTCGTCAAACTTTTTGGCCTGTGAAAGATGAACATTTTCCTGTGTGTTCGTTCTTCTTTGAGACTTTTTCACAGGCAGCAACAGCAACACCAAGATACTACAGACGTGAAGGCAGTAATACCAGGAGCTAAAAGAAGAGGGAAGAGGGTTATCAGCCACACCCTTGCCAGCACCCAGGGCCCTGAAGATGGGGTTATCCATCACATTATTCTTCTCTTTTCTCCAGTGTAGGCTAGAGGGTGGGTAACTGCAGCACTGCCCTTCATGTCCCCAGCTCAGAATACAGGCCTAGATACATTCTAGTGTTTTGTAAGGGTCACGAGGCTACACAGGACAAAGTAAAAAGGCACTTATTAACCGAGGCAGCAATCTGAACATAGCCACAAAATTACATGTGGGGCCACCAGAGCACTGGACATGAAGATGTGTCCAGTCACTGCTTGTCCTACTCTGAAACCCACAGTCACTCACTCACGTACCAAGACTGAAACAACATGGGCTGTAGGTAACCAACACTGTTTGATGGTAACATCACAAATACAGGTTGTACCCAACAAACCATCGGAAAATCAGCCCCTGGGTGGACTGTGAGACTGAAGGGACTTAACCTGATTCCAAAGGTGAGAAAGTTCAAGTGTCTGAAGAAAACAATATGGGACAGAATCCACCTAACAGTCTACCCAGCCAAATGAACAGCTTTGCTAAAATGGGTACGTTAACCCATTACTTGTTTTTCCCGTGTGAATATATAACTCGATTCTAGTGTTTGAGTCTAATTCTTTGATCACATGCTCTTATGCTAAGTCTCCAAATCCCATAGAAATGAAGAACTGGATAGAACCAAGCTTCTAAGCTCAACAATATCACCAACATGGGAAAAGTGAACCCTGGTGGGGCAGGGAGCGGAAAGGAAAGAGTGAGGAAAACACAGACGTCAGGTCAGCAACTTCTGAAACACAGAGGCTCACAGCGGCCAATCAAGTGCAATCCTTTCCTTTTCTATGACTGGGAAAAATCAAGTTTATTAGTAATTGGTGAAGCGTTCCCCCTATTCTTCTTGTAGCCACATTTGGGACACTCGGGTTACACTAGGTCTTCCTGAGATGGGGCAGGTTCTCCTCCTGGGGCGACCACCCTTGGGCTGAATGGGATGAACTGCTCCATGAAGGAACTTGGAACTGCTCGGCTTAGGATCAGGAAGTAACTGCTAGTATACTGCACGGCAGAAGTGAGGCTGGAGAATTCCCATCTTCCTATTTCTATTGTTCCACTCAATCAGCAAGGACCTTCCTTGGAAAACACAGCCGCTCCCCCCCGACAGCTGAAGAGAACACTTACCTGTAAAACGTGAACGATGGTTTTATGGAGAGGAGCACAAATGGAACAACCGTGTAACTTATTGTTATCTGTGTGGCCGCCCAGGTTATGAGGTCATAAAATAACTTAAGTTGAGGGGGCTCCAGGAAATAGTGCCTAAAGTTATTTCTCACCTGAAAGGGGGAAAAAAAAAGACACACAAGAAATTGCTACATCTTTAGATTGACACGAAATATACTAACGACAGCAACTTCAAGCCTGCGGAGTAACACTCTCACACTGCTGCTTCAGTCTGGACTGCCACTGCCACCAGGGCAAGCAGGTTCCAAGGTCACCGTGTACATATTGTTGGGGGAAGGAGGCAAGCACATGATGCAAGTACAGAGGACCTCAAGGAGCTGTCTACAGCTCTCCTGTGGATTTGAAGTTGTTTAAAATAAAGTTTCCCAAGAGAGTTAGCAACGGACACTGACGAGCGGTCTCTTAAATAGCGCTAGGTAAATTAGAGACTGTGCGTGCCTTCGCTGGATCCCCAGTTTCTTCTCTCACTAGGGAATGAGGCAGCAGTTCTCTTGCTCAGCCTTCAAGTGTGTGGGAGACCAGAAGGACCTATGAACTCAGTTCTGATCAGACAGCGTACACGGAAACAGGGACCATATACTTACTGATGGAACTGGGAAGGCCCTTTCAAAAAGGTATGTCTGTCTGTCTGCCTGCTTGTTTGTTGCAGAGTTGGAGACTTGTGCATTTTAGGCAAGTGTACTCAGCTATGTCCCCAGCTTTTTACAGGACAGTTCAAAACAGCCAAATGTCGCAGCTTTAAAATGCACACACTTACTCAAATGAGACTTTCCATTTCTACCATATACTTCATTTTTCTTTCTTCTTTTATGTCTGGTGTGCCCCAGTATTTCCACAGGTGAAGCACTGCTTTGGTTACAAAGATACCACGTGGGTTCCTCCGAACTATGGTAGTGAATGGTTACGATTCTCAGAGACTGGAACCAAATCTTGGCACCTAGGACCTCTTGCCTAGCTTTCTCTAACCCACTCTATATAATACCAACAAGCCATTTCTTCCAGCATAGCTGGCCACTATTCCACCCTGTGTAGAAGTTCTAGCTAGCTGGGGATGTAGCTCAGTGCTAGAGTGTCTACCCAGCATTGCGCGGCCCTCTGTACAGTCTTCGGCACTCTGAGAAAATAGAAGTCCTACCTCCCCTGACTCCCTGATGCGACGGAGAGAACAGGACCAGGCTTTAGGGCTGATGCCCAGGCTCCTGTCATTTCCTGTCTCCTTTCTTCCTATCCAGAACTATCTGCTATTCACATAGGAACTCACTGCTTTAACTCTATCTCCCTGGCATTTCCTGAATACACTATGGCTTTGAACCTTTCTAATGTCATGCCCATGCCTAGGATATAATCTTGTCCCCATTACACTCCAGTTGGTATTGAAATACCTTCTACCTTTCAAAGCATACAGACAAAACCTGCCCTAATGAGCTCATCTCTAACCAACCCAACCAAGAGAACTTCCATCTTTAAACTCTGCTATCTATAAAGCCCGTGGGTCTACCCAGTGGGTAGCCTAGGGGTCTATGCTCAGTGATGTACACGCAGGCGCACATACAGAACACACATATCCATGCTTATGCCCCTGGGCAGACTATCAACCACCAGGAGGCACAGTCCTGTATTACTTTTCTTGCTATTTCCCTCATATACTCCCACGGTCCATCAGAGTGAGTATCTGCTGGTTTGTTAAATGAAGCTATTTTACCCACGTGGTACTCTACTAAGCGTGTTAAAACACGTTTGGACACATCACTTTCCTCCAGTGGACTCCCAGACACACCGACTCATCCCCCTCCTTTCTTCATATTATGAAGTGATCCATGTTAACTGTTTCCCCAAACTGTTCCAGGTTCCCACCAGCAAACACTCCTCAGAACAGTACTGCACCCACAGTCTACAGTGTCTCCCACTGGGAACAGCCCAGCCCTCTCTAGGAGTGGTCACACTCTACTCTGAACTGAGAGAGGCCTCCGGAGTTACATCACAAATGAAAAAGAAACAAATGGTTTAGAAGAGACCTACCCATACTAATCATCATTGCTATCTCTCTCGTTCAGAAAATTAACATGTTTTAAGCACTTCCTGCCAGGCAGACGCACGGCTTCTCCTGGTATACAGTTAGCATGGAGGCTGGCATTGGGGGTGTATATTCATTTCCGGAGAACAGTCATACATCTGACTTCTACTAGGCAGGTGTTGCTGCTCACAGCCCAAGAAACAGAGTCACTCACTGAATTATAAAACAAAAACGTTGATACTTACAGCCCGAGCTGCTAACGTCATTAGCACTCCCGTTAGGAATGTCAGATAGTATCCTGGGTAGACCCCATGCCAAATGGCAGAGAGAAAGAATGTCTGGATTGTCGGACTGAAGGTTGCTCGTTCATAACACACCCTAAAAACCATAGAAAACAGGAGAGCCAAGAGAAGTGAGCGGATCTAAGTTCACAAAACCCACAGGATCCTCTCTGGGCTGACAGGGCATATGAAAACAAACGGTCTTTCTCCTGGGCACTAGCTCAGTCATGACGTGTCAGACTTGCAAGTGTAAGCTTGGCTCCATTCTTTTTACTGGTATATGTAATTGCTAAAATGATCACTTCCAGTTTGGGGGAGTCTATAAAACCTAGTCTGCCTTTCCTAACACAGGAGATAGGATTCGATAGGACAGAACCACTGGGAAGGCTGGCTGGGAGACAACAGACAACAAGACACGCTGTGTGTCTCAGGGTGCATCCGACTGCCACGGTGCTCATGGGACTCGTGTTTTCTCAGGCTAGGGCGCCCGTCCTGTGCACCACCCCACCCCATTCACCCACCTCACACATCCTGAGACACATCTGGCTGGCTTCAGTTCTCTATGCCCTGGCTCCAGGGACAGCTATAAGATTTCTGTTGCTGTTTTTCAGATTATTTTATTTTGCGCATACAGTTAGAAGTGTTAGAAAAGGACACCTGACCCTCTGGAACAAGTGCTGGAGCTATGGAGCAGTGTGAGCCCTCCTGAGGCTGCTGAGGGTTGAACTCAGGTCCTCAGCACAAGTAGCAAGCGCTCTTAACTGCCGGACCATCTGTGCAGCCTCGCAGTATGATCTTAAGGAGAGCCCTGACTAGGGAGTAAGACTGAGTCTTTTGGTCCTACATGTGTGTGTCCCCAGCCCAACATATAAAAAGAGCTGCAGAGGACACTGGCTAGGCCCAGACATCAGCAGAGCCCAAGCCAAGCTGAGGTGACTGGCATAGGGATGCCTGTGTCTTAATTCCAAGAAATTCTGACTTGAGGAACAGTGCCTTGCTTTGGTGGATGCTAATGGCGGATCCTAAGACCACATGTCATTCAACACACTAACAATTAATGAAGGATGTTAAGTTGGCAAGCTTAGGCTCAAGTCCTCAAGGTCAAAGCACGCCTAAGGGTGACTCTCGAAGGTGCATACCTTTTGAGCCAAAGAGCTGTCTGGATATTCCAATTATCAAGAAACATCTTAAAACTTGTTGACATCTGAAAAACAAAGAGACCATTTTCTTTGGCTAACAAAATAATTTAGCTTTAAGTCTACATAGTAATGCTTTAATAAGCTAAGAAATTAAATCTAAAAGTCATTTGGTAATAATGGCATAGCATTGGTTCCTTACCGAACACTGTTCTTCTAATACAGTAACAGCATCCACGAAAGTTCATATATCTCCAGCAACATTAGAAGGCCGCAGAGTACTGCCGTGACACCCCACGGCACAGACCTATGTGTCCAGCTCCCTTCTAGCGTTTTAGACTCCACAGTCTATTTATCACATCGAGACTTTGATGTTCTTGTCTTAGTTTTCCTTCCTACCCATCAACTTATCAAAACCCTATGATGGGCATGCTGCCCACCGTCCCCACTGGTAGCATCTAGATGATAACATACATGGTTCTCAGCTGTGACTAGGCCCCTAATCTACCTGATGCTAACTGTCCCTATTTTGAAAACAGTTATTTCAATGCTACAATGAGGGGAGGTACATCACAAAGAATTAACCAGCAGCATTTAAAATATTTCACAGTTCTCGAAAAACAAACAAACAAATGAACAAAAAATACTTCACAGCTCTCCGAAGTCCCTCAGAGTAGGTGATCTGGCCTCCAAGTACAGACACAGCCTGCCCACCCTCCTCGAGACAGAACTCACCATACACTACATCCTTGTCACCAGACCTCATGCCTCACATCACATCTGCTCCGTCCGCCTCAGGAGTGTCATTATGCAGGCCTGCAGGCCTACTGTGGCCTCCTCTCCTCTACCTTGTCTCTCTCTTCTACATGTACATGCAGAGAGTGAGTCTCTCCAACTTTAAACTCCTTCTCGTCAGTATTTTAATCTTTGTGTGTGTGTGCACGCACGTGTGCGTGCAGGTGCCAACAGAGGAACCAGGAGAGTTTCAGATCCCCTAAAGTTACAGGTGGTTTTGAGCTGCCTGACATAGGTGCTGGGAACTGAACTCAGGTCTTCTATAAGAACAGTGACTTTTAAACAAAAGTCTCCTCAGGCTCCCCTCTACCTACAGCCTGTACAGCTACAGCCCCTCGGGTCTGGGTTGGCTACCTTTTCTGTTCCCCCTCCCTGCAGAACTGCTGATGAAACCATACCCAATTGGAGTGCTCCTGGCCCCAGCTCAAGTGACATCTGGGGCCATTTAGCAGTGCTCACAATGCTTTCCTTAAGAAACCAGTGCGTCTCTGTCCTCATGCCACCTATCCCCAAGAAGGCAATGCTTCCTGTGCCCAGGAGTAACACCTGGTTCTCAAGGTATGGGAAAACCATACCCATTTTATGCATAAACATAGGGGCTGGGAAGCTCCAGAGAGTCACCACAGAGTCAAAGGTTGTAAATGCCAATCCGTCATCACCCTACTCCAGCAGCCACCGCTTTACCTCTTCCTCCCTGTTTTTACTTATTTTCATTTTATGAGAGTTTTTTGCTGGCCTGTGTCTGAGCACCATGTACATGCAGTGCCTCCAGAAGCCAGAAGAGGGCACCAGATCCCCGGAACTGGAGTTCCAAAGGATGGCTTCTCTAGCCTCACCCCCATCATCTTCAACGCCATCTTGTGACCTGCTGCCCCCTTCCCACTCCCACAGGATGTCCTTCATCCAGGGCCTACCTGGTCACCTCCTGCTTCTGGCTCCCCTCCCTGTGTGGCTTTTCAGACCGACCATAGAGCACCTTCCAGGTCAGAACCTACTTTCCAGCACTTTCTAACGCTTCCTGCGGACCGTAAGTCACCAGCCTCATTCACTGCATCCTCAGGGGCCGGAGTGTCCCACCACCAGTGCACAGGGGCCGAGAGTCGGGGAATGCGTTCATGTCCTCCTCCCGCTCCTTTGACTTTGCTTTCTTTCCAATCCTCCCACGAGCCCTTGAAGCTGGTGCTGTGAGATCCTGTCTAACGTTGAACACTCAGTCTGTTGTTCTCAGCTCCCTGACCAGCCATGATTCCAGCTGAATTAATTGGTTGTAATAAAAATAAACATCGGTCCACGTGTGTGAGAAATGTCCCCCACAGTCTCACGCATGTGAACATGTGGGTCCCAGCTGACGGTGCTGTCTGGGAGGTGTGGGAGGTGTGCCTTGTTAGTCTGTCAGCACGTGTAGGTTCAATGGTTAAAATTTCTAGTTCTCTCTCTGCTTTGTGTTTGTATGAAGTGAGCTCCCTTGGTCCTAGTCATACCGCTAAATTAATTTCATCCTTACGGACTCTCACCTCCATAAGCGCAAATATACTCTTTATTAAAAGCAAGTTTGCAGCCTACTGTGGTCAACACCTGTTAGCTCCACTCTCAGGGCAGCACACCACAACCTATGAAAGCACACGGTGGCACTTACACTGTCACATGACTAACGTCTTAAACATTTACTAACCTCTATCTGCTGAATTCTCAAGTTGGAAATTAAGTCCCAGCGAGCCACTCCATTCTTGTCGTATCCTCTGAAACCGAAGCCTGCAGCATTGTTAATGGCGTCAGCTGTGACGAAGTAAAGCATTAAGAAATGTTATTGCAATGCATACAATATATACACATGCATACATATATGGTTGTTTTTAAAAGATTAATTTTATTTTTCTGTGTCTGGGTGTTTTGCATGCATACATATTATATGTACCATGTACATGTCCGGTGCCCTTGAGGCCAGAAGAGGCTATTAGATCCCCCAAGACTGATGTTTGTAAACCACCATGTTGCTGCTGGGAACTGAACCTGGACCTTCTGCAGGAGAAACAAATGCTCTTAGCTGCTGAGCCACCTCTCCAGCCTCAATCTCCTCTGCTCTCCCAGGAGGTGCATGCCCTGCCTTGCTTTTAAGCAGTGAGAGTGGACTTTTTAGTTATTTAGTAGTATTAGAGACCGGACCTTTCAGGTGAGCCCTTTCCTGCTGAGCTAGATCCATTGTCCATGACTTAATTGAATTTTAAAATGAGTATGTGTGTGTGTACATGTCTGCTAAGCTGTGTGCAGGTGCCCAGAGAGGCCACAAGAGGGTGCTAGATCCCTGGAGCTGGGGTTAGAGGTAGCTGTAAGCAACCAAACCTTCCTCTGGAAGGAAGAGCAGCAAGCATTCTTAGCCACCCAGTCATCTCTCCAGCCCTGACTTTGTAAGAGAGGTCAGAGACATCATCACACATAATGAAAATAACAACCCTATTCAAGTCAGTAGGTTAGTTAACAAGACACCAGACATGATCTTGAGAAGACAGGCAGAGTGGAAGAGTTCTGGGTACCGTGCTAGAATACAGTGGAGAGTGCTCACCTGCCTGTAAGAAACTGCTGGGAGCACCCCCCCTGAAGTCAGCATGCTCATTTTGGTCTTTATTCTAGGTAAGTGGGGCCGAATGCCTAATGGCTGACCAGAACCCACTCTGGTCTACAGAACTTCCTTGTCAACCCTTTCACAGTGGTGGCTGACTGGCAGCTTACAGACCCGGTCAACATAGGATGTCTCTTGCTTCAAGTGGATCCTTTCCAATCAACAGAAGGCGATTCTAGTTCACACCATTGATGTTATGGCCAAATGAGCTAAGACCCATCAAAATGCAGCCAAACACCTTCACAGACACCGATCCTACCCTTAAATGGTTTGTTCTTTTATTAGTTCCTTAATTAAACAAAAAATTTTACAATTTGGGGGGGGGGGAAGTATGCAAGCAAGATTTACTCTTCTGTCTGGTTTAAGCCGCCTTTACAGTGAGCTGGTCAGTATGGTAATATGCAGTCTTAATAGGATCAAAGGCAAAATCTGCCAATTATTCTAGAAAACACCCTACTCCCACCACACAAAGTGGCCAACAGCCTCCAATCAAATCCAAATGGGAACAGAACGCCTATGTTCCTGTAGCTGGTGGCTTAACAGAGCCAATGGTTCAAAGTTATGTTATATTATATTATATTATATTATATTATATTTGTGTGTGTGTGTGTGTGTGTGTTTGAACGCAGGTTGTCAGGCAAGTAACATGTGCTTTTACTCAATGAGCTATGTCACCAATATCAATACCGACTATTTAAAAAAAAACCAAAGCCAAAACAAACAAACAAAACAAAAAAACCCTAAAAGGACAAAACTGGTTTGGAATCTCGGAGCCTCTGTTTAAAGCCAGCATTTAAATAGGTATACAAGGATCTTAAGAAATTTCATTTATTGTTAATGTTTAAATTTGACAGAAGGAAAAACAGCATTAAGGCAATCTTAGTTTAAACTCACACAAGGCCAGGCATAATTGTGCATCTCATAGCTAGCATCCCAGAGACCAAGTAAAGGCCTAGAGTAAGATCAACCCAGGATGCACAGGGAGACCCTGTCTCAAAACAAACAAATTCTTAACACTAAACAAATTCAAGGTAACACTATCTTTTAATTTCCATTAAATTGCCAGGCTAAAGCCACATTTCACGGCAATAAAATAAAGGCAGTAGTGAAATGCCAAGGACCAACTGCTCGGCCTTTCTGTGATCTGCTCTTTGTGGTGTTAAAATGTGCATTGTGTATCACACAATCTTCAGAATAAAGAGACTTATGATGATGTAGTGAATAGGGCAAGAGACAGACCAAAGAGGCTCCACGCCACATCAGCGCACCCTTCACAAGGCGGGCAGGAGCATTACGAGTCCGTTGGACATTCAGGAAGACTCATGTGGTGATAACATGGGAAAGTACTAGGATCCACGCAGATGAAGCTCAGGACAGGCATGGTTACCCCCCCCCCCAAGCCCACCAGAAACCTCCCAAGGCTGTGAAGCAGTGCAGGGGAGAGCTTTCAAAAAGCTTGTCTCTCCTTCCCAAGCCCAGCTTTCCTGTCAGTGCCCTCCATCAGTCATAGGCACTCTGACACCTCAGCCTCAACTTCTGTAATACCTGTTCCACCTGGCGGGTGGGTGTCAAAGACCCTTCTGTGAACTGCTGTGATTTTGTATACTTTTCTGGTGAAGCTCTGGTCACAGTAAACCTCATCTAAGGTGTCATAATGATAAGTGTAATGAAGTCATACTAAATTAATGGTACTCTGAAGACAGGAACTATGCCAAATGTTAGCATTCATTCAAGCCAGCATGGAATCTAACATACAACAGGCATTAGATAAGCACTCCCTATCACCTCAACTAATCATTGATCCTTATTATTATTATTTATTATAAAATGGGCCTTGAATATGAACTTGGGGGGGAGGTATTTCTTTTGCAAAATGACTCTGATTCTACTCGGTCTTTCACTATATATCCTCAAGAGGGCACTCTTGAGCTGGACATAGTGGTATGCCTGCAGGTTGAGCCACTAGAAAGGCTGACACAGGTGGACTGCTGTCCCTGGGGAGTTTGAGGCCAGCAGGTGCAGTCAGTCACAGACAGACAGACAGACAGACAGACCGACCACAGGATACTTCAGTAGAAAACAAGTCTGCATGTTACTTACCTAAGGTCCATGCAAAATAGTACTTAGGTCTGGCAGCCAAGAGAGAGACGTACAGATAGGTGGCTTTGGTTGGCCACGACGCAGTGGCTTGGAAATGCTCATCGATGTTGTACTCCACGGGTAGCATGTTGGAGATGGTCAGGTGGAATAATAAGGAGAGTCCACAGACCAGGAGCTTCTCCGTAACTGCTGCCTGGAACGGGTGGGCAAGAGTCACACACCTCACAGGACTGTGTGTCCTTTTTACACACCAGGCATATCCTGAATGCAGCCCCAAACCTGAGCTCTCCCGATCAAAAATCAGGAGCCGCCTTGCCCTGGGCACTTCAGATCCTCACAGTCCCACACAGAAATACCTTCAAACTCATTAACCTCAATCAGCAAGGCAGGCTCTCTCAATCAAATGCAGAGCTCCCTGAAATGGCGATATGGCTAATCATGGTAGCTGGCTTGCTCTGGGACTCCCCCCGACACTCCCCGGTGTCTGGCTTTCGGGGATGGGATTACAGGCTGGTTGTGATACTGTCATTACATGGGTTCTGGGGATCTAACTATGCTCCTCACACTTGTGAAGCCATCTCCCCAACCCCGTGAGCCAGATTCTGACTGGCACTAATAAGGAAGAGGAGAATCCAGGGTTTCCAATGGGCTGGGTCAGAAGGCACAGTCCATGAGGGGCCTGCCATAGAAGACCTACCCTTGACAGCATCATTTTCACTGAGGAATTGTTTCCTTTCTTTAAAAAAAAATTACATCTATTTATGTGCACTACATTTGTGTCTGGTGCTCACAGAGGTCAGAAGAGGGCATCAGATTCCCTGAAACTGGAGTTGTAAATAATTGTGAGGCACCACGTTAGTGCTGAGCATAGAACCCAGCCCCTCTGCAAGAGCAGCATGTGCTTTGAACCACTAGCCATCTCTCCTGCTCCTTATGCAGTTTCTAAGTAACTTACAGGTGCTCCTTAGTCATGACGTCACTACTGGGTAGAGCGTAAAGACTTGTTTGTCCTGAGAGATGCTTATGAAGAAATAGACGACAGCCAGGCAAGTGGTGCAGACATGCCATTCTGGCTACGTGAGGAGGAGAGGCAGGAAAAAATCACATGTTCAAGGCCAGGCTTCAAAGTGAGGTCACCGTCAGCGCCAGCTTCATGAGTTAGTGAGATCCATCTCCATAAGATGGAAGGGCTGGAGCGGTGCTTGGTACCCTAGCTCTGTTGCTCCAGAGAACAGGAGTTCGGTTCCCAGAACCCACATCAGATAGTTCACAGCTGCTTGTAACTTCAGCTCCAGGGGATCCTAAACCTTCTTCTGACCCCTATGGGTACCCACCTAATACATGGTGCACACTCAGACACATAAATGTTTTAAAACAAAAACAAAAAAACAAAAAAATGGGAATAGAAGACAGAGATGCAGCTCGGTGGTAGAATTATTTGCCTTACTATATTAGCACAAGGCCCTGGCAAGGCTCTGGGTTCAATCCCTAACCACACAACATGCATGCATGCACATGCACACAACATACACGCACAAACAGATATAGGAAGGAAGGAAGGAAGGGAGGGAGGGAGGGAGGGAGGGAAGGAGAAGAAAAGGAAGGGAGGGAGGGAGGGAGAAGAGAAGGGAGGGAGGGAGAAAGGAACCAAAAATATTAGACTTTCAGAAAACTGGACAGACAGATGCCTGGGAGCACAGGGCTTCGGATGAGGCACATGCCCTTACATTTGGAGATGGATCTGCTTTCCCATGCTGCTCGTCTTTTCCATTTTCACTGGGCTGTGCCACGTGGGATGCTCTGCCTTCAATGAAGGCAATGTAGTCTTTGTAGGAGCACAGTGGGCCTGCCAGGATGCCCATGAAGTTGCAGGTATAACTTACATACTCCAGGAGACTTGGCATGCGCCTGCAAGGAGGAGACACGCGTGTGAGCTGTGGCAGAGGCTTTCAGGGTGATCCACTGAAACGTCAGTCATGGGTTCACCACCTTCGCCATTTCCCAAATAAAAGATGTCTTAGTTTTCATTTGTATCCATGTAAGATTTCGGGAGGCTGGGGCAGAGAATTCTCAACAGAATTTTTGGACAGGTGGGCTGCTTAGTTTTAACTTTCAACTTGACACAACCTACACTCACCTGGGGAGAGAATCTTGATGAAGAATTTTGTAGATCGGCATGGCCTGTGAGGGATCAATTTGACTGTTTATGTAGGAAGACGTAGCCCACTGTTCCCTAGGAAGGGAATCCTGGACGAAGCAAGTCAGAAGGAAGCTAGCTGAGAGAAGGGCTCTGCCTTTATTTATGTCTCCCTGCTGTTTACTGTGGAATGATAGCTGCTTTTAGTTCCTGCTGCTGTGACTACTATGATGATCTGTGTCCTGGTTGGTTTTTCTTTTGTCCATGTGACACAAGCTAGAGTTACCTGAGAAGAGGGAACTACAGTTGAAAGCACTCTTCCATAAGACTGATCTGTTGGCAATCCAATGGGACATTTTCTTAGTTAGGGATTGATATGGGAGGACCCAGCCCCTCGTGGTCAGTGCTATCCGTAGGCAGGTAGTCCTGGAGCAGGCTAAGCAAACCAGGAGGAACAAGGAGGTAAGCAGCCCTCCTCCACAGCCTCCACATCAGCTCCTGCCTCCAGATTCTGGCCTTGTGTTCCTGTCTAGATTTCCTCAGTGATGGAGTGTGGCCTGAGAGCTGTAAGCCGAAACACGTTGCTTTGGCCATGGTGTTTTATCATAGCGATAGAAACCCTAACTGAGACAAACCACAATTTGGAATTATAAGCAAAATAACCCCCCTCTCCCCTAACTGGCTTTTTGTTGAGATCTTGTATAGCAATTGAAAAGAAGCTAGTCGAGAGTTCTCAGAAAGGTGTTTACAGGCAACTACAGAGGGCCTTCCATTAGACTCCTCATTAAGGAAAGAAACCTAAGAGGACCATGGTGCGGCATAAGGAATCATCTCTCACAGCACATGTGCTCATTTGACAAATGCATGCTGCATGCCAATCATGTGGACAACAGGCTCCTGGGTCTGCAGACAGAGCAGTCAGCAGGTGGAATCCTGCATGTATGGAGCTTATAGACCAGTGTGTGTATGTGTGTGTGTGTGTGTGTGTATCAGACTAAAATAGACTATGTATAAAATAAGATATATGTACATTTATATGCAATCTTCAGAGATGCTAAATGCCGCAGGGAAAGGGGTCTCTCGTTACATGAAGTCAAAGAAGCCTCTTTGGTAAAGCAGACTAAACACAAGTGAGAGCTGTAGAAACCCAGGCATTGAGGAGTGATGAGGACACAGGTGGAACACACACAGTGACAGCCAGCTTGACAAGACAAGGAAGACAGAACAGGAGATAAGCCTGCTAACTGAGGTAAGATCACACGGGGCCTGCCTTCCAAGCCACAGAAGAAACTGAGATCATGCTGAAGGAGACAGAAAACTAGTCAGGTTTTAAAGGCCAGGTTTCCAAAGCACCTCTCTGGCCCTGTGTGTGCACACAGTGGAGGCACAAAGACCAGGCAGGGGACTGTAGCAGATGACAACAGCTTGGAGGTGTTTGGAACAGCATGGCATGTGGCTTCTGACAGTGCACCTGTGGAGTTAGGTGATGGATTAGTTGTGGGAGCCAAGAGAAACAGGAGAAAAAGGGCCGGGTGGTGGTGGTGCACGCCTTTAATCCCAGCACTCAGGAGGCAGAGGCAGGCGGATTTCTGAGTTCGAGGCCAGCCTGGTCTACAGAGTGAGTTCCAGGACAACCAGGGCTATACAGAGAAACCCTGTCTCAAAAAAAAGAGAAAGAAACAGGAGAAAAAGATGTCTCCAAACCATTGTGATTCCTTTGCCTCAAGGCCTGTCCAAATGGCTCACAGTATGTACAGTTTAGTGGGCAGTCCAGTTCATCGACTGAAGATCAAAGAGCAGCTACGCCTGGGCATAGTAAACAGGCCCCGGGGAAGCGGAGTCCTTCTTCCCTCTCGGCATACCATGAACAGTCTCTTTGGAAAATATTCTGTGGACAAAGATGTGAAGCAAGCACCCCCATATATGAGGGATTATTGTTATGTATATGGGACATATAGATCAACACAGCACTTTCCATTCTGACTGGAAACGCCATCTATTCTTTTTCTCTGTCTGTCTGTCTGTTATTTATCTATTTATTTATCTATTTATTTATTTATTTTTGTGGTAGTTGGTACTCGTATTTGTGTTTTGTTTTAATGTGGTTTTAGAAATTATTTATTTATTTAATTGTGTGCACGTGTGTCTTTTTTTAACTAATTTATTTTTGTCTATATGAGTACACTGTAGCTGTCTTCAGACACACCAGAAGAGGACATCAGATTTCACTACAGATGATTGTGAGCCACCATGTGGTTGCCAGGAATTGAACTCAGAACCTCTGGAAGAGCAGTCAGTGCTCTTAACTGCTGAGCCATGTCTCCAGTCCCACATGTGTGTCCTTATAGAGTGTTTTCATAATTATCTTTATAAGTAACTACAGAGGGTTTGAATTAATGAAATGAATTAATGTATACCATAGCCATGCAGGAGCCAGAGTATGCCAGGAGAGTGTCAGATCCTCTGGAACTGCAGTTACAGGCAGTTGTGGGCTACCACGTGGATGCAGAGAACTGAACCTGGGCCCTTTGCAAGAGCAGTAAATGCTCTTAACTGCTGAGCCATCTCTCCAGCCCACTTTAGTTCTTTGAGACAGTCTCACTCTGTGGTTCAGGTTGGCCTTGAACTCCTAACAGTCCTTTTACTTCAGCCTCCTGGGGGTTAGGATCACAGGCGTAAACCACCACGCCCGACCACCTTCTTTTTTCTTTTTAAAGTTTCAAGCCGGGGCCTCATTATGTATCCAGAGCTAGCCCGTAGCTAACTTACATTTTCTGTCCCTATCTCTGTCTCATCTCTTGTTTTTGTATTGAGTCAGGGTCGAGAGTTGCCCAGGTGATCCTCAAACTCAGCTGCATGGCTGGCTGAACATGACCTGATCCCTGTGCTTCCAGCTCCTACGTGCTGAGATCACAGGCAGACTCCATAGCGCCCACGAGAGAAGATTCTTTTCCACCACAAAATTCACTGAAGAAAGTTTTGGCTCAACCGTCAAAAGAATCCTGTGAAGTGCTGGAACCACCCACTGTAATACTTATCACACGAGACACTTGCTGATTTGGTCTGTCCCAGCACCAACTGTGTGTTGCCTTAGGTCAGGCAGCCTTAGCCTCACTCACTGAGGGTCCAGTACTTCCTTGGTACAGAGCACTGTCCTGCACAAGAAGATGTTTGCCCTTAACCTACTTGATGTCAGCCTTTCCGGGATCCCAAATCCACAAATATCTCCATACATGCTCAAATGTCTCCTGGCCATTCAGAGACGGGGAACACACCGATAAACAGACAAGGCTCTCAAGATTAGGACCTTACACTGGGGCAGGATGAAACCCAGCAGAGCAGGGCAGGGCAGAGGGCTAGGAGGGTGGGGTTTTAGATGGGAGGTGGGTATAGTTAAAGAGGAGACACTGGGTGTGGTGGAACACACCTACATCCTAGTCCTAGGGAGGGATGCAGAAGGATGGAAGTTTGAAGTCAGCCTCACCTACAAAAAGGAACCTTGTTCTCCCACCCTAGGACGAGACAAGGAGTGTGTAAACTGAGGCAAGAGTGTGGAGCTCTGGGCTCCATTCTGAAGAGGATGCTGTGGTCGGAACTTAGAAACTTATGTTACACAGGAAAGCACTGGGGGTTCTTATCAGGGGAGTGAAAAAAAAAAAAAAAACCAAGACCAAAACAATCCAAAGCCTATTCAGAGACTCTCTGGGGATGGGGAGGTGGCTCATTGAGTAAATGTACTTGTGTGTAAAGCAAGAGTTCAAATCTCCCGTATCCATATACAGAGCCGAGTGTGGACACATTCTTACGACACCTGTGTGCAATGAGACCAGTAGCCAAAAACAGGTAGCTCAGGGCAGGGACTCCGGAATCCCTGGCTCCTCACCTCCTCAGAACTAGACAGTCCGTAGCCCTGACTGGGGCAGTACATAGTGGTGGGGCCTAGAACATCAGGCCAGACAATAAATGACTCCTCTGGCTGACACTGGAACTTAAGCTCTTGACTTCCATAGTGAAGTGGGTTAGACTAGCTCCCCAACTTTAAACCATCTCCCAAGTGATTTTAGGGGTTACCTCTTTAAAAGGAGCAATGACACAGTAGCAGCAGAGGCCCCCCAAAAAGAAAAACTGGTTCCTTCTGGTCATGAAAATGAAATCTCTGGCCTAGGAAGAGACCTAACATTCCAAGCTGAAAT
Source organism: Mus caroli (assembly GCF_978045245.1). Lineage (NCBI taxonomy): Eukaryota > Metazoa > Chordata > Mammalia > Rodentia > Muridae > Mus > Mus caroli. The sequence goes on along the minus strand of NW_028227269.1, from coordinate 22,764,354 downwards.
GAAAGAGGTAACCACCGGGGCCAGCCAAACATCACCTGACCAAGGGACCATGCTAGGAAGGCAGGCTCACCATAAGCCGCACTAAAGAGACAGGCAAAATGACGACCCCTTTAAATATTATAGCTCTCCTTCCCAGAACTTCCATCTCTGGCCACTCAGATTCATTTGGGTCTCTGTAGCCTTCTGAGTCAAAGTTCAACTTTTCCTTTTCCCGCTTTGTCTCAGAGGCCAGGCAGAATCTTTTTGCTACTAAGTTTTTCTGGCTTGCACACGTGCATGCACACAGAGGATCGATGGACCCAATGTAGAAATCTGTTACAGAGGACAGGAGAAAACCAAGTGCATTCTGGAAGGCAGCCCCTTAGATCTAGTAGTGGACGGGGGTGTGGTGAGAAGCAGCCTTCCGGAGAGGGCTGAAAGCTTGCTGGACTTGCTAGTCAAACAGACTTGCAGTGAGCAAATGAAGTCTGCTATTTCCCATTCACACCCCAATATTAAATGATACTACTAGCAGACAAGTGGCAGTGGTGGAGAAACACGTGCCAGGGGACAGACAGAAATCAGAGGCTCCATTGTGGACAGACCTATTGCTATCGGGGAGATGAGGGAGTGTGGCTTGTGGGCTTCAAGCCACACCAGAGCATGTGGAAGCACCTGGGGAACACTGAGAAGTTCAGGTCTGAGTTCTGGGGTACAGCAACAGTCAGTCACACAGGAGAAGGGCCGAGGGTTGAGCGGGGAGGCAGAGAAGAAAAGCAAGAGAATGTGGTGTCCAGGAATCCAGTGAGGAGTGATCACCTGAACCAGTGACGCCACTGTGGTTGGTCACCATGCCAACAAAGCTGAAGACTCAGGGCAACCACGAAAGGAAGGAAGCATACATCTGAGCACAGAGTGTGATGGGAGCGTGGTGGCTCGAAGGGGACCCGTGACAATATTATCCTCCTCCCCGAGAAGCTAAGCATGACCTTGCTGAGCAGCAGCAGAAGAAGAAAAAAAAGATCCTGATTAAGGTCAGAGGTGAGAAGAGAGCCCTAGTCTCTATGGGCAGTTCAAATTCAGACGTAGAAAAGGAATATTCTGTTACAGCTTTGGGGAGCTTGGAGGGTTTGTGATTACAGACTGACAGACAGCCAGGAACCCAGGGCCCAGCTGTCCTTGGTAGTGAGTCCCAGCAGATGCCTCGGGCAGCCTTTGTCGGCGTCTTTTTTGCCCCACTACAATGAGTCATTTCCCAGTCTACAGTTCACCTGGGCTGTTCTCAGAGTCAGGCTGAGGTCAACCCAATGAGGTCACACATAGTAACCACGCACTGTGTGGACGGCCGAGGGGAGGCTGTCTTCACGAACAGCTTTCCATCACTGAAGGAAAGGAAATTTAGCTTTCTGAGTATGAGCAAGAGAGTGGTAGGATTTTGGAGAAAGGAGAATATAAAATATTTTCAGAGAGAGAATTAAGGAAATGTAGTCGCTTTGTTGTCGATACGAAGGACCATGGCTTTTTAAATTAAAGGGATTTAATTTTATTTTATATGTATGAGTGTTTTACCCACATGCATGAGTGTACACCAGATGCCCAAATAAGTCAGAAGAGAGTGTCAGATCCCCTGGAACTGGAGCTACAGTTGGTGTCGTGTGGGTGCTGGGGACCAACCTGGTCCTCAGCAAGAGCAGTAACTGCGGAGCCGTTTCTCTAGCCCCAGGGACCACAGTTTTTAAAACAGTAAGAAATCCAAAATGAATACAGGCAGCAAGAATGAGATCTGCACTCGGCTTCCTTCCACCATCCAGGCGGGTGGAGAGCTGGGGTTAACTAGGACGGGCCACTAGCCTGGTGGTTGCCTGAGAGGGGACGAAGAATCCGAGCAGATGCCTGTAAGTGACAGTGTCTGAGGTAGAATGTCCAAGGTCAGGGAAAAGTCAAGAACCAGCCAGACTGCTCGCCAGGGAGTGCATGCAATGGCTCTGTGTTGCTGTTTGGAGACTGGCCACAGAGCAATGGAAAGCCCAGAGAAGATGCACAGAGGGGTCCCAGAGGTCAAAGGATGAACAGTGACACACATCTGGACATCATTTCATTCTTCCGGCAGACATGCATTCCTTAATTCTTAATCTAGAAGCAATTACTCCAAAGGTAAGGAGGGGAGTTCATCGTCATGGTGTTAGGTTGAAATAGACGTGGCCAGGAAACCAAGCCACTCTTCAGGCAGCTCTTCTGGAAGCAGAGCAAAGGAAGATGATGACGAGCTGAGTCCCTCGGATAATAACCAATAACATGTGTGTTACACCTTTGCGCTGTGTTACTCCGCTGGCCCACTCACTGCTGTCAAGTCCCTGTCCGTGGTGGCAGTGACTGTTATCACTACAGTTGCACACACCGCCATCTATCCTTTGAGAGTCTCACAGACACAAAACTCAGTGGACCTCTTGTGTTTCACAGGAGGCACGCACGGTACAGAGGCCCAGGACTTGGCAGAGCCCAGGAGGGATTGCCAGCCTAGCACAGAACAACTTGGTGGCCTGCAGCTGTGTGGAGGGAAGACAGTTACTTTGCATGAGCCAGTGAAACGGTACAAACCAAGGTAGATGTAAAGACACATACCTCACAGCTAATCCCCTCTGCGATGGAGTTAGTTCTTCATCCTTTCGAAACATCCCTGAGAATCAGAAAGAAGCATTTTTGTGAGTCATATTTCCTCTTAAGAATGGCACTTACCCCACTTGAAGTGCACGCTATTCTCCATATCTGGTCCCAAATGAGTGCCTCTTTCTTTCTCATGTTAACACAGATCCAATCACAGCTGACCCATCACGTGGTCCAACCCACCTTGCCCTATAAAGGCTAAACATTACACAGGGCGGAATGAAAATTACTAGTCTGAAGGAAATTATTACCCAATTAGAAAAATCCCCCAAATTAATACATTCTAACTTATAACTGTGTTATCCGTCACAGAAAGTGCTAAAGACACATTAGAATTCCTGGAGGATTTCGACAACTAAACTTCAGTGCCATGAAGAGCCAGTCACTCAGCAAGCAGCGGCGGTGCTGATCTCTACAACGCCATGAATACACACAGAAGCAAACGCATCATCTTGACGCATCGGCTTTGTCTGGTCTCAATCAGGAGGCCATTGCTACAGCCAAACATCAACTTACTGGATCTACATGCTTCGAAAACATGATGAAGAAACACTAAATTCAATTTAAAGCTCCCCCCGCAAAAGAAAAGAAAGAAAAAAGGAAAAAGAAAAACAGAACCAACTTGAAGACAAAGGGAGATTAAATAAAGCAAACAACACTCTTAAAAGGCTTTTGTAAGAATTAGAAAAATAATAACGACAACACTGTCCAAAGACATATATTCCAAGCCATCAAAAGACACTGAGATAAACAGAGACAAAAACCAGGAACAATGAACTATAAAAGAAACACAGACAATCAATTAACAGACAAACTGTTAACTTCATGATTAATTATAAGAACATAATTAGTTAAGAAATGTCTGGGAGGCCAAAGCAGAATGGTGTCAAGTTCAAGACCGGCCAGACTACATCAACCAAAAACAAAAGCTCCAAAAATGTTAAAAGAACAAGCCACCATTATGATCTAGAAGTACACAGAACTTTTGAAAGCCTTTACTTAAACAGCGTGATCTCAACTATACACATGTGAACGATGACACTTGTACATAAGACACAGACGAGAGAATGGCAGCTTCCTTCCGACACTCTGAGGACCGGACTGCACTAGAAAAAGAAGAGACACGGACTGCCTGCTGTGGCCCTCGGTCTAGTAGGGAGAAGGTGTGTGAAAGAACACATGATGTATCTGTACACTGGTAGTGCAAAGACTCAAGAGACATTTCTCTCCCCTCCTCCTAGGCCAGCCACCCCCGCCCCGCCCCGCCCCCAGTCTAATAAAATAATCATCTAAAATTTTTGCCAGGACCATCACAACCTCATGCAAAAAGAAAAAGAAAGAAAGAAAAAAACCCACCTATACTTTCAGTAAGTAGGGAAGGGAAGATAATCCCACAGCTATTTTGGCGGTAATGGGGTCAGCGAGGTGGGTCTGTGGTTAACAGCACTGGCTGCCCTTCTAGAGAAACCAGGCTTAACTCCCAGTACCCTCCTGTCAGCTTACAAATGTCTATAACTAGTCCCAGCGGTTCTGGTGCCCCATCCTGGTTGCTGCAGTCACAGAATGCAGGTGATATAGTCACAAGCCAATTGAACACTTATACGCATAAATAAAAATAAATCTACTTTGAAAAGGCAGAAAAAGGCCTGTGAAAACCATGGAGGTCATGATGACTAGGCAGGTGGTCTGACCCTCAGCGGAGCTCTGCCAGAGCTCTGATTCTTAGCCTCGTCCTCCAAAGGGCATCATGGGAAGGAAACAAAACCCCAGAAATTGCACTGAAAAGGAGAGCACCTCAGGGGACCTCAGGGGCCCACGCCACTTGAGGACAGCTTGATGTCCTTGCTAGACAGACCGGCCCTTTCCAAATGATCTAGGGCTACCTATGGCCTCCTCTGGTGTTCCTCTGGAAGCCTTCCCCCTCCCTCCCTCCTTTCCTGCCTTTTACTGGTAAAAGTGCAGGTTAGCAGTCATCTGTGATGCCATGCGTTGCTACATACAAACTTATTGTTATATCTTATTATTTCTTCGTGAGTAGGAATGTTCATGTCTGGCAGGCCAGAGGTCAATGTCCAGGATCATCTTCCATGCTCTCCCTAGTGTGTGTTTGTTTTGTGGGCTGTTCGTTTGTTTTCTTTGAGACAGGTCTCTAAGTGAGTCTATATACAGCTCACTATTCTGGCTAGACTGGCTACCCAACAAGGCCCCAGGGTCCTCCTGTCTCATGCTCCACTGTCACTGGAGTTACAGTTCTGATCCGCCATGCCAGCTTTTCGTGGGCACTGGAGGTCTAAGTTGGGTCCTCATGCTTTCCCCACTGAGCTGTGTCCCTGGCCCAGTGCATCATTTCTAAGTGTCTGGTGTAGGGCGGGGCTCCTGTGCCAGTGTACCCTGCTATATTGCTCTAGGAGGCTATTCTCATTTTAAACTGCACACCAACCACATTAAATAAATATATAACTCAAAGGAAAGCACCTTTATAGAATAACTTTATCTATACGTACAAGCCCAGCCTCCCTCCTTACTTCAAAATTTGAGTACTCAGAAATAGAATGACTAAAATAAAGATGTTGTTTTTAAGCTAGAATACTAACACTATGGTAAATTAATATAGTTCAGTCTAAGATTCTCCTCATTCTCCCTTACCAGTACAAGCACCCAGCTAAGCTGATAGACTCCCACACGAAGTGCAATCAAGGAAGCCATAGCAAACAAAACCACCAACAACAACAACAAACCTTACCCCACCCCGGACTTGCCAGGAGACATCGTGACCAAACACACTGCCAGGCTGTGCCATCCTTCAGTGCTAAGACCGAAGTAATCTCTTGCACACAACTTAAAACCACAGCCTCAGGGTAAGAGGCTGGATTCTGTAAGGGGAGCAAGATATCTCAGGGCCACACCTAGAAGGGTTCCAAGATAAAACCTCTGCTTCCCGAGGATGCTGGGATGAACACTCACTGGACTGGCAGCTGAGGAGTCCAGACAGGAGAGGTCCAGACCTACTGCCCAGAGTTTACATGACCTGCTGCTGCTGTCCTCGCTAGGGCCTGCCTGCAAGCATGACCCATTGCTGGTGTCCCTGCACCGAGACAAGCGTTCCTTAGGCTGCAAGTGTTTGTGCCTGCATGCTTTAGTCTCAACATTCCCCACCAGGGATTTCCAACTGTGACACTGGCTAGGCACTGGTGTCTGCTTGACCAGCCCCTGGCAAGCACCCGGGCCTCCAGGTCTCCCCCAGGTCTAATGAACTTCCTGGCAGATGTCACATCACATGCTCTCATACTTGCTGCTGGGGAACCAGCGCTGTCCCTGACTTCACTGGGAGGAGACTCTGGGAACCTTGTTCTTGGGTCTTCTAGACAGCACTAAAGACATGTCTGTCAGTCACTGTTTGTCTTCACTGGAATAGAGCTTAGCCAGGCCAAGCTAGCGATGGGCTTAGAGTGCTCGATACAGACAAGGATATCCTCCCTCGTGGGAGTCACCGAGGAATCAAGAGACTAGGAAGGGCCGAAGCCCTGAGGCATAAGGTGGGGGTAGCGGTTCTCCAGGAGGCTATCTGGTAGGGCGAGATGCTTGCTAAAGCTTTTGCCAAGCTAAAGAATGTCAACTCTTCCAACATGGCAAGGCTGATCAAAAACCCTGCTCATTAAATCTATGCCAAAGACCAGATAACAAAATGGGGCTCTGTTCAGTTCTGAGCTTAATATACATTGCTAGCAAGTGCTTCTAGATCTACAGACAGAATGCTATCCTGACCCATGATGTTCCTAGATTCTCCTTCCAGAGCCCGAGGCGGGACCTGTCAGTGTGACACACGAGTCTTAGCACCTAGAGACCTCATTCACAGCACATACTCCGTGACTACAGAACCGGGGTCTGAGAGCTTCTGTCCACATCACCGGATGCAAGAACTACAAGACACACCCCTCTAGTGTGGGTTGGACTATGAACGTGGAGACGAGAGGCCCTGAGCAGATGCAGGAGATGCGGAATATGGGTCTCCTCTGGCCTCTCTACGCCCCGCACATGCTGCAGTCTAGAGGAGCACACGGCCAAGAGATGCTCTGCTTCCTGAAGGGCAGAAAGGAGAGCTGCAGCTAAACACACAGGGATTAAACACGGACCAGTGACGATAAGGAAATCTGTCCCTTCTGTCTGTGGCCCCTTAAATGAAGCAGGTAACTCTGCTTGTCAGCAAAAGGGGAGGGGAAGAAAACTCCTCCTTGCCCTGGAGAACTGCCAAGGCTGTGCCCTGCCCACATGTGGGGACTGGGGGCTTCACGCATGCAGGGACAGACAGAAAGTCCAGGCAGAGTTGTTCCTTAGTGTTCCTCTAAGGAACCCAAGCCAATACCCCAAGGAGTCTTGACTGCTGGCATTTCCTATATTCACTTATTAAATCAGCATGTAAAATTGATGTATGCTTACATTAAAAGTCTATGAATACACATGTGTATATGGCTGTGAACACAGAGAGATAGGTAGGGCAGGAGAAGTATACAGATTTCAATATAAATGTAAGACAAATAAAGTAGGAGTAAAACTTAACTTAGACTATCAGTCCATTATATGGGCCGTAGGACTATTTTGCATTTTATCACTGAACTGAATTTAAAAATCAAGAGAAAATAGAGGGTTTGAGGGTGAAGCATATTTTAATAACCTTAAACAAGTTAACTGTTCTTCCTTCCTTCCCTTCCTCTATAGAGAATAGAGTTAGGGGAGTATCTCGAGCCAAGAATTACTCTAACAGGATTCTTTTCGGTGATGAACAATTAACTTCCAGATTCTTACCGTCGTGAATTTCGTAAGCCAAACTAGTGATCTTCTGCGTAATGATCATCATTGGGCTGTGACGAAACAAAAGTAGATATTTTAAATGGAGAATGTTAGAGCAACATGTACGAAACAGGAAAAAGCCTCAACTCTGCTTACATGGCAATAAAATCCTCAAGTGTAACAAACTCGCAGGGGATTTTTTTTTTTTAAAGATTTAACTACTCGGGGTGTCTCTGTCCTTGGGAAGTATGAGAGAAAAGAAATCAAAGGTTTTTTTTTTTTTCCTCTGTGGTTTTAAAAGGCAAATAAAAGGAGGACTCTATGCTAAAAACAACCTTCTGTGAGCCAGCCTGCTTCAACTTACACATCCTAAGATGAGGGCAGGGACATCAGATATGGCCAGCTTGTGACTAAGTGCCTCCTCCAACCTTCCCCTGGGCCTGCTGCCCAAGGCTGAACAGCAAAGAGAACAGAAGATGCCCCGAGAAAGGGGGATGAGCAGAAATTTAAATAAGTTGGGTGAGAAGTGCAGAGGTGTAGAGCCAAACAGCAAGAGGGAAACAGGAGACAGAAAGGTCAGAAGACCATCGCCATGCTGAAAGCGGGCACGCTAATGCCAGCCACCCAGAACCAAGAAGCCTGGTATCTGTTAAAGAAATGGCAGCATGGCTCCTACATCGTGTAAGATTCTATCTGAATGGCTAACTTGGAGGAAAACCAAACATTGATATAAGGAAACGGCCCTATTACACCTCACCCTCATGGCATCAGCTTTCAGACGGCTATTCAACTTTCTGAAATGCCAACAAGCAGAACCTGTGCTCTGCATGCTGAGAGAGCCAGGAATCTCACTACATCATCCCGGAAAAGTCTCTCAAAAAGGACCACACAGAATCACCCTCATCGGGCAGCCAGGGCCAACTGGTCATGAGAGGTAGAGGCTCAGGCTCCATCCAGTGAAGTTCCAATACTGATTTTCTGTCAGCCACACAGCTAAGAGTGGAGGGGGTGGGGGCTGTCTCCCAGTGTATGCACCCAGCAGAAAGGGTTTGCTTCCACATCTCACTCGAGTCAGATTCACAGCTGTGCCCTTGAAGACTCAAGCTCCAAGGGACAAGGTCAGATGAGGGCTGTTTTCCAATTCCCTGTGCTTAAGAGGGAAGGATTTCTCTTGGCTCCCTTAAAAGCCAATTCTTACAAGTTACCTAGGAAATCATTGCTCAGCTGGCCTAATCCCCCAGGTTGCTCTGCACATAGGCCCGGCTGTCATTTCTGCCTTGCAAGACATCCTTCATGTCCTTCAGGATTATACAAATGCTCTGAGATTTCCATCTCCTTTGGGGAAAGACTCATTGTTCTCACCCTGCCTGATTCTCTTCATAATGAATTACAAAGGCCCATTCAGTTCTAACCTCTAAATCCTGTGCACGCGTAACTAAGACAACCTAATAAAATAATGGCCGGATTTATGTGATACCTACACACTGACACATTCAGCTATGGCTATCAGATATGAGATATGATGCATATCATATATATTATGTCCAAGAGATGTATGTTTGAACGTATGTCCTTATGGTACCCATTGTACATCCACATCCTCCATGTACTTTCTACTCATGAGGTGCAGAGGATGCTGGACCTCCAGACAGGACCATATCCTGGTCTGGGAGGCTGAACAGTGCTCAGGTGAGCAGTTGACTCCTAACAACGACAGGAAGAAGGTGGGAGCAGGTCTCAGTACCAAATTCTGCCCCCACCCCCACCCCATCTGAGCCTCCCGGAGTCACTCTGCAAAGGCAGCGACCAACACTGGTGACCATGGGCCCCATGGGTTGCCTTTGGTTTTTAGTAGTGGCAATCCATTGCCTCTGGCTCAACTGTTCCCAGGAGTACAGTGAACATAAGACTACAACAAAAGAAGACGAAATCAGTACAGACTGCAGAGGGGTGTGTTGTGAAAAAAGATAAGAAAGGATTGCTGGAAATTTCAGAAGAGATGAATGGGTCAAAGAGAGTTAAGGAAGCTGGAGAGGAACAGATTGACAAACTCTACCCAGAGCAAGAGTGAAGCTGGGAGACAGGAGCCTGGGATAGGGAGAGGCAGCCTGGGATAGGGATAGGGAGTCTAGAGTAGGGAGGGAGAGCCTGGGATAGGGAGGGGCAGCCTGGGATAGGGAGGGGGAGCCTGGGATAGGGAGGGGGCAAAAATATGTCAAATATGTCAAAAAACCCACACCCTTTTAGGGCAGAGCCTGCTGCTATACAGAGAAAACACTATTAGGAACCCAACACAGCCCCTCACAGAGTTTTCCTCAACAGCACACTCTTAAGTATCAGTTTCAGAGCAGTTACTGTGACTGACAGGGTGCTTTCACTCTACCTTTATTGACATAAGGGCACTCCCTGATACCTAATCCCTTCCCCTGTCGAAGAATCTGGCATAGCCTGCCAGGCAGGGCAAAGAGTCTCCCATCTGTTCTAGAGCAGGCAGGGAAGCAGTTCCTGGACTCCAAAGGAGGGGTCAGGGCCTAGATGAGACCTGCTCTATCTTCTCTGTGACAACATCACTGTCTCCGTGAAAGACAACTGGGGACGCAGGAAAGAGACTTCCATGACTCTGGTTATTAGAACAGCTTCGGTCAGCACAAAGATACTCCTCTCAGTGAAGGGAAATTTTAAACTTATTTTTATCTTCCACATATGAGTGTCTGTATGTGTGTATGTGCACCACGTGCATGCAGTGCCTGTCAACTAGAAGGGGGTGTCATAAAGTTACATGTGTGCCACCATGTAGATGTTAGGAATTGAACCTGGGTCCTCTGCAAAGCAGCAAGCACTCTTAGACTCTGAGACATCTCCATCCCCTGAACTAAAACATTAAAAAACAAAAGAACAAAGCAACACACACAACCCACTATATTTTCTGATATAAAAAATGATGAGAATGTTTACAATAATAATAATTATTAGTATTAGTATTATTTGTATATAATTATTATTATTATTATTATTATTATTATTATTATTATTATTTGTATATAATTATACAATTCTCTACAAAGAATGAGAGCAGAATAGAATAATTTGGTCCCAAATTCTCAACTGTAGTTGACACTACTAGAAAAGGAAGGTTTAAGATAAAGGAATACTTTTAGCACTGTCTCGTTATCTCTCAGATGTCTGAACTCCAATGATGCTTGTCTATTAATGCCCGAGTAACTACAAGCACCCACTTGGTACCAGGCCATGCTACCTAACAACAGAGGCAAGCTGTTATGTCCCTACACTCAAATCCCCTTTATGCAAACAAGTGTTCTTTATCTATAAGACCTGTGGAGATCAAACAAGCCCCACCTGCCCAACACCAGATGCATTGGTGAGAGCTCAGGCCAGTCTGAGTCACCATTGATTTACTTACTCTCCCGCTCAGAAAGAGAACACTCAATTAACATCCACAAAGCACCAAGCTTTGACTTCACCAGAGACGCGATGAACCACACATTCTTGCTGCCACAGAACTAGAGAATAATGACCAGGTAGATCTACAATCTGCAAGTGCTGCACAAGACAACAGAGAGAGGGATGGGAAACACAGATGAGAGGTAACAGCACCCCAAAGTGACATACGAATGGAGATTCGGCTGCTCCACGGCCTGGGGTAAGGGCATTCCAGGAGGAAAGGAAGCCAAGGTCACAGCCTAGAGAAGAAAGTGTGACTGGCCTTGGAAGAGCAGCAAGGAGACCAGTGTGAGGAGGGGACAGGGCAGAGGCAGGCTTCTCAGGGCTGTGCCTTCCACCAAGAGATAAGGGTTGACTGGGTTTCAGTGGGAACACTTCTCACTCAGTGAAAAGACTGAGCAAAGACCATAAGGTGCAGAAGTGGAGATAAGGGAGCAGGGGAGGTAGACAGAGGAGGTGGGCAGGGAGGTTGACAGGGGAGTGCAGGACCCAAACAAGCCATCTGCAGTGAGTCCCAGGTGTGTTCTAAAGCCAGCGGGGCTTTGATGACAATTTGGTGTAGCTGAGGCAGGGTTTCAGACCAGATGCTACCAAGGTTTCTGACAAGGGTAAGGGACACCAGAGCAACAGGTGAGAGATCCAGGAGCCTACACTGAGTGTGTTTTATGCAAGATGCTGATTAGACAATGGCTTGGAATATGGGGAACAAGCCACCTGGCTATATGGAGCAAAATTCACAAAATGGGCCAGCAACTTGGCTCAGTGGTTACAGGTATCTGCCACCAAGCCTAATGCCCTGAGTTTGGTTCCCAGGTCCCACATGGAGGAGGAGAGAACCAACTCTTGCCATAATCTGTACTTCTCTAACGTGCATGCACATGTACGCACACATGAACATGTGCACACACACACAAATTAACAGAACGTAATTAAAAATTTTAAACCCACAAATCCTGACTGCCCTCTACCGTGGCAGTGGAAGGGGTACTCTTTAATATTTCTCAAGGCAGTTACTGACTCTAATGTGGAAAGGACAATGACAACTGTGTGGATTAAATAACATCACCAGTCCCTTACACAGCACCTGAGACACAGCACAGCCCTCCAAAAGCTGAACCTCTCTCACAGTCATGCAGTCACACTGGCACCTACCAAATACAAAGACTGCTTCAGGCACGAGGTGTTGAAGGGGCACAATAACCAAATGGGAAGTGTGGTTTCTGAAGATGCTTCCTGCCAGGACTAAGATACACAGGTGTGCACAGACATACACACACACACGTGCTCATACACATACACACAACACACACACATACACACACACACATACACACACATGCTCATACACACACACACACACATACACATACACACACGTGCTCACAACACAACACACACACAACACACACACATACACACACACACAACACACACACATACACACACACATAACACATACACACACATCACACACACACACAACACACATACACACGGTTTTGCTTTCCATAGTTTTTATGGTCTCCAGCCAACCACAGTCTGAACACATAAAATGAAAAATTCTGGAAACACTCCCCTGTTTTACATTTTATGCTTCTGTGAGTAGCACCTTGTGGATTCCATTCTGTTCCACTGTGGTCTCAAATCACTATTTCTCCGGCCCACCCTGCTGTAGAAGCCCACCCTGCCCTGTAGAAGCCGTCTCAGCCATCAGCCATCAGAGCAACTGTCGCAGTACCGGAGTGCCTGGGCCTGGGTAGCACTTAACAAGAGCCCTGAAGTGGAAACACAGTGGCTCGGCCATGCCAAAGGGAAGCAGTTTCTTTCTGTGAATGTGCAGGTTAACTGTGGCTAAGTGTACGCAGAAAAACAGTACAAACAGGATTAATTGCCATGATACGTGGAATCCCCTGTGGTTTAAAACAGCTCCCATGGATAAAGGGGAGTTATCGCAGCTACCTTAATGAGTGATATTTGAATAAATGTCTAGAGGACAGAAACTTCAGAGAGCCAAGAGAGAAGACCCCCAATCATTTCCTCTGGGGTTTGAACAAGCAGATGCTCCAAGTCTGAACAAGGGTGCTCCAAACAGGAGGGTAAAGGAAGAAGGCACAGGAGAAGGTGCAGAGGACAGTGGCCTGGATGCTGGCTGGAGCAATTCAGGCAGGGTCTGCAGACCTGAGTGAAGGAGGTATTCCTGATACACGTTCTACCATGCTGCCCCCAGAATCCACTCAGCTCAGGAGGGGCAGAGAACAGGCAACAGAGTCCCCACAGCTCTAGTCTGTTTACTCCTGTGGTGACAAATGTAGGAGCAGCAAGACAGGATGCTTCCTGTAGTCCAATGTAGGTCACAGGCTGGGAGACACTCCCCCAGGAAGAACCCCCAGAGCTGGAGGTGCAAAGTCTCCGGTGGCTGATTATCCCACATCACCCTATTTACACACAGTTACTGGGCACCGTGTGAGGAGGATTATAAAGGACAGCTAGCGGCCTTCATGACTCATTCCACAGAACACAAAAACATGTCTAAAATTAGACTCTGGACTCCAATAAGGCTTCTCAAGATGGGGAGGCAAAAATGGCAATCACACCTGCAGCGTTTAGGCCACGTCTGTCCCTGCCTCTGCTCGAAAAGAACTGGCTTCCACAAAAGCCCTACCAAACGCATTGCGCATGCTCAGTCAGCCTTAGCCAGGGGACACAGGAGACCAGCTGGCAGGCCAACACCCACTCAGCAGCTGATATTATATGCCTCGCTGTAAGACACAGCCTTCGATTTGAATGGGAATTATTCCACACGCACCCCCTTGTGTGTCTGTTTTGCGGTGGACACATTGAGCGATCCTTTTAGCAACACAGATCTAAATTCCAGCGAGAACACGGTTCTTGCCTCCTGCAATTTATTCATTCACAAGAGGCAAGGGCTTTCTTTCCTCTTCACGTCACAAATGCCCAATATAGTTATTTAAAGAAATAAGCCAGGATGTCCCCACTGAGTTATGATCCCACAACTGCTCTTCTGCATATTTTCTGCATTTACTTATTTGGGATGGAGGGCATGTGGATCAGCTTAGAGGCAGCGCATCGGAGATGCATCTCATTCTCCCATGTGGGTCCTGAGAATCAAACCCAGGCCATCAGGCTTGGCAGCAAGCACCTTTACCCACTGAGCCATCTCATTGGCCTTGCTGTGATCTTCTTATTTCTAGTATCTATCCCGATTGCCTAAGCGGTCTCCTTGCTGTCTGAGGGTGATCACTGCTCTCAAGCATTTATTCTTTTGGTTGTACTTCATTGTGAGTTGGCTTTTTAGGGTCTTACTGTACCCTAGCTGGCCTAGAACTTGCTATGTAGACCATGCTGGTCTCAAACCTATGACCACCCTCCTGCCTCTGTGTCCCATTGGGATTGTCATTGGGATTATAAACTTAGTCTACACTCAGCTTCTCTAGGCAAATGACTGCATTAAGGCACCAGTATAACTTGAGAAGAATCAGTAGGTTTGGCTATCTGGGACAAGCATAGTAAGAAATGCCTTTAAGACACATAAAAATAGCTTAGTCAGGAGTCCTACTACCCAAGACTGTATCTGATAACCCAAACCCAGTGACATCACTCACTCAAGGTAACCAGATGCAGGCCTAGAACCCCATGATGTCCCCTGGACAGTATACAAGCAGAGACCAAGAGCAACGCTCCGCACACCTGTAGAGACCCCACCTTGATCTGCCCTGTGGCTAGAGTCTCACCTAGGGTCCTGACTTAAATCAGAGCCTTCTGTTAGATACTGTACCTGACCTTCAGCTGAGATGTGAGCAGACCTGGGTAGACAGGCTTACGACCATAGTTGTGAACTTTGTGTGATGACCCTCAGCACAATAAGATAAAACTTTTGTTATCCACTTTCTTACTGGTAACACTATCTAAATATAGGCAGGCTGTTTCTCAAGTGCAGATCTCTAAGTGAGATTTTACAGCTATCATCATGGCCCAGTCCATTTCATCTCAGACACATTGCTGGACATTTCACAGCTGCTGTTGAAAGAGGCTCTTCTTCTTTTTTTCCTAGTACGTCTTTAAATTATTTCCAACAGAAAGAGATACTAAGCATTTCCGACTTTTCTTGTATCGCGTTTCTAAAGCTGAGGCGAGACCTCACGACTTCAGTGGCTTTCTAACTTTTCTGCAACTAGAAACTTCTAATAATAGGACAGTCTTTTATCATAAGAAATCCCGAACCTAACATTATACAAGCATCTGTACGTATATACACACACACTCACCCACTCTCTCTCACCCTCCCTCTTCCCCCCCTTCACTCTCCCACTTCATCTTAGTTCTTCTAGTCTCATTCAAGAGATGAAAATGTAATTCCTCAGCAAGAGCCCAGGCCTCCCTTTCTTGTGCTTCCTCCAGACACTCACACTTTGAAGAGCAATGACACCTGTCCTAATCTACCGGATGGCCCTTCTTCTACCCCCTGCTGTCCCCTCCCCCTGTCCCTCATCAGGGAGCACTGGCCTATAGGCTGTTCTTTTCTAGGATGTCCACTTTAAAAAGAGGAGAAGGAGAGGGCAGAATGGGGTAAAGGGTCATGGGAAGGGGGTTACCAGGAAGGGGGCAGTGAGCAGGACATAATGTGAAAAGTGAACAGGTGAAAGAAAGAAAGAAAGAAAGAAAGAAAGAAAGAAAGAAAGAAAGAAAGAAAGAAAGAAAGAAAGAAAGAAAGAAAGAGAGAGAGAACAAGTTCTTTGGCTGCGAGCTGCCCGGGGAAGCTTGCTTCACTTAGCTCAATTCTGCATCCAATCTCTATTAGTTTACTACTACTCGTGGTCAAATGCTTCCTCCAGTGGTTAAAAATGATTCTCTTAACTGGGATTATTATAAACAGGTGGTCTACCTTAAAAATGCTACACTGTTTTTTTTTCTATAAACATTTAAAATTATACAGAAATATTTATCAATTTCAACAAAATACTGCTGAAGTCACATCATAAATAACTTTGAAAGAAATCATTACCCTACCCTCTCCCTCCCCGATCTGGCCCATTACTCCCCATCCTCCTTCCTCACAGCCCATGAGGCAGAGGCTCCCTCCCCAATGGACTGTAATGCAAGAATAAACCTTTATGTTAATCCACCGTGAAGGCAGTTGTTTTGACAACAGCCTATGAGTAGCTAGCCTAGAAAGATGTTATGTAAAGGGAGTAGAAACTAGCAAAGGTTTGGAGTAGCAGATAAGGGAGGTGAAACAGTAACAGCTGTGAGGGTCCCGTGAGGTGAGGTCCGAGTCCCAAAGATGTCTACTAATACTGACCCACAAGGGTCTAAAACCTAATCAGTTTGGTTATGTTAAAGTACTAGAGTTAAAAAGAGAGAGAAAGGAACTTCTCTTTATATGGAGTGAATAGAGACACCCAGACTGGAGGATTCAGGGTTCTCACTGCTTGACACCCCTGGGACCTGCAGACAGAACCTGGGTGCTGGGATCCATAGCTCAGGTGAATATTTACTGTCTGGCATGGTCAGCTTTCAGTGGCTATTCTTAGCATGGGTTTGCTTTCTAGAGACTCTGATCGGTTGGTTCATAGCTGGTTCCCAGCCTCACCCCACCATGGTGACAACATGGGAGCTGGGCCACTTCCTCCGATTCACAGTGAGCCCACTATGTGCTGATGCTGTAGGAACATCTGTTGTTTAGAGATGAGCTGCTGCTCTGCTCCCCATCCCTGCACTCCTCTTCCGCCCAGTGTTTCTCTATCTTTCCTCTTTCTTTCTTTCTTTCTTCTTTCTTTCTTTCTTTCTTTCTTTCTTTCTTTCTTTCTTTCTTTCTTTCTTTCTTTCTTCTTTTACATATGTCATCTGTTTTGGCTTGGTTTTGTTTCTTATTTTGGGACACAACCTGCTTTCATTCGAGCTTATTTTTAAAATCAATATAATAAAATCTACCTTACTCTCATAAGGGAGGAAAAGACACTCTATCCTTTAAAATTCTCCCTTTTACAGGTAATTTTTCTCAAATAACTTGGCCAATTTCTATCACCAGAAATATGATTTCTTTTCTAACTTGCTTATCTTCAAATTGTATGTTTTATGCATTTTGATACTTCCCAGATAGCTCAAGACTGGAAAAGGCAACCCCTCTCCTTCAGTGGAGAAACCTACGGGGTGTGAGATAAAGTGTGAAGTGTCCTGATGCCCACCTGAACCCCGCACGGCAGGACCCGTATGGCAGGACCCATGTTTCTTTACAAAGACAGGAGCTGGTACTGCACCTATCTATCTCCCAGAGCTCCTTTGGCTTCCTTACAGGATAAGGGAGCTGCTCAGTGCCAAGGGGGAAATGCATTCTCTCTGAAGAAACAAAAGCCAGAAGTGAGTTCCACTACTCCCTGGAGGGAGGGGAGGAGGGAGGGAAGGAGAGAAAGGAAGGAAAGAGAGGGCTAAATAGAGAGAAAGTACCTGGTGGAGGGGGGTGGCCTTCAATACTTATAAATGCTTGCAAAAATTCCTATTAGATAAAAAACTACTTTCAATCCCACAATGCCATGTTAAGAGTCTAACTGCTCTATATTTAGAACGTTTATATAAGGCAATTTAAAAGCTCAGGTTATCTCTGTGACTTATTCAGTATTACAAATGTTTAACAGCTTTCCATTGGAAGTACTAAATGAAATTATAGTCTGTATTTTTAACCACTATGTTAGAATAGATAAAAGAGGTCACTGAATCAAGTTTTAATCTTACCCTGAAAAATCAGCAGAATATTGTCCATAATCAAAGATATAGACTCTAGTAATCTGACACACTGAGAGGTATCCCAAAGCAAACACAAAGCAACATCTGCAAAACAAAGATAAGCCGCATTAGTGGGGATGCTCATCTTCTTAACGGTACATTGTCAAGAAATGCACTACTTCACATGGTTCAACAATCAAATAGTAAGTCTACCCTACAAATAATGGGTTATGAGAACTCTTTCCTAATATGGGGGACAAACTGAAGATAAAACTGACCACGGCTGCTCTTCAATCTTATTCTGAAAGACAGACAGACACACACACACAAAATTAAGACAAGTGAAAGCCATGAACATAAAAAATGTGATTACTGGTGACAGCTTTAATTTCTCAGTCCCTGCTTCCATATACATTACACGATTCTTAGCTAGATTTCCCCCATTTATGTCATACATGTGTGCATGCTTTTGCATGTGTGCAGACACTAGTGTGTTCGAGTGCTTAGAGACACTAAAATCAGTGCTGGAGTCATCTTCCCCCACCCTTCTTCCTTCCTTCCTCATCGTGGCATGGTCCCTCCATCACATCCACACCTCACACCGATATGGCTAGTCTTGCAAGCCAGCTTGGTCTGGGATTCCCTGCCTGCTGTGGCTGAATTTTAGGTGAGCCAATACCATGCCCACACAGTATTTATGGGTTCTGGGGAATGTGACTTCTGGCCTTATGCTTTCTAGCAATTTAATTTGATTTTTTAAAAATATGCCCTTAGCAGTCTAAAATCATGACCTTTATAGTGAGTAGATGAGGGGCTCTCACCTACAACCAGTTAGTGACTTTAATAAACTTAAAGATGCGAGATGGAACTACAACTAAACACAGTGTGGAAAATAAATTTACTCATCAATGAAAAAAAAAAAAAGAAAGAAAACAAAAACATATCCTAGAGGATGTAACACCACACGGGACAAAGGCTGCAATGGCAGCTCTCACTCTCAGGAAACAGATGCACTACAACCAAAAAGCAGGGCTGGAGAGAGGAAGCTAGGCCTTCATCTCATGGGGAAACAACTCTAGATGGATTAAATAGTCAAATATGAAACCATAACAAGCGGGAATTGTGACTAAATGGTCAGATGCAGCTCTCAAACCGGAGGGTTTTCTAAACACTCGTTCCAGAAGCAATCAAAGGGAAAAGTTATCTTTTTAGCTAAACTTAGTCTTAAGCTTCTCGTGTAGGTGAATGGGTGGCTTTATAACTTACTTCTTTAAAGCTATGAAAACAGGAAAAGGGGTGGGGGGAACTGGGTGTAGTGGCAAGTCCATTTAATGTCAGCTTGCAGGAACAGAAGGCAAATGAGTCTCTGTGAACTCGGAGTTCAGACTGGTCTAACTAGCAAGTTCCAGGACAATCAGGGTTAAATAGAGACCCTGTCTCGAAAGAAAGAAAGAAAGAAAGAAAGAAAGAAAGAAAGAAAGAAAGAAAGAAAGAAAGAAAGAAGAGAAGAGAGGGAAGGAGGGAGGAGTTGAAAAAAAAAGAGAAAAAATTATTGCATGCTAAAGTCAGCACTTATTTGCGATATTATTTCATAAATTCAAGTAGGAGTTGGTACAGGAAGGTTAGCAGTGATAATTAAGCACCACAGTGACAAGTCACAACGCTACACGTGCATTTGCTAAAACGTAAGTGCGGCCTGGTGCCAGTTCTTGGGAGGCTGAGGCCTGTTTTCAAGTTCAGAGGCCCACCTTTACTAGAGAATAAGTTCAAGACCAGCCTGGGCCATTTGGTAAGACACATTTACAAAATAAAGAGTAAAAAAAAAAGTGGCAGGGACCCAGCTCAGCGCAGGGCACTTGCTTACTAAGCATGCGCAAGATCCTGGGCTCGGTATGACTCAGTAAGGAGGAAAAAATAATTCAATGAGGCAAAAATCTCGTAGTACCCTGAGGGAAAAAGACACTTCCTTAACATGAAAAAGTCTAAATTCGGGCTGGGAAGGTTGCTTGCAGGTACCCGGAACTCAGGAGAAATGCCAAGCAGAAAGGCACAGCCTGTAAGCCTGGCAACCAGGGAGACAGAGACAAGAGGCCCTCTGGAGCTCAGTGGACAAGCAGGCTGGCTATCTGACTTAGTGAGTTCCAGATTTTGTGAGGAACTGCATCTCAAAAAGTTAGGCTTCGAAGGCAAACACAACAGACACGGCAGCCTGAGATCTGTCCCCAGAAAAGGTGTAAGAGAGCCAGCTTCACAACAGTGTCCTCTGATTTCCACCCGTGCAGTGTGGCATGACTACCCACCACACAGCTCTCAGACACACGAACAACGGCAACAACAATGTGAAAAAGGAAGACACAAGATATTGACCTCTGGCGTCACATGCACACTCGTGTTTCTGCACACATATATGTACATACCATGCACACACGTGCACACACAGACACACACACACACACACACCTTCTCAGCCCTAAGATAGCAGTGACTCATAAAGGAAGAACAAGCAACCTCAGAAGCACAGCACCAACCTCCCTGTAGATCTGAAGACTCGATAATGATAAATTCTGCTCCCGTTAAATCCATGTCTAACTTTACCATCCCAACTGCAATCCTACCAAGGCTAACCGACTGAACTTCAGGGGCTTCTGGCCAACTAATGAAACACAAGATGCTGAAGCCCTGTCCCATTCTAACACAGGAAAGAATATGCCGTGGGGATTTAGATTGTAGCATTTGTTTCAAAAATAGATCAAAAGATTATCCAAACAAGAGACAGTTGAAAAAGACTCACTGTACAACTGAGTGTCTGATTATAATAACACCAGCAATATTAAACCAGGGGTGAGAGGAATGGGGTTCAGCGAAGTGAGACAATAGCTTGTTTCAGAGACAGTTCCCCAGGGCACACACACACACACACATACACATGAAACACCAACCAGTCAAAATATGAAAAGATCTAAATGTAAAAAGATCACGAAGAGTCATACAACAAGCTAAAAGAGAATACCTGGAGTCACATGTTATTCTCCTGGGTAACCACAGGAGCATAAAATTCACAGATGCCCCGAAGAGTCTCCTACAGGCATACCAGAGAGTTCCATACGACAGATTGCAAAGTATTAGATGATAATATAACATACTAGATTAATGTCCCTAACAGAGAACTCCCAAGCAGTAAGAAACAGATTAAAAATTCAAGTGGAAAATAGATAAGAATGCCAATGAACAAATTATATAAGAAAAAAAAAAGTAACCAATGGCTTATTTAGAAAAATAAATGAGACTCGGTCGAGTGGTCACCAGAGATAACTTGAAACTCAGCAGGATGGAGACTGTGCATGTTCAACACAGATGGGCTAAAACAGTTAACACTCAGGCTACACAGGAGACTCAGCTCTCAACTGGTTTTGCATCTGTTTGTCTATTAGTCAGTCAATTAATCATCTGTCTGTATGTCTGCCTATTGTATGGGAGGATCATGAAAACCACTGTACTGGCTGGTTTTGTGTGTCAACTTGACACAGATGGAGTTATCACAGAGAAAGGAGCTTCAGTTGAGGAAATGCCTCCATGAGATCCAACTGTAAGGCATTTTCTCAATTAGTGATCAAGGGGGAAAGGCCCCTTGTGGGTGGGACCATCCCTGGGCTGGTAGTCTTGGGTTCTATAAGAGAGTAGGCTGAGCAAGCCAGAGGAGGCAAGCCAGTAAAGAACATCCCTCCATGGCCTCTGCATCAGCTCCTGCTCCCTGACCTGTTTGAGTTCCAGTCCTGACTTCCTTTGGTGATGAACAGCAGCATGGAAGTGTAAGCCGAATAAACCCTTTCCTCCCCAACTTGCTTCTTGGTCATGGTGTTTGTGCAGGAATAGAAACCCTGACTAAGACAACCACTGTGGAAGTCTTGAGATTATAGGACACAGCCCTACTCCCAATTTCTTCCCTGTTGAGGCTGCTACCTCAGCATCCTGTCAACTGACCTACACCCCAGCCTGAAGAATGGAATTTCTTAAATCATTTAAGTAGGTATTTTTGCAGCATAGATTAGTGTGTGCATATGTGTGTGTGTGTGTGTATTTATTTCTTTGAACTGACAATCCCACTTTCTTACTTTACTCAGTACACTTAGGACAAAGTTGTGGGTCTGCAGTATAATGGAAATATTACACAATGGTACAATACTAAGCAATTCTACCCAACGCTACATTTAGAGATTTCATTTCCTGCCTAATTAGGGTGGAAGTATTTGTGTGGCAGAAACTGATAAGTAAGATAAATCTGGTCATTAAAATCAAATCATCCATTTTAGCCTTTAAGGAAAAAAATCCATTCAATGTCTGGTTTTATAAATACATTTTTATTTGGCCCTGCCCTGCCCATTTTTGTACCACAATGGCTGTTCTTGTCTTACAGCAGCCATAGAAGCCTAAAATAATTACTATCTCATCTTGTTAGAGAAAACGTTCACTGACCCTAATTTAGGATTAAATTGTAGGTGAAGATAGTAATAATTCAAGTTGTTTTAATTAAAAGAGTCAAGATGTCAGCCATTGTGAAGCAGGACATCACCACCACTATTTCATTAGCATACACATCAGCCAGAGCTCACCTCCGAGTGACATTAGTTCATCAATAACGCAAGCAGCTACTTTACTGACCTGGGTTTAATTACAAATCAATCTGTAGTCAGTGCTGTCAAACCACAGCTGCTTGCAATCACAGGCTAGCTATGAACGTTTCGGCACTACTCAATGACAGCGTCTCATGGGAACTGTGCACACAAAGTTTACAAGGAAGTGTATCAGTCATGTCATTATTTGTAAATTATTTACTACATATCCACCCCATCCATCCATTTTAAAATAAGTACACATGGCATTATCAGCATCTAAAAGGAACTGGTTGATTCCAGCCCCTGATCCAGATACCAACATCCACCTGACACCACCAGGTCCCTCACATAATGGCACAGTAGCTCCACAGAAGCCTCCCTCCTTTCCTGGTACTCTTTAACCATCCTGTAACAGGTTACTTTTGGTGGCCAACACAAGGGAGATAGTATATAAGCAGACTGTGTTTAAGGAATAATTAGTCTGTGTTTGTTCAACATAGACGCCATGTTTTTCTAATGTTTTCTGCCCACAGTGCTGAACCCACAGACGTGGAAACTACAGAGGGAAGGCCAACTGCCTGCTTTCTATACATCGTTCCCAGAAAGCTAGTTAGTTGGGAAACATGGGCTAGTGCTGGTGACCCACATGCACTTCCTCTTGGAAAGTGGCTAATCTAAGGGCAACTTGCTGTGACAACTGAAGACAAAGAATAAATAACTTGTGACCCCTTTTTTTATCGGTTATACTTTCACATGCTGGCTTTGGATATGTTAGGGGAGATGAACTTTATTTCTAAGGTTGGTTATGGTTTAGTTTTTAAACTGACTGTTGGGTAGTTTAAAGTGACATCCATACGTTTCTTTATACAGCTGTACTGTGTTATATGTCTTCCTAGAGAAAAGCAGGGCTGGTGCTAAGCGGGCAGTGTGGCTTCTCTTCAGCCCCGCACACGGGTGTGATGGAGCTCAGAACAAGAGCCTCTGTTCTCCTGGTGTCGCTGGGCTGGTGACGGACTCTGGATAGCCTGGCCTCAAGAAGAAGATCCTAGGTGGGTGTTGGTGGTTTTTTTCCCCTGTTATATGCAACTGATTTACAGTAGTCAAATGCCTGCTGTCACCTTTCCCTTTGAGATAGACTGTAGGAACTGTGTTGGGGAAAGCCTTTGATTTCTCAAGTTCACACATCAGCAGAGAAGGCACACAATCGTATTTTAAACGATCCAGTTAATGTATGAGCACCACTGACTATCTCTCCAAAGAGGAACATAGATGCAAATAAAATTCAGACTAGATTCAAATCAGAGTGCTGTCACACTGCCTGTATGATCTCTCGAGCATGGACTTCTCACTCCGGGCCAGTACCTAGGGACTCTACCCAGAGCTTCTGTCCTCCTAAGACTGATTAGCTGTGAGGAGACATGCAACTCAGACACGTCGATGAAGCATGACAGAGGATTTGGACAGCTTTACCTCATCCCTCAAGTGTGACATCTGCTGCTGGCATATCTGAAAGTACAGCAGCCAATCTTTGCTTATAAGGAGTCAGCCTGGACAGTCAACATGCTGAGGTAGGAAGGCATGAGATTAACTAGAACTTGAGGGTCTGGCACTCCAAAGATGGCATCACTGAATTAGCTAAAGGAAAAGCTCCACTTCTGGCTTTGAGCGATCAGACTTTCTCCACTTTTCTGGTCACAGCACGGTGCACTGAGCTGGGGTTTCTGTTCTTTGCAGCCAACAGCATCCTGGCTCAGGATTCATACTATCAAAATTAAGTTAAGGGGCTGGTGAGCTGGCTCGGTCAGTACAATATTGTGACACAAGTATGACAGGTGGTCAAAATCCAGGTAGAAGTCAGGCGGGGTGGCACGCATCTGTAACTCCAGCACCGGGATGGGAAATAACAAGCTAGTTATTTCTCAACTGAGAAAATGTTCCATATGACCTGACTGCAGGGCATTTTCCTAATTAGTGATTAATAGGGGAAGGCCCAGCACATTGTGGGTGGGGCCATCCCTGGGCTGGTGGTCCTGGGTTCTATAAGAAAGCAAGCTGACTGGCTGGAGAGATGGCTCAGCAGTTAAGAGCACTGACTGTTCTCCCTGAGATCCTGAGTTCAATTCCCAGCAACCACATGGTGGCCCACAACCATCTGTAATGGGATCTGTTGCCCTCTTCCGGGGTGTCTGAAGACAGCTATAGTGTACTCATATACATAAAATAAATCTTAAAAAAAAAAAGCAGGTTGAGCAAATTATGGGGAGCAAGCCAGCAAGTTGCAGCTCTCCATGACCTCTGCACCAGCTCCTGCCTCCAGATTCCTGCCTTCTTTGAGTTCCTGTCCTGGCTTCTTTCAATGATGAACAGTGATGTGGAAGTATAAGCCAATAAGCCCTTTCCTCCTCAACTTTTTGTTGTTGTTGTTCATGGTGTTTCATTGCAGCCATAGAGACCCTAACAAAGACAGCACCCAACACCGAGCTCTGGCTTCATAAGCACATGCATGCACACTCCCTCCCAACCACATATACACAATAGGTCAGTAGCTTCTGAAGCGTGCAAGAACAGAATGCTTTCTTACCACATTTCAGATGTCTATTCATTATAAATAGAAAGTGTTGAGGGGACAACACAGTACTGAAGGACTATGGGAATTAATGAACTGGCAAAGCTGAGGAGGCTGGCATAGAATTTCCAGGTGGAAAGCAGGTTACTGTCATCGTAGGGCTGAAAATCACGGTGGAATGAAAACAGAAAGTCGCAATAGTATTTGTATTATCCTGTGAAATCAAATTGGAGGGACTGCTTACTGAGCTTCTCAAACACAGATCTGAGTAGCAGTCCGTTCATTTTACCTGTGTGATCTTTACAATGCTGCAACCCCTTGGAGACCTGGTTTCATACCTACAGAAGGTAGATGGCTGGGGATTCTGCCTACTCTGACCTCCTTACTGCAACACATGTGCACGATAAACCTGAGCATCCAATACTTGCTTATACTGTTCTTTGTCCCCTTCAGTCCATATTTCCTAGAGCTGTATTTGCTCATGTGATTTCGTTCCAATAGTTTATGTATTCTCTGACAGAAGAAACAGAAACCCTTATCACCTGCTTCCATAACCAAGACCATGTGGTACTGGTGTAAGAAATCCATGTATAGAAAAGTGGACCTGGAAGGGAAGTCATGTACCTGTGGTGCTATAGTTTGTACCTGAAGTGTTCTTCAAAGGCCCCTGTGTTTGCTTTGGGTCCTACAGCATCCATAAGAGGAGAGGGTAGAAGCTTTAAAAGGTGGAGCCCCGCAAGAGGTCTTTGAGAGTGTGCCTTGAAGGAGATAGGGGGACCCTGCAGAGACCCTGGCAATATCTCCTCCCACCTCCTGACAAGCAAACAGCTTTCCTATATCATGTCCCAACACCACAATATGTTTGCCACCTTCCATTTGTTACAGAAACAAAAAGCTGATGGACTATACCATGAATTGTAAACACTGCTTTTCCCCTACTGACGCATTTATAGGACACAAAGCAGGTCATGGCATGAAACTTAAAAACTGAAAAACTGACTTTATCAAAAATTTAAAGTTCTCTCCTGTGAGTCATCACTAAGTAAAAGGAAGGCAGGTCAGAGAATGTAGGAACATATCCACAATTATCTAGCTGACAAAGGGCTGGTAAAACAACATACAGAGTGGATGAACGATAACAAAAGCAACCAACCGTGGAAAGATTTGGATAGAATAACCCCCTAAAATTATATAATTAGACAATTAGCACAAGAAAACATTGCTGGCACAAGTACTAAGGCAAAGCTATAGTGAACATTACAACATAACTGTCAGCATAAAAAGAGGGGACATCACCTATTGTTGGGGAATGGGGTACAGTTCACTGGGGCAACGTGGGATTTCCAATGCCTTTGGTTCTATCCCCAGCACAAGGAATTAAAGCACAGGGAAGCCTCTTTGGGGGCTGGAGAAATGGCTCAGTGGTTAAGAGCACTGGCTGCTCTTCCAGAGGTCCTGAGTTCAATTCCCAGAAACCATATGGCGGCTCACAACCATCTGTAATGGGATAGGATGCCCTCTTCTGGTGTGTCTAAAGTCAGCTAGTGTACTCATATAAATAAAGTAAATTTTTAAGAAAGGAAGGAAGGAAGGAAGGCAGGAAGGCAGGAAGGCAGGAAGGCAGGAAGGAAGGCAGGCAGGCAGGCAGGCAGTCTCTTTGGTCTTTATTTTATCAAAGGAGAAAAGGGACTACCTGCAAATAGAAAAGTTTCCAGACAAGGGGACAAGGAATGGCAATGTGCATGCATGTGTGCGACAGAATATATTACCATCAGAGTAGGTTATTGGCATGAATGAAAGGTCATAATGCAACTTATATGTTGTACAACTAGCATATGCTTGTCTTGTCTTTGCTAGGTGGCTACTGCTGTGATCAAACATGGTCAAAAGCAGGCTGGGGAAGAAGGGGTTTATTTGGCTTACACTTCCATATCTTAGTCCACCACTGAAGGATGGTGCCCTCTTAAATGTTAGGACAGGAACTCAAACGGCAGGAACCTGGAGGCAGGAGCTGATACCGAGGTCACAGAGGAGTGTGCTTACTGGCTTGTTCCCCATGGCTTGCTTCAGCCTGCTTTCTTATAGAACTCAGGATCATCAACCCAAGGACAGCACCACCCCATCAATCACTAGTTAGTTACAAAAATACCCTTCAGGCTTGCCTACAACATGATCTTATGGAGATGTTGTCTCAGTTGAGGTTTCCTCCTCTAAGATGACTTAGCCTCTGTCAAGTTGACACAAAACTGTTCAAGGCAATGCTGATGGTATTCAGAAGAAAAAGCCTTAAATAATGTGTTAATGCAAGCATAAAGCAAGAGGTTCTCCCAAACTCTGTAGTGAAGGACAAGGCTCTTTCTCTCTCTCCCTCTCCCTCTCTCTCTCTCCTCCTCCTCTTCTTTTTCTAACCTCTGGCAACTTCTTACATGGGATTAAAATACTTAATCCCATGCCTTAGCAGTTCTTCTCCTAGATATTTACATAAACATACAAAAACACATCTACAAAAACTTGTATAGGAATGTTTTAGAAGTTTGAATCCCAATAGCTCAAAATTTGAACAGGCTAAGTTCATTAATAAGTGAAATGATGCAGAATTGTAGTATGTTCAAACCACACACTGCTAGCTAGAAAAGAAAGGAATCATTTTTTTTTCTTAGTTATTAAATTTATTTAAGTGTACATGTGTGTGTGCATATATGTGCAGGTCAGAGGACAATTGTGGGCTTGAGTCTTTCCTTCCATCCTATATTATAAATGCAGGTGAAATATTCCATCCTGTAGGGAAAGCTCATTAAGCTCTGAAAGTAAACAACTCAATAATTTCAGGAAGTCCCTGAAACTGACCAGATTCACTAAATAAGCAATAAGGACTGCTGAGAGACACATGGAGAATGCTGGGTGGGTTTGGGTGTTAGAGCTGTCTTTGGTCACTTCTGTTCCTGTAGAGATGCCTCATTCAAATTCCTTTAAGTTACCTCAATAAAACTCATTGGTTCACCACAATAGACTTGGAAAGATCTATCAGTGGTTCCCTATCTGGGACAAATAGACATTTGTTCATGTCTCTCCAGGACTAGTGTCACACAGAATATGACACAGTTTCTATGACATTCTAGATTAGGCAGAGCTACTCTAAGTGATGGAGAATGGGTTGTTGGTTTCAGAGGATGGATGGATTGACTACATGAGGGTATGATGGGGCTTCTTCAGCAAAAGAGAAATGCCCTTTATCTAGGGGTGGGAGGCAGTTAAACAGATCTATATATGCACACCCATACTCCTGGAACAGGTAACTTGCTTTAGATAAACTATACCTAAGTAAAGCAAATTAAAATGACTTGGAAATAATCAAACTCTATTAGGTGCCTCTACAGCCATTCCCAAACTTAAGGTCTAAGGTCCCAGTGTGCTTCTTTTCTCTGTGTCCACCACTTGCCTTCAAGAGAAATTCAACAGTCCCAGGATCTTAAATGCCTACTCCATTATAACAGTGCCCACTTTCTGCCTCTAGCCTGGACATGTCTCAGGCATCCAAGATCAAGACAACCAATTGCCCAACATCTCAACTTGGCTGTCTAATGAGCACTGAACCAGTAACTAAGCATCCTAGTTTACCAGTTTACCAGTTCTCTTCTGCATCCTAGTTTACCAGTTTACCAGTTCTCTTCTCCAAATGAGAGAGGCAGGGGCGGGGTTGATTCATCTTTCAGGGCTTTGTCAGTGCTATGTAAGCAACTACTATCACAGCTTCATCTCCAGCCTCAAAGGTCACTAATGTTTAACTACCAATCCAGGCCCATGCTTTAAATCTCCTCACCTCACATCACTCCTGCCTGCATACACACCTATCTTCAAACCACACCCTGAATTGAGTGCTTTCCTACCTGGCACACGTGCCCACCACAACCATCATAGAATTGGCTAGTCTCTCTTCCTCCATTCTCTCCCCCTGACTGATTGTCCAACAGCACTGGAGGGTGCTTGGAACTTAATCTAACACCTTTCCCCAGCACCTTAGAACTTTGATGATTCTTTAATTACTCCCCAGAAGCTATTTAAAAAACAAAAAACAAAAAACTTTTACTCTGCTTTTAAAAAATGAATGATAAACACTTACATGGATTTTCATTTTTTATTCCAACCAAAGAACACAGAATTGGTATTTTACAGTTTCCCTGTCGGGGCACACATGGTGAGTAGTTGATTTAAAGGATTCATGTGCCCACATGCTATTCCAGATGGGGTCCCCCATTAGGATGATAGAAGACAGATGCTGAACTACTTGCCTCTGTATTCATCAAAGCTGAAAAAACAGTAAACTGAGGGACTGGGGAAACAAGGGACTTGGTACCCACATCAGGTCAGTTGGTAACAGCTAAATCAGGTCTCTGTGGTGACTATAATGAGTCAGAGTTCCCTCTCTGAAGCTTAGGTGGGCTTGGAACTCATTCACTATGTAGCCAGACTGGTCTTGAACTCATGTTGATCCTTTCTCCCTGGTCTCCAAGTACTGGGTGGGATTACAGGTGTGATCCACCATTCTCCATAGGGATTATGAGGTGGGTAAAGCAGGAGGCTTCTGGGACCTCTGAGAGCAGCCTGGCTAATACTCTACCACACATTACCACTCAGACAGAAGCCTGAACTGAAGCATCTGCAGGCAGGCACTGCCAGGTCCGTCGCAGCTCCCAGCTGGTGCAATTTCTGCATTAATTTGTTCCATTCCACCTTAAAGATAATTGTGGTCTTGTGGAATCGCTTCTTGCTGAGCCATGCTGAATCCCGCTTGTCTCCTCTCTCTGTACTCACCAGAGCTGCCCAGTGGAAACAGTGCAGGCAATGGAAGCCAACTCAGCTGAATCTGCTGCTGGCTGACACAAGCCTTCCACACAAGGTCAAGTTTATTCTGCTTGGCGGCTCTAAAGCCTACCGTTCCCCTCTCAGCACACACTCGAACATTCTAGACATGCAATGAGACTAAAGAGACACCTCTAAAGTCGTGTTTCACACTTGCACCTCAAGGCCAGTCCTTTCCAAATCTATTCTGATATGGGCTGTCATTCACTTCTATTTTTAGGACATGATACTTCAAAATAAAACTAGAAACCTCTCAGCCTAGCAAGCTCTTCTACTTCAACTTTTTTCTTTCTTTCTTTTTTTCTTTTTCCTTTCTGAAAACCAGTTTTGCTATGTTGCTCAAATGCCACTTGGACTCGGAGATTCTCCTGCCTCGACCTCACAAGCAGCTGGAACTACACACACAACTCTAATGGCCTTGGAACTGCCTACCCATTTGAAGAGCAGTAAGAATTATCCCCACACTACAAATGAACAAAACTGCCAACACTGATGCAGGGGAGAGTGCAGGAGTAGTGTGGGGATACCTTGGATTTAGCCCCAAATACAGTGAGACAGTTCCTAAAAAACTCAGTAACTGGCAACATCTTAAGGACAGGCCTTTGGGCTGGAGAGACAGCTCCACGGTTAAGAACAGGTGTTGTGGAGTTGGGGATTTAGCTCAGTGGTAGAGTGCTTGCCTAGCAAGTGCAAGGCCCTGGGTTCGGTCCTAGCTCTGGAAAACAAAACAAAACAAAAAAACAAAAACACAGGTGTTGCTCTTGCAAAAGATCCTGTTTGATTCCCAGTACCTATCCAGTAGTTCACAAGCAAACATAACTCCAGTTCTAGGGTTCCCTTCACAGGCATCAAGTGCATATACTGGTGCACAGACACACATGCAAGCAAAACATTCACACATAAACTAAAATGAATATATCTAGAAAATTGCTAAAAAGCAGTTAATGGCAATAATTGGAAATAAGTAGCACCTAAACTGTCTACTTGCCAAAGTGCTAAATATTCACTGTGTAAAATATTTCAATGTAACATATGCTAGAAAAAAAGACAATTTGATGTTCCATATAGGTAAGAACAAGAGAAGAGAACAAGCCACAATAAGTCTAATAAAACCAGAGATCTAGAAAAGAGGCTTGTTTTAAAAGTACCCACGTTTCCTTCTTAAAGAATATGTTCAGTCAAGTCTGTCCGCTTTACTAAATGATCGTGTGCAAGGTAATGTGAAGAACTCTTTTTCCATGTGATAGCATCTGAGAATGTGGCCTCAAGTACATGCTGTGACTCTAAAACCAACACTGCAAAGGGAGCCTGCCTTTTGTGCATTCTCATCCATGCTTTTAGAAAAATCATGTATGCACATAGTTTACAAGCTAAAGTTCACACCTGGCCCATTGTGACAGATGCGGACTGCTCCTACAGCTGGCTCACACTCCCTGAGCAGGAATTCTGCTCTGCCGGCCAACGGTCCATTTCACCTAGTGTTCAAAACCACACAGATCTAAATAAACTGCCTATCTCCACTGGAGTACCAGCCTCTCTGGGATGCCACCACCTGCAAGCAGAGTTTCAGCCACCCTGACATCACCAAGCCTCCCGTGAGTCTACAACCTCCACCCTGATGCTCTTCCACTGGGTTTAGAAGAAAACACAGTATTTGTACTTTTCTATGTAATCTTCTAGACTGCAACAGCAATCTGGCCTTAAAACCACTATCCTAGTATCAAACTTTTGAAATCTCTCTGCTAATCTAGGATGCCATTCTAACAATACATTTACATATCTGGTAAAACTGTAAGAAGTGTAGAATTGAACACGTTTTGTTTTATGCATTGTGTGGTGACACTCTGATGTAGAATCTATACAGGACTCAGTGACTGATGGTTCTCTGCTCATCCACAGGAGAACCAACTCTCCAGGTGTGGTCTCTCAGTACCACGTGCACACTTACATGAATAAACAGGACAACTCTCCGGGCTTGCTCTCTCAGTACCACGTGCACACTTACATGAATAAACAGGACAACTCTCCGGGCTTGCTCTCTCAGTACCACGTGCACATTTACATGAATAAACAGGACAACTCTCCAGGTGTAGTCTCTCAGTAACACATGCACACTTACATGAATAAACAGGACACCTCTCCAGGTGTAGTCTCTCAGTAACACATGCACACTTACATGAATAAACAGGACACCCTTATTTGAAGTTTGAATTCCTCCCCAAAGTTCATTTGTTTTGAGTGTCACTGTAACACAAACACAAACTCATCTTTTACAGGGGGATGAAGAAGACACAGAAGAAAGGACACCCTCCCCTTTAATAACTTGGAATCAAGTCAGACACCACTGATAAGCAGACATGGTGGGCATTGGGGGTCCCTACATCTAAAAGTTGGCCCCCTGGGCCCCATATCCACAGTGTGTTCTATCCAAAATGTCCTTATCGCATGTTGTAATCTGTATTCTCGGATGTTCCTCTTGTGTCCATATCCTCTGCTTGGCTGAGCTCGGCCCAGACCTCAGATGTCTCAGATGTACCAGAGTATCTGGAACGGAGACGGCGTTCTGGTACATGCCTGAACAGACTCGCACACATGAGACTGAGCGCAGGGGTCAGTCAGAAGCAGAACATAGTCAGAGAAACTTCTGGAGATCTGAAAAGGAGAGAAAGGCCCCTTCCAGGATGACAACCAGGCAGCTCCAACAGTGCAGGGGACAGAACAGACAGTGGCCCGGGGAAGCTCAGGGCTTCAAGCTAAGAGCCAGAGACTCATGTGCTCCCGGTGACTTCTACCTCATGACAGCTGGGACCGACCGGCACAGGAAGGAGGCTTAGTTGGCACAATGGCATTCAGGGTTCCTGAAAGTGTTTGCAGGGGAGCACTTGCAAAGATCATCGTGGAAGAAGTACTATGGGAAAGTTTCCAGGAGACTAACAAACATGTACTTGTGCGTATGCTGAATGGTGAGAGACACAAGTCAGAATAGCTCTGCAAGTAGAAGACCAATAGGCTCCAAGGACAAACTTAAAAAAAAAAAAAAAATCTCCAGACTGAAACCAAGGCAAGGTTGCAAGGTTGAAAATCTAGAGTCTGAAGCTAATGTCAGAGACTAACAGGCTAGATTGCACAGTAGCAAAATTACAGTTATGAAGTAGTAACAAAAATCATTTTATTGCTGGAGGTCACCAGAGCATGAGGGGCTGCATTAAAGGGTTACAGCATTAGGAAGGGTGAGAACCCCCCACTTCTCTCACCTTTGAGAGTGTTCTCCTCTGCAATGGTCTCTCTGGTCACTGTCCACTCTTCCCTTTGAGTTTATGGAACACATTTACCTGCTTTCTACCTTATACTCTGCGTGTCTCCTCTGACATCTCTTAATGGAGACCCAAACAGGAGTCTAGTGACATCAATAAAGACGTCAGAACTGGAGTAAAGACATGGCTAGCTGCTGGCTTGACTTCTTACACTCAGCCCTAAGTATTTCCTTTCTTTAAGGCCTTTACCCTGAACAGCAGAGAAGCTGGTCAACTGGATATAAACACTCCCGAGTCTCCCTTACAGGACTCTCAACCTTCAGCTGGCCCCATGGAGGTTTCGTGAGGACACTGCTTCTCCTTCTCCTTCCACAGACTTCAATGGCATCTTCCTGATAGTTAAAACTGAACAATTCCTCTCTTTTCTCCACCTCCTTCTTCAGTCACCGTGGGCCTGCCATAGGGACAGACCCTGTCTGCCTCCCTCTACTCCACATCTGTTCCTCTTATAGCTCTTGGTACGCTCCTTTCCCTGGCATCCTCCCAGAATTCACTTAGTGGCTTCCCAGCCACTAGTCTAACCTTTCCACTGGGAAGCCTCGCCACTCAGAGCAGTGAGAACAGCTTGGCAAAACTTACTTTTCCCTTCAACTCCCTGACAGGCTCCCTATGCACTGAGAACTGCATGGCCCAGCCTCCTCTTAGGCTCACGCTACCACCCTCCTTGTTCATCACACCCCAGCAAGCCTGGTCCTTTCTCAGGTCCCTAAACAGAACACCTGACTCAAGTGTACCCTCTGCATGCCCTCCCCACACATACCCCCAAGGGTTGTTGCCATGGTTCCTTGGACAGCTGACTCATCTCACCCCTCAGCTCTCAAGCCATTTCAAAGACAGCCCCTCCTGGGACCGCTGAAGTGACTTCGCTCAGTTGTTTGCTGGCCCATGGGTCTGTCTTCAACAGTTAATGACACTCCCTTCAACACCAAGTCTGACTGTAGCATCAGAGAGGTGCCTGGATCCTGAACAAGCACTTGCCGACTAAACGAACACACGTGTGCACTCCAGAGTGTTTGAAACTTCTCATCCTGAGAAAGCAAGCCGGTCAGCATTTTGGAGACTGAGACTGGTAAACAGAAGCAGGGATGGAGATGGTCACTGGGCTAGGGGGAAGGATGGAGGTCAGGGAGGCAGGAGAAGAACGCAGAGTACTCACAGGTCCAAGTGCTTCCCACAGCTCAGCAGGAAGCAGAGGACCCAGCAGGGAGAAGCTGCTAGACAGAATAGCCTATCTAGAATACAGAAAGCCTCCTGAGTAAAATCCCTAGAAGCAAGGAGACAACCTGAGAGCTAGCCATTCAAAGGACTATGGTGACTAAACCACTTACCGGACTCATTCTTTCCTGCAGTCTCTTTTATCTATAAACCAGTCTGGGCTGTCCTTTGTGCTAACAGCGTCAACAGCCAATGGCAATCCTTTCAACCTCCCGAAACTCAGCTCTTTTGGGAGAAAATTTATTTTAATTTATCCATGTTTGATTAACTTCCCCTTCTTCTCACATAAAAAAGGAGGCAGACACATTATGCCCTGGCTCATAATATAAGCATATTCCTATGTTAAAAATGTAAGAGAGTTGAAAAAAAAAAAAGAGTTACAAGCTAACTAATGTTACTTGTTTCAAGTCAGAGAGAGTAATGTTCTTGCAACAGGGAACATTTTTATGTGCCAGTAACTAAATTCAAAGGAATAACCAGGCCTTTGCCTGCCAGGGGCCTCAAAGTCTAATGAGAAACCAATAACTTCGGTGTTGCCTGACCACTGAATGCACACCTACGCTTTAAGTCACCTATCAGGCTCCAGTGAAAAGAAAAAGCTGTGTTTAGGTCAGGACAAAAATACCTTCTGATGGGAGCTGGCATACAACCCCAAAGGCCAATGCTCTCTGGGTTCCTTGTAAATTGAGTTTGACACAACCAGGCCTGCTCCTTTACACAATGTCTCTGTCTGCTTCTTCGATTCCATGACAGAGCAGTGGTGACAGGAAACAAGCTGGGACACTCCCGTCTCACCCTCAGCACTAAACTCTAATCAGCTGCTTGTTCTGCCATAAAAAACGGCATTTACTCTCTTACCTGTGATGGCTATTCCTGGTTGTCAACCGGACTTCATCTGGAATTAACTAAGACCCAAAGGCCTGGGCACACCTGTGAGGGATTTTTTTTTTCTTAATTAAATCCTTTGACATGGGAAGGCCCACTTCTAATCTGGATCTCTAGGGTGGAAAGACCCACCTTAACCTAGATCTTTTGAGATGGGCAGATCTGACTTTAATCTAGCCCATACTTTCTGCCGGCAGTCTATATTTAAAAAAACAAAACAAAACAAACAAACAAAAAAAACAAACATGAAAGAAGAAAGCTCACTCTACCTTTTTTAACTCTTAAACATAGGCCTGTGAGTACTCTGCCTTCTTCTCCTGCCTCCCTGACCTCCATCCTTCCCCCTAGCCCAGTGACCATCTCCATCCCTGCCTCTGTTTACCAGTCTCAGTCTCCGAGATGCTGACTGGCTTGCTTTCTCAGGATGAGAAGTTTCAAACACTCTGGAGTGCATACGTGTGTTCGTTTAGTCGGTAAGTGCTTGTTCAGGATCCAGGCACCTCTCTGATGCTACAGTCAGACTTGGTGTTGAAGGGAGTGTCATTAACTGTTGAAGACAGACCCATGGGCCAGCAAACAACTGAGCGAAGTCACTTCAGCGGTCCCAGGAGGGGCTGTCTTTGAAATGGCTTGAGAGCTGAGGGGTGAGATGAGTCAGCTGTCCAAGAAACCATGGCAACAACCCTTGGGGATATGTGAGGGGAGGGCATGCAGAGGGTACACTTGAGTCAGGTATTTTGTTGGGGAACCAAAGAAAGGAGCATGATGACCAAGGACCAGCAGGGCCCTGATGATAGGGGGGCAGTGGTCTAACTCCATTCCTTCACTGGTATTACAGCCCACTTCTTCAGGATTCCAGCGTATACTGAGTACCAGCTGAGACATCCATGCCTCACAGACTGAACAACTAGATTCTTGCACTGCTGGGCTAGCTGGACCATAGCTGGTAAGCCATTCTAATGACTCTCCTTTCTAGATAGACAGATAAGAAGGATTGATATAGATTTGTTATAAGTTCTGTCCCTCAAGAGAACCCTAATACATTACTACCTCACTCATTTAACATCTAAGTTTAGAATTTAATGTGCCTTAAACTTAATGCACATTAAGTGGCCTCTATCTTTTCTCTCACAGCAGGAAGGAGTTTCCACTGGGGCTTTTCTTTTGTCCTCGTTTTTTTTTTTTTTTTTTTTTTTCTGCGGGGTAGACAGAAACCCTTGTCAAATCCACTCAGTTTTACTAGACAAAGGAAATGCAGGAAATGCATAGCTTAAAAATATCAAACAATGAGCTTTGATTACAAAAGCGCTGTGGTGGTGAGGAAAACATACTTGAGCCACCATAAGAAGCCAAGAGGACAATTTCTCTGCATGCCAAAGATTACCTCTTCAGGGAAAAGGCTGAATTGTCATGCCTGCATGTGTGCATACATATGTAGTTATAGATGGTTGTGAATGGATATGCGGATACTGAAAATTTAATCTGGATCCTCTGATGCAGCCAGTGCTCTTAACTGCTGAGCCATCTCTCCAGCCCCAGAAGAGACCTATCTAAATTATGATGGGATAT
This sequence comes from Mus caroli, assembly GCF_978045245.1. Lineage (NCBI taxonomy): Eukaryota > Metazoa > Chordata > Mammalia > Rodentia > Muridae > Mus > Mus caroli. Next base: position 22,727,698 of record NW_028227269.1, on the reverse strand, counting down.
TCCTGGTGTGAGGGGGTCTGTACTGGCTGGTTTTGTGTGTCAACTTGACACAAGCTTGAGTTATCACAGAGAAAGGAGCTTCAGTTGGGGAAGTGCCTCCATGTGATCCAGCTTGCAAGGCATTTTCTCAATGAGTGATCAAGTGGGGGAGGGGGGGCACTGTGGGTGGTGCCATCCCTAGGCTGGTAGTCCTGGGTTCTATAAGAAAGCAAGCTGAGCAAGCCAGGGGAAGCAAGCCAGTAAGGAACATCCCTCCATGGCCTCTGCATCAGCTCCTGCTTCCTGACCTGCTTGAATTCCAGACCTGACTTCCTTTGGTGAGAACAGCAGTGTGGAAACGTAAGCTGAATAAACCCTTTCCTCCCCAGCTTGCTTCTTGATCATGGTGTTTGTACAGGAATAGAAGAAACCCTGACTAAGGCAGGGTCCTCAACTATGTACAGTAGACAAAGATGCTAAGCACTACCTTCCCTCCACCACTACCACAATCTGTGCCTGACTGTGGGTGCGATGTCAAGCTGCTTCAAGCTCCTGCTGCCTTGACTTCTCCATCCCAGTGAACTGTATTCGGAACTGTAAGCTAAAATACATACTTTTACCCTTATATTAATTTGTCATAGAGCATTTTATCATAGCAACAGGAAAAGAAACAAAGATATATGCCATATTACAGCTGTAACTATTGCTTTCATCTTTTGATTTTGAGACAGAGCCTAACTGTGTAGCCCTAGCTAGCCCGGAACTTGCTACACAGACCAGGCTGGCTGGCTTCAGAGTCATGGACAGCCTCCTGCCTCTGCTTCCCTAGTTATTATTTTAGAGCGAGTCTGCTTCTTTTAAAGGCTACTGTACAATAGTCCGCTGTGGCAGCAGCCCAACAGATCTTACATTTACAGTGATTTCAAGAGACCACATGAAAGAGCGGGCGGCCTTGCTGTCTCCACGCGTGTCACCTCGGCTGTGAACAATGAAGGTGGACTACCATTTTTCTCAGGAAGCATCTTGTCAATAAGGAACAAAACTCCGCGCCCGAGGTGTTAAGTAACATCTACATGTTTTGAGTTAATGATCCTCACGGTTCCATTTTTATAAAATTCCACCTCTCCTCAGACTTCAAGTTCTCCTGACTGCCAAGTCTGCTTTACAGCTGCTGTGCGTGAAGTGGTCTGAGCGACGACAGAAACACAATCCTACACAGGCACGAGCTGAGAACAGGGTCCTGGAGCCCCGCTGCTTCCTTCCTCCCTACCTAAACAATTATTGCCATTTTCAGTTGACTCTTTTTGAAGCATCTAAGATCAAACCCGAGGTGTCGGCACCACAGTTACCGTAAACACTGCTGAAAACACCTCTAATTGGAATGGTCCTGTTTTGACAGGACCACTGTGTCGCCACTGCATGTGAGACAACCAGCACAATTTCTTGCGTCATCCCATTTATATTCAGATTTTTTTTGTCTCAAAGTTGTTTTTGTTTTGTCTTAGAGTAAGCATCCAAAGTTGTATGCTGTGACTTTGTTTGAGTTAAATCATTACATTAACAGTTACAGCATACTGATTGTCCTAACGCTACTCGTCCTTCCAAATAATTAGCTGGAATTCTTTTCTTCATAGCAGAACATGCCCTCACCAACTAGGATTATTTGGGCAAACTGAATTATGGATCCTGCCAGTAAGGAGGCTGAGTAAGTAATTATGGAGCTCAAGGCCCGGAAGCCTAAAAGATCTTAGAAGCCTAATACAATAGGCTTTTTATTAAACAGCTTTATTGAGCTAAAGCTGACACATTATACAAATCGCCTCCCAAGTATGCAATTCAATACTTTTCATCAGATGTGTAAAGTCGTGAGAGTTCAGGGCATCTCTGATGCACGCCCACCGACCCTAGTGCTTACCTGTAGACCCTAGGGTTGCCTGCCCATCCCAACCATCCACTGATTACATCCTGTCTCTAGACTTGTCCATCCCAGAGATTTATGACTCAGTAGAACAGTGCAGCATTTGGTCTTTTGTGTCTGGTTTCTTCAGCTTATGCTCCAAAGGCCCTATGTACATTTATTCCTTTATTACAGGATAGCGCTCCGCTATCTGGATGCAGAACACCATGTTTATCCATGCACAGAGTGATGAACATTTGGGTCATTTCCAGCTCCTGGCTCTTTCAAATATATCACCATGTGTAGATATATCCTTCTGTTTCTCTTGAGGAAAAACCACAGCATGAGAATTTCCAGGACATACGGTAAGGTAACTTTTAGAGACCACGAAAATGTTTTACAATGTGACTGTACAAATTTCTAAGCAACGTACAAAGGCTCTAGTGCCCCCATCTCCTCAACAATGCTGGGCCTCGCCATTACAATCCATCCTGCTGCATTTCCACTGATATCACACTGTGATTTCAGCCGCAGCTCCTGACTACTGATGCTCAGCACTGTTTTATTTGGTTATTGGCTAAGAAATGTCTAACCAGCACTTCTGTCTTCTCTTAAATCAAGTCGCTTCAACTGTAAAGGGTCTTTAACAGGGATTTGTTTAGCCAAGATTTTCCCCACTGGTTTGTCTTCATTCTTAAAGATCTCTTTTGAAAAACAACATTTTAAATCCTGAAGTACAGCAAATTTTTTGAGTATTCTTTATCTAAGAAGCTTGGAGCCAGCGTTCTAAGGGGTTCCGGTGTAAGCTGTTACATTTGGGTCTGTGGTAAGCATCAGTTTATATAGAATGCAGGATAGCAGGTTTTTGGCTTTTTGCACATGGGCATCCTCTCATTATCGCATCCCTGGTTTCAAAGACTTTTTTAAAAAGATTTTTTTATTTATTTATGTTTATGAGCACACTGCCACTAACACACCAGAAGAGGGCATTGGATCCAAATTCAGATGGCTGAAGGCCACCATGTGGTTGCTGGGAATTGAATTCATAACCTCTGGAAGAGCAGTCAGTGCTCTTAACCCCTGAGCCATCTCTCCAGGCCCTCAAAGAGCATCTTTTTACCCCTTAACTGCCTCTGGCCCTTCAGTACAAGGGTTCAGTTTTATACTCTCATCTTTTCTAATGATGTGCATGCCTGTCCTCACACGAACCACAAGTGTCCCGATTCCTACATCAGAGTAAGTTGAGAAACTGGGATGTGCAGATCCTTCGTCTGGTGTCCTTTTTCAAATAATTAGGCTGGGTCCTTATTTTGCCACATACCCAGAAACTCTTGACAAGAGTCTTTGTTAGTAACTGCACTGAGGACTGTACTGAACCTACACATCCCTGGATCAACTGAGAAGAATAGCCAGCTGCCAACTTCACAATATACAGTTTTAACAACACAGAGTCTCCCAACTCACAAATATGAAAGACTGTATTTAATCTTTACTCTTTGTAAAGGAGTGGTACTCAACCTATGAGTTGAGATCTCCAAAAGGCCATCGGAAAACACAGAGATTTATACTACAAGTCATAACAGTAGGAAATTACAATTATGAAGCAGCAACAAAGTAATTTATGATTTGGGTCAACACAACAAGAGGAACTGTATTAAAGGGTCACAGCTTTAGGAAGGTTGAGAACCAGTGCTCTAAAGGGAGTTTGCTAGTAGTTTGCAAGTGAGTGTTAAGTTTATTAACTATTTTTATTTATTCTTTTAGATTCTATGTGCATGAAACCATTTTTATGCTTTCATTTTGGAACATTATCGTATATGGAAATATAATTGATTGTATTCTATTGAATTGAATAGAATACAGTTGTAGCCTCACCAGTCTCACTGGGTGAGATTTATCATCTCTGATGTCACTGACATTTGCCCATTAATTTAGCTATGTCCCAGGTCTTCTCTATTCCTCCTTATGGACTTCTTTTGCCATTTGGTACTATGATATTTTCATTTAATCTCTGTTGCTGTGTATGTGTATGAACGCGTGCGTGCACGCATGGATGGATGGATGTATTTGGTGAGACAGGGTCTTACTATACAGCCCAAGATGGTCTCAAACTTACTAGCCTCAAACTAACTATCCTCCTGCCCCAGCTTCTCCAGTGCTAGAATTACACCACAGGCCTGGTTTCCCGCATTTGAGGTTTTTTTGATATACCTTTTCCTTACCTACTTAGTGATAACTGGAAGGACAGTGCATGGCTCTTTCTTCATAATGTATTTTACATTAAGACTGAGTGAATTCTGAAAAAACAAAGTTTGTAACCAATAAGGCCCCCACCCTGTTCCTTTATACTAGCACTGCCGTCTGTACTAGATATTACAATCCTAAGAACACAGCCTATGTCCTTCAACAAAGCTGAGGGAAGAGAGTGCCTGCTTGGTGTCTCTCACCCGGACCTAGTTACATCCATTTGCCTTTCCTGGGTCTCCTCACGCCATCCTGCAGACGCAGCTCACTACATTCTCTTTCAAGCTGAAGGACTTTCTTTAGAACTTCTTGTGGGTCAGATGTTTGTCCTGGAATCTCTTTATCCCATGCGCTCTTTTTGATGGATAACCGTATTGGATGCAGGGGCTGTGACTGGAATTCCTTTCTTCAGCTGTTTTGTATATGTCATTCGCCTTCCCTCTGGCTTCTACTACTTCTGAAGAACTGTTATGCCTTGAATTTCTCTTGCTGATTTCAAAACACTCTACTGGGGGCCAAAGAGATGGCTCATTGGTTAAGAGCACTTGTTGCTCTTCTAGAGGACCAGGGTTCAATTCCCAGCACCACATAGCAGCTCAAAAGTCTAAATCCAGTATGTCTAGCACCCTCACACAGACATATATGTATGTAGGTAAAACCAATGCACATAAAATAAAATAAAAACAAAATACTATAAAATAATTCTAAAATAATAAAATAAAAATAAAATCCTTTGAAATGTTCTATTCTGATGGTCTTAGGATAACTCACATTCACCCTAGCTTGGGTCTCAGATCTGCAGATGACTGCTTTACATTAAAATTAGGAAGTCAGAGACCATTATGTCTTCACATGGATATATCAGATTGACTCTGATTGGTCATTTTCCTTGAGTATCCTATGTCTGTGTTGTAACTGTCTAATCACTCACAAATGGGGCATAGCAGATCACTGCCTTCCACATAATATCAAGTCAGCTCAGGTCTGACCTTACAGGGCTTAAGCCTCCCCCCCTCAGCCAAGAATGTGCGCTGACAGGTCTCTGCGGACTCTCATTTCCCTTCCTCTGTCAGCCTCTGGAGAGGGTTTTCTACTCTCTGCTCCTAATGTAGTCAGAAACAAAGGTGCCATTTGCATGGGCAGCCTGAACTGGACTGGGCGGGACTAGGGTCAAAACTGAGCAATGCTGCCACAGAGCCCTCTGTGTTAACGTCAAAGTCAGCAACTTCGAAGAAATAAATGCTCAGACTGTTGTTTGCTTTTGGTCAAATTCCAGAGTGCAAAATGGTTTTGACAAATTCCAGTTTGCTTTATGGCTGTTTGGAGGTTGGGGAATAAACAGACTGCCTTCTACTCAAATAGATGCCTATCTAACAATTGGAAATGAGTTTTGTAGACCCACATGGAAACACTGTTTCTGTGGGAAGCAAACTAAACTTCCACCATAGTCAGAGACCGGGTCAGAAGCTCCCTGCTCCGGGGAAGGCAAGACGGCATGAACACTGCCAGGCCTCACTGGAGAGCTCAGTGCACACGAAGGTGTCAAATTCTAAACTGCCCCCTCACTATCCTCAGTGAAGCCACGGCACTGAGGCCTTTCTACCGGCTCCTCGGCACTTGTCAATCTGCTGCACCGTGGAAGGAAACGCAGCAACTTCTCTTTGTGTTCTGAAGGAGATCTGAGCGCCACCGACTGACAACTGTGAACAACTGGCCCCACGTTCATGGCACTGTTTGGGGGAGGTTGTGGAACTTTTAGAGCATGGAGCCTTGCTGGAGGAAGTATGCCACAGGGAGGCAGGTTTTTAGAGTTTATAGTCACAGAGTCACACCCCACTTCCAGTTCATGTCTCTCTGTCTCTTTCCTATTCTCATGCCTCCTGCCATGCTTCCCCTACTGTTACCCCACCCATACCCCCACTTCTAGAACCATAAGCTACAATAAACTCTTCCATAAGCCACTTTTGGTCATGAGATTCTATCACAGTAACCAAAAGTAGCGTATACACAGCAGGGTCCACTTTATTGTCTGTTTGCTCACTGTTTTTAATTGACATGTGATTATATGGTATAGTGTGATGTTTTGCTACATGCATATATTATATAATAATCAAAATATTTAACATTAATCACTCATATATTTATCATTTCTCTGTGCTAAGGACATTTAAAAACCTATCTTCTAGCTATGTGGAGGTATACAGTGTCGTCATTAGAACCTACTGCAGGCATCTAACAGCAACTGAACCAATCTCTGCCTAACTCCCCAAATGCACGGGACCCTTTCTAACTCTTGCAGCCCCTGAGAATATCTGTTGTTCCACTGACTTGAGATCATGGAATTTGTCTTTCTGTGCACGATTGCTTAACACGTCTTCTAGATTCATGTGTGTTGGCACAAATGACAGGATTTTATCTTCTCGTGGCTAAATATTACTCTAGTGTGCATACACACTGCATTTTCTTTGCTCATTCATCTGCTGACGGACTCATACTGGTTTCATGGCTTGGCTGCTCTGAATCATGCTTCAGTGAACACAGGAATCTTGTTTCCTTTGGGTATGTACCTAGGAGTGGAATTATGGATCACATGGCAGTTCTATATAAAAATGTTTAGGACTCCAAAAGCACAGTCAACAAGAGCAGAAACAAATGGAGCTACGTCAAAACAAAATAGCTTCTACATGTGCAAGTCAAAGACAGCACACGAGTTCACTGACTGAAGAGAGCGCCACCAAGGGAGTCCACAGAGTGAAGGAAAAGGCAGAACCAGGGACGCTGACAAAGGGAAGACCCAGGACACAAACAAGGACACCCCACACAGGACAGACACTCCATCACTGTGAAACAGACACGGCTAACCTCCAACACTATCTACTCACAGAACAGCTCGGCTCCTTCCCAGACTCTGGATAATCTTATACTACTTAAAACCTCTGCTCTTGTTGGGAAGTCAGAGCTGGCTGGTCATCTGTCCTCCCTATCAGACCAGGTGCTGGCTCAGCGGGAACAAAGAGATCTCAAGGAGTCACAACCACAGTTGTGAGGGATTCTGTTTGTCCTTTTCCAACTCCCTAACCATGCAAATAAGTGATGGGGCTCAGTGACTTCCTGAGCCAGGCAGGTTGACTAGGACATGCAGCCAGTGCCTGCTTTGCCCCCTCCCTTCTTACTCACAGAAGTGAACCAAACCGCCTCGCTGAGTAGCATAATGAAGTCACTTTGTTCTTTACAGAAAATTCCCAAAGTTGCTTTCTGTATGTAAATTAAGTGGGCAGTAGGCATGAAGCAGTCTGCTTTAATCTTTCACACGGTGAAGAATAACAATGTAGCTCACATCAAGACTCCTTATCATCCAGTTAAAGAGTCTCCAGCGCAGCCTCTCCTGGCATGTGACCAGACACGGGGACATCAAAACCCACATCTGACAAGTGTGACGTGGTCTTGAAATGGCTGAGAAACAGAATTATTCACAAGGAGCTATCCAGGTTTCAGCCTATATTCTATTTGCTACAAAACCAGGACTCTGGAGAGCATGCCTGGAAAGGGTCTGTCGTCTCCTTTGGACCTCAAGTCCAACAAACCGCATTGCTAGGCCTAAGGCAGGGAAGTCTGTGGCTGTCTGACCCTCAGGAGAGGCACTTTCTCCTTCAACTCCAGCCAACCCACACCATCACACTTCAGGGAAATCCCAGGTAGACAGTAGGGAGAGATACGATCCCAGCAGTCCTATAGAGCTCAAAGGCTTCTTGCATCTGTTTCAGCTCATGATGTAAAGACCAGGACCAAGAGATGGGAAGTGGAAGGCGACACCTGAAGCTAAGCAAGAACTGAGCTGGTTGAAGCCTCTTAGAATCTGGGGCTTGAGACAGAAGATGGTCAGCTCTCGAGCAGTAACTCCACAGGTGTGCTGTGTACCACTATGATACTGTGTACCTCTGTCCAGCGAGGCTCTGAGAATACAACATGGAAGGAGCCTCAGTCTGTGCCACCTGCAGACCAGAGTCTAATGCAGGAGACAAACATACAGGCTTCCAAGTACAAAGCACACCATGGCTGGGGCTCTGGGAAACTCTCTCACTCAATCCCAGTACATACAGTTTTGTACATGCGCGCGTGTGTGTGTGTGTGCGTGTGTGTGTGTGTTACCAGGGACTGAGCACATGGCCTTGCACACACTAAGCAAGCACTCTAACACTAAGCTACATCTCCAAACCCTCCCTCTTTCTTATTTTAAGAGGAGATCCTTGTTTTGTTGTTTGTTTTTGTTTTTGTTTTTTTGAGACAGGGTTTCTCTGTGTATCCTGGCTGCCCTGGAACTCACTCTGTAGACCAGGCTGGCCTCGAACTCAGAAATCCGCCTGCCTCTGCCTCCCGAGTGCTGGGATTAAAGGCCTGCGCCACATTTCCCTATCTGGCCTTAACTTACTACGTAGGTCTCAATAGGCCTTGGACTTTAAAGCCTCCTGCCTCAGACTTCTGCATGCCTGGGGGTTGTAGGTGTGCACCAACTGTTTTCACATTTTAACATCTGTGGAATCAAGAATACCCCTCACAACAACTGCATGTGATCCTTTTTTTTTTTTTTTTTTTTGGTGGTACGTAAAACAATGAAACAATTAAGTCCCATGGTATCCTTCTAGAATCCACTGGTCTTGCCATGTTCCCCATCATCCTGAAGCAGGATGATGGAATGGCCTTTTGAAGCACAATTACAGGGCCAATTAGGTGGCAGCAGCTTGAAGGCCTGGGGTCCCCAATATGTATCCACTATGTGGTACAATTTCTTCAATCAGCAGGATCCACGGGTGCAGAAGGGATGAAGGGGAAGGTGGTTCCACCAACTATCACCCCGAGTATCCCACTACAAAAACTTTAAGTTCTGTTGACCTAGAAGTTTTGGTTCTAAGAGTGGGGAGCAATCCTGCAAGGAGTCACAACAAACATCTCACTGAACTGGGAGCGCAGACAAACCCCTGGCCAATCTGGCCTTCTGATGCCATTAAGCCAACACGCTAAGAAAGGAATAATGGGGTGATTGGTCCAGATTACCAAGGGGAAACCGGACTGCTTCTCCACAAGGGAGGTAAGAAAGATTATGTCTGGAGTGCCAGAGATCCTTCAGCACACTTCTTGGTGCTACCACGTCCTGTGATTAAAAGTCAATAGAAGACTACAACAGCCTAATCCAGGCAGGATGGCAAAGGGTACAGGCCCTTCAGGAATGAAGGTATGAGTCACTCCTCCAGGACAAGAGCCAAGACCTGCTGAGGTGCTTGCAGAGCGTGGAGGGACTACAGTAGTAGAGGAAGGTAGTTATAAATACCAGCTAAGGCCATGCAGTTGCAGGAAGACGATTATAATTGACTTGAGTGTTTCTGTCACATTTTGTTAAGAATGTGTTTGGGCAGATATCTCTATTTCACTTCCGGATTTATTACATAATGTAATAACACCAATTAAAAGAATATCAGTGGTTATCATATTTAAATCCTGAGATACTAAAAGAATGTCTCTCAAGAAACATTGCCACCTCTTCTAAAATGTATAACACACTTGTGGTTTGTACCTGGGGAAGTTTTATCATGCCGGGCAACATTATGACCTGGCTATTGTTTTCATTTGGAAATTAAGCATGCTCTAAGGAGATGTGATTCTGTGTACATTGACAAGGGGTCTAAAACCCAAGCGGATGCATACACCTGGGAGGGAGTTTTCCTAATTATATCTTTTGAAATGGAAGACCCTCCTTGAATCTGGATCTTCTGAGGTGGGAGATACACCTTTAATCTGGGCTACGCCTCCTGCCGACAGACTAAATGAAGGACGAAGTAAAGGAAGCTCCCACTCTGCCTGCTCGCCCTCATCCTCACTGGCAAATCCGTTCCTTCACTGGCCTTAGAGCATATCTCTTTGGCATTCCAGAAGGTAGTGAAGACCAGCAGAGACATCAAGCCTCCTGGACTGAACAATGACTAAACTCTTGGACTTCCCATGGTTAGGCAGCCATTGTTGGGCTAGCTGGACCACAACCTATAAACCACTCTAATAAATAAATCCCACAGACAGACAGACAGACATTCTATCAGCTCTGCTCCTCTAGACAACCCTGACTAATTCAGGGGTCTCATTAGATTCTCAGACAATCCAATGAAAGTAATCTCTATTACTCCCGACTTAACAATGAGGAAACAGGTGACAGGAGCTGGGTAACCTGGATAGTTTGTCGTCACATCAACCAAGGAGGTGAAGGGACTTGACTGAGCTGTGGTGCCACACCACCTGAAAGCAAGGGTTCTCCTGCAGGGTCCATAACACAGGCAGCTTGCCAGTTGTGCAAAGCAGTAATTCACTCCACTAGAGAAGGGAAAGGGCCCTCCAGGGTCAGGCAGACAGGGCTGGGAAAGGACAGCAGGAATTCATGTGGGGGTGGGGTGCCCAGCAAACACAAAGGAGCAGAGTGCGGAACAGTAGGGGGTGTGTGTACAACTACAAACGGTTCATTATGGCTGGTCTGGCAGCAGCCAAGGAGTCAGTGCTATGAACTGAGAGTGCACAGGCAGGCAGGGCAGCCGCAAAGCCTCTGCAAAGCTGCCAACTCAAGAGTCTGAAGCAGGAGAGAGGAGTGATCAGACGGACATTTAGAAAGGCCACCTGGGCAGCAGGGCACAGGACAGGGCAGAGCTGGGACAGCTGACAAGAGGCCAGGTACAAGAACAAAGAGGAGCAATGGTGGCCCAAGGTGTCAGGAGGGAGAGAATAATAGCCAATGCTCACTGCCAGCCTCTGGGGCCTTAGCACATGCTGGGCACTCTCTCAAGTGCTTAGAAATGCCCAGTGCCCAGAATGACCCAAGAGGAAAGTGAAGCCAAGGCAGCTCTGTGATGTGGGGAGAGAGGAGGAGGGTTCATTCCTGTCTCCTAGCCTGGCTCTTGGAGGAGAACAAGGCAGAAAACCAGAGAGCAAAGATGAAGTCCTCTCCTCCGCTCACCCCCACCCCCGGCCCCCGTCCTGGTGCCCCAAGCTGGGATGATAATGGATAGAACAGAAGCAGAGGTTCTTCACCCAGTTAAGTCCTAAAGACAAGACCAGACTCCGAGCAGAGACCACATTCCCAGTTAGCCTCCCTTCCTTGGCTTCTTTCCACCCCGAATCTTTATGCCTCAAGAATTACCCTTTTTTTTTTTTTAAAAGAAAGTTGATGTGTGTACATGTTTATATGACTAGAGGATGTCAAATTTATAGATCACAGAAACTAGAGACTGGTTTTAAAAAACCATCGTGTGGATCACTTGAAAATTTGAAAAAGAAGAAAGAGAAAAAAAAAAAAAAAAACAAAGAAACAAAAGTGTGACAATCTGTATATGCTCGGCCCAAGTAGTGACACTATTAAAAAGTGTGGCCCTGTTGGAGTAGGTGTGTCCTTGTTGGAGTAGGTGTGTCACAGTGGGTCTGGGCTTTAAGACCCTCATCCTAGCTTCCTAGAAGCCAGTATTCTGCTAGCAACCTCCAGATAAAGATGTGGAACTCTCAGCAACTCCTGCACCATGCCTGCCTGGATGCTGCCATGTTCCCGCCTTGATGATAATGGACTGAACCTCTGAACCTGTAGGCCAGCCCCAATTAAATGTTGTCCTTTATAAGAGTTGCCTTGGGATAGGATCAGGGTCTGGTGAAGGGGCTGGAGGCCCCGTGTTGGGCCGGGAAGGTGACAAAAAGAAGCCCCTGAAACAGCCCAAGAAGCAGGCCAAGGAGATGGACGAGGAAGACAAGGCTTTCAAGCAGAAACAAAAGGAGGAACAGAAGAAACTCGAGGAGCTAAAAGCCAAGGCTGCCGGGAAGGGCCCCCTGGCCACAGGTGGAATTAAGAAATCTGGCAAAAAGTAAGCTGTACCTCACATCTGGGGTGATGTTGACCCTCCTCTTCCATTCCTATTTAAACATCTGGATTCCCTGTCATAACATCTTTGCCATGTACTAGCTAGAATGAAATTTTATCCTGAAGCCTGTTGTACATTGTAATAAACTTTTGTTAAAAAAAAAAAAAAGTAAATAATGCATTGGCAAAAAAAAAAAAAAAAAAGAGTTGCTTTGGTCATGGTGTCTGTTCACAGCAGTTAAACCCTAACCAAGAAAAGAAAACATGTTTCTGTCTTTGACAGTATTTTCAGTCAATCATTCCTCATGCCTCCTCCAATTTACCAAGGAAAACCAGAACCCTTGAAACACTTAAGCCTACCAGGGAGTAACTCAGTCACAATAGTTCTGCAGAACTGACATTTTCTGCTTTACAATGTAAGTAGCTACAAAGAAAGAGCATGTGATTTAAACTTTCTGTGTACTTTAGAGCTCTAATGTCTCGGAGAGCTATACAGCAGGTGGACCTTATATTCTACAGTCTAGTAGCAGCTTCTCATCTTTGGTGCTGCAAAAGGAAACTGTTTCCAGCATATGAATAAGGGACAAGATTACAGAAAACTCAGAAAGGCAGAAGGGCCAGATCCAGCCTGGACTTCTGCTATCTCCTTTCTACAGAAGGAGCAGCTCAGGCTGCAACCTTGGGCAAAGGTCAAGGTCAGGAAAAGATAAGCCACCCCACCTCCGGCAGGGCTCTATTTAAACAACTGCTGGGCTTTCATCATGGGAAGTGGATGCTCACATTTCTAATACCCCTTCACCTAAGTGCCAGGCAGGTTTTTAGGTCATTAAATACTTTCTGTCATGTTTCACCCTTCCTTTCACGAGCATTTAAATATGGAGGGTGGAATAAGCTGGCAATAATAAAAAGTCACTATTTTTTTTCCTACACAGATTTGTTTTAAAATTATAGTTCTGGTATGTTTACCAAATCTATATTTATTACAAATTTACTAATCGAGCAAAGCATTTCAAAACTTCTGGACAGTTTTGAATAAACTGTGGAGATCACTGCTATTCAAGGACTTAGTTAAAGATTAAATCTTTTTCGAAGACACCCCAGATGCTGCATTCTCAGGAATCTGATATCAAAAAATGTCACACACAGTATCTCGATGGTATCTGGTTTTCTTTCTTTTTTTTTTTTTTTTTTTTTTTGGTTTTTTGAGACAGGGTTCCTCTGTGTAGCCCTGGCTGTCCTGGAACTCACTCTGTAGACCAGGCTGGCCTTGAACTCAGAAATTCACCTGCCTCTGCCTCCCAAGATTAAAGGCGTGCGCCACCACGCCCGGCTCTGTTTTTCTTTCAAAACATGTATCTGGAAGTTTATGCTAGCTGGTAAGCAAAGAAAAACCTTTTTGTTTAAATAAAAAGTTTCTTTAAGCCAGGCGTGCAGAAAGTGCACCTGTCAGAGGTAGACAAGATGTACCACACCACAAGGGGCGGAGTTATCTCGTAGGCATCTAGTAGGCATCTAGTAACCACAGCCTTCCAATACAACTGCAGTCCTTACCTAAAACTCAAAAGAAAATAATAACCCAGCATCCACACTTACTTTCCTTGAAAACCTTTTCTACTGTTGTGATCAACACCATGACCAGCAGCAAGGAAGGAAAGGGTTTATTGGGTTTATGCTTCCAGGCATTGTTCTTCATCAAAGGAAGTCAAGACAGGCACTTAAGGAGGGCAGGGACCTGGAGGCAGGTGCTGATGCAGAGGCCACAGAGGGTCACTGCTCACTGGCTTGCTCAGCCTGCTTTCTTATAGCACCCAGGACCAGCAGCCCAGAGATGACACCACCCACAATGGGCTGTGCCCTCTCCGTCAATCACTAATTAAGGAAAATGTCCTAGAGCTGGGTCTTATGAAGGCATTTTCTCAATTGAGGCTCCCTCCTCTCAATGAGAATAGCTTAGATGAGGTTGACATAAAACACCAGTCTTATACAAACTGCACTGCATCAAAACAAATAACAGACTTCACTGTCATCATCCATCCATCCATCACAATGCTTGCAGGAGCCTTTTTTTTTTTTTTTTTCCAATATTCAGACATGAATTAGAGACTCTTGGGACAAAGGTACTATTAGTTTCTGGATATACTCAAAGCCCAAAGATTAATCTTTATACTTCATTAACAAGCAGTAGTCACACTTTAGTTATTAGAACTACCTCATTTGTAAGTAATATATGATTATTATTTTCAAGACCAGAAAGTTACCTTGGTGGAATGGGTAAGCCACACCCACATGAAGGGTGTCACTAGTGGGTGACAGTGGCTGAGCTTGGCACAATGCCTGATATATAGCAACTGTGGCAACATGACCTACGAATAGGGAAGTATAAAAAAGAAAAAGAAAACCCACTGGAGAGGTACCTGGAGTTCCTACTGAAACACAGCATTTAGTCAGCGCCAGCTATCCCCAGAGAGCCTGCACTTTCCTTAGAACAGCAAAAGGCTCTTGAATATGGTCCACAGAGAACGCTAAGGAAAATAGAAGTGAGGTCCACTTCCCTTCCCGCCACATGTTATTGTCTCTCACAGGATCCCAGGATTACCCTCAGAGAAGTTAATGTTTTCCCCACAGAGTTACTGCTGAGCCACTAACCACTGCTAATTAGCTTCACGAGGACACATTTTCAAATGGCTGGAGGCTTCTGCCTACCAGATGGCAGCTGGAGGATCACCACTCAGTGTGAGCGCGGTTAGCATAATTCAGATAACATTCTTTATCTAGGAACCCACACTTAAGTGTCTCAATAGCAATGGACCCTGGGACTACCCGACCTTGCGATATCGGCCCTATCAGCTAAAATTGCCTCTCTCCCTCAGCACCACCCCTCCTTGCCAGCCGTGCTCTATGGGGAGCCCCAGGGAGAGCAAACAGCTGGGCCGAGAGCACTCCACTGCACGGCAGGCACCTGACCCCACCAAGCAAGCACTTGGGGCCTTGAGCAGGAGAGGCTCCACACTGCCTAACACTGCCTAGAAGCCTCATAGGTAAACACTAGGAACCAGTACCCAACCCAGACAAAGTACATTCAAAACCAAGCGCTATAAAAGTCCGGTCAGCAGAACAGAATGTAACAGACCATTTCCTTAATGGGCTTTATCTATATGCTCAAGCACAAGAGGAATGCAAAGTCTTCTACAAAAGAGTTCAACTCTGGGGAACCCCAAAGTGAACTGTAGCTCACGGTGGTGAATATTAGAGAATAATACAGAGGTTGGGGGGAACAGGGCTCTCAGTCATGACACCAGTGGACCCCAGAAAAAGACCCAGCCAAACTCTGTAACTGAAGGTGGCCTCTGAAAGCATGTCATCTACAAGTTTAAATGCTGCTTCCTGGTGTTCATATCCTTTTCTCTAATTAAAGCATACCCAGATACCCAGTATATGTATGGCACATCTATGACACAGTACCCCTCAGCTGAGACGCCGAATTCATCCAAGGCCCTGAAAGGTCTAATCCCAAAGTTGGTGAAAATTTGGTAGAGCTGGAATTCAATCCCACACAGTACAGCTCCAAACCCAACATCCATACAATCTACCATCGAGGTCAACTGCTGGACAATCTACCATCGAGGTCAACTGCTGGACAATCTACCATCGAGGTCAACTGCTGGAGGTCAGAGTTTGACTTTGACCTTTTCTGTGTCTTAGTCTGCTGCTGGATTTTTACCACCCACTAAGGAAAGGGATTCTCTCTTAGCTTCTGGAAACTGCAGGACAGTAATGAAGGCTAGCCACACGGGTAGGCACCTCGGTTTCAGGACCGTCTATGGTTTGAATCCGAACGTCCCCCTGGGTTCGTGTTGTTAGCACCTATTCCTCAGAGGTATAGTTTGGGAGGCTGTGGAACCTTTAGGGGGTGGAGCCTGCCTTCCGGAAGCAGGTCACAAAAGGCAGGACTCTGAGGTTGTAATCCTGTTTCTGGGCTCAACCCTGCAGCTTGCTGGCCTGCTTTGATGGGAATACTCTGTCTGTCACACGCTCCTACTACCAGGAACCTGCCTCATCATGATGACCTAAAACCTACCAAATCTGTGAGGCAAAATACATTCTCCCTTAGCTGCTTCTGTAAGATACTGGGGTCCCAGCAGTACAGGGTAG
Source organism: Mus caroli (assembly GCF_978045245.1). NCBI lineage: Eukaryota > Metazoa > Chordata > Mammalia > Rodentia > Muridae > Mus > Mus caroli. Next base: position 22,711,547 of record NW_028227269.1, on the reverse strand, counting down.
CTCTCGAAGGCATCTCCCACAGCACGGAGCCTCACATGCTTGCCCCTTCTCTCCAAATGCGCTCACACTTCTCACATTTTACTCTCTGGGTCATTGGTTTTGTTCACAATCACCAACTTACAAGGAAAACATTCTAACTTCTCGGGACCAATACCCTTCCACGGTCTACCTTTCTGCAGTTTATATTAAGATAATAGCCATTCTCTTCTATTGTTTTCAAAGCTTTGAGACTGTCTTCATGAAGCTGAAAGCAAATTTTTCAGCACAGATTTTTTTTTTTTAAAGTAGAACAAGAAGGGTGTTCTGGTTCGCACACCCATTCACAAAAGCTTATTAAGCACTATTGAAAAGTATATCACAATACCATGGAATCCAACCATGCTGTGTTTCCTTCTGTAGGGAAAAAAGCCTTCCTAAACCCACATGAGTGTGCTGAAGCCCCGATCTCTTCCTTCCATCTTCCATGACCCAGGTGAAGTGGCTCCAGCATCCTTTTCCTCACCCCCAGCCCTGTTCTCTTTCTGGGAAAGAGGAGGAGACATAAATACACCTAGCAGCAGATGGTCCTGAGTGCAATCAAGGAGGCAGCTCTGCTCCTGGGTGGGCTGGAGGCAGAGGACAAGCAGAGGCTCTGCAAGAATCCTGCAGGGCGGGGCCAACATGTAGCCATGAGTCTCTACAGGAGGCAGAGGCTATGGCTGGAGCAAGACTAGGAGGTCAGGAGGACAGGATCTGCTACCAAGCAGAAAACATACTAGTCCACTATCTACTCACTCACTCATTCATTCATTCATTCATTCATTCAGCAGACACTTACTGAGAACCATCTCCCAGGTACTATACCACAACCTGTGACAAGACTTTCCTTATTAAATGGTTTGGCTGAATCTAGCCCAGTTCTGTCTTTGTAAATACGGCTTTACTGGAGCTCAGCACACTCCCATTGCTTCTACATCCTAAGAACAGAGTGTCTGATAGTTGTGAGAAAGGCTTTATGACTCTCAAACCCTAAAGTTCACCACATGGTCTATTGCAGAGACAGCTTGCCAAATCCTACTTTGGAAAATGTTGGCTAAATCCAGCAAAAGCCCAGATCTCCTGATATTAATTAGGAAGAATTACTATCTTAGTTCATAGTGATCTAAAATGTTAGTGTCCAAGAGCCGGTGTTGACACCTAATGTCTACATGAGGATATTTGGAGGTGGGGCTCTGCGTGCGATAATGTCATACAGGAGCCTTATACACAGGTTTTAAACAAGACCTCACAGAGGAGAGCAAGAGCACGCACTATTGCACTTTTGACCTCAGGTCATAGGTAGAAGAGAGCTGAATATGAACCAGGAAGCATTTCTAGGCAGACACACAAAGTCTGCTGCACTTGACCTTAGACTGTCCAACCTCCAGAATTTCAAGAAATAAGTTTCTGCTGTTTTATCAGTCACCAGCATCTGGCATTTTGTCATAGCAGCCTAGACCCACTAGTAATAGAGACCGGCTGCTCTGCTTCTAAACCCTCTCCTGAGTGCCTGTTACCTAGCCCCTCCCCTACAGCACAACTCACCCAACCCCTCCCCCACAACTCACCCTAACCCCTCCCAAAAGTCACCTAACCAACACCCCCCACCCCAACTCCAAAGCCTACATAAAAATACTATCGAAAAAAAAACCACTGGATTCCAGAAAAGTTTTTTTTTTTGTTCTGTGTTTTTAGATGTCTTCACGCATACTAATGTTTCGCCTGCATGTATGTCTGTGCATCAAGTGCATATCTGGTGCCCAAGGTCAGAAAAGGTCATGGGATCCCCTGGAAGTGGAGTTACAGGTGGTTATGAGCCACCATGTGGGTAATGTGAACTGAATCCCAGTCCTTTGCAAAAGCAAGTGCTGTTTTGTTTTGTTTGTTTGTTTTGTTTTGTTTTGTTTTGTTTTTGAGACAGAGTCTTGGCTGATCTGGAACTCCCTCTGTAGACCAGACAGGGCTCCAACTCACAGAGATCCACCTGCCTCTGTCTTACAAGGACTGGCACACATGATTAGAACAAGCACTCTTAGTTAATGGGTTTTGATCCATCTCTTAGGTTCTAATGATAAATATCTAGATATGGATCTGAATGATACAGTATATGAGTGTTTTTAAAAGGAAGCTATAGAAATCAAGTTTATAGTACATTAAAATATTTTAACTGACAGCCGGGCAGTGGTAGCACATGCCTTTAATCCCAGCACTTGAGAGGCAGAGGCAGGCGGATTTCTGAGTTCGAGGCCAGCCTGGTCTACAGAGTTCCAGGACAGCTAGGGCTACACAGAGAAACCCTGTCTCAAAAAAATAAAAAAAAATATTTAACTGACACATGGTAATGTTACATAAAGTGGAACGCTTATATAATGAGTACCTCATAAAAATCACAAGTGTTACACACTCAGAAAAGTACAAAGCTTCCATTGTTAAGGATTTAAACTCTGGTCCTTCAAATAAATATTTAATATTGTTACACACACATAGATACACAAACATACACATATATACACACCCTACTGAATCTATTTATATCATGCAAAACTACACTAAAAAGAAGGAATACATGTTAGCAAGAAGAAAACAAAATCGAAAAGATAAAGTCCTGTGTGCGTGAACTGAAATAGAAGCAACAAAAAAGGAGACCAAAATACACATCTTTCTAATGATTTATCCTCCTACTGTTTGTTTTTAATACTGACAACTCAAAAGGCCAGGCCTCCCGCTAACTCCATCAGCAGTGACAGACCCAGCACCGAGTTCCAGTGCCCACAAGAATGCACGGACAAGTAGCATCTTCTCCCCCAAAAGTTACTGTAGAGGGCAGAGGGCAGCACTACTCATCCTACAGAGCTGCACACCACCACACAGCGCTATCCAGAACTGTCGCAATGATAGAAATGCTCTCTACGTGCACTGGCCAAAACCATCGCTGAACATGACAGACACACAGCTCCCAAGCACCTGAAATGCAGCTGCTACAATCCAAGGACTGACTCTTATTATTACAATTATTTTGTGAGAGGCCCATACATGAAGAATGTTTGCATCCTTTCCACTCCTCCCTCTCCAACTATGCTCCCTCTCAAATTCACGACCTCTTCTTCCATAAGTATTATTGTTACACACTTACACACACACACACACACACACACACACACACACAGATATACATACATACACCCTACTGAATCTATTTATTGTTGCTCATATGTATACGTGTTTAGGTCTGACCCCATCAGACTGAATTGATACTTATTTTATTATTATTATTGTTTGTATTATTATTTGGGTATTTTAGTGTCTTTTGTTTTTTGTTTTGAGGACCTCAAATGTAAAGACCTCATGCCTCAGCTTCAGTGTTGGATAAAGGTGGGTTAAGAATGCATTTTACATGTTCATAAATTTAAACTCACAGAGCTGGAGCTGGTCATGCAAACACACACCTTTAATCCCAGCAGTCAGGAAGGAGGCTGAGGCAGAGGGGTCACTGAGTTCGAGGGCAGCCTGATCTACAGAGTTCCAGGACAGCCAGTGCTACACCGAGAAAGCCTATCTTGAAAAACCAATAAATAAACAGCCACACAAACTTACGGGGCTACATGCAGTTAGCAGCTGCCACCCTGTACAGTACATGCCTGAAGTGTTAAGACACTGACTGCACAGACAACTCCTGCCTTTCAGGACAAGGCATAACTTTTTTTTTTTTTAAAGCTATGAACTGCCTACCATTCCAACACAAAAGCCCATCCCGATTCCCAGCAGCCTAGTCCTCCGTTCCCAGCAATTTCATCTTCTTTTTCCTCCTACCACCCAGGTCAGAAACACAACTTTATTTTTCATCAGTTATGAAGTATCACCCTGAACCTGCTATCTGTCCAAGGCTTTGCACGGGTGTGTAGGGACTGGAGAGATGGCTCAGTGGAGTACTTGCTCTTACAGAGGATCTAGGTTGGGTTCCCAGCACCCACATGGCTATAACTCCAGTTCTACAGGATCCAACACCCTCTTCTGAACCCTGAAGGCACTGCATACATGTGATACACATTCAGACAAGTAGGCACTCACACGTACACATAAATAAAAATAATCTTTTTAAACATTTAAAATAGAGTTATAATGATACAACACTATCAAAATGTTCTTTTTCCTCTTATCCAAATTAAAAGCACACATCTACAGAAGGAGCAGGAAGGCCAGCACGGGGTGTGGAAGGAAAGGAAGCTCACAGCTGTGAAGGTTAATCTTGTCAATTTAATTGAGTTGAGGGACACCCAGGAGATTCACAGAGCACATTTCTAGGTACATCTGTCAGGGCATTTCCAAAAACTGGCCTGTGGGACGGCAAGTCAGAAGGGACCTGCCCTAAATGAGGGCGGCACCATCCAACAAGCTTGCCAGTTTTCCAAAAGAAAAATGTAGAGGGCGTCTTCGTCCTCAGACCTTCCTGAGTGGGTGGTCTGTTGCTGCTGCCCAGAGTGTCAGTACTCCAGAGAGTCAGTGTAGATTCACACCTATGGCTGTCAGGGAGCCCTCCAGTCCTTAAGCCTTAGGCTAGAGCTACATCATTGCTCACTTCTGTTCTCGGGCCTCCCTCTACCTGAACAGAGAATGCTTCTCTGGCTCTTCAGTGTGCCACTGAAGAACTCCGACGGCCACTGAGGGACTACCCAGCGGCAGGCTGTGTAAGCCTCTCTACTAACGCCTCTTGTATACTATACCCTATAGCTCCTGTGCTAGAGAGCCTGACTAATCAATCGACAGCATCTTACAGCTGGAGGACTGACCAATCAAGGCAACCACGGAAGACACAAAATAAAATTAGATTTAGGGAAGTACTAATCAAGTGCCGAGATTCTGATTTCTTATGCAAAACTCCTGGAGCCATGTGTTCTAGGAACTCAGAAATCCAGTCACATACACCATATGCCAAATGTCACTAGCAGGGTTTGCAGGCGGACCCTGTCCTTGGGTTTCTCAAGCGCCTCTTACATGACATGTCTAGCCCAGCTATCTAGCTATTCAGCTGCTGCTAAGCATCTCACAGCTGCTTAAGTCTACATTCACTGACTCAGTAAATACTCATTAAATGTTTACTGCACACCAAACACAGTTTTGGGAGGTCTGGTTACCCCTCAATATGGTCTCTACTTTCAGAATCCCTACTTTGGGCAACTGCTTCTACTACTTCAGTGTTCAAGCCAGGAACAGGGACATTATTTCCTTGCCTCCTTCCCAGAGTTCCCTCTGGTTACTCAGTCCTAAATTTACCTTCTAAATCTCCATCTACTACTTTAGTTCTGTTCTCTACTGCTAATCACCTGTACACTATGCCAATTGTGCTAAACAGGAACAATCCCGCCCTCAAGGGTGTATCTGCTTTTTGTCACAGCTCAGAGTTCTCCTAGTATCTAATGGGTAGGAGCCAGGGGTACTGCTGAACATCCCACACTGCAAGTCCTTCACATCAAAGAACCGCCCATCCTTAAATGTCAGCGCTGACTTGCATAGACAGGAGAGGGACACACACCAAGATTTTATACTGTGTTGCTTCCTTGAGAAATCATCACCCTTCTGGAGTACTGTTGTGTAATAAATGTGACTCTGTTACTACTTTTGATCAGGCTCTATTCAGGTGAAAGGTATTTTTCTATATGAATGCAGTCAATACTCACTGGTGCATGCTCTCCACTCCTGCTATGATCATGATGCAGTAGGAAATCCCACTTTGTACAAGAAAGTGTAAGGCATACCTATAAAAAGTAAGAATGTGTTAGAAGCAGCCACAAACATCACGTTCAAACGCTACAGATGGGAAAGTACATGTGTAACCTAGAACATTTCCCAAACAAACAAAAACAAAACAAAAACAAAAAACAAAAACCTTAAACCCAAAGCCCAAAGGACACTCTTCAAACACCCTGGACAAGGTGCCCCCCACCTCAGGCCAAAGGAGCTAGATAAATAAAACCGAGCCCCAGAAGCCCAGCTCAATGCCTCAGCACTCCACAGAACCTAACCACAGGAAAGCAGTGTGGGGCCATTTGTATCAAGGACTGCCGCCTTCTTCATAAGTCAAGGAACAGTAACTTTAAAAGGAGTAATAAACACAGCTTTCAGAAAAGTTCTGGCAGAACTCCTATTTCCCAACTTCCCCAAGAGCAGCATCTCGGGTTTGTGCTGACCTTCTTAAGTACCATTCACAAAACAAGTTGCTAAAAACACCCAGATCTATTCTCACAGCACAGTGGCTCGAATCTAATGAGCTTCCTTCTAAAAATACAGTAAGTTACTATGATGTGTTTGTAGAACGTCCTGGCTTGCATGGCAGGCCTTTCTAATGTCTCAATACAGGAATCAAGTATTTTAATGGCAAAACTATTTTATATAGTCACTTCATAAATTTCAGGCAAAATATGATATGGACCTCTAGGACTAAACCCAACCCAAACCATTCCTGAGCGCACACACATGTGCTTGTGCATATGTGTGTGTGCACACACACACACACACACACACATACACACTTGCCCTTCTTATGTTTTATTTATTTATTTATTATATGTAAGTACACTGTAGCTGTCCTCACACACTCCAGAAAAGGGAGTCAGATCTCATTATGGATGGTTGTGAGCCACCATGTGGTTGCTGGGATTTGAACTCTGGACCTTCGGAAGAGCAGTCGGGTGCTCTTACCCACTGAGCCATCTCACCAGCCCACACTTGCCCTTCTTTAACTTCCCTTTTTGATGCCATGATTTACAATAAATCTGTGCAATTGTTATGTACAAAATTTTAATAAGGGTCTTAACACATGACTAAAATTGCTTTATCATAGACTATCAATAACAAGAATATGGAAAAATGCTTACACATTTCTATAGATAAGTTACAAATAAAAAGTAGATCCCAAGACAGGTCTGTAGAAGATAGGCCCTTTACCCACTGTACAGGCAAGGCCAGTTTGCATCTCTATAACCACACACTCCACCCATACACGGGTATACACACCACATACATGCCTCCAGAAAACAGCTATGACCTGCAGTGTTGCTACAATCAGAGGGCTATGAGGAGACAGGAGAGCATATATAAGCATAAATGAAAATAGAAGGAAACTTTAAAATAGTGAAATATCATCTTCTTTATCAACATCAGCAGTCCACCTGCAGACCTTTAGGAAAGTCGCCAGAGACTGTTATGCTCTTTGAAGGACTTTAATTCTTAAAGGGCGGAGCAGCACGTCTGAGGATTACTGAAAAAAGTATTCCCTTTTCTGCATAAATTTTCTTGGGACAGGAAGACTTTGAAGTCAACAGTTTTACTTCTCAAACATCGCTCTCGCGCCTTGACGGTCTTCAGGCTCCTGCTTCTGATACGTTTAGCTGCCTGTTGGGTGTAACATTTAGGCAACTACCCACCATGCTAGCCTTTGCTGCTGTGGTAGGTCAGGCTTAGCAACTGAACTCATCTGTTTTGTGGACTGCACAAATGGCAGCAGGTCCCGGCTCTACCCAGTTATCACACTGGGGAGATTCCTCACGCTGCCCCTCACTGAGCTTCGCCTCATCAGTACCTCGTGCACAGAAAGCAAGCTCTAGCCATGTCAGGTTTCCGGGATTATGAAGTAACACATGGGAGGTGTTGGAGGAGCTAATTCCATACTATCGGAAACAAACGGTAACAAAGAGATGGGACAGAGAAATGCCCATCTTGACGCTGACTGGATAACGGTAATACAGTTTGAGCCTCCCTAATACACAAATTTACTCAAAAAAAAAAAAAAAAAGTTTCTTACTTTGGAGCATCCCAGAATGCAGGTTTGTGTATCAGAGACCTTCAACCAGGAAAGCCTATATAAATATTCCAAAGTCAGACAGTTCTGATCCCAGGAGTTTCAGATAAGGAACACTCACCGCGTAACAGACCAGTCCCTGCTCATGCTAACCAGCACTGTCTGGTGCTCCTCTAGGGTGCTCCAGGCCTCAGTGATTAATCTCTGGTTCCATTTTACAGACAAATAAAGCTAAGGAGATTATTAGGGTGCCCAAAGACAGCATTTGCCAATCACTGAGCACCAATACTCCATCCAGGTCTGACTGGCTTCACAATCTAAGCTTTCACTACCCTGTACTTTCCTGGGCAGTTTTGATTACATTTGTTTGTTGTTGTTGCCTGTGCACATGTTTTGTCTATGGTCCTGTGGAAGTCAGAGGACAACATGCAGGGTTCGTTTCTGCACAGAACCATGTGGGTCCCAGGGATCAAACTCAGGAGAACAGGCTTGGCGGCAATCACCTTTACCCACTGAGCCACCTCACAGGTCAACTAATACAGTATAGTCTTATCAAAGATATTTAAGTGAATAATAATTGTTATAAGAAGCTTGTAGGCACTAAGAAAAAAGGGGAAGGGGGCAATTATATTTATGGAGCAAATGTGTCCTCCAAAGGCAAGCTGTAAAAAAAAAAAATATATGCACTTACAAATGCAAATAAACCATAATATTCACCATTAAGTAATTCCAGCTAGCAATCGCTCCCTCTTAACCGAAGAATTATTTAAAATTCTCTCTTAAGAATAAAGAACCCAAATAAGTAAGTATCTCATCACCGTATGTAACTTGAGACTTGACTGGTTAACCTTCAGTTAAAGCCTGGTAACTACGATGCTGTGTTATCAGGTAAAGATTTAACACAGTGAGAGTCCTCAGCAAAGGACTGCAGAGAGACTCGCTCACCCTGCCCCACCCCCACCTTCCCCTGCCCAAGGTGCACATCTGCTTTTCCAGAGCACAAAGCGAAAAGAGTTTCCTAGAGCAACCTGAGCTAGCAATGCCTCCGAGCCTCAGGAAAACATGCTACCCCATATGAAATGCTTAGCTATCGATGAGTGAATGCACACACCGAGATACACTTCAAGATGCTCTAGGATGTGGAGAAAAGATAAAATAAGGGCGGGAGGTTAGTAACTATTGAAGCTGGGTAATGAGCGTGTTACAGTCCATCACGTTAGTCTGTGCTGGAAAAGTCGTGTGATGCTTTAAAAACACACTAGCTCCCCCAAGTCAAAGCAGAAACCTGAGAAAACTGTGATCACATAAACTTGATGTCATCCGAAAAGTAAAAAGGACCATCTAGTTGGGTCTTAAGACAATGGCAAAGTCCCAGCACTTCATACGCCCACCATAGGCAGTCCAGTAACATAACCTAGTAGAGAGCCAGCCAAGGGCAATAATAGGGTAGAGATGGGATAAATTATGCTCAGTTGATTGATTTATGATAGGCATGGATAAATTATTCTTAGTTGATTTTTCATAAAGTCCTACTGCAGTCCTTGCTAGGAGAATACACAAACACCTGAAGACAAGCAAGCATTAGCCTAGGAGGGGCCCCAGCCATCCAGGCTGCCATGGAAACCACACACACAGATCAAGTGAGCACACACTGGACTCAGTCACTGCCTTCTGGGCTCAGACAGGTGCCTTCAGAAGAGCAAGCCCAGAGTCCCCACCTGTGAACGGTGAGCGCTTGAGCTTGCCCATCCAGGAGGGAATGTTTCAAGTCACCAAGAAGCCCTTCCACACAGAAGGGCTTGCCAAAGGTGACTGAGCCCCTTCCTGCCCTGCTTTCCTCTGTCAGACACACCACAGGAGCCAAGCAGCAGCACTGGCAGTGGTTTGAAGTGTAAGCACTCAGGCTAAGCCAGTGAGGCAGGCTGGGCCTAACACACACACACACACACACACACAGAGAGAGAGAGAGAGAGAGAGAGAGAGAGAGAGAGAGAGAAAGAGAGAGAAACTTTTTCTCCACTAAGAACAAACAAAAGCCTCCTGTACTAATGGTACAGGAAGGAGTTAGTCAAACGAGCTTTCCCAGACTTGTCAGAGCCAACGGCACAGAGAAAACCCAAAGGAACAAACAACATAGTAATTTATTGGTTGTCCTAGCATAAAATATTTGCAAGACGAGTGAAAAGAACCACTTAACAATCGATGTCTTTATAAATCCTTCTCATGCCCCTGTTCATAAATTATAAAAAGTAATTCTTCTCTAAGACAAAAATCAAGAGACCCAACTCCCAATCCATCGATTCTTGACTAGAAGATTTTGAAAGATAGCCTGGAGAGAAAACTTTGTAAGTACATTTCCGAACAAACCCCTATATAAGGTATTTCTCTACATACTCAACTCTCAAACATACCTAACAGCATTCATTTAAACATGATCAAAATAATTACTTACCATCCAAAGCAAAAAAATGCAAGATAAAGGCCCAAAAGGGTAGCAACTACGTGTCTGATAAAAGAGCTAGTTTTGCTTGAGTGTAGATAAGTTCGAAACCAAACGGCTGCTAACAAGGCAAAGAGCTGGCACACTACAAAGTTGACCTGTAAAGAAAAATTAAAATTCTGTGTTAGCAATAGACTGGAACTTCAATGTTACATTTAAATTCTAAGGACAAAAAAAATCACAGTTAATATTCTTTTGGTTTACAAAACAAAACAACAACAACAACAAAAAAAAAATCAATCCAATAAATGGTGCGGTTTCCTAAGGAGGAGCTTTAAGTTTGGGGGATGGGTCAGTATCCACTTCCTGCACTGCATCTGGTAGGAGACAGGCGTGCCAAGGTGAGGTCATGTGTGGCAGGCCACCTGGAAGGCAAGCGCCAACGGTGAGGACACTGGGATGGAAAGCACGGGCACTCTATGGTGAAGGGACAGAAAAAACTATTCAGCTCACTCAGGTCTTCACAACTGATAGAAAAGCTCCAAGTTTCCCACAATGCTCAGGGCAGGGTTCTGCTCCCCTGAGTTTCCAGAAGTTGATGAGATGGGGACACAGGACTGTCTGTGGAAGTGGGAGCACACTGGGGCTTCTGGGGTCTAAGCATCACTACTGTGCCTGAGCTAGGGGAGTGGCAAGGGTGACGACAGCAGGTCAGACACAGAGCTCTGGAGGTGTGTTGGGCGAGTATCACTCAGGTTCCCCGGTCTAGCAGGGCTACCATTAAACACCCCACAATGCTCAGAGCCAAGCTCCTCACATGCAGAGGCAAGCCTGAGGCTGCTCTCTCCCTACCAACAGCATGAGAACAAGGGTCTCTTGTGGAACGTAAAGGCTTAAGGGAAGCTACATGATTCCCGAAACTCATTCTGATGAACTGCGCAAGAAAATATTTCTTAGAGCCTGTATATAAAACATCCTCTTCCTGCAGTCACAGACAAGTAGGTTCTTGCCTTGGCTTGTGAGAAGAGCAGCCAGCATTGCTGTCTGTGTCTGAGAGACCGCTGCCCTCTGAAACTAAGTGCAAGACAAACGTCTTTCTGACAGGTTCTAGCCCTTGCTTCTCCTAGAGAGTTTTAACTATGTTTCTGAAAATTAGCCAAAACATTAGAAAAACGTACTTGACGATAAATACTAACATCTATCTATCCACATGCTTCTTAGACTTTAAAAACTTTCAAGTACTCCAATCCTCTCTCCCAAATATCCCTTAATTATGCAAGAAATCTATAGATCGTTTACAACAGGCAAAACACAAGCAATCTGGAAGCATAAGGGCTTAGCCCTATCCCAGAGTAACTAGGATCTAACAGAAAAAGCAAGCGGGCACACGGGAACATTGGCAGACATTAGAGAGCCTTTTAGAAGTTGTACAGGAAATAGGTTTAGAACAAGCTTGAACGGTGAATGTCAAAAGTAGGTGACAAAGGTAGGCAAGGGCCAGTAGTCCCCAACACCACGGAATACTGTCACCCGAGGAGCATTTTCCTCCCCATGGCTCATGCCCGGACTTCACATAGTCACATAGCATAAAGGGAATTGTGATTGTGACAGAAGCACTGTAAGATGAGATTTCAGAGACTTTGTGATCACCTATCCTTAACACATGCACTTTCACACTGAGGACAGGGAGGACAGCCCTTGCTGCCCACAGTCACAATTTTTGACACACAAGACTGTATTTTTTTTAAAAGAATGTCTAGTACAGAGTCCTCTAACCCTGAAGAATGAGAGCCTGTGCTGGCCAATAACGGAAAGAGCAGACTGAGGGAAAAAAAAAAAAAGTAAGGGCAAATGGGTACCTGTAGGGCATGGGGGAGCCTGGCATGGCCACTATGCATAATGTTTAGGCACTTAACTATTAAATACAAAAGACTGGAGATGTTTTAATAAAGAAGGCATTGTAACACACAGACACACACACAAACACACACACACATACACCTCTGCCTTGGAAGGCACAGATCAAGGTGTGTGTAGAGACCATATATAAGGCTGCTTTACAGTCCCCAAGGCCAAGAGAACCTGGTCTTACTAAGACAGTTGGGGTCATGTGGACCAATTGGAGCAACCGATGTCAGGATTGGCTAAGCCATGAGAGCGTGAGAGAAGTCAAGAGTCATTGTGGAAGATGACAACGTCAAGACCAATAGGGACAAGCAGCTTGTGGGGAAATGTGCTATATCTTCTAAATGTGTGGCCATCCCTTCTCACTCAGCAGACATAAAGCTGCTTTACAGAGATGCCAGACATGACCCAAGGCATTTGATGTGGCACCTGGTGCAGGGGCACACAACAGTAAGACCAGCACTCCTAAGGGAGAAGGACTGGGAGTCGTCTGAGGCCAGCTTGGCTACACAATGAGCTCTTGTCTAAAAAAAGAAAAAGAAAAAGAGAAAGAAAGAGAAAAAGAGAGCGAGAGGGAGAGAGAGAGAGAGAGAAAGAGAAAGAGAAAAAGAAAGGAAGGAAGAGAGGGAGAGGGGGAGAGGAGGGAGAGGGAGGAGGGTGGAGGGAGGGGGAGGGGGAGGGGGGAGAAAGTTGATGTATATTTGGCTTAGTACAGGTCAACTTTTATATATGCTTTCTTCTAAAAGGAAAGTTCAGAATAAAAGTATTTTATTTTCTTCTTTTACTTTTTAAATATTATTCTCTCTCTTTCTCTGTATATGTATGTATGTGCGTGTGTGTGCACTACAATATGCACTGGAAGTCGAGGGACATTTGGGGAGCTAGCTCTCTTGATGGCGCTTAAATGTATTCTAAAACTATTAAAGCCTAAAGTTGCCATCTATCTTTCTCTGTAAAACAGAATTAGGCCATCTTGGTCTATGTGCTCTGCGGGGTTGGTTTGTCTGTATTTCTACTGCTCTCTTTTCTTTTGCCTTTCCTGCCTCTCTCTGGCCCATTCTCCCTCCTTTCCAATATGACCCTGTGTCCTAGGAGGGGTGAATGAGGTGGCACAGCAGGACTTGGCACACACCACATGAGCTAGTACCCAGAACTCACATGCTGGGAGGAGAAGACTGACACCTGCACACTGTCTTCTGACCTCTGCGCCTTTCTGTATGGGTGCCACCACAGACACACACACATACACACAAGCGCACGCATGCATGCACGTGCACACACACTATCTGCAACTTGCACACTGTTCAGATTCAACCAGCCATGAGTTGAAAATACCTGAATAAAATATATCTGTATTGAGCATGTAGAAACTTTCCCTTGCTATTTCCCAAACATCCAGGGAAGCAACTGTTCACACAGCACTGGTGGTCTACTAGGTATTTCCGGTCATCTCGGGATGATTTAAATGAATGGAAGAATGTTTACTGAATGGTAGACGCTGTACACTTTACGGAAGGGACTTGAACATCCAGATTCTCCTATCTGGTGGGGTTCTAGAAACCAGCTCTGCCGACAAAGAGGAAGCGCTACATCCTTCCAAATGACCTGACCATTTGGAAGTGGGAAATGGGAGGGAGTCAGGTGTGGTGGTTTGAATAGGTATGGCCCCCATAGTCTCATGTGTTTGAATGCTTGGCGAAAGTGGCACTATTAGGAGGTGGGACCCTGTTGGAGTAGATGTGGCCTTGTGGAGGAAGTGTGTCAAGATGGAGACAGGTTTGAGGCTATGTATATGCCAAGCTACTCTCCATGAGACAGTCAGTCCCCTTTTGCTGCCTTCAGATTAAGACGTAGACCTCTTGGCTCCTCCAGCCCAAAGTCTACCTATACACTGCCATGCTCCCCACCATGATGATAATGGACTGAACCTCCAAAACTGTAAGCGAGCCTCAATTAAATGTTGTCCTTTATAAGAGCTGCCTTGGTCATGGTGTCTGTTCACAGCAATGAAACCCTAACTAAGACACGGGACGATGGGAAGGAAACCTTCTCAGCTAGTTTAGCACTGAGTCACTAACCTCATTCACACAGGAGAAGCCTTTTTTATCTGCTGCACAGAAAAAGACTTATAAAAGCCTCAGCTTGAGATGTACCAAAGAAGTTATCTTTAAAGTGCTTGTCTTCATCAGCAGCAAAGGACAAACTTTGAGGACCTTGTCCCACTTCCAAGTAATAGTGACAACACTGACTAAAGGACATTCAAAGAAAGTATTAATGTCCCAAAATAAAAAGTGATTAGGAATTTTATAAGTTTTTCCAAAGAGAAACCACAGACGTTATAAAAGAAAAGATTGGCATTTTTTAAAATTATATAAGATCTTAAGACTATTTAACAGGGGAAAGGAGGCGAAGAATAAGTGTGGGAAAATACTGCAACACCACAGAAAAGAAAGTCTCCTGTGGGAAAATTATGACCCACACAAGGACACTGGACAGCACAGCAAAGACATTTTATAAATGTCAATGTCCAATGGAACTGAAAACTTCTCTCCAGCTGTAAGGAGCTCAGTAACCCATCAGTGAGACACTGTATCCCAACTCTTATGGAGGGAGGTTGGAAGCAGGAGTGGTGTACTACTTCAGGGTCAGAACAACCATGGTCAGAGCTGCCTTTTTATCTGCCATGTCCCAGAAATGATGAGGAGCAAAGGTTTCTGTGCCAACCCACGTCCAGCCATGGAGGGAAAGGAAATGATGTTTGGTACTGGTCTTAGGGATGGAAGAAATGATGCTCTTTATACCTGTCTTAGGAAAGGCTTGTTACTGCGCAAATCCTAGCTTATCCTGACTAGATGTAAAAATTAGCACTTAAATATACATCCTAGATAACAATGTAAACAAATATACCTCATCTAATCCAAATAATAATTTAGCAATGCTAATTTATAAAATGGATTTTAATTTATTTTAATATTTATTTCCTATATAAATACTTGAAGCTCCTATGCAACAAAAACAACACACAAAGTAACCATGTAAAAAAGTATGCATATCTATAAGGCACATGACAAAGGGTCAGTCTGTATTAAAATACACTCCTACCAGCCACCCAGGCAGTGAGACAGGAGGACAGTCAAGAGCGGGGTAGACTGGGCTTCATAGTGAGACTGTCTCAAAAAAGAATTAAAATATGTATACCAAAAACTCTTAAAGGATAGTAGAAAGAAAAAGTCACACAGAAGAAGAATGTAGCACACAAGTCACAAAAATAAAGCACAAATTGGATATAATTAAATGTTTTTAATGTGGTTAAAAAGACATACGTCATTTGTCTTTTTTTGACATGGGAGATGATCAGCAAGATGCATTATAAGTAAGAAATACAAGTTAGAGAGGAAGAGCCAAGCAGTCTTGCATACGCATGCATTCACTAAACACATACCTCTACTGACACAAGCCCGCTGTGGAGCACAGGCTAACATTACTGTCATCCCCATAGAGTCTCTGTATATCTATCTGACTGGGCTTAGTGGAGGCAGCTCAGCCACCAGCAGGCGAGCACCAGGCGCTCCTACGCCAGAGCCTGCCAACCATAGGCTACTCTGATTCCATATGCTGCAGTCTAGAAAAACTAGACAGCAAGGCATTAGATGAAAGAAGGAACAAAGAAAGACTTGAAACGCCCCTGTGTGTGCAAGCTTATGCCCGGAATGGAGTCTCCTGGGCAAACTACTCCTTCCCAACCCTGTCCCCTCCGTTCCTCACAAGACATCCAACCAGTCTAAAAATGTCTGTAGTACTCCCCTGGGTTTTCACACCTTTATGCATTTTCTATACTGTACCACTGCGAATGTCTGACTTTCTAAATGGTAAAAACGGACTGAGCTCCTGCCGTTAGTTACGCCTAACACTTCACTTCTGGCGGTTGTCTGGTGAGACACACACTTCACCTGGCTTACTGGCCTGTTGCACACTGTTGTGTTGCGTGACGATGTGGGTGAAGACTCGCAGGTAAGCATGTTCCACTGAACTGCAGACACTAAATTGCTCTCCTAAGCAGCTTGGGCCTGCACAGGCGCCCACTCAGCAGCGAGTGCCACCGTTCCACATGCCTGGCAACATCTGGTACTGCCAGACTTCCGCATTTTTGCCGAGTTAGAGAACAGGAGATTTTATCTCACTTTTTTTTTAATGCCATATTTTTAATAGATCGGTTGTGCATTAAGCTTCTACTTGATATCCTTTTCATATTTTTCTAGTAGGTTTAATTCTCCTTGTGACTAAGACGTCTTTATTTGAATCCGCTGTTTTACAGACAGCATCTGTCAGTCTGTGGCTGGCCTTTTATCTGTATCTCTGGTTCTTCTCTAATAGTGGTTTCCTCCACAGCATTTGTGCACCTTGGCTTTGGACAGTAGCTGCACTGCCTGAATATGTGATGTGTACCTATGCATGCGTTGGTTTCTTTTTTAAGAGAAAAACCAGAAAATAGTTGATGAATCAAAAAATAAGTTGCAGAATGAGAGAAACCACTGGGCATTAATATGTTAATCTGTTTCCTATGTTAACCACCTTGACCTCCCAGAGCCAGCAGGCCGATTCTAAGGAGAATATCTTACTGCATCCATATCTGAGTTTTCCTGAGTGACGTGCCCACTCTAAAATGACTGCAAACATGACAGATTCATAACCTCCTCATTTCCTCACAGGCTAAGGGAGCACAGGCTGTCGTCACATCCTTTTGGAACAACAGACGGACGGCATTTGCTCTTTTCGAGCTTTAAACTTTATTTTACTAGGCCAGGTGGAGGGGTCCCCAGGTGTTCCCAATGCATAACCAACAAGGCACTCAGCACACGGATTTCTAACCTGCCTACACTTTCATAGCCAAGAGCCACGTGTGGCAACGAGTGCTTGTCTGTGGCCACTCTCTGAATTGAGATGGGCCTTAAGTGCAAATATGCACCAACTTCAAAGGTTTAGTGTGAGCAATTTCTCTAATGCAAGTATCCAGTTAGTTTTATAACCAGAAAAAGTGTCGTATGCCTACAGTTCCAGCACTTAGGAGACTGGGGCAGAAAGATTTCTTGAATCCAGGGAGTTCAACCGTAGCTTGGGTAACGTGATGAGATCCTGTTCCAACAGAACAGTAATAACTGTATACAGAACACACTGAAATAATGTTTGGAACATGCTTGTTACAAAGGAGATCACAAACGCCAACTGACTCCAATAGGATGCCCTGTTCTAATGCCACTTTGCAATAGTATGTTTTGTATAATACATATTCTCGGTCCCTCCACATGAACAGTATTTGTGAGTCTCTGCGCTGAGGAGAAGGAGAATGGAAGGAGTGAGGCAGACAGCTAAGGGTCAAAGGTTAAGAGTGCTCCGCAGGCTCCAAAGACAGAGCATCTTCAGCTTCAGGGATGCTGTGCTCAGCTCCATCTGGTAGATAGTGCACAACCACCCACTGGAAAGTTAAAGAAACTCTTGGCTACCACTGTGCTAGAAATGGGACTGAATTTTTTTATGGCTTCTCTGGGTAAAACTCACAGGCAGCTAACTATAAAACAAATGTCCTTTCCAGCCAACACAACCCGCTGCAGCTCAACCTCAAATGCAAACAGAAATGACGGGGCCCAGCTACAAAGAATCATGTTTTAAATCTTTATGAGTGGATACTAGCTAAGCCCCAAATAAGACCTTATTACACACCCATTGTATAAGCCAGTCCTTAAGGATGGTAGTATTAAGTATAGACTTCAGTGTCTGAGTAATGGGATTTCTTACACAAGGCCAACATCAACTTAAAAAAAAACTACTTGGCATTTTCTTATAGACTTGAAGACAGTCCACGTGCAGCCAACCACTCCACTACTGATCAGAAGAACATGAGCACTGATTGAAATATAGACAACATGTTCAAACACGATATTGTTCATAATGGCCATATCCAAAAAGAATCAAAAATAAATAAATAAACAAGAAAACCTTCGATGGCAAAATGAACAAGCATACTGTGATATATTCATCCAATGGAACACTTGACAGAACAATGGAAGTAACAGAATAGTCCCTTAAAGAGGCACGTTACAGGACCATGCACTGAAATCAACATATTCTGCTGGGAGAGAGCAGCCACACAGCTCTTGAGCCCACTCAGAACACACACATATATAAACATATAACCATAGCTCACTAAAGATTCCACAATGCAAGCAATAATCCACATTGGCTGAGGACATCCATGTAAGTGACACCAGTGTAGCAAATATGAAAGTGACTGTCACTGAGGTTACCTAAGTGCTTATCTATGATAGGAGGGAACAGGTTACAAACAGGAGAGAGACATTAGATACTGGTCGTATTTTTTAATTTATGTATTAGTTATGGTTACACTAGGTGATATAGTAAATAGACATAAAAAGTATGTAACAGCTGCCACAAGACAGAGGGTCACATGACAGCCCAAGGCTGCTCTGCCTTGCTGTGATTTAAAGAGCCTGGCTCCCGCTGCTCTGTGGCCCCATCATCCCTGGAGCATCCAGGTATCCAGAGGGAGCCATCAAAGCATGAGAGACAATCACTGGAGATGGACCACAGTTCCCTGTAGCTGATATTTACAGACCAGGCTAAAGCTCCACCAAGGCAGGCTGAGGAAATGTGTGTGCAGGCTACAGTCTAAGACAAGAAAAACCCAGAGTTGGTAAACAGCCAGCCTGCCTCTGGCACTCAAGTCTTTGCTATAGGGGATTATATTTATGACTGACTGGATGAATGAATGGATGAATGAATGAATGAATGAAAGGAAGACAGACAGAAAGAAAGAAAAGTAAAAGAAAAACCTATACCTGTTATATCTAAGTGGCTTTGAGTCCTAAGAAATAAACTCAAAAATGTTGTTTTATATGTGTAATTAAGCCACCAAGACAAGTCATGGAATGGAGAGTTAGCTAGTTAGCTACATTAGGTGTACACACACACCTTAAGTTAACTGTGCATGCTGAACATATAAAATCTTGGAACCAGAAGTGCTGGGAAAGACTGTGCTGTTGTCCCCATGCATGCGTGTTTACCCTGGGAGGGTGGGGGTGTCACCCTCCCTCCAGCTCCCACAGGCAGGAAGCTTATTTCCCTTCATCAGCCAACCTGATGCAAACATTTCCAAGTTCATCTTGGTGGACTTATGGGCAGCTGTGCTGCCTATGGCCTCTTCCTATCGAATCACCATCTTCTCCCTCAGCTCCTGCCCTTCTGCACAGACACAGCCTCACGTCCTGCAGTCTTTCAAACCACCTTTTGCAAATACCCTGTACCTGTGCTTCTCCCGGCACCCCCCTGCGGCTTACAGGCAAGCGTCTAGAGAACAGGGCTGTGTGGACATCATTGTCATTTCTCTAACCCGCAAAGAAGAGCTATGTGAGGCCACAGCACAGTCACCAGGAAGGGTTTCGCTGCCAGGCCCCCTGGGGCTCTTGAGTGACACATTCTCAGATTTTCTCAGTCTCCTTCAGAGACCTACCACTCAGCTTCAAGGTTACTTCTGAGACATCTTCCTGGCCAAGACAAGGCTCCTCTTGGTGGCCCCACAACCCAAGGCACAAATGTGGACATGAGTAAACTCCGTGTGGGTACTGACGAAACACAAAGGCTTCTTTTTTTTGAGGATGCGGCGACTGTGGTCTTCTGAAAAGGTAACATATTGAGCCTCAGCATATTTCCCAAAGGGGAATTTCTGAGAAACCTGAAAACCACAAGATCTTTTTCCACCCTAGGCCAGACCAGTTATCAAATGCCACCATGGGAATACCATTTCCAAACTCCCTGGCCTGGTCACGTGTCTGTAAATACTAGCCTGCTAAGGAAAGTGGGTTTTTCTGGGACTGTTATAACAATTTCCTTTTCAAATATTTCACTATTTTTGCTGGAGACAGGAAAATAGTAGTCCTATGTAGTCCTCCTGGCTGTTCTGAAACTCTCTTCTGGCCTTGAACTCAGAGAGATCCACCTGCCTCTGCCTACAAAGTGCCAGGATTAAAGGCATTCACCACCATAATCAGCCCACAATGTTTGGTAAAATACCAATATAGAGTTTCCTTAAAGTCACAATTGAACTCTATACTAACTGTGTTTTAGGAATATAAAATATTGCTTAGTAATTTATTACTTCTTTGACAGCACATAAACATAAAAGTAGCACCAGAAAGATATTTTCAAGTTCTAAGGAAATATAAAAAAAGAAATAAGAACGGGACTGGAGAGATGGCTCAACAGAGTGCTTGCTGCTCTTCCAGAGGACCTGAGTTCAGACTCCAGCAGCTATGTCAGATGGCTCACAACTGCCTATAAGTCTAGAATAACAAAAAGAAGGAAAAGAATATTTCCAAGAAAATAATTTGAAAGTCCACATCAGACTGACTTTCATACTTCTTGATCTAAATATAGTATATAAATGTATGAAATTACCAAAGAATGGTAAAAAAAAATCAATGTCAGACTTGCTTTTACATTTCTAGCTTTCCATATTGCTATACGGTCCTATCAATCAATACAGGGAAGAAGGCAAAACGGGTGGCATTGTGGTGTTGGCATCAAATTGTTATTAATCAGCAACGTGCTCTTAGACAAGCACCGATCTTTCAAATTTAGGAGAGAGTCTTCATACGATAATAGCCAATGATAAGATATACTGAAACTCAAAATCCCACCTGTAATGGCAACTAGAACCTTACAGTAAGTAAGCAAAGTCTTAAAAATATAAAGGCCTACATAAGCAAAATGTTGAATGCCATAGAAAGACCTTTAAAATTTTTATATATAATTTATTTCTATTTTTTATGTTTTACCTATATGTATGTTTGTGTGAGCATGTCGGATCCCTTGGAGCTAGAGTTACAGAAAGTTCTGAGCTGCCGGTGGGTGCTGAGACTTGAACCTGGGTCCTCTGAGAGAACAGCCAGTTCTCTCTTCTTAAACTCTGAGCCACCTCTCCTGTCCAGGATGCTTGAATATGCAAAAAGGGGCACTGTTCCCAGATAGGGAGAACCAGTATCATGAAGTTATTAATTTCTCCCATAGTAATCATTAAATTTAAATCCAGCCAATAAATGTCAACAGGCCTTGATAAAAAAGAAAAGACAGATTTTAAATTAATATAGACATAATAGACTATCAGGAAATATATAATGCTCTTTCAGAAAGTAGAGGACTTCTTTTTTAAAGCTGAAATGATAAAGATTCCCAGGACTCATATAAAAATCCACACATGGCAGTGAACTACTAGGGCTGGAGCGAACTCACTCCAAAGTCACTGTCTAATTTCCATGTACACACCATGGTATGTGTGTCACAGCCCCCAATCCCGTGCCCCCACAAGCCTGTTATCACAAAATGCATACGATATATATAGAAACACTAATAAACAAAATTAAATTGTTGTTTAGACGTATTAATTTTATGTGTTCTTGAGTATGCCTGCATATAAGTCTGAGTACCACAAGGAGGCCTGGTGCATGAAGAGGTCAGAATAAGGCAACAGATCCCCTGGGACTGGAGTCATGCGTGGTTAGACCCATGACCTCTACAAGAACAAGTGCTCTTAAGCAGCCCAAGGAAACCTTTTTATGAGCTGCCAGAGTAAGTAGACTATACTAACAGACTACAAATTAACCACTGTACACAAAGTTCAAACTGAACACACCCAAAGTTCTCTGCGGCACCTGCGCCCCACCCTAGCTTACCACTACGCCAATCCAGCCTCTCCTCTCCTCTCCACACGGAATTCACTGAGAGAAGTGGGAGTGGTCAGTCCACAGGAGTAGATTCACAATCCAGCACAGAGCACAACAGTACAGTTCTCTCCTGTGCTTCTTGTGGTCATAAAACTCTATCAGTTGCTGCCATTCGAAGCTTCAGAATTAGAAACCCAAAAGATATGGGAAACAAAAAGGTGCCACTGGCTGGTCAGCATGCAGCAAGTCCCTCCATCCGGGGACAGTAGACACATGAATGCCTCAGCATGGTTGCCCCTGCGTCGAAAAGCTGACTGGCCAGAAAGAACGCAGACAACAAAATGGGCCACAACAATTGCTCAGTCTTATAGTAGATGGATGACTATTGTACTGGCTGGTTTTGCGTGTCAACTTGACACAGGCTGGAGTTATCATAGAGAAAGGAGCTTCAGTTGAGGAAATTACTCCATGAGATCCAGTTGTGGAGCATTTTCTCAATTAGTGATCGAGGGGGAAAGGCCCCTTGTGGGTGGTGCCATCTCTGGGCTGGTAGTCTTGGTTCTATAAGAGAGCAGGCTGAGCAAGGCAGGGGAAGCAAGCCAATAAGGGACATCCCTCCATGGCCCCTGCATCAGCTCCTGCTTCCTGACCTGTTTGAGTTGCAGTCCTGACTTCCTTGGTGATGAACAGCAGTATGGAAGTGTAAGCCGAATAAACCCTTTCCTCCCCAACTTGCTTCTTGGTCATGATGTTTGTGCAAGAATAGAAACCCTGACTGAGACAAGTATGTTCAGAATACAAGGGACAAGGGTCTGTTTGGCATGCTCTCAGGACTGTTTCCTCTCTCCTAATTATCTGTCAATTGCCCATCCTGACCTTACATGCACACACTGGCTTTACTAGGGAAAGAGCCTGCTCTCCCAGGACTGGCCCATGCTTTACATGAGAGAAGCACAGAGATGTGGGAGACCAGACCCAGGCAGACAATAAATTCATCGATGCTAAAGCAAAGACCTTAAAAGCAGCTGGACTGGGGAGAGATGGCTCAGTGGCGAAGAGCACTGGCTGCTCTTTCAGAAGACATGGGTTCAATTCCTAGTACCCACACTCTTCCTCAGGCACCAGGCATGGTTGTAGTACACAATCATACGGGCATGCAGAACATATATACATATTCATAAAGGGGGGGGGGCGGAAGGAAGGAAGGAAAGGAAGGAGAGGAGGAAGGCAGGCAGACAGGCAGGCAGCTGGTCAGTCTCAGGGGTGATTAACTGACAAGTTTCTATGTATACTCTCTAATCACTTCATAGAAACCAAAAAGCAATCAGTCTTTACTAACACATAAAATGACATGGAAAGCAAGTTACTAAATCAAGATAGCACAGAGATTAAAGGAGGTATCATCTTCTCCCTACCGGATTAATGGGAGCCATCTCATCCTCACCAGAGCCTCAACCAACTCTATGAAATCCCTGCGCACTCGGGAATAATTTACTTAGCTAATATCTCCTGTGAGGCTACGAGGGTAACCATCATCTACAGCCATTCAACTATGAACCCCCAAGGAAAGACAAGACTCACAGGGAACACGGATAAGAAGAGTGGGTCTGCTTCTGACCGGCGACAACACCGCCGCAGCTGGGCAGCTCACCTCAGCTGGGAAACAGGGATGAAGCCAAGAGCGGCAAAGGGAGCCCCTGTTCTTGAAGGAGCCAGTGTGGGTGGGTGAGCACGGCAACGTTCGTCTCCCCGGTGATTACAATATGAGCTGCTGAAGAACAGTCATCTAAAGTCAGGACCAGAAAGGAAGTATGGTGCCCACGCCATTCAAAACTCCTTAGCAAGAACAAAGGAAGGAGCGCCTGACCCAAAACAGCACGGGAGACTCTCAAAATGATTATGCTGGGTGAAAGATGGTGGGCTGTTTTAAAGGCTTGTGAATGCTTGACAGCAGCTAAAGGAACTTGCCACCAAGCCTGATTGATAGTCTGAATTCCATTCCCAGGACCCACCTCAGGGAAAGAGAGGACCATCTCCCACAGGTCATCTTCTGATCCCCATGAACATGCTGTGACATATATGCTCCCACACATGTGCAGGCATGAGAGAGAGTGCACACACACACACACACACACACACACAGGAGGAGGGAGAGAACATACAAAAAGAAATTTTAAAAAGACTACTATGATTCAATTTATACAATTTTCTAAAACACTGTTGATAGCAGCAGAAGGGATGAGAGACAGGGAGAGTGACAAGAAGATAATATCAGTAGACATAAAGTTTGAAGGCCGAGATATGTTTATTACCTCTGATTCGGTGATAAGTTTGATGGGTGGATGTCAACGACAAGCATCAACTTTTACACTGTAATATGTAGGTTATTTGGTGTCATCTATATCAAGACTACTTAAATACTCTTTAAATAAAATAAATCTAAATTGATCATCCTTTGTGTTGAGCTGAAAGCCACACAGTGCAACGGAAGTCACTTTTACTTCGGGAAAGGCACTTCATGTCAGTTACATTCCGTGCTTTCCAGAGAAGCAATTTCAGTATGTACACAGAGAGGACATTTAAATGTCTACAGTCCTCGCCATTCCTCACGCTCATGGTCTAAAGGCTAGAAGCGTTTCACTGAAAAAAAAAAAAAAAAAAAAAAACCTTCATTGCCTCCAGAGTCTGCTCTCTGGAACTCAATCAATGAGATCATTAGTTTGAGCTTTAACATAGTCTAGGAACCAGGTTGCCTGTCATAGCTATGACACAATTCTAACCCTTACCTCTGCCATAAAAGAGCTGGCCTAAGGCCAGTGAGCAGGCTGGAGAGTAAAGGCATGTGCTGCCAAGCCTTGCAATATGATGTGGATCTCTCAGGTCCCACATGGTAAAAGGAGAAAATCAACTCCCTACATCTGTGCTCTGACCTTTGCATATATGCTATGGCATGCACATCTCTCTCTCACACACACACCTCACATACCTCTTTAGCCTCATTTCTCACACAGACCACATTTTTAAAATAATTTATTTTTTATTTTATGTACATTACTGTTTTGACTGCATGTATGTCTCGTGGTCTGTGTGAGGCTTTCGGATTTCCTAGAACAGGAGTTACAGACATTTGTAAGCTGCTGCCTCATGGGTGCCGAACCCTGGTCCTCTGGAAGAGCAGTCAGTCTTAACCACTGAGCCATCTCTCCAGCCCATCTCATGGGCTACATTTCAATCAACAACCCAACCTCATGTTGTGTTCACCCACCTCCCTCAACCCGCAACTTCTATCACTAGAATAAGCAAACACAGTCATATCATCATTCAAACTTTTTTTTTCCATTTATTTTATTTTATTTTATTTTTACTTTTAGTTATTCACTTCACATCCCATTCACTGCCCCTGTCCTGGTCACCCCCTCCCACAATCCCTCCTTCCTCCCCTTCTCCTCTGAGCAGTCACCATCCCCCTTCAATCCCCCGCCCCCTCCAACCTGGCATCTCAAGTCTCCAAGAGGCCAGACAAGGCAACCTAGCTGGTAGAACATATCCCACATACAGGAAACAGCCCCCATTACAGTTGTTCAGGACCCACATGAAGGCCAAGCTGCACATCTACTATACATGAGCAGGGAAGCCTAGGTCCAGCCTGTGTATGATCTCTGGTTGGTGATTCCAACTGCCAGTCCCAAGGGCCCAAGATAGCTGACTCTACTGGTCCTTCCATGGAGTTTCAATCCCCTTTGGGACCCACAATCCTTCCTCCTATTCCTCCACAAGAGTCCTAACCTCCATCCACTGTTTGGCTGTGGGTATCTGCATCTGTCTGAGCCAGCTGCTGGGTGGAGACTCTCAGAGAACAAGTACCTATCTGCAAGAATATCACTAATAATGTTAGGGGTTGGTGCTTGCCCATGGGATGGGTGTCAAGCTGGACTCGTTCATCATTCAAATTTCAACATGAATCATATCCTCTAAGCTTCCTAGGGCCTGGAGAAATAGCTAAAGGCAGAAAACTTAGGTTCACATTCAATCACTTCCGCTGTGGTTACCAAAAGAACATTAACTCAAGGAAAAATAGTAAAACTTTCCCATTTTGACCTGAAAGCATTTATCTCCAGGATGAAAAGTATACAACTTATTAAAATCATTTTTTTTCTCAACTGTCTTGTTAGTTCTATACATTTCAAGTTGTGATCTTTAAGAACTGTACCCAGAGGGCTGAGTGTGGTTAAGAGCGGTGGTTAAGAACATATACTGCTCTTCTGGAGTAGCAAGTTCAGTTCCCAGCACCCACTTCAGGTGGCTCACAACAGTCTAGGAGTCCAACTCCAAAGGATCTGATGCATTCCCCAGTGAAAGGGTCATTTGACCCCCCAAGAGGGTCGAATTCCACAGGCTGAGATCTGCCCTAGCTGGAGCTAGCATTGCAGGTAGTTGTGAGATGTCCCAAGTGGATGCTGGAACCAGACTTGGGTCCTCTGTAAGAATAGTTTACATTTGCAACACACATGAAGCTCAAGAAGAAAGACCAAAGTGTGGATACATCGATCCTTCTTAGAAGGGGGAACAAAATACCTATGGAAGGAGTTACAGAGACAAAGTGTGGAGCAGAGACTGAAGGAATGACCATCCAGAGACTGCCCCACCTGGGGATCCATCCCATAATCCAGACACTATTGCGGATGCCAACAAGAGCTTGCTGATAGGAGCCTGTTAAAGCTGTCTCCTGAGAGGCTCTGCCAGTGCCTAATACAGAAGTGGATGCTCACAGCCATCCATTGAACGAAACACAGGGTCCCCAATAAAGGAGCTAGAGAAAGTACCCAAAAAAACTGAAGGGGTCTGCAAGCCCCATAGGAGGAACAACACTATGAACTAACCAGTATCCCCAGAGCTCCCTGGGACTAAACCACCAATCAAAGAGTACACATGGTGGGACTCATGGCTCTTGCTGCATATGTAGCAGAGGATGGCCTAGTTGGTCATCAATGGGAGCAGAGGCCTTGGTCCTGTGAAGGTTCTATGCCCCAGTGTAGGGGAATGCCAGGGCCAAGAAGAGAGAGTGGGTGGGTTGGGGAGCAGGGGGAAGAGAGAGGGGATAGTGGATTTTCGGAGGGGAAACTAGGAAAAGGGATAACATTTGAAATGTAAATAAAGAAAATATCTAATAAAAAAAAGAATAGTTTACTCTCTTATACAAAGAACCATCTCTCTAGACTTGTCTATTAGCTTTTAATGGTGATTTCAAATCCGAGACACATTTGCCTTTGGGATCCTTGCACACTAAACACATAATACATCTTAAAAATAATTCACAGTGACCTAGCTAAGTATTTTTAATTTCTTTTTAAGTTTAAAGTCTGTAGATATTGGCACCTTAAGGTCAAAACTGGTTAGTTTGGCTTTTAATGCCGCACTGTTAATAATCTTAGAGTAAATCGTTAAAAGTATCACTATATTACATGTTCATTAGGGAAGGATTTTTGTTTTTTGTTTTTTAAGATGGGGTCTCACTGTGTCACTCTGACTGGCCTGGCATTCACTATGTAGATGAGACTGGCCTTGAACTCACAGAGATCTACCAGCCAAGCATGGGAATTTTTATCTCTTGTTTATTGTATCCCCTAGCACCTATTCTTGGCACAGCATCAGCTGAGCAGATATTTGTTAGTAAACACTTGCAAGCTCACATTTTTCTTTTCTCTTATGCAGAGCAACACATTGTTTCAAAGTTGGGGGTGGGGTCTGTCAATATAAATGGAATTTCTTCTTGCTATTGCTTGAAACCAAATTAAGCATAAGCTCAACAGCTCTTATAAATCACAAACATTTGACTTCCAAATTATATAGCAGCATGGGGCAGAGGAATGGCAACCAACCGACACAGTTTCCAGGGTGATCACCACAGACCCTCCCAAGTAAGGTTCCCCGAGAAGGCTAAAGGCATAGAGCTGCCGCCCTCTGCACCCAGCAGACTTCTAACAGTGCCGTCTGCTGCAGCACTGAGGTGAAAGGCACAGATGGAAGCCCATCTGCATCCCAGACTACAGACTCACACCCAGAGGCACCAATGCCAAGGTGAACTTTAGACCATACTGCACAGCTGATAAGAAGCACCATAATTAAGTCGTCAAAACCAGTAATTATCAGCCACAGAAAACAAGCTCTGTTTTAAGATGCAATTCGAGAAAACCTGTACCAATGAAAGTTAAAATGGTCAAGTCTGCAAACATTTTGCTTTGGTAGAGATCACCCTCCACATACAACCTCATGTTCCTAGGGAAAAAGCAGTCCTTCTAAGACAGTGGTTCTCAACCTTCCTGAGGCTATGGTCTTCTAATACAGTTCCTCATGTCCTGGCAACCCCCAACCATAAAATTATTCCCATCGCTAATTTCATAACTGTAATTTTGCTACTGTTATGAACCATATGCAGGATATCTGATATGTGAGAATTGCTGTTCTAAAAGATGCTACTGCTGGGATCCACACAGTAGGAGTGTCTCATGTAAGTACCATCCATTATATCACAGTAAGTCCACAAGTGCCTAATGTACCCAGCTCAGGACATCTATGGGGCCATAAGCACAGACCCTTGCTCCAGCTCTCTGACAGAGCTACTTCTGGCCGGATACTGTCTCTCCACCATGGGCTTCACTATATGTGAGCAGGGACTGCTATCTGTGCTTGTGGAATCTGAGATCTGCAAAGAAAATAAAAACAAGTCCTAAATGTGAACTAGAACTTGATGCTTATGGGGCCTTGGTGGGAAAATTGGTACTATTTCAATGGGTTCTGAAGATGTGAGGGAAGAACACGCTGATTTCCTAACTCTGACAGTCAGTCACCTTGGTGAGGCAGAGGAGGCCCCCTCCCAGAGGCTAAGCATTGCTAAGTGCTACTGAGAGTGTTGGGCCTTTTGCTGTCCACACCCTGCAAGGTTTTTCCCTCTTCAATGACCAGAGACAAGGATGAGTTCTTTGACATTTGAGAGATAGCTGGCACTCTTCTCTTGTGCTCAGATGACTTGAGAGCTGTCAATTAAACAAGCTACTTGGTGAACGACTAGCCAGACTGTCATGACAACCCAGCTGCTTTGAACACTTCATATGACCTGAGGACATTCTACTCCAGCTGCAACTACCATGGCATCATGATTCCTGCTTCCGGGGGCGTGGCTCCAGTCACAGCTGCTCTGGCAGCTTGCACCAGCTCTGACAGAATTTGGCTTCAGCCATATAAGCCTTGGGAACCCGTCACTCTTACCTGCTCGAGTCATCCAGGTTAGGACAACTTGTGATTGGTATATATATATCCAGGGTCTGATCTTAAAGGCTGTGACTGGAAAAACTAGAAGCCACACCCCTATCTAGCAAGTTACAGTCTCTGGGAGGTTTCTCTCCTGTATACTTTTCATCCACCCATCCACCTCCCCTACCTACCCTCCGCCACCACCCACCCCACCAGCCCTGAGCTGCAACATTAAAAACCGACAAGTCTTTCTCAAACTGGGCCTGGTGACTTCCGCCTTTAATCCCATCACTAGGAAGGCAGAAGCAGGCAGATATCTGTGCATTCAAGGCCAGCCAGATCTAAGTAGCTAGTTTCAGGACAGCCAAAAACACATCGTGTCCCGATCAACAAACAGATAAAACAAGTCCCTTAAGTGGTCTCTTACTTGCCTAGTTTTGGTCTTCAGCACAAAAAGCAGACAAAACTGTGGGGTTCCCAGACCCAGGTGACAGCTGGTATTTATGGCAGTTGAATCCACAGAAGGGGGCTTAAAAGGGGGCTAAGAACCAAGGAAATAAGCCATGTAAAGGTCCATTCCACTTTTGTGAGAGGAAAGGGTCTGGAAACCTGCTGTACAACCATGAATACGTATCTCAAGTCTGAACTGTCTGTGCGCACATTTGTGACTCAGACTACAAAGAAAGCAAGATGACAACCCCACTATTCCAAAAGCCACTTGCTCTAGAATCAAAGGGATGGAAGCCTAAGGCTCACCCTCAGCCTGAGTGTGGGAGAGGCTTCCATTACCATCTCAAAACACACCACAGTTGTAGTTTTCTCCTGAAAAATAGTGAACTTAAAACCAACTCCCCAGAAAGGGAGAGTGCACCAGTACATAGAGTAAAGTGAGACAGCAGGAAGGACAGGAAGTCCTCTAAGGCTAACTTAAAACTCTATTTTCTAAACAGTAAAATGTCAGCGTCTATGGCAAGTCAAAGTTATCAGTGGCTAGAGTTTTGCGTAGCGGCCAAGTGTTTTCTTAATTTCTATTGTGGAGTCAATTAATCTTATAGTCTCCCATCTTCATTACCAAGATGTGAGGTATCAAGACAGACAGCTGCTGGATGTGGTGGCGCACGCCTTTAAGCCCAGCACTTGGGAGGCAGAGGCAGGCAGATCTCTGAGTTCAAGGCCAGCCTGGTCTACAGAGGTAGTTCCAGGATAGCTAACAGTCCCAGGGTCAGAGAAAGGGAGAGCAAATGGAGCCTAAGGAATCAGAAAGAGGAGCAAGGGCCATTTCCAACCTGCAAAGCTAAGTCACAATGTAGCTTGTTCAGAGGGCTCCCAGCCGCTCAGAGGGAGAAAATGTGATACCCTACTATACTAGCCATCTTCGATGCTCAGAAATGTGTGCACACAGTTCCTTGGATAGAATGTGCAATTTCTTTTCCCAACAACTTGAAGACATATTCATTAGATTCTAATGCCCCTCTGCTCAGCTGGTTCTATTGGCTGGACTTGTAGTCAGAGAGGCTGCCAATGCTGACACAAAGGTTACCCACACTTTTTTTTTTTTTTGGTACTGTTCTCAAAAGAAAAAAAAAAGTTGTTAGATTTTATTCTTTCTCATGATTCTGATCAAATTAGCACAAATTCCTTATTAGAAGCCAAATTCTTTCTCTGAGAGCACAATGGAATGGTTTAAAGATAAAATGTGTAACCTCTGAATTTAATCTTAAGCCCCACTGTACACCCTGATCGCAGACTCACATCTCCAATGGCCACACAGCATTTCTGCTTCAAAGGGTAACATACTTCTGAAAGTTAAAAACAGCCAAAGGGGAAAGCTTTCATACAGTCTCCTTCCCACGCTCCAAAGCCACTCCCCCTTCAGCTCCGCTCCACCCCACACCTGGCCACTCAGGCTGAGACCTGAATGTAAGTGGCATCCCTGCTCTTCCTCAGGTTCAATCCATCAGTCACACCAGATCTACAAGTATACCTCTACGGTTGTAGCCACTTCTCAGAGCCAGGCACTGTTCTCTAGCCTAGACCCCCAACTGCTCTCCCCAACTCCACTCTTGCCATCCACACACTAAAAAATACTTTATTTGTGTGTGCATGCGTGCAAAGCTGTGAGCATGTGTGCCATGTGTGTCAATGGCAGCAAGGGCAAGAAGAGGGCACTGGATCTTCTGAAACTGGAGTTACAGGGACTTGTAAGCTGCCAAGGGACCAGAACTTGCAACCTCTGCCAAGAACAGTTTAGTCACTGACCTATGTCTCCAGCCTCAACAACAGCAGCAAATTATTGTACTTATTTTCATGTGAACGGGTGTTCTGCCTGCCTGTATGTATATTCACTGCCCATGTGTACATACGCACCACATGCATGCAGTGCCAACAGAGGATGCAGGATTCCCAAGAACTAGACTTACAAATGGTTGTGAGCCACCCTGTGAGTGTTGGCATCTGAGTCCAGGTCCCTCTGCAAAGCAGGATGCTTTTAACCTCTGATTTATCTCTCCAGCCACTACCAATTTTTATAAAAAGACATTAACCACCTAAGAGCTGGAGGCAGGAGGATCAGGAATTCAGGCCATGAGACGTGTCTCAAACAAGTAAATAAACCAACAAAAGATGAAATAACTCAAAATACAAAAGCAAAGCAGAGGATGTGGACATCCAACAGTCTAATAGGATGTGGACAGCCAACAGTCTAATAGCCCGTGCATGGGCTCCTCAGGGTGGCTTCTAGTGAGTGCTACGTGAGAACTGGGCGTACTGCAGAGGAGATTTGCAGTGGAGGAATCCGACAGACTTCCTCAGCCAGGTGATCAAAGCTAATGTCAGCCATGAGTGGTAGCCCAGAATAAACCCACATGACAGATCAAAGTGACACTCTAACCCTGTGGTCTTCTCCCCAGTCACCCAGAAGCCCAGATTAATCAGGAGAAACCCATTAGACAGACACGTGAGGGAGTGTCTACAAATGCCAGGTTCATCAAAACAACAGAAGCCTGAGAAACTGTCACACATAACAATACCTAAGGAAACATGACTGTGCAATATGGAGACCTGCAAAGAGCTCATACAGACCCGTGTCCCCCTGAAAGTCACACACTGAAGTCCCAGATTCTAACGGAGTGGTTGGTATCTAGAAGGACATTAGACTCGGTATTAGTCATTATATAAAGAACCTGTGGGTGTGACTTAGGTGGCAGACTGTTGGCTAAGCATGCACAAAGAGCGGGGTTCACTGTCCAGTACAGAATAAACTCGGTGTTTTGGTGCACCTCTGTAACCCCGGCACGCAGGAAGCAGGAGGCCCAGAAGTTCAAGACCATCTCCAGCAGCATGGCAAGCTTGAGGCCAGCTTGGGTTACGCTGCACCCTACCTTAGAGACGGGAATAGATAGAGATCAGCAAACTTGCACTCCCAGTGAGAACACACTTATAGGGCATCGTCTGCAAGTCAGGAGGCGATCCCTCACCAGAACCAACCACGATGGTAACCTAGTCGCAGACTTCCACTTCAGGCACAACCAGAGCATGCATTATTATTATGCTATTATTTATCCACTATGTCATGGCACCTAATAACATACAAGCAAACTGCAGAATTTTGTTTAAAAAAGCATCAATGTTGCTTCACTAGCTATGGTAAGTGGCCACTCTGAAATAATGTGTTAACAGGAAAACCAAATGTGGGTCTATGAGAATTCAGCTTTCTATAAATTTACAATTATTCTAAAGTAAATAGATTATTTAAAAAAAACAAAAATAATGTCTTCCTATGATATTTAGGTTATAAGCAAACTGATAATCTCTTTCGGTTGATCTAACATTTTGGTTTTTTAAAGATTTATTTATTTATTTTATGTATATGAGTACACAGTAGCTATATAGATGGCTGTGAAACATCATGTGGTTGCTGGGAATTGAACTCAGGACCTCTGCTTGCTCTGGTCCAAAGATTTATTTATTATTATATGTAAGTACATGTAGCTGTCTTTAAACACAGCAGAAGAGGGCGTCAGATCTCATTGTGGATGGTTGTGCGCCACCAAATGGTTTCTGGGATTTGAACTCAGGACCTTCAGAAGAGCAGTCAGTGCTCTTATCTGCTGAGCCATCTCACCAGCCCGATCTAACCTTGTACTGCGTTCTCTCCTCTACTGTGTTAACTGATCAAACATTGCATGTAAGCTCTGTGTAATATATCATCTATAAATTAAACTTGAATAAATGGTTTTAAAGTGTGTCACCATGAAAGCAAAAACTCTGGTGACATAAAAATTACTCTAAAACTTATAACATTTCTTTTGCTCTAAAATCTGCCACTTGGGTGGCTTGGCAGGGACGGCTCAGAGCTGCTTGACTTGACATCAGCCAGGAACTGGAATTTATCTAAAGGTACATTCACTCACATGCCAAGGGGTTGATGGGAGCTGACATCTCAGACCTTAGCTGGGGGAATCAAACAGCTACAGGAAACCTTCCAATGTGGCTTGGCTTCCTCACAATATGGCAGCTGGGTTCCAAGAACAGACATTCTAAGAAAAAGAGAAACAGAGACAGATGCTGCACACCAAGGAAGACTGTCCTCTCCTGATTAAATCACACACCATCACTTCCAGTATATTCTGCTCATTGCAGCAGCCATACAGTTATCTTTTGGGGTCATGGAAGAGGGGAGTCAATGACATCCATCCCTTGATAGAACATAGGAAGAAAGTTCTAGAAGAAAATACATGACTGGGAATACCTATAGCACAGTTTTTGGAAAATCTACTAAACACATCAGGTTGTGAATTACATTTGGGGAAAGTCTCCCAAAGGCTTGGGTAAAAAGACAGATACTTTAGGAATGGTGGATCTAGAACCTGAACACAAAGTCTAGAACCCAAGGAAGATTCCAGAGACAAAACAATTGGGGGTAGGAGTGAAGTCAGCAGAGGAGTCTTCGTCTTTTAAGAAATAATCCCAGAGAGCTCCCAGAGATGAAGAGCATCAATCTTTGCACTGAGTTTTCCGGGTACCCACACAGATACAATCATATGAGGTTTCCAAGAATCAGATAACCAGAAGATCTTAGGAATCTTCAAGAAAGAGAAGCTATCACCTACACAGAGAGGTAAACCAGCTCCATGATTCTGATCACAATGCTGTAAACTAACAGCACAACGCCTCGTGTTTTAAGGGAATGTTCTTTTCCACCTAAAATTCTATGAAAGTATTTCTAAACAAACTGCAAAGGAGTGAGGGCTTAATTTCTACATACTGATTCTTAAGAAGATATTTGGAGCCGGACGTGGTTGCACTCGCCTTTAATCCTAGAACTCAGGAGGCAGAGGCAGGTGGATTTCTGAGTTCGAGGCCATCCTGGTCTACAAAGTGAGTTCCAGGACAGCCAGGGCTATACTCAAAAACAGAACAAAACAAAACAAAAAGAGGTATTTGGATATGTACTTTTAGCAAAATAAAAGTCTACAGGAACCCACCAAGAGATGGCTAGGTGGTTAAGAACACCTGCTGCAGAGGAACTCAGTTGAGTCCTCAGCACACACACAAGTTCACAAGTATTTATTATAATGCCAGCTCCAGGGATCAGATGCTCACTTCTGGCCCTAGGGGGCCAGGTGTGCATGTGGTACATGGTACACACATGCAAACACTCATGCACATAAAATAAAAAATGAATCCTTTTAGAAAAGTCTAATGAGGAAAGGTGATCCTGGATTCATGAAATGCTGACCTTTGGAGCTAGGGGTCAAGAGTGCAGACAACATTCACAAAGGACCCCAGGTCAACGCCTAGCACCCAATTCGCTGATTCATAACCACAGTAATGACAGCAGTCCCTGGGAATCGCATGCCTTTCCTGACCTCCACAGGCACCCAAACTGAAGTGTACAGAAACACAGAAGTACACATAATTTAAAATAAAATAAAAATACACCTTTAAAGAAGAGACATAATGAACCTGGTTGACATGGCAACCACACACAGAAGTTTCCAGAAAAATGACCCAAATCACGCAGAGTGGGAAAAACAAACTCTGAAGGGAGAAATGTTATCCCTGAGGGCGATAACATTAAAATTTTAAACTAGCAACATACTTTCCAAACTTCTACCAGCAGCAGGAATTGTGAACTTTATAACAAAACTTTTTTAAGATCAAAAATTTAACACCACATTTCAAGGACAAACATACAGAAAAAGTTCTAAAATCTGTTTTCCTGCCTACACTAAGTCTTTGGAAGTTTCTCCCAAAAGAGAAGCAATGACCATTAAAATCATATATGCCAAACTGGCTAAGATAGGGGTGCTCACAGATAAGATCAGCTGAGGCAGAAGGACACACAGGCTCCAGGGTAGCCCAGACAACCCAAGAGGAACCTGGTTCAATAACAAACAGCAAAAGTCAATCCGCCAAATGAAAGGCAGTAGTTTGTTTGTTTGTTTTTCCTAATGGTTGCCAATATTAACTGTTTCTTCTTCCTCCTCCACCTCTAACTCAATGTGGAGAGATGTTATTAGGTATGCAGTCATTCAATCCAGGGAATCATGTTAGGTTACACTGCCAAGCTATATCCCCAGTATATCTGCTTTTGATTTTGCAATATATTCTCAATACACTGTCCAGGATGGCTGTGAAGTTAAGATTCGCCTGCTTAGTGTCCCGTGTAGCTGGGGACAGGGTTTTGCTGTGTTGTATGAGTTGACATTGAACTCTCTACAAGCTTGCCACAGCCTCCCAAGTGCTGAGATTACAGGTATATGACCCCATGTTCAGTTAGTTATCAGGGGTATGTGGAGGTGTGGGATGGGTATGTGAGTGGGGGCGGGGGTTCACATTTACACAGGCATACATTATGCCAATGTATGGAGATGGGAGATCAATGTTGAGTGACTTCCTAGATCACTATTCACCTTACAATTGAGGCAAAGTCTCTCACTTGAACCAAGAGCATACCAATTCAAGTAGTCTAGCTAGCCAGTTTGCTTCAGAGATTCTGAGCCACCATGCCTACCTGTAAAATAGGTGTGTGTACTGTGTGTGCTAAGGATATGACCCTAGTCCCCATGCTTACATGGCAATCATTTTACTCACCAAGCCATCTCCCAGCCGCCACCTGTTTTTTAAAAACAGTTTATTTTTTAGTGTGTGTGTGTGTTGCTTGCATATATATATGCATATGCATATATACATATATACATATATACATATATATATATATATATATATATATATATATAGAGAGAGAGAGAGAGAGAGAGAGAGAGAGAGAGGCAGGCTTAGAATAAGTAGCTTATAAAGCCAACACATAATTCTTTAAGATAGAGAAGGGGGCTCAACAGTCAAGAGCACTGACTGCTCTTCCAGAAGATATGGGTTCAATTCCCAGCACCCACAGGGCAGCTCCAGTTCCAGGATTACACCTCTAGCTCCAGGGAATCTGGCCCTGGTGGGCACCAGGTATGCATGTGGTGAACAGACAAATAAACATGCAAACACTCATATGCATAAAATAAAAAAAAAAACAACCCTTCAGTGATATCTCATTACCTCTCAATGAACTCTCAGACTTTCTGCTTTGTATCTCTGCTCACTTAAGAAGCTCCTCTCAGTGTATTTCTCGAGTGGGTTGCCATGGAAACCATAGGGCACAAGGGTCATCAGATCTGAGTGCTACGTGAGTGGTGTCACTGACCACTGGCAACCCTGGCTGGGTCTATCAGGCAGCAGGGTGACCACCATGCCACCTGTAACCAGAACTAATGGTGCTGCTATAAAGACATCCAGAGGAAACCCATGGTGTCAGTAACCAGGAGATGCCCAGCAGGGGCGGGCACTCCCTCTGTGGAAATGATAGCATACATTTTGCCCACTTTGCCTGTAGTCTTGATGAAAAGTCAGAACTGTCACATACTGACCAGCTACGATGGGGAGGCAGCTTGTAGGCTCCATCAGCCCACATAATAGTCTGGTAGCCTGTGAAATGATTACTAATTTAAGAAAATGAAGAAATAGAAAAAAAGAAAAAGAAAATAGAAAAAAACCAAGCAATTTTTCAGGGAAGCCAGAATTGTAAGATGAGTCCAAAGCTAACAACCAGGCTCAGTCGACTCTTCCCATTTCCAGGAGGTGAGTGAATGAGCAGTGTTACTCCCAGTCTAAGGTTCAACCCCGTTCTCAAACCTCTAGCTCCAAAACTATTTACATTACAATTCATAACAACAGCAAAACTACAGTTAAGCAGCAGCAACAAAGCTAACCTTATGGTTGGAGGTCACCACAACAAGAGGAACTGTCTTAGAGCTGCAGCGTTAGGAAGGCTGAGAACCATGGTCCCCAGCGGATGGTGCTGTTTGGGAAGTCTAGGAAGAATGTGACAGATATGTGATTGGAGGCAGGCTGAGGGACTTTAAGGACTCCATCATTTCAGGCACCGCTCTGCTTCCTGCTCCCACACCTTTGCTCCCACATCATGGACTCTAACCCTCAGCCAAAAACGAACTCTTCCTTCTCTAAGTGGACTTGGTCATGGAGTTTTATCACAGTAACAGAGAAGTAACCAATATACTAAATAAATGTGATTAATTTACAGTAGGGTCAGAAACGATTATTTAAAAACTCATGTGGACGCTCATTCTGGAATCAGAAGATTGAAGCAACCTTGTTTTGGCTGGGGACCCAAGTAGGTAACAGCATCCATAAGGATGTATGCACAACTTCACCTGTCACCAAGCAAACAAAGGAGAAACATGCACAGAGCCGCACAGACTACAGAGCTGAGTGGAGGCCAGGGATGATTGGATTCACATAGGGATTCCTAGCAGAGCATGGGAAGGCAAAGAGCCAGTGTCTGTCTGTCTGTGTGGCCTGTGGCTCAATGGAACCTCACAGACTTCTTCACACAGGCAGAGTCCCTGTCCATCAATACTTACTCCTTACAGGATGAAGCATCCAAACAGAGCTGTGCTGTGTTTAATACAACAAAAATCTCTCCTACTTTGCTATTACTTTTTAATTAAAAAGTGTACACTGCTATTAAAATCTGTAAATTACCCATTACTCAGCTATACCCCGGCTTCTTGATTACTACCTACTAATAAAAAGAAAACACAGTAAAACACGAATCAAAGGAAATATTCAGGGTGTGTGTGTGATTTTTGTTTGGCTAGGTTTTTTGATTCATCTGGAACTATTTTAACTGTCACTGTTAGAATCCTTTATACTTAATAGTAATTGTTATCAATTATTCACCATCAAGCCAACACCAGCTAGTCTATAATGACCAGCCAGTTTCCCTGCAATATAAAGAGTAATAAAGTGATATTACAGCCGAGGATACCACAAAATAGGGATCTAGACACACAGGAATCAGCAGGATAATCTCAGCTAGGAGTCCTTCAGCACCCATTACATTGCAAACCCTTTGTCCAGAGAGCCTTCCTAAGCCCTCACTCCAAGCTCTGCTTGTCTGCAGGAATCCGCTGCTCCCTAGACCCCAAGTTCCTCTTCAATGTTTCTCCCTTCCGTGTCTCGCTTCTGGACCCCTGAGTACTTCTGCCACCTCACCGCCCATGAGGAGTGGCTTCCTCAGTGGGTTTTCCTCTGAACCCCACAACTTGCAGAAGGTGCTCACTTCAGGCTCTTACAGCACTTTTACATGCGAAGTGGGTGGGGTAAGGCAATTTAGAAGCCAAGGCTCACTCTGCAACACAATCCCTGCGCCTCATCCTGTCCAGTTTTTTTCTGGGTTTTATGAATGAGGGCTGCAGATTCGAACCATGTCTGCCTCTCTGATTTACTCTAAAACCATCAAGAGACAATATTCCTAGAACTCTGACCCCGACCGTGCCCTCACCTTCCTGCCCCACCACAAGAACCATGGCTTCTACATCTCTGAGTGCCATTAAGTGACTTGCCGAAAGCTTCTGATTTATATAACAGTGAATCCCACAGTCTCCCAAAAAGAAAAATGAGATCCCAAAGTTGACAATTTACTAATTTAACACTGAATTTAATGCCAAAACAAGACACTTGGCTGTCTGGTTATACGGTTAACTTTAAGAAATGAACCTAAAAGAAGTCATCTCATCAGAGGTCATAATCCACGACTGCTCGGGCACCAGGCAAATATGTAAATAAGACCAGAGGGAAGAGCAAAAAAAAACAGGAAGGAGATTCTATGTTGATGCAGGAGATCGAGAAGGAAGCTACATCATGGAAAAGAAGTGGTCGCACAAGCATCTTAGAGAGAGAACCACACAAGGAAACGACATAGTATTATTTACACTAAATGTTTATTTTCAACTGTGTGTGTGTACATGTGCTTGTGTGCACATGTGTATGTTGTGTGTGCACTTGCATGCTGGTCAGTAAGCATCTTATGTGTGTTTATGTATGCATGTGTGTTTATATGTGTGCACATGTATACGTGTATGTATAGATGTGTATGTATGTTGCACGTGTGTATATGTATACATATGTGTGTGTTAGCTCATGAGTCCCA
Organism: Mus caroli; assembly: GCF_978045245.1. Lineage (NCBI taxonomy): Eukaryota > Metazoa > Chordata > Mammalia > Rodentia > Muridae > Mus > Mus caroli. The sequence continues at coordinate 22,671,897 of NW_028227269.1, read as the reverse complement.
AGGGTGTCTCTACCTCCCCGGTGTTTGAATTCCAAAGTGATGGGCCAGTTCTTCGTTTCCTCATCATCCACAGTTCAGACATCAAAGAGGAGCAGAACTGTTCCCACTCATCAGCAACATGATGTGGGGCCAGATGTCAGTATCTATCTGTGTAGTTCATGGCTCCTAGTTACAGTGACTTGGGCCAAACAAGCAGACAGCTCAGACAGCAGTGCTGCTGCAGGTGGCTCTCAGCATCCCTGAAGATCACCAGCCAGCCACAATGCACTATGAGATCCCAGAGTGAACCTTATGAAGAAACAGTACCAATAACTGAGGCATAATGATGAAACTCTCAGACCTGCTTCGAGGTAACAGCATGCTTCGGACTTTTGTTTGTTTTTATGCTGATAGAACGGTCAGTGATTTGGAGGCTTAATTAATTTGGTCTAATTTTTACAAAATTTAAAATATCATCATCATAAAACTACACCTAAACATGTGTCAAATATCTGCAGAGGCTGGCACAAGGCTCAGTATACAGGGAAAGTTCTCTGGTAAATAAACATGGACAGAAAAGAGAGAACGTAGCCTAAGGATCCCCCTCAGCCAAGGCCAAAGAAGATCTGGCCACACAGCTTGATAAAGCAAGTCCCTAGTCCTCCCATCCAGGTCACCAAGTCCCAGGCACTGTGGGGGAGGCACCTTGGGCCACACAAGCCGAGCAGTCCAGTCCTACAGAGCAGAACCTCGTCTACAAGGCAGAGGCATGGAGAGCCCAGAGCAGTGAAAATATTGAAACCAATAAACTGTAACAACTGAAAAGTTCAATGTTAAATAAGTTTGAAAACACAACTAGTGATTTTCTGAGTTGCTTTAAACTCAAGAAACCTCTTGCTGAGAGAGTAACAGATGCAAGCAGTACAGGCCTATGAAACCTCCTGCAAGTTCAGGACAGCGGAGATTACAAACTGAGGAATAACACAATGTGTAGCTCACCACCACACATACTTTAGAAAGCACTGACTTTTCTCAATGTTAAATCAAAAACCAAGTTCACAAAAACAACATATTCCACGTGAGCCTAATTCTGTTTAACTCTACCTACTCCCTTTAAAGAAAGTAAAACAAATTAACAGACTGGCAAGATGGCTCCAAAGGCTTCTTGCCACACAGGCCAGATGAGTTTGATACAGTGGAAGCATTTGGAATCCCAGCACTCCACCTCGGGATGGGAGACAGACACAGAAGACTCACCCAGAAGCTCCGGGGCCAGCTAGCCCTGAGTAAGCGGACCAGGGGAAACGAGGAAGTGTAAGGTGATACCAAGTCCTGAGAGCGGCCCTCTGTGTTCTGTGGTGCACAAGCGTGCACACACAGTAACTTTAGTAAGTCTAGGAAATTGCCTGTGGATGGAGAATAATGCTTGATTTTGAAATCTCCTTACTTAACTACTTTTGTAGGTTATACAATAAAGAGACATGACCTTCTATATCAGGTTAAAAAATACAATGTAAACTCAGATCCCTACTTCAGCAGTAATATCAAAACAGACAAAATGGAAACGAACATGTGCCAATACTCACAGAGGGGTCAGAACACAAAATAGCTAACTTCATCTCACTTCTTCCAGAGGGACTGAAGTTTGGGTTTGCTCTGCCATTGAGCCCAAGTCCACGACTCTGCTTTGGCTTTGGCTCTGGCTACTACTTGCCTCCTAGTCACTCAAAGCATCCCTAAGTCCACACTGATCAGTGGTCATCTATACACAGTCCAAGCTGCCATCATTTCTGATCAGAAAATAATAATATAAACCATGCATATCGTGCGTGTTTATTGTTAACCAATATTAGCTTCAATTACATATAATCATTATGTATGCAATTCAGCATGCAAATCGCCTCTGTGCCTGATACATTCACCAGCTACCAGTTAACATACAAATCCACTTGTCTCTACAAGAGTAAAATTCCGTGGTAGCTAATGAAGACAGAGCTATGAATGGAAAACAAATGACTATTGAGAGAGGACTCACACAAACAACCTCAGCAAGGACCTTAGATCCTTTAAGACACACTTATTTTCCTGTAAAATTACTGTCCCTAATATTCCCATTTGTGAAACCATTTCATGTGCTAGCATTAAATGAACTTCGAGAACCGCCTTTGATTGTTGGTTTCGGTTGTCATAAAAACGGTCCTTCGTGAAAAAGCTGTTGGTGAATTCTTCTTATCTTGTGGGTTAAAAGCAAAATGGTAGCTCTGCCAGAACAATTTCTCAAAGGGAAAAAAAAAAAAACCTCAAACTCATGAGTAACAAAAACCATGTAAGCAATGTGAAGAAAGGGGAGGCATAAGGTGGGGGGGCACCCTAACATCCACAGTTCTCACTAACCGGGAAGTCAACAGTCAGAGCTCCTCTGACTCTTACATTGTATGGATCTGAGAAAGACAAACAACTGTTTGCAGGAATAATGAGAGGGTCTCAGTGATCTGCCTAGGTGTGGCTTTAACATCATCCTAACACCAGGTGAAGACTGGACCCCTGCAGGGTTGAGTCCCTCTTTTAACAGACTTTAAACAAGCTTTTCCCATAGTCCACTCTTCTTACACCTCTTAGCTCACGTGAGCTAGCTCAGATATGAGCCCGCTAAGTCTACAGGAAAGATGCTTGGGGTACGTCTCCTCAGAATTAGTTTTTTGAGAACGTGCCCAGTGCTAAACCAACAACTTTGGTCTTTTTGGTGCCGTTTAGTAACCAGCAAGGCAAACTGATGAACTCATTTTCAAGTGAGCATAGAGTGGGCTTTCAGACGTTGACCCTATCCCACCAGAGACATAAATGTCCGCTCGTGAGAAAGCCCAAGGCACTGACTGACACCAAGCCCACTAAAATGCAGTCATTCATAACAAGCCAGCTACAGGAGATGAGAATCAGAGGTCCCCCAACTCTCTGGAAGGTAACTGGGAAGATAGCTACTTGGGACACTTGTGAATTTATCCAGAAACTGTGTAAGCAACCACAACCACCTGGGAACACACAACTTCTTCACAATGGGAACAAGTGTGGCATCCAGGGGCATTCAAGTGGCAGTCAGCCCACGCCAGGCCAGGGGTTTCCCCGAGGAAGTGTTATTCATGCAAACAGACAGTTTGCATAAAAGGCTGCCTGACAACAGCAGGGCCATCCACAGAGCACTTGGTGTGTGATAGCTCTGAGAACGGGAGGCATAAACACCTTCCTCACGGTAAGCAAGCATAGGTTGGCTCCTGAATGTCAGGTGCAATTGGGGTTTGTTTTAGGGTGTGTGTTTTCCCCTGCATGCTTCTCTGTGTACCTCATCCATGCCTGGTGCCTGCAGAGGGCAGAAGAGAGGGTCAGATTCCACACAGAACCGGAGTTACAGACAGTTGTGAGTAGTCTGTGCATGCTGGGAATCAAACTTAGGTCTTGAGTAAGTGCTCTTAACCCGCCAGCCATCTCTCTAGCCCCAGTGTTTGGCTGTTAATTAGCCATATCATCAGACCCTGCCTACTCTTTCTCTACTCTCTGAAACTGAAAAGCCTAGCACATGGCCAATGTTTGCTGAAGGAGTGAGCCCGAGTTACACAAACACTGTTCCTCTCTGCAAGCTGTATTTTTGCTCAGAGAAGCCTGAAAAAAAAAAAAAAAAAAAAGAATGTATCCTTCAGCCTGAGCAACACACTTATTTTCTATATATGAACACACACCGACACACACACCTTAGATGGGTCCAGGCTGAGGCAAGCCTGCCCAGTGGCTCCACTGTACCAGAGCTGCAGCTGGCTATAGCTCCTAGCCACCCTCAGCTCCATTTCCATGTTTCAAAGGTCTTGCAAAGCAACATGAGCAGAAGTAAATGTCTGTGCCATGTAAGCAGGGACCCCTATCTTTCTCATCCAATGAATGTCTGGGAACTTTGACAGCATCACCTATAAACTTAAGACACAACCATCCAACTCTGCCTCACTAAATCAGAACCCCTGATGGTATAGCCCACCCGCTTACTTTACACTTAGTTTTCACTGACACACGAGAACTTTGAAAACATCCGTATGTATGGAGTGCCATGTGACACCTCAATACACACATAGGTTGTACAGAGTTTCCGTTGGGTCACACTTATTTTACCGCCCCCTCAGACAGCATTTCTTTATGGTGCAAACATCAACGCTCTCCCTTTGGCTTTCCAAAATACGCAGCCCATCACTGTTACCTATAGTTACCTTCTGTCCATCAGCACACTGGATCCTTACATGCTGGGAGCCATTACACACTCCGAGGTGGACTTTCTAAGTGAGTTCACACTGCACCTCCTTCTCTCCCAGCTTATTTCACTGACAATAACATCTTCTGGTTCCACCCATGCTACCATACATGGCATGGTTTTACTCTTTGTTCGGCTAGACAGGATTCCCATGTGTGTATGCAGACAGGATTCCCCTGTGTATATGTAGCACATTCTCTTCCTCCACGTATCAGTTGACAGACACCTGGGGTGTTCTCATTTCTTGGCTATTGTGACTAATGCAGCAATAATCACGGGAATGCAGATGTTTCTTCAACACGCAGATTTCGTTTCCTCTGCATTTACACACAGTTGTACAACTGCCGGATGATACTGTTGTCCCGTGTAAAATTTTCTTAGTACAAATGTTCAACATCACTCATCATCAGGGAAATGCAAATCAAAGGCACCGGAGAGATGGAGAAATGCCACCTCACTCCAGCAAGAAGAGCTCTATCATCAAAGACAGGAGACCCAAGTGCTGGCGTGGACGTGGGGGAAGGGGATCCTAGCGTACTGTGGGCGGAAATGTAAATTAACACAGCCATTATGGAAAACCACTGTTTTAACAAGGGCTGCAGGGGACTCTCATACAAACCCAGCTGCCTAACATAAGCTAGCCTCAGTGTGGCTGGTAACACCTGTGACATGGAACAAGGGACTTTATATCAGCAGGTGGAGCAGATATCATTCATGTCCAGTTTATGCCACAACTGTTCTGTGAGGATCTCCCTCCTCTCTCTTCCCTCCCCCTGCCCTCTACCTCTCTCTCTGGGTCACTGCTGTGGCAGCCTTACCCAAACTCTAACACAGCTGTCTTCTGACTCTGATTCACATGCTGTAAATATCTGTCAGTCCTTCTCGCCCACTAAGTATGCCCCTACTCTCCGAATCTCTCCAGGACTTACTACAGCTCCTGATTCATAGCACTGACCTATGGCACTCAATAAATAAGAAACGTATCCTCTGCCACCATCTTTACTAACAAATGGTAATTCTCTCCATCTTAAGTAATAGCAAACTCGTCAGGATGCAATCACTAACACTGACACAGACAACACTTGCCAAATCTACACAGTCCAGGATGGTGTCTCTGGCCAGAGGAAAGCCTACTTGAGCTCAAGATCCAAGGTTCATGGTTTGTATCACAGTCTATCTTTCCTGATATAATAACAGCAAGACACAGAACAGTCCCCCTTCCTTTTCCACGCCTGGCCCGGCCGGCCACACACTGCTTACACTGCTTATACTATGAAGTTGAGGCGGGTATTTGCTTGCTGGCCGGGGTCACCCGTCTAACCAGGGCAAACTGACCTGGTGCCGCCTTTCTCCTTCATTTTATAAGCTAACTCCCCTGCCAAGCATTTACCAAATCTGGAGTTATGGACAAAACAAGAAATAGAACTCTAATATGTTCATCATTCTCTAGAGGTTCACACTTTTGACAAATACAAAAAGGGGGAAAAGACTCCAAGAGCAGATTTCTGGCACTGTCCCAGGCTGTTTTTTTCTTTGTTGAAAGAGTCTGTAACATCTTTTAGCTCTGATATTCCAAGTAGGAGTTTAAAAACAAAAACAAAAACCTGGACTCACATATCTCCTACCCAATGTCATACTCTTAAAAATAAGTGAATAAAAACAGTAATAATAAAACTCACACACTACTTTACAGTTCTAAGTGGTAAAACTCAGCATCTATGTCAAACACCTTTGTGGAACTTGTGATTTCTCCTCTATTGTATGTTTCTTGTATCTTATAAAGAAACTGAGTCTTCAGAAATGAATCCTCCCCCAATGAATATCAAAAATCTTAGCACACGGCTCAACAATTTTGATGAATATATCACCATCTCCACTTGCTAAAGCCCAAGGCTGCGATGCCAAATTATTATGCAGCTAGAGAGTATTCTCTAAGAACAAAAGACGACAGAACTAGCTGGCATTACCCAGGGACTGCAATGCCAGTCCCCAGGATTGTCATTTTCTACTAAGGAGCCCTTGACTATCTCCAGAGGTACCAAAGTGTCCCTTCCCTTCGCCCGTCCTCCACTGTCTCTGTCACTTCTATTCTGGGGATGCAGCTAATACGAACAGCTGTGTCAGACTTAGTATTTAAAAAGGCACACTAGCACTCGGCTGTGAAGCAGCCTGGGGATTAAACTTAAATTCCAAAGCCTGAAAAGTTATCACGTGATAAAAACACTCTGGCCCCAAATCAATATACATTCAAGAAAAACTGGAAATACCAACGACAGCTTGTAAGACAACGAAGGCCTTTCCAAATAGTAATTGATTTCTCACTAGCTACACTTTTTTTAATGCCTTATTCCATAAGATAATTTTGATAACAATTAGTAAGTATAAATACCTAGATCTACAAAATGAATAAAAATAACAATAGCATAAAATGTCAGCCCTTCATTTTTAGTAGGATACTAACTTTCAAGATGAAATCCAACATGCCACCATTTCAGCCAAATGCAATTTAACTGGAAACTTCCCAGGGTCAACTCAGGGTTCAACTTATGAAACAGTGAAGTATGAGGGCTGCCCCCCAATACTGCTACGAGTCACAGAGGTGCTTCTGGCCCCACTTTAGCTTTAATCCACTTTGTCAAAGTTCCTAAGCCTCAGAATACAGTAGCACCCTTCAGAGTGGACTCACAATATAAACTGTGACAGAAACTTCATAATTCCAAGTAGCCATTTAGCTAAATCTAATCTAGAGACATTATTGGGACTTAAAATGGGGAAACATAAAAATTATTATCCAAAATTTAAAAATCATACTTCCATTGGAAAACCAAATTCCCAGCTTCCCTTTGAAAAGGCAGTTTTGGCACCAAGCCAACATTCCTTTGCGGCAACCATTAGCAGAGGTGGGGAGGGGTGCCCTTTCCCAGCTGCACATGAAGCAGATGCACAGGCAGCTCCACTCCTTGCCTGCCCTCTGGGCACTTGAAGTAGGAGTAGAGAGTGGAATGAGCCATTACATCTAACCCCTTGACCTGGTCATCTCACAGGATCACCAACCATGACATGACCCCCAGAGTCTGCTCAACTTCTGATGTCAAGCAATCTTCTATCCCTGGTTAACATCTAGAACATCATCGTAGGTAATTAAGTTAGATGTGTTCTACTTAACCACTATTGATCGATCACCAGCTGATCGATCACCAGCAGCTATGTAGCTCAGGACACGGAGAGTTGGTCAGGGTGTGTGTTAAATCTGGTAGGCAGCTGTCAATGGCTGAACAAAACTTTCCTCATGCCCCAAGGATACCAGTTAGTCTGTTCCTTTGGGATGACCTGAAAACATCTTCCAATACCTCACCCCCTGCTGGCCATGCTAGGCTTGCTCTGGACAAGATGGGGTGGTAGAAACAAGAATTACAGAGGACCTGGACATTACCCCAAAGGAGTCCTTCTGGAGGATCTTGCTTTATACAGGCAAGGGACACTACACGTGGCAGGATTCTGATCCTTACAAAAACTGTGCGATCTGAAGACCTCTTTTGTCTCGATCCCTAGATTAACTTGTTACTAACGCTTCCCTTCCCAAACAGTACGACCCCTGAGCTGAGAACGCCAACAGAAGACGTACAGTTATGCTCGGCTCCTTTTTTAATCACTCACTCATCTTCAATGTTCTGCCTGCCTTCAGCCCCTACTTCCTACTGGAAGGAAATGCTAAAGTCAGTCAAAGGGGCTTGTGCCTACTAACAGAGATCGTCTGAGCTGTCCCTCCAGAATCCTGACCCCTGAGACGCTGTCCAGGCCATACACCAACTCTTAAGAGACAGAGGGCAGCTTCCAGCCAGGAAAGTGGAGCTGCCCTTGGGAAGGACAGCGAAGGTGCTGTGGCTGATCACTAGGAATGCCCTGGACACCATCAGTAAGACCCCAGCCTGTGCCCTGGGACACTGGGACTCCTCCTCTCCCTGTCCATGAACTCCTCGGGGCTGCGGTGTTGTGAGTACACCAGTCACTACATGGATGCTGCCTGGCATACACTTATCTAAAGGATGGCTGAAAAGGTTCTGAAAAATCCAAAGGCTACACTGGAGTTATATACAAGCTCTGGCCTCCCTAGAGCTTGAAAGAGAGCCTGCAAAGTTAGTAATATGCATGTGCCCATGCTCTGGAATTTATTTGCTTATATTTTTGATAACTACTCACTCTTACTAGTTGCAACCTACTGTGTGCCCCTATATTATAGACAGTGAAACTGACCCAGGCATGGTGTCAAACGCCTTTAATCGCAACATTCAGACAGCACAGGCAGAGTTTGAGGCCAACCTGGTCTACATAGTGAGTTCCAGAACAGTCAAGGCTACACAGTGAGACTCTGTCTTAAGGAGGGGAGGGGTGAGCCAAGCCACTGTGGCACATGCCTTTAATTCCAGTACTCAGGAGGCAAAGGCAGAGTGGGTCCTTAAGATGAGTTCAAGGACAGCCAAGGCTACACAAAGAAACCCTGTCTCAAAGAAAAAAGAAGGAAAAGAAAAGGACCCTGAAGCTTACAGAGATAAGTTGTCAAGTGCATAGTCAAAGGCCTTCATCACTCTTGGTCCATACTCCCTCCACACAAGGAAAGCCCTAAGCAGGAGACAACAGGTCCTATCCTTAAGGAATACACAGTGTCCTGAAGAATAAGCCAAGTTAAATACTACAGGTGCCACCAGAGCAGATTCTAGAAGGACATATATAAGGCTAATTACAGAGGCCCTGAATAACAAGGGTGAAGACCCCTAGATCAGAAGAACCTCTCTAAAGTCTGCTTCCTAGAGTCAGAAGGAAGCCACCTTTGATGAGAACCAGAGGAACGTGGCCAGGAACCTGGCAAGGCAGACCCAGACCTGGAGGACACAGAATGGAAATGATAAGGATTCGTAACAGCTCCAGAGCTGAGAGGCAGACAGAGTGACAGCTGTCTTTCTTCTCTGGGCACAGGCCTCATTACAGAGGGGCTACATGGGTCATGAAAGACAGCTCTCCAAAAGGGGACCACGTCACCAGTCCACCAGCAGTGCTCACAGCCTGGTGACGAAGCATCACACATACTCTAAGCACATATGTTTCACCAACACAGACATATTACACATACATACAAGAGACCTAAAAGAAAAGCAAGGGACACAAGGCACCCTCAGGAAGACACAGGCCTTAGATAAATACTAAGAAAGGTTTGTCAGACATGGGTCCACCCAAGTTTACTGAGTTGAGCTAGTGCTTGCATATCGGGTGAGGGCTGAATTCACTCCCCACGTCTACACGCACAGCTCTGGATCCTGCTGGAGGGTACGTGGGTGCTGCAGGGGGCAAGGCCTCCGAAAGCCGTCCTTCACAGGGAGTAGGCCTGACCTTAGGTCAGTGCTTCCCAGAGCACGCAGGGAGAATGGATGGAGTATGTCCTCCCCCAGGCCACCAGGAAGACCAGTAGGCCCAAACGTCACATTCGGGAAGGACACCAGATCTAAACTTCCAGCACTTTCCACATATGAAGCTGTACATACAGCCATGAGATAACGTGGCAGAACTGACCGAGAGAAAATACACACTTTATTCAGTCAAAAATCTGTTCCATGCCAGGGTCACACGGCCTAGAGTGCACTCTGAATCTCATTTTTCATATAGCTATGATTATCAACCATTAAACTGCATTGTGTATTGGGAATTGTGCGTTGCTTTGTTAAAGACTTTAAAAACACTCCTCCTTTTTTTTTCCAGTTCTAGGGATCAAACCCACAGCCTTCTGCATGGGCAAGAAGCAGAGCCCATAGCCCTCTACCATGAGGTTATAGCCTAAGCTCTGCTTCTTGTTTTTTTAATTGAATTATGTTTCTCTGTGTGGACATGTGCACGTGTATTCAGGCACCTGTGGAGTCCAGAAGAGGTGCTGCATACCCTGGAGCTAGAGTTACAAAGGCTTTGAGTCACCAGATATATGCGCAGGAAAACTGACTCAAGTCTCCTGCAACAGTCCGTGCTCTCAGCCACTAAGTCACCTCTCCAGCCCCATAGGCCATATTTTTGTAACGCTTTAGTAATAGAAAGTACCTGAAATATTTGACCCAGATCTCTACCTCTGATGGGGATGGGGAATATTGGGGGCTCGGGGGGGGACTGTCAAAATACACATTCCTTGGCCCTCATTTCCAGGACTGGGTAGAGCCAGGGAACACCTACTTTTTTGTAACAGTCCCAAGTGATTTTGACACAAATGGGCTCAGCCACACTGTAGAAAGCACTGCTGCAGCAACATGGAAGCAGTGACAGTTTAAACAAGGAAGTGACAGGTGAGTGCTGCACTTCCCCATGTTTGCCAGGGGATTTGTCAAAGACAGGGCCTAGGACAATGGTTCTAAAGATTGAGCAGGCCCTAGGAAGATGAAAAGAGTCAAATACTCTCTCCAAGTGTAGGGGGAAGGGACTAAGAGAAGGGTGTGAGGCCACCTGGGCGGGGCTCCTCCTCTGTCCTTCAGTCAGGAGAAGCAGCTCAGCAGTAGTGCTGGGTGGTACCCACGCATCCCTCCAGCTCCACTTTCAGCTCTGTCCCATGTCCCCAGGGCTTCACCCATCCTCTGCAGCAGGCCCCAGAAGAGACCCAAAGATGGGAGGAAAGGGAGAGGTGTCCTGCCACCCCTCAGACTCACTCTAGGTTGAGCCCTTCAGCTAGAGGCCTCAACTCTGTGCCAAGCACCCCTGTTCCTTGACCACCCTCCTCCTGGGGTGCTGCCTCTCCCTTCCTCTTGCCCCTGAACTCACAGTGCAACTGATCTGGGAACCATCTCCTTCCCTGCTGCTCTCTCTGCCCACGCCCACCACATCTTTCTAAGCGCCTAAGTCTCTCTGGTTTCCCTGTTCAATCTGTCTCCTACCAGCACCCAATGGATACACGCAGCAGCGGGCAGAACGCACGTCTCAGAAGTCTGCCAGATCTATAATGCTCCCAAGGTTCCAATAAGGAATGGGTCACAGATGAGAGCAGCAAGAGGCCTGAATGTAGGTGCCCCGGGAAGGGATGGGAAGCGGTGGTGAGAGGGGCGTGTCCTTGGTCACAATTCTAATCACTGAACCTCAACTCTAACTCTCCACACATCAGCTTCTAAATGGCGAGGGAGGGAGGGAGGGCTTCACTTCTCAACAGCACCAAATGATCTCTCTTCTGAGGCTCACAGATGTACCTTGTTTTGAAAGAAACACTACAAGATTTGATCCTGGCAGAATCCCACCTGTTAAACTGGACTGCAGGTGAAGGCTGTGTGTGAGTTATTTTGAGTACTTCAAGTCAGCCACACCCCGACCTAATAAACAGAGAGAGGCTAGAGTTGTGTGCACTTAGAGAGGCAGGGCCGTCAGAAGAGACATTATCAAGTCACAAAGAACTCTGAAGCAATAAGGAGGCAGCAAAACACTTTTTACTCCAATTTAATCCTGCTTCAATCAGTGTGTGGATAAAAAAAAAAAAACTTGACAAGAGCTTCCTAGTTTCCTTTCCTAAGAAAGTTCTGAAGACTAAGAATGCAATTCTGAAAATAAAAATACAAAATGTAAGTCTTTAATAATCAAGGAGAAGCTGTGCATCAAACATCTATGGGAGCCAGGCTGTTATACCGATTCTGTTTCATGATAATCTATGAGTACATAGTGGTGCATAGTGCTTAGTAACTCTGACTTTACAGAGGAGGAAAATTGGACTTAAGGAGCCACAGGTGAGCCCTGTGTGGTGGCACACACCTTTGATCAGGAGGCAGTGGCAGGTGGATCTCTGTGAGTTTGAGGTCGGCCTCTACAGAGTTCCAGGACAGCCAAGGCTACACAGAGACGGGGTGCATATGAAAGAATGAGCAAGCGTGGTAACTGCCCAAGAGCAAGCAATGGGCAGAGCAAGGCCCCACCCTACTCAGGGAACTCCAAGCCACTGTCACAGACTGGGACTTCCTGTTAATGAAGAGCACCGGGCAGGATCCAGGGACACTACATTTAACAGCATTTCCAGAACATGAACCTTTTCCTTAGCTTTAGGTTAAACTTTAGGCAGCTTCAGTTCTTCACTACTGAAGCTGCCTCAAATTCTTAGTCCACTTTTCTCTTTCTTCCCCTACCTTTCGATTTATATCCCTCCAAGTTTGGGGCTTTTTTTTTTTTTAATCAGCCCCTAAACACAATGTCATGGTATTTTAAACTGGAGTCAACACACACACTGTAAACAGGAAGTAGCATGTCTAGAACGTGACATGATCTTGTGATAGAGACAGACCCTTACGAGTATAAAATTAGCTCATCTGTAGATAGATGAGTTCTATCTGCAGCTCAGAGCTAAGCCTAGAACATGCAAACTTGGCTCTCCTTCCTCATTGTGTTTACCTAGAAGACCTTCCTTTCAATTCCTTCATCTATGAAAGCAGTCATCACAGTTCAGACCTGTTGGGGGACTTAAAAAGCCAGTCTCTTTTTTTTTTTCTGGCCACACACACAAAAAAAAGCCAGTCTTAACTAACTCTTCCCTAAAACGGCACCTCTTCAGCTGTCTCTGTGAGGTAGAAGGACACTTAAGAGAAAAGTCAATAAACTGACCAAAAAGGAGCAAAGATTCCTTAAGCCTTCCCATTTCTTTCTCTGTTACACACGAGTGTGTGCACACATGCATATACACACATACATACATAAATACACACAGTATATAAGCATATACATACAAACACACACATATGTGCACATACATATACATTCATACACATAATATACATTCATGCACATATGATATACATGCATACACATATGATATACATTCATACACATATGATATATATTCATACACATATGGTATACATACATACACATATGATATACCTTCATACACACACACACAGAGGTTGGGTTCCCTATCTCAACCCACAATCACTAGCATACCAATATCTGGAACTCTGGACAGTTCTTACTTCTTCTCACCTTCACTGCCAAAAGGTTCGGCTCTAAAACAAAGACATATCCAAAGTATTTCTCCCACACTAAAACTACAAAATAAGCTGACAGTCTATGCAAAGACTTAAAAGCATGGCCATGTGCACATATGTATATGAACTAAATAATTCAGGTTCGATATCTGACTTCCAGAGGTGTAAGGACTGATGTAGAATACATGGAAACACTTCCCAAACCCTCAAGTGTTGGGCATTATAGACACTACTGGGCTGTGCTTGCTTGGTAACATCTAACCTTTCTTCCCACACATCTCTTTCTCCTTCCTTTCAAACCTTTCAAAACACCACAAGTCCCCACTTCTTGTCTTCTCCCTGTCCCAAGAGTTTGGCACATAATCTATAAAACAATGACTCCTATGTCAAGGGGCTGTTTCTGGGCTCATCTCTAACCAGTGTTCCACTGGTTAATATACTGGCTATTTACCCAGTTTCACAGCAGTAATCATGGGAAGTAAGGAGGGAGAAGGGGTGGGGGGTCACAACTAGAAAGCAATCTCATGATAACTCAGAGCAAGGCCAAGCAAATGTAATAGATGGTATAAGATGTTGAAAAAAATATATAGGTTGCCGGGCGTGGTGGCACACGCCTTTAATCCCAGCACTCAGGAGGCAGAGGCAGGTGGATTTCTGAGTTTGAGGCCAGCCTGGTCTACAAAGTGAGTTCCAGGACAGCCAGGGCTACACAGAGAAACCCTGTCTCGAAAAACCGAAAAACCAAAAAAAAAAAAAAAAAGGAAAAGAAAAAGAAAAAGAAACTAGAAAAAAAAAAATATATATATATAGGTTGATCATCCGTGACATTATTCTTAGTTTCATTTTGGTACTTGCTCTGGAGTCTAAAACCCCACATCAGCAACTTATAAGGAACAGAAGCCCCGTGATATGGAGACACCTGATCTCTCCTGGGACTCCCACAATTGCTCCTTTTCTTTGGCACAACTGGTCCTCAAGATGGCTCCTCTCTCAAACCGCACCTCCACACATTCCTTTCTTCAGACCTTCGGAATTATACTAGGAAGGAAGTCACTTGGAAAACAGGACCTAAAGAGCAAAACGCCGGGGGGCCAGGCATTTCCCATCTTAAAGATCTCATCATCTCCCAGATACCACTAGTTCATGCTTTAATTTCATTTAAAGACTACTGAGCAGCACTTCAGCTACTTCAAGGTCACTCTGTAATTCTTAGCAAAGATAAAGATTCTCCAGCCTAAGGCAAGATCTTCTGTTCCTTTGCTTTGCCTGACAACACATTTCTTCCTCCTGTTACTTCAGCAGCAAGGGCACTAGGTTCTCAGCGTGCCAAGTCAATACAGTAGTAAAAAGTTCACATTTTATTACTTCCTAAAACAACTGCTTTTATAATTTCCTAATTTTCCTAAACAGTGTAAATTGGCACACACCAAATGAACACATAGCAAGTTATAATTTTTCACTTCCTGGTTTGTCTTTTTTCTTTCCTATAGAATTACATTATTTGACTACAGCCAAGTCTTAGACTTTCTTTCAACATGGATTCAACTGTTCATGTGTTATGAAATGTTTCTGATTGGCTTAATTCTAAAATGTCTGTTAACTACTCCAAGAGCATCATCATGAAGATTCTTTGGTATTCACAGGAATAATTATTGCTGTGAAAAGTACAGATTGTATGGATTAATCCAATATTCCTAAGATTTGCTTATCACAGAGCAACTGTGTTACACAAATGGCCATATAAACTCGGGCTCTACAGACTTCAAGCGTAGACAAGAAGATGCAGATTATCTAAGACACAGAGACAAGACCTCTAGCTGATAAAGTCAGTCTTAACTCAGGTCACCTTCCGTGGATTGCTTGCTCACTTCAGTTCCACAAAGAACTTTCTCTGGACTGCTGAGATGTTTAAAGGAGCTTACTGATATTAGATTACTTTTAAAAGTTATGATCCTTTATAGAAGTTTAAAAGTATTAGCATAATAGGGCTATGGCAGAGAGAATACACAATCATCTGCCTCACCAAAAGAATAAAAAGATATAAGAGCGCGCGCGCGCGCACACACGCACAGACACACACACACACACACACACACAGACACACACACACACGTTTCTCATTAGCAAGAAGATCCTGCCCTGCCTGCACTGGTAGGCTGGGAACAACCTATTGAAGTCAGAAGTGTAACACACACCTAGAGGTCAGGTGCCACCATTCCATTTAGGAAATAGTGAGACTCCTCCACAGAACTGAGAGTATCCAAAGCCTTTGATTATTATCAACTTAATAAACAAAGACTAATTCTGTGAATTAAAGGAATCATTCCACTTGGGGCACTCTTATAATCTATTAGCATGACACACACCACAACCGCTGTTTAAGCTGTGTGGAGAACAGGTATTTCACTATTAATCGAAAAGTTATGAGAGAAATAAAGGAAAGAAGTCAGACCTAAACACTGAGCAGAACAGTTTAACTCAGTATATTTTATTTTAAACAGTGAAGCACAAAGCATGGAGCACACAGTGTTCAGCTCAGGTGTCACCTCCAGCTCAAGTCCAGAGAGGAATCCTGTGTTTTACACGAAAACCTTAAGATACCACTAGCAGCTACTCAAGCTGAGCCCGTAGCCCCTGGAAAGTGCAAACACCTCCAGATCAGAAATAATGTTAGGCAGAATTTCCAAAGTCAATTACCTTCAGTCCTGGAGCTAGACCAACTATCTAACCATACCCCACCAACAACTTTCCCAGACCTCTCTCAGGACAGACTTCCAAAGTTCCTTTGCTCAATAAAAATGGCGCTGCTTTCTCCATCCCAATGCTGTTTATTTCAGTAATCCTGAGGCCCTTTAAACAATCAAATTCGACTGGCCTCATTTAAATGCCAGCCTTCCCTAGTGTCAAATGCTTCTCTGAGGGTAGGGTGAGGGGGCAGGATGGCTGCTCCTATCCACAGCTGCAACTTTTTCACCAGAAACCCTAGCATCGTGAAGTCACGTTGACTTCTCTTCATAACCTGTCTTCCCCCAAACTGTTGCCTCTCCGTCTATTGAGCCACACTTCAATGCAAACTGTCCCCAAGTGCAGAAGAGCTTAAGCCTCGTCCATCCACGCCGTGTCCTGGGCACTCGGCACCAAACCATTCTCAGTCTCCCGATAACCGGCAACAGTCCCAGGTCCACCGGTCCCGGGACTCCCGGGTCCGACGCCCGGTGGCCCGGCAGCGACAGCATGCACACGCGCACGTCTGTCTAGCCCTCCCCGGCGGGCTGTCGCCGAGCCTCCGCCCGCGCCCACCCCCGCCCGGGCGGCGATGGGAGGCTGGGTGGGCACAGAGGCACCAGCCGGAGCGACAGCCGAGGGGACAAGGCCAGCCGCGAGCCCCCGCCCCGCCGGGAGCCGGGCACAGCGGTCCCGGCCCCAGCCCCCACCCTGCTCCCGCCCGGGTGGCACCGCGGCCGGCAGAGGCGGCCAGGGCACGACGCCCCGGACGCCGGTACCTGATCGATGGGCAGCTGCACGGCGTTGCTGAGGGGCTGCAGCAGGGTGGAGCCCGTGGTGCTGGTGGTGGCCATGGCCGGGCCTCGGCGCTGCGTCCGCCCGCTCCGGCCAGTCGCCGCTTGCTTGCTTGCTCGCTCGCTCTGTGCCGAGCTACGCCGAGGATGGGGATGCAGCGGCGCGCCCGCCCCTCGGCCGCCCGCGGTCGGAGCAGCCGCGCGGGGAGGGGCAGTGGGCGGAGTTAGTGACCCCGCCCACTGCTGGGCGCCCCGCCCACCCAGCCGCGCGGCCCCCTCACGCCGCCCGGCGGCCCGATTTCCAGCAGCTTCCAGAGCCCCCTCCCCACCTCGCGCACTCGTGCGCCAGACAGCTCCGCGGTCCAATGGCGTCGCAGCGCCCCGACTCCCGCAGCCAATCAGAGGACGCTGGCCTCGCCGCGCCCCTCCTCTGTGCTGAGGACCCCGGCGAGGGGCTGAGGCTCGACCGTGGCTGTCGCCCGAGGGCGACCGAGAGTCAAGCTCGCTGGTGGGGGCGTGTGAGGGCGGCTTTGCCTCCGCCTCTGCTCACTTCCTTTCTCAGGAATGGTGGGCGCCGTCCCCACCCCTCACTGGCAGTGACGGTGGACAACAAAGGGGCTCGGGATGGCGGCCAGACAAAGAGTTGCAGCGCCGGGGGAAGTTGGGAACAAAGGTAGGGGGCTGGGAGCTTCAGGGAGACGCGCTACGAGAACCCCAAAGCAGAAAGTGCCTTTGTCTCCTGGGCTGCCCAAACTTGCGGAAACCCGGGTGGTCCTACCTCACCCGCCGCCCACCTGGGCCTGATCGGCCGCGCTGGGACCATGCCCTCACCGCGCATCCAGCTGAGAGGGAAACAGGTCGGACCTGGGCAGCGCCCGAGGGAAAGCCTGGGTAGCCAGCGGCCGGCATGTAAAGGCCCCGCCTCCTCAAAGGAAAGGCTGCTGGTAAGCATCCCTTCTTGCCTGCGAGCCTCTCTGCCAGATGTGAATTCGGCTGTGTCCACACCTCCATTCCAGGAGGGCAGTTAGTGTGTCAGCCCTACAAATGTGATCGCTTACCTTTAAACTAGCCCTGGGAACACCTGGAAAACGCCAGCATCGTCCTCTCAAAATCCAAGGATTTGGAAACTAATATTTAAAGGGGGGCGGGGGTTTAGATGTGCTGCTAACACTGCTTTTAAAGGTAGACTTATGTGAGTCCCCACAACAACCATGTGAGGCAGGTATTGTAACCACCCTCAATCTAGCAAGGAAATTGAATTTCAGAAAAATTACATAACTTAACCAAGAGCTAAATAACAGTGTGGGGGATGGGGGGGGCTGAGATCCAACTAATTTAGCCCCAGTTTTGACCTCTTAAAGACAAGGCCCTCTTCATTCTCAGGTTTAACACCCACTCCAGAATAGCCATCAACTACTAGGTACACCACTTCCTCAAGGACCACTCTAGAGGCTTCAGTAGTAAGAGCGCAAGTAGTGCTTCAGGAAACCTGGCTGTGGACTCAGCTCTCTCTGAAAAAGGGCTGATTGAATTTAGTTCGGATAGTCTCCTGCTAATATTCTCTGGGTGAACAGCTGAGTCCTAGTAAGGTAGTCTTTTAGAGGATGAGGAAAAAATAATTGAAATCTTTCACTCTTAATATTGTGTTCCAACTAGCTGGGACCAATTAGAAATCAAACCTGTCCAATAATCTACTTCCTAAAATAGTCCCAAGTCTGGACCTCTCTATTAATATAACCTTGGAGCGAGGACCTCTTTGTCTCTGTCTCCTCCCCCCTCCCCCCCCCCCACTTTAGGGACCTGTAGAGAAAGTGTACAGGTGGCTGAACATACAAACTGAAGGGAAAAATTAAAATACCATTTTAAAACCTTAAAAAGTGGGTGTTAGAAACATATTGCAACCTAAAGTAGGCAGCATAAGATACAATCCTAGAACAAATACTGTCTACCAAAGGAATTCTGTGAGGCCGGATTATTCTTTTAGAAAAAGACAGAACATAGTTTCTATTGGGGGTGACTCCTTTAATAGAGACCTGACTCTGGTGTTAACCTGTCATCCCCTGGCTTTATTGCTTGGTGGGACAATCAGGTCACTTTAGGGTGATGTCATGGGATGAACTGTCTGCTAGGCTCTGTGTTCCTGGAGTCAGTAATGCCTATGGAGGATTAGGACTAGAACTGGAGACAGTCAGACACTTTTTAGGAGGTCTGGAGCAAGACATTGTAAAAGTTGACAGTTTATTGTGCCTTCAGCCTTGAGTGGAGATGAAGTAATTGTTGCCCGTTTTTAGATATTCTCTGAATGATTAGCATCCTTTCCTGTAGCGTTAAGTAGGTTTCTGACTCCAAGTAAAGGAGTCAGATTTTAAAAATGAAGGCAGAGGTGCCAGGCTTCCCTCCTGCTTTTGGTTTCCTTGTGTTGGCCCAAGTGAGAGATAAGTACTTTTTAGCAGAAACTGTCTTTTAGGTGCCTGTTATAACTTTATGAAATTATTTATTTTAACATCTAGAATGGGAAAGATTTGAGCCATCTGAGAAATTTTATGTCAGAGTATAGGTCAAGTATCTTGGCCTATAATAATAGCTTAGATTTTAGAGTCAGGAGATCTTGGTTTTGGTTGGGTTTTTTTGGTTGGTTGGTTGGTTGGTTTTTGTTTTGTTTTGTTTTCTGTCTTCACTACTTACTAGCCAATTTTGGAGCCTTTTTAACCTCACTTTCCTTATATAAGAAAAGAAGTAATAATACTATGTACAAAAAGCTTACAACTGTGATACATTGTACCATTTATAAACAACCACATTAGTCAGAATTCTCCAGAAAAATAGACTAATCAGGATCTACAGAAAGATATAGAAGAAAGTATGTTATAAGGAACTGGCTTGAGATGATAAAGACATAGAAGCCTTATGCAAAGCAGTCAGGAGCGCATGTGGTATATAGTTCCAGTCCAGATCTAAAGGCCTAAGGACCAGAGAGCTGTTACTCCCTCAGAATCTGAAAGTCAGCTGCACCAGTGCTGACACAATTGTTGATCTGGATGTCCCAGCTTAAACAGATATTTCTTCCTCTACCTTTGAGGGTTTGTTTTGTTTTGTTTTCAGTTCAATCATGATACCACCTACACTGAAGAAAGAAATTTTCCTTACACAGTCTACCAATTCAAAAACTAATCTTTTCTGTAAACATCCTTATAGACACATTCAGAAATACTATTTCACTCTCTGTCCAGTCCTTCATCAACCCAGTCAGGTTGATGTATTAAATTAACCATTCAAGAAATTTAATTCTAAAAATGAAAAATGTTTCTCTCCTATGAAACTGTTGCATCTGGATTTAACTGAGTTTCATTATATACATGTATTAAGACATCATGTGGTATACTATAAATACAGACATTTTGTCAACTACACCTTAAATTTTAAAATACTCCATCTTTATGTCTTTAATGAGGAAGTAGATTGTTGAGGTAACATTCTGAGTCAAGACCCAGTGATGAGAATATAAAGTGGATCGAGGCCTCCCCACTAGTATCTGCTAATTTGACTAGGAGCCTTTAAATGAGAAAGAACTGGATGAATTATATGTAATTCTTCATTGTCCTGCCTCAGCTAGCCAACCTATGACAGCAATCCCCATGTCCCTAACTCTTAAAATCATTTATTGAGTGCTTACTGTGTTCAGGGAACTGTGTGGATGTTGTAAAGTAAATGAATAAATAAATAAATGGTACTTATAATCAAAAGACAAAATCATCATGTATATGAGACAGTAGAATAATACAAAGTACCAGGTCAGGTCAGTTTTTAATGTTAAAGCACACACACACACACACACACATACACACACACACACACACACACTGTTCCTTCTAGAAGACACAGAAGCTTAGTTGGCAGACAAAGGACCTAAATTTTATTCCTAAATATTACAGCAAATAGCTGTGAAGTTTAGAAGTTCACTTAAGTTCTTTTTCTGCCCTAAGCTTCCCATTGTTAAGGGTAAATAGTGCTAACTGTCCTACTTTACAATAGTAAAGAGTGATTGTGAGCTTGGAATTAATAACAGACTGGATTTTTAAAGATATTACTATTATTTTAATTCTAAAAATAACTTCAAGTGGTAAAGAGGTCTTAAAATAGAAATCACATCTTTAACTAGGGTTACTAACTTCAGCCAAAGCCGAAGTACCAAGCAGCATTTTTGGGTGACAAGTGACAGGGTAGCAGTGTTCCCTTGCCCTTGCCTCTGAAAATGGAAATGGCTATGATAATTAAAGATTGCTACAATAAAATGTTCCCTTCTCAACTTATTTTTAACTTTGAATAAACCATTCAAAAGAAATGAATAATCTGCCAAGCTGCTTTTGTTGTATAAAAATGGTATGTGTCATGAAAGTAGAGCTCTTGGGCAATTATTTTGCCTATTTTATACTCTATATATCCTGGAATCACTTCAAGATGAAGGCCATTGAACTACGTACATAATAAGGTTGGCTAACTAGCTGGCACCCTTTAGCACTCACAGTAAGCTTAACCTGGGAAAGTTAACCTCTAAGACCTAATATCCTGCAATTATGAAATAACAAAGGAAGACTGAACAAGAGGTGTCCCGTGCAGCAAAGGTCCTGGCTCTCCAGACTCTGCCACTTTAGAGGCCGCCAACAGTCTCATTGCTTCCATATTGAACAAACTAGATGATTTCAGTGCTACCCTCCTCCACTATAACTGAATGAGCCCCAAGAATTTTGAGGGCTCTCTCTCTCCCTCTCTCTCTCCCTCCCTCCCTCCCTCCCTCCCTCCCTCCCTCCCTCCCTCTGAATCTAATATTTAACCTAGGTTTATTTGGCTGAAAGATACAACAAAACCATTTTTCTCAAGGAAACGGCAGAGCTTTTCAGGTGCTCCATGGGTTTCAGAGCTACTTCTAATTTTCTGTTCCCTAGTCAATCTTCTCTGAAATGTGTATTCTTCAGTGACCTATACAAATACCTAATTGAGATCTGTGTATCTTAGGGAAAACATCTGTTTTCCTTTTATTTGTTTCTTGTTTTCTTTTTATTTTATGTGTATGGGGGGCTTGTCTGTTCATCAGTTGTGTGCCTGAAGAGGCCAGAAGAGAACATTGAATCCCTCTGGACTGAAATTACAGTTGTAAGCCACCATATGAGCGCTAGGAGTTGAACCCAGATCCTGCAAGAGTTGCTAGTGTTCTTAACCACTGAATCATCTCTCCTGCTCCTGGGCTGTTTCATTTTTATATGAATGAGTTAAATCTCCTTTAAAATAATGCCTCGGTCTGGACATAGTGGCTGTAACCACAGCACTTGGGAGGCTGCTGCAGAATTGTTACCAGTTAGCAGCCACCCTGAGCTACAAAGTGAGTTCCAGGCCAACTTGGGGTATGGTGTGAGACCTGTCTCAAAAATCAATCAGTCAGTCAAATAATGCATCTATTGGTGTAAAGATGCAGTTTCTAAGCCCTGACTTTTATGTATTGAACAATTCTCTTCTGTTTCCACAAGTTTATATAATGATATTTACATTTAAATTACAAAACATCTTAACTTCAAAGCTTTAGAGTCACCT
Organism: Mus caroli; assembly: GCF_978045245.1. Lineage (NCBI taxonomy): Eukaryota > Metazoa > Chordata > Mammalia > Rodentia > Muridae > Mus > Mus caroli. Next base: position 22,649,545 of record NW_028227269.1, on the reverse strand, counting down.
CAGGTTGTATCATCATCATCATCCATTACACCTGAAGCATTAATTGCATTAGTAAGAATGCCATACTTTTCTTAGTTCTGCCTGATGTTTCTGTTTATTTCTGCTTATTTGGATTTTAAGATATTCCCTTCCTGAAATGTATTGACATATCACTGCTGTGCTAAACAGTCTGGACTGTCCACTAAGAGAGGGGTCCACTAATGCCCTCTCGTTGTTGCCAGATCTCTCATGTCTGTAATAACTAACCCTAAAAGCCTGCCGCTCTGAGCAGGTCTGACCTTCTGTAGGGGAACCTGTTGAATAGCACATCTTCCTATAGGTCCCTCCAACCCTTCTGTTGCTCACATTGGATTTGGGACTTCCAACACCAACACCAGTGAAGACTTAGGTACAGGAGCCATCTCTGCTGTGTAACCATAGTCTGAGGCTACACACCTAACCCAGTTCCCTTGCCAAGGACCTGCTCTCCAGGATAGGTGGCTCTCCAGTACATGAGGCACCCGCTAAGGAATGAATGCCTTACAGTCAGATAAGGCAGGGTTTCAGTTTCATCAAATTATCTTTTAATTTATTTTCCATCTGAAAGCAGATATTTCTTCCTGTTTGGGTTTTCGTGTGTGAATTCTAATCTAGACCTAAAACACTATATATATCACAAGGCAGTGTTAAAAAAAACACACAAACACCACCCTTAAGAAACAAAAGAAACACTGTGTTCCTGAGGACACTTAATCCCATGTTGCTAATAAATAGGTAAGAAGGTGCCACTTCCAAAGTAAACATAGGTCAGGTAAGGAATTATCAATGTCAAGGGAGAAACTTTCATTCCAGTTTTCATTTGAAATACTGTCCTAATTTGTGGAGCTACTGAAGGATAGGCTTATAGAGAGGCCCCACCAGGTGAAGGAGGTGAGAACTAGAACCAGATTGCCCTGAGTTTGAAGTCTACTTATTTGATTTTGTGTAAACTGATCCTTTGGCTCTTAATGATTTCATTTCTAAAATGGGAACCCAATTTTTTATATAATTCAGATAATTCACTTAAGGGTTGCCAAATTTTCAACTCTGGGCAAATATTTCCATCACTAGTGGTCATTGCTATAAAAGATGTGGTGGATCTTGCCGTCTCTGTCATGTTTATGGTGGTGCCATATGCCAGGAAAAGATATAAGCCAACAACACTTCAGTTACCCCTCTTAAAATGGCAGGACGGAGGGGGGCCAGGGAGAAGGGTGTGACATCGATGACTTCAATTACCAAGAAGTTATTAAAAGACAATAAAGTCCTGGTCTACCTCACCTGAAAACACTAGCAAAATTCTACATTAAAGAAATAAACAGGATGACAGCTAGGTTTTATTTTTTCCTCTTATATGCTAAACATGCAGCAGTGTGTTTGATTATTTTTGGCTATCAGTATCTATTCTGAGTTTGTATAACCCACACAATAGGAAAAGGATTTTTAAAAAGGCAAGCAAAGAGTAATGGCTCAGGCCTGTAGTCCCAGCTCTGGGGAGGTAAAGGCAGGAGGACTACTGGAAGTTTGAAGCCAGTGTGGTCTACACAGGTACAAGCCAGCTTGAGCTACATAGTAAGACTCTGTCTCTAAAGTATAGGTAAATCAGCTGGGCATGGTGGCGCACGCCTTTAATCCCAGCACTCAGGAGGCAGAGACAGGTGGATCTCTGAGTTCAAGGACAGCCAGGGTTACACAGTGAGACCTTGCCTCAGAGAAAAAAAATAAAAGTTAAGTAAATAGCAGACAGTAAATTACATAAGAATCTCATAGGTAAGAACTAAGAAAATAAATATAATTTGGACTATCATTTTAAGACATAAATTACTATTTTGAAGATTTTGGAAATCTCAGGTACAATAGACACTGTCCTTTAATACAGTGTTTCTGTAAATACTGTCTCTAAATCTACAAAAAAAATTTAAGTTAGCATCCAGCCAGTAAACTAATGAAATGATCCTGTTATTCTAGGACAGGAGCCAGGAACTTGGTCTTATTGCATAAAGTGACTCATTCCTCATGTAAAATGTATTATTCAGCTACTGGTCCCTAGATAGTCCTCTGAGAGAGCACTTAAAATTGTTCCCTCTGGAGTTACTTAAGTGTCATCAAAAGATAAATTAGCAGACAAATAAAATAGACTCAAGTATGTCTGATACAACCCAAGAAGGCAGTAGTACATTAGGACTATCTCTTTCAGAGCGAGGCAGATTTCTGGAGAGAAATCAAAGCAGGACTAGAATGTCTAGGCTGTGGCTTTCCCATTTTTCATGGGTCATTCCTAAGCACTCACAGATGCTTGGGGAGTTTGCTGGATGGACCTCAGTACCTGGAGAACACCTACTGCCCAGAAGCTTGTAAGTGGGTCCTTCCTGTGTCAGCAGCATACGACTGTTCAGAGGGGAGGGGTCATGGGGACATACCCTTTCATAGCATTTGCCAGAGCTAGGGCTAGAATTCTACATTGAAACCAGTGTTCACTGAAAGTTTTGAAAGCATTTTCCTATAAATTCCAATGCTGCCATTGATGCTTAGCTGGGCCCTGTAGCCTGTTTGGGAGGCCAAGGCAGGACAAGCTTGAGTTCTAGGCTATCCTGGGCTATACAGCCTCCCAAGGCAGAGGACTACTAAGCTATCATACCAGCACTGAGTGTACCTGCCTGCAGCCTCCAGTGTAGCAGCTGTAATGATGACCTCTGTCATCGAGTCTTTACAGGGGATGTGTCAATGGTTAATGCCACTACCTGTTCTTCCAGAGAACCAAGATTTGATCCTCAGCACCCACATGGTGCCTCACAAAACTCAGATGCCCATTTCTAGCCCCTTCAGGCACCACATGTACTTGGTGCATAAATGGATGTGCAGGCAAAACACCCAAAACACAGAAATAAAAATAAAGCAATTAGCTGCTGTGTATACCAGTGGGGGTTCTTTCAGTTCAACTCTGAGGAAACCAAGCTGGTAACTGAAAACATCCATTACTGCATGGCGTCAGCTGCTGAGCTTAAGTAGCCAGAGAAGATGTGGTCAGCCTGCCAACCTTCAGCTTGGTGATGTAGGACCCAGTGGTGGTTCTGGAGATCCTCTGTAGCTCTTCCCCCAGAGCCACACCCTGCCAAGTCGCACAGCCATGATAAGGATCTCTCTTTAGGCTTTCAGGTTTACCCAGTTTGGGTGATGGCCCCTCCACCCCTCGGCCTGCTCCACCAGTAGCTGCTAGGGTAACTGCCATCCTCCTCCAGTTCCACCACAAAGCAGCTTGCATAATTCATAGTTGTACCATGTTGGAATTCCTGACTTGTTATTTATTTCCTGTCTCCATTTCCCAGATCTTCTCAATAACATTCTCAATATCTTACAACCTTCTCTTAATTTATAATTTTTCTTCAAAAATTTTCATCAAATGTTTTTAGATTTTTATGTATGTGTACATATATATATGTATATATATATATATATATATATATATCATTGAAGATTTAAGAGTATAAGTAAAATTTCACACACTGAAGTTTATGAGAAATTATTTAATGAAACAATCAAGTGATACAGATACTTAGAGCTACCTTAATGTATGTGGGAGAGCTATGCCCATCGCCTACCCCATTGCTTGCCACGCTCACATATTACCCAGATAAAACAATTATGAAATATAAGTGAAAGCATTAAGAATTATGAGGTCCAGGCCGGGCGTGGTGGCGCACGCCTTTAATCCCAGCACTCGGGAGGTAGAGGCAGGCAGATTTCTGAGTTCGAGGCCAGCCTGGTCTACAGAGTGAGTTCCAGGACAGCCAGGGTTACACAGAAAAACCCTGTCTCGAAAAACCAAAAAACAAAAAGAATTATGAGGTCCACCAGAAGCTCCTGGCATTCACAGTATCAATGCCAACCTCATGACAGCAACATTATTGCCACCAAATATTAAATATTCCCAAAGGCAGGAGTAATTGTTATAGCCTGCTGAGCAGGTTTTTCTGAAATAGTGGATTCCACTATAATTATAAGGACACGCGGTCATAACTGATGTTAAAATGCACATGGAACAAAGAATTCCAGATAAACATCACTCTGAATCACATCTCTATATGTTAAAGCCTCTCTTTGAACTGCACTTTAATAAAATCCAGTGCCTACTAAACAACTTTGTACATCATAAGTCATAATGCTATTTAATAGAATGTGAATTCATTTGTCAGAATTTCCTAAATATGCACATGGTAAATTTATAGGTTTTTGGGTTTTTTGTTTTGTTTGTTTTTTGTTTTTTGTTTTTTGTTTTTTTTTTTGTTTTGGTTTGTTTTGGTTTGGTTTTGGTTTTTTTGAAACAGGGTTTCTCTGTGTAGCCCTGGCTGTCCTGGAACTCACTTTGTAGACCAGGCTGGCCTCAAACTCAGAAATCCACCTGCCTCTGCCTCCCGAGTGCTGGGATTAAAGGCGTGCGCCACTACGCCCGGCTAAATTTATATTTTTATATTTGTTGAGAATTTCAGATTACGCTAGATGTGATGGTGCCACCTGTAGTCTCAGGACTGAGATGGGAAGGTCATGAGCTGCAGAGCAAGGCTGTGCTCAGTTTGTGTGTGGAGTGGGGGTTCCAGACACCATGTGTGTACATACGAAAGCCAGAAGGGGATGTTGGGTGTCTTCTATGGCTTTCTGCTTTTTTCCTTTAAAGCAGGGTCTCTCGCTGAACTGAAGCTTGCTGTCTGACTGGGCTGACTGACCAAGGAGCTCCTGGGATCTACTTGTCTCCATCCCCCATCCCCATCCTCCATCCCCATCCCCCATCCCCCCAGTGCTGGGGTAAAAGGCACCAAGTCTGGCTTTTATATGGGGGCTGGGGATTCAAACTCAAGTTCTAATGCTTATAGCACAAGCATTCTTATACATCCATATAGTTTAAAAGAGAAACAGAAACAAATACGCGTGTAGCACTGTAATTTAAAATATTTCACACGTTACACATGAGCAACATTGAGATTTAAGTCTAAAACATGTTTACTATTTCCAAAGTCGTATCAAGATTTCTTTACAAAGATATAGCTTACATAATGTCTGAGACAATTTATGTGAGTATCTCAAAGCCTACCCCTTTCAGATAGGATGTGAACATACAGCATATTTCAAATAAAGGTACTTGTCAAATCGAGAATGTGAACATTTTTTCAGGCAAACAATTTAGTGAAGAAAAAAAGATCTTCACTTAAAAAAATACACAATATAAATCCTCCACATTTTCAAATTGAAATAAGTTCTAGTTTCTAAAGATGAAATGTGCTCTATTTAGAGTTGTTTACAAATTGACATATTGCAAATGTGCTAGAAAAGTTAATACTATCTCTGAAAACTTGGGCAGTGGGTTATAATGTGGACCTGAGCTTGGTAAAATGATGATTCTCCAATTTAATGCTGTTTCTATAGAATGTGAAATATTCTACAGAATATGTGGCCAGTTAGACACCTTAGTGGGCAAAGTCACATGCCACCAAGCTTGAAATCTGAGTTCAATCCCAGGGCCCCAAGCAGTAGAGACAAAGAACCGTTTGTCCTTTGACCTCTACACTTGTGCCATAGCACACACATGCTCACAAACAGATACACACACAAATAAATATAATAAAAATTTTAGGAGAAGGTAAAATCTGTTTTGCACCTTGGGCAGAGGCCTTATCTGATGAACAAAGGGTATAATTGACTGCTTAGATATGAACCAGACATTCTCCCCTATTGGTAAAAGCAAACATCAGAGATCTATTGAAGGAGTCTGGAGAGGTGAGTCAGCTAGTGAGAGCACCGGCAGCTCTCCCAGAGGACCCAGGTTTGATTCATAGCATCCACATAGTAGCTAACGATTGTAACTCCAGCTCTAGGGTATCTGATGTCCCTCTTTTGGCCTTTGTGGGCACTTCACATGTGTGTCCCACAGACATCCATGCAGCAGACTACCCATACACATACACATTTTTTTTTAATGTATATGGAACTAATTGGGGAAGAAATGGAGCAAAATGAATCATCACTACCTGTTAATGATGAAGTGGAACACGACTCTCTCCCATATGTGAATAGCTCCAGACAGCCTCACTGTCCCCTCAATAAAAGCAGAGTATCTGTGCTAACAGAAAAGATTGTGGGAATGTACAGTCTGTAAAGTTTCTCCCCACCCCATGCACCCACATTTACATTTCTACTGCACAGTGTAGGAGCCACAGCCAGAAAGCATAGTAATTAAACTTTCAGTCAGAATTCTGTTTCTAAACTCAAATGTCCAGAACAATATTTTCAACACTAGTTCAATACTTCTAGCAGCTTTAACACAAGCTAAATAATGAGAACAAGACCAGCAATGTACGTTTTGTTTGCTGTCTTGCCAATGCAAGTTGAAATACCCAACAGAATGCACAAGTGCAGGGAGACAGGGGAGGGTGACTAGAGTCAAAAGTGACACAGAACGAACTATGCAGAAGAATATTCCTCCCGGTATTATGATTCTTCTGACTCCATCTTGAGAATTAAGCAAATTGAACACAACCCAAACAGTTACACAGAACTGGTTTTAGTTGACATTAGAAATTTTAGGAACACCGCTTTGGTCTTTAAAACATCCACAGGTGACAAAACCAAGATGAAACCACATTATCATATTTGGACAAGTTGTTGAGTTGGGGAATATTTTTAAATGTAATGAGTATTGGTTCTTATTCACTGATCTGTTTATTAAAACATGTTAAGTTAGGTTTCTACAGATATCAGGCCCTGTGCTAACCACCAAGAATATCAGAGAATGCAAGACAGCATCCCTGCACTATCAAGAAGAGAGGATGTCTGTGTGAACAAAAGATCATGGGTGCATAACTGTAAAGCAGTCTTCCAAACCTTGCTAATGTTGTGACTTTCTAACACAGATCCCCAGCTTGTAGTGACCCCCTAGCCATAAACTTATTTTCATTGCTACTTTATAACTTTAATTTTGCTACTGTTATGAGTCATAAATACCTGTGTTTTCTGATGGTCTTAGGTGACCCCCATGAAAGGATCATTAGACCCCTACCAAAGGAGTCACAACCTACAAGTTGAGAACTGCAGCTATAGAGACTCTAAAGTACCCTGTGTGTCATGCACATCGCATAGCTTTCCAGTCCTACTCTAATACATGTTGTAGAAACTTCGGCAACTATAAACCATGATAGTTTTCTCTGAATTTCATTTTTGTTTGTTTGTTTGTTTGTTTGTTCATACCATTTTGAATTATTTTATTTTATTTATTTTCATTTTTTATTAGATATTTTCTTCATTTACATTTCAAATGCTATCCTGAAAGTCCCCTATACCCTCCCCTCACCCTGCTCCCCTACCCACCCACTCCCACTTCTTGGCCCTGGTGTTCCCCTGTACTGAGGCATATAAAGTTTGCAAGACCGAGGGGCCTCTCTTCCCAATGATGGCTGACTAGGCCATCTTCTGCTACATATGCAGCTAGAGACACGAGCTCTGGGGGTACTGGTTAGTTCATATTGTTGTTCCACCTATAGGGTTGCAGACCCCTTCAGCTCCTTGGGTACTTTCTCTAGCTCCTCCATTGGGGCCCTGTGTTTCATCCAATAGATGACTGTGAGCATCCACTTCTGTATTTGCCAGACACTGGCATAGCCTCACAAGAGACAGCTATATCAGGATCCTTTCAGCAAAATCTTGCTGGCATGTGCAATAGTGTCTGGGTTTGGTGGCTGATTATGGGATGGATCCCCAGGTAGGGTAGATTTACACAATGGAGTACTACTCAGCTATTAAAAACAATTAATTTATGAAATTCTTGGGCAAATTGATGTATCTGGAGGATATCATCCTGGGTGAGGTAACCCAATCACAAAAGAAATCACTTGATATGCACTCACTGATAAGTGGATATTAGCCCAGAAACTTAGAATGCCCAAGATACAATTTGCAAAACACAAGAAAATCAAGAAGAAGGAAGACAAACGTGTGGATACTTCATCCCTCCTTAGAATAGGGAACAAAACACCCATGGAAGGAGTTACAGAGACAAAGTTTGGAGCTAAGAGGAAAGGATGAATTTCATTTCTAAATAAACAGAATTTAAAGTACATCTTATGAACATATCAGTTAAATATTTTTCAAAGTAAACTGACATTTTTAAGGTTTTAACATTATATAGGTATATATAGGTATAACCTAGACAAAGATCAAATTAAAAAAATACATTAATCACTTAAAAGAGGGACTTGTTTTCTCTGCATTGTCTTAGTATGTCAATAACAAAATATGTATTTGAACTAGACTTCTTATAGCCTCAGTCTGAAAATGGTAATTTTGACTACATTCTTATTATAGTTCAGCAATTTTCAGCCCTGGCAGGAAAGAAGAAATAAAGACAAAGATTCTGTGAACCTCTGCTCAGAAATCAAAAGTCACACACACACACACACACACACACCACCTTAAACATGTTTCTTTCCAGTGTCTTTCATCAGCCACAAGAGAAGCTAGTGGCTTGTGGAATGACTGAGTAGCACCAACGTGCCTTGAAAAAGACAACTCAAGCTTGTGACTGGAGGAAATCAGCTTTCTTGATCCCTGGTCACAAATCAGGGCTATTGCTGTGACAGATCTGAGATCAAGTGCTGGCTTTCCATGCATGAGGCCCTAGGTTCAAATCCTGGTACTAAAATCATGGTCGTATTCATGGTAAAGAAAACATATCACCAAAAAGAAATGACTGAAAGACAGAAGAAAGACAAACATTTGTTCAAATTGACGCTTCTCAGAATTTTTAGCCTGGTGTGGTAGCAGATGCCTTTACCAGCACTGGGGAGACAGAGGCAGATAGATGTCTGTGATTGGGGCCAAGCTGGATTTGGTCTGTGGAAACAAGAATCTTTCACACAGGATGATGCTCGTGTTATGTCATCCACAGTGGAGTTGTTGGATGTTTGGCTTTTGGCAGTGCTGAGACAGCTTTGTCAGTGCTGGCATCTGTGACCTGATCCTTCAGAATGGTCCCCCATTGCCTTTAAATTAATGCTTTCATAGCTGTGATTATTTTTTATGCTATACTTTCATAGAATGGTGATATCATATCTGTAGGTTTTTTTCATATTCCCTAATTAAATATTTATGGTCTAAATTTTACCCATAAATATCTGTTGTTTGCTGCATAATGTTTCAATATCAGACCATATTCATGGTAGTATGCCCTAAGAATGTACTGCAGCAAGACCAGAAATGCACAGTTGAAGAGGCAAAGGGAAAGGATACTGGAAGAGAAAAAAGAACACCCAAGAAACCCAGCCAGATCTAGTGGCACAGATCTGTAAACCCAGAGACTTGGAGGCTAAAGCAGGCAGACCACCAGTTCAAGGCCTACCTGAACTACAAAGTGATTTCTTTCTTTTTTTATTTGTTGTTGGGGTTTTTTTGTTTTTTTAAGATTTATTTATTTTATGTATATGAGTACACTATAGCTGTCTTCAGACACAGCAGAAAAGGGCATCAGATCCCACTATAGATGGTTGTGAGCCACCGTACGGTTTTGGGGAACTGAACTCTGGACCTCTAGAAGAACAGTGCTCTTAAGCACTGAGCCATCTCTCCAGCCCCCTACCAAGTGAGTTCAAGGCCAACCTGGACAACTTAATAAGACTCTGCACCCTCCCCCTCAAAAGGCTGGAGGTGTAGTTCAACCATAGGGTGCTGGCCTGCCTAGCATGTGTAAGGCCCTAAGTTCAACGATTACTGCTGAAAAAAAGGGGGAGGGGGGAGAAAGGTATAGCAGGAATCTTACAGACCTCAACACAGTCCTTAGACAAAGATTAAAAACATAGACTACAGACACAAGACTGTCATTAACAGCAATGCTCATGGTGTGTTCTCTGACAAACAAGGCCACTGCTGTGGGCATTCTGGAGAATATCACTTCCTCAAAGAAAGCCCCAAGCAGGTCTTGAGATGTTCAGAAGGTGTCTTAGTCAGGGTTTCTATTCCTGCACAAACATCCTGACCAAGAAGCAAGTTGGGGAGGAAAGGGTTTATTCGGCTTACAATTCCATACTGCTGTTCATCACCAAAGGAAGTCAGGACTGGAATTCAAGCAGGTCAGGAAGCAGGAGCTGATGCAGAGGCCATGGAGGGATGTTCTTTACTGGCTTGCTTCCTCTGGCTTGCTCAGCCTGCTCTCTTATAGAACCCAAGACTACCAGCCCAGAGATGGTGCCACCCACAAGGGGCCTTTCCCCCTTGATCACTAATTGAGAAAATGCCTTACAGTTGGATCTCATGGAGGCATTTCCTCAACTGAAGCTCCTTTCTCTGTGATAACTCCAGCTGTGTCAAGTTGACACAAAACTAGCCAGTACAGACGGTGTTATCTCAGGACAGGGCACAGCTTCATGTGAACTACTGCCTCTCAAAGCCCTTTGTGATGATAAGGAGATTGGTAAACTGTTACCCACCATGATCTGATCCCGCACATGAGCCCTGTGCAGGTAAGCTTAGGCTTATGTGTATGTTTGTGTAAGTGTGAAAAAACATATTAGAAAAAAACTTATAGGATATTTTTATATAAATAAAATGTTTGTGTATAAAGCTGTGTTATTATAGAAAAGCCAAGCTTTATAAAGTAAAAAAAAAATAAAGTAAACCAAGGCTACTTTACTATTAAAGACAGAGGTGCTTTTTATCAACTTCGTGTAGGATGAATGTGCAATGCTTATAAAGTCCACAGTTGTCCTGGCCGGGCCTTCTCCACTCCCTGACCACAGACTGACTCACCCAGAGCGAATTCCAGGCCTGCAAGCTCCCTTCGAAGTGCATGTCCTTCTTAGGTGAACTATCTTCTGTCTTGTATACTGTATGACGGTGTGTGTGTGTGTGTGTGTGTGTACACGTGTGTAGAGGCCAAAGGTTGATATTGGGTCTCTTCTTTGATTACTTTTTCCTTTTTTGAGACAAGGATTTACTAAATCTGCAAGTCACCGATTGGTGCGAACAAGTATACAGCCTATTAACAGTGGGCTATCTCATGCAGTCTGGGTATATAGACTATCTCATCAGGGTGAGTGGAGGTGCCCTCGGTGATATTTGCACAAGATGCGCTCCGGAGTACATCCCCCAGTGGTCAGCGGTGTAAAACTATGTCCGTGACATAGTGCAAGAGAAAGAATAAAACCCTGCCTCTCTGTTTACTCAGCACATAAATGACAACCTCCAGAAAGGCACTCCTGGGAAAACAGCCTCCCCTGCCTCAAGTGCTCGGTCAGCTCTGAAGCCCTGTGCTCTTCATGACTGCAGACTGTCTTAGGCATGGGCAAGGCTCCATAAACAAGACACGTGTTTTTCTCCTGTGGACACGGTTCTGCCCACTTCCCAATCGAATAGTTTCGAGGGTAAGAACTTAGGGCGACTATGTTTGTTTGTTCATTCTATGAAAACAGCTTGGAACTGTGGCTGCAGAGGCCACAGGGAGAGCCCAGTGGCTCTGAACAGGAGAATCAGTTCTGAAGCTGACCCAGTAGCTGGCCAGGAGACGCAGCTCCAAAGGTTAACCAGGCCTGCAGCCTTGTTTTGTGGAATGCTATCTGGTATGCAAGTCAATTAGGCCTTTAGATGTTTCTTTCCTTTCTTTCTTTTTTTCTTAAGAAAACCAACCCAAATGAGATTGCTTGCACAGAAGTTTACTAGCTAATTCTGACATTTTTTTGCATGACTGTCACATTACTTAAAAGTCTATTGATTATTTGATCTGTATTGATTTTACAGGTCATGCATATTTGGTTACACATATGCATGTGTGTGTGTGTGTGTGTGTTTATATGTATGTATGGATGCGTGTGCGTTTGTGTGTGTGTGTGTGTGTGTGTGTGTGTGTGTGTGTGTGTGTGTAGGCTGGAAGTCAACCTCAGGTGTTGCCCCTCAGGAAACATTCACCCTTTCTTAGTGACAGGGTCTTTCTCTTGAGGCCTGAAACTCATAGGCTGGATGAAAAGGAAAGCCTCAGGGAATTTGCCTGTCCCTGCCACCCTGGAACAGGGATTGTAAGTATAGGCTACTGTGCCTAGCTTTTTTTAAAATGAGGCTTCTGGGGATCAAACTCAGGGCCACAGCCCCTGGCCTATATTTCTTAGAATATAAACTGAGCATTTTATTTATCTCCTATGTATATGCCTTACAATATAAAGTAAATATCAGGTCGTCTGCAGTAACTTAATATGTACACAGGCCTGACTCACTATTAAAAGGAAATCCGAAAAAAGAAAAGGAGCCCGAGGAGGTGTGGAGTGAGCCAGGAGAGAACAGCTTGGCTCCTCCCAGTAAAGGAATGAATGTCCACATTTAAAAACCAAGCACAGGGGGCTAGCGAGATGGCTCAGCAGGTAAGAGCACTGACTGCTCTTCCGAAGATCCTGAGTTCAAATCCCAGCAACCACATGGTGGCTCACAACCATCTGTCTTCTGGTGTGTCTGAAGACAGCTACAGTGCACACATAAATGTAATAATAAATAAATCTATGGCCAGAGAGAGTGGGGCTGGAGAGAGCAGAGGTCCTGAGTTCAATTCCCAGCAACCACACGATGGCTCAAAACTATCTGTACAGCTACAGTGTACTCATATGCATATTCTGGAGCCCTTGTTTAAAAATAGAAAAGAAAAACTGAGCACAAAACAGTGCACACCTCTGTCCCTAAGACTTCTTCGAATTAACCACACAAAGCTGCCACTTCTGAGCCAGATGGCCCTCCAGTGCCAGGTCAGCCACAAAGGGATGCTTAATTCATCCAGCAGTGTGGATGTCCTGAAAGAGCTTGAATTAAAACACCCTTTAGTTGAGAACTCCCAGTCTCTCTATCGTCTACAAGGCGGATTATAGTTCATCTTCTATTCTGATTATCTCAAGCCAAACAAACAATAAAAATAGAGCAATGAGACCATCGGGAGAGTCAGAATCCATCTGTGAATTCTCTTGGACAAAACATGTTTTGAGGAAATTTTTTTTTGCTTTATTATATAAAGTAGTCTTTTGAAATGTTTACAATGAGCATAAATAAAAGGAAGAAAAGCAGCCCTGAGTTTGTCTATTCAGGCCAGCAGAATATGCCTTTGGAAGCCTGGGAACAGATCCTCCTGCCCGAAGCAAATAGCTCTCCTGAACAATGCTTTCGGTGGGGAAGGTTGGAGGTGAGGGATAGAAGGACTACTCGGGCTTTGAACAGCTCTCCGAGTGTGCCATCTGAAAGGCCAGACCCCTGCTTCCTGAAGTAGGCGTCCCCGTGGAAAAGCTGTTTGACAGCGGTGACATGAAATGCAGGATGAACCTGGAAGTTGGTTGTGACAGCTTCAGGGTGAGGATGGAGAAGTGTGAACTGGGTTTTTGTGTCAAACTCAAAGTTTAAAATGATAACTCTAAAATGTGGCTTCCTTTTTTTTTTTAAGAAGATAAAGGGAAATGGTTAGAAATACATATTTTATTCCCTATCCACAGGGATAGTGGTGCAGACGATCATAAACCTTTTAGCCCGACAGCAGAAGTGAAATGACTCGGTCTGAGGGATGGGGAAAAAAGGACAGATAGCCAGGTAGTTCTGTGGGCTTGAGAAAGTCTACCGCAAATGCACACACCATGCAAAAGAGCTAAGGGCGTCTTCAGGCTGGGACCAAAGTAGCAAGCATGGCTGCTCACAGACTTTCTGTCCATCGTCTAAGGAGGCAGCACGTTCCAGTTTGTGAAACAGATTTTCTCTGGCTCAGCTATCTGAGAACAACTCATCATGTGGGTGGATAGAAGGAGAGAGTACTGGACAATGGGCTCTCAGAAGACACAAAAGTTCCACCCACACCTGCCACTTGTGTGGCCTCTGGACTAAAAAAACCACAGGGTGCACGATGAAACTTTTCTTCCACAACAGAGGTGTCTTGGGGACACAAGCTGATCCCAAGCCTTCTAGAGATTTGACGATACAGAGGAAAAATCCTGGGACCTTGAGGAAATAGCTGAACTTTTGGCATGAGTTCTGACAGTTCACTCGGGGAGTCTTTAGTCAGCTCTGGAAGGAGGATAAGCAGCCTTGCAGATGGAAGAGATCCCACTGCTCCGGAGCGTGCTGTGTAGAGAGGAGAGGGCCCTTTGAGAACATGGAGAGGCTGCTCTGTGGTCTTACCACATGGGACACTAGCTCCTCCATCCTGGAGGTGCATCAGGGGACAGGTATTTTAGTCACTCACATTCCTTCTCCAGGTTTGGAATTTTCCACTGGGACATTTAAAAATAGGTGGGAATTGATCCTTTAACTATCTCTTGTAAGTTTCTTTCAATTTTCCCCCCACTCTTTTAGAGCCCACCTTTCCCACTTGGTCTATCTGGTGAGAGCTTTTTGATCAAGTGGTTCATACTTGCTGTAACTCTTCTCTATAGTTTACTAAGGATTATCTACTTTTTTGTTATTAAAATTAGACAACATTTCAAAAGAATAGTTACTAGCAGCACAATAAAGTTTTGTGCCTTGAGGCTCTGTCTTATGTGACTTTCAGCAAGCCCCTCTCTCCCTCTACTTCTTTCTTGCTTTCTTTCTCCTGAATAGGCACATGGGCTCACTGAGACTGAGGCTGTGAGAGTGCATTCTGGGTATATGACCTCAAAGTCGGCCACAGATACAATGTCCAGAGGACCAAGATAACAGCTGCCTGCAACCCTCCCTCCTTCCCCTGGAAGACACTGGCCAGATTACAGGGAGCACAGACAGTCCCTGGGAATAGAAAGTGAACAGGAGAGAAGCAACCAGATGATTAAACACATCCTCACTCAGTATTTTCATGCCCTCTTCTGTGACCCCATCATAGGCACCAGAGACCTAAACAGAAAGGACTTTGGTCTGTCAGGCAGCAAAAAGTTAAGATAGTTCTTTGGGGCAAGAGGTAGAAGCAGCATTACAGAATTCTGAGAAAGATAACCATTTCACAATGTGCATGTGATGAGACGTACAGGTCAGTGTAGGTCAGTGTAGGTCAGTTGTAGAAAATACGCCTAGAGTAGTGAAGTCTTGGGTACCATCCCCAGTGCCAAAGCCCCAAGAAAAACAGCAACATGAAAATGTCCTCTCCATTATCCACCTTTCCTGTTTCAAGAAATTTTAATAACACCTCCCAATTCTACAACTAACCATTAAAAAAAAAACTTACAAAGATTATTTTTTTATTTGTATCTGTGTGTATTTGTCTATGTGAGGATACACACATGTGTGTGCAGATGCCCACAGAGGCCAGAAGAACGTGGATCCCCCGGAACTAGAGTTACAGGCAACTGCGAGCCACCTGCTCTTGTGGGACAAAACACAGGTTCTCTCCAAAAGCAAGCAACAAGTGCTCTTAACTGCAAAGCCATCACTCCACCTCCTGGTTTTTCTTCATGTGTGTGGATGTATGTGTGTGGATACACACACCAAAGAAAAGTTTTCTAAGTATGTGTCTGTCTGTGCACACGTGTGTATTTACATGTATCCAAGGACAGCTTTTTAAAATCTGTGCTCTCTGTCGGCTTCCAAAGATCAAACTCAGGTCATCAGGCTCTGCTCAGGCACCTTTACCTAGACACCATATCATCAGCCCCGCTGCCATGTTAGTTCCCTATTGTTTATCATCACTACCCCATAAAGGTGTCTCTCCTTTCCCCCTTACTAAGCTAGCCCAGCTCTCACCTTGAACATAAAAGGGCAAAGTGTCCTTTTACAGGGATGGTGAGGACTTTAGAAGCCACTGGCTCTCTCTTTGAAGAACAATTTATCATCAAACTGCTGTTGGCATTCAGAGAGATAATGCCAGGCCAAGTGTGATTTACAGATCCTGATGTTGTTTGAAGATCATTCACTGTATCAGACTTTCCTGGAAGCCATTTGCAGTCTGGCTCAGAATTGCATTTCTTATACAGATGTGCTAGATTAAACAAGGAGTGGGTATTTGATAATCAGCTCCTTTCCTAAAACATCTTCTAAGCCATTCCTGCTTCCAGTGTTCAATCTGGCAACAATGTGAACACTGAAAAAAAGACTCAGAACAGCACGAAAACTCTCAAGTGTATGCTTATTGGGTATTTGTTGTGACAGACACTTGAGACTCAGTGGAGACCAAAAAAGTCCCTGTTCTTACAAAGCTTCAACTCAAGGATAAACTGAAGCCAGGCATTTGGAAAGACAGAGCTTGGGCAGTAAATACAAGCAAGAAAAAATTTACAGGGATTCTATGTTCACCTATATGTTCATAACTGAAGAAAGAGAGGGGAAGAGTAGGTAGATAGGTAGATGATAGATGGATGATAGATAATAGATAGATAGATAGATAGATAGGTGATAGATATATACATAGAGAGATAGCAACTTGAAGTGTTTGTGGATTTATGTAGTACAACCATTCCCACCACAGCTAATTTCAGTTACTGGCAAGATATCACTGATGGTAGGGGCTGGAATAGATGCGGAAACAGCTCTCTGAAGTATGTGTGAGCCACCTTCCATGCCCACTGCCCAAGAATCTGCCTTGCTATAATTTAGATCGTCTGACGGCTCAATGGAGAGAACCAGACTTAACATGAAGTTGGTGGGAGAGAGAGAGAGAGAGAGAGAGAGAGAGAGAGAGAGAGAGAGAGAAAAGAGGGAGGGAGGGAGGGAGGGAGGGAGGGAGGGAGGGAAGGAAGGAAGGAAGGAAGGAAGGAAGGAAGGAAGGAAGGAAGAAAGAAAGAAAGAAAGAAAGAAAGAAAGAAAGAAAGAAAGAAAGAAAGAAAGAAAGAAAGAAAGAAAGAAAGAAAACAAAAAGAAAAGGAAGAAAGGAAAAAGGAAGAAGAAAAGGAAAAGAAAAAAGAAACAGCAAAATGCTAAGGACTAAATTGTACAAAAGTTTTATACATATCAAATAATGTGTAAACCAGGAGAAATCTCTTACCTTTGTTCTTCAACATTTGGTATAATGGAGGAAAATAAACCAGAATAAGATGCCCTCCACTGAGAGAGGAGACTGTACAAGACCCTCAATTTATAGTTCAACTGTGAAAACTTTCCCCAAATACTCCACTTTCACTCTGATTTTCTACATTTAATTTTGATTGGCACTGGGGAACCCAGGGCCTTGGGCTTGTAGGCAAGCACTCTAATTGAGCTCCAGACTGCAGCTTATCCTTATCTGCATTGGGCAATTAAGAATCAAAACAAATAGAAATACATTTCTGGCCTGACAGATGGCTCAGCAGTTAAGAGCACTGACTGCTCTTCCAAAGGTCCTGAGTTCAAATCCCAGCAACCACATGGTAGCTCACAACCATCCATAATGAGATCTGATGCCCTTCTTCTGGTGTGTCAGAAGATAGCTACAATGTACTTACATAAAATAAAAATAAATAAATCTTTTAAAAAAGAAGAAAGAAAAACATTTCCATCCATCAGTAATAATGTCACCCAGAAGACATTTATGCCCTGCCAAGTGCAAGCCACATACATCCGTGGACATTTCTGTCCCTCGTTTTTGGAAGGTGTGTCTGCACACACTGAAGTGATCTACAGTTGTTACTCTCTGGAGTCTGGTGTGGAATTAGTACTTGGCAGGTCACAACTGAAAGATTTCCTGACAGTTTGGATTTTCACAAATGAAAGACTTAATAAGGGGCTGGTGAGATGGCTCAGTGGGTAAGAGCACCCAACTGCTCTTCCAAAGGTCTGGAGTTCAAATCCCAGCAACCACATGGTGGCTCACAACCATCCGTAACGAGATCTGACTCCCTCTTCTAGAGTGTCTGAAGACAGCTACAGTGTACTTACATATAATAAATAAATTTAAAAAAAAAGAGAGAGAGAGAGATTTCTTACAGTCCTAACAACTTAGAAAATCCTCTTAAAAAAAAAAAAAAAAAGAAAGACTTAAGAAAATTCCAAGATGTGGTTCAGAATTCATAAAAGGCCATGGTTAGAGGGGGAAATCTCTAAGGTAGGGCAGAGCCTCGGAGGATCTTGGAATCATTAGAATCTAGTGTGTTGACGGCCTCTCCAGAATCTGGAGACCTGGGCTTCGGTTGTTAAGCTTTAAGAAGGCCATCGTGTAACGAGGTGGGCTGATCTTGGGCAAAGGCCAGAAGAATGCTTTGCTGCTATTCACTAGCTGATAGTAACTGTTGGTCCTATCTGTGTGTCAGAACTGCCATCATAAAGTCCCAGCTCTGTCTCTTAGATTTTCAAGTGTGGAAAGTAGAATTCATTATGCCCAGCATCAATATTAAAGAAACAGATGTGGGTCTGGAGACACAGCTCAGGTGGTCCAGCGTTTGCCACCTAAGTGTGAAAAATCTGAGTGTGATCTAACCAATCCATGTGGAAAAGCTTGGTGATGATATGAGCCTAAAATCTCTGCAATGGGGAGGCAGAGACAGCCAGATCCCTGGGGCTTCCTGGCCAGCCCAACCTCATTAGTGAGCCTCAGGCTAGTGAGAGACTCTGACTCAAACACAAGAGCTACAGTGAGTGAAGATACCTGGAATCAGCCTCTAACCTCCACACACATGCACATGCATGCATGACTCCCACAAATGTGAACACACAAATATGCAAACACTATAAAATGTGAAAATACTGAGACATGGAAAGGACCACACAGTGGTGGTATCCAATGTGTTCTTTTATGTTTATATTTATTTATGTTATGTGTGTGATGCTTTCAGTGAGAACGGCCCCCATAGGCTCATATATGAATGCTTAGTCATCAAGGACTAGTACTTCTTGAGAAGGATTAGGGGGTGTGGCTTTGTTGGAGGAAATGCATCACTTTGAGGTTTTGGAAGCCCAACCAGGCCCAATGTCTCTCTCTTCTTGCTGCCTGTGGATCCAGATGTAGAACTCTCAGCAACTTCTCTAGCATCATGTCTACCTGCAGGCCGTCATGTTCCCTGCCATGATGACAATGGACTAAACCTCTGGGACTCTAAACAAGTCCCAATCAAATGCTTTCTTTTTATATAAGAGTTGCCTTGGTCATGGAGTCTCTTCCCAGCACTAGACCATTGACAATGCATATGAGTGCTGTACCCCCATGTACAGATATGCACACATATGCCTGGTGTCTGTGGAGGTTAGAAGAAGAGGTCAAATCCTCTAGAACTGGAGTTACAGTTGGTTGCAAGCTAGAGTAAGTTGTCTAAACCACTGAGCTATCCCTCTAGCCCCTCTGATACATTCCTGGAGGTATAATTAAAGCCACTAGATAATCAACCTTTCTGATCATATGCTTTGTTATATACAGTTTTTCTTTGGGCCAGAAATAGGTAATGGGAGTAAGACCAGCCTTCCTTCAAACCCAGATTGTGTGACACCTGGCATCTGTTTTCTGAAGGTGCCTCAGCTCTGGCTGCACAATATGGAGAGTATTGCATTGCTTGGGGTATCGCAGTGGGCTTCCTATGCAAAGTTTACTTTCTAGTTCATGCAGCATTTAGAGGTATAATCCTGCTTTTGAGCTCTTCTTCCACAAATCCCATGAGATCTCTGAGAGATTATTGAATGGCTTCAGAAAGAACTTCGTGGGTCTGATCCGATGGGGACAGTACTGCACATGTCCCTTTGACTGACATGATCTGAAGCTCAAAAACATTTCTTAGTCAGCAGAAAGACTCTGCAAACAAGCAAGGTAACCACAAGCCTGAAGCATGACAATATTAAGAATGAGGCCAACCACCGGGCGTGGTGGCACACGCCTTTAATCCCAGCACTTGGGAGGCAGTGGAAGGCAAATTTCTGAGTTTGAGGCCAGCCTGGTCTACAAACTGAGTTCCAGGACAACCAGGGCTACAGAGAAACCCTGTCTCGAAAAACCAAAACCAAAAAAAAAAAAAAAAAAAAGAATGAGGCCAACCAATGGTTTAAATAATTGCACTCCTTGGCGTTAAGTTGATAGTATTTAGAGATGCATGCTATGCTACCTCTTGGAATGCTTTGAGAGATGAAACTATCAAACCAAGAGAAACAATTTAAAGCCTTCTATAGGAACCTGGCATTTGGACTGACCCCGAATGCCAGAAAGCAATAAAGCAGACAGGCCTACAAATCGAAATGCAGTTTGTTGAATTACACACCCCTGTCCTTGCCAATTCCTGCGCGTGCCAAGTTTCATTGATTGCTTGGGACACTTACTTTGAACTCTAGCTTTTGAGGATTTCCTGTCCATAATACTTCAACTTGCCAAGAAATTCTTCATTCTGATTCAGGGGCGGTCCAGTTTCATAAGTTTAAGATTTAAAAAAGAGGAGGGTGGCTCAGTGATGAAAGCGCTTGCCATACACATGTAAAGACCTAAGTTCAGATCCCCAGCATCCCTATGGAAAGGCGTCTAGTGTGCATCTAAAATCCAAACATTACTCTAGTGAGATGAGAGACTCAGGAGAATCTCTAGACATTTTCAGACCAGCTAATTTGACATATGAAATGGAAAACAATAAGAAGTCCTGTCTCAAGCAAGGTAGGACCAGCACTGTAGGTTACCCTCTGACCTCTCTGTGAGCACCTGCACTCACTCATGAACACACACACAAAGATAAAAGAGTCAAGTGCACACAGACATACACAGACCACATACACACACAAAGGACTCGGGAAAGCTAAGTCACTTTTCAAAACAATGCAGGTCTGTAAGATCCCTGGGAACCCTGGGGTAGTCTCATCTGTCATACAAAGTGGATGTTATAATTTGAATAAAAATTGCCCCCATAGGCCCATAAAGGGTGGCACTATTAGAAGGTGTGGCCTTTTGGAGTAGATGTGGCTTTATTGAAGTAGGTGTGACCTTATTGAAATAGGTGTGGCCTTGTTGAAAGAAGTATGCCACTGGGGACGGGAGAGAGGGTGGGGGTGGGGGTAGGGGGTGGAGGGGATTTGAGGTTTCAGAAGCTCAAGCCAGGCCCAGTGACTTCCTCTCACTTCTTACTGCCTGCCTATCCAGAGGTAAAACTCTTGGCTACCCACCTCTCCAGCACCATGTCTGCCTACATGCCACCATACTTCCTGCCATGATGATAATGAACTAAACCTCTGAACTGTAAGCAGCCTGTTAAAAGCTTTCCTTTATAAGAGTTGAGGTGGTCTTGGTGTCTCTTCACGGCAATGAAACCCTACCTAAGACAGTGGGTTATGATTCAAAGAAGACTCATAAAATGTGCAAGGCTGCTCGCCCAGGCAGACACTATCACACACTTACTGCATGGCTTGCCACTGATACTGATATAAGGGAGGGGAAGTCTCATCAGCCTTCTTAGGGCTGAAGTAACATGGATAAAGATAAACAGGAGAGAGGCATGGCAAATATGCTATCAAAGTTCTAAGTTTCCCTGAAGTCTTCAGACACAAAAACCCAAAGGCCCAGGGAAAACTGCCTACCTCTGTGCTTAGACTCTATAAAAAATGGCTAGCTGTAAGATGCTCGGGCAAAACCTCTGATCTAACCGAATAGAGTGGGTGGGGAACCCAGCAAGACTGTCCAGACAGACCATCCAGGTCCCTAAGCACAACCCCTCCTGTCAGGGATGTAGCCGGACCTTTCTGGAATGGGGGTTTTATAATTCACTATCACACAGGGAAGGTGAGAGGGCTTCTTTCTAGAAAGATCAGACAGAGTCCTACCTTAGGCTTCAGGGCTTATCTGAGAGAAGGAGGATTCTAGTTTCTGTGACCCATTTCAGGGAAGAGGGCTTCCGATTTCCATGACTCACTTCTGTGTAGAATAAGGGACAAGAGGCAGAGAGGCAATAGAGGACCATCAACCTGAGGTTGCCTCTACTGTCTCAAGAGCCTTGCTCAGAGTGCCCAAACCTCTTCCTTCAAGGTACTTCCAAGGTCCAATACTAACATGGCCTTGCAAATAGACACCACCAGAAAATTCAGCGCAACACCAACAACACAAGCAATGATTTTTCCAATAGACAAGTGGCACTATGTTAAAATGTCAAACTTTTGTGTTTCAAAGGGCACCATCAAGAAGGAAAAAGGAGAAAATGATATTCACAAAAAAAGTTCACAAAAAAAGAAGAAAATGATATTGAATAGTATGCCCGAAAAGGGACATGTAACCAGAACATATAAAGAACTATTACAACTCATAAAATGAAAAGTCAGCTTTAAAATAGGCAAAGGATTTGAGCAAATATCCTTTCCTTTGGCCAAAGATATAAAAATAAAAATTTAAAAATTGGGGGATTCACAAATGGCCAATAAGCATATGAAAAGAGAAGTGTACAATGATGCAGTCACTTTGGAAAGCAGTTTGGCAGTTCCTCAGAAACGTTGAACATAGTTACCATGTGACCTGAAAAAAATTTGCTCTAAGGTATTTGCCCAGGTGAGCCAAAAAAAAAGTGTATTTACATGTATTAGTCATAACAACCTCAAAGTGGAAGGATCCAAATGTTCCATCACCAATGAACAAACAGATAAAATGTAATACAGCCATGCAAAATAATGCTATTCAACCACAAAAGGCATGGGATTTGGATACATGCTACACAACATGAGTAGATCTTAAAAACATTGTGTTGAGTGAAAGAAACCAAAGCCAAAGTGTCTTATATCATTGCACCTAAATCAGCATCAGGAAGAGGCAGACCCACAGAAGAACACAGAGGATTAGCAGTTACCTAGAGCTGTGAGGAGAGAAAGAATGAGGCATGAGAGTCCTTATTGTGGGTAAGAAAAATATTCCAAAACTTGATGACTATACAGCTCTGTGAATATATTTTAAAAAATTGATGCCAGGCAAAGTGTCATACATCAGTCATTCCAAAGCCGATGAGTTCCAAGCTAATTAAAGCTACATGGTGAGAGCCTGTCTCAAACAGCAAGAAAAATCAATTATAAAAATCACTGAAGGGCTGGAGAGATGGCTCAGCCGTTAAAGGCTAGGCTCACAACCAAAAATCACTGAATCATGTACTTCAAAAGACCAAGTGATGGTGTGTGAATTATTTCTCAACAATGTGTTATAAAAAAAAAAAAAAAGGAGGCAGTTTTCAGAAAATAAGGGAAGGGAGAGAGAAAAACAGAGCTTACCTGTCACTATTAAACATCAGCACAATGTGGGTAGTTTATGGATCAAAAGCATAGACGCTGGCAAATTTAAATTACAGAGGGAAACTTTAAAATAAGCTAGGCATAGTGGTGCAAGCCTATGCCTAATAGTAATAGTCATAGTAGCGTATTTTACAGGGAGCAGGGTTGTGAGTTTAAGGATCATCTGGACTACATAGTGGTCCAGGCTTACCTGTGTTGCGTACTAGAAATCTGCCTCAAAAAAGTAAAAGATAAAACATGAAGGGATATTTCGGAAAGAACTGTTTGAAAAATGAAGCAAATTGCTTCCAGGAAGCAGACTTCTAGGAAGAGCGCAGGGTAAAAGATTGTTCCTTTGGTTATGAATTTTGGAGAGTTTTAGAAACAATCTTGTATATGCTTGTATATACTCTTGATAAGAGTAAGAGCTTTGGGATTGTATGTAGCTCATCCGGTAGAGTGCTTGCCTAGCATGCATGAAGCCCTGGGTTTGATCCCAAACATCACATAAACCAGGCTGCCCCCCCACCCCAGGGAAGGGGGAAACAGGAGGATCACAAGTTCAAAACCACCCATATATTTTGGACATAAGATACAGATTAGGCTGGAAGTAAACTGGAAGCTTCCTCCTGGTGGTTGGTTTTCACAGTGCTGGAAGGTGCTTATGAAGGATGCTGGGAGAGAGAGACGTCATCCACAGTCTTACTCAGCTATGGACCCTGGAGGCTGTACCACCTGCCTGCCAGACAAGACTTGTGCACAGAGGCAATAATGGCATGATTGTGTTGAGGGTAACCAACTCCTTTCTGATTGGATTTAAGGGACCCATGAGGTGGGTCCTATAAACCTTGTCAAAAGCCTATAGGATAGGAGGCAGTCATAGGCCCTGTGCATAATTTACTACTGTTGTTCTGCTAAAAGGACATGGAGCCACACTTCCTAAGTGTCTATACATACACCCACAGATGCATGCTGCGTTCAGCCGGCGCCAGAGAGACTTCCTCTTAGAGTCTCAGAACTAGTCAAAGTACTGAGAACTGACTGTTGAATGCCCAGCTCTAAGTGAGACTTCTATATGGTTCTTTTCAGGACCCATGGAACATGCCAGAAGAGAGGAGCAGAAAGATCTCAACAGGTGAAGGATGCTTTGGAACCCTGTCTTCTGCATATGACATAGTCCTTGAATTCATGATCTCACAGAAGCTGTGGATACTTACACAAGACCTGTAAAACGATTCTTTTTTTTATTTAAGACATTAAAATAGGAGAATAGAGATTAGTTAGGACTAGCAAGTGGCTCAACAGAGATGAGGGAGACAAGAGAGGATGAAGTTTGTAAATATGATCACAGTACACTGAATATGTTTATGAAATTGTCAAGTTGTTTTTTTTGTTTTTTGTTTTTCAAGACAGGGTTTCTCTGTGTAGCCCTGGCTGTCCTGGAACTCACTCTGTAGACCAGGCTGGCCTTGAACTCAGAAATCTACCTACCTCTGCCTCCCAAGTGCTGGGATTAAAGGCATGTACCACCACTGCCCCATGTCAAAAAATTTTAAACTAAAAAAAAAAAAAAAAAAGTCAAGGTTATCCTTAGCTTCAAAGTGAATTTGTGGCCAGCCTGGGATACATGAGATCATTCTCAAATAAAAAAATTAAAAAAAAAAAAAAGTAAAGTTTAAGTTCCTGCTAGGAACTACTAATCTCATAATAGTAATAGTAAAAACATTCAACTACTGCATAGGCCTGGCTCCTAGAGTATCCTGCACTGGAAAGTATTCCAGTGATGAGCAATACAGATTAAAGATTATGACAGCAGCAAAGTGTTTCCCGGAACAATGCTTCACATGTGCCCCAGGGCAATTCGGCTCTCTTTGATTTCTCCTTCTGCAGCCTCTGGGGATCGAAGGTAAGTAGCAGCACGGAGTCAACTTAATGTATCATCCCAAGAATGGTTTGCTAATGATTCTTTGAAACCCTGGTTTGTAAAAGCCAGACAGGTTTGGTTTGTAACAGCACAGGTAATCCTATGGCTATGTCACATGTCTATTCAGAAAAAAAAATTTTAAATCTAGATTATTTATGTGCATGAATGTTTTGCCTGCATGTATATGTGTGTACCACATGTATGCCTGGTACCTACAGTGGTCAGAAGAAGGCATGAGATCACCTGGAGCCTGGGTTATGAATTGTAAGCCATCATATGTGTGGTTGTGAGCCATGTGGAAATGACTGGTGAGGCAGGGGAGGGAGGACGACGGGAGGGAAATGGGGAAGAGGAGGAAGTCCCTTCAAAGGCATGAGTGATGGGCAGAGCATGCCTACAATCCCAGCACTCAGGATGTGAAGGCAGGAGGATCAGGAGTACAGCAAATTCAAATCTAGCCTGAGCTACATGAGAAACCCATCCGCAAACAAACAAAACAAAACAAAAAAATACAAAGCCATAAACAATCAGTGCAATTATATTATTATTTAAGTATCTGATGCTGCAAACAAATTGTGTTCTACAAATTAGAACTGAACTACTATTCTAGTCAAGAGAATATTCCTGAGAATTAATTTAGGTCAGTGCTAGGATTCCCACAATGCCTGGCTACCACTGTCAACACAATATGTTATTAAAGAGAAGGTGCCACCTCCTCCAGTTTCCCTCCAGTGAACCACTGGCTCTAGGAATGAATGTGCAGACTGGGAAAGTACAAAGCTCTGTTTTTTAGGTCCAGGTTTCTTCTGCGTACTTGCCGTGGGCAAGCTCTTTGAGCTCTGATTTCTCATCTGTGAACTTAAGACACAGTAAGAAGGGCTGAGAATGTAGCTCAGGTAATAGAGTACACTCCCAAAGCCTGGGGTACAATCCACAACAATAGACAGGCATGCATACACACACACAGAGAGGGGGAGGGAGGGAGAGAGAGGTGCAAACATTAATTTAAATTTTTAAAGACACTGCATAATCCTATAAAATTCTGCAACGTGCCTTGCTGTGTACTGTGTCCTAGATTAAATGATGCATTTTATGAAACAGTATCAATCATATGCAAACGATTTGATAGTCATCCTTCCCAGTGTGTGTGTGTGTGTGTATGTGTGTGTGTGTGTGTGTGTGTGTGTGTGTGTGTGTGTGTGTGTGTGTGTTGGGACTGAAACTAACACCTCATGCCTGTGAGGCAAGTGCGACATGCTGCCATGAGCTACAGCCCCAGCCCTCCTGCCTTGTGAATAAATGGGGCTCAGCGACAGGCTAGCCTTACTGCACAAAAGAATATCTGAAATACCTTCCGAGGCATGCTTCTGTGTTGTTGCCAGCTCCTCCTTTCAGTTTTGAGGGATGTTGGTCATCTATCCAGATAATTTTCCCTTCTGCAGTAATTATCTAGACAGCCTCCATTGCTCCATCCGCATCTGCACTTCAATGGGCTAGAAAAGAACAGTTATAATATTAATACTCCTTACCTTTGCATCCCACAAGAATCTCAACATTTCCTCCAGAGACATCCTTTTAAAGTCACAACAGGAAGCTGTAGCCTTCTGTTTTGCAGTTGGACTACAGCAATCTCAGGCATGTTTTTGGGGGGTGTTTTTTGGTGTGGGGGGTAGGGTTCTTTTTGTTTGTTTGTTTGTTTGTTTGTTTTTTTGTTTTTTTGTTTTTTTGAGACAGGGTTTCTCTGTGTAGCCCTGGCTGTCCTGGAACTCACTCTGTAGACCAGGCTGGCCTCTAACTCAGAAATCTGCCTGCCTCTGCCTCCCAAGTGCTGAGATTAAAGGCGTGCACCACCACGCCTGGCTCTGAGGCGTGTTTTTAAGCTTGTATTTTACACACACACACACACACACACACACACACACACACACACACACACACACACATCCATCATCTATAAAATTCTGTTGTGTGAGCTGGGCATGCTGGCCAGTACCTGTAACCCCAACAAATGGGGAGGCTGTGGAGTGGGGTGGTGACATGGTATGACTTGAGAGCCCCACCCCCTAACAATAACAGCTTAGCCCAGGCACAGGTAAGATGCATGCATAGTGAGAGCTGATGGTGGCTCTCTTCAATCCAAGCTCAATCCTTTCTTTCCTTTAAAAGCAGAGCTGATGAGGGTGGGGTTATTTACCTGAGTCAAACAGGCATTCACCTCATCCATCTTGGCCATGAAAACATAGACCCGAATTACTGTAGTCAGTGAAAATCTTGCATATCTCTCCCAAAGGGGCCACAAAGACCAGACTAAGCTGGTACATCACCCATGCACACAGGTCTATTTATAAAGGCCTCTCAACCTGGCCAATGGATCTCTCTCTCTCTCTCCCTCTCTCTCTCTCTCTCTCTCTCTCTCTCTCTCTCTCTCTCTCCCTCCCTCTCTCTCTCTCTCTCTCCTCCGGAACCTTTGTATACACCTTGTTTCCTGCTTTAGATTTGTGGGGCCATGTGGTTAAATCATGGTCAGAAAAGGCTGTTGAATGTAATTCAGACTTTAAGCATTCATCTTTCCAGCAAGAGATCACCAGCCTTAGGACAGAAGAATGGCACCAACAGCGAGGAGAGGGGATGCTGTCTGTCACTGAGCAGCTCCCATGGATGAGGGCTCTAGCTGCAGCCTAATAAGATGACTAGCTGCTGTGGAGTCAGTTCAGTATTATTTAGCTAGAATCTCATTTTTTTTTTTTGGTTATGACATCATCTCTATACTTAATCGCTTTCCTACCATTTGGTTTTCCTGGGTGTCGGCAGGCCATTTGACCTGGAGATGACTTTTTGTATTGGAGTGTCACAAGGCAAATATTTCAGCTCTGATTACCAAATGGCCCCTGTTTTTTTTTTTTTTTTTTTTTTAGGTTTTTCAAGACAGGGTTTCTCTGTATAGCCCTGGCTGTCCTGGCACTCACTTTGTAGACCAGGCTGGCCTCGAACTCAGAAATCCGCCTGCCTCTGCCTCCCGAGTGCTGGGATTAAAGGCGTGCGCCACCACGCCCGGCTATGGCCCCTGTTTTTAATGGGCAGTTTTGGATTTTTCTGTTTGAATAAAAAATGACAGGCACATAAGAGCTGAGCAATTTATCACAGTAATTAGCATGAAAGAGTCAGTGAAGAGTTTGTGGGAGGGTCACACCCTTGGAGTTCAGTGTCAGTGAGAGCTACAAGATGACATTCCCCATGTGTGTGTGTTCTACATCAAAGAAGAGGACTTTGGCGTCTAGAGGAAGACTGCATTCTGTGATTTATGATGAATTTATTGGGATTTGAGAGATGGCTCTATTGGCAAGCATGGGACCCGGGTTTGAGCCCCAATACACAGGTGTGATGCTATACTTATAATCCAAGGTTTGGGGAGGCCACGAAATGCAGATCTCTGGGGTGTATTGGCCCTATTCTTTTTTTTTTTTTTAAAGTGTCTTCAGATGCACCAGAAAAGGGCATCAAGTCTCATTATGGATGGTTGTAACCCACCATGTAGTTGCTGGGATTTGAACTCAGGACCTTCGGAAGAGCAGTCAGTGCTACCCGTTGATCCATCTCTCCAGCCCCAGGCAGCCTATTCTAAATGGCAATCTCCAGGCCAATGAGAGACACTGTTCCAAAAAACAAAAACCATAGACTGACTACTTAAAACTCCCAACAGTAGGCCTTGTAAGAAGCCCTCTTCTAAGTTGTTGCCAGGGTTGTCCAAGAGACTCCTTAGTTGCCTCCCAGGGGTGGAAGGTTAAGTCCCTGTTGCTTATGACACCATGTACTTCACACATGACCCAGAGGCTCCTGAGCCGGAACTGACCTGAAAGCTTCCTCCCTGAGGTCCAACATTCATAGTACCAGAAAGTGCCATGCAAGCCTCCAAGGGAGAAAAACAATCAAGCGTCTTAACAGACTACAACACCTATGAACCATTGTTTAATGGCAGCATGGTACAATAACCCTAAGAATGCAGTAGCAGCACACAGTCCCTGGCAGTAACCAACAGCTCTATAGTTAGACTTCGGGTACCCCAACAAGAGGGAGTTCAAGCCGAGTACTGGAAACCTAGCTAACTGTCTGGGGCCAGTGAGGTCGCGGATCTCAGAACCCACAACCAATCCCTTACTTAGTCAACAGAATCTCTACCTATATTCTTAGTATTTATCCTTATACTGACAGGTAAGTGTATTCCTCATGCCTCATCAAGAAAACTTCTGTTTATTACAGATGGAGACCACTAAAGAAAACCAAAACCGAGCCGGGCATTGGTGGTGCACACCTTAAATCCCAGCAATCGGGAGGCAGAGGCAGGCGGATTTCTGAGTTCGAGGCCAGCCTGGTCTACAGAGTGAGTTCCAGGACAGCCAGGGCTACACAGAGAAACCCTGTCTCGAAAAAGAAAGAAAGAAAACCAAAACCAATCAAAACGCAGGTATGGAGGCCAGTTCCAATGGACAGATCGACAACATAGGTCGCACAGCTAAGGTTCAAGGAGCTCTGTGAAAGGGGGTGGGATGGGGTGTAGTGGAGATTGTTAGAGCCACAGGAACAGAAGTTTGATCTTATAAGATTGTGTCTCCTGGGCTGGCGAGATGGCTTAGTGGTTAAGAGTGCCGACTGCTCTTCCAAAGGTCCTGAGTTCAAATCCCAGCAACCACATGGTGGCTCACAACCATCCATAATGAAATCTGATGCCCTCTTCTGGAGTGTCTGAAGACAGCTACAGTGTACTTATATATAATAAACAAATAAATCTTAAAAAAAAAAAAAAAAAGATTGTGTCTCCTAGGAATGTCAGAAGCTACACACATAAAGTCTCACCAACATGGCTACCTAAAGGTGGCCTGAAAAAGGACAATACCAACGATAGCCATGTTAACACAGAGGGGGAGGGAGCAAAAGAGGCCTCAGCCCTAGACTAAAGAAGAACTAAAGCAACTGAGGAGTACTGAGAGTGGAAGAAACAGTCTGCCCCAGAGAAGACCATGCCAGCTGGTTGGTCAGTCCAGAAAACATGCACACAAGGAACATTATAGACTGTATTTATGTACTGTGTATGCATTGTAGCCTCCCCAGCCTTGAGCAGGCTGATTCAGACCTGTTCTGCCACTGTGAATGAGACCACCTAGGGTGGAGTCTTCTGACCTAGATAGGTCTATTGTTCTGTCACCTGCGCTGCTCTTCTCCAAGATGCTGCTGAGAGGCTGAACCTGGCTTCCTGAGATATTCCTGAGATAAGCTGACAACTTGGTGACTAACATTCGTGACCTAGTGCTAACAACTTGGCAACAAAGCATCAAGAAGCCTGGCGTGGCAGGGGATGGGCCTCCCCCTTTATAAGCACAGACTCTTAGTAAACATTGGGCCTTGATCAAAACTCTGTCTTGGTCTTGTTTCTTCTCTCACTGTTTCCTCCCTTAGAGCTCCAGCCTCCCACTCAGGAACCCAGTTTGTGTGGCTGAGGGCAACTGCAATGCATTATGTATTTAGGAATACAGAGGGGGTGTGTGTGTGTGTGTGTGTGTGTGTGTGTGTGTGTGTAAAGTTAAATAGTTAAAGTCAGCCATGAATTTGAAAGAAAGCAAGAAGTACGTGAGAGGGATTAGAAAGAAAGAGGGGCAGGGGTAATTATGTAATTATATTATAATCAAAAAATTAAAGAAATAGTAATTTTCTAAGGTTGATGTCCCTTGAGAAACAGCATTCAAGGGCTGACTTCCAGCCTCCACAGGCACATACTTGCACAAGTACTTGTGCACACCAAATGTGTCTGTGTGTGTGTGTATAAGAGAGTATGTGGATGAATGAATGAATGAATGAATGAATGAGATGAACTTGCTCTCCTCCTGCCCCTTCCACCCTACCATAACCCTAATGTCCTTCCAGTTCTGAGGAGAAGATAAAGCAAGCAAACAGACCTCCACCTTTTTCTCTCAGCGTGAACATGTAAACACAGCATCAGGTAGTCCACACACCACCACTTACTTTCCAGTGAGCCATGATTTTGTCTCTTTATTTCCAAGGAAGAAAGCATTTGTGAGAAGTCAGAGACTCAAAAGTCACTGTTAGGAGAAAAGAAAAGAAAAAAAAAAAAAAAGCAACTTTTTTTTGAAGATCTAAATATACCAGGGGCATTCAGATCTTTTGGGTAAAATTCCCATTTTACAGAAGAGGAAAATGACATTTAATAAGTTATTTCCAGAGTTTTCCGGTGCATAACCAGCAGATCTGGTATTTAAACCCCTATGATTTTGCAGCTCATGTGACATTACCCATCAGAGCTGCCTCCTACCTCCCGCCCCTACCCTCCCGATGCCTCCCCAGATGGTAGCGTATTGGCACAGTTGCTTTTTATGACTCCTGAGAGGCCTTGAGAAGAAAGTGGAGGTGACTTAGTATATCAGAGCCTTCAAAGTCCAGAGCATGGGAACTCCACGCTTCCTGATTCTTTTAAAATTCTTAGCTGGCTAGCGATGGCCTGGCCTTCCATCCTGTTCCACTCTGAGGTGTGCAGGGAGCTTGGCTGGGCAGATTCTGTCTGAAGTTGAGGTCAGGCACTGGTGGGTAGTGTTTACTTTTCTATGGCTGTGGTAAAACACCACAAAGTGACTTATGGAAGAGTTTATTTTGGCTTCCAGTTCCTGAGGGATAAGAATCCATTATGGAGGGAGACAGCAGCAAGCGGCAAGCGTGCAATGGGAGCGGGAAGCTGAGCGCTCACGTCTTCAGTCATAACCGCGGAGCAGAGAGAGCAAACTGGAAGTGGGTTGAAGCTATGAAACCTCAAAGCCTCTGCTACTCCCTCCTCCATCAAGGCCCCACTCCCTAAACCTTCCCAAACGTGCCACCATTCTTCATTCAAAACACCACGGCAGACATGCAGAGCAACGGTCATGTTCACAGAACATCACCGTGTCCCCATCGGACTGGGTTCTCCGTCTGCTTCCAGCTGAACTCAAAGATGACAGTGACAGGGGACTTTCTATCTCCCCCCACCACAGCAACAGCCAAGTCATCCCACCGGGCCTGTAAAATGCCTGCAGCGTCAAACCTTTCTCTCTAGAATGTTCCCCACCTCTGTCAGCCCACCATCTCTCATGAGGATTCAGGAAGGGCTTGATTTCATTCCCTTGGGTGAAAGGGTCGTTTCTCTTGGAACTTGCCAGGTCCCAGACATATCATGTGGTGGTGTGCCTGTTTCTCCTTCAGGACATGAACAAGCAAAAGATGTGCTTTCCTGAGCCCGCCAATCTTAACAGTTTTATTCATACAAGCAGAAAAAAGTAATAATGAAAGGCGAGGGTCAATGACAAATGCCAAAGAAAGTGCCGGAGTGGGAGTTGCTAGATAATCCAACGGGAAGCAGTCTCCACGGCAGCGGACAGCTAGGAAATCAGAGTTCTGAAGGATGGCAGAGTTCTCAGGCAGCAGCTACACTAAAGACAATATTAAAAGGAGCAGGGGTGTGGTTGGAGGGCAGAGTAAGCTTAAAAATACCAATAAACTGATTGTTGGCGTTTTGTCTAGGCTCCACCCCAGTTACCTAGCAATGGCCAGGTGTGCCTGAGTCACTATAAAAGGGGCTGCTTGCCCCTCCCCTCTCTCTTGTTCTCTTGCTCCTGCTCTGTCCCTTTCTCCTGCTCCCCCTCTCTACCCATTCCCCCCCCACACACATGAGCTCATGGCTGGCCTCTACTCATCTACTCATCTACTTTCTCTCTCTCTCTCTCTCTCTCTCTCTCTCTCTCTCTCTCTCTCTCTCTCTCTCTCTCTCTTTCTCTCTGCCTTTCTCTGTTTTTACTATCCTCTCAATTCCCCTCCCCATGCCCTGAATAAACTCTAGTCTATACTATACTGTGTGTCGCCTGTCCCTCAGAGGGATGGGATGCCTCAGCATGGGTCCACCGAGGCACCCCCTTCACCCATACCTGACTACACATCTACCAAACATAATTCTCTCTCCCCTTATCTTCTTATAAAACACAACATTGATTACAACGCAACATGAAGTAATGGTCAACTGGGCCCAGTGGTGCAGGCCTGTAATCCTAGTTATTCAAAAGTCTGAGGAAAGAGGATTCAAGCCTAGAGCTAGCCTGGGCTACAGAGCCAGTTACTGAGGTTATCTCAAAGTAAGAAGCTAAAGCAGCGCCCAGTCTGTAGCTCAGCAGTGAGAGCTGACCTGGCTTGCACTGAGGCCCTGACTGCAAGATCTATGAGATGACTTCAAGTTCAGTGACAGTTGAGGTTGTCACGGTTCAGCCATCTTTGGCTCTTCCCCTTCCTCATCCCAGGAGGTCCCTGAGTATTGCCGTGGGTGGAACACCTGCCTCCAGTGTGCAAGGCCCTGGATTTGAACCCTCACACTGGAAAAGCAACAAAAATAAAAAACAGACCCAGGAGATACTAACTATCCCCAAGGGTTTATTGAGTACCCAGAGAAAAGCTTCCTGGCTCTGCTCTGTCCAGAGTGCGCCTTCAGAGGGAATATTTTCCTGGGGGGGGGAACCTTTGTCTTTATCCTTGCCACACCAAACACCTTTCACAGCAGGACCAACTCCAGCAGTGATGCTAGCTCAAACCATGGTGCAAACCATGCATGGCATGATGGGTGGTCACAACGATCAGAGTAAATTCTCTTTAATTGTACTTCTTGATTTTATTTTTATTTTGAATTAGTTGGGAGGGTGAACTTCCCTTAGCCGGCTAATATTAGAATCAGCAGCTGTAAAAGCAAGAACTGTTTAAAAACTTGTGGGTGGGTCAGAAAAAAAATAAAAGATTATTTCATTTGCTAAGAAGAAACAAAATTAAAAAGAACATTGAGAAGGGGAAGGGAGCAGCTCTGGATATACAAATGAGTACATTTTCTCATATTAAAAAGAAATCAGGTTTGTGAAACTTTATATGAAGGAGCAGGAAGCATAATAACCATTCTTCCAACTTAATTTACATTATTTCAGTTTTACTACCGGTCCTTCAAGAATATCTACATTGTAGTACGTGAGGTACATGTAAGATGTGTTCTTGTTTGTCTTCGTTTTAAAATTTATTTTACATAAGCCTGTCCATGTATTGGCACTAGTTAGCACATTTGTCTTTTCTTTCCTTTTTTATTTATTTATTTTTATTAGATATTTTCTTTATATACATTTCAAATGCTATCCCGAAAGTTCCCTATACCCTCCCTCTGCCCTGCTCCCCTACCCACCCACTCCCACTTCTTGGCCCTGGCATTCCCCTGTACTGGGGCATATAAAGTTTGCAATACCAAGGGGCCTCTCTTCCCAATGATGACCAACTAGGCCATCTTCTGCTACATATGCAGCTAGAGATACAAGCTCTGAGGGTACTGGTTAGTTCATATTGTTGTTCCACCTATAGGGTTGCAGACCCCTTCAGCTCCTTGGGTACTTTCTCTAGCTTCTCCATTGGGGGCCCTGTGTTCCATCTTATAGATGACTGTGTGCCTCCACTTCTATATTTGCCAGGCACTGGCATAGCCTCATATGAGACAGCTATATCAGGGTCCCTTCAGCAAAATCTTTCTGGCATTGTGCAATAGTGTCTGGGTTTGGTGGCTGATTATGGGATGGATCCCCGGGTGGGATAGTCTCTGGATAGTCCATCCTTTCATCTTAGCTCCAAACTTTGTCTCTGTAACTCCTTTCATGGGTATATTGTTCCCTATTCTAAAGAGGAATGAAGTATCCACCCGTTGGTCTTCCCTCTTCTTGATTTTCTTGTGTTTTGCAAATTGTATCTTGGGTATTCTAAGTTTCTGGGCTAATATCCACTTATCAGTGAGTGCATATCTAATGACTTCTTTTGTTATTGGGTTACCTCACTAAGGATGATATCCTCCAGATACATCCATTTGTCCAAGAATTTCATAAATCCGTTGTTTTTAATAGCTGAGTAGTACTCCATTGTGTAAATGTACCACATTTTCTGTATTCCTTCTTCTGTTGAGAGACATCTGGGTTCTTCCAGCTTTTGGCTATTTATTATAAATAAGGCTGCTATGAACATAGTGGAGCATGTGTTCTTATTACCAGTTGGAACTTCTTCTGGATATATGCCCAGGAGAGGTATTGCTGGATCTTCCGGTAGTACTATGTCCAATTTTCTGAGGAACCACCAGACTGACTTCCAGAGTGGTTGTACAAGCTTGCAATCCCACCAGCAATGGAGGAGTGTTCCTCTTTCTCCATATCCTCGCCAGCATCTGCTGTCACCTGAATTTTTGATCTTAGCCATTCTGACGGATGTGAGGTGGAATCTCAAGGTTGTTTTGATTTGCATTTCCCTGATGATTAAAGATGTTGAACATTTTTTCAGGTACTTCTCAGCCACTCGGTATTCCTCAGTTGAGAATTCTTTGGTTAGCTCTGAACCCCATTTTTAATAGGGTTATTTGATTTTCTGGAGTCCATCTTCTTGAGTTCTTTGTATATATTGGATATTAGTCCCCTATCAGATTTAGGATTGGTAAAAATCCTTTCCCAATCTGTTGGTGGCCTTTTTGTCTTATTGACAGTGTCTTTTGCCTTACAGAAGCTTTTCAATTTTATGAGGTCCCATTTGTCAATTCTTGATCTTACAGTGCAAGTCATTGCTGTTCTGTTTAGGAATTTTTTCCCCTGTGCCCATAGCTTCGAGGCTTTCCCCTACTTTCTCCTCTATTAATTTCAGTGTCTCTGGTCTTATGTGGAGGTCTTTGATCCACTTAGATTTGAGCATTGTACAAGGAGATAGGAATGGATCAATTCACATTCTTCTACATGATAACCACCAGTTGTGCCAGCACCATTTGTTGAAAATGCTGTCTTTTTTCCACTGGATGGTTTTAGCTCCCTTGTCAAAGATCAAGTGACCATAGCTGTGTGGATTCATTTCTGGGTTTTCAATTCTATTCCATTGATCTACCTGTCTGTCACTGTACCAGTACACATTTGTCTTTTCTTAATTTTATTTTTATATGAATGAGTGTTTTGCCTGCACATATGTCTGTGCACCATTTGTGAGCCTTGTGGCTTGAGAGATCAACAGATTCCCTGGAACTTGAGTTATGAAGGTTGTGGGCCACCACTGGGCTCTGGGAGTTGAACTCAAGTCCTCTAGAAGAACAGGCAGTGCTCTTAACCAATGAGCCCCCAGAGTTGTCATTTAACATTCCCACAATATCTTATCGTGGTGACATAATTCCTGCATACATAAGGAGTTAGAGTTCCAGGATTTTACTGGTCAGGAGGCTTTTCTGTGACTACAGATGGATGTGGTATAGGTAGAAATATAGCCAAGTGATGCCACTGTGGAGACACTAGAGAGCTCTCTAACGAAGAGTTTTACTATGTTTGCTGTAACCTCTGCTGGTGTTTCATTGTCACATGAGCAAAGCCAAGCAATTCACTGAAAAGTTCTGGACCAGCAGGGTGGGACACTGCCCAGTCACTATCTTTTCAGCATTACACTGTTAACACTCTACTTTGCCAATTAGCCCACCTTGGTTCAGTCATCAAGGGTACCAGGAGAAGTCTGTAAGTCCCCTCTCCCCCGTTTATTTTATTCACTTCCTGTCTACTTCCTATGTGACTTCCTGTCTGCTTGCTGTTCCTGTGAGCTGTTCCCAGCAACACCTATTCACCCTGATGGCTAGTTTCTAAACCCAGTGTGCAACTTTGTAGCTTTGCAGAGCAACTCCTCTCAGCGCCAGGCGCACAGGTTGCGTCTTCCCCTTTACCATTCCCAACCCCCCCACCCCATTTTTTTTTAATTCTTGCCTATTTTTTGTTGAAACTGTTTTCAGGATATTTTAATCTTTATCCTATTAGTATTGATGCTATAAATTGCATTTCTGTTCTTTTGATGATTGTGCCTAATTTTTATTTGTTAATTATTATTACTATTATTACTACTATTGTGTGTGCTTGTTTTTCAAGACAGGGTTTCTCTGTGTATCTCTGGCTGTCCTGGAACTCATTCTATATAGACCAGGCTGGCCTTGAACTCAAGCCTCCCAAATGCTGACTTTCTGGATATGTCTACCATGTCTGGCTATAAGTTAGCATCTTGAACTAACTAGTTAGTGAAAGGACTCTTGTCAGCTCAAGCACGGCACAGCAAGCTTGGCTCAAACAAGAATTGCCCTTTTTCCTAGTCCTCCTGCCTTGCTAAAAACCATTAGATTACATTTCTAAAGCTAGCAACCAAGGTCTAGTCCCTTATTTGGTCACTTCTTTTACCTAAGGCTGATTACTAAAGTCCAGCTATCTAAGCATTCAAGTCCAGCAATCAAAACCTCCTGTGGCTTACCTAATTAACATACCCAATCAAAATTAAACACCTCATCCTAACGCAGATTCCTGTTATACCTTTATAAACCAACTTTTTTTTTTGTTTTTGTTTTTTTTGTTTTTTTTGTTTTTTTTTTTTTTTTTTTTTTTTTTGGTTTTTCGAGACAGGGTTTCTCTGTGTAGCCCTGGCTATCCTGGAACTCACTTTGTAGACCAGGCTGGCCTCGAACTCAGAAATCCACCTGCCTCTGCCTCCCAAGTGCTGGGATTAAAGGCGTGCGCCACCACCGCCCGGCATAAACCAACATTTTTCTATGTGCTGTCTATCCAGAGGCAGTCCTTGGCCCCACTCTGAGACAAATACCCTTCCTCCCTCTCCTTTGTCCTCCCTCTTCTCCCTCATCCTCGATCTCCTGTTTTGTCCCTTCTCGCTGCCCTCTGTCCCTCCCAGGTAAATAAATCTCCTTTGTGTTGAGAACTTGCTCTTGGGGTTCCTAAGCCCATACTTCTTTCTCCCCTTTGCTCCATCTTTCAGTCTCTTTCACTACATGAGTAGTTTGCTGTTGATAATGTTTCACTTCTGTTCGAAATCTAACACTTTTCCTTCGATAACTTTTAAACTTCCTCTTTCTCTTGGGCTTAGAAATGGATCCAATTTATATTCAATTAACATGAAAGGGATTTAAGATATACTTTTAAGCTAAAAATGTTTCTTCATTTAAAATTTTTAGCGAGTCTTGTTTCTTTTCTTTCTCCTTATTGGTTCTTTGATGGTCTTTAAGAACTCATAAAATATATATTTGTGGCCTATTCTCCCCAGTTCTTGATACTGCATATTCATATTTGTATATCTTTGCTTCCCTGTGCCTTATTCCCAGTGAATTCCTCAGAAATAACTCACTACATCTCTTTCTGACAGTGTCTCTCTAGAGTTCCTTCTCTGATCTTAAATTCTAGTTTCTAAGTTTCCTAATTTGCATTTTAGCATATGGACCCGATTGCCGTTTGCACTTGCTTCTCTTTAATAACTTATACTTTAAAATTAATGGGCTTTCCTTCACTTGTCTCCTTGAGGAAGGTGAAAACTTTATGAGACTTCAGGCTGTTTTACAAAATTAACTTGAACAGCAGTGAGATTGTGAGAGGTAATTTTTCTGCCTATTTTGCTGGCTAACTTCTTGTTCTTTAAATTTTTAATTTAAAGGCTCAATTTGAATAGGAGTTTCTAGTTTCTCCTGCTGTGGTAGTTGCTATACTATCGTGGCTAAATATTTCTCTCTCTCTCTCTCTCTCTCTCTCTCTCTCTCTCTCTCTCTCTCTCTCCCTCTCTCTCTCTCTCTCTCTCTCTTCCCCTTTGCACTCATGTTCTCCATATTGCTAGAAATCAAGTTTTTTACATTGTACTTTCTAGTTGTGTATTGACCATATAAAAACATCATATTCTATTATAGACCTCCAATATCCTGAAGCTTTTATGTATTCCTTTTTTAAAACCTTTATACTATATATTTTTCATTTGATATATTTTGTTATTTTTATTAGTATATAGTATTACACAAAATAATAGGTTTCATTATAGTTTATATGTGCACACAATGTGCTGTGATCACATTTACCCCACTCTTACCCTCGCTCATCCCCCTTCTCTTCCCAGAGTGTCTTGTTCTGCCCTCTTTCCCTTTTTTAAAGTAGACTCCACATGTGAAAGGCAATATGTGGCATCTGTTTTTCCCGTTCTTCCTTATCTCACCTAACACGATGGTCTCTAGCTCTGCCCACTCACTTGCTCTTTTGGATCAATTTCTGGTAGGTCTTCTTTAATCGTGTTTTAAAAATACAACTTGTTGCTTTCCAATATTTACAGCACTTTTTTTTTCCTCCTTGATCACTGTGTTTACCATTTCTAGGACTGTATGAGATAGATTCTAGTCAGGAAAACTGAAGCCATGGAAAGAGTTTAGCATAAATTTTTGTCTACTTTGGTTAAATTCCCACTGAAGGATAAAAATGCAAAAAAGAGGGGAACATGAGGGAGCTATAGAAATTGGAACTGTGTAGAGAATTCCCTGAGGAATAAAAACCTTGTAATAAGTGAAGCCTACAGACTTGGTCAGGGAGACTATACAGTGGTGAGCAGTCTGCCATGGAAGAAGAAAGCAGGATAACTCAGCTAATACCAAGGGATCTTCACCAGCACCAGACACTGAGCCTTCAGTTGGGCCATGCCCCAGTTAGCAGTGAGTGTCAACTTGACACAGCATAGACTCATTTGGGAAAAAAGAGAGTTTCAATTGAGTAATCTTTATCAAGCTGGTCTGTGATCTTGTCTGTGACGGCTTGTCTTTATTGTTAATTGATGTGGGAGGGCCCAGCCCACTGTGGGTGGCACCATTTCTCACGACATGTGGTCCTGGCTGTATTTAAGAGGATCCAGCAATACCTCTCCTGGGCATATATCCAGAAGATGTTCCAACCGGTAAGAAGGACACATGCTCCACTATGTTCATAGCAGCCTTATTTATAATAGCCAGAAGCTGGAAAGAACCCAGATGCCCCTCAACAGAGGAATGGATACAGAAAATGTGGTACATTTACACAATGGAGTACTACTCAGCTATTAAAAGGAATGAATTTATGAAATTCCTAGGCAAATGGATGGATCTGGAGGGCATCATTCTGAGTGAGGTAACATATTCATAAAGGAACTCACACAATATGTACTCACTGATAAGTGGATATTAGCCCAAAAACTTAGGATACCCAAGATATAAGATACAATTTGTTAAACGCATGAAACTCAAGAAGAACGAAGACCAAAGTGTGGACACTGTGCCCCTTCTTGGAATTGGGAACAAAACACCCATGGAAGGAGTTACAGAGATAAAGTTTGGAGCTGTGAAGAAAGGATGGACCAACTAAAGACTGCCATATCCAGGGATCCATCCCATAATCAGCTTCCAAATGCTGACACCATTGCATACACTAGCAAGATTTTGCTGAAAGGACCCAGATATAGCTGTCTCTTGTGAGACAATGCCGGGGCCTAGCAAACACAGAAGTGGATGCTCACAGTCAGCTATTGGATGGATCACAGGGCCCCCAATGGAGGAGCTAGAGAAAGTACCCAAGGAGCTAAAGGGAACTGCAACCCCATAGGTGGATCATTATTATGAACTAACCAGTACCCCAGAGCTCTTGTCTCTAGCTGCATTTGTATCAAAAGATGGCCTAGTAGGCCATCACTGGAAAGAGAGGCCCATTGGACTTGCAAACTTTATATGCCCCAGTACAGGGGAATGCCAGGGCCAAGGGGTGGGGGTGGGTGGGTGGGGGACTGGGGGGGGGAGTATATTGGGGACTTTTTGGATAGCATTGGAAATGTAATTGAGGAAATTATCTAATTAAAAAAAATAAAATAAAATAAAATAAAAAGCTAGCTAAGCATGAGTCTATGAGCAAGCCAGGAAGCCGCATTCCTCCGTGGTTCCCGCTTCCAGTTCCTGCCTGGGGTCTATGCCCTGACTTCTCTCCATGATGTCTGCAACGTGTAAGCGGAAATGCCCTCATCCTCCCCTGAGATGCTTATGCTTAGAGTGTTTTGTCACAGCAACATTAAAAACAAGCAAACAAACAAAAAACCAGAACAATCCAGAACAGTCTCACAGCGTCAGTTTACTGAGACTCTAAATGTTAGTCACAGGGAGATTTGCTTAGGTTCTATCCCTAAGAGGGGCATTATGAAGAAGTAGCTTGAAGCTCACTCACACTCACCTTCCCTTCTTCCTCTGCCCTCCTCTGCATAGAGGCACGGGTGTGGGCATGCTCACACACACACACACACACACACACACACACACACACACACAGAGTGCCCCTATGTGATAGTCCTAGGACATCGCTTCTGTTTATCTTCCTCCTTTGTGGGTAGTTGGCAGAGTGGCTAAGGATGCTGATACCCTTTGTTAAAGCATGTACACTGTCAACACAACAATGGGATCGTATTTCTAGAGCACAAGAGTAGCATGTTCATCAGTTACACTTGGGAAGATCCCTGCTATATGTTACCCAGTAATTTCATTATATGGATTTAAAGCCCTCCATGGGCCCTAGAGCAATGGTTCTCAACCTGTGGGTCGAAACGCTTTTGGGGGTCACATATCAAATACCCTGCATATCAAACATTTACATTACGATTCATAACAGTAGCAAAATTACAGTTATGAAGTAGCAATAAAGCAACTTTATGGCTGGGGGTCACCACAGCATGAGGTATTAAAGGGTCATAGCCTTAGGAAGGCTGAGAACCAGTGCTCTCGAGGATGGTGGTCCAGGTGTACGTTCTGATGCGGTCTTGAGCTCTTTTGGAATCTTGGCTATTTCTTGTTATATGGTTGTATACAAGTTTTAGCTCTCTGAAAATGTTTTCTACATCTTTTGAGTATAAAGTCACTTGTGAATTCAAATCAAGGCTTAGGCATGGCACAGGTAACAAACAAAACCTCCAGAATAAAATAACAAACCCTTGTATAAATACGAAGACATCACCTTTGATGTTACTGAGCTATTTCTCCATTCTAAGAAGCAGGAGCCACAGCCTTCATTGTCTCCCGTTCTTCCACCACCATCTGGTCGAGAGTTGTTTGACAGCACTGTCCTCCTGACAGAGTTAGCCTGAGAACACGGAGGAGAGCGGGTGATGCTGGCCAAGGACTCTGTTTTACTCATAGCCACACTTTACATCTGAATTCCATGTAGAGATGTCTTGGAGGGTTGGGTTATCAGGAATCCATACCTCACATAGTCACACAAGTAGCTGTGGTCATTTACCTGATTGCCTACTCTTCATCAGGGTATTGACTTTAGACACAGGAAATCCCATGGTATAGTATTGAGAGGTACAGCTTTAACGTCTCCACCTGGTGCTTCATCTTGCCTGCCTTCCTATGTATTCTAGAAAAACACCTCTCTATATCAATAGATCAACACCTTCTTTAACACTTTTCTCGGGTTTGTTTTCTTTTTTTAAATGCCTCTGTGGCAGTGCTGTGACTCGGTTGGATCTCTAAAGTGACACATCACACTAGGATCCTGATTTGCCCAGAGACTTTAGCAGTAATTCAGGCTTTCTCTGAGGCTGTGTCAACAAGCCCCCCGCTGGTCAGCAACAGCAGCTCTGTTCTCTGCATCTTCCTGTTGTGCGAACACAGCCACAGGGCACCCAAGTTGTCGGAGCCCAGAGAGCGTACCTGGCTAGCTGCTTTCCTTTTCTCCTGTTCTCTTTGTAGAAGTAGGTAGAATCAGCTCAATTGGGGCTCTTTAAAGCAGTTCTGTGGTATCTGCCTCTGTAGGTGTCCGATCGGAGTTATCTTCTATTGTCTGGGATACTTTTGTTCAGATTTTCTTTAAACTTGTTCGGCTTGGCATAGAATGATTTTTCTATCTATTATAAAAAGAAATGTATCTGTAAAACATCTGTCTTGCACTATGTTATGGTCACTCTGATTTTCTATAGTTGAGTCTTTTTTTACTTTCTTGTTTTCTTTCTCCCCCCCGCCCCCCTCCCCCAGCACTGGGTCTCTAACGCATAGCTTTGA
This sequence comes from Mus caroli, assembly GCF_978045245.1. Classification (NCBI taxonomy): domain Eukaryota; kingdom Metazoa; phylum Chordata; class Mammalia; order Rodentia; family Muridae; genus Mus; species Mus caroli. The sequence goes on along the minus strand of NW_028227269.1, from coordinate 22,606,613 downwards.
GTACTTCACCACTGAGCCAAAGCTCTAGTCTCTGACAGCTTTAGTAAACCAAACATGTGTCTGCTTAACCAGGCATTAAAACACTTATTTTATTATAAATTAGTTTTGTCTAATTTAATCTTTAAGACTTCCTAAGTATTTTGTTTGCTCAATTTTCTAGTGACATCTTAAAAAATTAAGTAAGATTACTACAACATTAGCGGCATTAGATGAAGTCAAAAATCCTTGCCATGATGTGGAATTCCTTTGCACCTGTCGCCTCCTGTACTCTAGTCTGAACTCCAGCCACTGTCTCAGTTTTCAGCTTTGTTCTGGTTTTGACCAGTTTCTCACAGGTGCAACCTGACAGACAGTCCTGCTGGAGGCTGACACACCTCACCTTCAACTTCCTGCCTGCCATTTACTAGTCAGGGAGAACTGTGAGACAAAGTACACTGGGGCAGGCACAGCCAGACAAGCAGGGCCTTCACACCCCACCCGCCCTGAGGCAGGAATGCAAAACAGAAAGGGTAATGAGAAAGGAAACCTTGGCAGGGTACAGAAACCTCACCATCACTGATAAAACCAAAATTGCCTGTGGAGACCTGTGTTCCTAAAGCCATCTCAGGCAAGACAACAAATGGCATGCTTACGATCAGAACATTTATAACCTCAAATCTCACCATGTTAGCCCTCCTCTCTCACCCCTAAATCTAAATGCCACCTCAGAGCACCACTTTACAGATTCACTTGTAAAAGAAAATTTAAGGGAAGCAGGCTAGCACATGCCATTTTTAAACTGTTCTTAAATTGTAGGTCTTGATTAATCTTCAAGTTTGCTATAATGCATGTTTTCTTAAGCATGGAGTATTCTCTTCCCTCTTCCACAAAGATTTTCATGCACAAATCAAAAGAAAAAAATCAGAATCATCCCTCTAAAATAAAACCCACTTAAAATTTCTGGCTCTTATTGGTCTAAAAACAAAATTGATTATAATAGATTGTAAAGCAAGAAGCAGCTGGGCATGGTGGTGCATACTGTTAATCCTAGCCCTGGGGAGGCAGGGGCAAGCGGCTCTCTGTGAACTGAAAGCCACCCTGGTCTACATAGTGAGTTCCAGGACACCCAGGACTACAGAGACAGAGACAGAGACAGAGACAGAGACAGAAAGCAACAGAGACAAACAGAAAAACAGAGATAGATAGAGAGACAGAGACAGAAACAGAGACAGAAAGACAGAGAGACAGACACAGAAAGAAAAAGAGATAGAAAGACTATGTCTCAATAATAATAATAATAATGATAATAATCACAATAAAAAGCCGGGCGTGGTGGCGCACGCCTTTAATCCCAGCACTCAGGAGGCAGAGGCAGGCGGATTTCTGAGTTCGAGGCCAGCCTGGTCTACAAAGTGAGTGCCAGGACAGCCAGGGCTACACAGAGAAACCCTGTCTCGAAAATAAATAAATAAATAAATAAATAAAATAATCACAATAAAATAGGAAGCACATGTATGATTCTTCATTGGCATATGCAATGGACTTGAATTTCTCCCAGACACAGAGTTCAACTTCAGCTTTCACTTGTTAGATTAAGTATTGAGAGCAAAGTAACTTACTGCATTGAAATGACTCTAAGCAGTGAGAGCCTCATTTCTATTCCAAGTGTCAGGCTAGGGGTGTAGGCACAGTATGGGGAGGTAGCAGTGCACTAAGGTCTTTCCATGACAGTGAGCCTGCCTCTGTTTTTCACCTCCCAGGCCAGGGTGTCTGCCTGATTTGCATTTCCAGCTGATCAGCCTCCATCATATCTCTGCTCTGACCCACAGCAACTGAGGACAGAGGAGTGCCTGGCTTTGTGACTTTATCCCTGGGAGACACCTCAGAACCCGCATGGATTGCCTCTGGTCACATCTTATGAGCCAGGCTTGTTCTAGGAGCCACAGGCTTTCACTGCGTGGCTGTGTGTCCGGTGGACACACTCACACTCTGCTCCTGAAAGAACCTAATGGGGAAACCCCCACCCAACTCCCGATTCAGCGTGCACCCAAGAATCACGAATAGAACACAACACCTTGATGTAACAACACGAGGTATTTTAATGGCGGAGCTCCGGGTCGAAACGTATCTCACACAGGAGACAGTGGATTCGACCACAAGGCTTGGAAGCTAGGGGTTTTTATAGAAAAGGAGTGGGGCTGGGGGAGGAATTGGCGCGGTTTCACATGATTGGTCCATTTAAACATCAGCAGCCTGAGGTCAGAGGGGTGGGAGATAGGGAAGCGATGGGCCTGCCCGGGCATGTCCTGGTCTGTTCTGCTATGTTCTCAGCCCCAGGTTTCAAAGCTCACAAACAACTCTTTGGGCTATTTGACATACATTACATGAATCACAGGTCTCAAGTTTTATTTCCTTTCATTCCCCTCTTCTTCTGTTTAGACTAATTCTAATCATAGAATTTTAGAGATTGGTGTCCCCTAACTCTTCATCTACCTGAACTATAGGTTGATATTGCCTTTGAAGAACCATGAGTTTTACTGTATCAATTCTACTCTGGATAAAAGCCATTCCTCTATTTATTATACAGGGGCCGAAAACTAAAGCTAAGCATATCATAAGGATTGGTCCAGCTACAGCGGAAATCAAAGAAGTTATCCAAGATGGTCGTGATTCAAACCACGACTCAAACCACCCCCGTTGAGCATCCCGTTCCCGTTTCCTTCGCTCTAATCTTTCTCTCAGTTTCTGCATAGAGTCTCTAACTATTCCTGTATGATCTGCATAGAAGCAGCACTCTTCTTTAAGGGCAGCACACAGTCCTCCTTCCTTTAGGAACAACAAATCAAGACCTCTCCTGTTCTGCAAAACTACCTCAGACAGGGAGGTCAAAGATTTTTCTAAAGCGTCAATGGACTTCTCTATTGCCGCTAGGTCTTCATTGACAGCATCCCTCAAAGACTGAATTCCCTGTCTTCCTTCTATCAAAGCTGACACTCCTGTCCCCACTCCTACTGCCATACCTATTCCCAAGAATGCAGCCAGGGTTAAAGTAATTGGTTCTCTTTTCGACCGCCGGCCAGCATAGCTTTCTTCTAAACTGGATGCAGGGTGATAATATACGCGGGGTAACAGCTGGATCATGACACAAAAATCATGAGATGAATTAAAAACCTTAGTTGATACACAGGGAGTAAGTCCTGTATTGCAAGCCCACCATCCAACCGGGGAAGGTACAAGATAGTAATTAGCTTCCGTTCTGGACACGGACTGAATTTGTCCGCATAGGTGTTTGTGAGTGGAAGGTGGGGTGCCTATACAGAGACCTGGACTCCTCGCAGATACTTCAGTCAGGGTCAGTTTTTGTCCTGTTCCCCAAGAGCAGGAAGTATGGCTGCTGGTTCTGTTGAAATCTCCATTGAAAGCAATTCCTTCATAATAAGGCGGACCCGAGGTCAGGCATAGCCAGCAGTCCTCAGTAGCCCTTGGATCAGTTCTATTAAGGGCATAAAAGGCTCCTCTCACTAGGTTAAACATCCTCTGTCTTGTTGAAGGAATCTCAGGGGTAATAATTAGAGGTACCTGAGGAGTGGGAGGTTGGGTGGTAGCAGCCATACTAAGAGGGTCCGCAATCACCGGAGTAGGCTGAGGAATAGTATGGGTGAGGGGTGTGGACTTGGTTGGGGGGCCTAAAGGATTGTAGGGGGTCTCTACTTTTAGTCTGATGGTGAACAATAATCCCTCATCATATCTTTCCTTGTAAATCCTAAGACCCCAGGTATACCCTTTTGTCCATCCCAGAGCTCTTTTCCCTGGTTCAGTAAAGGTGACACGGAGCGGATGGCACCAGTCAGTACACTCGTCTAGGTCGAATCCTCCAGGTACATAAGACGCTAGGGAATAGTTGGCTGTTACTCTAATATAGTCCCAGCTTGAGGAGGGCTTCCAGTGGGCTGTACCTGAAGTCTCGCAACCCCAGCTCTTGCAATAGAAGTCAGCCTTACCTCCACATGTTGGATTAAGGGATTGACTTCGGTGGGGCCCGGGACAGACATAGAAGGGATGGGTTCGAAGCATACTTCTATCCCTTTGGTTAGAGCAACCACCCCATGGGTCTCTCGAATGTTTTTCTACGTACGGAGGGGGTGTTAAAGGTGCCCTCTGAATGTCAGAGTACCCCTCCAAGTCCCATCCAGGAGGGGCTCCTATAGCCAACTTACAGATGTCAGGGAAAAGATCAGGCCACCAAGTCCACAGAGGGTGTACCTCGGCGATTGTCCACACAGCCCTACCCCCCTCATTGAGTACCTCCCACGTTTGTTGAACAGGACTGTGGGGGTTGAAGTCCTTTGGGATCGCTCTTACGAAGCAGGCGCAACTTAAAAGGGTTAGTAGTCTTCTCCAAAGTCCACTCATCATGGCTGACTCCAGGGGGTGCTCTCTTGACGTGGGATGCGTGGACCCAAGTGGGGATTCCTTCCACTTTGACCGCGGTGGGCGTTGTCAGTAGCACCAAGTAGGGTCCCTTCCACCTCGGTTCTAGGTTTCCCGCTCGGTGTCTCCTCACCAGGACTGCGTCTCCTACTTCAAACTGGTGCGGCACCTGTGTGTCACCAGCAACATAGGTTTCTTTTAGCTGTTCCCAGACCTCTTTTCTTACTATTTCGAGAGCTTTTAATCGAGCCAAAAGACTAGAAGAAGGAGAGAAAGACACATCCGGGTGATTCCTATCCCCTACAGTCATAAAAATGGGTGGGGGTGCCCCATACATTAATTCAAATGGAGTTAGGCCAAGGGGTCCAGGTGTATTCCGAACCCTGAACAAGGCATAAGGGAGAACGGCTGTCCAATCGCTTCCACCGGATTCTAAGGCTATTTTAGTCAGAGTCTCCTTTAGCGTCCTGTTCATCCTCTCTACCTGTCCTGAACTCTGGGGTCTGTATGCACAATGTAATTTCCAATTTGTCCCCAGTTGCCTGGCCAATCCCTGACTTACCTGGGAGACAAAGGCAGGTCCGTTGTCTGACCCCATTACCTTAGGTATCCCAAAGCGGGGAAGGATTTCTTCAAGTATCTTCTTGACCACTACATTAGCTGTTTCTTTCTTGGTGGGGAACGCTTCGACCCATCCTGAGAAGGTGTCTATAAAAACTAGGAGATATTTATTTCCATACCTAGCCGGTTTCACCTCAGTGAAGTCAGTTTCCCAGTAGGCTCCAGGCCTGTCTCCTCGCAGTCGTTTTCCTTCCTGGAGCCTGCTAGACCCAGCATTGGTAAGTGCACAAGCACGGCAGTTTTTTACTATCTCCTGCACAATTCTCTTTAATCCAGGAATGTAATAGGGGGACTTACTAACCAATTTTAGTATTTTTTTAGTTCCTAAATGAGTCAGATGGTGTATGTTAGCTAAGTAATCTCGCCCCTCTTCTTCTGTGAGGGTTCTTTTATTAATTTCCTCAGCAGTGGGCTGTTGGGTTCTCACCACCAGAGTCATTGGCCCTTGGGCTGCTTTTTTAGCTTCTTGGTCTGCCATTTGATTTCCTTTTTCAACGGGCCCAGTTCCCTTCTGGTGTCCTGGGCAATGGATAATTGCCACCCTACGGGGCAGATGAACAGCTTCTAATAAGCTGAGAATTTCTTCTTTATTTTTGATATCTTTGCCGGCAGACGTCAGCAGTCCACGGTGTCGGTATATTGCTCCGTGAACATGAGCCGTGGCAAAAGCGTACCGGCTGTCAGTATAGACATTAAGAGTCCTTCCTTCTGCCAGCCTTAAGGCTTGAATTAGTGCGATTAGTTCTGCTTTTTGAGCTGATGTACCCTCTGGCAGGCTGCTGGCCCATATGACAGACTTTCCATCTACTACTGCTGCCCCAGCCCTCCGCTTACCTTCTACCACAAAGCTGCTTCCGTCTGTGAACCAAGTCATCGCCCCTGGCCAAGGTTGGTCTGTGAGGTCTGGCCGGATTCCAGTCTCTTCTGCCAGTATCTCTTCACACTTATGTGCAGGGGCCTCGTCCTCAGGTAGTAAGGAGGCAGGGTTGAGAATGGCTGGGGGTGCGAAACTTACTCGCTCTGTCAGCAATAGGCTCTGGTAATGCGTCATTCGGGCGTTGGTCAACCAGCGGTCCGGTGGTTGCCTGACGATGCTCTCAAGAGAGTGTGGGGCCACTATGGTAACATTCTGGCCCATAGTCAGTTTGTCAGCATCTCTTACTAGCACAGCCGTGGCTGCTATCGCTCGCAGGCAGGAGGGCCATCCACTGGCCACAGAGTCCAGTTTCTTTGATAAGTAGGCTACCGGGCGCTTCCATGGTCCCAAAACCTGGGTAAGAACTCCCCTTGCCACTCCATTTCTTTCATCAATGTATAGGGTGAAAGGTTTGTTTAAATCTGGCAGGGCCAATGCCGGAGCCTGCAGCAGTGCCTTTTTGAGAGTTTCAAAGGCTAGCTGATGTTCCCTGGTCCAGGTGAATTCCCCTTTCTCTTTGGTTAGTGGATACAAGGGAGCTGCCAGTGAGGCAAATCCGGGAATCCAGAGTCTGCAAAACCCGGCAGTCCCCAGGAACTCTCTTACCTGGCGAGCAGTAGTAGGGGCCGGGATCTGCATAACAGCTTGTTTTCTGGCTTCTGTGAGCCACCGTTGTCCATCTCTCAGGACATATCCTAGGTAGGTCACTTCTATCTGGCATAACTGAGCCTTTTTAGCAGAGGCCCGATACCCCAGCTTACCTAACTCGCCCAGGAGGTTATGGGTCCCAATTTCACAGTCCTCGCGTGTTTCTGCAGCTAGGAGCAGGTCATCTACGTATTGCAAAAGAGTCACCTGTGGGTTATTGGCTCGGAAAAGAGCAAGATCTCGGTGTAGGGCTTCATCAAACAAAGTGGGCGAGTTCTTGAATCCCTGAGGCAGCCTCGTCCATGTGAGCTGTCCGGCTTGTCCACTCTCGGAGTCTCGCCATTCGAAAGCGAACAAGGGCTGGCTGTTGGGGTGTAACCTCAAACAGAAAAAAGCGTCTTTGAGATCCAGGACTGTGTACCATGTCCGACCAGGTGGCAAGGTGCTGAGGAGGTTATAAGGATTTGGCACCGTGGGGTGTATGTCCTGAACTCTCTTATTGACTTCTCTAAGGTCCTGGACTGGACGGTAGTCACTGGTCCCTGGTTTTTTTACTGGAAGTAGAGGAGTGTTCCAAGGGGATTTGCATGGAACCAAAATCCCTTGTTGGAGCAGTTTGTTGATTTGGGGGCGTATACCCTCTCGAGCTTCTCTGCTCATGGGATATTGTCGGACCCCTATAGGGGTGGCCCCGGACTTAAGTTCAATCACCACGGGGGGGACCAGTTTTGCCATCCCCACTCCTCCCGTCTCTGCCCATGCCTGAGGGTATCGATTCAACCAGTCCTGTAATCCCTCATGGGGCTTTACTTTATTTTGGTAAAGTCGATATTCCTCTCCTAGTTGTAAAGACAGCTCTAGAGTCTGGGGCACTTTTATTCCCCAGAAAACCTCCGGTCGATGAGAGGTGAAAGTTATTTGTGCTTTTAACTTGGTTAGTAAGTCTCTCCCCAATAAAGGCATAGGACACTCTGGAATGACTAGAAATGAATGAGTTACTCGATTTCGCCCTATGTCTACTACTCGGGATGTGGTCCATGGATACAACTTTTGTCCCGTGGCCCCAATCACCAAGGTTTTTTCATTTTTTTTCACTTTTCCTAGAGGTGTTTTGAGTACTGAAAATTCGGCTCCCGTGTCAACTAGAAAGTCCACAGGGGTCCCCTCCACTTCTAAGGTTACCCTAGGCTCGGGGAGGGGGTCCGAGCCCCGTTCCCCCTAGTCTTCATCTTCTCCAAGAGAAAGTACCTTTACCTCTTGTTTTTTTTTCGGACAGTCGCTCTTCCAGTGGCCCATTTCCTTGCAATATGCGCATTGGTTCCTCTCCAGGCGCTGCCTGCCTTCTCGGGGTCTCCTTGGTCCCTGCTGTCTTTTGTCTCCCAGGTACCCTGACTGTCTACCTTTTCTTCCGTTATCTCTTTCTCCTACTGCGGCCAGGATCCTAGTCAAAACCTTTTCTTGCCTCCTGTCTCTCCTATCCTCATCCTCTCTTTTCTCTCTTTTCTCTCTCTCTAACTTTTCATCTTCTGTTTCTCTCCTATGATACACTTTCTCTGCCTCTCTAACTACATCTCTTATGGTGTAATCCTGCAAGCCCTCAATTCGCTGTAACTTCTTCCTAATGTCAGGAGCCGACTGGCCAATGAAGGCCATAATTACTGAGGCCCTTTGACCCTCAGACGTGGGGTCGAATGGGGTATATCTCCTATAAGCCTCCATGAGCCTTTCGAGGAAGACTGAGGGGGGCTCAGTTGCTCCCTGCATAACCTCTCTTACCTTGGCCAGATTCGTGGGCTGCCGGGCAGCACCTCTGAGACCCGCCACTAGGACCCGGCGATAATTGGACAGTCGTTCCCTACCTGGTGCCGTATTATAATCCCATCGGGGCCGGGTTAGCGGGAATCCTTCATCTATTTCAGCTGGAGTTTGGACAGGGCGCCCAGCCTCGTCTCGGACGTTTTTCCGAGCCTCAAGGAGAATTCTCTCCCTCTCCTCGGTTGTGAATAGAGTCTGCAGAAGCTGCTGGCAGTCATCCCAGGTCGGCTGGTGTGAATACATTAATGATTCAACCAACCCAGTGAGTCCTGCAGGGTTCTCTGAAAAAGGGGGGTGATTAGCTTTCCAGTTATAGAGGTCAGAAGAGGAAAAAGGCCAATACTGTAGGGGCTGTAGACTGTTCGGATCGGCAGGGGGAGCCCCAATAGCCCTGAGGGGGAGCGCCACGGTTGAATCCGCAGGCCCCTCAGGGGTGACTCCTCGCCGGCTCCTTGTTCCTGTGGAGGGACCCCCTCCTCCGGCCGGGGCCTGAGGCAGGGGTCCGGAGGGAGCTGAAGGTTGGGGCTGGGAAGCATATGGTGGGGGTTGAGGGGTGTCGGGCCATTCAGGGGGTTCTTCAATCTCTGGATAGATCTTGGGGGGTTTCGTCACTGGTGTGCTGCGGTCATCATCTCCCCCGAGCGGTGGTTTCGGTTTCTCTTTCTCACCATTTTCTCGGATGGCTAGAATCTTGGTGCCAGGGCGGAGAGGCGGGAGGAATGGGCGAACCCACGGGGGTGGGTAGCGTGCCAAGTCCTCCCATACCGTGATGTACGGTTGCTGCTCTGGATACGATCCTGGCCCCTCCTGAAAAACAATGGCCTTCACAGCCCTTATGGTGGGTAAGTAAAAAGTTCCTTCTGCTGGCCAACCTACTCCAAAAACAGGCCATTCTGAGGAACAGAAAGTCATCCATGGCTTTTTTTTCACTGTTACTGACAAATTTCGTCCTCTAGCCCTAACGTCCGTCCAATGGTCCTTAGTCAAAGATAAAGGAGTAGACACGGTCTGTCCCATAGTGAAGAATAAGAATAAACACAACACAATGACAGAGACGGAAAACACTAAGACATCCAAACACACTCGTCCGCGTCTGGACTTATACAACCAGCCAAACGCTACCTCTGACGGAGTGGGATTCCGCGTCCACTCCTCTGGCAGGAAGAGCACTCACTCTTCTTCACTCTGCCGGGCAACAGCCAGGTCCTCCTGACTGTTCCGTACCCTGGGCACTCCAGGGTCTCCCTCGGAACGTCTTCCAAGGTTGCAGCCCGTGGGGAAATAGACCGTCGTCTTCCCACAGCCACTAGGGTCCTTACGGTCCTCAGTGGCAGCTGCCAGAATACAGAAAACCAGAACTGGTAACACAGGTGGGACTCAAACCCACAATCTCAGAATTGAAAAACCAAGACACAAGTTCAGCGGTTTCACACTTACACACTTAGACAACAGACAACATACAAGACTCACACAAACAAACGTACCTCCAAGGGGTCCTTCGGGGTTCTTGGGTGTCACGCAGATCTCGGTGGGACCTCCAAATGAAAGAACCTAGTGGGGAAACCCCCACCCAACTCCCGATTCAGCGTGCACCCAAGAATCACGAATAGAACACAACACCTTGATGTAACAACACGAGGTATTTTAATGGCGGAGCTCCGGGTCGAAACGTATCTCACACAGGAGACAGTGGATTCGACCACAAGGCTTGGAAGCTAGGGGTTTTTATAGAAAAGGAGTGGGGCTGGGGGAGGAATTGGCGCGGTTTCACATGATTGGTCCATTTAAACATCAGCAGCCTGAGGTCAGAGGGGTGGGAGATAGGGAAGCGATGGGCCTGCCCGGGCATGTCCTGGTCTGTTCTGCTATGTTCTCAGCCCCAGGTTTCAAAGCTCACAAACAACTCTTTGGGCTATTTGACATACATTACATGAATCACAGGTCTCAAGTTTTATTTCCTTTCACTCCCAAGTATGAGGTTGTAAGCAGAGTTGTTGGGATCAAAGCCTGGACCTGCACAGTTGTAACAAATGCAGCAGTTTCTCTTTAGAGGGTTTATTGAGAGATGAATCATTAAGAAATACAGGGAAACGAGATTTGTTCAAAGTGGCCACGTTGGGAAGAGAGACAAAGGGATCCAATAGCCTCTTGAAGTCTGTCTATGTTCAGGGTCCTGAAATGAGGTTTTGCTTTAAACAGCATGTCAGAGATATGCAATCCTGGTCATGGTATGCTTCCACTCGTCAGTCTCAGCTCCAGTCTCTCCGTGAGACGATCTAACAAGTTGTCAGGACATCGTGAAACCTTTTCCTGGAAGACGGATTCCTTCTCTGGCTGGCACCAGGTTTCAGCATCTTCCCACTCACAGCGTGAGACACCTGGAGAAATCCCTCTTTCGCAGGTACCATTTTCTAAGAGTCAGATAGTCGCCTGGGCATGATGATGGCACATACCTTTAATCCTAGCACTTGAGAGTCAGAGGCAGGGGGATCTCTGAGTTTGAGGCCAGTCTGGTCTACAGAGCTAGTTCCCAGACAACCAGGGTTCCATCAAGAACCCCTGTCTCAAAAAACAAAACAAAACCAAACAAAAAAGGAAGCGAGCCAAAGGGAGGGGCACAACCATCTCTCTTTAGTATGGCTTTCCTCATTGTGTACAGAATGAGGAAAATGGGGCCAGAAAGCAAAGCCAAAGGTGTCAGTCCCCAGAGGACCCAAGGCTAGTTCTCAAAGCAGACACCTGTGGAGAGACTCACAGGTAGGCAAGCAGTCCCCTTTCCCCAGCCCTGTTTCTCACCTGCCCCTTCCAATCCCGGTCTCACACAGACAAAGCCTCTTGATTCTCCAAACAAACATCTTTCCCTGACTTTCTTGGAAAATGTAGCTCATCCCTACAGGGTACATCTTCCAGAAAGTCTGGGCTGGTTCATTTCCAGAAAGTTCTCCTTCATTGTGGAATATGCTTTCCTACGACTTTCTTGAGGGAAGACAGGGGCTGAAGCCATGGCTCAGTGGTTAAGAGCACTGACTGCTTTTCAGAAGACCTGAGTTCAAACCCCAGCACCCACATTCTGGTTCACAGTTATCTATAACTCCAGTTGCAGAGAATCTGATGACTTCTTCAGGCCTCTGAGGGCACCAGACCCATATGTGGTGCACAGACATGTGTGCTTGCAAAACATACACACACACAAACACACAGAGACAATAATAATAATAATTAATAATAATTTTTAAACAGGGAACACAAGTAAAAGACTTTTCTCTAAGAGAAAGAAGAAATGTCAGGCTTCCTGAAGCTGGGGTGGGGGGATTTTGTTAAACCTTAGTTTTCTTCAGATGAGTCTACAGTGGGGATTTGGGAGAAAGCACAGGCAAACATCAATAAACCTCTCCCCTGGGTTAAATTATTAATGAATTTCTATGCCGCACAAGTGTTCAGCATCATGTATCTTCCCTCACCACTGACAAAAATTCAATGTCTGCAAGAGCCCTAACCAGGAACACATCAGAAGGTGCCTTATTTGAAGATGGAGTCTGAACAGAGGCAATTTTAGTTAAATGGGTCATTAGGATGGCCATCCTCATAAAAAGACATTAGGTTCAGAGGAAAGTGTGAAGACATGGGGAGAAGGAGGCTCTCTGCAAACCAAGAGGAAGGCTTAGAAACCCAGAGCCCAGGGCTGTGAGCAAGCTTCTGTGTTTCTATTAAGAGACCGGTTCTCTGGAAATTCGTTACCACACCCCTCCCAAACCAGTGAGATGCAACAATGCAGACATTGAACCGGGAAGTTTCTTTATATTTGCTGACTTTTTTTTTTTTTTTTAGAGGGGCTGGGCTTTGTAAACATTAGTCTGGCTCGATTTGTTTGACTCTGTATTGATTCTTTGTGAATTTCACACCATTCACCCCAAACCCCAATCATCTCCCCATCCCTGCATAGCTGCCCTCTTGCAGTCTCACCCCCAGAAAAGAAAATCAAACCAACCAAATAACCAACCAACCAAAAAACCTCTCCATGGAAGCTGCAGTGTACCATGGTGTACACACAGTATACCCTTTGCCCAAACAACTTTACTTGCAAATGTGCATTGCAGTGAGTCACTTGGTCTGCTTCGAGGCTTTTGGCTTCTGCTGCAACCTCAAGACTGGACCCTCACCAGGACTCCTCTTGGCTCTCTTGTTGTTGCCCTGTGTCATGGAGATCCTGCAGCTTTGCTGACTTCAGTGAGCGTGCACTTCTGAATTTCAGTTTCTAATCAGTCCCTCAGCATCCACCGGCTCTACTGCCTTCCTAGGACTCCTTGGGAACTGAGATTTTTACTAATGTGATGAAGGGGCTTGACTGGGTTCTCTTTCATCCCTGTGTTCTGAGCAGGTGATTCGTAAAACTGCAGGACACTTCAGCTGAGGAATAGTCGGATTTTTTGAGGGTGCTTTATGTATCTTTAATTTTCAGACAGCCAGGACCCCAGGAAAGAAGTCAAAGTTGGGGAACACTGAGTTTGTTTCCATCACTGAAAAGGCCCCAGGCCCATTAGCCTTCTAAATAATGTAGTAAGTCTTACAGGAATGCCAACTGTAGGGTTTGCCAGACGTTGGCAAAGCTCAAGAAGCACAGAGCCTGGATGCTGACAGGTCCTGAGAAGCTAACACTCCACATATCTTTCATAGATTGTGTCTGTCTGAGCTGCTGTGTTCCACTTGCTGCAATCCATTTTCTGTTACTAGTAACATAATATCCCAGTCCAGTGTCACTGCTCGTGGAAAATTATAAGACAAAGTGGTTTGTTTGGATTACAGTTACGGTTGAAAGAAAGGAGTCACATCTGCCAAATGGTCCTAAAGGCACCTTGGGGCATCACCATATGGCAGGAGGCAGGAAGAGCATGTGCCTGTCTCTTGTAGGCTCTCTTCAATTTTTTTTTTTAAATTTAGATATATTTTCATTTTACGAGTATGAGGTTTTATCTTTCTGACTGGATGTGAGACTTATTACCTTACATGATTTGGTTGGGTAAAGAAGAACACTGTAGAATTCCCAGGAATGCAGGACCCATCACTAGTCCAGGGGACTGGAATTGGAGATGATATATTTGACCCCACAGCTGTCAGGAGTGAGCCACTTCTTAGCACCCACGCCTTCAAATTCATCTGCATTAACTTAGTGACTCTCCACTTCTCTGGAATGTGGATCTTCTGGCAGGAGGGACTTGAACTCAGCCCTGTGTTTCTTATTCTGCAGTTTGGTGCAGATGGACATGATGACTTAGCCAATGTGAACCCTGGCCACTGTGCCCCGGGGCTTCCCAAAGGCACCCCACATACCTACCTGTCTGAAGCCTGGACTGGGGACAACACTGAGATCAGGGACTTAAATAACTGCTGGAAAATTGTCTCCAAGGTCTCTTAGGGCAACCCAGATCAGCAAGAGGCCCCATGTCAAGGAGGCTGCTGTTTGTGAGCATTGCACACTAGGCCCCCATGGGGAAAGGGCCTGGGTTGGCTTAATTGGTTGCAGGTGTGTGTTTTATCTACATGTATGTGCAACATATGCAGGCCTGATACCCATGAGGTCAAAAGGGGGAGGGTCTGGTTCCCCAGAACTGGAATTATAGATGGTTGTAAGATGCTGTGTGGATGCTGGAAATCAAACTCTGGTCCTCTGTTAGAGCAGTCAGTGCCCTTAACCAGTGAGCCTACTCACCAGCCTCCATCTTCTCTTCTTTAAAACCCTGCAATTATGCAGATTGTGCCCTGAAGATAGAGATTAAACTGCAACATAAGATTCAGGAGGACAACCATATTCAAACCACAGAAGATATTTAAAGAAAAAAAGCATTCTAATAGAAACCAAGTAAGACTATGTATGCTATCAATATAGGGTTGGTTATAATAGTAAGAAATACAGGGCTTAATTTTGACCCAAGCAAGGACCAGGCTGGGTAAGAGCAGAGGAGAATCAGGAGGAAGTGGGTAGAAAGGAAGAAACATTGGAAGCAGCCCATGGTGGTCAGACACTCAAGATGTGCTAAGTCTCAGTAAACCACCTGAGAAGGATCCTAGCTAAAACTGGGCCAGGCATGTTGCAGATCACCCTGAGGATGAGGCCCAGTTTAAAAAAAAAAAAAAAAAAAAAAAAAAAAAAAGAGGGCTAACAGAGAGGTCAAGGACACTACAAGAAACCCTACAGAATCAACTAACCTGGGCCCATAAAGACTCACAGAGACTGAACTGCCAAACAGAGAGCATGTGTGGGACGAACCTAGGCCCTCTGCACATATGTAACAGATGTGCAGCTTGGTCTTCATGTGGGATTTCAAACATCAGGATCAGAGGCTGTCACTGACTCTGTTGTCTACCTTTGGTCCCTTTCCTCTAACTGGGCTGCCTTGTCTAAGCCTATAGAAGATGCACCCAGTCCTACTGCAACTTGATGTATCAAAGCAGGTTGATGTCCACAGGAGGTATCCCCTTTGTTGAGGAGTAAGGGGGGACTGGAGGATGAGGGGAGGGAAAGGGAGACAGAGGGACTTGGAGGAGAGGTGGGGGGGGGGGGAAGCTTCAATTGAGATGTAAAGTAAATTAATTAATTAATTAAAAAAGAGGGCAGAGAGGAACCTGCCTAGAATTTGTCACCTATCAGCAGGCTGGTATGTGACATAGGCAGTAACCCTCAGGTTTTTTCGGTTTTTGTTTTGTTTTGTTTCGATTTTTTCGAGACAGGGTTTCTCTGCAGCCCTGGCTGTCCTGGAACTCACTCTGTAGCCCAGGCTGGCCTCAAACTCAGAAATCTACCTGCCTCTGCCTCTCGAGTGCTGGGATTAAAGGCGTGTGCCACCACGCCCGGCAACCCTCAGGTTTTTAATCACTGGACTTCAGTTCCTCTATCACCAATCCTAGAACAGCTGATTTGGCAGGGGGCTGAAAAGACGGAAAACCAGCAAGATGGCAGCTGGGTTCATACCAGGCAAATTGCTCATACGCTCGGCAGCAAGATGAAAATGTGTCTCTAGCTGACCAGCACAGACTCAACCGGTTACACTGCCCGAGAAGCCTAGCCGTGCGCCTCGGCAGGCCAGGCAACCCTACCTGCTCCGAGTATCCTTGGGCAGTCTGCACAACCCAGAGGGTTAGACCACAGGGGAGGCCCTGGGCCCACAGTGGCCAAGAAAAGCACAGACTATTTGGATACAGAGTGTCACTGGATCCTGTGTCTGCCACCTCCTGTATTTCACAGCCACCGTGGGGCATTTCTATGGGAAGGTAGCAGCCTCCGGTTTCTCTGAAACATGGCTTATGTGAGGTGAGAATGCTGTGTTCACAGGAAATGTGGCAAAAAAAACAGGGTGGTGTGTTTCCCCCTAAACTTCACTGTTTCTCAGAAAGCTATTTGTGACAAGGGCTTGAGCCCAGTTGGAGTGGATGGGGTTACAGAGACACTCCTTGTAACTCTTGATATGCCCAGGACGAAAACTGATCTCGTATAAGAAAATGAATTAAAGGCCTGAGCGAACCTAAGACTACCTGGCTGCAGGCATCCCACAGTTTGATTTGACTCTAGGGATTTACAAACCTTACCGGTCAGGGTCCCACTGCCTGGGGTCCTGACTTACTAACACTGGGGCGACGGCTCTGTGAATTTAAGAGTCTTAAGACTCTTACTAGGCGAAGAAGGAAGTCCCTGCCCCTCCCAAAGCTGAAGCCAAAGCAAAGGCCTTGAAAGCTAAGAAGGCAGTGCTGAAAGGCGTCCACAGCCATGGCGGCCCAAGACCCTGTGGCTCCAGAGGCAGCCAAAATATCCTCGAAAGAGTGCGCCCAGGAGAAACAAGCTTGACCACTATGCTATCATCAAATTCCCACTGACCACCCAGTCAGCCATGAAGAAAATAGAGGATAACAGCACGCTTGTGTTCATTGTGAATGTCAAGGCCAGCAAGCATCAGATCAAACAGGCCGTCAAGAAAGTATGACATTGATGTGGCTAAAGTCAATACCCTGATAAGGCCTGACAGAGAGAAGGTATATGTTCACTTGGCTCCTGATTATGATGCCCTAGATGTTGCCAAAAAGATTGGAATCATCTAAACTGAGTCCAGATGGCTAATTCTAAATATACACCTTTTTTTTTTCACATATTAAAAAAAAAAAAAAAAAAAAGATTCTTACTGGGCCTATGAGATACCTCAGCAGGTAAAGGTGTCTGCCACTAAGCCCAAGGACCTGAGTTCAAATCCCAGGACTCACATAATAGGAGGCAAAAAAAAATAGACTGTCTCTCAAGTCATCCTCTGATTTCAAGACAAAAGCCCGCCCTTTCACCCACAAACACAGACATGCAAATTAAGTAAACAGAATAACAAGAAGAAAAAAGGAAGCCGGGCGTGGTGGAGCACGCCTTTAATCCCAACACTATGGAGGCAGAGGCAGGCAGATTTCTGAGTTCAAGGCCAGCCTGGTCTACAGAGTGAGTTCCAGGACAGCCAGGGCTACACAGACAAACCCTGTCTTGAAAAAACAAACAAACAAAAAAAAAAAACAAAAAAAAAAAGAAAGAAAAGAAAAGAAAGGAAAAGAAAAGAAGAGAGAAGAGAAGAAAAAAGGAAGGAGTCCTACTCCCTGAAGACTAAACTCCAAATAGGATTCAGATCTATTTTACTTTCACATTTTGTGGATGAGAAAACTGAGGCCCAAAGAAAGGCAGTGTCCTTGACAGGTCCAGCAGCTGGTTAGTGTTGAAGTAAACCCAAAATGGCCTGTGTTTCCAGGGCTTTGCTTCACTGCTCTGGTGTCCTCAGATACCATACAAAGGCTGCAGCCTTCAGCTGGTGTCCATCTAAAGACAACTCGTAGACTGGTAGAGTACAGCGGGGGCTCAGGCAAGTCCACACAGTTCCAATCCCCCTGGCTCTGGACAGAGGCATTTAAATACAACAAAGCTGCATGTCCATGTGCACAAGAACAGAATTAGAGTCACATGTCTCTCACACCAAACAAAAAGTAGTTCAAAATGGATCAAAGACCTTAATTAGACCCAAAACTCAGAAAACACCTTACTACATGCACCCAAGTAAGAACTTTCTAGACAGGACTCCAGGAGCATAAGAAAGAACTACAAGGAGTAACAGCTGAGATTGAATGGAATTAAGAAGCGTAACCATAGCTGGGCGTGGTGGCGCACGCCTTTAATCCCAGCACTCGGGAGGCAGAGGCAGGTGGGTCTCTGAGTTCGAGGCCAGCCTGGTCTACAAAGTGAGCTCCAGGACAGCCAGGGCTACACAGAGAAACCCTGTCTCAAAAAACAAAAAAACAACAAAACAAAACAAAAGATGTATACTAACTTAAAAACTAATTTAAAGCATGTATATAAAGGACATGAAGTTGGCTACAAGTATCCAAGTATTTATTGTTGTAAGTATAGTATATGACCTGTTCAGTGCATCAGATGTATATTACCATAGCATCATGGTCTAAAGAGAACTGATATAGGGAAAGGTACCAAAGAATACGATTGGGACTGAATTTTTATAGAAAATAGTGAAAAAGCAAATGGAAACTTTTTCTCTGAAATTGAATACACTTTGTATTTACTGTTTGCTGTGACAGTGAGCTCTTGGGATGAGCCAAGGCACTAAGTTGGCTGTTTTTCTTGGCATTATTATCTCATAACAACTAGCCACATCTTCTGCCTCCTGTTTGCTTTTCTTTCCTTTTTAAAGATTTATTTATATTATGTATGTGAGTATACTGTCGCAGTCTTCAGACACACCAGAAGAGGGTATTGGATCCTATTACAGATGGTTGTGAGCCACCATGTCGTTGCTGGGAATTGAATTCAGGACCTCTGGAAGAGCAGTCAGTGTTCTTAACCCCGTTTCTTTTTCAAGAAGTGATGCCAGAGATGGGGAATTGCACAAACATTGAGACCTTCGGGGATACACCCCCAAGACTTTTCTTTTTTGTTTTGTTTTGTTTTTGTTTGTTTGTTTGTTTGTTTGTTTGTTTCAAGACAGGGTTTCTCTGTATAGCCCTGGAACTCACTTTGTAGACCAGGCTGGCCTCAAACTCAGAAATCCACCTGCCTCTGCCTCCCAAGTGCTGGGATTAAAGGCGTGAGCCACCACTGCCTGGCTCCCCAGGACTTTTCTTTTTTTTTTTTTTTTTTTTTTTTGGTTTTTCGAGACAGGGTTTCTCTGTGTATTCCTGGCTGTCCTGGCACTCACTTTGTAGACCAGGCTGGCCTCGAACTCAGAAATCCGCCTGCCTCTGCCTCCCGAGTGCTGGGATTAAAGGCGTGCGCCACCACGCCCGGCTTCCAGGACTTTTCTTAATCCTTCCTTTTTCAAATCCTTCTCTCCTCTTCCCAAACTATGTCCTAGAGCGATTTCTAAGACCTGCAGGCTTCAGACTCTCTAACTCCCAATATCATGAAAGTTCTACACCATTGGAACACTTAATGATATTGATTTATCGGCAATTTGCATACATTTGAATATTTCCACATATTATACAATCCGTTAGAGACCGATGAAGAAGTGACCAGAGTTATCAGAGATAAATGCTAACATAAAATGGGAGTGACATTTGATTGGGGCTGACTGGTCACAAGTGATTGGTTCTCTAGTTCTTTAATGAGTATTCCATGATACAACAAAAGTCATGCTAGATCAGCAGCCTGCAAGACTCTGAGGAGGTTGTACAGATGACATGAGTACCCTGCACTGGGCAGTGTGTTGCCCCAGTAGATTAATATGGAAATGAACACCTGCCATCATTTCAGACAGAGAAGGGCGGGTTCAACATGCCACCATTATACCATCATCGGCAGCAACTCCTCTTTGTCCGGAACACCTTCCAGCCAGCTGCAGCAACAGGCTTCACGCCTGAATACGGGGCTTGGCACATGACTGTGCTGAGCCAATCACTATGGCCCATCCTGTAAAGTGAGTAATAGGGTCATTCTTATCCCATGAATGAAAATCTGTGTGTGTGTGTGTGTGTGCATGTGAGTATTCATGTATGTAGAGGTCAAAGAACAACCTCAGGTGCCATTCTCTGAAATGCTATCCACAGGGTCTTTCCTTTGAGCTCTCCAATTAGGCTAGGCTGGCTGGTAGCGAGTGCCAGAAATCCTCCTGCCTCTGCCTCCCAATTCTGGGATTACAAGCACATGCCACCATATATGACATATATGAGTTTGGGGGCATAAAATTAGGTCCTCAGCAACTTTATTGACTGAACTTTCTCCACAGCTTCAAAACGCTATTGCTAAACAGGTGCTTTCTCAGCTGGTCTAAAGTCTGGTAGCTGTCCCTACAAACCAGGTTTGTCTATGGAAACCTCAGGTGACAACCACAGTTTAAAGGTTTTATTAGTGGTTCCCAGTTGCACCCTAGCCTATGGTGTTAGCTGTCTGTGACCAATCACCGTCTAAAGCCAGTAAATGCTAAAGGTGGAGATAATCAGCTTGTCAGCTTTGAGTGACGCTGAGCTACAATTACTCTCTATCAGTGGCAGTCATTGTTGGCGCTCTCTAATCTCTTCTGTGGTGTTTATCAGTTAAATTTATCAAGGTGTACTTTATACACAGGACTCCTTGTTGTCAGTGGCTTCTACCTTCCCTGGGGTCTTAGAAGCCATCTATTCTTGCAGATAAGGAGAGAGACAGACTCTCCTGTTCTCAGGACCTGGCATTTGTGAATGTTCTAATCCAGATTTATCTATGGATTGGCAGTGGTAGCTGTTGCAGCTATTTTTATGGCTCTTCTCGTCCCGTGCTCTCACTCAAAGCTGTTGAGTGGCTGCCTTCTTCCCTGGGGAGATATAAACACTGTCCCCCTCCCACTGAAGAACTAACAACAAACCAAAGTTTGATTCCACCAAAGTTCAACCCAAGGAACCACTGAGTGTGTTGGGCTTACATACAGAATATGGGTGAGTTACTGAAGTAGTGGAGGCTCCAAAGCAGACACACATACAAGTCTTCACCCAGCATGGATGATGGCTCTCAAAGTATTGGAGTGATAGTCCCCAGCTAGTGACACCGTTTTGGGGGAGTTGTGGAGCCTTTAAAAGATGAGATCTAGCTGGCAGAATAACTCACAACAGACTGGTTCTGGATCCTGTCTGTGTCTGTTATGTGACCAGCTACAAGCTCTCACACCAAGGCTAGACCTCCAGCCATCATGCTTCCCTTGCTAGAAAATTGCTCTCAAATAAGTCCTTCCTCTAAGCTGCTTCTGGCCAGGAGTTTAGTGTAGGAGTAATCAAAGTAACTACTACAGCACTCTCAGACTTACAGTCTCTATTTGAAGCTTTAAGCAATGGACATTATAAGTCCATATGTTCTCCTCTCCATACTTACCCATCAGGCACATTGCTGTCACTGTGTGACACAGTTGAGTGCTAAGGTGTAGACTACAGTTAGAAACAGGCTCAATGGCTTGGGGTGGTTGAGCCTGAATTCCCTCTGTTCTGTCTTGTTGGGCAGCTCCCTGTTGGTTCTAGGTTATGCCAGGCATATCAAATAACTCTTTCATCCATTCCCTGGCCAAAAGGCAGGTGTTTCCTGAATGGATAGCTGGCTCTACCAGCCCCAACTCTATTGGCATCCATGACACCTCGAGATGTTATGTGCAGAATTGGGTTGCCCATGTGACCAGCAAGCTTACAAGGCAGCTGGAAAGGTCTGGAAGGAATGTCACAGTGGTGCAGTCACCTCATACCAGCGTGATTCTCCAAAGTTCTCTGTGTGGAGCCCTTCCGAGGTTTCGAGAGCAATTTTCCACTTTTATACACTAAATATCATCATGGGTGATGTTGAAATTGTGCTACAGATAGTTTTGGGTCATGCACCAATGTAATTTCCCATGAACTGAATAAAACTGTTCTCACAGCATTGAAAGGCCTATATTTTATCTACAGAGGGAAAGACATAAATTACTCCTCCCATCTGGGTTATATGGAAGTTATACCATTGGCAAAGTGACCTCAGAGATCCAGAACTGTAATAACGGCAGTGATTCATTCTACTGATGTATTTCAGAAACTGACTCTGGACCCCATATGTACAGGGCCCGTAGAGTCCTGGGGAAACTGAAAAGTTATTCCTGTCCTTTGAAGATGCATCAGATTTGACGGCCCACCACTTGAACTCCACAGGGTTCCAACACAGAGCTGTATCTATAAACTGTAAAATAATTTTTAAAACCTGGATAAATGCCTCTTTTAGAGAAAAATATGCCCTAGTGGGCTAAGATATATATAATGTCCCAGATAATTCAGTCATTATTAATCTGAACATGTAAAAGATTGAAGATGCGGGCCTGGGAAGATGGCTCAGTGGGTAATAGCATCTGATGAACATATAGACCTAGGTTTGAATCCTCAGACTAATGTAAAAAGATGAGTATTGCCATTCACCGGGGGAGGGGAGGGGTGAGACAAGAGGATCATAGGAATCCTGGCTACCTGCATTGCTCCACGTTCAGTGAGAAACCCTGTCTCAAAGGCAGAAAGTGGAAGAGCGGGCACAAGACACCCTCCTCCTGCCTCTATGGGACATGAAAGTATGTGAACTCTCATACACAGACAAATATAGTACACACAGATACCGTGCATACATAAAACACACACACACACACAATTCCCAAAGGTTCATACAATATGAGAGTCTCATTAGTGTCCTCTGTTTGAGCATGGGAGTCTTGGAAGCATGTTTGCCTACTGTAACTGACAAAGTATTACTAAGCCTTAAAGCTCTGTACTGTGAACTCAGAAACCAACAAATGCAAATGAATGAGCTCTGTAATCACTTATAAGAGCATCATAACAACAACAACAAAAATACTATGAGGATACTTTCTGGAAATTAAACAGAAATAATTCTTTTTTTTCTTTTTCTTTTCTCTCTCTCTCTCTCTCTTTTTTTTTATCGGTTTTTCAAAACAGGGTTTCTCTGTGTAGCCCTGGCTGTCCTGGAACTTACTCTGTAGACCAGGCTGGCCTCAAACTCAGAAATCCACCTACTTCTGCCTCCCAAGTGCTAGGATTAAAGGCATGTGCCACGACTGTCCAGCTAAACAGAATAATTTTCAAATTTAGAAACCCACTGCTCAGGCAAGAGGGGAGACATTTGTGGTGGCCTAAATCATGGTCCAGCTGCTGAGGTGGATGGAAAGCTTATTTAAATCCAGAACAAAACTATGGAAGATGTTGAAAAGAGTTGGAAGCCTGAGGTAGAAAGGGACAAGATGAATGCTGACAATCTGATAATGTTAAAAATCCCACCCGGGAGCCGGGCGTGGTGGCGCACCCCTTTAATCCCAGCACTCCGGAGGCAGAGGCAGGCAGATTTCTGAGTTCAAGGCCAGCCTGGTCTACAGAGTGAGTTCCAGGACAGCCAGGGCTATACAGAGAAACCCTGTCTCAAAACAAAAAAACAAAAAACAAACAACAACAAAATTTGGAAATTCCACCTGGAAATTGAATCCCTCAAAGCAGGCCCAAACTGAAGAGCCAAGTAGCTGACTATAAAATCCTTACATCTGAAGCGGAGGTCCCTTCAAGAAGAGGGCATGGCTTGTGGTCATCACACCAAGACTCAGGTATAGTCTTTCACAGAGCTGGGGTTGTTACTAGCTCTTTGGTACCTGCTCTCCAAATCTGGAGGAGTCAGGAGGATATTCTTTTTTTAATCTGAGAAAATGGGGCTGGAGAAATGGCTCCACTGTAAAGAGCACCTACTACTCTTGCAGAGGTGGGTTTTCAGTTTTTTTTTTTTTTTTTTTTTTTTTTTGGTTTTTCGAGACAGGGTTTCTCTGTATAGCCCTGGCTGTCCTGGAACTCACTTTGTAGACCAGGCTGGCCTCGAACTCAGAAATCCGCCTGCCTCTGCCTCCTGAGTGCTGGGATTAAAGGCGTGTGCCACCACGCCCGGCCGGGTTTTCAGTTTCTAGCGCCCACATGGCAGCTCACAACCACCTATAACTCTAATTCCAGGGTATCTGATGACTTTTTCTGGACTTCTAAGGCAATGCACACATGTGGCGCACGTACACACAGGCAGGCAAAACACTCATACACCTAAATTAAATTTAAATTTTTTAAAATTAATTTTAAATTTTTAAATTAAATTAATTTTTATTTAAAAAATAAATGTTTTTAAATCCAAAACAGTGAGTTGTTTGTTTGTTTGTTTGTTTGTTATTAATCCACAGAGTCATCATTCCTTGCATATCTGAAAATCCCAGCCAGAAGAAGTCTGGGGGTTCCATGTTCTGCTGTGATACCGTCTCTTCAACTCCTCCACTGATAGCCTTCTCTGATGGAGTAGACATCAGAAAGAGCACAGTCAGCAATTTCCTACCTCACCTGTGCAGGCAGTGGTCAGGAGCTCAGGGCAAGCAAAACGCCCAACTCAGGCCCTGAGCCTCTTAGGACCTTGTGCTCTGTGTGTATCTTCCTGGAAACTCTTCTGAGAACGGACTAGGATCTACAGAGCTGTCTGGGAAGGGTCCCAAACCTAGTGCAGAGGCACGGTGTGCTCGCCCTTCACATTGCTCTCCAAACCTCTAGTCTGCTCGTGTGGTTGAACAGAAATCCATGGACCTCCAGGACTGACACCTAAAGGGGACCACATTCCAGAACAATACTTTGGCAACAAAATGGTTCCAACTGGCCCACATGGTATTTTTTTCCTGGGTTCTTGAGATCAACCTCTGGAACAGTGCAAACAGGTTGATTTAAGTTCTCTCTCTCATTCTCTCTCTCTCTCTCTCTCTCTTCCTTTCTCTCTCTCTCTCTCTGGGTTTTTCTGTTTGTTGATTGATTGGTTGGTTTTTTGGTTTTTGAGACAAGGTTATTTGTGTGGCCTTGGCTGTCCTAGACCTGGCTCTGTAGACCAGGCTGGCTTCAAACGATCCACCTGCCTCTGCCTCTGCCTCTGCCTCTGCCTCTGCCTCTGCCTCTGCCTCTGCCTCTGCCTCTGCCTCTGCCTCTGCCTCTGCCTCTGCCTCTGCCTCTACGCCCCTTCCCCATCTTAAGTGCTAATTAAGAAAATGCTCTACTGGCTTGAGTACAGCCCAATCTCATGGAGACATTTTTCTCAAATGAGGCTTCCTCCTCTGGGATGACTCTAGTTTATGTCAAGTTGACGTAAAACTAGCCAACACAACTGACCCCTTATCACCTTGACAAAAACACATTGATTTTCAATTAGACCCTTTCTTTTCTCCTTTATCCCCAAGACAACATGTTAATATTAATATCACAATATAATACATAAATAACCAGGAGCTGCAAAGACGGCTCACTCTCTTAACTCTTGCAGCTGGAGGACAGCTCTGCAGCCCCATGTTCTCCTCCTGCAAGCAGGGCAAGCTGCAGGAGCAGCAACAGCAGCTGAGGCTCCTTATTATTTTGCCCAAACAGCTTTACTTGCAAATAAGAGCAATTAAGAGCACCTGGCTGCTCTTCCAGAGGTCCTGAGTTCAATTCCCAGCACCCACATGGTAGCTCACAACCACCTGTAATGGGATCTGATTCCCTCTCCTGGTGTGCATGAAGACAGAGCACTCATATACATAAATTACACAAATAATTTAAATCTTCGAGGGGAGATGAAGAGGATGCACTGTTCTGTATCTCCAGAACAACTGAAAACAGCAGGTCTTATGGGAGGATGCTTTTAAACAGTGGTTTCGTGGCATTGGGGGAGAAAGGATAGCAAAAGAGAGTAACATCTACACCTGAAAGAGCAGAACTAGAGACTTAGCGGACAAAGGACCATATTGTTGCAGAGTTGGACACAGCCTCCAACTGCCCCAAGGCTTGGGCCACCTCCCCCTGTCTGTCATCTAGGCCAGTGCTGCCACTAGGCCTACAGGACCTGGCCAATGACTTAGAGCCACCACTCGATGCTGCTCACCCTGCTGGGGGGAGGAGGAGGGCATCAGTACAGCGCTGCCCAGTGGCTGCAAGCCAAGGGCTGGGTGGTGTTTAGCAGCTTGGAGCTTAAGGGTCCTGCCCCCAGACGAGCTGCTCAACCCCACAGTCACTCTGACTCTGGGCAGCAACAGGATATCGGAGATGAGCCTCATCAATAGTCGAGGATCTGTGGCTCTTCAGAAACCTTTAAGAGATTGTATTGGCTAGTTTTGTGTCAACGTGACACAGCTGGAGTTATCACATAGAAAGGAGCTTCAGTTGAAGAAATGCCTCCATGAGATCCAACTGTAAGGCATTTTCCCCATTAGTGATCAAGGAGGAAAGGCCCCTTGTGGGTGGGACCATTTCTGGGCTGGTAGTCTTGGTTCTATAGAGAGCAGGCTGAGCAAGCCAGGGGAATCAAGCCAGTAAAGAACATCCCTCCATGGCCTCTGCATCAGCTCCTGCTTCCTGCCCTGCTTGAGTTCCAGTCCTGACTTCCTTGGTGATGAACAGCAGTGTGGAAGTGTAAGCTGAATAAACCCTTTCCTCCCCAAGTGCTTCTTGGTCATGATGTTTGTGCAGGAATAGAAACCCTGACTAAGACAAATGTGATGGTTTGTATATCCTTGGACCAGGGAGTGGCACCATCTGGAGGTATGGCCTTGTTGGAATAGGTGTGACCTGGTTGGAATGGGTGTGCCACTGTGGGTGTGGGCATAAGATCCTCACCCTAGTTTCCTGGAAGTCAGTCTTCCACTAGCTGACTTTGGATGAAGACGTAGAACTCTCAGCTCCGCCTGCGCCATGACAGCCTGGATGCTGCCATGCTCCCACCTTGATGATAATGGACTGAACCTCTGAACCTGTAAGCTAGCCCCAATTAAATGTTGTGTTTTATAAGACTTGCCTTGGTCATGGTGTCTGTTCACAGCAGTAAAACCCTAACTAAGACAGAGATCAATGACTCATCGCAGTTTTTGCATGTAAAGCTGTTTGGGCAAAATAATATGCATGGATTCTCAGCTGCTGCTGGTGGTGCTCATGCCACTTGCCCTGCTTGTGGGAGGAGAGCATGGGGCTGCAGAGCTGCCCTCCAGCTGCAAACAGCAGCCTGGAGCTCACAGAGGTCCTGCCCACTCCCCCCACCCTCCCATGCTGCTCAGCCACACAAACACCTTGAAGGTGAAGAATGGTTCATTACATGGTCAATGCTGCTGCCAGAGGCTGTGTTGGTGTCTGTGGCTCATGCTGTCCCTGAAGGCTAGTGTTGATGCCCATGGTCTGTACAGCTGCTGACTCCTGTGGGCAAGGATGCTTTTTTGGTAGTGGTATGAATAACTGCAGACACCTAAATGACAATGAGAGACACTGAGGGATTCTGTGACAAAGCCCATACCCCTTCTTCCTACCCTCCCCATAACTTTATTTTTCTTTTTAAATCCTAAATGCTTTAACTTTCCTTGTAGCCCACCACCCACCAGAGGTACTGGGAAAGAAAGGGTACCGGGGAGGAGGGTAGTGGACCTGTTTAGAAAGGTTCTTTGGAGCAATTCCTGAAGGTTTGTCTGGAAATCAGTAGTTTATTTCACAGATTGGTAGGCAGCTTGATCCACTCACAAACACTTCATGGATACACCAGTAGTCCAGTTCGGTAGAGTTGGGTTCACAACAGTGGTGACACAACCTAGCAGAGACAGTCAGGCCTCAGCCTCGGCTTGGCTTGAGTCAGCAGGAGGGATCAACAGGAACACCAGGAGAAGTTTTTAGCTGTCTTGCTCTCAGGGAAGCAAAGATCAGCAGAGATGTGAGACCCACAGTGTTATACATCTAGCTGTATCAGCAAGCCAAGCTCACTCTCCGTCACTCCGTGGAGTCCTATTTGTACCCTCCAAACATCATGTGTCCTCCATGTGGCTTGCCTCAGCACGTGCACCCAATCAGCCCGAGTCCTTGGAAGCAGCAACAAACTGTAGTATATCACTAGAAGTTTTTTTGTTTGTTTCTCTCTATAGTGTCCCAACAAATGTAGCTCAACTATGGAATGTAAGGCAGACCAATACATGTGTGTTGTTAGCAAAGAATCTTTTATCACGTGTTCTTTCACGTGTTTGTTTTAGTAGAACATCCTTTCTCCTGTGTCTGTTTTAGCAAAATGTTCCTTTATGTACTTGCCCCAGCAAAACACCATCCAACTGACTTTCCAAAGAACCCTTAAGTTTCCACTTCATCCCATCTGCCCCACCCCTGCACCAAACATTCTAGACAGGAAGCTATTGAAGAGAGTCCTTAAAAACTGTGACAAAGATGCTGAAGTGTGGTTCTTCAGTTAATGGCTCTGACTGGGGCAGGGAAGGACTCGGTTTTCTTTAAGATTCTGACTATTGGGAGTTTGACCATGCTCCAGTGAGAACATGGGCAATGCAAATTAGACTTGGTGGGTTTGGGGGCAGGGATGGGGGGCTGTGGGGATACAAAGATGGGAAAGTAGGCCTGGGAGGAATGGGAATAGAGTGTACTTAGGATGCATTGTATGAAATTGCCAAATAGTTAATAAAAATATTATGTTGAGGGGGGTCAGTCTCTTGATAAAACTCCAAAATCTCTTTTAAGAGTTCTAGTCTCTCAACTGTGGGCTCCTGTAAAACCAAAAGTAAGTTAAATACTTTCTTGCTTTTAGGGGAACACTGAGCTAGCCCAAATGACAGGTGAACCCACCTACCTATTTACAGTCTCTTTGCTACATGTAGGGACTCCTGTGGGGTGACACACCTACTCCAGGGTCTTTTGGAGACCTTTGCTCTACAGTGACACAGTGACAACAGCTCTTCTGATCAATGACTTGTTTTGCCTCGGATCCCAGATCTGTGAGTTTGCCCATCATCCCCCTGTTACATCCCATTTCTCCGAATCAGGCTTAATTCATGTCAGAGGAGACATTCTCCAAATATGGACCACTCATTTCCACCTCGACTTGTGGAAGGGAAGGGTGATCCATGCCAGCATCAGAAGACGTCATGTTCCAGGGATGAGCCTGAGCAGATCAAAGAAATGAGTGAGAAACATTGCCTGTTCTGTATGTTATCAGATTTCCAATGGTCAGCTTAGCTGATGGAGAAACCGCGTCCCACACAGACTATGCCTTGCATTTTTGGTCATTATAACAAAGCACAGGAACAGCCTGAAGAAAGTCCTTGGAAGCCATTATTCATGAGTGCAGGTGTGGCAAATGCTGTGTCATGTGAAATGATGAAACGGGGGTGGGGGTGGGGGAGGGGGCGGCACTGGGGACCTCCAGAGACAAGCTGATTGATCTACAGCTTCAATACTAAAAGGTCCCAAAGGGCCAGAGTATTGTAAGCAATGTCTGCCCTGCTATTCCCTCCTAGTGATGAGAACTATGAAACAATCTAGCACAGACATGTGTGGCAATAAAGGACACTAAACAGTGGCTGCTGGGTTTGACTGTGATGACGTGGAGCAAGGATACCGCAGAGAGTCATCCTGCACATCAATTGGACAGTGAACAAAGATGGAGCCCCTTCTCCTGCCTAGGAGTCTTCTTGATAGAAGGTATCGATAAAGTATGCAGTCTTTAAATCTCACCACACATCTCTAATCAGATCATGAATGTAAAAGCCTTGCAAGAACGTGTTAGAGACATAGACAGGTCCAGTTTGCTTGGACAATATTTAAGGTGCCAGGGGCTCTCCCTGTTCAGCAAATGAATCAGCTATATGAAAGCCGAGTACAGTGGCCCCTTGGAATCTGATTGCTCCTAGGGTCCCCACAGACACCAAAGTCAGTAAGTGTTCAAAAATCCCTTTTATCAAATGGCATGGTATTTTCATATAACCTTCCCACATCCTGCATCCTCTAAATCCCCTCTAGATTACCTATAATCTATAAGACCATGTAAAAAGTGATGTAAGTTGCTGTGACCTGGGATTATTAGACCACAATGACAATATGTAAGCACTTCAGATATGATTGTCCCTATGTATGTTTGATTGGCAGTTGGCTGAGTCCAGGAATACAGAACTCAAGGATACATAGGTGGACTGTGTATAAAAGGTCATGGGCCTCTAGTTTAGAGGCAGCTTGGGGCACTGAGAAAGGAGCATGAGATTCCTTCAGAAGAAATTATGGAGCGGGGACAGCAGTGACCAACACAAAATCCACTACCATTTATTGACTGTCCTGTGGCCATATTCTAGTCCCCCTTTTGATCAGGAAGAGACCCAGCTCCTAAAATTAGAGCTGTGCTGTGAATATGCTCGAGAGTTTCTGCTCAGCAGAGGTGAGCAGTGTTCAGCTCACCTGTGAATGCCCACAGCCCCCTGGCATGGGCGTCTCATTAAACATAATAAAGGTTAAAAACTCAGAACTAAACCAAACCGGGATAGGAGGAGGAAAGGGGCGGGGGAGGCAACGTCAAATTTTATTTAGGAAAAGTTCAACAGTCCAAGTTTTTGTCCCATAGGAAGTTAGGAAGACAGACAGCTGAAAGGCTTCCTCCTCTGGACCACAGTGCCTTGAGAGGTCTGTATCGGTTTTTGCTTTTTAGTGTGTATGAGTGTTTGACTGCGTGTATGCCTGTGTATATGTGTACCTAGTGCCTGCAGAGGCCAGACAAGGATGCCAGATGCCCTGGAACTGGAACTGGAGATGGTTGGTACTGGTCACATGGGTGCTAGAAATCAAGTCTGGATCCTCCAGAAGAGCAGCAAGTGCCCTTGACCACTGAGCCATCAGCTCTCCAGCCCCAGGTCCGTGTGCCTTGACCACTGAGCCATCAGCTCTTCAGCCCCAGGTCTGTGTCTTTTAATTCATTTTTCTTTCCCCTTTAATTTCCCTTTTTAACAGTTGGGTTCTTTATAGCAGACTTTACTTTCAGTTTTATTTTTGGCTTTGCCACAAGATATGTGTTAAGGGTCTCATATGCTATAGGCAAAACCAAAAAGCCTAGGTTGAACAAAGCAGTCTCCCAACTGTAGAAGCTCTGCTACTTTTAGTGCCGAAAGCATTAACTTGCAGGAATTTGGGGGCAGCCCAGGTCTTCTTTCTTGTTTGGTTCTTCTTGAGGCAGCAGAGGGGGAAGAGCATTAGAGGGGGTAAGACTTGGTCTTATGAGATACTTAGGGTTGCTGTATAATCATAAAAGGTTTACTTGTCTTAAGTCTAAGTCACTATGCTTCAGTAGCTGACCTGCCTTCTGTGAGTTCCTCTGAGGAGAGACACTGTTCAGCCCCTCATCATAAAACAGCAGGGGATGAAGTGAAAAGATTTACAGCTGCTGCTCCATTCTCTGGGGAATCAGCCAGAAGCCTCTCTGGCTACACTGGTTAACTCTTTGTGAACCAGAGAGGAAGGAAAGGAAAAGAATTAAGATGCTGTATACAGGCAAATATGCACAGACACATATATATTCAAACATTCATACACCCACACTCTGGCCAGGCATGGCTGTCTGTCACAATCAACTCCAAAGTATTCATACATGCTTACATACATACACATATGCCTTCATACATACATACATATAGACAAACAGACATATACATTTGGATGGATGGATGGATGGATGGATGGATGGATGGATGGATGGGTGGATGGATGGATGGATGGATGGATAGATAGATAGATAGATAGATGGATGGGTGAATGGGGCAAAGGTCCCCAAGTCAAACCATTCAACCAACAACTTTATTTCTTTTCTCTGGTCTTTTTATACCTTCTTAGACAAAAAGTTCTTTAGAAAATTATCTCTGAGATAAAATGTTACTTAAAATGGGAGTTATAGAAAGATCCTGATATTAAATTCAAAGCAGTGTTTCATCATAGTATACATTAAAAGTTCAAAGCAACATTTTTTTTTCATGGCCTTGCATTATCATAGTGCACACCTGTGACTTTATCCTTGGGCCTGAATGTTTTTCCTTGACCACAAAATTGTCTCATTTATTTCTCTTTTTAGGAATACAATGAAAGCTCATTGTATTTCTTATTATGCTGCCTTTACTTACTGGTCTGAGGAGTGGGCACATTCTATTCTTTATTCTGACTTTATTACATCTTTCTAGCAACTAAAACCATATCTTTAAAAAAAACTTTCTTGGGCGGGGCAGTGGTGGCTCATGCCAGCACTTGGGAGGCAGAGGCAGGAAGATTTCTGAGTTTGAGGCCACCCTGGTCTACAGAGTGAGTTCCAGGACAGCCCGGACTACACAGAGAAACCCTGTCTCAAAAAAAAAAAAAATCAGAAATTCTATAGAATTATTATCTATTTGTTTATATATCATCACTACAAGATAGTATATCTTCATAAGTCTGCAGAAATCAGCTCAAAAGGGTGGGTCAATACCTAGTGATTGTTTTATATATATATATATATATATATACATATATATGATTATTAATAACAAGAAAATCATATTACTAGCAAGAATCTTTCCTAAAATGGATTTCTTTTGAGCCTTGCGTACCAGAACAAATCTGTCGTAGATATTAATCCAAGGCAGACCTATCTCAGGAAGATCACCTGCTAGTTTTTAGCTTCTCCTTGTTGGCTCCTAACATTAACTGTTCACATAGTGAACCCCCCACAGCCTTTAGATCTTCTAGAAACTAGCTGGAGCACACAAAAAAAAAAAAGATAGCTAAAAGTATAAACGATTTATCAGGAAGATTTGCTTTTCTAGTGTATGCTCACAGATTTATAACCACATCTATGTAAATGTTAGCAGTGTTAGCTCAGTCCCCCAATCACACTGGGAGAGCAGCTTTTGTTCAAAGACCTTTGCTTTAGTGTTGGACATCAAAGAAAAATGAGCAGGAAACCATGGGTCCTCCAAAGATTGTGTTAGCCTGTTTTCTGTTACCATAATAAAGTACTTAAGTGGAAACCATTATATCCCACTACCCTAAGTCTACAAACATATCATGGCAAAAAGAAACCTAAAGAGATGATGCAATTTACCCTACAAAGTACATAGTCAAAACTTTTTTTTTTTTTTTTTTTTTTGGCAGTTCTGTAACTTTATTTGATATTTAGCAGGTTAGTTCTTTTTTTTTTTTTTTTTTTTTTTTTTTTTTTTTTTTTGGTTTTTCGAGACAGGGTTTCTCTGTATAGCCCTGGCTGTCCTGGAACTCACTTTGTAGACCAGGCTGGCCTCGAACTCAGAAATCCGCCTGCCTCTGCCTCCCGAGTGCTGGGATTAAAGGCGTGCGCCACCACGCCCGGCTTAGGTTAGTTCTTATACTCATTGACCATCCATAGGTTCTTGAACGTGGAAACAGGCATGTAAGTTACCAACGTATAGAGCTTGTTTAGTGAATCCCATCCTCATTACATTTTTCTGGACAAACATACTCAGATGCAATATGGAACATTCCTTATTCCCTTGGCCTAGATGGCTTTACTGAGCCTAGTGTCAATGCACACATCTGGAGTTCCCAGCCTGGTGTCAATGCACACATCTGGAGTTCCCATCTCCTTCATGGCATATTTCTAGATTTCTTTGAGTGCCCAAGGAGCACACTTCTTATGAATGTTGGTGGTATATTCTTAGGTCACTGCCCTTCTTCTTCTCCACACCCTTCTTTGTCGGAGCCATTCTGTCGGGTCCAAGTTGAAAGGACAGGCATGGGGATTGTCAAAAAGTTTTTTTAATGTTAAAGTATGACATGTATACAGAAGAAAGTATGTGTCCAGGTCCGCCAAGTTACTACCTCTCCAGGCCAGCATATTTTTAAAAAGCAATTTTGAGATAGTTTCTACAAATTCTCCTGACCACATTAAAACAGCACCTACCAGGACTGGCGATTTAGATCAATTGGTAACGTGCTTGCCTAGCATGGAGGAAGCCTTAGGCTGTGTGTCCAGCCCCTCAGTGGAGCATGTCTGTCGCCCTGCACTCTGGAAGTGTGGACAGAGGATTAGGACTTCAAGATCATCCCCAGTATAAGGCCAGCATGAGACGTGTCAACAACAGAAATTTAAAAATGGATCCTAGCACTAAAGGAGGCCAGGCAGGTGAGTGGATCTCTGACTTTGAGGCCAGCTTGGTCAACATACACACGGAGGAATGGAAGGTCTTCACTCTTTAAATTCTTTTTGTACACAGACTAGCATGATCAGTCTCACAGGGTAAACAGTCTTGAGTAAGCCACTCAAGGTTGTTGCTTCGTCCAACGTAATGAAGCACATATCCTTCTCGTACTGACTGAAACACCAACTGCGCACGCTCAGCCCCTATTTCCATCAAACCGAGGAGGTTAAAGCAGCAAGTGTGAGAACCCTGGCCAAACTTCTGTGAGTGACTCCAGTAGAGCTGCTGGTAACCCTTCTTGCTTGCCATCAGATGGCCAATGAGGGAAACGGCAAATATGCCTTGTAAGAAAATAAGTGCGGTATATAACACACATCTGTATTGTCCGAACCTAGAGAGTTGGGGCAGGAAGATCACCATGAGTCCAAGGCAAATGAGAGCTACAGTGTAAAACCCTATCTGAGGCAAAAAGAAAAGAAAGAGAAAAAAAAAAAGAGACCTTTCTTTGCCTCTCTACCAGCTTGCCTGCTCTCCCTGCAGGCGCGTGGAGGGAGGCCGCAGAGCCAGTTCTGCGTTTCTCCCTGATGGGCTGGTTTTACTCACAGATTTGGGGTGAACCACTAAATTAATTGGTCATGTGATTTAAGTTATATATATATATATATATGTGTGTGTGTGTGTGTGTGTGTGTGTAAATATGGACATGTTCATAAGGTTGTAGACTTACACACATTCGAGAATGAAGATGGAAGGCCTGTGGCATTGCTTTGGGAACTTGAATTCTCTTCTGGATCCAATATCTGCTTTTCTTAGTAATGAGGGAAGCTCAAAGGCTTAACTGGTGCATGCTTAAGTGGCACATACCATGGTAATGTGATGGTTTATGGGTGCATGTGGCTCTGCCAGGAGCTCCTTATCAGAGAGCCCGTTCTGGTGGGGAATGCTTGTGACACTGTTAGTTTTGCCACCAGTGACATTCCAAGCTTTATATACCGAAACCATCCAAGTGACAGACACCTATCAGTCCTGTGGCCCTGATACCACCTAATACTGGCCTGAGTTCAGAACACACCAATGTCTCTGCACTCCACACATATGGCCTCTGCTATGCGCTATCGATAGCTGAGAAAAGGGGAAGGGATGGCCACCCCTCCCCCACAGCCTGTTTGATATTCCAAGGAGGAAGCCACAGTAGGCAGAATCCTTAGCTGAACCTGCCTGGCTGCACTGACGAGGACACAGCCAGGAAGTGAAAACGGGCACAGGCTCCAGAAGTGTCACACTCACTGCAAGGGAGCAGAGGCATGCAGTGGCCTGTGCCTCCCCACCCGTGGGGAAACCATGGAGGCAGGAGAGAAGAGAAAGCTATGTCACCAGACTTTAGATTCATCCGTGAACAAGCAGGCTAGAGTAATTGGGGAAACAGGCAGACCCTACCTCAAAGCCACCACCAGCTAGTGGTTCTATGTAAAGACAGCTGGGGAGACATCCAGGTCTTGAGGTCAGTGACCCAGGGAGTGACACTGAACTAAGAGACCAGGAGAAGGAAGGCAGAAGGAGAGACAGAGATGAGCCAGGTAGGGTCCAAACCAGCTGGTGATCTCCCATATTTCCAGGGTGTCCAGGCTTACAAGAACAGCTTAAGACATATTAGAATCACCAAATAGAGGGCTTAAGACAACCTCATCTAGCCGGGCGTGGTGGCGCACGCCTTTAATCCCAGCACTCGGGAGGCAGAGGCAGGCGGATTTCTGAGTTGGAGGCCAGCCTGGTCTACAAAGTGAGTGCCAGGACAGCCAGGGCTATACAGAGAAACCCTGTCTCGAAAAACCTAAAAAAAAAAAAAAGACAACCTCATCTATTACCCTCACATGGATGGAGCCTGGTTCAACAGAGGAAGGGAAGCCTTCCCCTAAAGGTAAGACACACACCTACTTAGCCTCTCAAAAGTCGACACCGTGGGCCTCCTCTGACCTGCCCTACTCCATGTCTTACCTCTCAGAGTTCTGCCCAGGCAGGGGCCTCAGGAATGGAGGGGTGGGGGAGGGCAAGCAGGCCAGCTCCCAGTTCCCAGTGCCAGCCTCTCCCAGTTTCTGCTTGATCAACAAAGACTGCTATCAGATGAAATGAAAAGCCATGAAACCCAACAGGCCCTTTAGAGATAGCTAGGGCCTTGCAAAAGACCTGGTGACTCAGGGCTAAAGGCCAACCAGGCTGTCACCCATCCAAAAGTTCCAGACTAGGTAAGAGGTGACTGCCTCCTGGCTCCTGAGTAACCCCCTTCCCAGAAGGTTGGGGCGGGGGAGGGGGTCTTCAGGACAAATGTGGGATTAGAACATTAGGAAAACACACAACGAGGGGCTGGAGAAATGACTCAGCAGTTAAGAACATGTACTGATCTTGTAGAGGACCAGAGTTTGACTCCCAGCACCGGAGGCAAGTGGGTCACAGCTGCCTCTAACTCCAGCTCCAGGGGATCCACCCTCTTCTGGCTTCCGAAGACGCCTGAATTCATGTGCATATATCCACCTATGCATACATACACAAGATATATATATCAGAGTCTGGGAGTAGGCTCTGAGGGAAGCACGGAGCCAGAAATGTGAAGCAGGTTGAAACAGACAGCTGGTGCCTAAAACAGGTGCCTGAAGTCCCGGCACTCGGGGAGTAGATAGGAGCTGGAGGATCAGAAGTTCAAGGCCATCCTCAGTGAGTCCAAGGCCATCATCCTGGGATGCACAAGGCCCCCTGTCCATAGGGGGAAGAAGTCCTGGGGCTGGAGTTGAGATCAGTTGGCAGAATCTTTGCCTGGCGTGTGTAGCACCCAGGGGATCCACCCTCTTCTGGCTTCCGAAGATGCCTGAATTCATGTGCATATATCCACCTATGCATACATACACAAGATATATATATCAGAGTCTGGGAGTAGGCTCTGAGGGAAGCACGGAGCCAGAAATGTGAAGCAGGTTGAAACAGACAGCTGGTGCCTAAAACAGGTGCTACATGGGATGCTCTGTTGGTAAGGAAAGTGTAGGGCAGGCTGAACAGAGAGAAGCTGAGTACCAGAAGCCAAATCTACCCATACCCATGCCATCCAGGGCAGGAGAGATGATGAGAAGAACTTGAGACACACCCGCTTTTCCATTATTCTCAAAGCTGTGAGAATACTTTCAGAAATTCTAGCCATAAGGCTGCAAGAGATATGGGTAAAGATAAATAAATAACTAAATGACCCTCCAAGGATCAGTAGGATCCACAATGTCTAAGCCGAGCAGATTTGCCAACCACACTGACATGCACAGCAGGGAGCCACCAATACCCTGCATCTCTCCACTGTGTGTCCATCCCCAAGTACTCTGACTTTGTCCCTTACTGCTGGTCCTGAGTGTAGCCTGAGGCTCCAAGTCTGACTCCAGCCCCTACTTGGCACTCTGTGTCAAGCATGATCACCTCATGGACTGATGGGTGAAGCCAGGCCTCCTTGGGCTCTCCGGAGGATAGAACTTTGAGCCACACTGGCCTGGGCTTCCTTGGGAGTGGGGGGTGTGTTACTGAGCGCCCAGTGAGATCAGCATCTGGGATAGTGATGCTCTTCTGCATAGATGCTTGGTGGTCCTGAACCAGTGAGCAAACATGTGTCAAATGAATGACTGAAGAAAACGTCAGAGGCTTGAAGACAATGGAAAATGGGACTCTGCCGTGACTGAAACCTTTGAAGGCCAGACATGCCAAACAGACAGAACAGCTGCATCAAGATGTCTTTTTGTCAGAGGCATTTCTACAGAGCTAACAGATACATGCCCCTAGATGGGACGAATGTCTTAATATCATAATCACAGGAAACAAATCTGCCGTGGTCTTGATTCAGATAGTCCTCTCTAGTCCTACGCAAAGTGACTTTCTTGTTGAAGCCCACAGTAGTGCGGCGAGGTAGATGCTGTATGCATTTCAAAGGGAAGTCACAAAACTAGCAGACTCAGTGGCACATGCCTGAAGTCCCGGCACTCGGGGAGTAGATAGGAGCTGGAGGATCAGAAGTTCAAGGCCATCCTCAGTGAATCCAAGGCCATCATCCTGGGATGCACAAGGCCCCCTGTCCATAGGGGGAAGAAGTCCTGGGGCTGGAGTTGAGATCAGTTGGCAGAATCCTTGCCTGGCGTGTGTAGCACCCAGGTTTGGTCCCCAGTACTGCATAAAAACTGGGTGCGACAACATGGGGAAGTGAAAACAGCAGAGTAAGTTGTAGGCTAGCTTTGGCTACATAGGGAATGTGAGGCCAGTTGGGGCTACATAGTGAATCAAGGCCAGCCTGCGCTATATGACATCCTGTCTCAAGGTAAAACAAATCAAAGGGAAGATACTGAGTAGAGGAGGTGGACCTTGCCCTGGTGACAGCATGAAGATGTCCATACCTTCAGCTGCTTTTAGCAGCCAGCTGTGCCCTTGCCATAGGCATCTGGCTTGAGTCCTTTGTCACTAGTTTGATTTGCTTGTATGAGCAAGGCTATGAAGCCTTTTAGCTCTATGCCTGTGTTTGCTATACATCTTTGCAGGTTGGTCCAGAGCTCTGGCTTCCACATGACTTCTCTGCCATAGAATCGCCTCCTGCACAATGCTGACCTCAGCAGCACCCCATGAAGATGGGTCTTTGATGGTTGGAACCTGCCCAGGGGCTGGAACCTGCCCAGAGGCTGTGAGAGACAGCCAACAGACATCTTTTGGCACAGGACCTCCATCCGGAAGACAAGCTGGGCAATGATTCCCAGGGGACTCTGGGTGTCAGAGAAGAAAAGAAGTCTCTGTGGGAGAGAATATCCCAAGGCACCTCCACTCTCTAAGAAAGTGAGGGGGTGTGGCTCAGAGTCCTAGATTTTAGTGCCATTGTGTTGGACGGAAGCGAACCACATAGGAGAATACAAATAATGTTACTGCCAAGAATTAAAAGACAGGCACACACGGGGTGTTTTAAAACATATTGCAGATAGCCATCGTATTGGGTGCAGTGCCTATAGCTACCCCAGCCCAGCTAAAAGTCAGCATGGAGTCACTCCTGCTAAAGTTCCAAGCAATCACACTGACAACTAAACTCTCACCACCCAAGAAGCCAAGCTTAGAGAGAATCCAAATATCAGGTTCCCTCTGTCATATGCCTCACCAGGAAGCAAGGACATTGCCAGTTCTTCTCTTATCACTCCACCGGTGTTTACCGGGAAAGGGACTCAGCAGAGAGACCCACTGTGCTGTTTATTAGTCTTTTGTTATTTTGCTTTGACCTTCTCTGCATGTAACACTAATTAATCACCTTTGGCCTCAGTTTATCTTCCCATACTTTCTGTCACTTAGATTGTCTGCACCTCAAGTCCTTTCTGTTTCTATACAGCAATGATCCTCAACCTTCCTAGTGTTACAACCCCTTAATACAATTCCTCATGTGACCCCCCCAACAATACATTTATTTTCATTCCTACCTATGACTATAATTTTGCCACTGTTATAAATGTAATATCAATTTCTGAAATGCAGGAAATCTGACGCATGATTACCTATAAAAGGGTTTGTTTGACCCCCCCAAAGGGTTCTCGACCCACAGGTTGAGAACCGTTGCTCTAAGGGTTTGTTTCACCTTGTGTTTTTAGGAGTCATGTGTACACAGGGCTGGAGCAAGGGCTCTGAGGGAAAAGTGCCTGGCAAAGAAACAGGAGGCCCCAGCATTCACCCCGAGATCCCCAATACCCATGTAGAGCCTGGCTGTGGCCATGGGTGTCTATAGCCCTAGTGTTGGAATGCAAGACTCATGGATCCCTGGCATTCCTTTGGCAGCCTCTGTAGCCTAATCAGTGAACACTAGGCTCCTTTAGACAGTAGTAGTAGAAGACAGCTCATGTAGACCTGGCCTTCACACACATACACACATAATACACTATGCACACACACTCACACACAAACACATACCCACACACATACAAATGTGTTTTGTATTCTGTTTTAATAGAACATAGACCATTCCTAGTAGCACAGAAATTTCCTCCAGGAAATAACCTAGAGCAAAAAAAAAAAAAAAAAAAAAAGCCAAGAAATTCTCCATGCTGTGTTCTTTTCTACTCTTGTCACTTCCCTTTGCAGAGTTAATGAGAATGACGAAGCCCCTGCAGCCATGTACTAGAATCAAGATCGAGAGAGACACCTGGAAGCAGGGATGACATCATACTGTAGAGCAGGGTTCTCCTCCCAGCATGAGGGCACGCACCTCTAATCTTAGCTATCTTAGCTGAGGCTGAAGCAAGAAGATCAAGAGTTCTGGGCCAATTTCTGAGTTCGAGGCCAGCCTGATCTACAATGTGAGTTCCAGGACAGCCAGAGATATACAGAAAAACCCTGCCTCAAAAAACAAAAAACAAACAAACAAAAAAAAAGAGTTCTAGGCCAGCCTGCGCTACCCAAAAGATCCAATCACAAAGAAAACAAGCCGCAGCTGGAAGGATGTCCCAATGGTTAAAAGAATGCACTGCCCTTCCTTAAAGAGGACCCAAGTTCAGATCCCAGCACCCATACAGAGTGGCTTACACCAGCTCCAAAGGATCTGACGCCTCTGGCTTCCTCTGGCATTCGCACAGATCAGACTTATGGTTAAAAACAATAAAAAATAAATCTCGAAGCTCAGCTGGGCCTTCAATCCCAGAACCCTGGGAGGCAGAGGCAGGTGGATCTCTGTGAATTCGAGGCCAGGCTGGGCTACAGAGTGAGCACCATGACAGCCAGGGCTATACAGAGAAACCTTGTCTCGAAAAACCAACCAACCAACCAAACAAACAAAGCCCTTCAAAAAAAATTAATTCCCCATATTTAGCTCCATTACAGTGATGTAGCCATGCAATGCAGGACAGTTTCCATGTGCCTCCCTTTGCCTACACAACCCTTACAGTGACCCCTTACACACATACACACGCCCTCAGGCCTGAGCTGCAGATGAGAGAGCTGAGATACAGAGTGGAGCTGCAGCTGTTTATGGTCCCTGAGCTAGCAGGTGTCACTGATGAGACAAGACTCAGGTACATGCATGCCACTCCTCTAGATCTCAGCTAGCTGGGAGGAGAGGAAAGGCCGATAAAGAAGGGTTTGAGGGGCTCGCAAGCTTCCTCCACGTGCCAGGGCCCCTCAGGTTCCCTGGGCTCAGGGACCCCTCCTCTTTTCTCCAATAAGAACTCCTGTGCAGTTAAGCACCAGAGAACTCAGTGAATGAACTGGCAAAGAAGAGCTGGAGAGAGTAGAGAACAGGCCGGCAGGTGAGGTGCACTGAGAATAAATCTAGACCCAGCTTGATAGGTGGCTATGTGCTGCAAACCTCTGTTTGCTAGCATGTAAAAGAGCGTCCCCCTCCCTCTGTCCTAGTTTGCTTCCTGGTGCTGTGATAACACAAGAGCAAAACCAGCTTTGGGGAGGGAAGGGTTTGGCTCACTGGTTACAATATGCCCCAGGACTTATCGATCAGGGCCACAATTCAGGTTCAGGAGCTGAACTATGACATCGAGTGAAGATCCTACAGGGTTTTAATGCCTAAAATCTACAAACATCTGTACCAAGTTATTCCACCAATCTAGATTTAGGTATAGGGGATTCTTAAAAAAAAATTTTTAATTATTTATTTTATGTAAATGAGTACACTGTAATTGTCTTCAGACACACCAGAAGAGGACATTAGATCCCATTACAGGTGGTTCTGAGCCACCATGTGGTTGCTGGGAATTGAACTCAGGACCACTGGAAGAGCAGTCAGTGCTCTTAACCACTGAGCCATCTCTCCAGTACCAGGCAATTTTTTAAGGAACTTGTCTTTGTTGTATACTTATCCTGCTCCTATTAGTTGAGGTATTCAGTCCATCGTTGAAAGAAACAAGCAGGAACTAAAATAGAGTTCCCAAGTT
This sequence comes from Mus caroli, assembly GCF_978045245.1. Taxonomy (NCBI): domain Eukaryota; kingdom Metazoa; phylum Chordata; class Mammalia; order Rodentia; family Muridae; genus Mus; species Mus caroli. The sequence goes on along the minus strand of NW_028227269.1, from coordinate 22,565,304 downwards.
TGCCTTCTCATACAAGCCAGGACGGCCTGCCCGGGGTGGGGTGGGGTGGGGTGGTGGGGGTGGGTGGCAATGACCACAGTGGGCGAGCCTCTCACATCAATTATTAATCAAGAAAATGCCTCACACACTTGCCCATGGGCCAGGCTCATGGACTCAATCTTTCAGTTGACATTCCCTCTCCTAGATGACTCTAGTTTGTGTCCAGTTGATACAAACCAACCAGAACACCACCATAGAGCAGTGATTCTCAACCTGTGAGTCTGACCCCGTCGCATATCAAACTTTCACATTATGATTTGTAACAGTACAAAATGGCAGTTATGATGTAGCAATGAAACAGTATTATGGTTGGGGTTCACCACAACTTGAGGAACTGTATTAAAAGATCACGGCACTAAGAAAATTGAGAACCCAGCCCTACAAGGTTACCAAGTCACGTAACAAAAGTGAGGGAAAGCCCTCCTCCAGCGCCAAATCTGCCTGGATGCTGCCATGCTTCCTGCCTGATGATACCTGAACCTCTGAACCTGTAAGCCAGCCCCAATGAAATGCTGTCCTTTAAAAGAGTTGCTTTAATCATGGTGTCTTTTTATAGCAATGGAAACCCTATCTAAGACATCTGTCTTCTAGGCAGCTAGAAGGGTCTCAAAGCCCAGCCCTACAGTGACACACTTCCTCCAGCAAGGCCACACCTCCTAATAGTGCCACTCCCTGGGCCAAGTATATTCAAACTGCCACACCTGGCATGCACAAAGCCCTGGATTTGATCCACCAGCACTGCACGGCGGCACGTGCCTGTAATCTCAGCACTTGGGAGGCAGAGGCAGGAGGATCAGAAGTTCAAGTTCATTCTTCTGGGGCCCAGACTGTACTGTCCAGTTAGGCCTAGAGGTGGGATTCGGGGAGAACAGAGCAAAGATGAATTCTCATGGAAGACTGACATGCTGAGTAGTAGGTAACATTTGCCAGGCAGGAAGAGAGGAGCCAACATGGGGCTGACAAAAGCTACTGGCTGGGCAGAGCACTCACTCAGCTGGACACCAAGCAACTGAGAGCTAGACTGTCACTATAGAAATGTGAGGCCCAGGTAGCCTCAGTGTTTGGTGTAACGGCAGTAGGCTCTGGGGGTAAGGCCAATAAGCCAGCAGGAGGCAGGCTGATGTTTCTGATCTCTGACCATGCTCTGCTCAGAAGTGGAGAAGGTTGTTTCCTGTTGGCCTTGGGAAGGGACTGGGCTCCAGGGAGCCAAGCTGGAAGCCCCAGGTCCACACTACACCAGATGCTGGGAAGTCTAGGGGAACTGCTGTAGGCACATCTGCAGTTGGAGATTTGGTTGTCAGTCTTAAGAGCTGTTAATGAGAACCTGAAAGAGTCTGTCCACTTATGGTTGGAAATAATCAGATCTGGAAAATTAGAGGCTAACCCTGGATTTCAGTGATGTTCGAATCGCTGTTTTGAGTTTTGTTAGAGAGTACAGAGCCTGTCCCTTACCTCACTGGTCACTGGAACTCCTTTCTCTCTCTCTCTCTTTTTTTTTTTAAGATTTATTTATTTCATTTATATGAGTACACTGTCACTGTCTTCAGATACCAGAAGAGGGCATCGTATTCCATTACAGGTGGTTGTGAGCTATCATGTGGTTGCTGGGAATTGAACTCAGGACCTCTGGAAGAGCATGCAGCTAGTGCTCTTAACCGCTGAGCCACCTCTCCAGCCCTCCTTTCTCTCTTGAGACTGAGAGTCTAGGACAAGGCTTGATCTGGTATGACCATTGTACCCTCAGGTCTTGTCTGACATTGCTGAAGTTTAGGTCAATAAAATATAGTATGTGAATATCATAAGACACACTGACACACACAGACACACACAAGCTAGTCATTTCCAATGGTAAAGAAAGTAATTTCCTGAGACGATGCCGGGGCCTAGCAAACACAGGAGTGGATGTTCACAGTCAGCTATTGGATGTATCACAGGGCTCCCAATGGAGAAGCTAGAGAAAGTACCCAAGGAGCTAAAGGGATCTGCAACCCTATTGTTGGAACAACATGATGTACTAACCAGAACCCCGGAGCTCTTGTCTCTAGCTGCATATGTATCGAAAGATGGCCTAGTCGGCCATCAATGGAAAGAGAGGCCCATTGGACTTGCAAACTTTATATGCCCCAATATAGGGGAATGCCAGGGCCAAAAGAATGGGAATGGGTGGGTAGGGAAGTGGGGGGCGCTATGGGGGACTTTTGGGATAGCATTGGAAATGTAATTGAGGAAAATATGTAATAAAAATATTAAAAATCAAAAAAAAAAGAAAGTAATTTCCTAAAATATTTAATTTTAGCATTGTCAGTTCATTTTATACTTAATTCACTGTTTTATGGTAGTTTTTATTTATTACTGATTTTTTTTGTATTATTTTGGTTTTGTAGTATTTTGAGACATGGTTTTTCTGTGTAGCAGCCCTAGCTATCCTGGAACTCACTCTGTAGACCAGGCTAGCCTCAAACTCACAGAGATCCACCTGCCTCTGTCTTCTGAGTACTGGGATTTAAGGTGTAGCCACCACCCCCTCCCCAATGGCTGATTTACAGTGTCTTAAGTCATCATGTAGTCCCTTGGAGGTGTGGTGCAAAGCAATTCTGATGGAGAGAAGGGCAGTAATCATGAACCCTTGTGACACTTCAGTTGATAGTGACACTTCAGTGACACTAGCTTGTGACACTTTTGTTGAGATTCCAGTGGCTTTGAGGGAGACAAAACTGGCTATGAGAAATGTATTTAGAAGCAAAATGTGGATTCTGATTTCACAGTGCCTTGCCAGTTCACCAATGAGCAAGAAAAGGAAAAATCAACCAAAGCAAAGCATGGGGGAGAGTAGCAGGCTGCCCTGCACCTTTGGCCCAGCGAGCCTCCCCTAAGAGACACGCTCGCTCGGAGGAAACCTCCCCTGTGTCGGGTATGGGAGACTTGGCGCATTATATCAGGCAGAGGAGCTCCCTGGGTGATCTGGTCGCCTCCTGATGAGAGAGACCCTGCAGGGCATGGAGAAAACCAGATGATTGTGAAATGACAAAGAAGCATCACCGATCAATGTACGTGGGAAACAGTTTCTGTCTCTTTGTGGGGTGGGGAGAATGGGCTAATGTATGTTATCTTTGTCAAAAGCTCAGGGCCAGCTATAGGAATGCCACTGTCACCTCCACCCCTCAAAGATGTCACATGAGACAGCTATCCCAGCATCTGGCGTGTGCACCTTTCTCCTCTGACATCCTCGCCTCACCGGTTGCCAGGATTCCAAGCCCCATCAGGGAGATGCTATCTTGCTTAGGGAGCTTGTGACACTAGACCTGTCCCCCCAGTTCCACCCATGGGAGACTGCATAATTTGGCAAACTCCAGAAAGGCTTTCTCCTGCCACATCAATTTCCTTCTGTTTCTCATCGGGGGCAGGAATTCAATCATTCAAAGGAAAAGTCACTCCTGTGGGGCACACATGCTCTTCTGAAGAGCTCGGGGTGTTGTGGGAAGACAATCAGATCATTGGTCTGAGAGTACCCTTCCAGCAGCTGAAGAGATTTGTTGGTGGGTAAGTGCTTAGCTTGCAAGCAGAGGACGTGAGCTGGAATCCCCAGAATCTACCCAAAGCTGGACAGGCAATAAGATCCCAGAGCTCCTATGGCCAGATGGGAAATAGAGACTAGAGAATGCCTGGAAACCCATGGGCAGCTAGCCCACGTGTACATAGCCACAACCAATAAAAAAGAAACCCTTTCTAAGTAAGACAAGGTAGAAGTGGAGAACCAACAGCTTGTGTTGCCTTCTGATACCCACATGCGCATCCGGCATGCACAGCAACTACACTCATATACATGAATACACACACACACACACAGTAGGGGCAGGGGTTCTTGAGTTGGCTAGCTGCTGGCTGTGCTTTCACTAGCCTAGGATAAACCCATTCTGTCCTCCCTTTCTCCCTCTCCCTCCCCCCTCTCTCCCTCTCTAAACTAGCAGCACTAATGCCCGTCTCCCTGGGCCACTGTGAGTACGGATGAGAGGATAATGGATGCGGAGGCTGAGGGAATGTAAGAGGGACGGTTATTACTAAATGATAGTCGTCCCGGGCTGGATAATCCCAGGCAGGAATAGCTGATGGCCCAGGAGGGTGTCAGAAGGGAGAGAAACTTCCAGAAAAGAAAAAGGACGAGAGCCCTGATGACTGGCACGGCTGCTAAAGTTTTGGCCTGGGAAGGAGCTGCATATATGACCACCTGAGGGCCTTGATGCTGAATTCAGCTTCCACACCTAAAATTAAGGCTATCGAAAGCTGACACAGCTCAACAACTGTTAAAATAAAAACCAGACCTACCCATGTCTGTAGAGACAATCACTCAGGTAATAGCAACAAAGAGGCCCAGTCTTGGCAGGAGCAGTCCGAGCACATCAGACCAAATAATTACTTTCTTTGTCATAATTTCCTGGATCATTTCCTCCCCTTTGTTTAGCTGACAGAGCCTGGCCTTGCATCTGGGAGTCTGTTTGCCAGACATGATTGGGTCCTTAGAGATGGAAGACACAGACCAAGCTAACTTTCCATAAACAGGCTGGCACACGTAATAATTACTACAAAGGGGAAATGGGTGTCTATGCTTCATCTGGGAGGTAATGTGAGGTAGCAGGGAGATGTGAGGGAGAAAGAAGACAGGAGATGGCTCCCTGGGGCCACACTGGCTGCCTCTTGTCAGGAACCTACAGGGATGCAGGCTTGGTTCCAGGCATTTGACATGAAAAAAAGAAATCTCATTGCATTTGCAATGGAGCTCTGGAGGCAGAATCCAGGGATGGAGAAACGGGGACTTAGAAGCCAAGCTTTTATGACATAGTAGCTTACTCTACCTTTCTCCGTGTGTGGAAGTAGGGTAAGCCAAGCAAGCTCTTTGCTTCTCCGGGCTTCAAACCTTTCCATTCGGTGGTGGCCTCTGGCTGCTCTATGAGAGTTCACTGTGATAACTGTGAAGCAACCGACACAGCAGGCCCATGACACATGGCTCTCCTGTCATTCCTGACAGGCAAGCACACTAAAGAGCGGGGAATTTAGGCCACTTAGCCAGTGCCACCTTGCTCCTCATAAGCAGAGTCGGTCTTGAGGCAGGAGATTAGTGTAAATGCAACTGAATCCGTACCCTCGGGAGCTGTGTCACAGCGGCTGGGGTGATCTCTCCAGCATCTAAGACACCAGAGGGCAAGGTCCTAGCTTGGCTTCTGGGAGCTTGCGTGCTTAAGTAAACTGAAGGAGTGCCAGAGCAGGTTGGTGATTCTGAGTGTTAGAAAAAGCATATCAGGTCCCTGCGACACGCCTGAGTGTGTCCTGGCCTCCCACACTGACTCTCTGGATGATGCTTCTCACTATAGGGTGGGCTGGACGTGACAGAGAATCCCATCAGATACAGTTGGGTTTCACTTAGGCAGAGCCCAGGCTGAGGATCCACAAGGAAACTTGAAATCTTAGCACAATTAAACAGAATACAGGATGGACACACAAGCTTACACTAAACTGAAAATATGAAAGGGAGTGTTGTTTCTCCCAGCAGAAGAGTGCTGGACAGGAGATACCCGGTTCCCCCTTGGGCTTCCTAAGGAACAAAGGTCCCAGAAGAACCCAGTTAATACTTGTAATACCATGCTCAGAAAGACAGAATCTGGAGCTGTCTCCTCCTCTCCCACCTGCTTCCTGTGTACAGGTATTCATCGTTTGTTTGTTTATGGCAATTCTCAGGGCTTTGTACATGCTAGGTGAGCATGCTACCACTGAGCAATAGCCTTCTCCCCATCTGCTTTGTATTTTATGTCAAGGTCTCATCAAGTTATCCAGGCTCACCTTGAACTGACTCAGTAGCCCAGTCAGACCTGACTTAATGCTCTTGCCTCAAATGTGGTCTCTAGCTGAGTGTGGTGGCTATTCTTGGTTGTCAACTTGACTACATCTGGAATGTACTACAATCCAGAAATGGAGGGCACACCTGGGATCCAGATCTTGAGCCTGGAAGACACAGGCTTCTGACCCAGATCTTGAGGCACAGTGGCCAGGAAAAGCTTGGGCACAGACAAGGTAGTACATACACGCCTTTAATCCCAGGAGACCGAGGCAGGCAGACCTCTGAGTTCAAGGCCAGCCTGGGATAAAGCAAGTTCCAAATCCAGTCATGGTGGTGCCCACCTTTAATCTAGGCCACATCTGCTGGAGGCCTACATAAAGACATGGGAAGAAGGAAGACACACTCTTCTTTACCTGCTTGCACTCGCTAGCCAGTACATCTGCTGGAACCCACTTCTTCAGGATTTCAGCTTATACAGAAGACCAGTTGAAACAACTACCCTCGTGGGACAAGAGCAACTATAGATTCTTGGACTTCCCATGCACAGCTGCCCACTGTTGGGTTAATTGGACCAAACACTGTAAGTCATAGCAATATATCCCCTTGATATATAGAGACATTCTATAAGTTCTGTGACTCTAGAGAACCCTAACTAAGACAGTGGGATTATAGTCCTTTGCCACCAGGTCTGGCTCCAGGGTATAGGTTCTCAGGCCAGATGGAATCAACTCCAAGAGCCCCCATCTTGGCAGAAATCTCCAAATGACCAACAAGGGCAGATGAGTAGGAGGAGTTCTTGCAATCTTGACCTAGTCTTTGCTTCCACTTGGCCACTATCTTTCTTCTTACAAAGCCCTCAGTCAGGCTTTAATAGGCTAGAGATCCTGTAACCCTTGCCCAAGTCCTGAAGCAGCTCACTTGGTAGTCTACTGCTGCCTCACTATCTATCCTGGCACATTGTACCTGAGGTGTCATGGCACACAGATAGTGCCACATGTCTGGAGTACCTGAGTTCATATCTGGAGCATTCTGGAAAACCCTCTAGGCTCCCTGCTGAGAGCCTCAAGCTTCTCACTGCCTCTTAAGCACTCAGACTGTGCCCAGAGCCCACCCACCAGTGAAGTGGTGGTTTAATCCCCTCCAAACTGAAGGCCAAGTTTGTGCCTCCAGGGAAAGCCTCAGTTCCTGACCCATGACATAGCTCAAACCCCAAAGGCCCCAAGCAAGCCTGCTGGGAAAAGCCACGCTCCAAACAACCACAGCTGAAGGGCCTTCAGAGGGTAGCTAATTAGGGTCTCTCCCTACCCACTCTAAGATGCAGTCACGAGCCAGTGGTCTAATATCCCATTCTCCCGAGGACTCAGGGACTCAGCTACCTCCTTCACAGATGAGGTATGTTTTCCCTGATCTTTGTTAATATGAACTCTGTCTTGTTTGATCAGCACTAACTAACTGAAGGATCAGAGATGTGCAATGCTGTGTACTTAGCCCTGCTGGAAGAGTTAGAAGGATATGGTATGTGCCTGATGTTGCAGAGTCAAGGGGAGGAGACTGGGGCCATCAAACACTCAAATGGCATAGTGACTGACTCTGGATATCACCTATCCCACCTTGTATCTCCCGCAAAAGGATTATAGACATGGACCACTATACCCAGCTTTTTACATGGCCGATGGGGGAGGGGACCAAACTTGGCTCCTCAAGCTTATGCAGCAGACTCTACTAACTAAGCCGTCTCTCTAGCCCCTGAATTCTTTTTATATTTGGTTTTGGCCAAAAGGCCAAGATACAATATTCTTACCTTACTTTTAACACAAGGCAGGTAGCTATTTTGGTAGAGCCATGCTTGTAGTAACAAAATAATAAAAAATAAATCATGAGTCCATGATAGTGATTTTATCAGATTTGTGTTCCTGAGGCCCATCAGGATTTTTTTTTTTTTTTTTTTAAGAAGCAGGGGATGTAAGTCTGACTTTACAGAATCAGACGCACTGGGGCAGAGGTGAGCTGTGAGGAGCCTGGATGTGGGGAGTCTCCATGTTCCTGGGTGCTCAGAACCACCTTACTTAGAGCCAGAGCAGTGGAAGCCCTGCCCCCACCACACCTTCTCATGCCAGAGCAGCTACAGAAACTGAGGCAGGGTGTGCACAGCAGGGCTGGGGTGGTGGCTACAATTCAACACACTTTATTGCATAAATAGCCCATCCCTAATTGGTACCTCTGAGCGGACATAACTTTCATTGCAGTGAAAGTTTGGTTTGGTTTTTTTTTTTTTTTCAAGACAGTTTCTCTGTGTAACCCTGCCTGTTCTGGAACTTGCTCTATAGATCAGGCCTTGAATTCAGAGATCCACCTGCCTCTGCCTCCCAAGTGCTGGTATTAAAGGTGTGTAGTACCACCATCACTTGGCACACGATGAAGGTATTCTAAGACTAGGGTGGATCTCACCAGGTCTGCAATGCATGTGAGATTCTAGAACATTCTCCCAGTATGAAATACAGGCCTTGGCTGGATTACTACTAGGTGGTATTCTGTCCTCTTGGTTGTCAGCACTGACCCTGATTGACCCTTCAGGGCTCACTCAGTCCTGTGGAGATAGTGACCTAGTCTCAGCTCAAGCCATGTTCCCTGGGAGCTCTGGGGTCTGACTGGCTTTGTTGAATGCCCACTCCCAGATATGCTCACATGAGAGCTCACCAGCCTGAGCCTTCCTTCTCGGACCACACTGCCCAGGAGCATAGGAGCATCAGGGCCTTCCCACACCCCTAGGAGCCAAGTCAGTGGCAGTCTGTACAGTAGCCAAGGATTGCCTGGTTGGGCTGATAGTGCACCTGAAGGCTTTTACTTTAATCCCAAGGGCACACAGTGGCCCAGAGGCCCCAGATCCCTTGGTGGCATAAACCAAAGCCTATCCCAGCTCCAGGTCAGAGGTGAAGCACAACTCTAACCAGATATTGGCCAGGAAAGCAGGTATGCCCATGAACAGAAATAGACACAAAGGGTTAAAATTTATAGAATCCTGAGGGGGAAGGTAGAAATGTTGACAAGGTATCCAAGAGGGAAGCAGGAAGCTGAACTTTCTGTCAGGATGCAGCCACTTTGAGGTTAGGGCCAAAGAGCACTGTGATGCACAGGGACCATGACTGAAGCTTCAAGGACAGGGACATCTCAGTGTTCCATGTGTACCAGTGTGCACACATCCCCTCACCCCAAACTCACGCCCTATCACACCAGTGATAGGTATAGCCATAACCATGAAGAAAGGCTGCAGACATTCACAGGAATTGTGGGGGAGGGGAATACACCGTTTGAGACTGAGTTCCTGCCATTTCATTGGATGGGGACTGAAGCAGATACCTTGACCTGCTGAAGGAAAATGAAGGAGGCCAGTGCCAGGCACAGTGTGGCAGGTCCTGGGCCCAACAGCCTGAACTAGGACCATGACACTCAGGAGTTGGGTGCCTGGGGACAGAGTCTTGATTTCTCTGTGCCTCAATGTCTTTTTTTTTTGTTTGTTTAAAAAGATGTATTTGTTTATTTTATGTATATGAGTGCACTGTAGCTGTATAGATGGTTGTGAGCCTTCATGTGGTTGTTGGGAATTGAATTTAGGACCTCTGCTCGTTCCAGTCGGCCCCCTTTCTCTCAGTCCCTGCTCGCTCCAGCCTAAAGATTTATTTATTATTATGAATAAGCACACTGTAGCTCTCTTCTGTCACCAGAAGAGGGCACCAGATCTCATTACATATGGTTGTGAGCCACCATGTGGTTGCTGGGATTTAAACTCAGGACCTTTGGAAGAGCAGTCTGTGAGCCATCTCACCAGCCCTGTGCCTTGATGTCTTAATGCGTAAAAAATGGTGTAATACTAACTAATCCTTAATACTAACAAGTCTATAATACTAGTTCTAACTAGTCTTTCTTTTTTTTTTTTAAGATATTTTCTTTATTTACATTTCAAATGTTATCCCCTTTCCTGGTTTCCCCCTCTGAAAACCCCCTATCCCATCCTCCCTCCCCCTGCTCACCAACCTACCCATTCCTTCTTCCTGGTCCTAGCATTCCCCTACACTGGGGCATCGAGCCTTCACAGGACCAAAGGCCTCTCTTCCCACTGATGTCCGACAAGGCCATCCTCTGCTACATATGCAGCTGGAGCCATGAGTCTCTCCAGATGGACTCTTTAGTTGGTGGTTTAAGTCCCTGGGAGCTTTGGGGGTACTGGTTGGTTCACATTGCTGTTCCTCCTATGGGGCTGCAAACCCTTTCAGGTCCTTCAGTCTTTTCTCTAGCTCCTCCATTGGGGACCCTGTGCTCAGTCCAATAGATGGCTGCAAGCATCCTCCTCTGTATTTGTCAGGCACTGGCAGAGCCTCTCAAAAGACAGCTATAGCAGGCTCCTGTCAGCAAGCACTTGATGGCATCCACAATAGTGTCTGGGTTTGGTGACTGTATGTGGGATGGATCCCCAGGTGGGGCAGTCTCTGGATGGCCTTTGCTTTGGTCTCTGCTCAACACTTTGTATCTCCTCCCATGGGTATTTTGTTCCCCCTTCTAAGAAGGACCGAAGTATCCACACTTTGGTCTTCTTTCTCCTTCTCCTCCTCCTCCTTCTTCTTCTTCTTCTTCTTTTTTGGTTTTTCGAGACAGGGTTTCTCTGTATAGCCCTGGCTGTCCTGGAACTCACTTTGTAGACCAGGCTTGCCTCGAACTCAGAAATCAGCCTGCCTCTGCCTCCCAAGTGCTAGGATTAAAGGCATGCGCCACCACCGCCCGGCGGTCTTCTTTCTTCTTGAGCTTCAGGTGGGCTGTGAATTGTATCTGGGGTATTCCAAGCTTCTGGGCTAATACCTACTTATCAGTGAGTACATACCATGTGTGTTCTTTTGTGATTGAGTTACCTCACTCAGGATGATATTTTCTAGTTCCATCCATTTGCCTAAGAATTTCATGAATCCATTGGGTTTTTTTTTTCTTTCTTTTTTCTTCTTTGTCTTCTTTCTTTTCTTTGAATTCATTGTTTTTAATAGCTGAGTAGTACTCCATTGTGTAAGTGTACCACATTTTCTGTATCTATTCCTCTATAAACTAAATGGGTATTTGTTTAAAATATTTAGAATCAGGGAAGAAGAGGTGGCTCAGCATTGAAGAGCACTGATTGTTCTGACAGAGGACCTGGGTTCCATTCCCAGCATCCACATGGTGACTCACAACCATCCATAGTTCCATTTTCAAGGGATTCAGTACACCCTACTGACCTCCATAAGCACCAGGCACACACACCAAACACCCATACACATAAAGATTGTGTGTGTGTGTGTGTGTGTGTGTGTGTGTGTGTGTGTGTAAAATCATGAGTCATGTGTGGTAGTGCTGGTCCATGCCTGTAATCCAAGCATTTAGGAGGCAGAAATGGAAGATGAGGAGATCAAGGCCATCCACAACTGCATAGGGAGTTCAAGGTCAACATGGGTTATGTAAGATCTGTTTGAAGAAAAGAAAAGACAAAAGATTTAGAACACTGCCTGTTAGGAGCGAGGACAAGTTCCGTAATATTTCTTATCTTTGTGTCTTGCTTATCATGTGACCATGAGTACAAGCTAACCCTGCAGGCTTCCGTCTCTGCCTCCACACCCAGAACGGCCTGCAAGAGGAATACGCACAGCTACAAGGGATCTGGATTGCAGTTCCTAGCCTGGCTGCCTTGGTTCCTCTCTTATCTACACCCAGAGCCACCTCAATCTCACCTTCCTCTCACACGCCCTGGCTGCTGTCTGTGCCACCTCCCTCCCTCACACTCAGCTCAACACCGGAATGAGTCACGAGCATCCTGTAGGCCTGCCCACTCCCCTCCTGTGTGGTGTGCCCTGGGCCATCCTGGCTCAGCTTAGGGCCACCAACCACAGCCTGGGGGTTTTGTCTGACCAATCTTGCTTCTGCTTCAGCCTTTCCCTCTCTCCAGCATGGTCTTTCACATGCTCAGACTTGACCAAACGTATATAGAAAGCTTTCGCCCTGCCCTCCGCCCTCTGCCCTCCCCATTCCCCTTCCCTTCTCTTTTTCCACTTCAAGTATTTGCTATTCAGCGACTGACAGTCTATTTTGACCTGCCCACCTGTTCCCATCTTTACAGAAACCTGAGCTCTCCAAGGTCTTTTTTCTCCCCAACCTGATAGAATTTCCTCAGTCCTACTGGGCCACCTGTCTGTCTGTACAGCCCATTCTTCAGATAATTCTCAATTCCTGGTTCCCACTGCCTGTTGATCCCTCATGTCCCTTGCACATGCTCCTCCAGATCCTGTCCCTCACACTCTGAACACCTTTGGTCCACCTTCTTTCTCTTTCTTTTTATTCGTTTTATATATATGAGTACACTGTCACTGTCTTCAGCCACACCAGAAAGGGGCGCCGGATCCCATTACAGATGGTTGTGAACCACCATGTGGTTGCTGGGAATTGAACTCAGGACCTCTGGAAGAGTAGTCAGTGCTCTTAACCACTGAGCCATCTCTCCAGCCCCGTGGTCCACCTTCTCTTTACCCTCCTTGGATAATTCACCTGTTTATTGATTCAGCTTCCGTGCAAAGACTCCAAAGGTTACATCTGCAGATGGCAAACTCCTTCCAATACAAGGTTCCTTTTTATCTATACATTTCAATGTAAAAAGGTATTATTTGTGTGTGCATGCGCATCTACAAGCCACAGAACAAATATAGAGGTCAGAGGACAGCTATGGGGAGTCGGTTCTCTCCGGCCACTGTGAGTTCCAGGAATTGAACTCAGGTTGCCAGGATTTTATCTATTTTGATGGCCTGCATCTATATCTTCTTAATAAATTATTTATATTGCACTAGGGATGTAGCTCTGTTGGTAGAGTGTTCGTCTGGAGTGGTTAAAACCTTGGGTTTTATTTCCAGCACCAGGCATGGTGGCATACTCACTTGTAACCCCAGCACTTGGGAGGCAGAGGCAGGCAGATCTCTGAGTTTGAGGCCAACCTAGTCTACAGAGAAAGTTCTAGGACAGCCAGGGCTACATAGAGAAACTGTTTCCAAAAACAAAAACAAAAACAAACAAAAACCCGCATGAGCAGAATTGAAGGAAGGCAATGGATTACTAGAATGGATAAAGATCTTCTGGATTGAAAATTACTCCTCCCTTTCTTGTCCTTTCACAGGGCTTTTGTCTGTATTGTACCTCAGTGGTATGACAGGAAACATTATGAAGAAGCAAAGAACACTTTGGTTTTAGTCAGCTGTGTTGGTCCCAGACTGATTAGGGTGGTCCTGTGTCTTGTCTTAGTTCAGCATCATAGTCAAATCAGCCTCCAGACACTATGAAATTTGCTTCATTTTTCTCTGCACCCTGTAACCAATCTCAAGAAGGCTTCACAATCTGGAATTCACTCTTTGTTTGTTTGTTTATTTGTTTGTTTTCCTCCTACAGGACTGAATCACCAACCTCCACCAGCTTTACTTCCAAAATATCTCTTCTTACCATTCCTAATTTGGGCTGCGACATCACTGACTTCTCCGTTGAAATAGGTACTTTTAGCTTTTCATCTTCCGACTTGACTTCACCTCCTTAAACAGGATGCTCTCTAGGCCTGCATTGTGCTCCTGCCACAAATCTCCAGAAGAAGTTGAGCATCTATATACGAGCTCTTGGTGGTCTCCTGTCCCCTCCCAGTCACCTTCCTCTGTTTCCAGAAGCACAAGATGGTACTTTCTTCTTACTCCTGTCCCCAGCACACTCCAGGCCCTATCTGGGTCCTGCCTATGTTGAGGCTCTGTCCCTCTGGGTACTTCCTCTCCAGTTGCTCACCCATCAACACACTGACATTGGGACTCATCCTGCAGGATTTAGCCAAGATGTTCCCTCCTCTGGGGCACCATTGGTAGCTCCCCAGGTAGGCTGGATTCCCAGCTCTGATCAGTAGATGTTAGAGCTGCCTTTGTAGTTCAGTCAATACTTACTCAGAAGAGGGTTTTTCTTTAGTGTATTAGGACCTGCAAGTTGAGAGGTAGATTATAATAGCTCTGAATCCATGTTCTAAGGAAGGTGGGATGATGGGCATTTACATGGGAAGAAAAGAGCTATGTGGCTAGTGTGTATCACCTAAATATGTACTGTGTGTGTTTGTGTGTGTGTGTGTGTGTGTGTGTGTGTGTGTGTCTGTGACCTGTGCATATGTCTGGTGCCCTTTGACATCAGAAGAGGGCTTTGGATCCACTGAAGCTTCAGTCCCAGGCAGCTGTGAGCCACCATGCTGGTGATGGGAATCAAACTCCGGTTCTTGGCAAGAGTAGCAAGTGCTCTTGACTACTGAGCCATCCTTCCAGCCCCAGGAAATGGTTTCTTGATAAGCATCACAGCCCCTGAGTACAATGAACCTATTCAGTGTCCTGGTTGTTCCAGTGCCTGTGGCCAAAGGGTATAGGTGACTAAAGTTCACATTCTAGGTCATAGCTGGAAATGCAGGTACACCCTGCTCTGCTCCAGTGGCCTCTGCCTGCATTGATCATAGTTTCTTAAAAAAAAAAAAAAAAAAAAAAAGATTTATTTATTTATTTATTTATTTATTTATTTAATGTAGGTACACTGTAGCTGTTCTCAGACACCCTAGAAGAGGGCATCAGATCTCATTACAGATGGTTGTGAGCCACTATGTGGCTGCCGGGAATTGAACTCAGGACTTTTCGAAGAGCAGTCAGTGCTCTTAACTGCTGAGCCATCTCTCCAGTCCTCATAGTTCCTTTTTATTTCCACATTACATCTTCTTTTCATCTGTAGATTCAGTCAGGGGTTAAGCAGGGTCATCTCTATAGACTGGACTGCACCACAAAGCAGCACTATCACTGGCCACTGACTGACTGACTGAATGACTGACTGAATGAATGAATGAATGACTCTTTCAGTTCTGAGCTTGTGTGTCATTTACTGACTTTAAAAACTGAACAAGCACTGGGCAGTGGTGGCGCACGCCTTTAATACCAGCACTTGGGAGGCAGAGACAGGAGGATTTCTGAGTTCGAGGCCAGCCTGGTCTACAGAGTGAGTTCCAGGACAGCCAAGACTATACAGAGAAACCCTATCTCGAAAAAGAAAAAGAAAAAAAAAATCTGAACAAATTTGAACTTCAAATGAATCAAGAGCGAAGCAAAAAAGGCTGAAAACTGTAAACCAGAATACATACTTTGTGATCTTCAGAGCTGCTCCATCCTAAACTGGGTGTGGTGAGGATGCTGCCCTCCCTGGGCAGGGTGGATCTCATTCCAGATGTGAAAACTATGTTTAAAACCAAGTTTACTGACTGACCTTCCCATACAACTCCAGAATGTAGATTTAAGCATCAAAAGGAAGCCAACAGGGGCCTTGAGAAATGGCTCAGAGGTTGAGAGCAGTGGCTGCTTTTCCAGAGGTCCTGAGTTCGATTCCCAGCAACTACATGGTGGCTCACAACCATCTATAATGAGAGCTAGTGCCCTCTTCTGGCATGCAGGCATACATACAGGCAGAACACTATATAAATGATAAATAGATCTTCAAAAGGGAGAGAGGGCAGCCAACAGAATGGGGGAATAGCTCAGCACAGAACTACCAAGACAGTTTAAAGTGGTAGAGTATCGTAATGCACAGGTCTAAATTCCCATCAGGGGTTGTTTGCTTAGAACAGTGGTTGCAGGCTGTGGGAGCCACTGAGTGGCCTAGAGAGTTTCAGCTTCAGTGATGTGTCAATCACCCAGCCTATTGAATGACCCCCAAACCTGCCCCTGCACTTGTACACCAGCATAATTATACCTACCTCACAGGGTTCTCCTGAGGGCAAATTAGAGGGCCCATCACTACAGAGAGCATCCAAGAAATGTCCTCAAGAAATGTCCTAATCATCAGAGGGGACAGTACAAACATACTGAAAATGGTTACAATTTAAAGGTATTCCCATATACCTCCCATAGAGTCACCTGGGAAGAAGGGACCTCAACTGAAGAGCTAGCCAGATTAGATTAGCCTGTGTGTTCTTTTCTTAATTGCTAATTAATATAGGATGGCTCACACCCTTGTGGACAGTGACATCCCCAGGCTGGTAGGCCTGGGCTGGGTAAGAAAGCCACACAATGGACCAGAATGGAGATAATACTTTGTAAAAGTTTTAATGTGTTTCTTACCATCAATAAAGCGTACTGAACCCTCAGCTGAAGATACAGTGAAGTGTTTACTGGACCTGAATTCAATCCCCTGAACTCACATTTGGAGGAGGAGGAAGAGGCTACAGCAGCAATGTGTCTCACACCTGTAATCCTAGCACAGAGGAAGCAATGACAGATCTCTGAGGCTTGAAGGCCAGCAAGACTAACCTACTTGGTGAGTTATAGGCCAGTAAGAGACTCTAACAGAAGGGAGGAGGGAGGGAGGGAGAGAGGGAGGGAGGGAGGGAGGGAGGGGAGGGAAAGAACAAGAGATGGAGAAAGAGCTGAGAAGGGAGAGAAGGAAGAAAGGAAGGGAAGGGAAGGGAAGGGAAGGGAAGGGAAGGGAAGGGAAGGGAAGGGAAGGGAAGGGAAGGGAAGGGAAGGGAAGGGAAGGGTGGGGTGAAGCAAGGCTAGAAACCTCAAGAATGACATGACATCTGAAGTCTTTCTCAGGTCTCCATGAAGAGTCACACATATGTGCACCTGCACAAGCACACACTTGAATACACAGACATACAAAAAAAAAAAAAAAGACTTGCTAAGACTCATCAAGTTAAAATATAGAGTCCCTTCAGACAGAAACCCAAGTCTGGGGGCTGGAGAGATGGCTCAGCACTTAAGAGCACTGGCTATTCTTCCAGAGGACCCAGGTTCAGTTCCCAGCATTCACATCTGTCTATAACTCCAGTTCCAGGAATTCTTAACACCCTCACAGACATATACACACAGACAAAACACCAAAGCATGTAAAATAAAGGGAACATATGTATGAAAAAAAAAAACATAAATGCATGTAAAATAAAGGGAATATAGATGAGAAAATCATTAGTCCATGTCACCGTGGAGAAGGATCATTAGTCCATGTCACCATGGAGAAGGATCATTAGTTCATGTCACCATGGAGAAGGATCATTAGTTCATGCCACCATGGAGAAGGATCATTAGTTCATGCCACCATGGAGAAGGATCATTAGTTCATGCCACTATGGAGAAGGATCATTAGTTCATGTCACCATGGAGAAGGATCATTAGTTCATGTCACCATGGAGAAGGATCATTAGTTCATGCCACCATGGAGAAGGATCATTAGTCCATGCCACCATGGAGAAGGATCATTGGTCCATGTCACCACGGAGAAGGACCACTTGTGCATAAGACACACCATGAGGGAAAGCAGCCTGGCCTCCTTGCTCTCTGCTTTCCACCCACAGGTTGTCACTGAGAAAGTAGAGCCAGGCATTGGAATAGGCCACCAGGTATCGCTGTCACAAGAGCTTCCACCTAGCAACTGCCACCTATCCACAGGCACATAGTGGTCATTATCTGATTGTCATAACAGCCCTGCATAATCACCATCTTTATTCCAAAGATATGAGGGACAGGGCTCAGAGGGAGGGGTGACTTGGAAGGTTATGTTACTCCTAGTGAGTGACAGTTGTACAGTTTGGATTGAATGTGTCTGACTCAACAGTGACTTCCCTTCCCGTTCTGCCAAGCAGTGTTTGAGCAATCTCAACCATCTGGCCAAATTAGGATCCTTCCTATCAGAAAGTGTCCATCATCCTGACACAAAAGATATGCTATAAAAAGATGGGGCAGGTGTATCTTCTCAGTTCTGGGTGAGGACCCTGGCAGCGGCAGCGGCTGCATAATTAATGGATGCAGAGGCAGGAGTTCCAGGCTGCTGCTGGAGCAGGGCCATGGGACAATCGGAAGGTAAGCCCTGCTTGGTGAGTCAGATGGCACGATTCCATGTTGACTTCCCAAGTCAGGCTGTGCCAATCTGAGGCCTGAGCCCCAGCAGCCTTAGACACTGTTCACCTGTGTCTCGCCTCAGCAAAGAGAGCTGGGAGAGCCTGAAGCTGTGGCACAGTTGGCAGACTGCTTGCCGAGCACGCTGAGAACCTTGGCTTTGATCCCTTGGCACTGCGTGTGCCAGGTGTGGCGGTACACACCTGATACTCCAGCATTCGAGACGTGGAGACGGCAAAGTCAGAAATTTCAATGTCATTCTCAGCTCAGAGTGATTCTGAGGCTAGCCTGGGCTACATGAGATCCTGTCTGGGGAAGAGGTGGGAGAGGGGAAAGAAGCTCAGCATGTAAAGCAGCTTCCTATTCAAGCATGAGGACCTGAGTTCACATCTCCGGCATCCACAAAAGAAAAAGAAAAAGAAAGAGAAAAAGAAAAAGAAAAAGAAAAAGAAAAAAAACAACTGGGCGTGGCTGTATGTGCCTGCAGTGACAGTATTAGGGGACAGAGACAGGCAGATCCTAGGAGTCACAGACAGCAGTGAAAGACACAGCCAACATTCTCTTCTGGCTTCCAGTGTATCTGCAAGGGCACACACACTGCCACATATGCACACACACACACACACACACACACACATACACACACACCAGTAACTAGACGAGAAGACAGAGTTCACCAACTCATCACTCCTCTCCTGCAAGCAATCCTTCCGACAGGGGCTTCCTTGCTCTCATTTGCTCTGCTTTTCTGGTAGCACACTCTCCCTACCAGTTCGACAGACAGACAGGCAGGCAGGCAGACAGACAGACAGCATACATGGCTTATCTTCCACATATGTGTTTTACACAAGACACAAACAAGAAACCCGAGCCCAAGGGGATTCATAGCTGACCCATGACACCCACCATGTGTGGTGTCCTAGTGAAAAAAATCTTACAGCCATAAACAATAAGTGAAAATGTGTCCACACAGCACACAACCCACACATGAATGCTCAAAGGACATGATTCATAACCAGCCCAAAGCGGAACCAACCCAAGTGCCTATTACCTAATGAACACATTGATAGAATGTAGTCCAATCTACCATGCAAGAACATATGGGGTCAGTGTCAAAAAAACAAAACAAACAGTGAAAGAGGCTGGGAGGGCCGGAGTTCAGATCCTCAGAACCTGGTAAAGCCCAGTATGATGGTGTACATCTGTAATTGCAGCACATCTATGGAGAGATGGGAATCAGAGACAGGAGACACCCCCTCCAAGCTTGCCGGCCAGCTAGCCTGGTATAGTGCTACTATTCTGGAACTTGGTCTGTAGATCAGGCTGACCTTGAATTCACAGAGATCCACTTGTCTCTGCCTCCTGAGTGCTGGGATTAAAGGCATATGCCAACTCAACCCAGCTTAGGAAACAAAATTCTAAAGTAAAGAAAGCTGAAACGTGGATAAGAACTTAATTCACTTCCAGCACTGGGGGATGCTTTTCAAGAGTCGGTCAACACGACAGCAGTTGTGTCACTGTCCACAAGGCAGACCTTTGAAGTGAAACTGTGGCCTTAAAAGAAGACTGCCGGGCTGGTGAGATGGCTCAGTGGGTAAGAGCACCCGACTGCTCTTCCGAAGGTCCAGAGTTCAATTCCCAGCAACCACATGGTGGCTCACAACCATCTGTAACAAGATCTGGCGCCCTCTTCTGGAGTGTCTGAAGACAACTACAGTGTACTTACATATAATAAATAAATAAATCTTTAAAAAAAAAAGAAAAATCTAGACTTACAATAACACCAATTTATTCTTTAAAAAAAAAAAAAAAAAGACTGCCAGAGCCGGGCGTGGTGGTGTACGCCTTTAATCCCAACACTCGGGAGGCAGAGGCAGGTGGATTTCTGAGTTCGAGGCCAGCCTGGTCTACAAAGTGAGTTCCAGGACAGTCAGGGCTATACAGAGAAACCCTGTCTCAAAAAAAAAAAAAAAAGACTGCTTATGTGTTTTTGTGAGACACACATTTTGGTGTCCACATACCCACAGGTGGCCTTGTGCCCAGTGTGAGCAGGCTGTCCTGTGTCTCTGTGGAAGGCCAGAGTACCAAACTTACCCAGGCGAAGAAGCTGCCACTCAGACTCCGTTACAATGGAGCAATGCCAATCATCTTTTGTTATCCTTTTGGAGTCACTTTCTCCATTAGCTCCTGCTTAGAGTCATCAATGAGTAGATGCTATGATCAAACTCAGGGTACTGGGGCTGGATGCAATGCAAGATACAGAAGGGAGACCCCGAGTCCCTGTTCTAAGGAGTGTATAGCAATTCTGTGAGGCAGGTGGGTCTAGTATTAGCACATCCATTTGTCAGGTGAAGAAATTGAGGCCAAAAAGGCAGAGTGGTTTCCTGGGGATTCATCACTATTATTGCTAGCAACACTGGATCTTAAGCCTGAGAGTCCTGAAGCCTAGCCTGATACTCTCTTCTGGCTAAGGATTTTCTTTTTCTCTTTAAGATGCCAGAGTACGGGTTTGGGACTGCGAGTGGGTGGCACAACTTGTATCACAAATACCTTAGCAATGAAGATGACACGTCAAGACAGACCCCCTCCCCCACCTCAGGATCCACTGCATAATCAAACTTACCCAGGCGAAAAAGCTGCCCAGCATCAAATAAAAATACAGGTCCACTTGCTCAGGCATGAAGAACATCAGATCCCTGGAGAGATGGCTCAGTGGTTAAGAGCATGCACATGGCACACATGTACCACAAACACGAAAGATGGTGACAGACAAGAATTAAGTGAGCTCAGGCCTTCCTAAGCATGGCTCCCTGCGTGCCTGCAAAGGTCACACTCCACTAAGGACAGCCCTAGCTCTCATCCCTCCTGTACAGAGGCCTAGCACATGATGCATCACAGAGCAACTCTGTTCTCTAGTTCCAACAAAAAGTGACTTCTCTTGGCAAGGGTACAAGCGTGCCCTGAAGCCAGCCTCCAGCACCTACACCATAGACAAGCTGACCTAGCGCCCTGTAACACCCTCTGCTTTGCAGATCTGCCGTCTCCTCACTGATGCCACAGCTGCCTTCTTTGCTGAGAAGTCTCATCTCTCTGGGCCAGTTTCAATGGCCCTAAGACACCCCACTGAGCTGTAACACCAAGATGGAAACATCTTGAGGTTGAAGTGTACTATGGGGGACTACAGAGAAGCCAGAAGCTATCAAAATCTCATACATAAGAAAGGTAATATGGGGGCTGGTGAGATGGCTCAGCGGATAAGAGCACGGACGACTCCTCCAAAGGTCCTGAGTTCAAATCCCAGCAACTGCATGGTGGCTCACCACCATCTGTAATGAGATCTGATGCCCTCTTCTGGTGTGTCTGAAGACAATTACAGTGTACTTACATATAATAATAAATACATCTTTGGGCTGGAGCAAGCAGGGCCAGAGTGAGCAGAAGTCCTGAGTTTAATTCTCAGCAACCACACGATGACTCATAACCATCTGTCCAGCTACAGTGTGCTCATATGCATAAAATAAATAAATACATCTTTTGAAAAAAAAAGAAAGGTAATTTGGTATTAATAACACACTGAATGTATGCAAAAGCAGGTCTTGGGTCTTCTAAAACCCCAAGCAATTGCTCCTGAGTATCTTTGACTGACAGATGTTGAAGCATTTCCCTCAAATTTTAAAACTATCAACCAGCAGCCTGGGAGCTTGCTGCAGCCGCCCATGGTGCCTGTCAGTGCTGTTAGGACTTTTCCCAAGTCCTCACCCAGGCAGGAACTGAGACAGGGGGTTGTAAGTAGAGGTAAGAGAAAAGGGCCCCACAGCTCTACCATGCACTCGTTTCACTGTCCACCCCTCCACGAGGACTGCTGACAATCCTCTTTTCTGTTCCCGTCTCCCCATATTATTGTGAAGTAAACCCAGTCATATTTTTATTCTAAATATTTCATTAAGCATCCATATAAGATATCAATTATCTTTCAATACAATGATGGCAATATTTGATTTGGAAAAGAAAAGAAGGATGAGGATGGAAGGAGAGGGACAGAAGGGTTTGGGGACGAATATGATCAAAACATTTTATATGCATGTATAATGATGTCACAATGAAACCATCATTCTGTATATTTCATATGCCCTAATTAAAAAAAAAATAGTACCAGAAAGTGGCTGTCTTAGGGTTTTACTGCTGTGAACAGACACCATGACAGAGGCAAGTTTTATAAAGGACAACATTTAAATGGGGCTGGCTTGCAGGTTCAGAGGTTCAGTCCATCATCATCAAGGTGGGAGCAGAGCAGCATCTAGGCAGGCATAGTTCAGGCAGAGCTCAGAGTTCTACATCTTCATCTGAAGGCTGCTAGCAGAATACTGGCTTCTAGGCACCTAGGGTGAGAGTCTTAACCCACGGTGACACACCTACTTCAACAAGGCCATACCTCCAAATAGTGCCACTCTCTGGACCAAGCATATACAAACCATCACAGTGGCCTAAGAGGAAAACTCTCCAGCCAGTGCCTGGATGTTAATGTTTATGAGTAAAGAGGAATGGATAGCTAAGGACTGTAGGCCATCACCTTCAAACACAGGAAGAAAAAGTAAAAAAATAAAATAAATAAAAATAAAAAAATAAAAAATAATGGGAAACAAAAGGGACATACTGTGGTGGAGGTCATTAGTGGAGCAGTTGTATGCAGAAGATCCCTAGTATGGAAGGAGAGTCAAAGAAGGAAAGAAAAAAATATCATAAAAAAGCTAGGAGAGCCGGGTGTGGTGGCACACACGTTTAATCCCAGCACTCAGCAGGCAGAGGCAGGCGGATATCTGAGTTTGAGGCCAGCCTGGTCTACAGAGTGAGTTCCAAGACAGCCAGGGCTATACAGAGAAACCCTGTTTTGAAACAAACAAACAAACAAACAAAACATAGGAGAAAGCAAATGTTTGATCAATGATGTCAGTGTTGTATAAGGTCTGGACCTTTCAAGATAGATAGACTGAGGACTATCACAAAAATAGGGGCTGGGCTAAGAAAAGCCAACCATTAACAGAGAAGTCCTGCCCTGCCCTCCCTTCAGGATCACAAGCATCAGGGAAGTGAAGCTCTTCTCACTCTGGGCTGAAGAGAAGAGATGGGTAACAGAACTAAGGGAGGCCTGAGAATGAAGTGGCCTTAAGAGCTCATCTTCTGTAGCCATAAGACAGCAAGTGAACTGTAAACATTACTACCTTCTACTATTTCCCCAGTGGCTGAACTAGGGAGGAACAGTATCTTATGGGGCAAGATGGAAAAGGAAAGAGGGGAAACAAGTTCTAGAAGGGGAAATAAAACAAAATTCTGCTATAGTTTAGATGTGGAGTGATCCAACACCACCACCCACAAAGGATTATGTGCTGAAGGCTGGATCCCTAGGGCAGCAAAGTTTAGAGGTGAAATTTAGAAAGTGCAGGGATCACATAAGCTCTGACCTTCTCACTGAGTTCATTGACAGGTTTGTACTTTGATAGACTGTTGGAAGGTGATGGAAGCTTAGGTGACAGGCCCTATGGGTCAGCTACTATTTACACTGCTGTGATAAAAATACCTAACAAAAACAAGGAATGAAGGGTTTATTTTGACTTACAGTTTGAAGATGCAGTCTGACATGGTGGGAATGGTGTGGCAGAAGGAACATGAAGCAGCTGGTCACGGAAATAGATGAAAATGTGCTCAGCTTGCTTTCTCCTTTTTGTGCAGTAAGGGATCCAACCCACAGTGGTAACACCCACATTTAGAGTGGACAGTCTCACAATTAACCTAATATAAACAAACTCATGCATCTGACCAAAGACATGTCTCTTCTATGATTAGAACCTGTCCAGCTAACAGTATTAACCATGACAACTTATTTGAAGGGTGTGGGCTATTGGAGGCGTATCTTTGAGGTCCATTCTTTTCCTTGGGCCTTTCCAAAGGTGAACAGTTTTATCCCACAGTGCCCCTCCCTCAATATGAAATTTTAGCCTACAGCATTGGAGCCCAGCAACCACAAACTAAGATTTCTGAACCTATGAACCAAAACAACCCTTTCTCCTTTTACACTCATATACCTGTGTGTGTGTGTGTGAGAGAGAGAGAGACAGAGAGAGAGAGACAGAGAGAAAGTAGCACAATCTTCATATTAAGTAGTTAAGAAATTCATATTACTTCCTGGCTAATGCACTGGTTGTTATTTTAGGACTGGGGAAATGGCTTATTAGTTAAAAGTACTTAATGTTTTTGGGTTTTTTGGTTTTAGTTTTGACTTTGGTTTTTTTTTTTTTTTTTTTTTTTTTGGTTTTTCGAGACAGGGTTTCTCTGTGTAGTCCTGGCTGTCCTGGAACTCACTCTGTAGACCAGGCTGGCCTCGAACTCAGAAATCCGCCTGCCTCTGCCTCCCAAGTGCTGGGATTAAAGGCGTGCGCCACCACGCCCGGCTTGACTTTGTTTTGTGTTTGTTTGTTTGTTTGTTTGTTTCCAGACAGGGTTTCTCTGTGTAGTCGTGGCTGTCCTGGAACTCTCTCTGTAGACCAGGCTGGCCTTGAACTCAGAAATCTCCCTACCTCTGCCTCCCAAATGCTGGGATCAAGGGTGTGCACCACCACTGCCCGGCTTGGCTTTGTTTTTTTAAGACAATGATTTGTGTGTGTGTGTGTGTGTGTGTGTGTGTGTATAGCTATGCTGTCCTGGAACTTACTCTGTAGTTAGTCTGGCCTCTTTGTCCCCCAGGTGCTGGGATCAAAAGGACATGCCACCAACCTCCCAGTCAGCCCAGCTAATAAGTTTTGCTTTGTTTTTGTTTTTGTTTTGTTTTGTTTTGTTTTGAGACAAGTCCACTGTGTAGCCCTGGCTGTCCTGGAACTCACTTGATAAAGCAGGCTGGCCTTGAACTCACAGAGATCAATCAGCCTGCCTCTGCCTTCCAAGTGCTAAGATTAAAGGTGTGCTCCACCACCACCCTGTGTACTTAATGTTCTTGCAGAAGACTTACATTCAGTTTCCAGCACCTACATGGTAACTCACAACCATCTTTAGCTCCAGTTCCAAAAGGCACACATGCACATTCACACACACTAAAAAAACAAGTACTATAATAAATATAGCCCTTTGCCTCTAAAAGACCTGAGGATTGCTCAGGGAAATGGGTATAAAGAGTGGCAAACATCTTCGTTGAGGAGAGTTGAGAACCAAAGTGAGTCTTAAGAGGGAAAACATGTAGAGCTGATACGGATTGGATGTGACTCCCAACTCAAGCTGGAAATAAGGTTGATGGGAGGTGCAGGCTGGAGTGTCTGCATGTCTGTCTGCCTAGGCCCAGCAGCTGTGTGCTGTGCTCAGCATTCACCCGGCCTTTCTGAGGACATCATCCTGCCCAGCACATGTGTCACACAACACTCAATGTTTCCCTAATCTGTGATTGTGTTGGGGTATATCTGCATTTTCAAAATGAGCAGTCTAGCTGAATTGAAGACTCCCAGACTCTTATGGGGAAGGGACCTTTCTTTGTGTGGCTGGCAGGCTGGCAGGAATTTAGCCCCACCCTCTCCCTGCTTCCTGTGTTAGCTGCCTGGAATCTAAAGGGTGGTTCAGCTAACTGGGAACAGCTCTATTTAGCTGGCCCCACCCCAGACCCTCAGGGAACTCCCACACCATGGCGCTGTGCACTGAACATTCAGTAATGCCACACCAGGTGCATAGCCCTTTGTTTGCTTAAACCATCCATCACAGGATACAGCTCCCAAAAGTCTCCTAGGGACAAAGGGCAAGCTTTAGTAATACCACTTGACAGATGCGAAATGAGGCCTGAGACTGATAATCATCCAGGGTCACACAGCTCAGAGACACAGTGGCTTTGGCTTAGTTGTTCTTCCATGCAATGGGACTTAGAACAGCTTTTCTAAGGACCAGGATTTCTTTTGCTGTGAGAGGAGACCCAGGCAACCTATAGGCCCTGCCTCAGGTAAGCTCACTTCTAGTACTGACACTTGCTTCTTGGAACTGAAGGAGCAGACCTCCACCACCACCTAAGGAACCACTCCCTGCAGTGGTTGAGGAATGTCTGGCCCCACCAGGGCATGAGCTTTTTAGTAGGGTTGCAACGCTCCTTTCAATTGAGGTCATGAGTCAGAAAGCATACAGCTTGCAGGATGTACAAGGGGGTTGGTCCAGAGGCTGCCACAGGCAATGGCTTGCATCACAACTGTCAACTCTCAGACCCAAAACCGGTTGGGCATGCTGACATGTTCCTGGAGAGGTCGTAGAGCTCTTGGGTAGTCACGGTTTTTCAGCTCTGCTACCAGCCTCCTTTTACTTTATAGTTCCCAAAAACGAGCAGCAAAAAGCCACATGACCATTTCTTCTTTACTGTGGTTTTATGAGCCGGTCACAGAACAAGCTGCTCTCCTGAAACAGGCTTCAAAGACCTAAGCATTCATCAGCCCCAAGGCTGTGATCCAAACACAGATACACTACTGCAAGATCTGGAAAGAAAGGTCTGCTGGGGCCAAGAAAGACATTTCCTTTCCTAGGCAGAGTTTTCGGTTTTTTTCACTTGGCCCAGGCAGTTGTGGAAACATTAGGCCACAGCGCCTAGCAGGAGGGCTTAAGTCACTATAGGGTGGTTCCTGGAGGGAGGGATCACACCTGCTGCTTCCTGGCCAGCCTTGGTGGAGGCTAAGCTGCCCAACCACACAGTCCCAGCAGTGACAGCCTGAACTCTCTGAAACAGTGAGTCAATGTAAATTGTTCCTCCTTGAAGTTATTCTGCCAGGCAATGAGGGAATTACCTGATGCTCTGATCCTAGTCTCTCTGTTGTGTCAACTGTGCAGTGGTTGCTCCTCTTGATGCTCTAATGAGACAATCTTCTCAAAGACTCCAGGGTCCTCCATCTGTAGTAACTCAGATTCCTCCCCTAGCCCAGAGGGTGCTCCCCAGCTCACCTGGTTCCTGGTCCCTGCACTTTAAGGAGAGTCATCACAGGGCCTGCACCGCTAAGGAAGGTCCTTAGCATGTCCTCCCTGCTTCTAACTGCCGCAGCATCATCCTCAGCATCAGCATCCTGGGAGCAGTGGGCCACTCCTCACTGGATGCCCAGCAGAGGCATGTGTTCCAAACTCTACCCTCAACTCCCCCAGCTTGTGTGGAGTGAGGAAGGCAGTCTCCCTGTCTGGCTTTCAAATCCCACCCCAAACACCTACCCTGATTTTGCATGCAGACAGGTGAGGTTTGTTTTTTTGGTTTGGTTTTTTTTTTTTTTTTTCAGGAAAACCATATTGAGGAGAACCATATTGAATTTAAGAATGTAATGGTATGGGAGAGATGGCTCGGCAGCTAAGAGCGCTGCCTGCTCTTCCAGAGGTCCTAAATTCAATTCCCAGCAACCACATGGTAGCTCACAAACATCTGTGATGGAATCTGATGCCCTCTTCTGGTGTGTGTCTGAAGATAGTTACAGTGTACTCATATAAATAAAAATAAATAAATCTTTAAAATAAAAAAGAAATATGTACTATAAAGATGCTATGATTGTGTTTATATGCAACTAAAGCAGGCTGTGAGGGGAGAAGAGACCTGGAGTCCAACTTAGTGACAGAAGCCACTGCCTTCCTCAGCCTTAAGGAGGCAAAAGCCAGGGGCCAGCTACAGCTTTTCATGTTGATCATACACATATATGGGCTTCTAAGTTTATATATATATGTGTGTATGTGTGTCTACACACACATATATATATATGCATGTATGTATGTATGTATGTATGTATGTATGTATGTTATTGTCTTAGGGTTACTATTGCTGCAATGAAACACCATAATCAAAGCAACTTGGAGGGAAAGGGTCTATTTGGCTTACTCTTCAATATCACTGGTCATCACAGAAGTCAGGACAGGAACTCAAACAGGGCAGGAACCTGGAGACATAAGCTAACACAGAGGCCATGGAAGGATGCTGCTTACTGGCTTGCTTCCCATGGCTTGCTCAGCTTGCTTTCTTATAGAACCCAGGACCACCAGCCCAATGATGGTACCACCCACAATGGACTGGGCCCTCCCCTATCAATCACTACTTAAGAAAATGCTCTACAGGCCTGGCCACAGCTTGATCTCTAGCTTGTCTCAAACTAGCCAGCAAAACTATGAAAACCAGCTTCGGAAAAAATGCTCACTGTCACCTACCTTAAGTGAAAACCACCAGAGAACACACTAGCCACCCACTATGATAAGTCACATGCAAGTCTTGCCACATCATCGTTGGCACAGGTGTGAAGCCACTGGAACCCTCACACAGCCATCATGTGCCCTTGGGCAAGTAAAATGGTGCAATTCTACACGTGCTGACCACATGAGCTAGTCGTGACACTCGCACAGACTCACTCAAGAGAAAGAAAACCCACACGTGCTCACAGCTGTACTATCAGAGCAGCCAAGAAGCAGCTGAGTGTCCTCCCACAGTGGAGGAGGGCCTGAAAGCACCTGGGTACATTATTCAAGGATCTGCAACAGGGTGAAAGAATGATCCAGCTACACACAGCAGCTGGTGGACTTCAGGGCACTTGCACCAACCTGGGGGAGGCCTGAGAGAAGACATACCCTAAGAATCTACTCTTGGGACTGGAGAGCTGGCTCAGCAGTTAGCACACACAACTCTTGCAGAAGACCCAAGTTCTATCCCAAGCATCCACATCATCTCAGGGCAGCTCACTAACTGTCTATAACTCCAGCTCCAAGGGATCCAACACTTTCTGACCTCCACAGGCACCTGTACTCACAGGTACCTGCAGTCATGGACACATATTCATACGCACAAACTGTACTGGCTGGGGTTTTTGTGTGTGTGTGTGTGAGTGTGTGTGTCAACTTGACACAGGCTGGAGTTATCACAGAGAAAGGAGCTTCAGTTGGAGAAATGCCTCCATGAGATCCAACTGTGGGGCATTTTCTCAATTAGTGATCAAGTGGAGAGGCCCTTCATGGCCTCTACATCAGCTCCTGCTTCCTGACCTGCTTGAGTTCCAGTCCTGACTTCCTTTGGTGATGAACAGCAGTGTGGAAGTGTAAGCTGAACAAACCCTTTCCTCCCCAACTTGCTTTTTGGTCATGATATTTTGACCAGGAATAGAAACCCTAAGACACAAACATAATAAAAATAATTAGCAGGGTGGTGGTATATACACCTTTAATACCAGTACTCTGGAGGCAGAGGCTGAGAGATCTGAGTTCAAGGCCAGCCTGGTCTACATAAAGTGAATTCCAGGACAGCCAGGGCTACACAGAGAAACCCTGTCTTGAAAAACCTAAAAATAATAAATAAATAAATAAATAAATAAAACTTTTTTTAAGGGTCTACAAAATGCAAACTAATCTCTAATCTGTGTGACAGGCAACAGCCCAGGGGACACTTGCAAACAGAAGCAGAGATAACGGTATATGCACAGGTGACAACATCTTTGGGGAAACTCTGGAGAGCAGGAGGATGCTCATTGGCTTGGTTGTGACAGCCTTGTGAGTAGGCATAAACATCAAACTTATTCAGTAAGAGACTGAGGGTCTAGCTCAGTGGTAGAGTGCTTGCCTGTCCTGCAGAAGGCCCAGGCTTCAATCCCAGAACTCTAGAGCAAAGGAACTTATTAAATGCTACAGATTTGCGGTATTCATCTAAGCTTGTGTGATGGGAGTGAGGTCCTCAAAGGACTGCCATCCAGCGTGGGTTGGGGGTGTCCTTAGATCATTTGGGATAAATGTGGGCACCCCCAGCTTCTCACTCTTCCTATTCTTCAATGTGATCCCTTCTTCCAGTTGGCTTTGGGATCTGGGCCATGCTGAAAGGTGAGCTAAGTAAACTTTTCTTTTTAAAAGTTAGTCTGCCTGGGCTGGTGAGATGGCTCAGTGGGTAAGAGCACCCGACTGCTCTTCTGAAGGTCCAGAGTTCAAATCCCAGCAACCACATGGTGGCTCACAACCATCCGTAACAAGATCTGGTGCCCTCTTCTGGAGTGTCTGAAGACAGCTACAGTGTACTTACATATAATAAATAAATATTTAAAAAAAAAAAAGTTAGTCTGCCTCTGGTGTTTCACTATAGCAACAAAAGGATACAATATTAAACTAATGCAACATTAAACAGGCACCATGTGTTTTATGTCAATTATATCTTGATAAGCCAGAAAAAAAGAAAAAGAAAATCATCCAGAAGGAGGGAGGAAGCTAAACAGAATATGAACTGTCTTTGATATAAATTCCTTCAAGGGACACAAAAGAGACAGAAACCCCAAATCAAGCATAAGTCCAAGGGCTGCTGCTAGGCCAGAAAACAGGGAGCAAGGCTGCGAGGAAGCAACAATCAGAGAGCCCAGCTGCTCACCAGTGTCCCTTTGGCATCTGAGACACACAGGCTCATAACAGCAGTGAGCCTGACTAAAGCAGAATAAGCCAAGAGAGTAGAGATCCCAGGTAAACCATGACTGCCTGAAGTGAAGTGGGGAGGAGCAGCAGGAGGTGGGGGGACTGGAGGAGGAAGGAGGGAAGGAGGGAGAGCAGGAGGAGCAGGGAGGGAAGGAGGGAGAGCAGGAGGAGCAGGGAGGGGAGGAGGGAGAGCAGGAGGAGCAGGGAGGGGAGGAGGGAGAGCAGGAGGAGCAGGGAGGGGAGGAAGGAGAGCAGGAGGAGCAGGGAGGGGAGGAGGGAGAGCAGGAGGAGCAGGGAGGGGAGGAGGGAGAGCAGGAGGAGCAGGGAGGGGAGGAAGGGGAGCGGGAGGAGCAGGGAGGGGAGGAAGGGGAGCGGGAGGAGCAGGGAGGGGAGGAGGGAGAGCAGGAGGAGCAGGGAGGGGAGGAGGGAGTCTTTGTTTCTGACAGCCCTAACACTATGAGTGCTATGGAACTTGGTAGGTCCTAGTCCCTCCTCATTCACCACCCTCAGACAAAAGATGGCAGAAAAGAGAAAAGGCAAGCAGAATGAATCTACACAAAGCTGCCATAGGAATAAAAGAATAAAAAGGAGAAAGAGGCAGGAAAGGCATGTGTCAGGTAACTAGTGAAAATGTCACTAGAACTAATGAAAACTGCCACTGGGCCTTTCACTGTCAATTAAACAACAAATTGAATAGAGCAGGCACCTAGAAAGCAAGAGCATCGGGAGGCGATGTTAGAGCTTGGGGTTGGGGGGCCGATGACACACAGCTGGTCTCCACAAACCATGAGCGTGTGAGCTAGGAATACAGCTCAGGTGGTAGAGTAATCATCTAACGTGTTTGAAGCCCTGAGTCCAATCCTCTGCACTACACGGATCAGGCACGGTGGCGCACGCTCGTAAACCAGATATTCAAGGTCATGGCCAGCTTCACAGTAAATTCAATACTGCCTGAGCTATGTGACTGAGTGAGAACCTATCTCAAAAACAAAACAGGCTGGGTTTAGTGGCACAGGAACAGATGGCTCTCTGAGTTCCAGGCCAGCCAGGACAACACAGAGAAAGCCTGTCCTGAAAACTCAACCAACAAAACAAACAAAACAAAAACAAACAAACAAACAAAAAAACAACAAGCCAGGGACTTCTATAAAATGAAAATCTGATGGTGTGGTCGAGCCTGAAGGAAATCAGAATACACTGTACAATCTTCTCAATGGGTAGTTTTAACTGTAAATTTAACACAATCTGGAATCAGCTTGGGAAGAGAATCTTAGTGATAGATTGTCTACATCTGTGGAGGACTGTCTCAATTAGGTTAAGTGATATGGGAAGAGCTTGCCCACTATGGGCGGGCACCAGTTCCTAGGCAAGGAGTCCTGATCTGTCTAAGAATGGAGAAATGAAGCTGAGCACAAACAAGCGAGCAAACGCATTTGTTTCTCTCTGCTCTCGACTGGATGTGAAGTGGCTAGCTACGTGAAGTTCCTGCCTTGACTTCCCCACAGTGATGGACAGTGACCTGGAATTGTAATGAAATAAACCCATTTCTCTCTTAGATTGCTTTTTGTCTGAGTATTTTACCAAAGCAACAAATGAATCTAGGGGAGCACAGGCCCCCCAGACCTGGCCCTGTCCACCCTGCTCCCTGGGCGCATGCGTTCCAGCCTTCCTCTTGGACAGACTTCTACTTATCAACATAAAGACCATCCACTTCCTTCCAGGTCCTACAGCAGCCCCAGTGACTCCACTCTGTGTTCAAGCTAGTTTTCAAAGCTAGTTTTCAAAAGTCACCATCAGCTGGACATGGTGGCACAGGCCTTTAATCCCATTTCTCAGGGTGCAGAGATAGATGGGTTTCTGTGAGTTCTGGGCCAGCCTGGTCTACTAGTGAGGTCCAGGCTCTGTTCCAAAAAGTCACCACCACGCAACACTGTCACCCTCCAGCCTGAGCAATGAGTTTGCACACCTCCTCCCCTTCCCTCTCCCTGCCCGCCCCCACATCCTCCCCCACCACTCCCCCCCCCCCAATGCTGGAGCACAGGAATGCTGATTGATTCTGCAGTCTTTCCTGTGACAACCATCTCCTCCTACATGTTCCTGCTGACTCTCCCTAACTAAAGAGGACCTCCTGAAGTCCACAGAAGCAAAGATCTGGAAGCTTTCTGTTCCAGTGTCTCCAACAACTTAGCTACTTAAAATAGTAGTTCCCTCTACGTGCCAGTCAATTTGTTGGGGATCACTGAAGGGCCAGAATAGGAAGGTTGCTTTTGTGCTTGAGGTCCAGAAGCTGAATGTTTGGAGATGGTGGACAACTGCCTGCAGCTGGAGCTGCAGCCCAAGGCCCCAGGAATCTAGAGTAGCCTGGGGACGCCAAATGATGCTTTGCCAGCAGTTCCATAAAGCTCATTTGTCGTCCCTCCCCCCATCATAGGGACACCTGCATAGGGACATCTTGGGAACCAGCCCTGGTTCCCAAGAAAGCTGCAAATGGAACAAACTGCTTTAGTGAGAGCTCTGTGACCTTGCCTCAGCCCCTGAAAGAACCCAAGGTGCAAGAGGAGAAAGCTGGCTACTGCAATCCCCGCAACTAAAGCTCACAGCTTCAACTGGTCCCTACAGTGTGACCCTCATGCTGTGTCAGACACAGCAGCTGTTTTAAAAGCTCAGAGGTTACAAAGGGGGTAGGGCTGGGAAGGTTCCTAGTGGCCTCTAAGTTGAGGCCCGAACAGTTGAAAGCTTACAACCAAAGAGGAAGCCCAGATAAACGGAGAGAAGATGAGAAATGGCTCAGGTCGGGGAGATTCCAGGCAGGGTGGGTAGAAGCCCTGGACACAGGCAGTACTTGTGAAATGTGATGGTGGCAGGGGAGTGGGGAGTGATCACGCAACATAGTGGCATCTGCCCTGTATGTGGACAGATGGATCACTCTGGACGAGAAGAGGGCAAAAGCAGGGCATGAAGCTTGGCCATGAGTGGGGACAGGCAGAAGTGATGATGGTACCCTGTAGATAGATAGATGCTGGGCGCCTGGTGAGGGACATGGGAAGGCAGGTGCTCCCTCTCCTGGCCACAGGTAGAATAGCAGCTGCTAGTGAGGCTTGTTATCTTAGCCTGGGGGGTTCAGGGGGAATGTTCCATTTCTTGAATTGGAAAACAGGAGATAAAGAGCAAAGCAGAACTAGGGTGCAGTTTGGGTCACACCTATGGGGCACCCCTTATTGTTGGGTCCACTCTGAAAGTGTGGGAAGAAACGGGCACCATTCTAGCAAACTGTAGAGACAGTGATTCTGGCCCAGTCTACTTTCTTCCCTTTCGGACATCCATTCAGGTTTTGCTCTCAGTAGCCCCACTCACTGTCAAGCTCCTCTCCGGAGGAATGACCAGGAGTCCACCACCTCTCTGCCTCCTCTCTGTCCTGGCAGGACATCTATGTAACCACATACTGATTACAAAAGTGAGATCTGGGATGTCTGTCATAGGTGGCATAAGCATCCAGAACAGGTGCAGCCTAGTGGCCATCTATAAGCTGTAGAAGCAAGCCAAGAAGTGCTTTCAAGCCCTGGTCTAACACTGCTGTCTGGCCCAGCAATCCCATGTCTGCATGGTGAAGACCCAAGGATGGAAGAATGAAGGTCTAAGAGAGGAGCTGAGATCAGGCAGGAAAGAAATCAAGAGAGGTCCTTAAATGTTGGTGTAGTGGCACATGCCTTTAATCCCAGCACTCAGGAAGCAGAGGCTGGCAGATCAGTCTGAAGCCAGCCTGATCTGCATAGGGAGTTCCAAGAGAGCTACGTAGTGAAAAAGACCCTGTCTCAAAATGAAAGAGGGTATGGAGGTGGAGGACCAGTGAAAGACAATCCATGTGTTCCTCAGAGTTCTGACTTGCTTCTAATTCCCCCGAGGTCCCAAAATGTACCCTAGGAACTCCTTGGAAGAGACCATTCCACGTCTTTCTCTGGCCAGCAGAACCACGGAAACCAGAAGGTGTGGAGAGCCCTAGTTCTTTTAATGTCCCTTCCCCCACCAAGAGGAAACTGGAGTCTTTGAAGCCCCAACTCTAGGACTCAGTGGGCACAATCTCCCTCAGAAGCTATGTTACATATGAATCCTTCTTTATGCAAGATAGCCTAATAGTCATCAAAGGGGAAAAAAAACTTCATCCTATAAAATGCACCGGCTCCCTGCATTGTCACATTGAAGCAGCCCATGGTCACTTGTGGCCCTTTCATATTCTAAATGACCTCATAGAAATAAAATTTAACATCTTTGTCAATCATTGCTTCTGTCTGAAAACTGCCAAGCCAACCCTAACAGGTTAGCAAAGCAGATCTGGGTTGCCCACTGCTATGGAGGGAGACACAGCTGCATTCTGTCTTATGCCCAGACAGCAGGGTGGTATCTATACTGGCGACTGTCTTATCTAAAGAGGCCATACAACATCCTCCTGTCTCATACATTCAAAGCCTGAAACCTCTTGCTAAACAGAACCATTATCAAGAGCTCCAGACTAATAGTGGGGCCACTGCTCCCCAGAAAGAGAGACAGGCAGTCCCTTAGCCAAATGGCATTAGCAGATCATCTTGTTTCCATCTCACAAAAAGCAAATACTCCCAATGACCCTAGCAATGCTTGGTGGCAAAGGGGACGAGAGGGGAAGCTTTCACAGACCTGTCCTCAGTACAGACAAGGTCTCCATTTATTCCCATGCAACGAAATGCAGCCTTATATAAGCTTGTCAGAAGGGGAAAAAACAACGCACACTGCAAGCCCTTAGTTTGAACTTTATGCCAGGAAGTCCATCTTTTCCAGATCTAAATGCCTAAAATTTCACAGGGTGAGCTGATTAAAGTCATGGGCTCCCTAACTTGCATCCAAGGTCAACTCAGTTAAGGCCATGAGTATCCAGGTGGCCCTTCCTCTAGTGCACAAACAAGATCTGTATCTGTCCACTGCAAAAGTGTTGTGACGACAGGTCCTCTTGAAGGTCCTTCTCCCAGTGGGTCCGCTCACAACCTGGCTTTCCAGCCAGTTGTTAGTCATTATGTATACCATTGGGACTCAAGGGCAGTGTACTCCCTAGACTCCTCTTGGACAAACTTCAGTCCTTTTCTCATGCATCTGTCACTCAGCCTTGAAGGTCCCATGCTAGGCAGTGTAGACTTGCTGAGCACTCAGGGGCAGAAGCCACACCACCTCCATGCCAGCCATTGTAGAAAAACATCACCTTCTTTTCCCCTTTACAATTCAGCTTCTTTGTCAAGATTCACTCACTCAGCAGTTCTTTTTTTTTTTTTTTTTTGGTTTTTTGAGATAGGGTTTCTCTGTATAGCCCTGGCTGTCCTGGAACTCACTTTGTAGACCAGGCTGGCCTCGAACTCAGAAATCCACCTGCCTCTGCCTCCCAAGTGCTGGGATTAAAGGCGTGCGCCACCACCGCCCGGCATCACTCAGCAGTTCTAAGATAAAGTCCCCTGGGAGAGACTTCTGGGTCATGGCACCAAAGCAAAGCCCAGAAGAGCCCAACAGGGTTGTTAGGTGAACCTAGCACAGTAGTGGCTTGTCTCTCAAGGAATGGCAGGTTGGACAGCATCTCAGTCCACAGTGGATATAGAAAAATGGGGAGGCAAGGGAACCCTTTGACAGAAACTAACCCGAACCCAGATACATACCAGTAGGAAGGATAACAGAGCTAGATGCCCACTTGAAAGCCCTTATAGATAGATACTTTGAATTGTGAAAGGGGCTTATAACCAAGGCTACCAGACTAAAAATAGCAAAAAAAAAAAAAAAAAAAAAAAAAAAAAACCTTAACATTTGGAAGCTTGAGGCATAACCAGGAATTCAAGGTCATCCTGGCTTCTGTGTGACTACTGCCCCTGCCCTCACTTCCAAATGAAACGTAAAGTGCTACACACCTGTAATCCCAGCACAAGAGGTTAAAGCTAGCCTGGGCTATAGACATGGCTCCACTCCAGACAGAGGCCCAGAGCATATCTATCTCACTGCTCTATGTAAGAAAAAGAGGAAAAAGTCCCCAGAAGTAACAAAAAGCAAACCCCTACTCTTTAATGAAAAACTTTCTAAAAGCAAAATGTAAATTTGGGAAGGGGGGGAGATTCTCTTGTGTGGGCCGTGGGGGTGGGGCAGACCAAGCAGGGGAGCATTTGGGATGTAAACAAAGAGATGTACATTTTTACCCAAAGGACTGACATTAAAGTTTTAGTTAAATCATTTTTAACACTTGTATGCCATGAAAGTTCAAGACTGTTAATTCAAGAGTTTATTAATTTTAAGTAACAATAATTTAAAAGGTACAATAACTTTTCATATTACAAAAACATTTATACAATAATCAAGGAAACTGATCAGGGTTATATCAGTTCATGAGGAAGCAAGATCACAGTAGACTACCTCAGGGAACACTTGTTTTTTCTGTTTTGGTTTGTAAGAGAGTCCCACGTGTGTACCCACCACTGGGCTCAAACTCACTTGTGAATTCTGTACAGCCAGGGCTGTACAGAGAAACCCTGTCTCGAGGAAAAAAAAAAGTGAACTCTTATTTAGGCAAATGTCAGAATTCACTGTACCATCATGGCATTTGCAAACTTCAAGATAATACTGAGCAGTATATATATTAAAAAAAAAAGCATAGAGGTAAAACCTCATAAAATGTAGTTAATCACCTGACAGTACTATGTGTGTGTGTACAAAGTGCCAATTTTATTTACAAACTTGTTAAGTAGACTCTGCATGCTTGCAGGAAGCAGTGAGGCTGACATCTTTAAACAGCCCTAAACAGCATCTAAATGTTTAAACCTGCTTGCTTGATGGTCACTGCTCATAAAACCTGGCCCAGTGCTTAGTACTTTGATGAGGTCAAAGGTGACCACACTACTTGTAAAAGCCAAGGACAGGATCTCCCTAAGAATCCAAGTACCCATTGTTTGAAGTATACTTTCTTCTAGTGACCACCAGCCTGGCAAACAGGACTGAGGTAGCTACACAGCTTTTAGGACACTTGTTTAGCAAATTTAATGACAGTTCATGGTGTAGCCAGTTGATTGTTTTTGCTGATTTCTTTTAATGTCAAGGGGACAAAAATCAGCAAAGAGCACGCGATCAGCTACTTAGAAGTCAGCATCCAAGGTAAAAGAATTCTCTGTCGAATTCGACATGACTCCCATCCTCTGATACTCGCCTACTCGCTTCTCAAAGAAGTTTGTCTTTCCTTCTAGTGAGATATTTTCCATGAAGTCAAACGGATTTTCTACTCTGAAAATCTGAAAAAGTCACATCAATATATAAATGCTGAAAACAAGTGAAAGAAAGAGGAGAAAGAGACAGCAGAGGGTGGAGGCCATAAATAACACTTTACCTTGTTAAAACCCAGCTCCAGCATAAGCCTGTCGGCCACAAACTCAATGTACTGCTTCATCAAAGTGCAATTCATCCCGATGAGTTTCACGGGCAAGGCCTCCGTGAGGAACTCCTAGAGGGCAAGCAAAGCAGCGCTGAGCACCCCGAAGCCCGAGGACACCCCCTTCCCCCAGCAAGGACAAGGACAACCTGCAGTCACTCACCTGCTCTATCCTAACGGCATTGGTGATTATCTCTCTGACCCTCTGCTCCGATGGCTTGTGTACCAGGTGCTTGAACATCAGGCAGGCAAAGTCACAGTGTAAACCCTAGAAGAGAGTCGTTCAAGATCACCATGGGGCTCTGACTGCTACTGTTCACATGCATGATTTATCCACCCTCCTCTCAGTCTGGCCACACAGAGAACACTTAGCCTATCCAGAGAAAGGTATTTAAGCCTGGGTGTGGTGGTACACACCTGCAATCCTAGCATTCTGGAGCCAGAGACAAGATCACCATGAATTTGAGGCCAGTTCTGCCCATTGTTCCAAGCCAGCCACGCTATAGATAGCCACAAAATCCAACAATGCAGGTGAGGGAAATAAACCAGGTATTTCACGGCCAATTATGAAAGCAAGGAATAGGCTAGTCCAACTCAAGGCTGCCTGACACCTATTATAACACAGGGCCGGGGCCATTCGCTTCTGATACCCAGAGGTTTCTTCACTTTGCTCACAGCTTCACAGCCTCAAGCTCTATTAAGAACTTTCAGTTTACACACTCACGCCTACAGGATATCAGGTCCCCATCAGTAGACATGTACCTAAGAGCCGCAGGTTAGAAAGCTACTTCAGACTCACCTCGTCTCTGCTAATAAGCTCATTGGAAAATGTAAGGCCCGGCATCAGCCCCCGTTTCTTGAGCCAGAATATCGATGCAAAAGAACCGGAAAAGAAGATTCCTTCTACGGCGGCAAAGGCCACAACGCGTTCTCCTAGTAAGAGTCAACACAAAAACGTTCCCGGTGAGGCCTCGGTATTCTCAGCACAGGCCAATAATCCAGTGACATTACTTGGACAATCAAGTCTGGGCTTGAGGAAAAAGGAAAGGGTCCTCACCATACGTAGCCTCTTTGTCCCCAATCCAGCGCAAGGCCCAGTCAGCCTTCTTCTTCACACAAGGCATTGTTTCAATGGCATTGAAGAGATATTCTCTGCAGGCAGAAAGCATAGCATGAACGGATACTGCAGAGCCCTGGCAACACAACAGGCACAGCGTAGGCCTGATCCATTACTTCCACGTCTGCTTCCCATCCCGGCGCTCACTGCCACCATAACCCTACCAGTCCTTCCCAGTCTCCCTCCATAACACAAACGCCTTCTTAATTTTTCTATAATGTCCTTCCTAGCAGAGCAATGTCAGCTAAACTGGTCTAAAACAAACCTTTTGACTCATTATTGTCTAAAGCAATTCCCCTCACCTCCACTTTGGTTTAATACTCATTCATAGCCATCATAGCCATGTCTTTAAATTTAATTGGTTTTTTTTTTTTTTTTTTTTTTTTGGTTTTGAGACAGGGTTTCTCTGTGTAGCCCTGGCTGTCCTGGAACTCACTCTGTAGACCAGGCTGGCCTCGAACTCAGAAATCTGCCTGCCTCTGCCTCCCGAGTGCTGGGATTAAAGGTGTGCGCCACCACCACCCGGCTTTAAATTTAACTTTTAATTTATGTTTTGCCTCAATGTGTCAGACACCATGTGTGATGCCCATGGAGGCCAGAAGAGGGCATCACTTCCCCGTATCCTGTGGGAGCTAAGAACTAAAACTGGTAATCGAGCAAAGCATACTTTGCAGGAGCCATTTCCCCAGCCCCTGGGGTTGGTTTTGTTTTTGACACAGTATCCGGTCTGACTAGACTTTGACTTCTTGACAATGCTGCTGCACTGATCTCTGGGTGCTGGAAATACAGACACAAGCTACCACACACAAATGCTGGAGGCAGTCTTGACTAAGGGTCATAGAAACATCTACAGACAGGTCTGCTCGTCATTCTGCTCATTTCCCCTAAATGAGCAAAAATACTGGAAATAAAGCAGTAAGTGAGTCCCAGGCACCTTGGCAGTGTGTGGATACTCACCTTTCCTTGGGATCTTTAATGTAAGTGTCAATAAGGAGACTGTACATTTCAGAGTGTATGTTTTCCATGGCAATTTGGAAGCCATAGAAACAGCGGGCCTCTGTAACTTGAACTTCTTGGCTAAATCGCTCCACCTAGTGGTAGTAAAACGAACCAAAGTTAAACTTGAAAAACTACTGGTTGCTTCACCTTCTCCACACTACCAGTAGAGTGGCCTGGCCTGCTGGGATTAATCCTAGGCCTACAGCAACAGTAAGGTGGGAATCTGAGAGGCCATTTTGGTGTTCTTACTGAGTTCTATTCTAGGCCAGCCAAGATTACAGTAAGACCTTGCTTCAAAAATGTAAGTAAAACAAAACAAAAACCCCAGGTATATATTTAATACAGTTTAATCCTATATTTTTATTAGTTCTTCATGATTTGCAAGCAAGCTCATTATTTCACCTCATACGCTCAATTTACCAATTAGGAAACACATAACTCCTAGTTTGCCATTTATTTTAACAAAACTATCAAGTGCTCCTAACCTCTGTGGCACACACCAGGCCCCACAGGGTTTCTTTTAACACTCTTGTTATTCCCTAATTCTGTTTCAGTTCATTCCAAGGACCCACTTAGAGTTAAGAAGTATACAACCAAAGTCTTATAGAAATCCACAAAAAGTTAAGCCTGTAGATACAAAGAGAAAAACTTACTACTGCTCCTTAGCAGAGGGAAAGACTAACATGATGAACGTTGACATAACATTCATAGCTCTTAAAAAAGTTTGTTTTGCTTGTGCATGCCTGGGAATGGGTCCCTGCATGTACAGGCAAGTGCCCAAGGTCAGAGTTGCCAGAGCCCTGGGAGCTCACCAGCAGATGGGAAGCAGTCCCACAGGGGTACTCATAACAGAACCTGGGTCTTCCGCCCAAGCAGGAAGTGTGCTAACCAGAGTGGAGACTGAAGTCAGCCATCTCTCTCTCCAGCCTTGCTTCAGAGCATAAGATAGAGAGCCAGGAACCAGTTCTGGGTCTAAGCGAATTACGGGTATTTCATGCAAACTCACCAAGTTCTCATTGACTATGCCATCACTCGCTGCAAAGAAAGCCAGAACGTGAGATATAAAATGTCTCTCATCGGGTTTCAGAGCCTCCCAGTGCTGAATATCCTTGGAAAGGTCCACCTGAAGTTTAGAAGTTCACAATTAGCAGGTCTGTAGGTCTCTCTCTCCCTCTCTCACACACTCACACTTTAAAAACTGAAGTCCCCTATACTATTTCATTACCACATTCTTCACATCCATTATTCCCTTTGTTCACGGGAACACCCAATATCTCAGTGAGCTACCATTCCCAGGGGGAAATCTAGGCAAATCTTAAAAGTTGTGACGGCCATGCAGGAGCCTTTTGACACAGTAAGTCCTGAATGATTACCTCTTCGGCAGTCCAAAAGGAGGCCTCGGCTTTCTTGTACATCTGCCAGATATCATGGTACTCGATGGGAAAGACAACGAAGCGGCGGGGGTTTTCTCTCAGTAACGGCTCATCCTCAACGCTGGGGTTAGCAGGCAGTTTACTTTCCTGTTGGATGAGAGTGCCAAGTGAACCAACCCCCAAATGCCAACCGAACCCTAGGAAACTGCTAGCCAGTGTCTCATCAGATCGAGTACTTTCAACGATTGGTAATCTTGTGTGCTTAGCTGTCACGCTGCACTCTACTGTTACCATAGGCCGAACCAAGTAGGACATTCTGAGGAGACACTTTGGCGGGAAAGAAGAGTCAAATAAGTCAGCTGGGACAATGCAGCTTTTAGCGCCAACGAGCGGGCGCCCTCTACTGGGAGCCTAAGCGACCCACCTCAGCCCCACACGGGCCACTCACCAGCTCGGCGGAGTCCTGGAAGATTCTCCTCGCAGCCTTGCTGGCCAGGACGCGGGTGCTGCTGAGAGTCGGGGGCTGTAGGGGGACACGCGTGGTGAATGGCGGTAGGCACCCTCCACCCTCCCGGGTTCCGGAACCCACGACCTGCCAGTGCACATCCAACCCAGCCGGCACCTGGGCCGCCCTCACCGTGTTCTCCTTGTCAGCCAGGGTGAGTCGCTTCAGCGGCGACAACTGCAGCTGCTGCTGCTGGTCAGCGATGGTGGCGAGCGGGGTGCGGACGGAGAGCATGGCGAACGAGGGCAGCGGCGGAGACGGCGAGGAGCAGGCGAAAACAGCTGGAATCCGGTGCACCGCCGACTGCCAGCGCCCGCGCCCTTTAAAGAGCCGCCGAACCGCGCGCTCCGAGGGGGCGTGGCCTCGCCTCCCATTGGACGCCGCTGACCCCGCTCGCCGCCCAAGCGCGGGAGATTTGAGTTGTGCCGCAGGCCTTCCGCACAAAGACCTTTAAGGAGCCTGCGCCGGCCCGGTTCGCGGGCGCTCGCGGGGCCGGAACCGGTTAGGATTGCGAGAGCCTCGGGGATTGAGCGCGCAAGGGGTCGCCGGGCGGGCGTTGCCGCTGAGGTTGGTGCCAAGGGTGGAGCGACGCTGCTGGCCTCTGGGACACGTCGCCTTGACTGTCTTCGTGTCCCTAGTAGAGGGGTGCGGGGGACCCTGGTTTCTTAAAGAGATTCGGGGTCCCGAGCAATCGCACCGGCCTTGTGGGATTAAGAGGGTCCTCAAACAAGGGTTCCCTAAAAAGCTGTCTTCAAACTCATGAAGGGGTACGGACGCAGCCTTGGGTTCGTTTTCTGCCCTGCCCCTCCTGTCAGGCCCCTGTCCCCCCTGTCCCAATTAGTTTAAAAGTTTCCAGACGATTACAAATTCCAGGAAGCTCACAGGATGGTGACGAGTCATACGTTCATTTTACGACTCTGGGCGTCCCGTAGTCTAAAGACGAATTTGCAAATTCCTGTGGTGAGGGTGGAGACAAGAACTCAAGTTTCCATCTTGTAGGTTGCCTTTCTGATTTGCCCTACGGGGTCCAAGATACCCGAGATAAAGTGCTGAGATGGGACTCTGAGATCCCGGGGAGAAACGTGGAACCTGGGAAGGCTCCACTGACTCTCCCAGGTCAAATATTTTAAAAGAGGACGAGGGGAGGCTCCCCTCTGCTTGTGTCCTAAGTTCTCTCTCACTGTAGATGCTGTAAAAATCTCTGAACACCATGTGGCAGCTCAAAGTTAAAGCAGGCGGCATCCACCGCTGCACAATTTATATGGTGCCGGGGACAAAACCCAGGACTTCTTCCATGCTAAGCTAACTGGGCCATATCGATAAATATTTTAAATCACCTCTAGCAAAATTGTCAGGTCTTTTTTTAACATATAATTCCTAATTCACATTCCACTCCTCGGTTATCCGAGGGGTTTGCCTTTGGTTCCTCTAGCTCCTGGTGTACTCAGTACAAATGAGGTCTGGCTACTAAAATAACACTCGGCCACTGAGGGAAGAAGAAGGTCGCCGCCATTCTCTTCTCCCTGCTCACAACCTCCTCCAAACGCCTCTTCCTCCCGCCAAGCAGGCTGAGCTTAGTGGGCAGCCCCGCCTAGGTTCCCCTGTACCGGGACCTGTCAGGAGCTGAGCGCTTTTGCTTCTGGCGCGGTTTTTGACCTCTGCTCTGTGATTGGTTGGTTCAACTTCAATCGGAAAATTCCCAGCCCCACCGGCCCGCGCGCGCTGCGGTCACTCAAGGGCAAGTCCGTTTTCAGGTGACCTTAGATGTGGAAACTGAGTCCCCGCAGGCATCCAGCGTTTCCCCGCCAAATCCTCTCAGCTGTCAGAACTCACGGCCCCTGTACAGCTCGATCAGGTCATATACATGTTTAATCCAGATGGAAAGGGAAAACGGGTATTTTTAGGCCTGTTTTATAGATAACTGAAGTAAAGGCCTGAGAGACCTGGAAACTACCCAAGGTCCCACAACTTTAGACCCTTGCTAACTCCTTTTCTTTCTTCTTTTTAAATTAATTTTGTGTGAGACGAGGGTGTAGTGTGAAGGTCAGAGGCCCACTTATGGAAGTTGTTTCTCTCGTATTCTGTGGGGCCCCAGGGGTGGAATTTATGAGGTCAGGGTTGGCTGCTGAGACATCTTGTCAGACACTCGGACCTTTTTATTAGTAATGTTCCCAACATACGGAAAAACCGAGCAGGGCATGATGGCCCTTGTCTTTAATCTTAGCATCTGGGAGGCAGAGGCTGGCAGATCTTTTGAGTTTGAGGCCAGCCTGGTCTACCTAAATGAGTTCCAGGATAGCCAGGACTACATAGAGCCTATCCCAAAAAATATAAAAAAGAAAGCAAGGAAAAGAGAACTCCCCAGGGTTCGCCCACCAGTGTCCATTTGCTGTCTCCAATTTGAGCTGTCTCACTCCCTTCTGCACATGTGTGAAATTCATTGCTTTCTTCCCAGGACTTGAAAGTGACCTGTGTCCTAGGTGGTGGCACTTGCTCTTAATCCCAGCAATTAGGAATGTTCCCAGAGTACAGAAAGAGTAAACAGCAGGCGCCACACCTCTCGACTCAGCACTAGGAGGCAGAAGCAAGTCATGGATCTCTTATGATTTTGAGGCCAGCCTGGTCTACATAGTGAGCTGCAGGTCATCTTAGGCTGCATAATGAGACTTGGCCTCCAAATAAATCAATAAATAAGAAAGAATTTAGGAAGCAGAATAGTTGACTTGGGTGGTTGAGAAAAACTTGCTCTCTCAAAGGTTCCTATCACCCACTTGATGGCTCACAACCATCCAAAATTGTAGTTCCAGGAGACCCAACATCATTCTCTAACCTCCTAGG
The DNA here is from genome assembly GCF_978045245.1 of Mus caroli. Taxonomy (NCBI): domain Eukaryota; kingdom Metazoa; phylum Chordata; class Mammalia; order Rodentia; family Muridae; genus Mus; species Mus caroli. Next base: position 22,520,836 of record NW_028227269.1, on the reverse strand, counting down.
GCACCACCACACATTATTAAGATAACGATCCATGGCCAGAGTGACTAACAGTCCAAGGCTGAACACGTGGGGCGGACATGCTTGCAGGGGTGCTCTCTGTGCAAGCTTCTGTGGTTCTGGCGGTACTCGTTGTACCAGCCCTTCCTTCTTAACCTCCTGGCTTTATTGACTGGTTAGGGCTGACACAAGCAGCCCCAGTTTGATCTTGGCCAACTTGCATTCCTTTCACAACTGAATGCTATTAGATGATACTGAGAAACGTTAGTTAGGTATAAACACGGCGCTGGGGTGGTAGAGAACAGCTTTAGTTTTAGGGTCAGCTGTTCAAACGCTGAGTAGTGAGAAGGTATCATCTACAATTTGCTTTTTTTTTTTCCTTAAAAAAAAAAATAAAAGGAAAACAGCATGTTACTATGTCGCCCTGGCTAGCCTAGCATTCATTACATAGAGCAGGCTGACCTTGAGCTCACAGAGATCTGCTTATCTCTGACTCCTGGGATCAAAGGTCCACCACCAAGTCCAGCTTACAGACCACTTACTTTGTATTTTATTTTATTTTGTGTGTATGAGAGTTTTGCCTGCCTGTCTGTCTGTCTGAAGAGGCCAGAAGAAGGTGTTGGGTCCTCTGGAACTGGAGTTAACATGTTGGTACTGAGAACTGAACCCAGGTCCTCTGCAAGAACATCCTGTGTTCTTAACTGCTGACTCATCTCTCTAGCCTCAACACTTTGTTGTTGTTGTTGTTGTTGTTTTAATTCTTTGTTTATTTACTCATAAGACAGGGTCTTATGAATCTCAGGCTGGCCTTCAACTCAGCATTGTAGCTGGGGATGGCCCGGAACTTCTGCTCTCCCTATCCTCACCCCCTCAGTATTCAGGTCACGGGTGTGTGCTACTATGCTTGGTTTTTTTTGTTTTTTTGGTTTTTTTTATGCCTGGTTTATATCATTCCTGTCTTAGATGGTGCTGGGAATTGAACCCAGGGTTAGCCCTCTATTGAGTCTCTTCTTCTTCTTCTTCTTCTTCTTCTTCTTTTTTTTTTTTTTTTCAAGACAGGGTTTCTCTGTATAGCCCTGGCTGTCCTGAACTCACTCTGTAGACCAGGCTGGCCTCGAAATCAGAAATCTGGCTGACTCTGCCTTCCAAGTGCTGGGATTAAAGGCGTGCGCCACCATGCCCAGTTGAGTCTCTTCTTTCATATGTTCTATGTGTTCATAGGGTGGGGGGAGAAGGAAATGAACTTCAGAACTGGAGACCTGGAGCGACCTACGCAAAGATTTGCAAGTACAATGGGAATCCCACCACTTGAGAGGAGGAAGGACAAAGTCAGATTCGGAGGGAACTCCTGCGGCCACTCTGACAGCCCGCTTAGCTAAACAGTTATTAAGTAAGAGGCAACAAGCGGAAAAACAGGGGAATCAGCCTTGCAATGAGGCAATAATGGACTTTCCAGGAATGTAGCTATAAGAGTGACCACTGTGATGGAATGGAAGAGCCTTGTCACTCACCCACTGGATGCCCTTGACCCACCCACTTTCTTGGGATTTCTTTGCTTGCTTGTTTTCTTCCCTCTCTCTCTCTCTCTCTCTCTCTCTCTCTCTCTCTCTCTCATTTGTTTGCTTTGGCTTTGTTTTGTTGTTGCTGTTGTTTTGAGACAGAGCCTCTCTACATAGTCCTGGCTGTCCTGAAACTCTCTCTGTAGACCAGCTGGCCTCAAACTCAGAGATCCACCTTCTGCTGAGACTAAAGGTATCTATCACCCAACCCCGCAACCCTCAGCTCAATATGAACTTTAATTTTTTTGTTGTTGTTGTTGTTGTTGTTTTTGAGACAGGGTTTCTCTGTATAGCCCCGGCTGTCCTGGAACTCACTTTGTAGACCAGGCTGGCCTCAGAACTCAGAAATCCGCCTGCCTCTGCCTCCCGAGTGCTGGGACTAAAGGCGTGCGCCACCACGCCCGGCTGGACTTTACATTTTCTAGGTGTGAATTAAGCATGTATCTGTATCACGTGTGTACCTGTGTGTACCTGTGTGTACACGTGTGTACCTGGTGCCGGGAGGTCCGAATCCCCTGGAACTGGAGTTATGGGTGGTGTGAGCCACCACAAGCACGAACGTTATAGAGGCATTTTAATGGGTTCACAGTATAGAACTTGGGACAAAATTGATACTCAAACCTCTCGTGTGTCATATAACCTCTCCGATGGAAAACGCTGAAAAAGTTTAACAGGTCAGACTCCCTGGAGGCCTGATACAGACAGGGACAGGGCCAGAGTCAGCATGTTTGGACTCTGCAAGCTTGGGCTGAGTCTTGCCTCTGAGGAATTCCTGCTCACCAGATGTGGACTCCCTCATGTGAAATGGGCTAGCAAGATGGCCCAGCAGCCAAAACCCCACCACCCGAGTTTGATCCCCAAACTGAATGCTGAGCACAGAGTAATAAATGTTTGGATTTTTTTCTTCTTCAAGTGGGCTATTAATACTCAACAGCTTGGAATCTGAAGTGAGGCAGCCCTTGTTGTGGGAAACGGTTGTGATGGCCGTGTTACCCAGCGTTCCCAGTGTCCACTGGCCTGACAGCTGCCTGGAAATGTTAGCACTGACAGGCTCCTCTGGGCTGGGCCCGCAGCTGAGTACAGCAGGGCTGCAGAGATAGTGGTGTGACTCAGGAGAATCACACTTGGGGTGGGAAGGAATAGCTCAGTCGGGCAGTGTCCCTGCGAGTAGACAAAGAACATCGTGGCAAAAGCCCAGACCCAGAGGTCAGATGTCTGCCTGGGTTCCACACTCCCAGCAGGCACAAGTCTAAGAACTTTCTAGGCCTACTTCTGTCCCCAAGCATCTATCCTGAATCTAGCCCCTTGCCTGCTTCCCTCCGGATCCTCACTGGGCTTCCCGAGGGACTCTGGCAACCATGGTTCCCTACCTCTTACAAGCCTCCACTCAAAGTCTCCTTTCCAATACCACTAGACTAATATAAACTGGCCGCACAGGCAAGCAATAAGTAGATCAACGGCTCCTCAAGCACACACACGCCTGGTGTCACACCGTAGTCACCTTCCAGTCCTCTCTTACCACTGGCATCTTCCTCTCTGCATACCTCCTCAGCCCCGTCAGCATCAGGAGTATGTTTCTACCAGTGCTGTCCAGTGTCATGATACATCCGTAAATGAGGTCCATAACACTGTAGTCACTTGGTAGCTGAGCCTTTATTGATGGGGACATCGCCCTGGGCGAGAAAAACAGCAGAAGTGAACGCTTGTGACTGTGTGTGTCTTTTTTTTTTTTTTTTTTTTTTTTTTTTTGGTTTTTCGAGACAGGGTTTCTCTGTGTAGCCCTGGCTGTCCTGGAACTCACTTTGTAGACCAGGCTGGCCTCGAACTCAGAAATCCGCCTGCCTCTGCCTCCCGAGTGCTGGGATTAAAGGTGTGCGCCACCACGCCCGGCTTGACTGTGTGTGTCTTTAATCCTGACATTCCATCCCAGAGGCAGAGGCAGGCAGATCTCTCAAGTGTGAGGTCAACTTAGTCTACGTGGTGAGTTCTGGGCAAGTTGGGGCTACACAGTGAGGCCCATCCCACCCACCCTCCAAAAAAGGTAAAGAAAAGAAAGAAAAGGCAGGGAATACAGTTCTTGCTTGTAAGGTGTTTGCAGCCCAGTGAAGAAAGGACCACACACGTGCTTTTGGGAGCAGAGAAGCTCAGAGTTAGTAAACCCTGGCAGTAAGTTTTATTGTATGCTTCCTGCGAGGGAACCAATCCATCTCTGGGGTTGGAAGTAAGGAAAAAGTAACAACTAAATCACTGCCGTTTGAATTAACCAGAAATGGGGGGGAGGGTTCTGTTTGTATGTGTTGTTAGCATGTTCCATGTTTGCTGACATCCTCATGAAACACCCATACCCCACTGTGTAAGCAAGAGAACTCTTTTTTTTAAGAAATCGTATTAGGCTACACAGAGAAACCCTGTCTCGAAAAACCAAAAAAAAAAAAAAAAAAAAAAGAAATCGTATTAATTTTATGTATGAGTGATCTATCTGCATGTATACCTGTGTGCCAGAAGAGGGCACAAAACTCCATTGTAGATAATTGTGAGCCACCATGTGGGTTTCTGAGGATTGAACTCAGGACCTCTGGAAGAGCAGGCAGTGCTCCTAACCGCTGAACCATCAAGAGAGCTTTTTCTATTTCAGCAATTAGCCAGGCAGTGGTGGCACATGCCTTTAATCCCAGTCCTTGGGAGGCAGAGGCAGGAGGATTTCTGAGTTCGAGGCCAGCCTGGTCTACAGAGTGAGTTCCAGGACAGCCAGGGCTACACAGAGAAACCCTGTCTCGAAAAACTCAAAAAAAAAAAAAAAAAAAAAAAAGACTTTTAGGGTTTATTTCAGCAATTACACTGTGATGATGGACCAGCCAAATGGACATCATTACCTGGACATTGTCCCTGAAGGGAGAGTGCCACAGCTGGCAGTGCAGTGCTGGGAATAACCCAGACAGTGTGACAGACATCCAGGGGCAGCCATGGCTGTGGTGAGTTGTCTAGTAAGGGTTCCTATTGCTGTGAAAAAAAAAAAAAAAAAACAACGCCATGACCAGGCAACGTTGGCAAGGAAAGGGTTTATCTGGCTTGGGCATCCCCAGTCACAGTCCTTCATCAAGGGAAGTCAAGGCAGGAACTGAAGCAAGCATGGACCCCCTGCATAAGGGTGACTTCTGCACAGTGGGTTGAGTCTTACACCAATCCATCAGAAAATGTCCTGCACAGTTGCCAGCAGGCCCATCTGATGGAGGCGGGTTTTCAACTGAAGTTCCCTCTTCTCAGATGACTCGAGCTCATGCCGAGCTGACCGGGAAAAACTCTAAAGCACAAAGGTCCTGAACTGATGGTTCTGAGGCATGGCATTTGTATTAATCAGTCTTAGTTATATGTAAGTGTGTGTGCACATGGTTGCAGGTGCTGCAGAGCTCTGACCTGGACCTAGAGTTATAGACACCGGGTGTGATTGCTGGCAAGTGGACTCAGGTCCTCTGAACTCAGTATATGCTCTTAACTGCCGAGCCTTCTTCCAGCATGAGCCTGATATACTTTGAATTCTCTGCTGTGCAGGGTATCTTGGTTCCCGTTGACTTTCTGAGTCAACTCCTTTGGTTTCCTCACCAAGACCAGTCTCCGAGTTTCATGCAATCCGCTGGCTAGATTTGTGTCAACTTCACACAAGCTAGAGTCATCTGAGAGGAGGGACCCCCAGATGAGAAAATGCCTGCAGAAGACTGGGCTGTAGGCAAATGTATAGAGCATTTCCTTAGTGATTGATTGGTGGGTGAGGGCCCAGCCCATTGGGTGGTGGCATATTTGACCTGGTAGTCCTGGATCCTATAAGAAAGCAGACTGAGCAGGCCATGGGAAGCAACCCAGTAAGCAGCCTCCATGGCCTCTGCATCAGCCTCTGCCTCCAGGTTCCTGCCCTGCTTGGTTCCTGTCCTGACTTCCCTCGATGATGGATTATGGATGAGGAAGTGTAAGGCCAACAAACGGTTCCCTCCCCAACTTGCTTTTGGTCACGGTGCTTCATCCTAGCAATAGGAACCGCAACTGGGACAGGCAGTATTCATCTAACCCAGTGCTGGTTCTAGTAACCAAGAGCCCTTTTATCCACTGGCATCAGTGCCCTTTGCCCTCCAGAATATTCCCCAAACACCTATCTGATGGCATCCAACCCCCAGCTACGGGCCTGCCATTCTCTCTACGCCAGGAGGTCTCTGGGTCCTACTGGTGTCTGCATCCTTGGGGCCCAGCCTGGATGCTAGGCACTAGTGATGGAGAGAGTTAATCATCTAATCTGAGCAGGCACTCTGCCTCCGCTGTTCTCCACATCCACTAGGTACTCAGCAGGTCCCGCTGACCTCATTCGTCAGTGTTGCTGTCTCTTTCCTCCAAGGCTCTGGTCAAAGAAACAAAATAGAACGTCATTGTAAAGGTGCCTCATATTGGCCTGTCAGCCTCCAAGCAAAGAGGAAACACGTGCTCCCGGTCCCAGGCCTTAGGCTACACTCAGCTCAGAGGAAGCAGAGCCACTTAGGACCAGATGCGAGTACTTCCCTTCAGCCCCTTGAGCATCTCTCCAGCTGTACCCACATCAAGTAGCTCGTTCTGAGCTTTTTGTCAAAGGAAAAAATAAATGGATCCTTCTACCCGAGAGGCCAAACCTTTTAAGTTCAGACTCCATTTTAGAGAACCTGACTGGGGCTGGCAAGATGTCTCAGAAGAGCACTGACTGCTCTTCCAAAGGCCCTGAATTCAAATCTCACCAACCACATGGTGGCTCAAAACTACCCGTAATGAGATCCGATGCCCTCTTCTGGTGGGTCTGAAGTCAGCTACAGTGTACTTATAAAATAAATCTTTGGGCCAGAGCAAGCAGGGACTGAGAGAGCGGAGGTCCTAAGAAAATTCAACTCCCAACAACCACATGAAGGCTCACAACCATCTGTACAGCTACAATGTATTCACATACATAAATCTTTTTTAAAATTATTTAAAAAGAGAGAGAGAGGACCTGATCTAAATTTAAACTCAGGCAAACTAACAGGCCAATACCTAGCATTAGTTTCCAAGTTACTCCCCCACAAAACCTGAGCCTAGCTCCAGTCTCTAGACTAACCCCCAACAAGACCAGCATCTCTAGGTTATTTCCCCAACCAACCTGCGCTCCCAGGTTACAAGCCTGCCCTCTGCGTAACGACCACCAATGTAGAGGGAAGCAGAAATTAAGTTTACGATATGACTCCCAACATCAGCCAATTATGTTAAAGGCCATGGTACCTTTCCAATTACATGGTTAAGCACCATCCCCACCCCTACTTGTAGCTTTCTATAAAGCCTCATCCTGATATATATTTGGGATTCCCTACCACCAAAACCAACCTGTGTAGCTGGGGAGTCCAAGCTAGCTCAAATAAAAAGGCCCTACTGTGATTGCATCAGCTGTTTGCTTTTGGGGGGAATCACTAACATTTCCCTGGCACTATACCACCAGTGGCCTGGCTGGACACCCTGCCATCCTGGCTGTCTGTCAGAGCTGGGCAACAGAGGAAAGGGAAGGCACCACCTGCAGTATGCCACATGTCAGGGGACCGGCTCAACTGTCAGGAGATCAGCCTTTGGGGTGGCTTCCTCTTGGCTAAGCCCCTTTCCAGAAGCACGGGGACGGCAGCCATCCTGACTGGCCATGCCTCTGGAGGCTCCCAGACCCACCACCTGGACTCCATTCTCAGGATCTTGCATTCCAGCTGTAGAAGGAACTGTGGACAGGAAAACAAGTTTGTTCCTCCTTGATACAGTGCCCTACCCCATTCTTACCTCTCACATCCTCTCTCCTGGCCCTCCCCCTCCCCCAATTGATTTTTATCAATTCTTTGAGAATCTGTCGCCATCCTCTCTTAAAATAGGATCTCAGAGCCGGGCGTGGTGGTGCACGCCTTTAATCCCAGCACTCCGGAGGCAGAGGCAGACAGATTTCTGAGTTCAAGGCCAGCCTGGTCTACAGAGTGAGTTCCAGGACAGCCAGAGAGAAACCCTGTCTCGAAAAAACCAAAAAAAAAAAAAAAAAAAAAAGGATCTCAGGAAACCTGCTATGGAGACAGGGATGACATTGAACTTCTGAGCTTCCTGCCCCCTAAGATTACGAGTATGCACTACCACATCTGGCCTGGCAGCACCAGGGAATCAAATCAAACCCAGACTTTATGCAAGCACTTTATCAACTGATCCACAGCCTAGCATCCCCCCTTCTCTCTCCCAGCACCGTGGGGCCCCAAGACAGAAGGAAGGATGTAACTTATTCTTTGATCAACTAAAGCCCACCTCCCACTCCGTGGCCCTCAGTGGTGGTTCTCTCCATGGTCAGCAGTTAGGATGATTGCTGACCTCTGGAGCACACACTATGTGCAGCCTTTGTCAAGATGCATTTCTGCACACGTGTCATCTAGAAGCAACTACACAGCAACACGTGGTGGGTGCGCCTCAGATTAGAGGGAAGAACGGGTGTGTTTAATTTAGTAGACTCTATTACAGCCTTCAGCACAGTGCCTTGACCAAGGTAAAACTTCATGAGGTGGCTCTAAAGGAACAAGCCAGTGAAGGCTGCAGTGGGGCCTAGGGCTCACACTCTGTTCCTGTTTGTGGATCCAGTGTAACCCTAATAGGCTCATGCAATGAAGGTTTGGCTCCAGTTGGGGGTGCTAGTGAGAGGTTCCTGGTTCATGAGGGCAAAGGATTGAGCAACCTTCTGATACTGAATGGCCTGTTAGGAGCTAGGGTGTAACTGAAGGACGTAGGTCACCAGGGCATGCCTTTGAAGGGTACATCTTGTCTCCTGTACCCTTCCCCTGCTCTCTGCCTCCATGAGGTGAGCATCTCTGCCCCCTGTACCATGCCCTCAACACCATGATGTCCTGCCTCCATCATGGGTCCAGAAGCAATGGAACTCGCCCATCAGAGACTGAAACCCCCAAAAGACCGTCTTCTTTTGTTTTTGCCAGACATTTATTTTATCACGGTAACAAAGCTCACTGACGCTCTCCCAAATTCCCTCTCCCACACTCAGGCAAATATGGGATCTGAACAGTGCGGTGCGCTGTGCAGAGTCCACTAGAACCACGGCTGATCTCACCTTCTCCGTCCCATCCACCTCCCAGGAGACAGGAGCCCCTTACAGTCCAGACTTCCACTAGAGACCACCAGAGGGAGCTGTTGGCCTGCAGGATCAAAGGGACAGCATTGCCTGGGAGAGGTAGATGGCCAGTCCCCTCTCTGCAGTCTAAAGGACAGAGAAACTGGATCTGAAAAATAATGGGGGTTGAGGGGGTAGCTGTTACAGACTTGGAGTTCAAGGTAATGACATGGTATTCGTTATACAGAAGACACCAGAACTCATTTGCACATTTGTGTTTTAAAGGAAGCTTACTTGTTTTAAGATGGGTGGGGGTGAGGGGGTGGGGAGGGTCTTACTATGCAGACCAGGCTGACCTTAAACTTACAGAGATAGGCTTGCCTCTGGAGTGCACCACCAAACACAGCTCATAGTCAGCTTCAAAGGCAGCACTACTGGGACTTTCTCTCATAGATGTGGGTGTGAACAGAGAATGGATACGGGAATAAAGGAAAAGAAGTCCCTGACTCCCAAGTACTGGGATCACAAGCGTGTGCCACCACGCCTCATTTATGCAGTGCCACCAACTGAACTCAGGGCTCTGTGCATGCTAGGCAAGCCCTCTGCCAACTGCCACATTCCCAAGCTGCAAAGAGACACTTACCCTGCATCACTGGCAGTTTTGCTGAGTAGCAAAAACCACACCCGTCTGAGCAGATCGTGATGACACTTCCTGCCTTGCAACTGGCTGGGACCGGGATTAGAGGGCACCTTTCCTGAAGCCACCAGGCTGTGAGTCACTGAACCTCTCCTCAAGCCATCCTTCCTTCACCCGCTTCCTCCCCTGGCCACAGCACCCTATGCCTTTGGCCAGTACCTCTGCTAACTCCCATCAAGGATGGCCTGCACACTGCAGACTCCAAATGGCTTTGGCACTCTGATCAGCTTTGCTTACAAGTCCCATTGATGTGTTCAAAACTAGCAAGTAGGGATGGAGAGCAGGCTCCATGGTTAGGAATACTGGCTTCTCATCTATAAGACTCAGGTTCATTTCCCAGAACCCATGTGACAGATTACAACTGTAATTCCAGTTTCATAAGATCCAGTCCCTTCTTTGGACCTCTGTGGATACCAGCCATGCATGTATTGCATAGACACATATCCAGGCAAAACATTCATGCACATAAAATGAAACAGAGCTTAGTCTAGGAGGCAAGAGAATGGCTCTCCCTTGTGAGGTTGCAGGGTCCAGAGCAAGGCGAGGGGTGGCCATCCTGGACTCCTACAGTATGGAGGATTCACCCCCAGGGAAGCATAGAAGGGCTGTGCCACCTCCCTGCCATCAGTTGTAACGCCTTACCCACTCCTTTTCTCAGACAGGGGTCTCAGCCAAATTAATCTCTGACTGCGGTGCTTAGCATGCCAGAGACACAGGAGAACAGGTGTTCACAGAACTCCAGACTAACGTCCCTGAGATGCAGGTGTTAAATGGATGCCTATTCCCAAGTCATCACTGGACCACCCATGCCACTAGGTACTCAGTCTCCATATGTGAACTAGAGGCCAGGCTGGCAAATCAGATGGAAGGCAGAGCTCACTCCCAACTGCCCCCTGCTTCACCCAGCATCCTGAGACACGCAGCAACAAGAGCAAGACCCCTGTCAACCGCTGCATCCCCACTTTGTAGCTCAAGCTCAGTGGTGTTGCTTTTGACTGCAGGGACTTGGAGAGACCTGATTGCCCTATTGCCATAGCAACCAGAGCTTGCTGTCAAGGCAGCTACTATTCAGGCTTCCATTTGGATTCCAAAGCAGTGATGAATGATGGCTCCGACACCACCCAAGTTCAAATGAACCATCCCTGTAGTTGTCCCTGAGAAGGGGCTAGATGGAGAGCAGGTACAAACAACCGGAAGTAGACTATGATCATTTCAGGGGCTAGAAGACACTAGCTGCTTCAAGGAGCTGGCCTACTGACTTTGTAAGTTCACAGAAGCTCTCCATGCAGCAGTCTGCCAGCCAGTCAATGGTGGTGGCTTAGCCAGGATGTGGGGCTCAGCCAGAGCCAGGACCCTGGTCTCAGGCTAAGAAAGAGCATCAACAAAGCACAGACCTCCCAGTAAAACCACCTAAGATTCCAACAAAGATTAGCTCTAGACTGACAAGTCCCTGGGCTCTGTGAATCTCAGGGTACCTGAGATCACACAGGAATCACAGAACCTACTCCATGCCACAGAGCAGCCATTACATTACAGGGTGGCCAGAGCACCATAGCCCTCAACAAAGGACAGATCTAAAACATGTGCCATGTGACTTTAGGCAAGTCACCTGTCAGGACTCCTCCCAGTGCACACATTATCCAGGGCTCCAGGATTAGCTAGCTAAGCAGTAGACCGTACCATCACTTGATAAGTGTATACTGTACCTCTTGGAGGCAGTCAACCATGTAGATTCCAGAAAGTGGACTCGGATCATCAGGCTGGGCAGCAGGCACCTTCACCTGCTGAGCCCTGACCGCAGCCAGCCCCTGCACAGCCTATGGGCAAGCATTACAGGTCACCCATGTCTGTATCCCTCCAATTCATCCCACGTGGTTCACAAATGTTTCTAGAGCTGAGTGAAACAGAAGATACGGGAAAAACTGCTTGTTCAAATAGATTGTGTTTCTTGCCTACCGGTTTCATTCTGGTGTAAGCTTATTTTCATTTTAAGTTTTCAAGATGTATTTACATAAGTATTCCTAAGTGGATTAAAAGTATCTTTCAATGGATTTCTGGCTTTCTCCTATTCCTCTGCTCCTGTGGAAGGTACAGAACAAAGTGTGGATGGGCTCAGTACGGAATCATGAGAGCCTGAAGTCAGATCGTCAGCACCCCAGCAGAAAGCTGAGCATGGTGTTAAACATCTGAAATCCTATACATACGCACCTGTAATATCACCACTTGAAAGTTAGAGCCAGGAGGATCATAAGTTCAAGGCCACCCTCAGCTACATAGTGAGTTCAAGGCCAGTCTAGGCTACTCTGTCTCAACAAGCAAACACGCACACACAGTACTCCTATAAAACTTATCAATCAAGCAAACAACAACAAACAAAAAAACCCAAGCCCACTGGACTGTCAACTAAAGCAGGTACTGACAACATGAAAACAAATGACACAGGGCCATGTTTCAATAAAACTTTATTTACAAAACAGCAGGCCCCAATTTTGGCTTGCCAGCTGTAAACTGCTAACCCTTGAGCCCCAGTCCATGTTCAGGTTTAAAGGTTCCTGTCCTCAGCAGAACACACTCAGGTGGGCTGCTTCAACAAGCACCCACAGATTAGGTAGCTTACCCAACAATCACTTGGATCTGTCGCGGTTCTGAAGGCTGAGCTGCCTGCAGATCTGGACTGTGAGACCTGGTCATCACAGAGCCTTCCTGCGCAGACTGATCCACAGAAGAAAGCACACCCCTGGGCATCTTCCCTCATGCCCTCTGGCTCCCCTGCCATGCCCAATAACACCCCAAACCCAAAGGCCCCGTCTCTTCACATCATGCACTGATGGTAGGTCTCACTTTGAATTGGGGTGAACATAAACACCCAATCCATAAAATCCAAGAGTATTTACGATGAAGATATGCCCTTCAAAAGGTGATGCCAGAGTCAGCCGGTTGGCCCAGCAGATAGAAGTGCCTGCCACACAAGCCAGATGCCTTGAGTTCAATCCCTGGAACCCACATAAAGGGAGGGGGAGAGAACTGACTTCATAAAGTAATCTGACCTTTACAGGTATACCTTCTGCAACCACACACATAAATCATACACACAGTAATAATAATGTTACAAACAAAGGGTCTTTATATATAACCTTTATATATTATATAAATATAAAATAAAGGTTTTTATCTTTGTGATTATTTAAACATTGTATTTATAACATTAACATAGATATATCAAATTATAAATTAAAAAAACTGGGGCTGGAGAGATGGCTCAGTGGTTAAGAGTAATGATTGCTCTCCCGAAGGTCCTGAGTTCAAATCCCAGCAACCACATGGTAACTCACAACCATCTGTAATGAGATCTGACTCCCTCTTCTGGTGTGTCTGAAGACAGCTACAGTGTACTTACATATAATAATAAATAAATATTTGTGCTGGAGTGAGGGGGGCCTGAGCAAGCAGAGGTCCTGAGTTCAACTCCTGGCAACCACATGATGGCTCACAACCATCTGTACAACTACAGTGTACTCACATACATAAATCTTTTTTAAAAAAAAGTTTAAAAAAAAAAACTTGGACTAGGCATTAGGGTGCAGGCCTATAATCCCAGCACATGTTTAAGCTAAGACAGGCGGATTTCAAGTTCAAGGCCAACCTGGGCTATGTAGTAAAATCTTGCCTCACTTGCTGCACACCAAAAAATCCAAACTAGCTGTGCCAGACTGAGAAGTGAACAAAGTTACAGATCCAGAGGGCAGCTCTGAGCGGAAGTGAAGCCCAGGACTGTTTGGAGCAGGCTCGCCTCTCCTATATCCTCAGCCTCATAGCTGTTCTGCCGTTGATGCCCTTTGGTCCCTGCCATACACTCTTCTTAGCTGTGCGGGGCCCTGATGGAGAGAGATTTTGATTTCCTCTATAGCTGGAAAGGACAGGAGACTACAGGAGCCAGCATCAGAGAACATCCTGCTAACAGACAGTCGGCAAGAAATGGTCACTTCTAAGGAAATGGAGGGAGAAACAGTGCTTCTCTTATCGCTCAGAGAAATTGTGTTACTGTCACTATTATTAATTTTCACCAAAATATTATGACAATGTCTCAAATTTTCCTTTCTAAGAATGTTTTAGATTAAGCCTGTGTATAAAGCTTGCCCATGTTTCAAGTGCCCAGTGAGAGTGTGTGGGGTAGGGAGGAGCTCGCAACAGCAAAACCTCCGTTCCTCGGCGTCTCCATAAACCAGAGGGAGATAATATACCTTTAACAAGCCAGCCTCTGTAAAAGGGGGGCAGGCCAGCAGCCTCTTGGGAAGTGTCAGCTAGATGGAGCATCCTTGCTAGATGGAGCATCCTTGCTAGATGGAGCATCCTTGCTAGATGGAGCATCCTTGCGTGGTGGTTATTAGTATTTTTCCTATTGCTGTGATAAAATACCACGGCCAAGACAACCTAAGGAAGAAAGGTTGGATTTTAGCTCACAGCTCAAGATGATAGCCCGTCATGGTGGGGACTCAGCAGCAGGAGCAGGTCATATTGCATCCACAATTGATAAGCAGAGGTGAAGAATGCCCTGGTGCTCAGCCGGCATTCTCCACTGATTTCCCTACCCAGGGAGTGGCCCGAAACTGTACTGGTAGTTTAGCTAAACTGCTCTGTGCTCCTAAGAGCTATCTGGGTTGGGAATGAAAGACACACACACACACACACACACACACACACACACACACACACACACCACACACACAAGTTAATTTTAAATATGCCTTGACTGGCTCAGAGGATGGGCAGTTCTAACCCTCCCCAAGGCTAGCACACATCTCCCTTCTGTAATCCTGGTTTAACGCCCTCTAATTCTTTATTTTTGTTGCCCTGGCTCCTTCTGGGCGGCTCTCTAGTCTTTGCTGCCCAAGACGCTTCTGGGCAGCCGTTCAGGGGGCCACATTCCTTCTCACCTACATTTCAGATGATTTTCCCTCTGCAGCTCTAAATCTGAATGTAAATCTCCCTCCGAATCAGGGTGATTCTCCTTTCTCGCTCCCAGGCCCTAGCCCAGGCAAATCTAAAGGTCCCACCTCAGTCTACCTGCCCAGCCATTGGCTGTTGGCTCTTTATTGATCCATCAAAAGCCAGTTGTGGACAAGGACCTTCAACATTTGGACACACAGATTCCCAGTTTGGGGGGCTGGATTAATTCAAAGCATTAGAACCAATCCCAAACGTGTAACTAAGATGCGTCTTACTGAATCGCTTAAAGTAAGGGCCAAGAGCACTCATCTTCCAGGTGGTTCTGGGAGGTTGACAACACCTACCATCATACTACATCATGGTGGAGGAAAGGGGCATTGCCAGGGATAGGAGGTACTGTCAGCCTGGTGCTTGTATGGAGCTGATCAGCATTAATGAGTAACCTCAGAGGAGGCTGGGAGTTCAACATGACTTAATAGTTAATGAGTTACAAGTCAAAGCACCAAGACTCTTTTAATACTTAAGCCAGGCTTTAACTGGAGACCTCTACTCCTCCGAGCTGATTAGCAGAGCAGGCCATTGTCAGATCTCTAACAAGAAGCAGGAATCTTACGTCGCTGCAGCACTCTGAGGCTGCGTGGCTGGCTGTGTGTAGAAGGGAGCCTTCTGACAAGTCAGTTTCCACAGTTGCTTTCCACAGTATGGTGTTTGAGCATTGCACGGGACACTCCCATCATTGTCCCATGCCCTGAGCCAGTGGCATCACCAGGACTCACTTCCGGGATAAACATTACCTATTATGAATGGTCAAATTGACCTAGGCCTACTCTCTCCCTCACTGCCCCTTGGCTGCCCTCGATGACTTCCACAGTTGATCACTCTAGTGGTGCCTAGAGCCTGCACAGCATCCAAATCTCCCACTGCATGGTGGGTGATGGGAAGGTGAGCAATAGGTCTGCAAGAAGGGACAAAAAGGGAAGTGACAACCATGGAGGCGACCACATGTGGCTAGCACACATCCTATCCAGAGAGCCTTTCCTTCCTTCCTTCCTTCCTTCCTTCCTTCCTTCCTTCCTTCCTTCCTTCCTTCATCCCTCCCTCCCTCCCTTTCTCCTCCCTCCCTCCCTCTCTCTCTCTCTCTCTCTCTCTTTCCTTCTTTCCCTTTCTTTCTTCCTTTTTATGGTTAATGAATCAAATTTGTATATCAATAAAGTCACAGTTTATAAGACACCAATTCAATAATTTCAGAGCCAATTGATAATGATAAAAGCTCTATCCCAATTATTCTAACCTTATGATATCATAACTACCCGTGGCTGGTAAAAGGGGTACCATCCCTTTTTTCGCATCCACCACCATCTCTTTCTCCCAGAGAGCCTTTTCAATGGCTGAGTCCACACACCCAGGAGAGGGGATAGCCCTCCCACGTGAGGGACCAGATATTAGCTCATGGTCAAGCCTAGACTCCTGAGTCCAGCAGCCCAGCTTCTTGCCTGTTTCTCCAGCCAAATACTGCTCATGAGCAATTCCTGTCTATCCCCTCCCCTCCCACCCAAGCCCATTCTCTTCTTTCCCACTCTGCATCATACCACCCTGAGCTCTTAAGGGATGCTGTGCTCCCGGGAGCATCCTAGAGAGAGAATCTCACATCTATAGCAGCATAAAGTACATAAGTGTGAACAGGAGGGGCAGAGATGACACCCATGCCATACTTAAAGACCATCGACTGGTCCTCTGGCCCCATGTCTCCAGCTCCTACATATATGGAAGGCTTCGGCTCCTCTGTTCCTGTCATCTGGCTGCTCTCAGATATCAGCTTTCCACCTTTGAGGGTGTGCTGAGATGGGTCATTTGAGATGATCCTTCCCTATCCCTCACAACTCTGTTGTCTTCATTTCAATAGGGTCTCAAGTATCAAGCTAAGCAGATGCTTTACCAAACACCCCTGCCATACCCTGTGGCTTGAACTGGAAGTCCTGAGGATCTAAGCCTCTCACATAATTCAGTAGGCATTAAAAGAAGAAACCCAGGGGTGAGGACTGGGGATATATAGCTCAGCCTGGGAGAGGGCTTGCCTATGCTTCAAGCCCAAGGCTTGATCCCCAACACCACATGAATACAGCGTGGAGGTACATGCCTGTAGTCCCAGCACTTGGGGGGCAGAGGAAGGCCAGGGTCATCTTAGGGTACACAGTGAGTTCAAGGCCAGTCTAGACTGCATGAAATCTTGTCTCAAAAAAAAATTACACTGTCTCACTGCCTGCTGAATATAATACTTTCTGTTTATGATGCTGGGGATGGAACCAGACCTCACATGAGTTCTGACCCACATGTACTGTTTTGCTGTGTGTCTACTCTATTCATCATTCCCATGATGTATGCTTGTGATGTGCCGTCAGTAAGGGAAGCTCTGGGCAGGCAGCATATAGCTGAGGTCCTTGAGGGATGGGAACTTGAGCAGAACTTTGAAAGGTGGACAGGTTTGTTTTGTCCATTGCAAGGAAAGGACAAGGATAGGACCAGCTTATTCTTCAGATGCCAGACAGACTATTCACCCATCCACTGGTCCCTCCAGAATATATCATCAATGGTAGCTCTCTTCTAAAGCTATTGGATTTTGTTTTGCTGTGTGTGTGTGTGTGTGTGTGTGTGTGCACTCTAGGACCAAATGCAAGCCTTGAGCATACTAAGCAAGAAGCTATAAGTGAACTAGACCCCAAACCTGGTGGTTCTCCTGCCTCAGCCTCTCAAGTGCTGGGACCACAGGCACACCATCACACCCAATAAATCAGTTTATGGAAAGGATATACTGGGCTGGAAATTATGTTCTGTCCTAACAAGGTTCTCTGTTGCTATGATTAAACCCATGACCAAAAGCAAGTTGGAAGAGAGAAGGGTTTATCTTGCTTACACATGCCATCACTGAAAAATGTCAGGGCAGGAACTGGGAGGCAGGAGCTGAAGCAGAGACCGTGGAGGAACCCTGCTTATTGGTGTGCTTCCCATGGCTTGCTCAGTTTATTTTCTTATTGTTTTAGTTTAAATTTTATTGCTATGAAGAGATACCATCACCATGGCAACTCTTATAAAGGAAATACTTACTAGGGGCTGGCTTACAGTTTCAGAGGTTTAGTGCATCATCATCACTGTGGGGAGCATGGTGGTGCTGCAGGCAGACGTGGTGCTGGAGGAGCTGAGAGTTCTACATCTTGATCCAAAGGCAGCAGAAGGAGACTGTGCTCCACACTGTGTAGAGCTTGAGCATAAGAGACCTCAAGCCCTCCCCCACAGTGACACACTTCCTCCAAGGCCACACCCACTCCAACAAGGCCACACCTCCTAATAGTGCCACATTCAAACACATGTGTCTACGGAGGCCATACCTATTCAAACCACCACCTTTATACCTCCTAGGCCCACACGATTATTAATTAATAAAATGCCCACACAGAATTGCCTACAGGCAAATCTGATGGAGGTGTTTCCATAACTGAGGTTTCTTCTCAGACAAATCAATTTATGTCAAACTGACAATAAACTTACCAGTACAGGTTCTTGTTTTCAGAGTTAATCTGAAAGTGCTCAAGCTGAGCCTCACACACCATCCACCATCACCAGCAAACGCCCATAATCTCTCCATAGAAAGGTACCTGGATATGCGGGCAGCCCTTGAGGCCTGAGCCTTTAATCCCAGCACTCAAGAGGCAGAGGTAGTAGGATTTCTGTGAGTTTGACATTAGCCTAGTTTACATAATGAGTTCCAGGTGAGCCAGAGTCACAAAGTGAGACCCTGTCTCAAACAAAACAAAGTCTATGTGTGACTGTAAGGCTCCTGTCTGGAAGTTTAGCTTTTGTCTTCTATTTTTTGAGATTCTTGAGACTAACTCGCTCTGGGCAGACTCTTGTCTACCCTTAGAAAGGATCTTGGAGGCTGCCTGTGCGCTCAGTATTCGTGTGGGTTTTGTTTTTAGATGGTTGGTCTCCTGCAGTCCAGACTATCCTCTCAAACTTGCTAAGAAAGCATTTCCGGAGATGACCTGGACCTCCTAACCACCTGCCTCTGCTCCACGAGTGCTGGGATGACAGGCCCGCAGTGCGATGCCTCCCTCTATCTAGCCCTTCCAGACTCTCCTGGAAGCCAGGACTCCAAATGTGGCTGACATTATGTGTGAGCTCAGAGAGGACGCAGGCTTTGGCACGACTCCTGTGCAAGCACAGCCACAGAGACAAGTCAGGGGGAAAACAGTTGAAATCAAGAGTATCGAAAAAAATTTGGCTGCTCTGGAGAACACAGGAGCGCTGGCTATATTTAAACTCGGAGTCACGTGACTAGACTCTACTTAGGCAGGAGTAAAACGTGTTTTCTTTTAAATGATTAAACTGAGTTGAAGTTTGCTCAAGAAAAAATTCATTCTCTCTGACTTTTTTTCCCCTGGCTTGGAGAATTTCAAGATGAGATTTGTTTTCATAAAGAGAAAACTTCTGTCAGTAAGCTCTAACCTAGACACATCTGTGTGCTTGAAACACCCAAATGTCATCAAGTCATGTATTTGGCCCCATCCCCTATATCTGGATGATCAAGAAATCCCATTTTAAAAAGGAAGGGGAAGTGTAAACCCTTACTTTTCTCTAGTTCTCTTGGTAATACAAACACACCATGCAGATTTGGTCTCCTGTATATCCCACTTCTGTGGGCATACGTCTATTCCTGCGGTGATGAAAATAATAAAATTTTATGCCACCGTTGGAAGAATTTCACCTAAAATTCCACTTTCACATTGGGTTGGCCAGTACGGATGCGGTTATTGGCAGGCCAAAACAGAGAAAACCAAATTCGGGGTATTTAAATCACCCTGCCCTGGAAAGTTCTGGAAGGGAAGCAGGCAAAGAATTAGTCTATGGTAAGCCTCCAGAAATTGTCCCGTAAAAGCACAAATCTAGCCAAGCCAGGGTCGCCCCAGTCCTGTAGAAACCTCAGTGGTGACAGCTTTAGTAACCAGATCTATACCTGGAGAAAAGGAAGCCAGAGCCTGCGGTGAAGCGGCCAGAAGAACTCCAATCGGAGGTCAGAAAGATGGTGAAGAGGAAGGTCGTTTTTCGACCTCTAAATTCACCCTGTCACGCCCCGGGGTCGCAATCTTCCACAATCTAACCACCCCAAGCTTCTGCGCAGCCTTCCCTCCCAGGAAGTCACACGCCCACTCCAGAGTCTTCCCCCCTACCCTAGAGTCCCTGTCCAGGGACACGCCCCTTCAGTGTGCCCTGCCCAGGGCCTCTGGTACACGCCTCTCAACCCGCACTCCGGCTGGCCACCCTGAAGCTCTCCCCTCCCTTGGACATTCTCTCTCTCTCACACACACACTCGCACACACATCTCCAGCTCTCCTTTTCTGTCCCCCTCCCCCGCTTACTTTGTCTCTGCTCTCTCAGACCTATACCCGAAGCCCCAACGACCTCCTTTCCGACATGCTATTCTCCAACCCGGACTCCTGATCTTCCCCTTCCCTGGCATCTGGCTCTGCTGCAAGCATTCCTCTGTCTTTCACCCCCAGCTCTTTTCAGCCGGTGCCTTGCTCCCCTTGCTCCCAGCATGACTCCCACCCGTGCTCCATGGGCCTCTCCCAAACTTCTCCAATATGATTCTTTCGCCCTGATATCCTTTCCACCAGTCTACCCACTCTGCACCCTTTAAGGCTCCCTTCCATACAACACTAACCCTGTTACACCACCCTGCAGTATCACCCTACCCCAAACTTCCCACACCCCCGCCGCACCCTGAGAGTCTCCCAGGGAGTCACTCCCACCCTCTCTTCATCCCGCTTACTCCCCTTCCCCCCAGGATCACCTTCCTCATTTTCTCCCTGTCCCCCAGCGCTCCCCCTGCCCCACCCCATCCTTCATCTCCTCCAAGTCTTTCCCCATCCTCCCATTCTCCCCCTGAGGAGCGCCCCCCTCTCCCCTAGCAGCCTCTACCTCCTCCAGCCTCCCAGATCATCCTTGCTTCTCTGTCTCTTCCATCCCCGCGCCCCCCGTGACTCCTCCTGCTACCCCCGTTTCTCATAGCTCCCATCCCCCGTGACTCCCCCTCCCCCCCATCTCTCCATCGCACCCTCCGTGCCGTTCACTCCTCCAGAATCCCCCTTGCTATTCCCTCGCCCCATCTGGCCCGCCGTGCTCCCGCCCCAGTCCCGCCCGGCTCCCCGGCTGCGTGCTCCAGGCTGGGTGCGCGCCATGGGCAGCGGCAGCAGCCGGAGCAGCGGGATCCCGAGGCGGCGACGCAGCCCTGACAGGCGCCAGACAGGCCTGGGAGAGACAGCCTCGGAGGGCGGCACGGCTGACCAGGCCCCGACGGCCGTGGGGCAGGAGGAGAGCGGCCGCGACCCCCGCCCCGCGACGCCCCCCGGCGGCCGGGAGGAGACCCTGCGCCTGCTGGATCAGTTGCTGGCCGAGTCGGAGGCCTGGGGGCCCCAGGAGCCGACCCCACGAGGCCCCGCCCGGCTCGCACCCGCGGTGAGTATGGGGGCCAGGCCCTCCACCCATTCCTCTGCATCCCTAGTGTCCTCCCACCAAGGCCTCCGTCCCTACTTGGCGCCTCTGTCCCCAGTTCACCCAGAGTGCCCGACTCCCGCCCCAGTCCCTTATAGGGTTTTGTGACCCTTCCTTACCCCCACTCTTGTATATTCTAACTCTGCCTCCTGGGTGGGTGCCCGCTACTGCCTCTGTTAAAGGAGCAAATGCAAACAACAGTTGGCAGAAGCACCTAGAACTTTCTTCTGACTCAGGGCTTGCCTTCCTTTACCAGTGGGGCTGCACGGAGTCAGGTTGCAGCATCCTTACAGCCCAGGTGGGAATTGACCAGCAAGGGCCTCTGCTTTGGCCATCAGGGACTACGGTGGGAGGAGGCGATAAGTGGGTGGACCACCTGCCAACAGTGGTTGGAAAAACGCCCTGCAGCGTCGGACACATCCGGATCTTTGGCTGGCCAGGCAATTCCCATAGTACAAGCTATTTTTAAGATGCTCTTTTAGCTTCCTTATCCTCTCTTGCTGAACACTTGTAATAACACCCCCCGCTGTTCTAGAAAAACATGTCTTTACTGGGTTGGCACTGGTTTGCTGCTAAAAATCAGAGCTAAAAATCAGAACGGGTCTTAGCTGCTCCTGGCTGGAAGAGGAGGCCAAAGACAGAGGAGCCAGAGTTTTCTGCAGGCTGGCAGAGGTAGTTGGAATGCCTTCTTGGGCCCAGGTACCAGGCAAGCATCATGGAAAGGCCTCTGGGATGATGGGAAGCTCTGGGTACAGAACTCTCTCTGTCTAGTCCCTTCTTCCCATTGCCCAGTCGAAGTTTAAAACAGGACAAGTGAGCTGTGGTGAGGACTGAATTATATAATGGGATTCCTCTAAGACTACATCAGCCTACAGTTATGTAACACCAACACTGGATAAACAGTTGAGGGATCTGGGGGAGATTTTGACATAGCGAGGAAACAATTTTTCAGCGTCATTTTCAAGCACTTGGGAAACTTCCAAAGGTTCGGAAATAGATGGATTTTCCCTCTGTCTTTCGGAGTATCAGCCTGGAAGAATATAACAGAGACAGGAAGTCCCAGCCACAACTACATTCCCTAATAAGTGGGGCTTGCATTTGGTATCAGGGACAAAGACAGGTGTCCAGAGCGCTGGTCTGGGATCCAGGGGGAAGTGAGAAGTCTCAGCCTGAGGAGTCCCCAGGAGGGAGTGACAGACATGCTCCAAGGGCAGATAGATGAACTTGAGTCTGAAAAAGTCAGAGGACATGAGCAGAGGTGGAGAGGAGGTTCTGTGTGCCCATGATGGTGGGTACAGTTAGGTGAGCTGGGGTATGGGGTGAAAAGGTCTTCAACTATGTCTTGCTATGTCAGGGGTATAGGCTTTGTTGAGAATGAAGTGGGCATTTGAAGGCTAAAGAGGGTGAGATTTTTGTGTTGTGGAGGAGATTACTCAATGGCAGGAGAAGGGTGGATCAGACAGAAGAAAGTTAGGGGCACCATGATGCAGCAGGGTTACTCTGGATGTCCAACTGACCAAGTCCTTGATGCAAGGGATAGCGGGGAGAGAGAGGCGTGAGGAGGTAGTTCAAGAAATAAAGTGTGGTCAGTGGGTGGTGGCTCACACCTTTAATCCCAGACATGCAGGAAGCAGAGGCAGGTAGATCTCTGTAAGTCTGAGGCCAGCCTGGTCTACTGGGTGAGTTCCAGGACAGCCAGGGCTACACGGAAAAATCCTCTCTCAAGAAAAACAGAAAGGTGTGACGTCGGAACAGTGGTTACCCCCCTTTTTTTGAGGGGGGGGGCTCAGATGTGTTCCCTTACCGTGAATGTTTCTCAAACTAACAAATGAGTCCTAGAGTGCTCAGGTCCTAAGAGAGACAAAATCAGAAAGGGAGGCCCCTGCTTTTAAAAACACTGCCCATGCTGGAGCCTGGAGTCCAAGTTTCCGTGCTAGTGGGTAGCTTGCCCGCGTCTGTAACTGAGTCCCTCAGGGCTCTGTATTAGTAACTTACCACCGAGATAGGAAAGACTTGCAAGTTCAACAGTCATCCACGGAAAATGGCCTTGCTTCAGAATGTTTGAGAGAACATGTCCCTGCGCAAATAGGATCCTTTGATTGGGCATGAACACACGTTTCCTTTTCTTTTATTGGGAAAAAAAAATGAAAAATGTTCCCTTATATTCACAACCCTCTAGCCCTTAGGAGAAGGTGCTCCCCAACTTTTTCTTGTCACTTGAGAAAGGGTTTCTCTGTGTAGCCCTGGCTGTCCTGGAACTCACTCTGTAGATCAGGCTGGCCTTGAACTCAGAAATCCGCCTGCCTCTGCCGGTGCTGGGATTAAAGGCGTGCACCACCACTGCCCAGCATATTTAGACAATTTAAAAAAAGAAAAAACGATTTATTTATTTATTTTATGTATATGAGTGCACTGTAGCTGTCTTCAGACACTCCAGAAGAGGGCATTAGATCTCATTACAGATGGTTGTGAGCCACCATGTGATTGCTGGGAATTGAACTCAGGACCTCTGGAAGAACAGCCAGCACTCTTAACTGATAAGCTGTCTCTCCAGCTCCTATTTAGACAATTTTTTTTTTTTTTTTTTTTTTTTTTTTGGTTTTTCGAGACAGGGTTTCTCTGTGTAGCCCTGGCTGTCCTGGCACTCACTTTGTAGCCGAGGCTGGCCTCGAACTCAGAAATTCGCCTGCCTCTGCCTCCCAAGTGCTGGGATTAAAGGCGTACGCCACCACGCCCAGCTTAGACAATTTTTGAGGTTGGATTTGTCTGATGTTTTAGTTTTGCCAAAATGAGAGTTATAAGAAAAAAATTAAAGGTAGGGATAATCTTTCTAACTCTTATTTTTTTTATGTGTATTTGTATGTATGTGTGATTCTACTTTGAATTGTTCTACTGAAACATCTCATAAACAGATTTTCCCTGTAGGGCATTCTTACATATTTTAAGGGATGTGAGATAGTCTATCAAACCCCTGACCCTTAAGTCATGGGCCCAAGCCCCTC
The DNA here is from genome assembly GCF_978045245.1 of Mus caroli. NCBI lineage: Eukaryota > Metazoa > Chordata > Mammalia > Rodentia > Muridae > Mus > Mus caroli. The sequence continues at coordinate 22,496,974 of NW_028227269.1, read as the reverse complement.
TCCTGCTACTGTTCTGGATTAAGTTTTAATCTCATGGCCACATGAAGCACTCAAGGCAGGAACCCTTCCCCAGAGTCACTAGAACTTGAACATGAATGCTATTAGCTGGGGTATTTGAAACTTCAGATTCTGCAGAGGGGGAAAGCTGAGTAAACCCAGGGATTGGAGTTGGTGTTCCTAAGAGCCATTTAGCAATCCTGGAGGACACAGTGGAGCCCCTGTCCATCAGTTGGCCTCTTCCTGGGTAAAATGAGCTCTACAATATTGATTCATCCGTGGAGGGTGAGGGCAGGGAGCGGAAGTGCTATTTCATCTTTTCAAATGTTTGTTACAGTGCCATGGTGGTGGCGGTGTGTGTGTGTGTGTGTGTGTGTGTGTGTGTGTGTGTGTGTGTGTGAGACTGGACTGTCTCAGCCCCAGAGTAGGCTGCACTGGTGATGTTGGTGGGTGCTTTTAGAGAAGGAGTCATCTTTCTATTCAGTGTTTTTAGTGCTGGGTAGTAACGTTACTTTCCTCCTCTGCCTTGTAAATCTCAATCAGTAGTGACCTAGGGAAACCATAGAGCATTGCTTCCACTGTGTGTGTGTGTGTGTGTGTGTGCGTGCGTGCATGTGTGTGTTCACTGTGTGTGTGCGTGCATGTGTGTGTGTCCACTGTGTGTATGTGTGTGTGCACACGTGCATGTGTGCATGTGTGCATGCATGTGTGTGTGAGTGTGTAGGATTTGTCACAAACCTGTGTAGAACAGTGGTACCTTCTAGGGCTGAATGATGTCTTGTTTACCACTTTTGCAAAGTTTCATATTTGCTGTACCAAGAGGGACTGGAGGGAGTCTTTCTGTTGCCACCAGGCGAGCAAGACTTTAGGGTTATAGTGGCTGGCACTGCTGTGGAACCTGAAGGGAAGAAGCAACAGAAAGTTGCTCACAGCTGCAAAGCAGACTCACCAGAGGGACTTAAGGATGCTGGACTCACAGCAAAAACAAAACAAAGAGCTTCCAGACAGTACCGTTCTGCCTGCAGACAAGGCTAGAGCAAAGGTCACACCTGTAAATAGCATGAAGAGGGATTCCCATGGCATATCAAGAAGAACAAAGCACATGGCTGACTCCAAGAACTCACACAATGCCGGGGAGTCCATGCTGTGACAAGGAGGCTCTGAGGAAGGAACAGGAAAGACAGCACTGAGGAGATGTCAAGGAGTGGAGAAACCCCAGCCAAAGGAAGTCTCATTGTGACAGATGGCAAAGGGGCCACTGCAAGGCCCAGCCCTTAATAAAAGAATGGTGCATTCCACTGGAAACCCGGAAGTGGAAAACCACTTCCATTTTCTTTCTAAGCGAGGCTGCAATGGTGCTGGCTTGTAATCCCAGCACTTAGGAGGCAGAAGCAGGTAGATTTTCATGAGTTTGAGGCCAGCTTGGTTGACATAGGGAGCTCCAGACCAGCCAGGGCTATATAATGGGACTTTGTCTCAAAAAGGTCAATTCTGAATAGAACCAATTTTAAAATGGAAAGAAAATAGAAAGGCAGATGTTCCCCTCTGACCTTAGGGGCAGGATCCTGGAGGACCGGAGCATCAGTAGGCTACCAGGAGTAAGATTTTTAAAAGCTAGAGGTGCAGTTCCTAGGGGTGGAAGGCACAGATGGGCCTTGTCCCGCCGTGGGGTTCCCAGCTCTGTTAAGGTCAGGGATGGAGGCTCATGTGAGTTGTTTGCTACCGGGGTCTGGTGGTGGTCATGAAGGTGAAGCCACAAGGAACACATCCCACAAGGCCACCGGCACTGACCATTGTGCTGGAAGAACAGTGCCCTCTGGTGGTGAAGAGTGGAGTCTGACTGGCAAAAATCCTGAAAACTGCTCTCTGGTAGGTTAGGTACTGGAGGACCCTTAATACTTTTCTGTCTGTGATGTGTTCAAGTTTGCAGAGATTTAAAAAATAAATTAATTAATTAAAAATTTTTTTAAATTTAAAAATCAATCAAACCAACCAACCAACCAACCAACTTGGGATTCAAAGATAATTCATAGAGAAGATAACATTGTACGGGAGTACATCAGACAGTGCGGGTGGACCTCTCCGTCACTGTGCGAAGAGAAAGAAGCCAGGAGGTAAGGAGCCCATACTGAAGCTTTCATTCCTCTGGAGACCTGTGCGCAGTGGCAGAGTGGATCAGGAGCTTCCTGGGGGAGGGGCAGGGAAGAAGGGAGCAGGGATGAGAGCATTGTGTGGGGGGGGGGCGGGGGGGGGGCTGTGAGCTGCTATGTCCATGGTTTAGTGCGTGTGGAATCATAGCTACACATGTTTATGAAGACTGTATGAAGCTGTGCTTCTTAACCACCCGATATACAGTGTACATATACTACGTTTGTGCACACGAACACACTGTGCACACAAAGCTGATCCACTAAGGGGAGAAAATTCCATAGAAGACACGGTATCTATTTTGGTGAGTAAAGTAGGCAGTATATTTCTAAAAGAGAAAGCCCTTGCAACGTTACATATAGGCACACATCTGTGTGTGTGTGTACACAGGTGCACACTTAAAAAATATATACACAAGTGCACACTTACAAACATATATGCACACACACACACACTTAGTTGAAAGAGTCCAGGGAGGCCTGAAGAGATGCCACCCTTCCTGCTCCTCAGGTTCTCTGTCTCTGCATGGCTGTGCTCCCTTTGTCTAAAGCCTTCCTGGGATGGTGAGGGGAGCTATGCCTTCTCCTGTCCCACGGGGCACACTCACAAGCACATGTGCACCCTGAGCTCAGCACAGTGCCCGTGGCCCTAGCTCACACTCTGTTGGTCCAGATGTGAGTGTGGGCAGCTGGTAGCAGGCCTCCAGTGGGCTGGAGCAGGAGGCTCAACGTCCCTGTCTCTGCCTTTTCCTCAAGCTCTTCCTTGGCTTTGGCAAGGCTGCATGTTCCAGGATGGAGCTGATGTATTTTCCACCTGTGGTGGTCAAGTTCAAGGCTAAAACAAATTGGTCGGAGAAAGTGCGGTGTGTCAAAACATAGGCTCAAAGAGAAACAGGTGAGAACTGGACAGATGGAACAAGGTGGGGCCATCAGGGAAACAGCCATAGCGTGGTTCTTCTGATCCCTAAAGAGCACAGTTCACATGGCAATACAGTTTTGTCATCCTGGCTGCCTCCAATGAGAGTAGTAACCCTGTTATCAACAAGCAGGTATTCCTATGAGCAGCAGGTCCAGGGGTTGATGCTGGATTCCATCTTGGATCTTGTCACCTGCCTGGTCAGAAACCATAACAAACCTTATAGTCCTAACAAGAGGAGAAGCAGCCAAGCAGATGGCAGCAAAGCTGGTGCCAATGGAAGCTGAATGGAAGAGATAGGTGTCCAAGTAAGAGGCCTTCATAAAAAATCAAACCAGCTGCAGCAGGACGGGCAGCTGAAACTTATGGAAAGCTGTAGGGAGGCAGAGAATGTGAGAAAGAAACGTCATGTACACCCGGAAGGATGGAAAATGTTGTCCAAAGAGATTGGTTCACAGCGTATTCACAAAAGCATTACCACCACAGCTCAAACAAGGCTGGAAGCAACACCGTGTCTATCTACAGGTACCTGGAGAAGCCACACAGGGACATCCATGGGACAGGATGGCTTTCATTCTTTAGATGTTCTGTCAGACGTTGCTCCATAGATGGATGAGCCTTAAAGACAGTGTGCCTGTCACCGAAGGACAAATCCATGGTCCTCAGACCAGGCAAATTCAAAGATGGGAAACACCAACCATGGTGGTTACCAAGGACTGGGAGAGGCCGTGGGGAGTTAGTGTTTAGTGAACTTTCAGTTCAGCAGGATGAAGAGCCATGTGGCCCGTTGGTGTGTAACAGTGTGAACGTGCTTAAGGGACCCAGGAGGGCACGCTTGGAAGTAACTGAACCAGAAAAAAATGTAGGCAGTGTGTATTTTTACCACAGGTAAAGTGTTTTGTTTTTCTGGGTGTTTTGTTTTCTCTGGTATTTGAGACAGAGTCTTATGTAGCCCAGGTTGGCCCCAAATTCCTTTTGCAGCTGAGAATGGCTTTGAACTCCTGATTCCCCTGCCTCAGCTTCCTGAGTGCTAGGATTACTGGTGTGTGACATTACTCTCAGATAGGCTTTAAAAATATTATTTACTAATGTGTGTGTGTGCGTGTGTGTGTGTGTGTGTATTTATATGCAGCACAGGCAAGCAGAAGCCTGTAGAAGCCAGAAGGCATTGGATCCCCTAGGGCTGGAGTTACAGGGAGTTCCAAGCTGACACAGGAGTATGGTAACCAAACCCAGGTACTCCATAGAAAGAGCAAACACTCTTTTGCCTTTTTCTTTTCTTTTCTTTTTTTTTTTTTTTTTAAGATTCATTCACTTCATGTATATGAGTACACTGTCACTGTCCCCAGACACCAGAGAGGGCATTGGATCACATCGCAGATGGCTGAAGGCCACCATGTGGTTGCTGGGAATTGAATTCAGGACCTTTGGAAGAGTAGTCAGTGCTCTCAATTGCTGATCTCTCTCTCCAGCCTATGTGAACACTCTTGATCTATACTGCAGTATTAGTTAGGGTTCTCTAGAGAAGCAGAACGTATAGAACGAATTTTTTTTTCTATATGTATAGAAGAGAGATCTATTAGCGTCACTTAAAGGCTATGATCCAACTAATCCAACAATGGTGGGCTACGAGTAGAAAGTTGAAGAATCTAGAAGTTTCTCAGTCTACAAGGCTAGATGTCTCAACTGGTCTTCAGTAGACACTAGAATTCCAAAGAAGTAGGCTCTAGTGCCAATGAAGGAATGGACTTGCTAGCCAGGGGAGAGCAAGAAAGCAAAAAACAAACAAACAAACAAAATGTTTCCATTTTTCTTTTGTTGTTGTTTTTCCATGTTCTTATATAGGCTTCCAGCAAAAGGTGTAGCCCAGATTAAATGTATATTTTCCCTGGTCTACATAGCTAGTTCTAGGACAGCTACACTTACACAAAGAAGCCTGTCTGTAAAAAACAAAAACAAACAAACAAACAAAATCCAAACAACAACAACAACAACAACAACAACAAGGTTTGTCTTCTTGCCTCAAGTTCTGGTTCAAAGGCAGCGTGTCTTCCTACCTGGAGGGTCTGGACTAGAAGTGGATTCGCACACTTTAAACCAAGCAGAACAATCTCACAGGTCTACCCTTTATTTCTGGATTGTAGTTCCTTCTGATGTAGTCAGGTTGACAACCAAGGATAGCCATCACAACTACTGAGCAATGTCTCCACCAACCTCTATCTAGATTTAAAAAAACAAAACAAAACAAAAACCTTAAAAATCTTCCCAGGAGGCTGGGGAGAAGGGTCAGTGGGTAGAGTGTCTGTATGCAAATATGAGGGCTTGAGTTCAGATCTCCGCACCCACGTGAAATCTGGATCTGGTGGTTTGCACCTATAACCTTGACTGTTCTGGGGATTGGGACAGGGTCCCTGAAGCCCACTCTGGCCAGCCAGTTAGCCAGTATTGGAGCTCTGGATATAGTGAGAGACTCTGGCTAAAAACCAAACCAAACCAACAGAAAAGTAGTCAGTGATAGAGGTAGACCTGTCCTATAAATGAATGTGCACATGTGTCACATATGCACACCCCCTACATGTGCACATGTACACACACACACACACACTTTACCCAGAAGGTAATGGTTGATAAACTGAACGTTTGAATTTTTTGTTTGTTTGTCTATTTTGATGGATTCTAGAATAGAATTACAAATTCGAAACTGCTTCCCCACATCCCTGGAGCACTCTGATCTCCCACATCCCTGGAGCACTCTGATCTCCCACATCCCTGGAGCACTCTGATCTCCCACATCCCTGGAGCACTCTGATCTCCCACATCCCTGGAGCACTCTGATCTCCCACATCCCTGGAGCACTCTGATCTCCCACATCCCTGGAGCACTCTGATCTCCCACATCCCTGGAGCACTCTGATCTCCCACATCCCTGGAGCACTCTGATCTCCCACATCCCTGGAGCACTCTGATCTCCCACATCCCTGGAGCACTCTAACTCTGGTCTCCAGGCTGCCACCGAGCAGAGCAGCCTGCTGCCGTCTCACCTACCTTTCTTGACTCTAGGTGACCAGTCTTTCCCTGAGCCTTTTGTCCTAGATAGGTTTTTAGGTTTCGTCGATGTTATTGTTTTAAACCATTATCTTTGCATCACTGTTGCTTCAAGCCGCTATAACAAAATGCTTTAGGCCAGGTTACCTATAAGCAACGTACATATTGCTCACAGTTCTTTTTAAAAAATTGTAGTTGTTTCAGTTGTTTAAATATATATATATATGTACATATACACATACACATATATACATATTATATGTGTAATATATATGTATATACATATATATTGTGTATGAGTACACTGTATATGTCTTCAGACACATCAGAAGTGGGCATCAGATCCCATTACAGATGGTTGTGAGCCACCGTGTGTCTGGGAATTGAACTCGGAACCTCTGGAAGAGCAGTCAATGCTCTTAACCACTGAACCATCTCTCCACTCCAGCATCCCACATGCTGGGATTATAGGTGTGTGCCCAGGGTAAACATGAACTTAGTGCATACTTGCTGAAGGGAAGGTATAGGGCTCTTGAGGCTGGGTGATATGATCCCTGGAGGTAGGGATAGGATGATCTCATGCTAGGCACATTGGGACACTGATGCCTCGAGGTGAGAGACAGAATGAACCCCTAAGTGGTGGCAGTTGGGAGGCAAGAGACCTGACCTCAGTGCTGCTCTTCCTTCCTTTCTTCTTTCTTTCTTTCTTTCTTTCTTTCTTTCTTTCTTTCTTTCTTTCTTTCTTTCTTTCTTTCTTTCTGTTCATTTTTTGAGTTTTATAAGTCTCTCCCACAGCCTCAGTTTTCTTGGATGCAAAATGGGTAACTGGGGCTCCAGAGTCCAAGGGAAGAGGATCCATCCTGATGTTTACAGACTCTGATTTAAACCCGGTGGCTGTTGTCTCTTCCATAAAGCCGGAGTGTTGATCCACTATACTGGTGACAAGTTTTTGATGCCTTTTCCTATCTTCCTGCTCAAGGTGTCCCCAGAGAAGAAGGTTAAAGGCAACCCTGAAGACAGCTGTGCCTCTGAGTAAGTATGGGGAAGAGCCTAAAGTGCTTCCCTCATAGCCGCTTAGAGCCTTCCAGTCCCCTGTCCTCCAGGCCAGTGAGGCTCTCAACATGGAGAGCTGTGCCCTCAAGGGACATGAAGTGTGGCTTCAGAGCCTAGTCAACACAGCAGCTCTGAGCTTCCTCCTAACCTGACCAAGCTTCCTGGTTTCCTGGCTCGCTCGTTTGCTCCCTCCCTCCCTCCCTCCCTCCCGAGCTGGGTTCACTGTGGCCACTCTGGACTATTCAGGTCTGTTCAGATACACTTGGGTGTCCCGCTGTATTCTGTGGGTTTATCTGTAAAGACTGTCCTTTGGACCCTGATATAGCTGTCTCTTGTGAGACTATGCCAGGGCCTAGCAAACACAGAAGTGGATGCTCACAGTCAGCTATTGGATGGATCACAGGGCCCCCAATGGAGGAGCTAGAGAAAATACCCAGGGAGCTGGGGGGGGGGGATCTGCAACTCTATAGGTGGAACAACATTATGAACCCCCCCATGTCTCATGTCTCTAGCTGCATATGTAGCAGAAGATGGCCTGGTCGGCCATCAGTGGAAAGAGAGGCCCATTGGTCGTGCAGACTTTATATGCCTCTCAGTACAGGGGAACGCCAGGGCCAAGAGGTGGGAGTGGGTGGGTGGGGGAGTGGGTGGGTGGGGGAGTGGGTGTAGGAGGGTGTGGGGGACTTTTGGGATAGCACTGGAAATGTAAATGAAATAAATACCCAATAATAAAAAAAATAAAAGGAATTTCATCAAGTGACACAGATAGTAAACGTGTTGATAAGATCTTCACTTACTTTTTTTTTAAAAAAAAAAGACTGTCCTTTGCTGTAAGGACATCATTGCAGCTCCAAAACCGTCATCAAGAAAATGCACTTAAAACTCCTTCAAGTTTCACATGTGGTGCTGCCAGGCTGGTGGCTCAGTCTTTAATCCCAGCACTTAGGACACAGAGGCAGAAGCAGAGGCAAGAGTTCCAGGCCTGCCTTATGTATATAGCAAGTTCCAGTCTAGCCAGGGCTGCCCAGGGAGACACTGTCTAAAACAAGCAAGCAAGCAAGCAAACAAATAAAACCAACAAAACTCACCCCAAACCCTGTAAGTAGAGTCCCAGGGCCCTGAACTCTTTGCCTTTAAAACTCCTGAGGGGCTGGCAACACAGTCTAGCGGGAGCTTGCCTGGTATGTGCAATGCCATAGGTTCACTGACCGGTACAGAGATAAAATGGGGGAGGCAGCAAGACAGCTCCATAGGTAAAGGGACTTGCCACCAAGTCTGACAGCATAATTTAGTCTCCAGAACCCACATGATGGAGAGAGAGAACCCAACATCTGCATGCTGTCCTTAACATCTATTGTGCTTAACTCTGGGTATCCCCCTGCGGGGATATCAGCATGCATGGTGGGAGAGGAATGGTGTGAGAGGCCTATAGCCACGTCACAGCCCCTTGGGTGCCAGCTGCTTCAGCCTCCACTGTTTCAGCTTTCACGACTATGAGTGCCACGGGCTGGCGGGGGTAAGCCTGGAAGGGCTTGTTCCTGTTGAGGATCTCCAGAATGGCAGGAAAGCCAACTTCCTGCACAGCTCCCTGGCTTGTTCTGATGGTCCTTTCTCTCTGACAGCAGTCAGTAGAGACTCCAGAGGAACCCTCAGGAAGGGTAGCCACTACCACTCTTCCAGGCTTGCAAGGCTGCAGTCAGCTCACAAGCAGTTACTCTGTTCAGTCCCTCCTAAGTCCTCATCTCCATATTAGACACAAGCAGCAGCTTAGCAATCCTCTGCTCTGTCTTGGGATGCAGTCCTTTCTACTTACTGCTGGAGACAGCAAGAGACACGACTAATCTAGACATACGGTTACTGTGCATCGAAGCCAGCTGAGATCTGCCATCCTCCAAAGCATTTAGATGTCCCCCCTTTGCTCTGCAGGTACAGTAGGAAAGGTGAACGCATTGGCAGCAGTCAGATCTCTGAAGGTCAAGCAGCTTTCCCAGGTCTCTCACTCTGTGTTTTGGGAGAAGTATACAGAGCCCTGGATATTGTTCTTGGAGGTTTAGCTAGGAACCTCAGATAGCCCTAGGCATCTGACTTGTCCTGCTTCAACCTCATCCAGGTCTTGGTGGATAAAATGGGAGGATGACGGTAGATATGAGTGAAGATGGTCATGTCTATGAGTAGGGTTCAGGTGTCTCCAGAGCAGAGGGTTTTGGTTTGGATGTCAGGATGGAGAAATGGGAGTTTGAAGGTGATATCCACCTCTGTCTGCATTTCTCATCCACAGAGCCCCGGGGAACAGCCCCAAGAGACCCGAGGGGCAGTCGGCCATCTCCTATGACTACTCCGAAGAGGAGCTCATGGCGAGCATTGAGCGGGAGTACTGCCGCTGAGCTGGACAAGCAGCCCTGGGCATCACTGGCCTTGCAGGTCTGTGAACTGGGCTACAGTCAAGGGCACCAGCTTGCCCTACCTGTGATCTAGTCAGAGGGGAACCACTTCTAAATGCAGCTATCTTCCCAAACTGAGTCACAGTCGGAGTCCTACAAATAGCCTGGCAGACCAAGAGTAGGTGCCAGGCCACACGTGTGTGTGTGTGTACCCCCTCTTACAATGAGGGGTAGCCTGGCTGTGTGGCTCCCCTGGATTCTGAGCTGTTTGTTCTACTTACTCATTTTCCAGGTGGGGAAGGGTCAACCCCTCTTGGCATTTGTGCCACAGGCTTCTAGAAGTTTCCACCAAGGTATGTTCTCAGTCTTCAGACTACGGTTTCTCCAGAGCGATGCAGTTTCCTCCGTGTATGTCAGTTTCCAAGTATCCGGATGGCAGGCAGATGATGAGTGTGTAGGTCTAGGTGGGTCCAGAGATTGTATTTCTGACAGCTTCAAGGTAATGGTAAGCTGCAAAGACTGAAGAGCTTCAGCGTGTACAAGGGACTCAGGGCCTGAGCCCCCTGGCTTCTCCCTTCCGTATGCTGGGGGCTCTTCCAAGCCACAGTGTAGCAGCCTCCCCTGCTTGGATGCAGCAGGAAGAGAGAGGGCTGGGAACCACAGACTTCTTTGGCATCCCGGTATTACATTAGCTTGCTACCACTTCCCTCTCTGGGCCTCTCAGTTTCTCTCTTGGGGAGAATCCTGGAGGTTCTTTGAGGTCTTTCAAGCTCTATTAGTTTGGCAGCTAGACAAACTGAGGGTTTGTGTCAGAAAAGGGGGTAGAGAATAGAGACACAACGGCATCTTTTGCTAAGGTCAAAACAGGTCTCGGTTTATGTTGCATCCCCGGACCAAGACAGTGGCCTTCAGCAGCATCTTCCCTCTCCTGAGAACAGCTGCCAGTCCATGAATCCTCAGAACACAACCTAGAGTATCTCAGGAACCAAGGAAGAATGGTCACTGGGACCGTCCCCACACCCTCAGTCCTTTGCTGTCACCTACAAATGATTCCATGAACTCGTGACTTGACAAGAGTACCTTTGAGTACTTGGCTGGGAGACTGCTACAGTTGGAGCCCAGAGCCATGGAGTGTCTACCAGTCGGCTGAGGGTCCAGTCAAAACCTCCCAGAGCTAGCAACTGTATCTTACTGGAGCCCAAAGGACTGCTTTTGCTATGAAAATGAAGCTGTTTCTATTTTGATAACACAAATATTAAAAATGCTTATTTTAAAAGAGGTTAAAAATGTTAATGTTTTTTTACCAAAGGACAAATTAGGCTTTGAACCTGATGTTGTAAATATTTACAGCTGTATGTGTCTGTTCCAATAGGGACTTTCATCTGATCAAGAGGAAGATGGGGGATAAAAAGAGAGGAGAAAGACGGTAGCTCTGCCTTTCCTGGGGAAACCCTTAATGAGATCAAGGTGCTAAGATAGGAAACTTACAACTCACAGTAGTTAACATTCACCAACATGAAGGTATGCATCTTCTCAAACCTAAGAAGCCACCGCCATTCCCAGATCAGCAAAGAACAGCAAAAAGAACAGCAAAAAACCAAAACCCCAAACCAAACAAAACCCTAAATTCCAGGAAAGGATCTACTGAGCAGTGGCTAGCCAAACCAAGTGTCTGACAACTGATGAGCTGTGATCCTGGGAAACTCAGGCTCCAGAGAGGCTGCAAGAGGTGGGGTTGGGTATCACTGCAGCCTACAGGAGCATCTCCTGAACTGCCCAGGTACCAGGTATCCACCTATGACCCAGCCTACAGGAGCATCTCCTGAAGTGCCCAGGTACCAGGTATCCACCTATAATCCAGCCTACAGGAGCATCTCCTGAACTGCCCAGGTACCAGGTATCCACCTATGACCCAGCCTACAGCAGCATCTCCTGTACTGCCCAAGTATCAGGTATCCACCTATGACCCAGCCTATAGGAGCATCTCCTGTACTACCCAGGTATCCACCTATGACCCAGCCTACAGGAGCATCTCCTGTACTGCCCAAGTATCAGGTATCCACCTATGACCCAGCCTATAGGAGCATCTCCTGTACTGCCCAGGTACCAGGTATCCACCTACGACCCCCATTGCACAGCTGCTTCATGGCTGGCTACCCATGTTGCTTTTCCTCTAACATGCTCAGCTTTCAGAAATCCTGGGTAGGCTTTCTGGACAGAGGAGCAGAGCCTTGAGAAGCTGCCAGGCCTCTGCTGTTCTTCCATGGGGTCTTGGCTCGGCCCTTCAAAAAGAAAACATTTTATTTCTGCCCAACTCTTGATAGGAGGCAGAATACCCCCATGGACCTGACACTCACCGTCATCTGGCCTGGATGCTGCGCACAGACACCGGGTCTGCAGGGTGCAGCCCAGGGAGGAGGGAAGCTCTGTCAGGGGGTTGGGTGGGGGCAGTGTCATCCATTCATGAATCCCAGAATCTACCAGGGGAGGAACTCCCAGACAGCAGTTCCAAGAAATGAAACGGCTTTGGGAAATTTGGAACATCGAAAAAAAAAAAAAAGTGCTAAAACTTTGTACCAGGCAGTTTGGACCAGCCCCTGCTGATGGAGAAGGCTCCTGCCAAGCTGCCCCCCATACTTCATGGACACAAGAGCAGAGGTCTGGGAGCTTCTCGAGGCTCTGGCCCCTCTGTCCAGAAAGCCTACCCAGGATTTCTGACCAGAAGGGCTCAGGTTTTCTCAAACACAGCTTTCACACATCTTGAGAAAGGTCAGCTGCAGAGCTAGTGGGCCCAGTGGTAGAAGGAAAGAACCAATTCCGACAGGTTGTCCTTCAACCCCCCCCCCCCCCCCATGCAGCCACACTGCATTTACTGACAGCCTCCGGGGCTGAGGGGCTCAGGAGTACTCGCCAGATAGGAATTGTTTTCCAACTTTAGTCTCTCAGTAGACAAATGGTGGGAGCTCTTTCACAGGAAGTGTTCCTAAATTTATTTCTTCCAGACTCAGGAAGAAATGTGTTTAGTAAGTCATTGGACACAGTTAGGAGGAAGGTGTCCTTGGGTGATTCTGAGCATTAAGAGCATAAATCACATATTTCTAAGAGTTTTATTGTAACAATATTTGTGTGTGTGCACAAGCATGTGTATGTGTATTATGTGGGTGTTCAGGCTGTGGTGCATGTGTGGAAGTCAGAGGACAATTTGCAGGAGTTAAGATTCTCTTTCTACCAAGCAAACTCCAGTCCCCAGGCTTGGTGACAGGTGCCTTAACCCACTGAGCCCTCCTGCTGGTCACATATTAGACCCTGAAGGTTAGTTCCCTCCTCTAGGAAGGGGGCTTTATAATTAGACCTTTTTTGGGGTGCAACTTAGACCTTAAAAGGCAGGAAGGAACTGTTTCATGGTATAAAGAAATCCTTCGTTTGCTGGATGATGGTGGCACACCTCTTTAATCTCAGCACTTGGGAGGCAGAGGCAGGCGGATCTTTGAGTTTGAAGCCAGCCTGGTCTACAGAGTGAGTTCCAGGACAACCAGGGCTGCACAGAAAAACCCTTTCCAGTGCTGACAGGGAGAAGTTGCCTACTCTAGACATGGGGTCCTGGGAAAGACAGAGAAGCAGTTGAACCCTCAGAAGTAGTTGGCCCACAGCTTACACCCCAAAGTTGCTGGTGGGTGATATATATTATATAGCACACATAGTCTTTAGACTACTTGCAGTCCAGATTACTGCAAAAGCAATTCCTCTTGTGGAACATCTATGACAGACAAGTGGGCATAGCCTATTGCAAGCTTAGTGCAACCAGGCCCTGGACAAATAAAACAAGAGAGGTGAAGTATATTATGTGTCCAAGAGGCAGAGATAGACAGGTAAGTCTCAGCCGCTCATTAGGAAGGTGGCTGTCTGGATTCATACCCATATGACCCCTCTTGTAGTCAGTCTCTGTCTACAAGAGCCCAGGAGCAACAGGGGAGACTCACCCTGCTACCCAGCACATAGTCTCTCAGGAGCAGTAGTAGCCATGTCTCCAGCCTCCCAAGGTTACTGTGGGGCCTGACTGATGCATACTCTGAATTGTAGAGGCCAGCCGGATGCAAGAGGTGGGGAGGGAGGACACTGAGGGAATCTTGTCCTGACCCTTGCTGTGGATGGCTGGTACCAGCAGAAATGGAAGTCAGTCTCCACTACTGTTAGGCGATAACTACATTGCTGCTGTTATTTTAATGTTCAAACTGCCTGAACTTGGCAGCAAAGATTCTTTTTTTTTTTTTTTTTTTTTTTGGTTTTTCGAGACAGGGTTTCTCTGTATAGCCCTGGCTGTCCTGGAACTCACTTTGGTAGACCAGGCTGGCCTTGGACTCAGAAATCCGCCCGCCTCTGCCTCCCAAGTGCTGGGATTAAAGGCGTGTGCCACCACGCCCGGCTGGCAGCAAAGATTCTTATCTTTGCCATTGTATTGCATTCTCTGAAACCAACTAGAACCGCCCAAAATAAGAGTTCAAGTTAGGCCAATACATGATGAATCTTCCAGAATCACACGAACACAGTTATACAACACATCACTCAAGTCTTGTCTGCGAACCAAGAGAATTTTATACGATTCAAAGAAAAAAAAAGGTACATTACACATATTCATTTAAATAAGTCAAAGTCTTTTACATAAAACAAAAGTTGTTAACATTTAAACTTTTATTACTAAAACTACTGAAAGGCTCAACAAAAAAATAAAAAATCAAATCAAGAACTTCTCAAGCGATAAAGTGCACTGGGGTCACCACCACGCCGTGGGGATTTGGGGAGGGCCCTCAAGGGAGCAGCCACTCCCGGGGCTCTGGGGCTCAGGAGTCCTTTTCAGATAGGAACTGTTTTCCAACTTAGTCTTTCAGTAGACAAATGTTGGGGGCTCTTTCAGAAAAGGGGTTTCTAAATCTAATTGGGAAATGGAACCCTAATGGCATTGCAACACACCAGTCATTTAGAAACAACACTGGTCAGATAAAGTCCTGTGATGAACAACCAAACACCCCAAGGCCTTCTGCTACCCACAGAAATGCCAGGACAAGGTACAGCACTCTGCATGTCACAATGAAAAAAGACATCCAAGTTGGATGCCATTTATCACTTACACGGTCGCCAGTGTAGATGCTGACTTAAAACAGGTGGACAGGACCAGGGTGCTATATACAGTTAGTTTTCCTGCACTCCATTATGTTGAAAGACAATAGCAAGACTGCTGTCTGGGCAGTTCCTAAACACATGTACATACAGAACTCGGCTACCACAGCAGCTTAACAGGGGTCAAGTAACATACAAGGTATGACCACGTAACGGTTATATAAGGCTCAAAAGACCTGAACACAAAAGCCTCATTTTATGTTTAATTATTTCAACCTTGCCATCATTTAATAAAGTTAAATGCCAATGATTAAAAGGCAAATACAAAACCTAATACATACCACACAAAAATAGTCTCAGGCTGCCCAAACAGCATAATATACCTGTTATCACACTTACTGTAGTGCCTGAGCTTCCCAGAATTTATCTAAAACCATTATGTTTTTGTGATCACCTGGATGCAGAACACACGCTCACGAGGCGTAAAAGCAGTGCCTGAAATCTGTTTTCAGGAAAGCTACAATATACCCATTCCAAGTCTTCTTGTTTGAGCAAACGAATTTCCTTCACACACAATGATTGGAAAAGCAGTTGAGTGACAGCCACTGCCATTTAATGATACGTTTCTCAGTGTTTTGTCCATAGTCAGAGAGGCATCCGAACTCCAGAGCCGAATGTGCACAAAGGCCTTGCCTTGCTTTGTGGAAGCTGCACTCTGGTGGAGAGTTTAACCAACCAGTATAGACATTTCCTTTTCCCTGTGGTCATTCAATCCAGCACGCAGTACAAAACCACAACAGAAGCCAACAGGTAACATACAAAGTTTCTGCGTCTACATTCTTAGTGTTGGTGCTTAATACAGACAAGACATGGGGTCATTTGCTCTTAGCAGACAGATGCCCAGGAGTCACCAGTCCACATTCGCCCCTGCTCAGCTGGCCAGCAGCCCAGGCAGACCTGGGCACACCTTGCACAGGGACACCAGACTCACATGATTAGTTTTACCTAAGCACAATTTTAGTTCTGTGGGCTATAGGATCGATTGCTAGAATTTCCCCTGAAACTGATACAAAGAAGCTAACTACAAAGTTTATTTTTCCCCTTTAAGAGTTCTTTATTCAACCAGTTCTGATCTAAAATATTGACTATAAAAGGCTGGTAACAAACTTGTTATTTTTGCTTCTATCTGACTAACTACCAGGCTTACTCTTAAGCAGGGTTATTACAAAACTTTGTTATAAAACATGGAAAAGAAGGCTGTAAAATTTTCTATCCACAAACCAGTGATTTGAGCACAATATAAATATTTTTATAAAAAGTATAAAAATTAGTACCCTGTCACATTTCTACAAAACATGAATAGAAAGGTATAAAAAAAAAATCCAGACTTTGTAAACTTTATTGCAGAAATATTTGTTTGAATGCTGGTGGTTTAGAGCAAATTTTCTTCCATTTCCTTACAGACAGACAGACAGACAGACAGAGAGAGAGAGAGAAAGAGAGAGAGACACAGAGAGACAGAGAAACAGAGACACACACACAGACAAAGACAGTCAGAGTTCTAAAACTACAAAAGATATCAAACAGGGTCCCAACCAGAAAAGTAAAATTAATATACTTCCATCAGAACCAGCTCCCCACGTCAACAGCCCAGAGAGCACATTTATTTTTGGAGAGGAACACACGGGTTCCATTCCTGAAGAGGCTTTTGAAGAAGCCCACAGGTGACGGATGCCACAGAAGGATGCCTCAGCCAGAGGCCGGCAAGGGTTCAAGGATGCTCCCGGGGCTCTCTGCCAAAGTGATTCTGTTCAGCTTGCCCACCTCTGCCTGCCAGCCTGGGATCTTCTTGGTTGTCATGTGGCGACGAGCGTGCTTTGTCAGGTGGTCACTCCGCATGAAGCGCCGGTCACACACAGGACACACAAACTTCTTCTCTCCCGTGTGAGTCCTGCGGTGGCGAGACAGTTCATCTGACCTTGCGAACTTCTTGTCACAGCCGTCCCAGCTGCAGGTAAAAGGCTTCTCCCCTGGTGGAAGGACACAGTGAAGTAAATGTGCACGCTCAGCACCTTACTGAGAAGTCCACCAGTGCTGCCCACAGGTCTGTTCATCAGACAGCAGAAGAATAACACCTGCTGTGTAGCCCTGGGCTGCTCAGAACTCAGCAAGGCCTCCACAATGCATTTCTTTCTACCCCATGATGCAATCTGCCAAAGCCCACAGGTATCAAACTAGGATAATCTTAATCTCTCAACAAATTGACATGTACAGATGTATGTTGCTTCACGGAGACTCATTATGTATTTACTTATGTGATGGAGTTATAGGCATGCACTACCATCCCTTGCTTTTAAGAAGCATTAAAAAAAAAAAAAAAAAGACTAATCAACTGTTATACTTGGGAAAGACTTCTTTCGAGACAAGGTCTCACTGTGTAGCCCTGGCTGTCCTGGAATTCCCTACATAGACCAGACCTTAACCTCATAGAGATCTGTCTCTGCCTCCCAAGTGCTGGGATTAAAGGTGTATACCAACATCCTGGATATTTTTCTCTTTGGTAGGGTCTTGCTTAGTATAGGCCAGGCTTGAGAACTTGACTCTGGAAAATGCTTTCTTTCTGAGACAGGGTTTTATGAAGGCCAGGACAGCCTCCGACACTCATGTGGCAGGAAGGACACCCAACTTCTGATTCTCCTAGCTCTACCTCTTAAGTGTGCACCACCTTCCTCAATTTTACATGCTAGGGAGGGACTTTGTGAATGCTAGGTAGGTACTCTACCAACTGGCTACCATTCTCAGATGTGGCAGAAAATCCTTTAAGGAAATAATTCTTTCTCTCAGGACAAACTGCACATACCCTAAAAAGTCCTTCCAAGGGGCTTTAAGATTTCTTAGAATCATTGGTTTCTGTCCCCACTTCTTATCTCACTGACAAACAGGCTGCATCAGTTACTTTCCACGGTGCTGACAAAAGCAAGTTAAGGAAGTGTTCATTCTGGCTCAGTTTGAGAGCATAGATCCACCATGGCAGGAGAGCATGGTGGGCGGAGCTTGAAGCAGCTGGTCACACTGTGTCCACAGTCCAGAAGCAGAGAGAAATGAAATCTGGTGCTCAGCTTTCTTTTCTCCTCTTTATCCAATCCAGAATCCTAGTTAATGTGGGTCTTCCCACTTCAGGTAACCTAACTAAACCTTCTCCCCTCAAGGCCCAACCAAGGTTCTACATTCTGTCAAGCTGACAGTCAATATTAAACGCCACACAGGTCCGAGTTTGAGCTCACTTTCTTGTCAGAAGCTTTAAGTGCCTCCTGACGCTCTAGAGCCAAGTATCATCCTCCTGGAGTTACAGAGGCAATGAAGCCTTTAGCAGATAAATAGTACACCCCCCTCTTCAACAACCTCCTGTTCCAACCAGCACGGGACCAGGCCCTTCTCTGTATCCATGGCAATCATAGACTACATGCATGAGGGATGATTTGCTAGATAGCTATGCACTGCTCTGTGATCTGTCTCCATGATTTCCTATAGCAGGTAGCCAATACTAGCTCTGAAGAGACACCAATTCTGATAGATCTCAGAGTTGAACTAACAGAAAATCCAGCAGCGAGAGGCTTCATAGTCTGGATTTCAAAATCTTCCATGGAAGCAAAGATGGCTGATGTGGTTGGATTATGACCCCAAACTCCACACCTTGGAAATGTAATTCTGAAGTCATACATCACTGATTCTTAAGAGGTAGTAGGATCATTGATCACTGCCTGGTCCTGACTAACAGAGTCCCAGTAGTGGCCTTGTTATAAAAGCAAGCTCTCAGGCACACTAGATGGTAGTCTCTGCCACACTGGGAAGATCTTACAGATAACTGAGTGAAACACGCTGTTCATGCTCACCGCTCCAGAGCCTGGAGCCTGGTGGAGTATTCTTTACCACTGTCTTAGATCCCGTGAGAACATCCAAAAGCAGACGCAGACAGCTGCCCTTCCTACCCCTGCTCCCCTGAGGTCAGTAGCATACACAATGTCCAGGAGTTGCACAGAGAATGCCAGCCCCTTGGCACACGATTTACAAAATTCCTTGTATTCAGCCAAAATGGTGTACCCATTCACCTGACTTTCTTCATTTAAATAATTGTTCTGGTTAAAAGAAATACTTGAAACACAATCTGAAGTAAGCCCACCTGAAGCTTCCGTGCTTTGGAAGACTCCACGGAGAGCTGGTGAATGGAAAAGCAGTGGTCTCGTCAGAGCCTCACACTTGTTTAAACTGAACTGAACTCTGAGAAGCATGGAAGGAACTGGCTTTCTCTCAGGTTTTGCGGGTCTGACAGGAGGGAAACTGAGTGAACATGGAAACCCAGTCACCTCTCCCAATATACAATCTTTGCTCTGATGTAAAGTTCATCTAGACAGACCAAGCAAAAAATGGGGGTTCACCATGCCAAAGAGCCCATGTGAACATTGCAGGTTGCTGCTTCATCACACACAGCTACCAGAACAACCTTGATAAAGGTGGATGACCACCATTTACAAGGTGTGACACCAGGCATTCGTATCCAGTTTAGATAGATAAGTAACGATAAAACAAGGGGGGTGGGCGTCACGATTTAGCATGCTCGCTGCTCTTGCATCACACATACAGCAGACCCCAGGACTTACAGTGGCAACTCACAATCACATGTAACTCCAGCTCCAGGGGTCAAATCTACAGGCCGCTGCGCTCACATGCACATACTCACACACAGAAACATAATGGGTGTGGTGGCATACCCCTTTAATCTCAGTACTCAGGAGGCAGAGGTAGGTGGATTTCAAGGCTAGCCTAGTGTATATAGAGCAAGTTCCAGGATGGCCAGGACTACAGAGAAAAAAACCCACTGTTTAAAAACCCCAAACCAAAATAGTAGTAGTAGTAGTAGTGATAATGATAATTTAAAAATCCTAAAATTGTAAAAACAAAGCAGAAGTGAAGCAACAAAGGAAGTGGTGGTGAGACACAATAACTCCCTAGGGTCAAAGAGGATGGATATCAACATACACTCAACTGATGTGGGGCAGGCCCTGAAAGGATCAATAGGCAGAGATGGGAGAGGGCTGAGGCTGATGTGTGGAAACAGACAGATGAGAACAAAAGAGCCTGTGTTTGCTCTGACAAGGAGACAAGTCCAGGGCAGCTGTAAGGTCCGAACCTAAAGCCAACCTCGGCTCCAGCATATGAAGGGACAATTCTTTCTGGAATGTCTGCATACCAGACTGTACACCGTTCTGAAGTGGAGTCTGCCACAGCCCGAGTACACTGTGCTAATTAGAAGCCAGCCTGCATCAACCTATTTTGAAATAAAAAACTGCAGCAGGAACTCTCTCCAGGCCATTCCTGTACTCGATCCAGACATCCTAATGGGGTGATGTTTCAGGGTTGAGTGTAGGAAGCTTTACTGCAGACGTCTGTACACATGCTCACATGTAAATATGTGATTCTCTAAAGTCAGCTTTAACAAGAAGACTAGACTATGTAACCACCGGACCACAAAAAAATGCCAAACACATCAACTCACAGAGCACCTAAGAAACACTCGCTCTACTCTACCAAGTGATTCCTGCCAGGTGGCGCCCAGTGTCCCTGCTGGACAGCATGGCTGGCAGTCACCAGCTCACGGAGCTGTAAAACATCGACTAATGAGAATGTGCAATGTAGTTCTCAAACCACCCCTTTTCAAGTGCATATGGCTAGTGGCTATCCTAATGGCCAGAGAATGTTAAAAAAAAATAAACTCAGGAGTTTATAACTTGTGTGACTTCTTAACCTAAAACTCTACAGTTTCAACTGTACAGTTAAAACACTCTATAGTATGAACTTTGAGGGTCTGAACACACCTCCAGTCACACGGATGTTTTTACTAACGCCTACTGTAGTAGGGTGAAGAGTATCCTAAAGCCATCACACGTCCCCATTCTCTCCTCCCTCCGGCAGGTACCTGCCTCTCTTAAAGGGGTCTCAGGGATCTTTCCTCCCTTGAGCTGTGTTCCCATCACACCAGGCACCCCACTGTAGAAAGAATATTTTATGTCTGTATGGATGTGGTACCTGTCAATAATCCCCTGGCCTATGGCTTAGGTAGGAAATAGGAGGTAGGACTTCTGGGAAGAATTCTGGGATAGAGCCAGGCAGGAGATTCACCTGGGAAGATCTACTATATTCTCCTGCCATTAGGGAAGCCACTAGCCACATGCACTTGAAATGAGCTGGTTTCACTGAGAACTGAACTATATACATCCTCATTAGTTGAGGTAGACATGGTACCTGAGCCATGGGGCAGGAGACCAGCCATGTGGCAGAATGTAGGTTAAAATAATTGGGTTATCTAAGTTATGATCTAGTCAGAGTAGAGCTCAGCTATATGGCCAAGGTATTTGTAAATATAATTTGAGTCTGAGTCTTATTTCTGGGAGCAGGGGCTGAGAGGAAGAACCGGACTTAACTTCTACCCCTACCACTTACCTGTGTGAGTGCGAAGATGAGCTTTAAGGTGGGAACTTTTGAAGTAGGTCTTCCGGCATCCTGGGAAGTTGCAAACATAGTTCCTCCTTCGGGAAAAGTCTACCTGAGGGGCACAGTTCTGGCTGGAGGCAAGGAACACTGGTGCAGGGGCAAGGGGCAACAGCTTGGTATTTCCAATGGCCATGACACTGGATGGACAGGCAGCAGGCTGGGGGAAGGTGTTCTGTGGCAAGACCAGCATCACAGTTCCCTGAGGCACAGGTGGGCCCATGAACACAGGCTGAGACATTGAAGCAGCTTGGGGTAGAATGGGTTTGATAGTCCCTGCAGGCAACTGGGTAGGAGGTTTCAAAAAAGCTGAGAACAAGCCATTCTGTCCAGCCACAGGGACCATCTGGCAAAGGACAGGGGGACTGGAGACAGGGACAGAAATCAGAGGGGTGGTTTTCCTTGACAAGTCACTTTCAGGATTCTTTGGTAAGCAGGTCTGAACAGCAGCGGGCCATCCTGTTTGTTGGCCTTTGTCAGTGGGGAACGAACCACCGGACTTGTGCAAGCAAGGCTGACAGGAAACCAAGTTAGTGACGAGTAAGCCATTTGCCAAGCGTGTGTCCTGCAAGGCTTCAAGGTGGTCCAGCAAACGCTCCTGTCCTTCTCCGCTGTCGGATGCTCGTTGCTCTTGAGTGGGGCCAGTTGGGAAGCACAAAGGAGCAGGACTCTCCCCAGTGTGACGGATTACACTGGTCATCACAGCCCTGCAGGAGGACCCTGAGGCTGGCTCCAGTGGTTCCCTCTTGCTCAGTGTTCTGGGGCCCCCAGTAGGGGATGGGGGGAGGGCAGTGACCATGCATCCTTTGGAGTTAACTACTTGGGAAGGAACAGGGGTCCCTGTTGACGGCTCCGTGAGCTCTGGGCTCTGAGGAGGAGTTATACACTTTTTAAAAGAAAAAGGGAAAGAAAGAACAGCACCACATCAAAGGTTGTTTTGGTCAAAAGAGCAGCAAGGAAATTATCTGACGGCACTGCTCCCGCTGCCTGTGAGGGGACTGCGCTGACTGACCCAAGGGATCGCTGGGGATTCTGCTGTTCCCACTTCTCCCAATACGGACTGTCCCTACTCAACCATGCATATGTCTTGTTGGAAGGAAGGGTGGTGTCAACCCTCGGTCATGTGTAGCTACTGAAATAAGCAATTTAACTACAAGGACTGCAGAAAGAAAACAGATTCTTACTTTAAAATAAAAGTGCTCATGACGTTTCAGTCCTTAAATCAAGAAAGCACTGGTTCTCCTGAGCCAAACCTCTCTGTGCTGGCTCCCAGCAGTTTCTTGGCCACCTCACAAAAGCCCAAGCCTGAAAACCTGAGGGGCTACTATGAGCCAGCCTGGACTTCCTCCAGTGGTCACTGCCACCAACTCCTCCAGTTCCTCCTCCCATATGCTTCTCCAGCAAGTCCCTAGCCTGGGCAGTCAGCTCTCAGCTGCACTACTGCTAGCATTCGATCTGACTTCTCCAACCTGGAAGCACTTTCACTGGTGCTGTAAGTTAAAACCTAAAAATAAAATACTGGTTTACCAACTTCAAGTTACACTAGTTGGCTGTCACAGGAAGGCAGAGGTGACATGTCTCCACTAAGCTAAAGACTGTCTGATGTCAGAGCACATGTGTTCTCGTTTCCCACAAATCCTCATCCTAGTCTGGGACCACTCAAGACCACACCTTAAGACTCCTAGAAAGCAAGCATAATACACCTTTCTGCAACCACCTACAGGCTTTGTCCCTGAGCACCTGTCAGCAAGTTATGACCTACCACTGAACAGAAAGCACATTTAAGAGAGGAATTTTCACACTTTGGCATCCACATAAAAGGAGTACAGGCAGCCTCTTGGCCAGCATCATTTGTTAATCTCCTTCCAAGTTCTCCAGCACATTTTACCTACGCTATTCCAGGCAGTTCACAAAAATGCTTCTCTTCCCCACCTCCTCTTACCAGAGTTGAAAAAGAATGGAAGTCCTTTGGTAGATCAGGTGTAGCCGTGTCCATAAGCACAGCAGTGGTGACATCACCAGAGTCAGAGACAGGCGTGAGGGGTCTCATCTGAGACCTTTGACCCCAAGAGCTCATGCAGACAAGAGCTTCCACAGCTTCGATGTCCGTCTGCTCCAGGACGCTGCACGTGGACCTTTCGCTGTCATGCCGCTTCCTCTCCAGGATCGACTCACAAATGTCCACGATGTCAGCCTAAAGGCAGCACAACACAGTGGCCTCTTAGTTCAGGAGAATAAAGGGACGGTAACCCTGACAGGCGTGTGGGTCTACCATAGACATGTGCCGCACCCTTAACAAAGCAATGGTCTCTGTCTTGGAATAAAAAAAACCCAAACGGGACTCTCAACACAACTTTGTTTTCAAGCTCTGAAGACTGGGGTTGGTTGAGAAACAGTTTCCACAAAAAAAACAAAGAAACAAACAAACAAAAAAACCCCCTGATTCTTAAAAAGGTTTCAAGGCGGGGCGATTGCTCAATAGTTTAATGCCTGACTACCTCATGTGTGCCCCTGAATTCATTCCCCACAGCTATAAAATAAACAGGTTACTGACTTCTTCTCTTGGCTAAAGGATGAAGATTAACGCTAGAGGTACACACCAGAATGGCTAGTAGGAAGGTGTTGTAGGAAAGGGAAACAGACCAAGCAGCAGATGAAACCAAGCAGCCAGTTAGCTGGTGGGTAAGGTCATCTAGCTCAAAAGGACCAGAGTGGTGTCCCTAAGAAAGGAAGCACTACCCCAAGCTTAATTTCCCAGTGGCTGGACCTAGGTTCCACAGCAGCACAGTCCTCCGTGACTGCCTGCTTCCTCAGCAGACTCAGAAACATTAAATCACTTGTTATGAGAACTAGGGAGGAGGTCAGGTGAGAGGAGCAGCATGAGAAAGCTCAACCATAATCCAGGAAAGGTGTCTCCTCCTGTATACCATGTCACCTTTACACGCAGGAGTGGGGAGGAAGGGACTGGAACCCATCCTGTCCAAAAGAGAAACTTAAGCCTATGGACACATATTTCCATACATATTTTCTGAGCTTCAAAACTTCCTGTCTGTCCAGATTCCCCTTCAGTGAACAGGCAAAGATATGACCATAGGGGCCAGACAACCTCCTGGAAGGGTATTTTGATTTTGAGCCTTCAAGTGGAATCAATGTCCAGCCCCATACTAGGAAAGGATGCGAACGTAGGTTCCCTTGAGTCCATGTAATACTGTGTTCTCACCAGGAACCTGCTCTGTACCACTTCTCTGCCCCCCTACATTTCTGTCAGGTCCCGTTGCTCCGCATCCTACACCTTCTGACAGAGGTCCCTGCCATGACTTCACTCAGTCCCTGGGCCCAAGCCTGCAAAGTCCCATTTTACCACACCCCTTCTCACTTAGACTCCACCCTTCGCCCAGCTCTACCCTTACCAGCCCATTAAGCTTGGCTGACACACCTCTTCGAACCACACTCTTGCACACTCGCCTATCAAGACACACTATTGCCTTGCTCCTCATTCCTTCCTAACCCCATCCAGGCACTCTGGCCACACCCTCCAGAGACACCTTTACTTTGGCTCCACCCACAGCCCCTCCCACTACAGGCCTACCAGAAGCTCTCACCACACTCCCTCCCTTCCGCTTAGCCTTTGCCCCGCCCCTAGATAAACTCTCACTAAGCACTCTTACATCGGCCCCGCCCCACAGTCCTACCAGAGGTTCTCACCAAGCTCTCTAGCTTCGGTTCCGCCCTCTTACACTACTACCAGGTGCTTTCACCATGTCCTTCGCCTTGGTCCCATCTAGTTCCCCAATATCTCCTCCAAGCACGCTTGCCCACGCCCTAGCTTTGGCCCCGCCCCCACACTACTAGCCGCTCTCGCCACGCCCCCATGCTGCGCCCCTGCTTTGACTCCGCCCCCAAGTTCCCGCCAGCCGCGCCCACATACAACAGCAGTCCTCCTCTGGATTCGGGTGACGTCATGGCTGGAAATAGCCGCGCCGGGCGGGGCCGCAGCGGACAAGAGACAAAGCTGAAGGCAGGCTGCCGCGCTAACACACCCCCCTCCCCACCCTGACCCGGCCGAGCCTCCCGGTCCCTGCCCCGACCAGAGCAAATCCGCAGCTCCCACCGCAGCGAGAAGTCACCATCCCTCCCGCGTCCCCCGTCTCGTCCCGCGCTCAGCCCCGTCACTTACCGCGCGCCCGTCGCCCGGGCCGGTGGAGCCCGGCGAGTGCATGGTGCCGAACGGCCTGCAGGCAGCAATGCTGCGAGGCAGGAGCTCTGCGTGCGGCGGAGGCTGCACGTGTGCGGCGGGCAGCCGTGTCCCGAGCGTCTGTTCCCGGCGCGCACCTCCGCCCTCCTTGCCGCGCGGCTCTGCCTCCGCGCGGCCCGGGAGGCGCGGGAGGGGCGGGGCGCCGCGGAGGGAGCGGCCCTGGGCGGGGCGCGCGGGCAAACCAAAATACACCGCTCCCTGCTGGGGGCATGGCCTCTGCCGCCAGCCAATCGGCGCCAGGCCGGCAAGAAGCGGGCCAATGGGCGCCGCGGGGGGGCGCGTGATCGGAGCCTGGCTGCGGCGTGATCCGGCGGGGCGGGCGGCGGCACGTGTTTTGGTCCGGGCTAGAGGCGGGGCGTGAGGCCTGGAAAGTAGGGGAAAGGTCCCGGCGGCGGCGCGGCGGCAGTCGACCGCAGTAAGGTCCTCTTCTGCGCAGGGGCTGCTCGCAGAGGTCGCGCGCTGGCCCCACGCCGTGGACGGATCTGGTAGGCGGGACCCACAGGGACGGCCTCACCCTGTCTCTAATTTCTTTTAAGCTGTCGCTGGCTCTTAGGACCGCATCTCTGCCCAGGAAGAGGCTTGAAAGCTGCTTGGGTTTAGGGACGACATCCGCTTTTTCCTGCATGGCGCCAGATCAAATGCTCTTCCTATTCTAATCTGCCGTCTGCTACAAAAGAACTACAGCCGTGTAGTCAGCCACCCGACATGTACCTCATGAAGCCTGCGCGTCCTCCCCAGTGGCCATACAAAGGACACCCACTTGGGGTGTCCTCAGGCCTACGTGAGACCTGACCCAAATCCTGAGTATCCGTTTTTTCCCCTTGGGCCTTTAGGTGCGGTTATTCATGTACACTCATCACAAGTCTTGGAGAGCAGAGGTCATGCATGCAGTATGTCGTGCCCCCATCCAACCTACAGTGCAGCAATAGGGCACCCCTCTACTAACCCCCTGATGCCTCACTGCAGAGCCTTGAAACTAGTGGAGGTCTGGGAGAATAATAGTTGATATGAGCAGACAGGAACTGGACATTATGCTACCTATTTTTATCAGACAGGTGAGCAGGCGGAGAGGCAGGCAGGCAGAGAGCCCTGCCCTTAAGCTGGTAAGGCCTAAGGGTTATAGTTGCAACCCTGATTCCTCACAGTTTCACACTGGCTTGACAATGGAATTAAGTGAACCAAAGAAAGGGAGTTTGTTGAAAGTAACAGTAGGAGTGTTTAAAGGTGAATTCACATGTCTAACTACTGGGGCATTTAACACACATGGAGTTAGTCTTCTACTCGGGCCTGTTTAAATTGCTTTTGCCTCATTCCCACACTGAATTTCTGACTCCCTGTGTTCACCCTTACCTATAATGCCTCTATAATGCCCATCCAACGTCCCCACTGTCTCCTGTTCTCTCCCACACATGGTTTTATGGAGTATGTGTTGGAGAATAATTTCCAGAGTAATATGTTAATAGTATTTGGAGAGGGAGCCTTTGGAGGGTGATTGGGATAAAGGAAGGGTTATGGGGTCTTAAAATTAGAGAGACCAGCTAGCTTGCTCACTCTGCCTGGCCACATGACACTCTATTGTGTCATAATCCAGCAGGAAGACCCCCCCCTCACACACACACACACACACACACACACGTCAGAGGGTGAGCAGAATTAGTCTCCCTGGATTGCAGAGCTCTGAGCAGAATGGACTTTTTACATAGGAAGTGGAGGTGTGTGGCTCAGTTGGTAAAAAGCTTTCGTCAAGAAGACCCGAGGTCCACCCTTAGAACCGACATAAAAAGCTAGGCATGGTGGTACGCACCTGTAATCCCAGCACTGGGGAAGTCCAGACAGGCAGAAAACACTGGGCTTCACTGTTCAGTCAGCCTGGTCAAGTCAAGGTCCCTACACCCAATCCCAATGAGACACTCTGTCTTAAACAAATCCAACAAAACCAGGGTAGGTGGCTCCTAAGAAATGACACCAGAGCTGGGCGGTGGTGGCTCATGCCTTTAATCCCAGCACTTAGGAGGCAGAGGCAGGCGAATTTCTGAGTTCGAGGCCAGCATGGTCTACAGAGTGAGTTCCAGGACAGCCTGGTCTACAGAGTGAGTTCCAGGACAGCCAGGGCTACACAGAGAAACCATGTCTTGAACCCTCCCCCCCTCAAAAAAAAAAATGACATTGGAGGTTAACATCCAGTCTCCACAAGGACACACACACACACTGTATATAAACTTCCTGGTCTCGGAAGTGTTGTTATAACACAAAACTAAGACAAGCAGCCAGGGCTCCTCTGGGTCACCTGTCCCATCAACTGCTGTCTCCAGGGCTCAGCATTTGCTGTGACATTACTGGCACGTCTCCCTTGGACAGCCTCTCCCAGCATACCTGTGGACTCAGACTGACCTCACGCCCTCACTGCTGTCTCTGCCTTACCTCCTCATGCACTCTGCATGCTCTGCAGTGTTTCTGTGTCTTTGCGTACTGTCTGTCTCTTCTGGGATGGGGAGCATGGCTGATCTATCCACATCAGCTCACAATAACTGTTGACTGAATGCATCACACCAGCCCTATCAACCCTGCTGGCTTCTGTCTGGAGCACCTCTCAGGTACCTCTCTCTCTCATCCAGCATTCTTGGGAGTGAACTTGTATTTACCCTAATTTGATGTCCTCACTCCAGCAGGGTGCCCCTGGACATTCTGCCTCTTGATCTAGTAACATGGTTCACCTTCAGCTCCTCCCTTTCCTGTGTTTGTTCTTTCACCAATGACATCACCGTTTCTTCTAAAATACTGCTCCAACTGTCCCCATCACTCACTCCTCCCCTTGCTCAGGCTGCTATACAGACAGACCTGAATGATTGTTACCTTTTCCCAGCAAAACTTCCTACCTCCAGGCTGGCATCTGCCTCTCATCGCCGGAAGGATTTTCCAAAAGTGGACAATATACAGTCCCATACTCAAAACCTCTGGACATTCAAACTTACCCAGGACTCTTCTGGCCCTGACTCCAGTGCACAGGAACCCCCATCTTTCCCCACTGCTTCCCAATTGCTCCCACCCCTGTTTCCATCCAGACCCCTAGGTCCTACCCTTGCTTTCCAGATGCTACTTCTGCCTGGAGAGAAGCAGTAGCCTGCTGGCTCTGAGTCTGCAGTATGGCCCCTGGCAACTGCTCAGTACAAAGCCATGTGCTTGGGCTTTGGACCTAAGACACCTCTTTGGCAGTGTGAGGTTACCCAAGTCGTGTTGTCTGCCTGCTTCATTCTTACAGGGTAGAAGGCAATGGCTCTCCTGAGACCTGGAAATTCTCTCACTCTGCACTGTGTTTCCTGGACAGCAGGGATGCTTGGGAGCATGGTTCTTAAGTCACAAGGCTCCAAGTCTACCCATATCCAGTCCGTCTTCCAGACAGCCAAGCCGGCTTCTGTTGCTGCCAAGCTCCTGACCTTACTCATATTCAAGAGGATATTGATCTTTTTATAAGCTAAACAACTTCATAAGACCCCCATGATCCAATGCTCAGAGACAGTGTAGTCCAGCAGGTAGGACTGGACATAGCTATAGAGAAGAGCTTTAGAGAGAGCAGTGTGCCTTAGGCCAGAAAGCCCAACCCCTGTATGTGCTTGCAGTCTATATGTGTGCATGTTGTCCTGCAGAGAGGATTGCATTCTATGAACCTTCTGAGCCTGCTGACCTCACATTATGTCTTGGAGGTTATTGCACATTGGTCCATAAAAATCAACCCTGTTCCTGGTAATGGTTAAATAACAGGCCATTATGGATGTGTTATGAATTGTTTAACACTTATGGTTGAATAATCAGGACATCTAGATCGCTTGCCACTTCCCAGTATATCCTGCTGGTCGACTGTTTGCCCACATATAAAGAGAGCTACAGGATCGGTTATCAGCATAATTGCTAGTATTAACAGCTTTGTGGGGCTCTGTCTTCCCTCTTCGCTTTCTCTCCCCTCTCAACTGTCCCTCTCTGTGGATTTTACTGGAGCATAGCATGGTTACAAGAAAGCACAAATGATAGGCACAGCTCAGTGAGTCTTGACTGTACCACCAACAGCCAGAAAAAGAAACACTTATTCCTAGAAGCCAGAAGCCCCTGAGTTTCCTCAGATCACCATTTCATCCTCCCTCACCCCCCATGACCAGCATAATTCTTATTATGGCCTCTATGAGCATTGATTACTTGTTTGTGTGTGTGTGTGTGTGTGTGTGTGTGTGTGTGTGTGTGTTTGAAACCTTTACAAAGAGAATTTACAGCATGTGAAATTCAGGGTCTGGCTTTCTTTGCTTGATATGCTGTTACATAGAGTTGGGTTTTATATGTGTATGTATGTGTAGTTGTTTGTAGTTGTTTGTGGATGTGCATGCATTAGTGTGCATGCATTGGAGACTGGATGTCAAGCTGGAGTGTTGTACCTCAGGAGCCATCTGCCTTGTCTTTTTTTTTTTTTAGGTATTTTCCTCATTTACATTTCCAGTGCTATCCCAAAAGTCCCCCATACCCTCCCACCCACCCACTCCCACTTTTTGGCCCTGGCGTTCCCCTGTACTGGGGCATATAAAGTTTGCAAGTCCAATGAGCCTCTCTTTCCAATGATGGCCGACTAGGTCATCTTTCAATACATATGCAGCTAGAGTCAAGAGCTCCGGGGTACTGGTTAGTTCATAATGTTGTTCCACCTATAGGGTTGCAGATCCCTTTAGCTCCTTGGGTACTTTCTCTAGCTCCTCCATTGGGGGCCCTGTGATCCATCCAATAGCTGACTGTGAGCATCCACTTCTGTGTTTGCTAGGCCCCTGCCTTGTCTTTTGAGACAAGTTCTCTCACTGGGACCTGGGGCTGGACAATTAGACTAGATTGGCTGGCCACAAGTCCCTAGGAACTGCCTTTTCCTTAGTGCTGGGACTACAAGTGTGTGCCAGTTTTTTATTGGGCAGCAAAACTGTTTTGACTGAGCTATCTTCCCAGGCCCGGTGTTTATTTTCTTCTAGAAATCCTTATTGCTGTAGTGCAGACCTTAGGATTGTTTCCAGTCTGATGTTATTAGGAATAAAACTGCTATAATAGTCCTGACACATGTGCATGCAGTTTTCTTTTCTCCTCTTTTCTTTTCTCCTCTTTTCTTTTCTTTTCTCTTCTCTTCTTTTCTTTTCTTCTCCTCTCTTCTTTTCTTTTTGAGACAGGGCTTTGCTATATAATCTGAGCTGGTTTTAAATTCATGGCAATCTCCCTGCCCTAGCCTCAAACTTAACCAAGCTTCTTTGACTCTTTGGAGACAGACTGTATTGAGATTACAAGTGTGCACAACCATAAATTACTTTATGGTTACCTATACCCAGCTATTTAATGGGTTTCTACCCACACACTTACTAAGTTAACAGGAAAAAAACAGAATCCAGAAAGCCCACGGAATTTCTTTGATGTCCACCCCCAACTTTCCCCCCATATTTTTGAAAAGCCACCTTGATTTTCAGTGACTGTTGAGGGAGGTTTGAGCTGATAGAGAAGAAACTTGAGCACATGTATATGCTGTAGGGAAGGAGTCTGGGAAGCAAAGGAAATGATGTAGCCGTGACCAGCCCTTGGTGGGATGGGAGCAGCTGGTAATAGGGAGCTGGTCCTGGGCAGGAGGAAGGGCTGTTTCATGGGGGGGACTGTGGGACTACGGATGCTGTAAGGAAAGGAGGCAGCTGGAGCCACAGGCCGGTGGGACAGAGAGACTAGGGTGTTCCTCAGGGCTCCACCATCCGAATTATCTATGAAGAACAGCCATCTGCTGCGGGCAGGTGTCCTGATAAGATCCACATTTGATTAGATGAGAAAGGGTGGAAACCAACCACAGACAGGGAAAGGTAGCGAGACTGGCTGTCCCTCCACTGAGAACCCAGTGTGAGGATATTCAGACAACCAAGCTGGACACAATGGGTTTGACATAACAAACTCGGTTCTTCTGGATCCTGGTGTTACCAGTGCTGGGTCGTCTTAACAGGTCTCCTCTTTGAGTGAGTTCTGATCTGAGAACTGGAGTTTGATTAACCTTGGGTTTCTTTCTTTGTTGTTTGTTTGGCTTGGCTTTTTTCAGAAGTCTCACTGTGTAGTCCTGGCTGTCCTGGAACTCACTATGTAGACTAGGTTGACCTTGAACTCCTCACACAGATCTTCTGGTCTCTGCCACCCAAGTTCTGGGATTAAAGGGATGTGTGACTGCATCCGGCCTTTGCCTTGGTTTCTAATTAACTTTGAACTATGGTCAAGTTGTTAGTGTTCATGATTTTGGCGTGAACAGGCAAAAACAAGAACAGAGTCCCATACTATGGGACTTTCAGTTTTTAATTTTTTTTCAAATTATGCTTGGTTTGAACAGGTCCCTCAAAGTTCACGTGTTGGAAGCTTGATCTTTGGAGGTATTAAAAGGTGGGACTGAGCCGGGCGTGGTGGCGCACGCCTTTAATCTCAGTACTCGGGAGGCAGAGGCAGGCGGATTTCTGAGTTCGAGGCCAGCCTGGTCTACAAAGTGAGTTCCA
Source organism: Mus caroli (assembly GCF_978045245.1). NCBI lineage: Eukaryota > Metazoa > Chordata > Mammalia > Rodentia > Muridae > Mus > Mus caroli. Next base: position 22,464,990 of record NW_028227269.1, on the reverse strand, counting down.
GGACAGCCAGGGCTATACAGAGAAACCCTGTCTCGGAAAAAAAAAAAAAAAAAAAAAAAAAAAAGGTGGGACCGTTACAAGTGGTTCAGTAACGAGAGCGCTACCCCTTCAGGAATGGGTTAAGGCTGTGAGTTTTTGTACAATGGTAGACTTGATCCCATCTTGCTCCCTTTGCTGCTCTCTCTTTGCCCTTCTGTCATGGGTGACAGGGCAAGGCCATTCTCAGATACTGACCCCTCTACATTAGACCACGCAGATTCTAAGATCCCAAGCCAGCAAATACTGTAGGCTCATTATAAACTACCTCACCTGTGGTATTGTGGCACAGTGGCAAAAAATGCGCTAAAACATAAAATGTGTTAGGAATTATCACTTATTCTGAGAGTAGATCTTTCCATTTTTCCCTACTAAAATGCCTTATCTTCTGGGGCAAGATGGAAGTCACAGATGGTATGTGACATCCAGACCTGGGAAGGGAAAGATTAGCCACCCTGACAGCTCCCAAGTCTGTTCTGAAATCTTGTGGTCAGACAAAAGGAACCTGGGATTCTTTGGCTTAGGTGCTCAGAGACCCGTTCCGTTATGATCCAGGGGTTTACCAGGACTCGTCTCTAGTCAACCATAAACTTGGAGGAACTGGGGCTGGCAGCTGAGAGGTCACCTGTGAGTCACCCAGTGACTCCTCTCCAGATCTTAGTCCAGCCAGCCCAGGCTGCTACGGCTCATGACTATTCCTTTGGCCAGAATCCAGCCATGAAACCAACATGGGACAAAGTTATTGGCATTGTTCTCCCTGCCCTTGCCTGCTCAGCTGAGGAGAGCTAGAGAGGGGAGGGGCTGTTGGGACAGGCCTGAGCCTACACAATCTTCCTGCTAGACTGTTTCTTTTTGGGTGGAGCTCACCAGACCAGAAGCAGCAGAAAGACTAGAACACAGAGAGAACAGATTACACGGCTGGCTTTCTGGTTGGCTGAACACCTTGTCAGTGGTGACTGCTTGGGGTGAGTGTTTCCTGCTAACAGCCCCAGGCTCCTGGCTCCTCCCCCTGGAGGCCCTGGCGATGGATGATAGAGGTTCATAGAGGTAGTTAAGACATTTACTATCCAGGTCAGCCCACTTATTTCACTTATTTGCAAATGGGGAACTTGAGGTCTCCAGGATGCCTTGTTTGATGTATCTGATGGTACAAAGGAGGTTCAGGCCACAGAAATGCATCAAACAGCAGAAGTAGGCCACTGTTGTGCGAATGCTGGTGTGATGTCCCCCCATCCCCTAGGCCCACCATCCCCACCCCCCTAATTCCCGTTTCGGCTGCATACTACACTTGAAGAAAATGAGGTACAGAGGAATAAAACACCACCACTGGGCTGGAGAGATGGCACAGAGGTTAAGAGCACTGAATGCTCTTCCAGAGGTCCTGAGTTAAATTCCCAGCAACCACATGGTGCCTCACAACCATCTGTCATGGGATTTAGTGTCCTCATCTGGTGTCTCTGAAGACAGTTACAGAGTACCCATAAATACAATAAACAAATCTTAAAAAAAACCAAAAACCAAAAAACAAAAATGAAAAACCACCATCACCACCACCATCAAAGGCTGGTGAGTGATGGTCCTGGGAACCACTTCCCTGCCCAATCAGAGCTTTCTTCCCCATCCTTTCCAGCTGCTGACTTCTGCCCTGCAGCTCCTGCTAGCCAGAGGACTCACTCCCAGGGACCTACTGTGCAGTTCAGGCTGTAGGTGACTACATCCTGACTATAACCTCTGCCTACTTGCTTCTTTCTGTGTGTCTCCAGGCTGGGTGCCTTCCCTGTGAGATTTGTCTTTGGTTTAGTCCGGGGTTGGGAAGAGAGACAGAGAGAGAGAGCTGGAGAACTGGGGGGGGGGAGAGTGGGGGTGAGGAGAGAGAGAGAGAGAGAGAGAGAGAGAGAGAGAGAGAGAGAGAGAGAGAAGCAGGTTGAATCTGTTTGACAGGTACTTGGACAGAGTCCACACGACCTCAACTTTCATACTTTGTCACCAAAAACCAAAGATAGAGCCAGTATCATACTCTCCTGGAGCTTCTCTGAGGGACCATGTATATGGTGGGCAGGAGAGACCAACCCACAAACAAGACACGGCATCCACCAAGGGCAGCAGAGGGGACCTGATTAGTCGTCCCCAGAGAGGCTGCTCAGAGGTTTCTCTATGGTGCTCATTTGATCTGGGTGTCAAGGGACAGGTAGGGCCACCCAGGGAATGGAGGTGAATTTTTGATACTATTAACGTGCCTCCCTGTCAGTGGCATTTCCATCTCTTAGCAAGAGACTTCCTCACACAGTGTGAGCTCAATGTATTCAATGATTCAATGTGAGCCAGGAAGAGACCTATGACCCTGTGCAGAGAAGACATGGTAGAATGCAAGTTGTAGGTCCACTCTGAACCTTAGTAGGTCTGGAATAGAGCCTGAGACCCTGCATCTCACCATTTCCAAAGCTGTTGAGGCCCTGGGCCAGGAGTCATCATGGAGACTGCTGATTTTGCAGAGAGAGGAAGGGAGATCTAGCAGCTGGAAGTGGCTGGTCCCTGTTGCCTAGTAACTGCAAGTCCAACAGCTAGATACCTCTCCACCCATACCACCCTGCCACCTCTTAGACATAATTCTCCAAGGCTGTTGTCCACCCAACAGATAAAAGACTTGAAAAGCTGTGTAGCCTTGGCAGCTGCATAAGCCACCTCCTGACCCAGAAGGGCCACCATCCAAGTGTTTCGTGGCTGCCTGGCCTGTCTGCCCAGGCAACAGGCTGCAATTAGGTGTGCTGCCAAACAGGCTTCCCTAATGACCCAGTGCAGTGCTGGCACCGGCCCAGACAGGGCAGCAGGGCGGGCGGGGAAGGGAGCTCCAGGCATTCACTGGCAGCACAGAAGCATCGCGCAGGCTGCCTTTGTGTGTGTCCCTGAGGAGACCTGAGTGGAAATCTGTTAGGATGCCTGACTCTATTCCCACATCCTGGAAAGTGCTAGGTCTCTGCTTAAGCACTGTGGTCCCTGGGTACCACACAGCTTTCAGAAGTGATGGCTAAAAGCTGGCCATCCTCCTGGTTCAGCATTAAATGATTTTTAATCGCTTACAGTCCATTCTCAGTCCAAGGCAGAGTACCCCCGATTCAGAGCTCACTGCAGGCAGGCAGGCACCACTTCACTGGAACCAGGTGACTCCTTGTCAACCACAGTGATCCAAGGCAGAGTACCCCCGATTCAGAGCTCACTGCAGGCAGGCAGGCACCACTTCACTGGAACCAGGTGACTCCTTGTCAACCACAGTGATCCAAGGCAGAGTACCCCCGATTCAGAGCTCACTGCAGGCAGGCAGGCACCACTTCACTGGAACCAGGTGACTCCTTGTCAACCACAGTGACGATTGCATCCCGTGACTAGAAGCCTCTCCCCCTTTCCCATGAGGGTCCTTACCCCCAGCATGGGTTGTAGCTCATTCTTCCCCCCTCCACTATGAGGAGGTTAGTTTATTTTGATGACCATGTCCCACCTGTCTTTCTCCATCCCATACTAGGATTGTTACCTCCAAATGTATGAAGAGACTTATGTGACACTCACATACATGTATGTGACACTCACTACATGCTGCTTCCCTTGGTACCTAATAGTTAAGCTGTCTGTTTCTTTATGTCCAGCTAGTTCCCATCGGAAGCCCAGATGTTTAGCCAGCCACTGGAAGCAGGAGCAAGACAGAGATGGCTCAGTTCTCCCATGACCTTGCTTGACTTCCCTATGGCTGTTTCTTCACCTGTCAAATAGAGATGAATCTACTTGCTGGAATGTCATAAGATTAAATGAAATCAAGCTTAGATAAAGATGTGTCCAAGTTGTCTGCCATGTAATGACTAGTAGTTGGGAAGCAACATCATCCCTGGGACAAGGAGGGACACTGCTGAGATCTTGACATGTGGGATGGCACACAGAGTCATCAGCCTGCTCTGTCCCCGGGTGCTGTACTGTGGACTCAGTCAACCTCAGGTGGAAAATATAAACAAAAAAGGAGGTTGGGATTAGGGAGATGGCTCAACTGTTAAGAGCACTGGCTGCTCACCCACAGGGTAGCTCACAACCGTCTGTAACTCTAGTTCCAAGGAGTATGACACTGTCTTCTGGCCTCCGTGGGCACTACATATATGTGGTGCACAGACATACATGTAGTCAAAACACCCATATGTGTATATATATTTTAAAATGGAGGTGATAAAGACCTTGTACAGGTCTTTTCTTGACATTATTTCCTAAGCAGTACAGTATAGCGATTAATGACAGAGCCCCTTCATTGCATTAGGGATAGTACATCATCTGGACGGTGTATTTATTTTTTTAAAGAGTTTACTTGTGTTTATGGTTCTAGAGGTCTATAGACCGTACGAGCAGTTACAGACCATAACAGCAGTACAGCATGATGACTGGCGCAGGAAACCAGAGCGGAGACCTCATATCTTAATTGAACCATTAAGCAGAGAGATTGAACTGGGAATGGCACAAGGCTTGCTTCTTTCTTTCTTTCTTTCTTTCTTTCTTTCTTTCTTTCTTTCTTTCTTTCTTTTTTCTTTCTTTTTTCTTTCTAAGTACACCATTACTGTCTTCAGACACACCCAAAGAGGGTGTCAAATCACATTACATATGGTTGTGAGCCACCATGTGGTTGCTGGGATTTGAACTCAAGACCTCTGGAAGAGCAGTCAGTGCTCGCTGAGCCATCTCTCCAGCCCTGGACAGTGTATTTTAAGTTGACGGTTGGTGCACAGCTTATGTGCACGTTACTGTAAGGGCTGGGGATGTAACTCAGTGTTTGAAAGGTTGCTATTACAAGACCATAGGTTTGATACCTAGCAGGAGGGTGGGGAGCAAATATGTCATTTTACATCAGGGATATGATGTAAAACTTTGGTTTTGATTTCCTCAGAGTATCAGAACCAGTCCTCCACAATGAGTTAACTTAGCCCCTTGTAGGCAAGAGATTCAGTGACGGTTGTGAAGGGGAGATTAGGGACGTGCACATAGATAGGGAAGTGGGAGAGAAGGCCAGTGTGACACTTAGTGATGACCTTGTCAGGGAGAGGACCTTCTGTCCTCTTTCTTGGGAGTATATTTCAGACCCATGGACAGGGAGGCAGAAACCTAGCAGATGCCATTTTTCTCAGTGATGGGGGCTACACTCAGTGACATCCTGTACCAACATGGCAAAGTGATGTGCAGAATCTTACTCTGCAAGAACTATCACACAACGTCGAGAGGAGGGACGATACAAAAAGCTTCATCCGGGCTCTCCCAAAGGGCTATATAGCTATGAAACCCTAAAAGGACTGAAGAGGTCTCTCAAATGGGAGGTGGCCTGCTAAAAGACACAGTAGGGTCCTGCACTGGCTCTGGAAATGGGAGGAGCAAAAGTGGAGAATTGGTGACATCTGTGCTGGCTCGACTGCACTGTGATGAATGTGCGTGGTTTCATAAGATGTCAACTTTGGGGCAGGGCTGTGTGGGAGAACGAGGGACTGCACTGTGCTTGCAGCCTTGCAGTGAATCTACAATGGCTGCTAAATTAAAAGGCTCTGTTGTTGCTTTTGTTTGTTTTTAAAATGATTTGTAGTGCTCTGGGAATGTAGTTTAGTGCAGAGTGGTCAAGGCCCTGTACTAATGATATTTACAACAATAATGCATTGTAAGAGATGAACCAGAACAAATTCTCCAGGTAGCAGTGTGTGTGTATGTGTGGGTGAGTACACACCCATATGTAATTTGTGCATGTGTGAATGTGAAATGTAAGAACAGAGCCTTCATGATAGGTTGGTTTCAAGGAATAGGCATGAGAGAACTCATGGGTGTGGCAGGATCTGGGTGCTTAAAGGGACACTGTAAGTCTCACAGGCAACCAGGGCCTTGCACGGGAAAGACTCAGGAAGACTGTATTGGGAAGTGTCTTAGGGTTTCCATTGCTGTGAAGAGACACCATGACCAAGGCAACTCTTATTAGAACAATATTTAATTAGGGCTGGCTTACAGGTTTTGAGGTTCAGTCTATTATCATCATGGCGCAAAGCATGGCAGTATCCAGCCAGGCATGGCACAGGAGGCGGTGAGAGGTCTTCTACATCTTCATCTGAAGGCCACTAGGAGAAGACTGACTTCCAGGAAGCTAGCATGAGGGTGATATTCTTCTTCCAACAAAGCCACACCTATTCCAATAAGGCCACACCTCCTAATAGTGCCACTCCCTGGGTCAAGCATATTCAAACCACAGGAAGCATGGATTCCCAGTTAAGGAAACTGCCTGCCTGCTTTACTTTCAGAGCCATAAGGCACATTGCAGGCATACCTTCATATCCGAAGGTTCTAGATGCTATGTAGATTCAGCCAACCACAGATAAAAACATTTAGTAACATAAAAAGGTATGATGAATACGCACAGAGATTTTTTCTCTTGTCATTTATTCCCTAAACAATATGTTAGCAATTATTCACATAGAATTCGTCCTGGTTAGGGTTGCTACTGCTATGATGAAACACCATGACCAACAGCAAGTCGGGGAGGAAAGGGTTTTTTGGCTTACACTTCACATCACAGTCCATCACTGAATGGAGTCAGGACAGAAACCCAAACAAGGCAGGAACCTGGAGACAGGAACTGATGCAGAGGCTATGGAGGGGTGCTGCTTACTCCTCATGGCTTGCTCAGTCTGCTTTCTTATGGAATCCAGGACCACCAGCACCACCCACCATCAATCACTAATTAAGAAAATGCCCTGCAGCCAGAGGCATTTTCTCAATTGAGGTTTCCTCCTTTCAGATGACTCTAGCTTTTGTCAAGTTGACATAAAACTGGCCAGCACAGAATTCATGATCCATTAGGAATATAAACCATCTAGAGACTATCTGAAGCACATGGAAGTCTGTGTATGGTTCTATGCCAACATTATGCCATTCTGATGTGAGAAACGTGAGCATCCATGGGCTTTGGTTTACTGAGAGTTCTGGAGCCACTGCCCCATGGATAACAAAGAGACAACAACCTCCCAGCAGGCTTGGGAAGGCTCTCAACATCTGCAAAGCTGGCTCTCAGATCTGCCACTAGCTGTGCCTCAGAAGTCCTGAGGCTGTCACTCAGCCAGTGTACTCTCCAGTCTGGTACTTAGACCGGCTCAGCAAATAAGGGGAGCACACTGCACTTGAGCTTTCTGAGTTGACAGCCCAAAGGCTGGCCAAGGGCCCAGGAGAGGGAGTCTCCTCCATTCCTCTTCTTCGGGATGAACCCTGTCTTAGCTTGACAGCAGCAACAAAGACCCTTGGTGTGCTCCAGCATTGGGAGGAAGCATGGAAGTCACTCAGGAGTTAACCATGGTCAGAGTGGAGGCCTCAGCAGGAAATACCTTCACCCGCTGCACTTGATCCCCCATATTAGGAGGGAGCACTAGGATCAGGCTGGCTCTGATCCCAATGAGAACCTCTGATCCCAGCTGTCTGCTCTGTAGCCAGCCCACAGACCTCCAGAGTATGTAAGTGACAAGACTAGTATGGCTGGACTGTGATGCTGAGCCCCACCCTGAGGGGATCACTATCTTCAAAGGTTGGAAGAAGGAGAGCAGGAGTGGTCCAGCTAACCCATGAGGCACTGGGTTCCTGGGGCTGGCACAGGACCCAGGTCTTCTCAGATAGTTTCAGAGCAATCAATGGCTGAGAGCAGGTAACTTAACACCAAATGTTGACTTCTCCATGAACTCCCCGGGTTATGGGAGGAGCTTTGGAGCTACACATGACTGGACTGTTAGCATGTGTCTTCACCATTGTCAGCACCCCAAGCCTTTGGGGTGATCGTGGGGCGGGGGGGCAGCAGACTAGAAGGACATGTCTCTAATATACCTAAAAAGGCACTGGGGATGAGCCCTGGAATAAGGGCAGCAGGATTGGACAAAGGCATAAAGAGGATGGGCAGGGCCGGAGGAAGTCCTAGGGCCGGTAGGCAGCAGGACCAAGTATAGGGTAAGCTGTTCCTGCCCCTGGAGCCATCAGGTAGAAACACACTGAGGCTCTTTGGTTCCCCCAGGCCAGGCCTACACTAGCAGTGCAGAGTGCCCCAGAGTGGGGTGAATGGGGAGCCATGTGGCCAGTGATGTCTCTGGCCAGCTGACTTTCTTCAGAGTGGAACCATCTGAGGAAGAGGGGGTAGAAGAGGAGAGGTAAGGTACTTGCCCGAGTCCTATCACTGCCAGTAGAGAAAGGGGTAGGAAGCCCTGGCCTCTGCCTCCTGCCCGTCCTTGCCTAGCAAGTGAGTGGGCTACACTATCATGTACTGTCAACGGGATTGAGGAAAGGAGTTTGGGTCTCCCATGTAGATACTTTAATTAGCATTTGCAATTCCAGCATTTAGAGAGCAGATGCAGGAGGATTATCACAAATTCCAGGATAGCCTGGCTAAAAATAATAACAATAACCCGGGTATAATGGCACATTTCTTTAATATAAGCACTCAAGAGGCAGAGGCAGGAGGATCACTGCATGCTCAAGACTTGCTTACATGCTGACTGCTCGACAGAGAGTGCCAGACCTGCAAAGCTACAGAGCGAGACTCTGTTTCAACATCCACTCTCCATCCCCACCCACTCCCAAACCCTCAAATCCTTCAAGTATTTTTAAAGTTGACACAATTGAAAATGAAATTGAGTCACTGAATAAAATAATTTAAATGATTACAGAGAATAAAAGCAGTTTGTCCTCTTAATAGAAAACAAAAATATACAAAACTACATTAAAAGAAGGATTCTCCTCTCTCTACGCTCTACTCTAGCTGCTGACTCTCTCACTTCTTGAATGGAGCCTCCCTTTTCTGTCCCAAGAGTCTCAGTCAGTCTAAGGTCCTGCCAAAAGCCACCATGAATAGGGCTGTGTGATGGTTTGTATATTCTCAGCTCAGGGAGTGGCACGATTAGAAGGTGTGGCCCTGTTGAAGTAGATGTGTCACTGAGGGTATGGGCTATAAGACCCTTGTCCTAGCTGCCTGGAAGCCAGTATTCCACTAACAGCCTTCAGATGAAGATGTAGAACTCTCAGTTCCTCCTGCACCATGCCTGTCTGGATGCTGCCATGTTCCCACTTTAAAGATAATGGACTGAACCTCTGAACTGGTAAGCCAGCCCCAATTAAATGATGTCCTTATAAGAGTTGCCTTGGTCATGGTGTCTCTTCACAGCAATGAAGCCCTAACTTAAGACAGGCTGAGAGCAGCATGTGGGGCTTGGGGAGCCCCAGTTGGACTTCAGGTTGAGCTTCTTGCATGGTAAGAACAGCAGCTGACTGGCTGTTCTGAGGAAGACCTGAGTTCCTGAGTCTTTCAAGACCCCACCCTCACAGTCCCCCATTCCCACAGTCTCTGCTCCTGAAGTCACAGCATAGGGACCAGGGCTTCACCTCACGAGTGGCACAGACACCAGGTCCTTGTGTTCCCCTGGGACAGACCACAGGTGCCAGGTGTTTTCTACTTGCAAAAAACACATAGGCACATGCAAACATAGGCTCACATACACGTGCACATCTATTTATGTGGTTTTGTTCAGAAGTTTCTTAATCATACTCTTATGTGTATGGATCCTTCAGGCCACTCTGCATCCCCAGGGCTCTTGTCCAGGCCCAAGCTCATTGCTCCCTTGCTTTATAGACTCCCTACTCCTTATAGACATTGTGAATCCTGTTTGCTCAGACCCTTCTCTAGCTAAGTAATTTTCAGAATCGAGATGGTATCTTCACTAATACTGCCCTTACAGGCTGCCAAAGTATCCATGGACTATTTTATTATTTTAATTTTTTGCTTAGCTGTACCTTTGTGCTGAAAATAGCTTGTGAGGAACCAGAGGGAGCCGCTTAGTGTTTTCGGCCCTATAAGAAGGAGCCAGCTGGTTGACATGGGTGGATGTGTCAGTCATTTGGGCACACAGGGACCTGTGGAGACCGTGACAGTGGTGGGAGACAGAATCATACAGGAACCCTGCTACAGGAAATGGTACCGCTCAGTTAACACTCTGGGTGGGTCACCTCAGCTAGGTCTCAGGTTACCTTCCAGAGCATACTGCCTCCAGTCAGGCCCTAGAGCTCCTTTGGGACTTGACCACACTTTCCCATTTAGCTATGTCAAAGCACAGGTTGGAGGCCATTCAAGTTCCCAGCTGCCTGGCTTCCTGGCTCTGGTTTACAAAGTACTGTCTTGGGAAGGAAGGGAGGGACCAGGGTATCTTGGCTGGTGCTTTCCCCTGGGTGGAGACAGGTGGGACTCTTGATTACATAGGACATCACTCTGAGGGCTTTGCTTCTTCCTGGGAAAACCCCTCCTAGTCTAATGGGTGGGCCTGGCCACTACTCCCCCCCCCCCAAGAGGGACACACCCAGGGTGCTTACCCCAGCAATAGTGTGTTGGAAGAGGTGGCCTGCAGAGTCAGGCTCCTTTTCTAGAGTGGCAGAAATGGGGATAGAACAGCTTCAGGCAGCTTCTCTACTTTCTAAAAAGTTTTGAGGGGACTCCAAACAGCCTAGTGGTCCTGACTAAACATGGCCTTGGTATGAGCTTTTATCCCTAAGATTTCCCCATTTGTGTATCGTCCCATTTAGACAGTGTGGAAGAGTTAAATGACCCTGACTGCAGATAGTGGCCAAGGTCCTCAGCTATTCATTTCAGTAATGTCCAGAAGGCCTGAGGGGGGCCTAGGGTCCCACAGACGGACAGCTCTGGCTGCCTTCCCAGAGGGCACTGTCCAGGGTGGAGACAGAGAATACAGTGATCAGACAGTGAGCTGAACAGAGAGAGGTGTCTGAGGCAGACAGGAGACCACTCCATACTACTGGTCCCTAGGGTTAGAACCCCATTTTCTAGCCAGGTCTGAGTTGAACATTACAGGAGGAAAAGAAGACAAAGGGGTCTGCTTGCATGTGAGGAGCCTTGGGGGAGTAGGAAGGAACAGAGGGCCACGAGCAACCTGGGGGACACACCTGTGACCCCTATGCGTGGGAGGAAGAAGCTAGGGCAATGGTTCTAAACCTGTGGATCTCGACCCCAAAGGGGGCACATTATCAGATGTTTATATTACAATTATGAAGTAGCAACAAAAATCATTTTATGGTTGGGGGGGGGGGGTTGCCACAACGTGAGGAACTGTATTAAAGGGTTGCAGCATTGGGAAGGCTGAGAACCACTGGGTTAGGGGATCAGGAGTTCAGGAAGTTTGAGGCTAGCCTGGGTTACATGAAACTCCATCTTAAAAAGACAGGAAGTGGGAGTGAGGATCGGAAGTCCAGAGCATGAAGGACTTAAAGGAGGGGCCCCTCGACTGCCCAGCAGGTGAAGGTGGGGTCAAGGCCCATTTATCACATTGTCTGTGTCACTTTGCAGCCAGTCCCTTGCTCTTCCAGTTCATGGCTTTCCCACCCATTGATCTGCCTTTTGCCATTACAGAAGTTCGCAGGGACACAGACACACAGTCTACATACTCTCCTGTGTAGTTTTGGGTTTTGTTCAGCACACTGGCTTTTCAAAGCGGTTCCACCATGTTGCTTCTCAGTAGCAATGGCATCTCTGTGGCTCTGTCTCTCACCTTTCTGCCTCTTACAGTTCTGCCTCCTTATTACTGTCCTGGTGGGGAGAGGACGCTTCTCACTGGGACATGAATTTGCATTTCCCTGGTGTCTAACTGTGCTGACCTCACCAATAAATCGGTGACATGATTGACAGTCGGTTTTGTCATGTATATTTTTAAACTATGGGGTTGTTTGAAAGAAGATTTTAATGTCTAATGTCACAGGAGTCCACTTGTGTTAAGAAGGTTGACACATTTGTTGTCTCACACACACACACACACACACACACACACACACACACACACCCTTCCAAACAGTGAGGTCTACAAGGCGAACTGGGACACCACATTCATCTCAGTTTTGTTCAGATGCTCACAAGAGCCTGTGTGTGGCATTTATAGTATGTCACTGTATCGTCCCCTTCATCCTAACACCCTCTGAGGATGTCGCCAAGGAAACAAGAGGCTTGTGAGAAGCCCCAACCCAGGCTTGTGCTGTTCTGAATACAAAGGCAGGCTGAGATCAGAGCCACAAAAGGAAATAAACAAACCAACAAAACCTCCAGAGTAAAGCAGCAATCCAGAGGCAGGGCATGAAGGTAGGGAGGAGCTTGGAGACACTGAAAGGGCAAGAGAAGCCCCTCACTCTGGAATCCAGTTGAAGCCTTTGTCAGTAGACGTAGAATTCCTGCACAACTCAGCTGCTTCATGCCCGTCTCCCTTCCCAGTTGCAAACCTGCTATTTTCTAGGAACCTTGCCAGAAATCCCCATTTCATAGAAAGGACCTCTGTGCTTGTGCAACCCTAGTGGGTCCTGGCTTTATGTTATCAGATTATAATTCCATCTAAGCCATCTGCAGAATCACCTCGCATATCTCTCTGGTAGAAAGAGAAAGGGGAAAGGCTATCTTAGCAACCTTTGACATGTAGCCTGTCTTGAAGGAGCCCATTCTCGTGCCTTGCTTTTCCCTACTCTCTAGGAAGCACAAAATCCACCCATGTGTGCCTTTCTTTTTGAGTGACTTTCTTCCTCTTAACCCTCAAAATATCTTCAACAAAATCATCAACCCCCCTCTACCATAAACCAGCTAGTCCTGAGATTCTTTTCTGTGTCAAAGTCACAAACCCAGGGCTGGCTCATTGCTTAAAAGCACCGGCTGCTCTTCCATAAGATCCAGGTTTTAGTCCCAGTACCCACAGGGTGCCTCACAACTGCCCGTTCCAGTTCCAGACAACCTGATGCCCTCTTCTGGCCTCTGCATGCATTAGACACACACGGTACACAGATGTGCAGGCAAAACACCCATGCATGTAAAATAAAATAAAATAAAGATTTAAAAATCCCCAATAGTCCACAAATACCAGAGTTAGGCAAGGTCCCTAAAAGTCCAAGAGAATTCTTCAGGCTGAGGAGGCAGACATGCTGTCCCCTCAACCCTGAACATCTTACTGTGAGGAAGGCAGAAGCAGAAGATCCCAAGTTTGAGGCCTGTGCAACTTGTTGAGTTCCTGTGTCAAACTAAAAAGTAAATACAGAGCAAGGGATGTAGGTCAGGGGTAGACCCCTATCTGTCACACCCCAGCCCTGGGCAAGGGATGTAGGTCAGGGGTAGACCCCCATCTGTCACACCCCAGCCCTGGGCTCAATTCCTAGCACTTAAGTAAATACACACAAACTTCATTCAAATTCAGCATTGGTGTGTGTGTGTGTGTGTGTGTGTGTGTGTGTGTGTGTGTTCAAGTATGAATGATAGGTGCGGTCTTGGGGGGCTATCTGTGGAACAGCTTACTGTGGGAGGAAAGAGAAAGCAGGTATCAATTGTGTGGGGGTATTACAGCCTGTAGAAGCAGGTCTCTCAGAGTTGTGTGTGCCCATCCCGGGGTGTATCCTATAATAAAGATTTCTCTTGAACTCCCTCACATCAACTAGCTGGGTGCCCACAGTGGCCTTACAAGGAAACTGCTGACTCTGGTTATAGATGAGACATTGTTCCTGTCCCATGGGGACACTTGTTTAAACTCCAGTGGCATGGCCACCTGGTGGTGTAGTGGTGAATTAGTCAAATTGCTTTGGCTCCTAGTGCTCCTGGCAGAGAGCTCTCTGGTTTCTCAAATGAAAGACAGACAGACAGACACACAGACAGACAGACAGACAGACAGACAGACAGACACACACACACACACACACACACACACACACACACACACACACACCAGTTAATTTTTATATGCCTTGGCTAGCTCAATGGTTGGGCACTTGTAAATTTCCCCGTGGCTAGCAAGCACTCCATCTAGTATTCCTGAATTAACATCTTTTAAAATCTATATTTCATCTCTGTTACCTCAGACCAAATAGGAGACGTGGTCCCTAGGGCACTCTCCCAGATTCTCTCATGCCGGTGAGCCTTTAAGTTTCTGCTCCCCCATCTTGGTGATTCTCTTCTTTTTTTTTCTGTTCCTTGCCTGCCCAATCTAAAAGTCCTGCCTCCATCTTTCTGCCCAGCCATGGGCTGTCCAACAATTCTTTGCTATAGAAGCCAGCTGGGGTCAGGGACCCTCAGGTTTGGAAGCAGCTTTGGAAGCCGAATTAAGAACCAACTCCCAACATGGTGGTGTCCTGAGAGGTTGAGGAAGGTCTACACCCTGGTCTATGTATCCCTCAGCTGGTCTGATTTTGAGTCACTGGCTCTCTGAAGGGGGTGACCACACTCCTGGGGATCCTTGTGGATGACAAGTCCTCAAGAAGGTTTCCTTCCAGCCTTCCCTTCCACAGCCTAGTCTGGGTCTCTCATCCTCACAGGGAGGTTAGCTTGGGACAGATATCAGTCTAGGATGGGGGTTCCTGCAAGTGTGAGCCTGAAACTCATATTCTGGCTTAGCCATTCCTACCATAGCGGGCATGACTATGGAGAACAGACCCTGTGTCGAGCTAGTACGCTGAGCTAGGTGAATGTCACCTAAACTCAAGTATCTCATCCCACGGGCTGGGGCCCAGACTGAATAAAAAGCAAGCTGAGTGCTGGCGTTCATCTCTCCCTCCCTCCTGACCTAAGAGGCAATGTGACCAGCCATGCCATCCTCTTGATGGCATACCTTCCCCTTCACTTTAGACTATTGTCTTATTTAAGGTCACTATTATTATGATGAAACACCAAGACTAAAAGCAAGTTGGGGAGAAAGGGTTTATTTGACTTACACTTCCAAATCCATCACTGAAGGAAGTCAGGATAGAAACCCAAACAGGGCAGGAACCTGGAGGTAGGAGATACTTACTGGCTTGTTCCTTATGGTTTGTTCAGTATACTTTCTTATAGAACCTAGGACTACTAGTGCAGGGATGGCCCCACCCACAATAGACTGGGCCCTCCCACATCAATCCCTATTTAAGAAAACGCCTGCCCCCAATGGAGGAGCTAGAGAAAGTACCCAAGGAGCTAAAGGGATCTGCAACCCTATAGGTGGAACAACATTATGAACTAATCAGTACCCCCCAGAGCTCATGTCTCTAGCTGCATATGTAGCAGAAGATGGCCTAGTCAGCCATCATTGGGAAGAGAGGCCCCTTGGTCTTACAAACTTTATATGCCTCAGTACAGGGGAACGCTAGGGCCAAGAAGTGGGAGTGGGTGGGTAGGGGAGTGGGGGAGGGAGGGTCTGGGGGACTTTTGGGATAGCATTTGAAATGTAAATGAAGAAAATACCTAATTAAAAAAAATTTAAAAAAAAAGAAAAAGAAAATGCCCTACAGGCTTGCACGCAGTCTGACCTTATAGGAACATTTTCTCAATTGAGGCCCTCCTCCCCAGTGACTCTAGGTTGTGTCAAGGTGACATAAAACTAGCCAGGATCCACATCCTGCTCACCACCTAACTCTAAGCCTCAGACCACCCTGCCTCCTTACCCTATCAACAGCCCCGGATGCTAATTACACTCTGAGAGGAGGAGCAGGGGTCTCTCACCTGCAGGCTCAGCTCTCTTGCATATAAATTCTTTGCCTTTAACAACGTGTATTGCTTTGGTGATTGGTTTATTCAGTTTGGCTAGATCACAGATGGGATGGTCTTAGGTTGGTTTTTCTTTTGACCCAATGTTCATTTTGGCCCCTGACATCAGGCACCTCTTCTAGACATCTCTACTGCAAAGTGAGTTTTTTGTTTGTTTGTTTGGTTTTTTTTTTTATAGTGAAAATGAAATTGTAAGTATTTAGTGGGGAGGTACTTTGAAATTGCAGAAATTTCTCATCACAAATCTAATTTGTATATTGATTAGCCTCATGTTCTATTTATTCTATGATTTATATATTAGAATAACTTATTTATTGAAAATTGGGGGGGGGGCAGGAGAGATGGCTCAGTGGTGAAGAGCAATGACTGCTCTCCCAGAGGTCCTGAGTTCAATTCCCAGCAACCACATAGTGGCTCACAACCATCTGTAATGGGATATGATGCCCTCTTCTGGTGTGTCTGAAGATAGCATAGTGATATCATACATTAAATAAATAGATCTTTTTTTTTTAATTAGGTTGATTTATTTAACTATTTTTTTGTTGTTGTTCTGGTTTGGTTTTTTGAGACAGGTTCCCATATATCCCAAGTTGGCCTCAGACCAGCGATGTAGCTAAGACTGACTTTGAATATCTAATTCGTTTTGTCTCTACCTCCTAAGTGCTGACACTTCAGGCATGTGCTACCGTGCAGTTCTGGGATCAAACTCAGAGCCTCACGCATGTTGGGCTGTCATTCTACCAACCGAGCCCTAATGGTTGGCTTTTAACACAGGGTCTCATATAGCCCAGGCTGGCCTTGATTTCACTACCTGGGAAAGTCAACCTTGAACTAATTTATTGCTCTTTCCTGTGTCCACCTTCAAGCTGCTGGGATTACAGGCACCAGTTCCATCTTCATACGAATCCTTGAGGTTGAATCTCTGTGTCACTGTCAAACTGCAGAAACTGTAGCTCACAAGTAGGGTGGCATCTCCCCAGCCACATGGCTAGCAGCAAGGGGCAGATTTCAGGCAGCCTGGCCCCATGTGTTTTTGGATTTACAGGATACCTCTACCAATGCATCCCCTTTGCATTGCTCTGAGCCCTTGAGCTTTGAAGCCTCCTCTTGGGTGTAATAAGGTCTTAGATCAGAAGCCTTCTAAGGTAATCTCTCAAGCTGGTCCTCAAACCCCCCTCCTAGGCTGGACGGTAGTGGGGCATCTCAGGAGGGACAGCTGCTGGTGGACTAACACTGAAGGAAGCCCAGGAGCCTCAGCCTGGAAAGACCCAGGCGCCCTGGAGCTGGAGGTCAGGAAGCCCTGTGGGGAGCCCCTGAGATAGCATTTCCTGGGTTGCTTGCTGAGAACTGCCTCTGAGCAACGGGGTGATGGGGAGGGGGTGACTGTGTCTGACTGGGGTTCTCTTACCCTGTTGTCAGCACATCCTCATCATATCATTGTGCCACCCCTATGCCGTTATCCTGTTATGACATCTCCATGGTACCACTAGGCTCTCACACAATAGATCTGCAGACTCTGGTTGGGGTGGAGAGTTAGTTTCCTTCTACTTCCCTCTCCATCTCTTCCCATGTCTGTGTATCTGTGTGTCTGTCCATTCATGTATACACATGAGTGGAGACTAGAGGTTGAAGTTATCTTCCTTAATTCTTCTCTAACCCATTTACATTTTTAATGATTTTATTTATTATTTTTAGTTTATTATGATTCTCAGTGTGTGTGTGTGTGCATGGTATGGTGCACATGTGGAGGTCAGAGGAATATTTTAACACTTTGTTCTCTCCTGCCACCTTTGCAGAGTTCTGTGGTTGAGCTCAGGTAGCTAGGCTTGTGCAGCAAGGACCTTTCCCCACTGAGTCATCTCTCCAGTTGTCTTGTTGTTGTTTTGAGGTAGGGTCTCTCACTGCACCTGGAGCTCATCAATTTAGCTAGACTGTCTGGTCAGTGCATGCTAGGGACCCTCCTACTCCAACCTCCTAGTCCTGGGATTACAGATGTGCACACTGCAGCCATTTTTTCCATGGGTGCTGGGGATCCCAATCTAGGCCCTCCTGGTCGTGAAGCAAATGCTTTACTAACAGAGTCATCTCCTAGCCATGTATGGACTGGTTTCTACCGATGACCTTCTTTAAAAAAAAAAAAAGAAAAAAAAGAAAGAAATGACGTATTTCTGTCCCCACCAGAAGCCCTTTCTGATGAAGGCACGAGTAGGGGACAGTTGCTTTGGTGCCTAAGCAGAGACTAGAGTCTAGAGACTCAGGTGGGTCCTGAAGTGAGGACAGAACCACAAATACAGTGTCATTAGCCTGAGGCCCTGGCTAGTAACATCTGGACAGAGCTTTTCTCTCACCTCAAGACTGCCTAGGGGTAGAAAGCAGCTGTGTTAGGGTAGAGCTTAGAGCGGAGGGCTTCTGAGGTCCCTTGCAGGTAGGACGTGTACCTGGCTCAGACACTGCCCAGCCTTGCAGGTCACTCTTGCCCTGCAAGTGGACCTTGCCTGCTGTGCTCTGCTCTCGAGTACAGCCTGCCAGCAGGAATAGGCGGGGGTGGGGTGGGGTGGGGGGCTCTGTGCCAGGAACATGTGATATCTGCAAACTTCAGAGGCCTGGAGTCATCTGGAGACCAGAGCTGGAAGTAGGAGAAAGGTTGTGTGTCTTCCAGCTGTGCACCGAGGCCAGTATGGATAAGGGCAGCCACTAGCCAGTTGGCCCAGACACTTACAGGCTAGCTCCTGGCCTGGCTGTCAGCTACTGGGAAAGGTGTAGCTAGCCCTGGCAGGTTAGCTGGTCTCTGGACCGACAGGCAGGTTGGCCCATGTGTGGTGGAGGGCCCCTCCTTCTCCCTGCCTGGATGGGGCTCCTCCAGGCTGACTGTGCTAGTGGGGAACATGTTGAGGTTGCTGCTGTGTTCTGGGAGGCAGAACAGAGGATCTGGCTGCCTGAACAGGGTTCCGATGGGTGTGCAGCCTCCCAGAACTTCAGCTAAGCTCCAGTCAGTACTCCTTACCTGGAGGCAGAGGTTCTCAGAGATGCAGATAGAAGATACAAACACTTCCTCTATCCCTCAGGGCCCAGCTGGGACTGTCAAAACAGGCTGTGGCCAGGGGCCTGCGGTGGTATGTCCATATGCTAAGTTGGAAACAGGTCACTGGGTGACCACCTTATGACCTAGTTATAAGGTACTCTAGTTACCTTTAGTTGTCCACTTAGCACAGCCCAGAGTTGTTTGAGAAGAGAATCTTAAGCCAACTGTTTGGTCTTTGTGCATGTCTGTGACATACTAATGCAAGAGAGCCCAGCCCACTCAGGGTGGTCCTGGGCTGTATTTTAGCTAAGCATGAGCCTGTGGGTGAGCCAGCAACAGTATTAATGCACTGGTTCTGTCAAGCTCTGGCTTGAGTGTCTACCTTGACTTCCCTCAGAGATGGACTGTGACCTGGCAGATGAAACGAAGCCTTTCCACTTCCAAGTGGCTTTTGGTCAGAGTGCTTTTGTTTGTTTGTTTGTTGCTGTTTAATCACAGCAACAGAAAGGAAAGTAGACCAGGAGGCCTCCTGTCCTCTCGTATCACCTCTGCCCCACCAGGCCAAGGTGCCCTCATCTCAGGGGCCATGATGGCAAGCCCTCAGTGACTGGTTGTTCCCACGTTGGCTGAGTTTCCTGAGGTTGACCAATACGTAAGCCAGGCTCTTCCAAAGTTCTTTTTGGAATCTAAAAGGGAAAGCCCAGCCCTCTTACGATGCCATGGCATAGAAGATTCTGGTACAAGGATGAATGGGGTCTTGGGAGAGCATTGGGTTGGACCTGGGCCCTAGTTCTGAGGTCTCAGATGAGTGGACATGGAGTAGGTAGTGCTAGCCAATGAGAAGGAAAGGGGGTATACGGTAGAAGATACTGGCTGGGCCAACTTTTCCATGGAAAAGATCCAGAGGCAGGTAAGGGTTAGGACTTGGGAGGGGACCTTTTAGCTAGGATTGTGGACTCTGGATGAGGGAGGCTGGAGTTATGAGTACTGTGGTGGGGTAGAGAGCGGGAGTCAGTTGTTGGTAGGCAGTAGACCCAACTTTCAAACACCTTAACTTGCTGGAGATAGTGGTACACACCTTTAAGTCCAGCATAGCGAGGCAGAGATAGGCGGATCTCTGTCGAGTTTGAGATCAGTCTACTCTACATTGATTTCCAGGAGGCCCAGGGTTATATAATGAGACTCTATCTCAAGCAAAATAAAACAAAACCAAGAATTAGCAAAAGGTAGTCTACCTCAAGTTACATAATTAGGTACTAAAACTGCTCTTATTAAGCGATGCCATTTGGCTAACTTTAGTGAGCTTCATCTTCTCCTGAAACTATGCATCCATTCAGGAGGAACTGTCCCTGGCAGCTATAGGTCTTTCTGTAACAGCAGATTGGTTGCATTTCCTAGGATTTTATACAAATGGGACTATTCAATGCGTTCCCTTGTGGGTCTGACTTAACTCTTGAGGTCCACCTGAGACTTCGTGGTATCAGTGCTTTGTTCCTCTGCTTATGGCTGTGTAGTAATTTGTTGTCGTCTTCAGTTCCCAAGGGCCCAGCTGGCTACAGAGTGGGAAGGATGGGGTGCAGTTTAGCTTGGGAGAAGAGTTATCATCTGACCTGTTGGTGTTTCTCTGGAAACCCCATTTGCAAGGCTGCTTTTACTTGACCCAACTTGAAGCTCACCTGGTATTCCCCAGGAAGCTTTGGTTAAAAAAGTATGTCAAAGTGGCCTTATTTTCATGGTTATGTGACAGCACACTCTAGATTAACCAAGAAGCTTAAAATGGGGAGGGGGCACTGGGGAGATGGTTTCGTGAGTAAAAGCACTTGTCCTGCAAGCTTGAAGACCAGAGTTCAGATACCCAACACCCATGTAACTGCTGGGTGGGTGTAGGAACCCACTGTAATCCCAGGGCTTAAGAGGAAGAGATGGGGGATCCATGGCACATGCTGTCTAGCTACTACTCCTGCAACCAGAAAGCTCTAGATTCAAGTGAGAGGCTTTGCTCCAATACACGAGGTAGGGAGCAATTGATATACATATATGCTATCAACTTCTGGCTTCTATATAGCAAGGCTACAAGTACATTTGTACCACCCTCACATGTGTGCCTCTGTACATTTAAACACACCCACATGCACACCATGTTCACATGTAAATAGAAGCCAAAAAGGGAAAACTGGACAATGAAAGGGGCATAGGTGCTTTGCAAAGCTCCACCATGGTTCTGGGACCCTAGAAAGCCATGCATATTCACAAAGGCTCATGGTCAGGAAAGGACCCTGGGCAGCCCTGGGCTCCCACCTCTAGCTGCCCTTCAAACCCCAAGCAAGGGGAAATGGAAGCCTGGGCAGGGCTGTCCGTGGCTTGTGCTCGTCCCCCAAAGAGCCCTTAACAAAGCCCGGGAGGCTTTGCTGTCTAAGTCTGAAGCCTGCTACTGAGCTGGTGAGCAAGAGCCAGCACAGCGAGTGTGGACAGCTCAGAAAAGCCACTTAGTGAACAGACATGGCACACTGAGAAAGGGAAGAATCTCATTCCAGAGGTGCCACACTGTATTACTTTCAAAAAGGCCCAGTATGAAGGAAAAAAAAGGACAAAACACAAAAAGAAATGAGAATGAGTGGCCTACACACAGGTTGGAAACCGTAGAAACTGACCTGAGACCTCCCAGATATAGGGCTAATTAGACAAACTCAGGTCCTCGTACTTACAAGGTAAAGAAGTACTGTCTCAACGAGGCCAGCTCCCCAGCCTCACCAACAGCCTGTCTGGATGCCCAGAGCTGCTTGGCACATTCCTCCTAACCATTCACCCTTTGAAAGCTGCCTGAACATGGCTGCTAGGTTGAGAGACATGCTGGAGAGGCTCCTTAAGTCCCCTCAACATGCAGTGCCCAGAGAATAACAATGGAAAAGGAGTCAGCTACTGTGAGAGGGTAGACACTGAGAAGGACACTGTGTCTTCACAAGAAGGCTCAGCAGATGGTGAAGTGATGACAGCTCTTTCTGTGGTTGGGTGACAAACATGGCCCCTGGGGATGGAGATGTCCTTGTCCAACCACAGTTTCTAGACTCTATGGTAGAGCTGATAATAGGTGCAGGCTTCTCTCTCTCTCCCCCTGGAGACTTCCTGGATGGAGACTACTGGTCCCAAGAGCACCGCTGTCCTCTGGAGTCATGGCCTGCAGGATGTTTGCTTAGCCTTCTCATTAGCAGCCATTCAGATGAAGTGCGCCATGCTGGTCCCTGGTAACAGCATCAGCGCAGACTGCTGGGTACACCAGGTACTCCATCTGCACTGACAGAGCAAAAAGTCTATTTTCTTCCTGGTGTAACAGACATGGAGGCGGGGGGGGGGTGGGTGAGGCTAGAGAAGAATACAACCTGTTGGGGCGGGAAACTACAGAAAAGAGGGGTCCTGAGGCTCCGGACAGCCACACGAGGGCTATGGAGAACAGGGCTTCTATCCGTACAGCAGAGCCAAGCCCCAGGTAGCCTAAGCACATGCAGCATTTACCTTGCGCACAGGGTCACCCCTACACAGTCTAGGCTAGGAAGTAGGCAGGTGGGTTGTTCAACTGGACATGAGATCTCTGTAACTTCCAATGCTCCAGGGAAACAGAATGAGTAGGAGCTATTGAACTGATAGATAGAGGAGAGGTTTGATAGACAGATGATAGAGGCCAGTAACAGGTCAATTGATAGGTAGACAAGCTACACATGTGTAGACAATCCCATCACTAAAATGTCATTTCACAGGGGGAACCACAGGGAAGATACAAACAATGGCTACCCTCCTTCCTAAGGCCACCAAGTCACAGAGAGCAAGGTATGAGTCCACCAAAGTTCACTTGAGTTTATTGGGCTTCCTTACAGAGCATCGGTGAGGGACAACTTACAGGAGTGAGGGTGCTCCTTCCACAGGATGCCACACTTGAAAGTCTTCATCCAGGCAGGGATAAAGATGGCTTTTCCACAGCTGCACAGATGAAGCCCCCTCTTAGTCCCCTCCCCTAAATGTATGCTCTAGCTCCTCCATGAGGCCACATGTTATGGGGCAGGTAGTCAGATGAGGGTCCTGTGACTTCCCTACCCATCACTGAAGGGAAATAGTAAGCCCAGCTGGATGATCGTTTGTTGCCTGTTGCAGAGGTGTAAAACAACAACAACAACAACAACAACAACAACAAATCTGTTTTTTCTTTTTCACACCCTGATCCCAGAATAACAACTCTGAGACTAACTCTTTATTATTAAGTGCCTAAGCCATAAACTTTGGCTCATTTTCTGACTAGCTCATAATGTATTTAACCCCTTCAAACTAGTCTGTCTTCCACACGGTTAGTCACCTCTCCTTTGTCCTAACCCACAGCTTCCTCAGCATGTCTCTAGAATTTCCCTTTCTTCTCTCACTATTTCCCACAATCCTCCCTTCTTGCCAGTGTCCCACCTCCTATTTCCTTGTCTCAGTTCATTGGCCATAGGCCTTTTTATTGACAGCTGATGCTTAGATTCTTTCTACACAGAGGACTGTAGAAGTTAGCTCTGGTTCTTCCCCGTAGCCCCATGAATTATTTCCAGAAATAATACTCAGACTCAAAACATATTTACAAATACCTTAGTATTGTTAGGCTCTTTTCTGACTAGAATTGTAACTAAAACGACCCACTTATTTTAACCTACATTCTGCCACGTGGCTGGTCACCTGTGCTCAGGTACCATGCATCCATCACATCTTCCCGGATGACTCCTGTGTCTGGCACTATCCCAGAATTCTCTTTGCCTCCAGAATGTCTCACCTACTGTTCTACAGGCGATGCATCCACACAATACATAAGATATTCTCTCTACAGAGAACAGTCCTGTTCATCTCTATATAACCATATATAGTTATCTCCCATTGTCTCTTTATTTATTCTTTTTATTACGTATTTTCCTCAATTACATTTCCAATGCTATCCCAAAAGTCCCCCATACATCCCCCCATACTTCCCTACCCACCCATTCCCATTCTTTTGGCCCTGGCATTCCCCTGTATTGGGGCATATAAAGTTTGCAAGTCCAATGGGCCTCTCTTTCCAGTGATGGCCGACTAGGCCATCTTTCGATACACCATTGTCCCTTTAATGCATACAGATACATGTAAAGGGTGGGGACCACAAAATTATCCAGAGAAGTTCGTTTGCTTACTGGAGACCCAGGGGGGCTAATTTGGTCTCAGTCTGGGTTTGGGGAGGTGGGAAAGGCAGAGCAATGGTGTCGGTGTTGGTCTGGGTTTGAAGGCCTGAGAACCCAGAGCAGGGATAACCGAGGGCAGGAAGAGAGGCAGATATACCAGTCCAAGAAGAGAGAGTGGATCTCTCCTTCCTTTACTAATCTACCTCTGATTCCAGAGGGCTGGAAGGAGCAAGCCATACTGGTCCACTGATTCAAACACTACTATGTGGGATGTGACTCTCTCATTGTATTTTAGTTAAGGCCACTCGTAGCCTAGACTGGCCTTGAACTCACTATGTACCAAGGGCGACCTTGAACTGTTGACCCTCTTGTCTTCCCCTCCCAAGTGCTGGGATCACAAGTCTGCCTCCATATCCCCAATGCTCATATCTTCTAGAAATGTCAGAGGCTGCTGGACTTGATGCTTTGCCAGATCCCTGGGAAATCTTAGCCCCTGCCCACCCTTTGCCAATTTAGTAACCACATTCATCACCTTAGGCCATACTTCATCTCTAAACAAGACATGCCTTTTCTCTCACAGCCAAAGACAGCCTAATCCCCTCCCCCAGGAGAAGGTGACATCTTTGAGCCATGTATACTCTCTTAATAATCCATACCTTAAAATACTATGTTGTCAAAGTGCGATTCTCAAATACCAACACAAGTCACTACATCTTACATTACATATAGTACGGGAGTAAGCAAGGAGAAAAAAAAACAGAGATTTTCATCAGATGTGGATCTATGCATAGTTTTATTTATAACGATGAGGAATTATGGCTATCATAGTCCTCAGTTTGTGGCTGGTTATAGGTAGTAGCTGCCATTTATATATAAACTACCTTCTATGTGTTCTGTATTTGCTTGGACTGGGCTATATACTGTGGGACTGCGAAAGGCAGCCTATTTTCTGGTTGAGCTGGGTTTAAACCCTGGAGACCCAGCAGATAACTGCTAGGGACAGAAGGTATTTGCCACGCTCCTAGACATCAGGCTCCTGACATGAGTCCTCAGCTCTCCATAATTCTGCGGCCATCAGTCACATAAGGGCAACGCCCCAAGCCCCTCCACAGGTAGAGGATGTGACTACAGATCATGTAGCCTCAAGACAGATCTCCACTTTAATGAGGTACCTAAAGCCCTGGTGGGCTTAGCCAATTAAGCTCTCCTTCCCAGACACCCCTTCCTGCAAAAGGTATTTAACCTCAGGCCCATCCTGAGAAAGGGGGTATAGTTTCACTTATCACAACTCTCCACCATGACAATGTTTTAAAACCATGGGCTGCCTCTTCTTATTGGGACTGCTGTGGGGAACAATGCAGCAGGTCTTCCTCCAAAGAGTCTCCAATGTCTAATCTCCCACAGGAGACCTCTCAGCTTTCTCAACCACAGACTCCACCAAGCCAAGCCGCCTCCCCCCCTCCCCCCGAACCAGAGCTCTCCTCCTGCCCTATTCCCTTCGGCCATGGGCCCCACACTCTGTGCTCAGTTCTTCCACGTCAGTTCTTCGTGCACCAGTGATGCCCATGAACTAGAACCTATCGTGCCTGGTCTCTGTGCGGTCCGGGGACCCACGTGCCAAACTCCAGCAGTTCCCCAGGGGCCTCAGACTGCACTTTCCCACACCCAGAGCGGGGTTTGGCGGCTTCTCACAGCCCGATGCCTGCTGGGTGGCACGAGCAGTCAAAACTCCCACATCCCGCCTGCGCTGGAACACCATTCTAACCCACAATGTTCAGAAAACCCTTTTCGTCCTGAAGAGTATTGATTAACTTTGTCAACCTGATTGGGTGAAGGACCACCTAAGGCATTGATGAGGTGAATCACATCTAGGTGTGTCTGTGAAGTCATTTCCTAAGAGTATTAGTGGAGAGGGGAGCACTGCCCTCAATGTGGGTGTGTCTGAGTAAAATGCTAGGTGATAGCTGTCCGGTCCAGCTCAATGGACTCCTGTGTGTCTTGGTAGAAAGAAGCACGCTTGGCTTGGCATCTGAGACCTATGGCGTCAGCAGGGCACAGAATAACAAGTAGGAACAAATGTTTGGTTTTCATTTCTTTTCAAAAGATTTTAAAGTACTTTATTTTAAAATATTCTGTGTATGTATGTGTGTGTGTGCGCGCATGAGTGCACTTAGCCACAGAGGCTGGAGGAGGGTCTCGAATTCCTTACAGCTGAAATTACACGTGGTAGTAAGCTGCCAGTGTGGGTGCTGGGAACCAAACTTGGGTCCTCCGAAAGAGAGATGCACACTCCTGATGCTGAGCCACCTCTCCGGCTCCTTGTTCTTTTTTGGATACAGGATCTTGTAGCATTGGCTTGACTATCTATGTAACTGAGTCTGACCAAGTCCTGACTCTCTCACTTCCAAGTGCTGTGATTAACAGGCACGTGCCACTGCCATTGGCATTTCATCCTTTGACTCCTTCATGGAAGGAGTCTCCATAGCAGGAACCGTAGCACCTGTCCCTATGTTGACCCAGAGCAAATGCAGCTTTCTGGAGAACCTTGTTTTAGCCCTGTAAGGACAAGGTGGCCTTGTAATGGAGGCGTCAAAGGGACAGTATGCAATTCTACTAAGATAGCCCGTGGGACTGTCAGGAACATGGCGAGACATGAGGATTCTCTGAGCATGGGCTCACTGGGTGATGTCTTTGGCTGTGAAGTGGGTGTTTTGGTCGGAGGCACTGCTGTGTGGAATATCGTGAGAGTAGACAGGGCACTCTGCAAGCACACGGGTGGCAGTTTTAGCAGGAACATTAATCATGCAAGGAGGGTGAAGGAAATCCAGTGTGAATTCCAGTAAGAGCCAAATGCTGTCCCTTCTATGATGGAAGATGGTGTTATAGCATGGTTCAGTGCTGGCCTCTGCTCGTGGTTGACTGGACACTCAGCAGTAGCCATAGCTACATGAGCATTGGGGAGCAGAAGGCTGCTGCTGCTGAGCCAGTGCATAACCTCCATTTCCACCACTGAATATTTTGTTGAAGGTAGGGAGATACCACCATGGGTGGGGAGGCCATGGCCACTGGTGATGGGGAAGCCACATCTCTCTAGCTTAACCTTCTCACATGTCCTCATTCCAAGGTAGAGTCCTGTGTCCCCCGAGCAATCTCTTTACATTAACAACAGTCACCCAGGATGGCTGTCAATCAATCACGGGATGAGGCTCTGCATCTGGTGTCCAGCCAGTGGTTCTGCTGCAACAGAAGCCGTGGCTCCTGCCAGCCCAGACCTAAGAGCTCTGCATCCCAGAACACATCTTCTCCTTCATCATTTTGTCTCTTAAGACCAGATGAACATCATTCTATTTCTTGGCTTGTGCACAGCCACTCTGCTCTGTCACCTGAGTGTCCCCACTCAGTTTGTGCCTCCAGTGTTCACTGCTATGACTATGGTGGTGCAGTCAGCCTCATCTTTAGCTCTAATCCCATTGAAGAGCTCACTCCAGGAGCTCTGATCCCATAGGGTCTTCTCAGTGGTCTTCTTGGAGGACTTGGAGGTGGGTGTCTAAAGTCCAGTCACCTTCTCATAGAGCTGTGATGCTCATTCTGGTAGCTGTTTTTTTTTTTTTAATGTTATATTTGTATTTGATTCAGAGATTTGAAGCATGTAGTAGATACAGGAGTTTGGGACCAGGGAGTCATGTGCTTAGAGTTCAGGATCAGGAGTCATGTGCTTAAGACAGAGGAGACCTGAGCACGGCATGAGATCCCCTCTGAGCACCAGGTTTAACCCTCAGGAGGCAGATGTCAGTGATCAAAGCCTGTCTGCACTGCTGGTGACCTCAGGTGGGATGCGAATGCCACCAACATGGGATGATAGTCACACAGTTCTTCCTGGAGCACATGGAACCAGAGAAATGAAGAACACTGTATACCCTTTCAACACTTCCAAGACCCAGCTAGTTGTTCATGTGCAGAGACCCACTCAGCCTTCCTCTTCGATGCCCTCCCAACTGGGGTTTCTTGCTCCTTGAAACCACCTTTCCCTGAGTGATTCTCTTTAGCCATCGCTGTTCACTAGACAGTTCTTACCTACCGAGCCACTTGGTCCAAGTCCTACCCAGGCTTATTTCTGAACTTAGAAATTTCACAAAACCCTCTGCTTTAGCCTCAAAACTGCCTGGGTTGTCTAAAGGTAGGAAAAGTTACCATCATAAGTTTCTTGAATGCCTAACAGGTAACTGGTGCTGGGGAGGGAGGCTACCTCTTGGGCAATGCCAGGTTCCAAGACATAGGTCAGAGTGAGGAGCTGAGCCAGTACCTGCACTGGGGGCTGGGAGGAAGCTCTGTGGACCCCAAGCTGGACCTAAGCCACTGAGCAACCAGGAGCCCAGGCTGTGGGCCTAAGGACGTAGACGGGGAAAATGCTCAGAAGTCACAGGAACTCTTCCAGGCCAGCTGACTTCATTAATTGCATCCTGTTCACTAAAAGCACATTTTACATGTGGTGGTGCATGCATGTAATTCCAGTGCTGGGGGAACTGAGGCAGGTGGTTTATGAATTCAAAGTCAATCTGAGCTTTCCAAACAATGCTGGGAGTGGCGGGCATGCCTTCAACCCCTTCACGTGGGGAGTTTGAAACCGTCTGGTCTACATTGCAAGTTCCGGGTTAGTCAAGGCAAAGGCAAGGGACGAGTAAAGGAGTTACACTGAATAACAGGAGCCGACATCTTGTGAAATAGACATATAAAATTCAATCCCTTTGGTTTAAAACACATGTTCAATGATACAATTAAAACAAGTAAAACTGATTTCATAAAACAAAATAGAAAATATTGTTATATGACCCGTATCCCGTATCTTAGAAAACCAGCTATTTTGTTCACATACTTCATTAGAATACTTTTTAACCTACGTATACCGCTAACAATCCTACTCATACAAATGACCTATTCTAGTTCCCTGAACCTAAAGAAACCCGCAATTGTATTTCTGTTACAGGATTCATTATAAAATTACATTGTAAAGTTTTGTTTTGTTTTTAAATATTTAACTGTGCACAAAACATTCCCCTGCCACAGTTATGTAAATTCATGAATGCCTTCCAGTTCAAACACACAGCAGCTGATGCTTGGAAGCTCTGAAACATGGCCTTGTAGAATCGGCCCATTTTGGTTTGCATCGCTGGCTCATGACAACAGCTGGGTCTCTGCATGGGCACAGCTGGCCGACACCTGCACACACACCTCATATAGTAGCTGCAGTCCAGTCTTCCATTAGCTCCACTCAGGGTGCAGAAACCCACACGGTGACAACATTCGCAAGAGCAGATGGCTCTGCCACACGAGATGGCTTTTTGCTATGCTAGGGAACACTTGCTTGTGTTTGGGAAAACAGCGTTCTACCTGCTTGGTCCACATTATCAATAATAACTTAACCTCTTCTCTAAGAGGGGTTTCAAGGTAGAGCTTCCTGCTCGCCTTCACTATCTGTACACAGACACCGCATTTATATATTATATATTTATATCAGACATATATGTACACATTTACAGGCAGACCTTCAAAAAGATATTGCACTTATATACAACGCAGCTTTAACAGAGCTAACTTCACACTGTCACTCACGCAAGTTCTTCATCAGAAAGGCAGTCCACATGTCCAAGGAAGTTGCAAGGGAAGGTTCCAGTAATGCACCCTATTTAGTAAACACTGGAGGAGAGGTGGAGGGAGAAGGCTTAGCCCTTTATTGCTGAGGGCTGGGCCCACTCCTCAAGGCAGTCAGAGTTAGACTGAGGTCAGGCGAGAACACAAAAGCCTTAAAGACAAGTTACTGCCTTCCCCTCTCTCGCCAGCCAGTAGCCTGCCACTCTCATGGACACAGGCAGACTTTGACAGGTAGTGGAGCAGGTAACCCTAAGGGTCCCATGGTCTCTTAGATCTGGTACAAAGTTCTTATGCTTCGCTTTCTAAGCACATCAGAAATTCAAACAACAACAACAACAAAACAACACATGGATTTCTATCCCAAAGAAAACATCAACACAGCACGGTATACACAGCGCCATTTCCTACGTGAAAGGTTCCTTCCCTGATATTTAAGGTTCTGCAGGGTAGGTGCCTGGGCTTCTCAGCTGGAACACTTTCACTGAATTCCCACGCCTGGGAGCCGAGCGCTCCCCGCCCCTGCCCCTTTAAATCTCTGTCAGGGTGAGCTTGTACGAGCCACCGGCTTCCTCTATCTGCAGCTGGAAGGTATCCTCATTGGAGTAGTGCTTCACAATGTTGTCGTCCATGTTCACAAGGATCCTGGAGAAAGAGATGGTGTGAGTCCCCGTCATCCTCCCTGGCCGTGGAGCTAGGCTTGGATTTGCTCATCAGCTGACTACTGTCCGGCCGTGACTTGTGGGGACACCCTCCCATGCTGCAGCTGCCTCATCCAAAAGACCGAGAGCCCCCATGGTGCCTGTGGCCAGGACCAGGGAGAACTGGCTAGGGAGGGGACTGAGTAAGGGACCCCAGTGGTGGAAGCAGGTGACAGGAAACGCTGCCCGCTTGATCACTCCTAGCCTAGAGTGTTCACTCACTAAGTGAAACCTGATATGGAAATATAAACCTGCAGAGTATCTGTAGTTCTACACTGCCGAGATTCAGTGGACCTCCTCCTCTCCATGGTAAGCTTTCTGACAAGCTACTCTCGAAGTTTAAACAAAGTAGTTAAAGCTTAACCCTTCCCATCAGACTCATCTAGAACATTCCAACAGATCTAAAAATAGCCTTTTTTTTCTGGGGCCAGAACGATGGCTCAGCAGGTGAAGGTGCTTGTAGCCTAACATGGTGACTGACCTGTGTTCTATCCTTGCTACCTACACAGTAAAAGGAGAGAACTGGCTCCCAAAAGTTGTCCTCTGACCTCCACAAGTGCCCTGTAGCATGGACACACACACACACACACACAAATAAACAAACAAACTAAGATTTAATCTCTAGACAAGAAGCAATTTTCTATATATGTATTCTGAAAACACAGCCCAGGGTAGGGCGCTCAAGAAGAAAGGAAAGGCTGTGGATCAGACAAAAGTGATTTGAGTCACAGCTCCACATCAGCAAACCACGTGATCACAGATGAGCCCTCAGACACCTCACTTCTAAACACTCAAACCCATCTCAAAAACTACGTGAGGGGCACGGACTGTGCTAGCCTAGCACCTGGCTGGTGAGGGGATGAAGGGGCCTGACATCCTTAGTCGGGTTCGTCCCAGTCCCTGGAATGTGGGGCCAGGCGTGGGAAGGGCAAACAGAGATTTGTCTTTTCTTTGAAAAAACAAACCAAGCATAATCTCTAGAGGAAGATCAATATTGAGTAAATGATTCAGTAAAGGCAAGAATGGGAGGCATGGTGTTCCACACCCACACCCTCTACACTGGGGAGGCTGAAATAGAAGGGCTGCCATGGGTTCAGGGTTAGCCTGGGCTACAGCAGGACCCTAAGTGGCTCTTCTGCTTTCTCCCTGTCTTACTGCTTGCCCCTCCCTGGAGGCTTCTGGATGAATGACACTGAGAGCACGTCCCAGCCGTGCTGCAGACGACTGCCTTCAGGGTGCACGGGACACTGGCAGTACTCACCCTTTTTTGCACTTCTTAAATATTTTCCCAATCTTGTCATGGGGGACATCATACTTGTCTGAAATCTAAAAGAACAGAGAATAGAAAGAATGCTGTTGCCGTGGTTATACTCATCTTTCATTTCACCTTGTTTTCTTTTTAAGTCTTCTTTACTTATGTGTATGCGCTAACTAATTTTACATTTTTAAAATTTTGTTTATTTGCTTGTTTGTTTGTTTGTTTGTTTCGAGACAGGGTTTCTCTGTATAGTCCTGGCTGTCCTGGAACTCACTCTGTAGTCCAGGCTGGCCTTGAAATCAGAAATCTGCCTGCCTCTGCCTCCCAACCTCCCAAATGCTGGGATTAAAGGCGTGTGCCACCACCACCCGGCTTTACATTTATGTGTATGTGTTTTGTCCATATGTGTATTGGGGAACCACATGATGCCTGGTACCTGTGGGAGCCAGAGGACGGCACTGGATCCCCTGGGCCCGGAAATTACAGCGGTGTGCCATCATATGGGTGCTGGGAACAGAACTCAGGTCCTCTGGAAGAATGGCCAGTGTTCTTAAGCACTGAGCCATCTCTCCAGTCCTCATGCTCTGTGTGTGTGTTGAGAAGGTCAAGACCCAGATCATATCCTAGGGGAAGGGAACTTCTATTTCCTCCCTAATTAATTCAGATGTCAACAAGTCACCTGACTGGAAGAAACATCCATAGCTAGGACCCCATGAGAAGAGGGTATGGCAAGGCTTGGCTTTGTGACTCAGGGGCCTGTGTTCACAGAGTGGATCTGGTTTCCTGTGCAAATTCCTTGTTCTTCTGCGGAATCTGTTCCACCCAGGAGCCAGTAAAGCTTCAGCTTTGCCACTCAAGCCAGTGTGCACCAGGCCTACTCTGTGCAGTTTGTGGTGCTGGTCTGAGAAACGTATTCATCCTTGAGAGTCATGGAGATGGCACACAGATATGAACCCAAAGTTTGTGTCATCTTTAAGGAATGCAGAAGCCAACTTGGTGGGCATGCCTGTAATCTTAGCACTCAGGAGGCTAATGCTGGAAGACCACTGAGTTGAGGCCGCTCTATCCAGGAAGGGTCCCCCTTGAGGGATGCTGGGACCCACTGTCACCTCAATTGATTTATGCTCCTTCACTGCACTTTCTGTATCTGAAATCTTATCGATGAGTTTCCTGCTTATTCTATTTCCTGCTGTTTTCCCAGCTGGGCAATCTACTCCATGGTACTGTGCCATTACTTGGTGGCTCCAGTGCCCACAGTGGCACCTGGACAAAGCTGAGTGTGGTTGTCTGAAATCCCAGCAACAGGGAGTCTGAGGCCAGAATGGACTATATAGAAAGTTCTATATTAGCCTGGACTACATACACAGTGAGGCCTTGGCTTTTATTGGTTTGTTCTTAAAAGGTTTGTCAAGAGGCTTCAGCACACCACAGTTGTCAAAGGGAGCAGAGGGACACTTCTAGCTCAATTTCAACTGTGCATCACTTTGACATTAAAATGATTTATAAAGGGTTTATGGTTGGAAAATGTCAGGGCACATCACTGATGCTAGGATTCTGGCCAAGACAAGTCAGAATGGAAGCCCAAAGGCACCTCCTTCCCGTGAATCTCCTACTGACACCCCAACAGGGACATGGGCTCGGCTGAGTGCAGCCTCTGCCAGCTCCTGGGATTGGAGGTCACACCTGTCCATCTGCTCAGCTCTGCATGGTTGGCAGAGACACGGAGGGAGCAGAGGCAGGCTGGGAGCTGGAGTTTGTTTTGAGACAGCCTTGTCTCTAATTCTGTTTCTGCCCTGGCTTCCCAAGTTTTAGAAATTATAGATGGTGCTGCCACGGCCAACTGTTTATGGATGACATTTCTAAGGTTTTACTATTGTCAACTTCTAAGTGGTTTGCTACTTGAATTTTCTTTTTAATCAAGAAGATCAAAGTTAAACTCTCCCATCCCACCCCCAGGGCTGTCACAAATTCACTGAATGTGGCAGAGTGTTATATGACAGAGTGATTCACCTATCAACCCCAGGCCAGTCACAAGGGACAAGACAGACCTGCAGTCAATCGAGGATGCCCAAGGCAGGTCAGATGCAGGCAGTGCTACAAGCATATGCAGAGCACGGCTGGGCCAAGAGGCCAAGGCACCAGCGGGACAGAGAACTAGGGCTGTGTAAGAACTGCTCCAGCGGGATGCCGTGAGGCTCTGCGGAGGACCTCCTACTTACTGCCTCCATCAGGCCCTTCAAAGACGGTGTCTTGAGCATCAGGGCGTCGAAGACTTCTTCTGACTCCTTTCGGACATAGAGCAGCACTACGGTGATTTGGGGGATGGAGAGGACAGTTAGTTCACATGAGCATGAAAACAGACCCCAGGTACTGGTACCATAAGGGACAGCAATATAGAGCACCACAATGTGAGCCCTAGGATCTAACTGCAGCTTCCCCTGCACACCGCCTCCCCGAGTCCTTGGGGTGGTGAAGCCAGATCAGCCATGTCCATGAGCTCACGGCTGGCTTAGCATTCCCACGTTCATCTCCGGCAGCCAACGCACCTCTCTTGGGTTCTTCTGTCCGAGTCAGCTTAGCAGGAGGAGGAACTCCAAAGTCATCTTCGGTTCCGAATGGCCCTCTTTTCAAGACAGAGCTGTGGGTGAGGCAAAGCAGAGTTAGGTCAGGCGTTTCGATTCCGATTAACTGCACAAGCGGGAGTTCTTCAGAGCACCACTGTACTCTAGACTCAGACTCCGTTCATTCCAGAAAGGTAGGCAGGCTACTTACAGAGAAGAGCACTAAGACCTCAGAGAGACATCTAGGGTCCTGTCCTGGATGCTACACACTACCTCTCCTATGGGGAACCAGAGACAAGGACCAGGGGCTGCTCCAAGGAACAACAGCTCAAAGTAATAGGGGCTCCATCAGTGACTTCCTGTGACTGGGCACAACTTGAAATGAGAAATGGAGTCCTGTCTGATATAAACACTGAGAAAACTGGAAGTCTGGAGGTAAGTGAGACAGACATTCACAGGGTACAGTGCAGTCTCCACAGCACCCCCCCCCCCAAAAAAAAAGGGAAGAAATCTAAGCAGAGAGGCTCAGTCACGTGGTCACCGTGGCACAGGAATGGGATGAACTGAGCTGGGTGCCAAGGGGAGGTGATGTCTGAGGACAGTGGTGCTGATGCACACAACTGCAGTACATGGCAAGGCCTCAACGAAGATGCCCTGAAGGTTAAGTTAAACCACGTTGTTTCAGACTGGGGTGGTTAAAGAGACACCGCCATGGGAGGCTCTGAACTGGATCTGGTCTTGCTTAATGGTGTTACTGTGCAGCCGGTGAGACCTGAACAGAGTCTGCAAACGAGTAGACTGATCTCCTCCACACTGCGGGATACAGGCCAGGTCCTTGTTTATAGGAACTCAGCAACGGTGGGCTCTGGGTTGGCTCTTTATTCTTCTATTGGAAAGAGGGTCTCTCTATAACATGCTGGCCTGGAACTCACTGTGCAGCCCTGGATGGCCTCAAACGCACATCCTTCCGCCTCCGTTTCAAAAGTGCTAGGATGGCAGGTATTCCTACACTTGGCTGAGAAACGTATGCTTAAACAGCTAGGAGGAAAGCAGGTTCTTATTGCATCTCTATGGTTCTGTATGTTTGAGATTACTTCAAAACCAAATGAATTTATCAGGGTGAGACAAAGAGGGACCTTACCCTTCACCTTCCAGTTCTTCAGAGGGGAGGGAAAGGACCTAGAAACAAACACACACAGAGGTTGTTATCCAAACACATTTGAATATCTCAGAACTTATGTAAATTAGTCCTAAAACAGATCACTTTAAATGTGACCAGCCTAACAACAAAGACACAATCTCCTTCTGAAAGACACAATCCAGTAGCCGTATCTTTCAATGCCCAGATTTTTACAGCTTTCTTCCACTTTGCTGGCCCCAGGCTGGTCTCTGTGAATGTGGACCAAACCTGAGGGAGGCTGGCTGATCTCAGCATCTAGCGAGATGATGCCCCACTCATTCATGCACCCACTGTGTGTGGCTATTTCTGCAACAGCATGTGAAAGAGCCCACAGGACACAGAGACCGACAAGTCTCCAGCATCCACTGGTCCCGGCCCCTTCCCCTTCACAGACTCCAGCTTGCCTCATTTCTATGAGGCTGCTCGCTAGAATCACAGGTTGGCAACACCTCTGAAAACTCTAGTTCTTACACTTCTGCCCAGTGAGCGCATGGCAGGGTCTCCTTTGTGATATCCACCTGATCTTAGTATAAAAAGAAAAGCCATTCTCTTAAAACTCCTGTACCACAGAGCAGGGTGCAGCTAGTTTTTAAATTTAGCATGAGTTAACGGGGTGGTGGGGGTGGAGGGGTGGCAAATGCCTTTAATCCTAGCACTTGGAAGGCAAAGCAGGCAGATCTCTGAATTCAAGTCCAACCTGGTCTAAGACAGCCAGGGTTACATAGAGAAACCCTGTCTTGAAAAATTAAAACAACAGCAATAAGAATGATAATAGTAAAATTTAGTCCAAGTTGCTAAGCCATGGCTGTAGGGCACATGTTGATGACATCTATCGATGGGGACTACAAGAAGAGGGCCTTGGGACACAGGTGTCACCCAAGCTGAACTTACAGACTACAGATTCAAACCCCAATTGTGATGCTATTCTTAACACTTTTCCATGAGCTACAACATGAACGAATACAAGGGGAACCCAGGTGACAGATGCGGCATTGCGCATCACGCCGCCATGACTGACGGTCCCAGGGAGCTCAGTAACTGGTTAAGTGCTACTGTGGTCTGACGTTATGAAAAAATGGCACAGAGCTGCTTTTGTGCCAAGCCCAGCAGCCTCTCCCGGGAGGCTGGCTACCTACATGACTGCCCCGCTGCAGGTTGGTAAAATGCACGTCAGGAATGAAGAGGACAGGCTGAGTGTCGAGATCCAGGAAGGGCTTGAACACTGTGATGTCTGTCCGTTTGTGCGAGGGAAGCAGCTGCACTTTAACGTCAGACACTGGGGAGAAAAAAACAGAAGCCAGCAAGAGATTATAGTTATGGGTTAGTCAGGTGTGGTGGTACATGTCTTTAATTCCAACATGTAGGTGTCAGAAGCTGGTCTGTCTCTATGACTTGGAGGCCAGCCTGGTCTATAAAGTGAGGTAGAACCAGCATCCAAAAAGCCTGAGCAGGGGATAGCCCACCCCACGGGCCTGCAGTTCTCATCTGCACAGCAGCAGAAACTCAGGGCTCTCGCCATGTCAGCACCACCCCTGGTCTAGCCTGCACTCTTCAGGGCACAGTAGGCCACCATTAGGCATTCCCTGGGAACTGGGGTCAGCACACTTGCCTTTTCTCTTGCTCTGTTTTCGTTCTTCATCCCGAATTTTCCTTTCAGCTCCCTGCAGACAAAGGAGACAAGAGTCTAGTCAGATCTCTGGGAACTACTCTGCTCTCTTCTCTATGGCAGTGAGTACCAGCATGGGCTTGCCACATCCGTCTCCTCTTAGAAGTCCATCTCTCTCATTGAAGTACATCATTAGCTTGTACGGAAATGTCATATGGGAAACTCCTTTTGACAATTAACATGTCCAATTACATTTTAAAAATGTCTTAAAATCATTTCTAACTACATGAAATCAATACCATCAAACATCTATTTTAAACACAAATAAACTGAAATTCCTCTTCATAACAGATGAGGCCAGGTTAAAGGGAAAGTTTAGAGAACATGGTAGCACATCCCGATGCCCACCAAGGT
This sequence comes from Mus caroli, assembly GCF_978045245.1. Lineage (NCBI taxonomy): Eukaryota > Metazoa > Chordata > Mammalia > Rodentia > Muridae > Mus > Mus caroli. The sequence continues at coordinate 22,427,830 of NW_028227269.1, read as the reverse complement.
ACGGGTGCTTTCCCCCTACCTCACAGCAAAGAACCAGGAAAGAAAAAATGAAAGTTGGCAATGTGAATATTCCATGTAGCAAATGTTATCACAGAGAGGGTGGATCTATGCAAAGTCATGGTGCCTGTGACAGTAACAATCAGGTGTCATTCACAAATGCAAAGATGACACGAGACGTCGTGGTGCTCTGTGTCCTATAAAAGGACTTATTTGTGCCATGTGTATCAACTGGTGAGTAGCAGTGGCATGCAACTGAACCACGACCTGAAGTGGGATAGCATTGAACACATTAAGTGTAGCACCGATCCATGCGGCTTTGCTGAGTGATGAAGTCTCTGCATGATGAGGATGCCTTCGCAGTGGCCCAGCCGGGTTGGAACTGTTGGCTTAGGTTTCTGTTAAATACACTCTTGATAGGAAGGAGGAAGTGGAGGGCCTCTCACTGATCTTTGGCATCACTACATGAGAAGGATCAGGTTTGAAAGCAGAACACAGACCTCCTGCCTGCCCTAGAAGGTGCTAAAGCACAGCATGGTGGACGAAGCCTGCTTATAATTGCTGTATATGGGGCTGGAGAGATGGCTCAGCAGGTAAAGTGCTTGCAGGATAAGGGTAAGGAGTAGAGTTCAAATCCCCCAACCCCACGTAACTGTGGGTGAGCACTGCAGCCCTGCCTACAACCCCAGTGACCTGAGGTCAGAGACAGTGCATCCCTGGAGTAAGAGTGGCTCACTAGAACTGCCAAATTGGTGATCTGGGTTCATAAGAGCCTCTGCCTCAAAATATATGGTGGAAAATGAACAAAGGAGATATCTGACATCAAACTCTGGCCTCCCCACATGTCTGCACACATACAGCCTCTCACATGAGCACCCACACACAAATAAACAACAACCTAACTGTAACTTCAGTTAGAAGAGAAACCACACCTCCACCCCAAAGGCAGCTACACCAAATGTACTATCAGCCGTATCCAGAAAGAATAACAAGGAACTCAGCTCCTGCCAAGATAGAGACTCACGCTCTACTCTGGAATGATGGAACCTTGCTAGATTCAGGAAGCAAGCATTCCGATGGCTGCCGCAGAACAGGAGGGAGCAGGGCAGGCCCTTTCCGTGCAGGCCCTGGTGCCTCCAGGGTCCCAGCTGAAGAGGAGGAAGGACAACAAAGTACTAAGGAGAGACAACCCTGAGAGCTGAGCAGCTTCCAGGTTCTCGGGTGCAGAGGTGAATACACCCTAGCAAGAGAAACACCGCCCAAAGTGCAGGATAAACATACCGTCTGTTCTCACCAACTGGACTGGAAAAACTTTCCTCTCAGGAAAACCCTGCTCACGGGTGCAGAATAATTAGCCTAACACAGTATGGCTGCAGAAAAGCCTATCAGATCAGAAGGTGACATCTGAACGAAGCAAACCGTTTCCAAGAAACTTAATGGCATCTCAGGGCTAATCTGAAGAAGAGTTCCAGGAATAAAAAAAAAAAAAAAATTACCTACCTCCCAGCAAGGCAAAAGACAAACGGTTCAGTACCCAGCAAGACAGTCAAGTAGTCTCCAAACAGGGAGGGAATCAAACCACCGAGGGGACCCAGGCCCAGACATTGAGCCAGTGATGTGACTTTAGCCCATACGTTCAAGGGCTATGGAGAAACGACCCCTGGGCTCAGAGTGGGGCTCAGTGGGGCAGCCACTGCCGAGTGTGCATAAGGCTCTGTGTTTGCGTCCCAGGACCACAACAGGAACCACGCAAATCAACAGACGACAGCAGCATCACTACCAACAGCAAAACAAACCCTTAGCTTGCTAAGTAGAGACGTGACCTAAAAAGGGTCCAGTCTCAACTTTTAGGGATGGAAACTGCCATGTCAGAGATGCAAGCACCAATGGACGGAGCTCAGCTCACCAGTGGACGGCCACAGGTCAGCAAACCCAGGACAATGGAAGAAACTACCTGAAATGAGGTAAGAAAAATCAAACCATAACAGTAACAATAGGCCATGGGTGAAACTCAAAGCATCACAGGTACAACTGGAGAACCCGAGGGGAAGGAGCAGGCGTGTCTGAAGAAACAACAGGCAGACCTGTTCCAAACCCAATGACAGCCATAAACACATAAACGCTCAGAGAACTCAAGAACGTGGAGCCTCATCAGATTCAACTCTTAGCACCAGTGGAAGAGAAAAACCTTGGAAAGAGTTATAGACGGGGAGATCATACGCATAGAAGAGACCTGGGTGGCTGCAGCCTCGCCAAGAGTACCAGCTCCAAGTCCGTGCAGCATCCATGAACGGACAGCCGGACCTTACACCAGCACAGGAGCCTAAGGTGAGACACTTCGCATGCAGAAAAGCTGAAGGATTCAGTCCTAGTTCACAGATACTGCACGATGTTAAAGAAAGTGCTGGAACAGCACGGGGACATCTGACCATAAGCTCTTCGGACCTCTCTCTCACCATCGCCTACTGGGAATGTGCTCAGTCACAGCAGGGCTTGTCCCCAAACATTAGCCTAAAGGCCCCACAGCCTGTCAGGGCTAAGAGGACTGTGACCCTGAGGGAGACTGACTTCGGTGGGGAGTGAATGGGATGGCAGCAGAGGCCTTAATTAAGCTCAGGGGAACAGACAGGAGGCCCAGGAGTTCAAGGTCAGTCTTGCCTGTATAATGGGCATGAACAACATGTGGCAAGGAATGGGCCAGGAGACATACAAGCTTCTGGAAAAGCAGCCACCCAAGCTCCAACGTTAGAAATCCAAATGCTGCCCTCATTTTCTCTAAGAATGTGCTGAGTGGCTACACTCCTGAAAGAGGAAACGCTGTCATTTATCAAATGGCATTAGCAGTTAAGCAGCTCACGACAAAGAGACAACAAAGTGCAACTTCCTTTGGAAAGAAGTATACTGTGGGTTCACCAAAGGAGACTCCAAAGTGCCTTACCTCAGGTTTCTGACTACAGGTTGAGACCAGCCTCACAAAGTGAGTCGTGAGAGCCAGGAGAAGGTGCCCGAAAGGCAGAGCGTGGCAAGCCGGCCAACCAGAGTCAGGGATGCAGGTGGGCAGCAAAGAGCCCAGGGCTTATGAAAAGTAAGCCTTCAGGGTACTCAGAAAATGAGGGCCCGGATTCTCAAGGGTGCACAGGGACATTATTAGTCAGGAAAGATGTAACGGAAACATCACATGTGGGGAAAATGTTTGAATAAAGCTGCAATTTCTCTAGTGTTATAAAAAGAGCACAGACGTTCTGATAGCTCCTACTACGGTGTTTCTGCTTTGGCTTTGAGACAGGTCTCTGTGTATAGCCCAGGCAGGCCTCCACCTCCTGATTCTCTTGGCCTTTCAGGGGCTGGTGCCACATGCCTGGATCGTCAGGGTTTCTTGGGCTCCAGAGGAATGTGGTCAGATGGGAAGAGACTGGCCTAGGTCAGAGGTACCGGTGCCCACAAGTTGTGACTCACAGTTTCCAAGTGTGGGCCACGGGAAGCACCTGGGTTCTAGTAGTCCCCACACCTGATCCTGGGGCTGGAGAAGGGGCAGGTTACATGGCAGGGGGGAGGGAAGGCTGGAGGTGATCACAAGGGACCAGGAGGTGGAACAATCAGAGGCGGTCTAAAGATGCAGAGAAGACAGTCCTGAAAGGAATGCTGCACACAACTTCAATGTTGGCCCAGTAACTCTGAGCTTTAAACCACTGAATTTGTAAAAATTTGGGCTGGGCTCAGTGGTTAAGAGCACTGACTGCTCTTCCAAAGGTCCTGAGTTCAAGTCTCAGCAAACACATGGTGGCTCTCAACCATCCGTAATGAGATCTGACACCCTCTTTTGGTGTGTCTGAAGCAGCTACAGTGTACTTATTAATAATAATAAATAAATCTTTGGGCCGGAGCAAATGGGGTTGACTGGAGAGAACAGGGCCGACCAGGATGAGCAGAGGTCCTAAATTCAATTCCTGGCAACCACACGAAGGCTCACAACCATCTGTACAGCTACAGTGTACTCATATACATAAATATAAGTAAATAAATCTTTTTAAAAAACTCATTAAAAAAATTGTGAAAATCTGTAACAGGTGGAGACTCTGGCCTGCAGATGTATTCAATCTGACAGGCTGTTGAGAAAGCTCTCTGACCTGGAAGGTTCCAGGCGCCCTCCAGTGGTCAGATACAACAGCCCTACCAGAGTCTCCAGGACTTGACAGGAAACCTTGGCTCTGCACCTGGCGAGTGAGTTTCCCAGGAAGAAGGAGCTGCAACATAGAGATTTGGGGGATGGCCTGCCAAAGAGCCTTCAGGGCAGCGAGTCAGGTGATCAACACAGTAGGTCTTGATCTGGGCCCAGGACTGGGGCCACATCCTTTACCGGACACAACCACCAAGAAGAGCATAGAACCTACTCAGTCGTTTTTAGTTCAGTGTTTCCCGTTCCTTCTACAGTGCTGCTCTTCCCACAGGGGTAAGACAGTAAGCACCCACGAGAGGTTAGCTGCTCTATGTGCAAGGATGAGCCCACCTCACGTGCTCTTCCCTGAGCCCGCTGCTCTCTCACCTTGTCGCAGAAGACCTTTATCTGGCAGTAGGCCCGGTGAACCGGCTTGTTGCTGCGGTTGTTATAGCTGTATGTGTCGATTTGAATGTTGAGCGGCAAGCCCTTCACACCCTTCTGAGAAGAGAAATCTGTGCTCAAGCAGTTCACAGAGATGAAGACCTGTGAAGAAGAGAAGGCTCCGTGAGGGGCAACTCCAGCAGCTGGCCAGGCCTGGCCTTGCAAATGCTGACATGACAGACACTTGAGACTCTCCTGAAAGCCGCCATTTAGAGGCAGCGAAGGACTCTTCTAGAGAGCAGTGAGTATAGGCATGCAGAGGAAGAAGGAGCATGCAAGCTCTGTTTACTCCCAGGGTGGCTCTTGGGTATCAGCCAGGACAGTGGACAATGTGGCTGTCATGGCTGGTGTCATTTTCCTGGGACACTGTAAAATGTCTCCTGGCTGCTGGGGACAACTCTGGAACTACCTGTACCTTTGGTGTCACCTTTTATGATAGTTTGTAGCAGCCTGTGTACTTTTAAAACAAAAGCTGGGGTCTCCTAGTCTATAGCTTGACTATAAAATTCCAGCAGAGTTCCCTTGCAGTACAGCCCACTTATACTAAAATGCCTTCATTTCTTTCTCTTGGAGGTGGCTGGTTATAGAATCACATTGGGCCAAGTCCTCAGAGAATAATTTAATTCCAGTGATGTCTAAGACATTCTTTTCTGGGTAGCCTTTCATAATTTAACTATAATCTGGATTCACCACATGTTTGGGTAGCCCCTGCACTTGGCAAAGTTTTTCACAGGCTCTAATTATTATGCTGGCCTACTGAACAGTCACAAAAACACCACCACATTCCTCACTGAAGGAGGCGCCACAGAGATGTGGTTGAAACATATAGAAGCCATGAAGACAATGTGCTGGGTTGGGAAGCCTTTATAGAAGGAGAAGACAGTAACTGAGTAGGCCATCAGTGGCCACACTTCCACCAGGCAGTCACAGGGCACCCCAGAGAGCAGCGGACAGGTACTGAGGCACCTGTTTGTTTCCTTTCACCAACATCTGAAGCACCACTGACCCACACAGATAATTTTTATAGACTATGTCACTAAGCCCAGCGGGGTCGGTGGCCCTTGAGCCACAGACCAGATTCTCTTTTTTGAAGAGGAGGCTGGAGGGTGGCTCACCTAGCCCCACCCCCTGTCCTGTCTCCCGTATGTTCAGTCGCCCCATGTTCACTGTCTAGTGGGTTTCCTCTAAGGGTTAAGCAAATGGAGACACCCAGTCGGTGTGGTACAGCAAACTGTTACTCAGTGCAGACGGTGCAGCTTTGTGTGGTTGGTGAACATGCTCCCCTCCCCACTTTCATGGTTCTGTGCTTGAAGATGTCTAGCATGCTCAGTGCTTTTGATTTCCCAGGCCACTGTGGGCTTGGAATTTATGTATGGACACCATACAGTAAATAGTATGTGAGTCAGGTTTTTGTTTTTTAAATGGGGAGTTTCAGAGATCCAAGACCCTTGTATCCAATGACCAGGACTCCTTCCAATGACCAGGCCCCACCAGTCAAGGGCATCAGCCCTGGGTTGTAGATGAGTATGTGGTGGGGCCTGTGTGCTCTACAGGGGATCGAATGGAAGAGAAGCAGGACACAGAGCGAATTAGCCCCACTGTAACAAAGAGCCAGTTCTAGGCTATATGGCTATAGGACATACTCCGTCTAAGTGGAGAAAGACCGGACATCCTAAATAGACAGGGAAATGTCCAATTACAGATCTGAAGATCACCCCTATCTTATTTTCTCACCAACTCTCCCCAGATCTTTCTCACCATCCCTAGGCACTGTTGGTCCCCTCTCTGCTGATCTGACCCTGCCAGCTTCCTTACTGATCTGCTCAGGTCCTCCCCAGGTCTGCAAGGGTCCCGTCGGATCCTGTCCTCCATGTAAAGCTTGTCTCTTCAGACAGGCTCAGGCAGATGCCAACACTCATGCTCCGGAATGGGACCGGGCTGGGCTTGGTTGGTACGCACTACCGAGCTATCCCTATGTCTTCCAGAAGAGGGCGCTATCCTTCCACATTTGAAGCCAGACCTGCTAGGGCTGCCCCAGGCAGAAGGAGGAGCTCATTCCGGGCTTTCCTACCACGGTGGAGCAATCACAACCACCCTATCCCACACACAGACTGTATCCTCTGACTGGAGATCTGGATGGAGGGTGCCCAGGTGTGCCCCTTCCTCTAGACTGTTCACACCCAGGCACTGTGCTATCTTGCTTCTAAATACTTTTCTAATCATTTCCAGTAAATAAACAAAATTACTTGACTTAAAAAAAAAAAAAAAAAAAAAAAGAAAAAAAGAGGGGCTGGAGAGATGGCTCAGTGGTTAAGAACACTCACTGCTCTTCCAGAGGTCCTGAGTTCAATTCCCAGCAACCACATGGTGGCTCACAACGGGATCTGATGACCTCTTCTGGTGTGTCTGAAGACAGCTACAGTGTACTCATATACATAACATAAATAATAATTTTTTTTAACAAGTGTGTGTGTGTGTCCACCTCAGGTGTTATCCTTTGAAATACCATTGAGTACCTTTGAGACAGGTCTTCCATTGGCCTGAAGCTCAGCAATTAGGCTAGATGGGATGGCCAGGGAAGGCCAGGCACCTCTCGTTTCTGCTTCCCCAGCACTGGGATGACAAAGGCACACAACCACACCCAGCTTGGTACAGGAGGCCAAACTCAGGTACTCGTTCTTGCAAGGCAAGCATTTACTGACTGAGTCACTTTCCCGGCCCCTGCTTTCATTTTTTTAAAAAAAGACTTAAGTCTAGATGCGCAAGCAGGAAGTGGCTCACAGGATTTCTGAACTGCTTTGCAGAAAGATCTGTGCTTTGACTTGATGCCTTCTTGTACATATTTAAAAGAATGTTTTATATTAATCTGTAAATATGCACATGAGAGACAGCAGACAGTCTATAACAGGGGCCATTGAGATGGTTCATCAGGTGAAGAGAGGGCCTCACTAGGCTTGATGACCTGGGTCACACAGTGAAAGGTGAGAACTCTGACCTCCACAAACATGCTGTGACATATGCACACACACACACACACATGTAAAGAGAGACATAGAACTCTGAAAGGGGAAAAATAAAACTAATAAGAAAAAAAGTTTTAAAAGAACTTTGTAAACAGTAGAAGTCATTTACTAAACCACTGAACATTTTACCTTCCAGTCAGATGGAAAATCTAAGCCTTTGTCATTCTGGGCCATGTGGCACAATTCCCAACTCAAAAATGGCTGCCTGGGAAAGTACACTCTAGCTCACCAATTCCAGGAAGTCTCTGACCCAAAGAGCCATTCCCCTGGCAAGAGGATTTCACAGTAATCCAACCCAAATCTGCCCTCCCCTTGATCCCCCGCTTCAAGTCGGGCTCAAAGCAGGAGCAGATGCCAGGATCAGCCTGAGTGCAGAGCCTGAGGGGAGTGCTGCCTCACACCCTCGCTCCCAGGCCGCATTCAGAAGCATCTGCTTCCTCATTAGGAAAGGGCTTCCCAACTTAGGAGGCCTCACAAGTTATCAGGAAGGCTGACTCATTCTAACTGGGCCTCCTCCATCAGATGGACACAGACACACCAGTGAGTGGGGCCAAGGGAACAGATGCACACGGTGTGAAGGACAGCGAAGACCTCCAAGAAAGCTGCATGGCTCTTACGACAGCTCATGCAGTAGCATCGTGGAAGAATACACTGGACCGTCATGGGCATCCTGGGCTAAGCCAAGTGGTACCCATGCTAGTTTAGGCATTCACCAAAGGCTAGCAAGAAGGGCAGCTTCTCCCCTACCCTCTCCTTTCTTCTGGGCAGGGTAAGGTGCTCGACAGAGGCAGATTTGATCCGAAAATCAAAGCAACCAAGAGTTCCACCAGCTCTGCCCAGTAACTAGCACTGTAACCTGGGACCCTGCTGTCATATGACCAGCCAAGGCAGAAGAGCTCCTGCCTCCTGTGATAGTCTCTGTCCACAGTGGATGAGGAGGGTGAGCCCCAAACCTTACTGCCATTACTGCTGATAAAATGATTTGAGTAATTCAGTACCAGCCTAGCAGCACTCAGGAAAACCTGAATTTGGTTCACAACTAAAACCTGGGTGTGACATCGTGGACTGTAAGCCCAGTGCTGAGGACGCAGAGCCAAGGGGATACTTGGAGTTTGCCTATCCTTACCAACCGAGATGAGAGTTGGTGAGCTCCAGATTCAGGGAGAGACTGTCTCAAGATTTATGGTGGAAAGTGACAGAGGGCGAAGCCCAGTATTAACCTCTGGCTTCCACACACATGAGCACACATGTACACATAAACACACACACACACACACAAAGAAATACATAAACATACATACATTTACCAGTCTACTTCCTATAAATACTGTTACTTTAAAAGATGTAACGTCATTCAACTTGGCCTGGGAACTTGGTAGACAGAGCACTCTCGCCTCCTTCCTCCTCCCCACAGACACTTTAGGGAACCACTGTCCACAAAAGCCCTGGGAGCTTCTCTCTCCAACACTGCTTTACACCACAGCCATGTAGGACCGCTCATGTCCCCAAACCCACAGGGACAGGCCATGTGGCTGGGGATTTGGGACACCTCAGCTTGGGTGGTTCCGACACCAAAACCACCTTCAGGTGTTCCAATTGGTGCTCACATGACCAACCAGGATGATACTTCCCTGTAAAGGGACTGGTCTCCTACACGCCAGCATGCGTCAGTGCACCAAAGGTCTCCTTTAGCTTCAAAGCTTGAAGATTATAAAACCTGTCTTAACACGTGATTTCTTCCTTGAAGAGTTCAGTTCCTCTTACATGCATTTTTAATTGAAAAAGTATTTTGCACAGGCAATGACCTATGAAGTAGGAATATTCACTATCCACAGATCCTGCTATTCCATGAGGTCATATCTGTCCTCAGGTACTCAAAGTTGTTAAGAAATTTTCTCAGGATTAACAGCTCTGTGTGAACCCCATGTGCTCTAGTTGTGACTCTGTGCTGTATGGTACGTGACCTTTTGAGATCACACCTCTGTCACCTCTGGGAAACGTAAGTGGTTTGTTTTTGTTTTGGTCTGTTGTTTGTTTAGATAGGGGCTTTCTGTATAGCCTTGGCTGTCCCGGAACTCACTGTGTAGATCAGGTTGGTCTCCATCTCAGAGATGCATCTGCCTCCCAAGTGCTGGCATTAGAAGTGTGCACCACCACTGCCCAGCCAAAATATGTTGGTTTTGGGTTTTTGTTTTTTCACTTATTTGGGGATTCAACCCCAGAGCCTTCTGCACAAGAGTCAAGGGTTCTACCATTGAGCTACAGTCCCAGCCCTTGCATATGTTTTTAATAAAAGAGAAGACATAGAGTGTGTGCTTTCATAGGTCAACATTTCCACTTTCAATAAGCTGTCCAGTCTGGGCTTGAGAGGTATCGCAGAGTCTTGGAGCCACGGCAACTCTCTGTCAGTCTAGCTATACTCAAAGGGCTGAGGGAGAACTGAAGGAAAAGATCAACCCTAGCTGTCTCTACGCTTAAGGAAGTGGCAAGACAGCCATACACATAAAGGAATTTAGAAAGCGATCGAGTCCACATGCTGAGTGAGTAAGAATGGACCAAAGCAACCAAATCTGTATAAAATAAGCATTCCAAGAGTTCTTCTGAGGCAGACAAATTCCCTCTGTTGCTATGATCACCAAAGTCTCTCACAGAAGCCATCAGAGGGATAGAGAGTGAGATGGACAGTTACACACCCAGTGTCTCCTCCACAAAACAAGTGTGGATGCACCTGAGCGCGCGCAAGCACACACACACACACACACACACACACTCATGCACGCACGTACCACTTCCAGTTCTGCTCCTGCTAAATCTTCAAACAGACTGACTAACACGTTCCCTTCAGCAGAGTGCTGGGGTGGGGGAAGTCTCTGCTACGGAAGGAACCTTCGATGCTAACTTTTCTGTTTCTACACTTCCTTGCTACTTCTCTTGAGGAAAAAGTATGATGTTATTCAACTAAACAAAACATTAATCACAAAAGATTGCAACTAAAGTTCCCACCCAAAATAGTTATAAGGGAAAAAAGGAACCTAACCACAAAAATCAGCTACCGAACAGGCCAAAGATGTTCTGCAAGATTCTTTTTAACCATCCAGGCCATTCTTTTCTAGGACAGTTCCTCATTCCTGGCTGAGAATTCATGCACTCAGAATATTTCAGAAAGATTTCAATTGGTTGTAAATGCAGCTTGAAAGCAAGGGATGTGTGTTAGCTGAGGGTTTCGTGTGTATCCTCTTTTATATCCTGAACTGCTGTGTAAGGATTCTCCCAGAAGCATCTTGTGAGCCTCATGACACTCTTCACAGGGCTGGCTGCTCCTCCCATGTCTATCCTCAAAGGAAGGGGAGCAGAAGAGACACAAGGAGGCAGAACACTCAGTCAGAAAGGACTGCCAGGAATAAAGTAGAAGAGATGAAGAATTAAGTTTGTAAGTGTCTGATCAGTCCAGGTCAGAAGGACTGTGAGAGCAAACCCAGTGTCCAGACCTGGGACGTGTCAGAAGACACCATGTGTGTTATGTGGAAGGGGAGGACACAGGCCGCCAGTGATGTGGGGCCAGAGGCAGCGCAGTGACTCTCCCAGGTCGCTTGAACCTCATCCTGGGAAGAGCTTGTCTCTCTGCCAGGTCTGATGGCATACATCTCTTACATGGGCTCTGAGGATGGAACACAGGCCCTCACACTTGCAGAGCAAATGCTATAGCCACTGTGCTGGTCAGTTTTTGTCAATTTGATACCAACCTAAACAACGTGGGAAGGGTGAACCTCACCTGAGGAATGGCCTCCAGCAAGGCTTGTGAGCAAGTTGGAGGCCATTTTCTTTTCTTTTTTTTTTTATTAGGTATTTTCCTCAATTACATTTCCAATGCTATCTAAAAAGTCCCCAATACACTCCCCCCCCCCAGTCCCTCACCCACCCACCCCCACCCCTTGGCCCTGGCATTCCCCTGTACTGGGGCATATAAAGTTGGCAAGTCCAATGGGCCTCTCTTTCCAGTGATGGCCGACTAGGCCATCTTTTGATACAAATGCAGCTAGAGTCAAGAGCTCTGGGGTACTGGTTAGTTCATAATAATGATCCACCTATGGGGTTGCAGTTCCCTTTAGCTCCTTGGGTACTTTCTCTAGCTCCTCCATTGGAGGCCATTTTCTTAATGACTAGCTGATGCAGGAGGGCCCAGCCCACAGTGGGTGGCATCATCCCTAGGCAGGTAGCTGAACAAACCAGAGGAATAAGCCAATATCCACTGTTCCTCCATGGGCTCTGCTTCGGTTCCTACCATGGTTCCTCTCGATGGTAGACTGTAACCTATAGATGAAACAAACCCTTTCTTCCCCACTTTGCTTTTGGTCATAATGTTTCTCAACAGCAACAGAACTTGAACTAGGTCACCAAGTATACCATCTTTTCAGCTCTGGACTTTTCTTAATAATTGTGCTGGCTGGTTTTATGTCAACCTGGTATCAGCCAGAGTTACCTGAAAGAAGGGAACCTCAACTGAGAAAATGCCTCCACATAAGGCTGAAAGGCATTTTTTAAATTAGTGATTGATGGGGGAGGGCCCGGCTCATTATGGGTGGGGAATCTTCCTAGGCTTGTGGTCCTGGATCCTATAAGAAAGTAGGTGGAGCAAGCCACTGGATACAAGACAGTAAGCAGCACCCTTCCATGGCCTCTGCATCAGCTTCTGCCTCCAGGTTCCCACCCTGCTTGAGTTCCTGTCCTGACTTCCTTCAGTGATGGACTACAGTGTGGAAGTGTAAGCCAGATAAACCCTTTCCTCCTCAGCTTGCTTTTGGCCATGGTGTTTCAGCCCCACGATAGAAACCCCAAGACTAATTTAGGACAGGTTACCCCATATACTCCACCACAGTGCAATTACAGACAGGCTAAAGAATACAGCTCTCCCCATCTCCAATGTGATCTTGAAGTTGCAGAAGACAAGTCCACCATTGTTTCTCCACCCCTATGCCTGTTGGGCCCCCATGTTAGCGCCCTCTTCAGACTAGGCTCAGTTGCCTCCTTCCCGCCTAAACTCACAACAGGTACTCAGAAAGGTAAAGTCCAATTCAAATACGCTTTGCTGGAATATTCAGCAGCCAATGAATCACTGGCTGAAAATGCATCTTCCTTGGAACTCCTAAGAACATGGTGCTTGGCCTTGCTGATGCCAGACCCAAGAACACGGTTTTGGCTTTGCTGATGATCCAAAGTCTGGAGAATGCCATTGCTTCAAGTCAGGCTGCCTGATCCGGTAGTTCTGTCCCCTCCCAGAGCTGCACAGCTGAGTGACTGGCCAACTGACCATACAGTTAGGGAAGTGAGCTTTTTGCGATAGGGCCTCTCAAGCCAGTTCTTCTGCCCTAGTAGCAAAGCATTGGCAATGTGTGTAGAATTCCCTGGAAGGACATTAGAAATGAGTCATACCCGTCTAGGAAAGTTCAGGGATAAACCAATGGCGCTCTGCCCTTATACTCTGGACTGACTTAGGGGAAAGGCTTGGTTTCAGAGCTGAGAGCCCCTGGCTTACTTGTTACCTATGCATTAAGATGCACTTAAAAAGCTCTGACTGCCTGATACACATCACAAGAAAGACTCCAATGGAGGGGAAAGGACAGAGATAAGTAAGGGGTACAACTGGGGAAGATGTTTAGGTAAGGTTACCATGGTAACTGAAACAGCCTGACATTCTCCATATGCACTGATCCTCAATGTCTCCCTTCCCATGGATGCCACACACTACCCATGGTGCCTGGCTCTCATAATCTCACTAGAGACTTAGAGATGGCAAAGCCCTAGTAGGGCCCAGCTCCCAGGACTCCAGAGCTAGCCCATTCCTAGCCCCTCATGGAGAGGCACCTGTGTAAACCTGGAGACATGGGAGGGTAAGGGGAAACAGACACCTACACAGAAGACGGAGCCGAAGGTCACCTTGATCATGAGGCATGAATTAAAGGTCTCCCCGTTTCAAACCAAGCAGATCGTCTGTGCCAAATTCCTACTTGTTGCAAACAAGTTGCAGGACTTAGCTGATGGCCACATGGCTCCAGGAGACACAGAGACAGGCATCTTGAATACAATCCCAGTGGCCTCTGGGACTCTCCTTTGTTTTTATTTTTATGTATCAAAATTCAACTTAGTCAAATACAGACAGTATCTATAAGCTGCTTTCTAGAATGTAATCTGTCTTCTAAAAGGAAAGTAAAAACTGTAGGATAAATTCAAGTTTAATCACCCAAATCAGTACAAAGGTCTTTCTAAGTAGCTCTTCATGGGGAGAAATTGTCCAACAGCTGAAATGAAAACATTGGTAATATTTCCCCCTCATTTCCAATAGCACTAACTAGACAGAGTAAAATCACCAGTTTTTTTTCTAGTATATGTCAAACAGGCTAAGTACCTGAATTGAAGCTGATAGTGTAAGATTTTAAACTGTAAATCAAGATCCAGTTCTTGGCCGAATGTCTAATTAGTAGGGGTCATTTATTGAGCTTTATACAGCCCTCCCCCAACCCCCACCAGAACAAACAAACAAACCCGTCCTGCCCCCCACCCCCACCCCCACCCCCAGCTCTGTGCACCTCTTCTCCCTGGCACCCCACTTCACGTGCAGTTAATGAGTGTATGGAGCTGAGGCAGTATCGAGACTGAGTCACCCACTCGGCAGCATCCAGTTCCATTTCTGATGCTCCAGATAATCTAGGTGCGTCACACTTGCTCCCTGCTCTGGTGGGAGGTGACTATGCTGTCCTAAAGACACTACAACTACAAGAACACTGTCACCAGGAACTGCCAACTGCTCCAAGGGCTTGAAGGGCGCAGCTGAGCATTTTGGTAACTTCTCAGACTATCAAATGACCATCAAAAGAAAAGAGCCGACCCCGGCAGGAAGGGGTGGGGCGGGCAGGGACGTGGGAGGAGAAAAAGTACTGACTCGCAGGCTTCCCACGGCCAGGAGGGGCGTTCCCTGAAGGGGAAACAAGCTCGAGAGTCAGCACGCTGTTGCCACAGCCGCTTCCCACACCGCCCACACAGCGTCTCGGTTTCTGTACCATGCAGAGAGCCAGGGGAAAAGTCACTGAGATAAAAGGGAGGCTCGGAGGAGAAAACCCTTGGAGGGACCTACCTGCTCCCCTTCCCTCTGTTGTGTTCCACAGCCCAGACTTGGTGAACCTAAGGACACTTGGCAGATGCCGTGATTTGGCACTTGCTGTCCCAAAGAAGCAGAATGTGTGCTCAGAAATATGCAGAATTGGATGGGGGCGTGACTCAAGACAAACACAGACCACATTCCATCCCACGGTACAGAACAGGACAGGTGAGAGAGCACATGGGTCACAAAGGAGACTCAGCAGCAAGTTGACTGCCAACCAAAAGTTCTAGAAGCACGAGGAGGGCTAACAGAGGGGTCAAGTCCTCATTTGCTTAACAAAAGGCTGGGGAAGACCTGTGGCTTCCATTTATAAGAACCCCTGACTCTAAGGGTTCACACGGCCTCCAAATATCTACTCCACATCAGGCCAGAGCCACAGCTGTTCTGTTCTGGTTTAAAAGTAGCAAAGATACGAAAAAAACCCTAAAAAACAAAACAAAACATAGGCATGGCAAAGCCAACAGAAAGACAGAGCAAGCCACAGATGGGATTTTCAGGAAGGAACATGAGAAGGAGGGTTAGGGTGACAAGCTGTCAAATGAGAAGTCTCCACAGAGGAGCTCATTGTTTCCTGGGAGTGGCAGAATGGAGGAAGGGTAAAAATTTGCTCCACTCCCCACCCCCCCAAAGAAAACACCTAACTCAAGCAACAACACCAATGGTGGCTAAACAGGCATGGGTGCCTGAAACTCCTTCCACAGGATACAGGTTTCACTACCAAAGCGAGGCTTTCTTCAGCTGCCAAGTGTCTCCCTGGCAGTCAGAGACACCTTCAGCTGGCCCTCACCCTGAGGCACATGCTGAATAAATGCTCGCTATTGTTACCTGTGGGTTCTAAAGACCTGCCACGATTTGGTGTGTTTCAGTTTACTGCTTAAGACTCTGCAGAGTGTACACACCTTGGAACATTGGTGCAACAAAGCCGCAAAGACCTAGTGTTTAAAGATGCCTCACAGAGGAGTCACCCTTGCGCTAGTAACCAGAGCAGCAGCCGCCTCAAGGGAACGAGCTTAGTGTTTCTAACCCCACTCTGTTCTCAGACACCTCATTCCATAGAAGCATGTAGCTCTTTGTTGGACATACTTTTAAATTTTTTACTTTAGTGTTTTGTTATATGTATATACGTTTATATGTATGTATTTATTTATTTTTGTTTTTTTCAAGACAGGGTTTCTCTGTGTTACTCTGGCTGTCCTGGAACTCATCCTATAGACTAGGTTGGCCTTGAACGCACAGATTTGCCTGCCTCTGCCTCTAGAATGCTGGTACTAAAGGTATGACCACACCTGGCTGCTGTGTTTTATTTGTATTTATTTACTGTGTGAGGCTGTTGGCATGTGCCAGGGAGGCCAGGGAAGGATGAATTGTGTCCTGCTCTGTCAATACCCTGTCTTATTCCTTTGAGATAGGGAGCTCTCCCAAATCTGGAGCTAGCCCAGCAATGGGCAAGCCCAGCAGTCCTCCTGCCTGTTGCTCAGACCTAGTGTTACAGGTGTGCACAGCCACACAAGGCTTTTACTGTGGTACCTGGGGTGTGAACTCAGATCCTCAGGCCCTTTACGCCCCCAGCCATTTCCTCCCCCCAAAATATGTGCCTTTAAACTGCATATGTGAAAACCCTTGTCCATGAACATCAAGCAGATGGCTACCCTGAGTGCTGCTGGGAGCAGAAGGCTAGGCGTGTATAGATAACCCAGTACAATCTAGTTAGCTACAGACTCGGCCGAGACTCAAAGTCGCCTCTGCGATGTAATATTAGGAATATTTATTATTTAGTGTATGTATGTGGGGTTGGGGGGAGGTCAGAGGAGAGAGTGTGGGGGCCTGTTCTCTCCCTCCACCTCGTGGATCCAGGTAACTGATCCAGACTGTCAGGCTCTGCAACAAGCAATGTGCCTGCTGAGCCACCATGTTGGCCCATGGCCTTTCAGTTTTCACAGCAACAGTGTTTCCTGACCAGGCCTAGGCAGCCCAGTTGGTTCACTTGTAATTGCAATTAGATGATGAGCGAGGGACTTAAGTTTTAAAGTCTTAAGTTTTAAGTCCCTTGCCCATCATCTAATTGCAATTACAAGCACAACATTTGACTCATTTCTCTCTTCCGTCCCGCCCTCCCATTCACGCTGGAAATAAGTTGTGAAACAAACCAAACCTGTCCCAGCTTAATACAAACAAACATGGCACCGCCTGATTTAATGGCACCCCATGGATGCTTCACTAGAAAGGAATCCCTTTAAATGCAAGCAATGTGTTCAGTCCAAAGACATTAAAAAACAAACAAAGAAACAAACAACCACGCTTACAATGAATCCCAAACACTATGCTTAGACAAAAAAAAAAAAAAAAAAAAAAAGAAAGAAAGAAAGAAAGAAAAGAAAACCAAATGGCCATTAAACTCATAAGCCCTGCATCCCACAAGCACACACAAAACATCCCAAGTTCAAGTTTCCAGAGTGGCTGCACCCCTTTTATAGCCTCCAGCCTTGATGGCCCCGCCCCAGGAACTCCACTTGCTCTTGCTGAGCCAAGGAGACAAAAGGAAAGATGCCACTCCACCTAAACACAAGAACCCTCATGGTGAAGTTTCTGGGACCTCAAAGTAGGCGTCAACGTTCTAATCCTTTTTCTTTTGTAACGTGAGCCTTTCCATGACGGAAACCTGTGTTCCATAACAACCGTCCAGATCCCTTCCCAGAGCGGCTGGACTATCATAGCATACAGCCTGACCCTACAGCTCTTACATGGACAGGATGCCGTGCCTCTGTCTGTCCTTGCCCCTGCCCTAGCTCCTCAGCCTAAGGCCCTGCATGGAAGGCAAGAAGTGGGAGGAAGTGAACTAGAAAGAGATGAAAAGTGTGTTGCCACTGGTGTGTCACACACCTAGAAGGATCACAGCATGGAAAGATGCAATTCCATTGGTCAGCGAGCAGCCTGGTCACATACCGAGACTACACAGCCTCCTGCTAGAGGTCTGATGGCAAAGCACCAGGGGCTTTGTAGCCTTAAGCCACGGGAGACAGAACACACAAAGCACACCAGGCTCTCTGCAAGCATTTCCCTGGTATGGCCCATTCCTGGTGCCTGGCCCATGCTTGACTGACTTCTTCCTGTACCATTCTGGTGGTCATCAGAGCCACTCCCCAGCTGCTGCTAGATAACCTCCCTTGGTGCTGTCCAGAATCACTAAACTCCGGGGCAATAGCTCTTTGGTTTATAATTTCCACTCCTCTGCAGCAGATTATCATCTAATATAAACCCTTTGTTTAGCAGCTAAAGTGTTTTTCTAGAGTAATTTCTCTGCAATGCTGTCCTACCAGCAACAAGAACTTCAAACAATCCCCGGCCCAGAGCGTTTGCTATCCAGCTCAGGGTTGAGCACTGGTCTCGCAGGTGCCTGGTTTCACCAAGCTGCACACAGGCTCCGGAGCAGGTTACGCACCTGTATGGTGTATGGTGTTCGGTTCTGGGTGGAGCGTGAGCAGGGCACGGCACACCAGCACAGCACTGCCTGGGACAGTCACCCAAACAGTTTGGTTCTCCCTCGAACTTCCCTTCCCACTATTTATTTTTAGATCTCTAGGCTTCTCCTGCTTCCTAATCAAATCTCAATGCTGCTGTAAATATAAACCTGTAATTAAGGCTTATGAGCCAAAACAGATAAGAGTAGATTCTAAGCCAGGAGCTCCAGCAGAACCACAATTCTTCCCTCCAGTTAGGACTACTGCAGAAGAGAGACCCTGATTGAAAACTCCAGCCTCCACATTCCATGTGTAAAGTAAGGTACACATTCTCCCTCGACAGGGTGATGCTATACTTAAGATCTTAGGCTACTTCACAAAAGTCCATTTAACACGTGACCTATATGAGCTGCAGTCTTAGTGATATAACCTGGAACCGCAGAACTGGAGTTAGAAGTCTACAGCTAGCCATGTTAGTAGCCTCAGTCACTAGCTGGATGAAGTCTGGCTCCTGCAGGGTGGAAGGAACCTGTCTGCACAAGGGGACTGTCCATGCAGGCGAGCATGCCATGTACCTACCTTGTTCTACACTTGAACCTTACCGCCTGTCCTCTCTTCTCTGGGTGAGAGCCCCCTCGTATCTTACCCTATAAATCCTACGTTAGCGTCTTGCCTATCTTTTCAGGTCCAAATGCAAGTGCTGCCTCTTCCTGTTGAACTTATACCCAGCAGCCCAGCTTGGTTACATGGTGTTGAGGAAGAAATTGAGGAAGACTTGCTATGTAAACCAGTCTGGCTTTCCAACTCAAAAGGTTTACCTGTCTCAGCGACCTGAATGCTGGGATAAAAGGAAGGTATGCACTACCACACCCGGACATTCCTAGTTTTCAAAGTAACTTCTCTTTCTACTGCTCCTTTAAACATGAGCAGCTCTCCCCTCGGTGCTTCCCACCGTGGCTCCAGCAGTCCCTGCTTGCACCCGTGACCTGCATGTGCAGAGGCGCCAGTGTGAGTTGAGTCCAGGCTGGAGCAGTGTTTTCCCAAGCACTGCATGAGCCATGAGCCAAGACATTCGTGATTTGCCTTTGTTTGTTCTCAAAACAGTGACATCAAAGTGAGAGGCAGAAGCCTATATATAGGAGCGTATATATGTATAGGACCCAAGAGGGTACTGGGTGAGAATTCTGGATTTATTCATACTGGTATGCCACAGAGTATAAGCGTTACCATTAGAAATCAGAGCAAAAGAGTTCCACACATTGTCCAGCAACATGGACGTCTGTGGGAGAGAATCAGAAATTAACATATTGCTGGGTTAGGGTATAGCTTGCCTAGCATGAAACCCTGGGTTTAATCCTTAGCACTACTAAGAAAACAATGAATTAATTAAAAACCAAGTGAGAACAAGAAAGGGAGCCACTTAGGACGGTAGATACTTGCATAAAATAAGTAAGCAAACAAAACACCAACTGTACAGGATTCCGCACGAACTCCTACTCACTCTAGTTACCTTGAGGCATTAATTACTTTAAGCTTGAAAACAGAGGAAGGGACTTGGCTGGGGAAAGCTAAGAATCTGCTTGCTGGATCCCAACCCAGGCTTAGAACCCAGGTCTGGTGTCAGCTTCAAAAGGGAGTAGCTTCATTAAGAAATGGCACACCACCATGTCCAGGGAGTAGGAGAGGGCTGAGTGTGGGTTCTGAATTGTGTGCAGGAGGGTGCCACTCTGCCTGCCTCCCTGTTTTAAGTAGACTGAAGACTCTCCTCAGGGAGTATCTGTCTCTGGTGTCAGCCTGCAGCACACAGCCCTGTCACTCCTACCCTCGAGAGTGACACATCATGCAAACAAAGCACCCTGCCCATATGCAGGTCCTTCCAGCCAAGAGCTCCCAGGCTCCGACAAGTGCTTATTAATCCTGGCCACACCCAACAGACAGCAGAACTGGCCCCATCCACCTTTTGCTTTCTCAGTGGTAGTAAAGGTGCAAAACCAAAATCAAAACCAAAACAAAAAACAACAACAGAAAACCTACAACCAACCAAACCAAAAGCACAAAAACCAAAACTGAGCTAGGGCCTTCCATAGACCTCACACAAGTCAGAACAGGGTGCTTAGCGCTTTACCAGTAGCTAACTGCTTCACTCCCCGCTTTCCCAGTGAGAAGCAGGAAGCACTTCTCAGGGGCCTGAGACCAGAAGCACCCAGAGAGCATGGCCATCTCCTCTAACAGGGCTTCTTAGAAGCCATGTGCTAAGTCCTATTGCAGTTTTAAATTTCCACACGACTGAGACAAACATTCAGGAAGTGGCAGCAGCCCCTCTAAAACTTAACCTGGTACCCAGCTCTGGATGGAGCAGCTAGCTGACAATTGCATGGAGTGGTGTGGGCTGGCAGGAGAACTGTCACAGCACTGGCGCTTCCTATAGACTGTCTCCTGTAGTGGAAGCGTGTGGCTGTGCCTAAGATACAACCATCATGGACAGGAGACAGAACAAACTTCGCCTGACTCTCAAGAACCTCTCAGTATTTGATCTCTCTCTCTCTCTCTCCCCCTCCCCCTCCCTTCTCCCCACTTCCTTTTTTTGAGATAGGTTCCCACTATGTAGTTCTGGCTGGCCTGGAACTCTCCATGTAGAGGAGGCTGACTTGGGACTCATAGTGATCCCCCTGCCTCTGCCCCATGAGAACTAGGATTAAAGGTGTGGGCCACCGCTGATTGGTAAAACTCTAAAAATTTTAATGAAGAGAATGGAGAGATCACTGTGGGAAGGGAGATGCAACTTAAGAGTACCCTTGCTTGTCCCTACAGGGGTCGGAAAGTCCCAGAGAGTCATGCCAGCGACCCTCTGAATCTGACACTGCACAAGGGAAAAGAATCTTCCACTGCTGTTTGGTAACTGCTTGCAACGTGGATTTAGCCTCTGTGCAGGAACCTGCCTGGTTGGAGGGATGCTGTGGCACTAATCCTTCCGTCATCCGTGCAGGAGGGAGGGGAAGGTGCAGATGCTACTGTGCAGATGAGGAAGTAAAGGCAGATGAATGAGGGCCTGGGTGGGACTGGGGGGTCAGACAGGAGGCACTGGCAGGTGACAGCTCAGCCTGGAGGGTTCACATGTGTGTTGAGGGATGACAAGAAAAATGCAGCTTTGGAGGAGGGTGGGACCTGAGAGGAGAGTTGCATAACATCTAGGAGGGAAAGAAAGGTAGAACTGCGAAGCAGATCGGCTGGGAAATCTTGAAGATCCTCCCAGTTTTTAGACAGCTGGAAGGGGCGAGACGCACCCTGGACGTTATGACATACCTTTGCCTCATCATTGATGTCCCACGTGAAGGAAATGGCGTTATAAGCTATCTCCTCAATGTTGCTGATGGTGTTGAAGCTTTCTTTGTAGTCAGCTATGTGAAGCAACCAACAAGAAAAAGAAAGTCATGACGGTTAGTTTCAGGGTGAGCTCGCAGCAGGCCTACAAATACTCAGTTCTCTAAATCATCCTATGGATGACTTGAGTGAGGATTTTGCTGGAATGAAGGAAGTTGAAAAATAGAGGAGGAGAAAAAAAAATCACAAAAATCTTAAGTTGAGGCAAGCTTAGATAGAGTTAATTCCATATCGCTGGGTCAACATTAGGAAGTTTTAGTCTAAAAAGTTTAATCAATGGTCCCAACATCCCAAAACGCATCTATGGAACCAAGACAAGAACTCAGTTCTAAGCTGGGCGGGGAGGCACAACTTTATAATCCAGAAATTGGGAGGTCGAAGCAGTTAGAATTTGCTGTGAATTAAATGATAGCGTGGCTATGGAGTAAGTTTGAGCCCAGCCTGCTCTAGACAGAAAGATTTTGTCACAACAAATTCAGCTCTTCTTATTCTTACAAAAAAGAGAGCCCGAGAGTTTAAAAAGCTAAGCAGAAACCCTCGGATGGACGGCCACCTGGGATGAAGGTGATGGTGTTGGGTAAGACTGGAAACCGACCAGAAGGGAACAAGGTGTTGTAGAGTTGTACCCTGGGCATCCATCACTGGGTTATCGCAGATGAACAGGATGAGCAAGCTAGCTCAGGGTATAGCTGAGAAGGGATTTCTTTTGGTCCATTTGGAAATCTCTTTGTCATTATCTCTACATAAAAGCCAGGTAAGGAGCTAAAGAAGACATTATGCCTCTCAAAATGTGCAGACTGGGTGGGGGATGGAACTCTGTGTGCTTGCCTGCCATGTGGGCAGTCCTGGGTTCCACCCCTAGAACAGCAGAGAAGGCTGAAACGTAGGCTGAAAGTGGGACACTCTTATGCTAGCTGGCTAATGTTCCTGGCTACAGAGTCACATGGCAAACCTCTGCCTGGGCACGGGCCCGTGGAGGAAGTGAGGACAGAGCCCTGATTCCAAGAGCCACAGGACACTGCCTGGAACACATCTGTGGCTGGCATCAAAACTCAAATGCTTTCGGCAGGAAGTTCATTATTGCCAAAAGTAATTGGATTTGGCAAGCTGGGCCCTGGCGCCTGTGAGGATGGAGGTGGGCTTCTGGGCCACTCACCGATGTCAATGCACCTCTGTTTGGCTGTGTGCTGACGGGAGTGCCAGTACTTCCAGTGTCTTAGCTGGTCTTCTCTGCTTTTGTCTTCAGCAAAAACCACCATGATCACACTCTGGGAATGAGAAGGAGGTACAGCATAAGGACCCAAGGGGGCGAGCAGCTTCAGGGAAAAGCCCTTGTTGTTAGATCACAGAGTAAAGGCCTAAAGCAAGGCTGTGGGGGACTCGGGATTGCACAGTGGGGAAGGACCCTTGCTGCTCTCCCAAAAGACCCAGGGAACCCAGTGGCCTCCAAGGACATCAGTACTCATGCACAAACACTCAGAGACACAGGAAGAAAAGTAAGAATAATCCTTAAAAACAAAGCACGCAGCACAGCCTGGCACTTTCCGGCCTTTATTCAGTTACAAGCACCTGGATGGGAGCAGGGCTCGGGAGTCACGTGACAAGGCTGTCTGGAGGTGGGTCAGAGTCAGGGGTGGAACTTACTCGAACTTTGCTGATAGGGTGGTGAATCCCTTCATTGCTGCTCCCTTCCTTTAAGGTGACAGGATAGAACTGGCCTTTATTCAGGTATGTCATAGTGCTGTCCCCTTGCTTCTGCCGCAGTGACTTGGAGGCTTCCAGGGTATACTCAAAGTTGTTCCTAGAGGACCAAGAAGCAACAGGTCTGGCCTAGTCTTTTGGAAACTTCCTGGACACTTTAGGGCAGTCCTAAAGTGCTATGGTGGGGGGGGGGGAGAGGGGGTGTCCTGAGACAGGAGACCACCAGCAAACAACCACCTGCCTGCGCCACATCAGAAGTAGCACTTGCCCTGTCTCCTGCCCCGGTCCCCCCACCCCCCACCCTATCACTTGATAAGCAGGGGCCTAAACCCAAGGGCCTAGTGACCGGCCCTAAACCTCAGTGGGCTACAAAATACTGACTACATGTTCTATGATATAATGTTATCAATTAGACATCTGGTCACTTGGGCTACAAATGATATCAGGAACTGGGCAGGCGGTGGAAGGGACCTCATGGGGCTTGCTGCCAATCTGAAATCTGTGGAGCCAAGGCTGCAAACAGGGACTGAGAGTCCTGCATTCAGCCGTTTAGCTGCCAACACACTCTTGTGTCGGCCTGCATGCAATCTGTCTCTACGCAGGCCCTCCCCAACTGCCTATGTTCCCTGTTACTTTACACAGCCACTCAGAGCCTTCCTACCCTGGACACTGGCCAATTATACCCACTTGCTTATGCCTTATCTATGGACCCCTTTACGTTACGACAGCAAAGCTGGGTAGTCAAAAACCTATGGAGAGGCCACAGAGTATAAAATAATTACTATCTGACATGTCACTGAGAAAGCCTGCCAGCTTTATCACAAACCCTAATGCTTGTGAGTCTGTGAACCGTGTACTTTGGGACATGCTTATAAAGGAAGTCTAAACACATCAAATGAAAAAATGGAATCCTGGACTTTAAAAAAAACTTGAGTTGTTTTTATATTTCTCATGAACCTAGAAAGTGCTCCTATTTCCAGAGTATGGTGCAATTTTACTAAGCTAAAACCAAGTTGCCAAGTTAGGGGAAAAAATTACATTTGTTTATTTTAACATTAACAAGGACAATAAAGTTCTCTGTCCACTACATTTACTCCTGTCAGCTATCTGCACATTTTTGGGAGCAGAAGGGTCCACAGTGACCTACCTTAGTCTCTACCCCTCCCTTCAGATTCCGTCCCTCAACGCCACAGAAGGGAACCAAGGAAGGAAGAAGTACCAACCAACACCAGAGCTGAGGAGACCGAAAACCAGAGGCCCGAGCTCAATCACCACATCCAATGTCCCCTGCCCAAGACAAGGCTACAGCTGGCGGAGTCACAGGAGGGCGAAAGCGCACCAAAGCCACTTCAGATTTGTAAAGACCGATACACCAAAGAGAGAAATGACCAGAGATGCCGAAAATCCAAAAGTCAAACAAAAAGACAACTATTACCCAGAAACACTGTCAAAGACATAGTCCTCTGAGTTCATGCCCGGCATCCGAAGGCTGAGTTCCGAGGGGAAGAAAACCTGAAATATCAACCAAGTGAGCCTGGAGCATTTAATTATCGCCATGGTTACTAATGTCCGGGGGCTCATTTCAAAATAAAAATCCTAAATCTATTTTAAAAAATTAAATTAAAAAAAAAAGTAATTATCAGCCAGGCAGTGGCGGCACATGCCTTTAATCCCAGCACTCAGGAGGCAGAGGCAGGAAGATCTCTGTGAGTTTGACACCAGCCTGGTCCATAGAGCGAGTTCTAGAACAGCCAGGGCCTATGTAGACAAAACTGTGTCTTAAAAACCAAACCAAACCAAACCATAAATAAATAAATAAATAAATGAAAAAAATAGATAAAATAAAAAGTAAATGTCTAATTTTACATACTATTTATCTGTATCTATACCACCACCACCCCCCCCCACACACACACACACTCCTGAGATACACTCTTTCTTTCCTTATCTTTCCCATATCACATGTTGGGAGTCTAGAATCTGCAGCCAAAATACAAGGGCCATGAGTCAAGTCTGCACCAGGGCTGGACAAGCCTGCTACCCTTTCCTGGGGAGCATCGGTTTCTATACCTAAAGGACTCTGAAATGGCATTAAGTACGGCTTCCAAAACCCTATGGGCGTGACCAGACCCTTAGAGCTCTGCAGAACTCATCTGTAAAGTCTACAGGATAGATGTACCAAGGACCACCTCTCGATCCGATTCTGGATCACGCCACTAATCGGGCAGCACCCATCGGGCACATGACAGAGCTGCCACGCTAGCTAGCCCCAGGAGCTTGCCTGGGTCTAAGATGAAAGCTGAAGAAAAACTATGAGGATACACTGGAGTCAGTGGAAGATTACACACGGGCTCCGTTTCTCTCTCTCTCCCCTGCAAATCTCTTAGCAGAAACCATAATTGTTAACTCAGCTGTTGGTAAGATTACCCATGTGCCCTTGATGATAATTTTTGGATTTGTAGGTTTAGCTTACAAATTATACCTACAGGCCTTTCTCTTAAAAAAAAAAATCTTTTATTCCTGGTCCACTCATTCTGGGCTAAGTTTCAAGCTTACATAACCAGGAAAAGGTGGAACTCAATACTTAGACAAACATGCCGCTGTCTTAGGAAGATGTTTTTGTCTTTTGTACCTCCTGAACGCCCTCCTTGAAGGTCTCAGAGAAGGTGGAGTCTGGAGTCCTCCGCTGAGCATTGGGGGGCTGAGTGCCAGAGCTGAACTGATCAGTGCTGAGGCTCCGGTCAAAAACCACCACGCGTTCGGTGGGCTCAGAGTGGTACACGGCTGGTGGGATTCCCACAGCAAAGCCGTGCGGCTGGATTTCTGTCTTGATGGAGTGGGTAGGCATGGTCGCTATGGAGACAGTGACTGTTGTATCAGGAGCTGTCAGATGGCCTCTCTTATCAATGCCCAGCTGGTTGCTATGGGGGAGGACGATGTTGAAGGGCACGTTTTTCAGCACTTGCACCCTGTTTTCTCCAGCAGAAATGAGGGGTTGCTCCGTCACATTTGGTATGCTGTTTCTTCAGGAAAGAAGAAAGGACACTGTAGTTTCAACCTTGATGATATGGTTGAGCAGGTCTTGGGGCTCAAACCCAGGGCTTTATACATACTCAGCACATGCTCTAGGATAGATAAACCCACACCCTGATGATCTGGGCTCCCTACAATAGCAGTACACTTGACAGAAGTCAACTAAATAGAAAATGGAGTAGGGCTCATTCCTGGTCAAGACGTCAGTCAAGCAAACCCAAAAGCAAAAGCTTTTCATGTTCTGAAATGAGGGGACCCAGAGCTCTCCTCCAGGACACGCTCCTCCCAGCTCCTGACACAGATCCTCGTATTTTATTATAAACCTGAAGTTTTAAGTGCAACTCATCAGTTGGATTAGAACCACAGATCCTGGAGCAAGATCATCTGAGTTCAAATTTTGCATCAGCTTGAGCAAGCTATTTTGTCTCTCAGGACTCCATTCTAATCTATGAAAAGGAAAAACAATTGGTCCCAGTTTGCATCTCTGTTGCTCTGATAAAACATGACAACCAAAAGTAGCGTGGAGGAGGAAAGGCCCACAGGTCACAGTCCATCATCAAGGGAAGCCATGTCAGGAACTCAAGGAACCCATGGGGGAACACTGCTTACTGGCCTGCTTCCACTCACCCAGCTACCTTTCTTATATAGCCCAGGTCTGCCTGCCTAAGGATGGCACCACCCACAGTGGGCTGATCCCTCCTACATCAATCAACTACCAGCTAAATGCCTGCCCTAAAACATGCCAGTAGGCCACTCTGCTGGAGGCAATTCCTCAGCTGAGTTTCTCTCTGCCTAGGTAGGTTTGTCTAGGTTTGTGTCAAGGTGACAAAAATTAACCAGTGCAGTAGGTGTCTGTCCTCTCAGATGGGTGCTGAGGATGGAATTTGGGGAACAACACCCGCTACACAGGTAAACATCACTTTCTAATAGTGATACTGTCGCTCCCAAGGAAAACTCATTATCATACTTTATCAAGAGATGGTTTATATAAAACTAATTGTGGCTTAATATTTGGGTAATATGCATGATTAGTTTTAAAAATATTCATTATTATTTTGCATGTGTCTGTGTATACCTTTGTGTACACATGTGTGTACTTGCATATGTGTGTGTGTGTGTGATGCACAAGTGTGATGTATGTGGCAGCCCACTGAGGTCAGAAGGCAAGTCTGTGGAGAGTGCTATCCTTTTCCCTTTAGCTGGGTCTCACAGAAAGAACCCAGGCCAGCATGGCCTTTACCTGCTGTGCTGTCTCCCCAGCCCCAAATGTGGAGGCTTTTTAAACATTTGTTTGCTTTGTCTCTTTTCCCTGATACTGGGATGGAATCCAGAGCCTTATCCATGCTTAGCAAGTGTTCTACCACCAAACTTGTGTGGTCCACGACTGTGTTTCTAAAGTCCCCTGACATATTACAAACAGAAGGAACATAAAGGAACAAAACAATGGTGGTTTTACACATCTCAAGATCAGCAAAACTTATTCAAGCCCTGAACTGTAAATCCACGCCTTATGATTGACCTAATGAAAATGTCAGGAAGCCGAGTCAGGAGGACTCAAAGCCCCAGGACAACCAGGACAACTTGGGACAAAGAATCAAAGGTTTCACTGAGGCTTTGTCATTGTAAAAGACTAGACATGGCTGCAAAAATAAGTACATTTTGAATCTGTTTCAGGACACTCCAGCAAAAGGACATAAAATAAAATATGAAATAATTTGACTGTTAAGAAAGAGAGAAAAAGCCGGGCGTGGTGGCGCACGCCTTTAATCCCAGCACTTGGGAGGCAGAGGCAGGCGGATTTCTGAGTTCAAGGCCAGCCTGGTCTACAGAGTGAGTTCCAGGACAGCCAGGGCTACACAGAGAAACCCTGTCTTGAAAACCAACAAGAAAAGAAAAAAGAAAAAAAAAAAAAAGAGAGAAAAATTTCAACGGTACAGCTGTTGAGCCTGGCAATGCATATATGCTGGTGTCTACCATTTCTCCTATTTTTGTGCTTGAAAAGAGTCATAATAAAAAGTAAAGAAATAGATAAAATCTATAAGCCACTGGCCAAAAATAATTATTAAGATTTAAATAACAATATGGAAAATATTTATGAAACAAATTAAGTGGAATAGATGCATACTTCCAAAAACTATCTGCAATTGACCACAACCACAGTAAAGAGATGATTGTCCGGAGTGTGGAATATGAATTGTTACTCACTCCTTACGTCAGTTTCTGTCATTCTCCCCAACCCCAAGACGGAGTCTAGCTACATAGCTCAGGCTGGCCTTGAACTCCCGCTTCAGACTCCCTCGGATTACAGGTATAGGCTACCATGCCTGGCTGTTTTATTCTTCATTACTAATAGGACATGAGTCAATTTGGGGCTGACAAGATGGTTCAGTGGGTAAAGGTGCTTGCCCCCAAGACTGACGATTTGTGTTCCATGCCTGGAAGCCACTTAGTGGCAAGGGGGACCTTCCTGTAAGCGATTTTCTGACTATTGCATGTGCACCTTGGTATGCACAAACAGGTTTATGCACACAAATAAAATGAGTGTAAAATGTGTCTTTTAAAAACATTTCACAGACATACGGTTGAGTCTTAATTAATGTATGAAAGTTGTAACCTAAATATTTAAAAGATGCCTTCAAGAGGAGTTCGGACATCAGTTCACTGAGTTTTTAACTAAGACGACTATTCCAGAGCCCCTGGCACTTCACTTTTTTTTTTTTGCAGATCTGAGATTGAACCTAGCACCCTGCTTCACATGGGCAACTGCTCCATCATCAAGCTGCACGCCAAGCCTTGCTTTGTCTCCAACAGGCTCCCCCAAGAGTCCAGGCTAGAACTCCTGAGCCTCCTGCTTCTACCTCCCAGGTGCTGCAGTTAAGGCATGTGCCACCACACCCAGGTGGTTTTGTTTTGTTTTGTTTTATTTTGTTTTGTTTTGAAGATACATCCCCGGTCTCATCTCCTGCTAGAGGGTCTCAATGCCCATGAGCACACACTCCAGGCTTTTATTAAAACCTCCCTCCGGAGCAGTAGAGGTTGGTGCTCATGTTTTCTGGGAAGGGGAACACAGCCTAAATAAACATAACTTCTCAGAGGCAAATCAGCAACAGAATCTGACCCTGAGGTGACAGAGGTCCCTCTACCGTCTCATCTACCAGGCGCTTCCCGGGTCTGCTTGGCAGAGCCCTGCCTCTTCATTTCTCATCACCTGTCTGCCTGCTGTGCTGCTGTACGAAGCACTTACCTTTTGCTGTGCTCTGGTTCTGGGTGCTCTCCCTCAGGCTTGACGGCTGATGACCGGCGCTCTCTGGGGACCTAAAGCGTTAACATCAATGAGAGGGATTCAGTCCTTATTCAGGGGAGAAGCCTTCTTCACCTGAAGAAACCTTTCATTTCTCAGGAGGCTCTTTGCTTCACTCACCTCCTGACTATCTGCCGAGCCCTGGGCAACATCTGCCCTCAAGGAGTCAACAGTCCGATCACCACAGCAACCGGTGAAGAGCAACTGCCAAATAGACTTGTGGGATCACAAACTTACTTTATAGTGGGAGTAAAGATTTCTTTCTTCTTTAAAATTTAAGGTATGTATTTTGGTTTTTTCATGTATGAATGTTTGGCCTGTACCTATGTCTGTATACCACATGTGTGAATGGTGCCCAGGGTCGGAAGAATGCATCGGATACCCTGGAACTGCAGTTAGAGATGGCTGTGAGTCACCATGTGGGTGCTGGGAACTGGACCAGGGCCCTCTGAACGAACAGCCAATGCTCCTAACTGCTGGGCCATCTCTCTGGCTCCATTCCACTCCTTGTCTGACTCCCCTTTTCTTTGCCCCAGAGCTGAAAAGCTGGACAAATAACACTGGTACACCATGACATTAACCCGGCTGAGACATGGTCCAAACAGGCACACACGTATCGCTGAGATGTGTACAGTGTTTTGCCATGCAAGAATTCTTTCATATTTCATCATTAACAACAAAATAAAGATGGCTCATTGGTTAAGAGTGCACAATGACCTTGCACAGGAGTTTGGGACCTGACACTCACAGTAGGCAGCTTACAACTACCTGTAACTCTAGCTCCAGGGAATCCAACTTCTTCCAGCCTCTAAGGTCACCTGCACTCATGTACAGAAACGCGCCCATACATCCTCATATGCATACACATAACTGAAATTACATAGACCTTTGTTAAAAAAGATAACACTAAGTACTGTTTGATTGACTAGCAATCTGTGTTTAAAGAATTGCTAGTTATCAAGAAATAACAACTGATGCCTAGGACCAACCAGTTCAAATGGCCAACCCTGGCTGTCTGCTGCTGGACAACACCAAAGAGAAGGTGAATGCAGGCCACACCCCAGCACTGGTCTGTGGCTGAAACCCTAACTGAATGCAACCGAGCTGCTGGGCCTGAGAGTCAAAAGTGACACTCAGGCTGGCCTTACATCCTATGCCCAGTATGATACAGGTCACCAGTGAGTGGCAACTGAATTACTAGAATTCCATTAAGAACCATCAGGCAGAACGGTATAAAAACCCCACACATGGTACACTTGAGAGTTAAGGCTAATTCAGCTGTCTAGCAACAGGCAAGAAAATGTATTCTGCGGGCTGGAGAGATGGCTCAGCGGTTAAGAGCACTGACTGCTCTTCCAGAGGTTCTGAGTTCAATTCCCAGCAACCACATGGTGACTCACAACCATCTGTAACGGGATCTGATGCCCTCTTCAGGTGTGTGTCTGAAGACAGCGACAGTGTACTCATATAAATAAAATAAATCTTAAAAAAAGAAAATGTATTCTGATCTTAGAACCGGGTCCCAGAATTGTAAAAGTGTGTGTTTCCCCCAGCGGCTCCCAAGGTTTTGTAAAAGCAGCTACAGAAAAGGCAGTCACCCTGATCACTCAGAAGGGGAGAACACAGGTCAGTCAGCAACAACCCCTTCCCATGACACCTGGAACCAAGTCTGTTCAAATACTCAAACTGGGGGGGACAGACTACTACCTCCTTTTATTAGCAGCGTCTCCTTCAGTGAGGAACAGAGCAGCTGTTTAAAAACCACCCTTTGATTCTATGATCGTAGATGCTCGGCTTTGAACCACCAAAAGCCGGGGACTCGTTAAACTATTTATAGTCACTAGAGAAGCAAGCATCCTGACATTCCACCAGCAAATGACTGTTTTATAGGCTGCTGAATCAGGTGCGTCTGAGCATGGCGTTCGCAGCTGTAAAGAGCTCGCAGCCTACCTTGTAGTAGTCATAGAGCAGGCCCAGCGCAGCTGCGCTGTCTTCATCTCCGTTGATGCTCATCATCGCTTTAGTTGCCGCCGTGAGAGGGTTTTCCAGGAAGGACTTCCAGGCTTCGTCCTCACTGGTATAGGAGCGCCGCTGTGGGTAGAGGGCTTCATTCTGAAGTACCAGCACGGGCCTTTTGCTTCAGAGGAAGAAATTTAAAAAGTTAAATCCATACTTCCTACAGCCAGACAGCTTAGAAGCTGTATAAAGACACAACTCATAAAACCAAAAAAAAAAAAAAAAAAAAAAAAAAAATTACAAAAAACAAAGCCCAAAACCAAGCTGAATAAACAGTTCTTTGACATTCCTCTAAAATAGGACACAAGGCCCCGTGCCAGAGCAACTGCTTAGCATGGGCAAAGCACTGGGCGCCATCCCCTGTATCAGAGTCAATTAAATACCAACAGCTTCTGAAGGTCTGTGTGAAGGAAACGCAATGAAGTTAGTGAAATGGCGTCCACACTCCTCTTAAAGATAATTTTGGAATAAATACAAAACAGTCAGAAAATTCAGATTTGGTTTACAAAACACTTTTTCTAAAGGCGTATTTTAAATCACCCTGTGGCATGTTAGCTACATCAGTAGCCTTAGTAAGTGAGGCGAAGACACGCCCAGAAGGCAAGGCAGAAGGAAGGTCCCCCCCACCCCCCGGGTCAGAAACACTGAGATAATACTACCTGTCAAAATCCAAAACTAGTCCCAAGAAGACACGGGGCTATTTACAACAGCACATACGGGATACATCAGGCATGGATACAGTTCAATCACACTCAAGCAGGCTGCGACATGTGACTTCCCCCTTCCCCAGCCGGGGCCATGTCTTTAAACTGCTCCTTCCGAGAAGCAGGGGCAGGAGGAAGGGACGGAAAGCAGAAGGGAGATTTCGCTTAATCCTTCAGGGTATATGAGAGAGTTAGAAGACTTCTGTTACCAGCAGAAGGAGTCTGGAATGTAGCCAATGGGGCCTATAAATCAGTAAAACCGCATAATCTTCTGGCATGGGAGTGAACTGCTCATCTTAGAGATAAACACTCAGCCTACAACAGGCGAAGGCACAGGATGAAAATCGGCCTTTAACAAAACAGTGGACAGTGAGGATTTTAAAATCTTTACATGGGCCCGGGGAAGATGGCTCAGGGGTAAAGGCACTTGCTCATGAGTCTGATGGCCTGAGGGTCCATCCCGGGGACCTACATAGTGGAAGAAGAGAACAGATCCCTTCAAGTTGTTCTCTGACTTTTAAACACACACACACACACACACACACACACACACACACACACAGAGACAGAGAGAGAAAGAGAGAGAGAGAGAGAGAGCGAGAGCGAGCAAATTAATCACTTAAAAGTCTTCATTGGCTGGTAAGATAGCTCAGCTGATAAAGGTATCTGAGTTAAATTTCTAAAACCCACATGGTTGATAGAAAGGCATTGCTACAAGTTGTCCTCTGTGTGTGTGTGTGTGTGTGTGTGTGTGTGTGTGTGTGTGTGTGAGAGAGAGAGAGAGAGAGAGAGAGAGAGAGAAGGAGTGAGAGGGAGGAAGAATATGTTGGGAGGGTGAAGGGAGTGCCAACACCAACTCATAAAATAAAATAAATAAAATGTAAAAAACCTTTACTAGGCTTTAGGATTAGAGGGCCTGGCCTAGTTGTTGTGCATGTGACTTCTCTGCGCTGAGTGAGGGGGCTTCCTGGGCTTAATCTCCAGTGCTCCCTTCCCGCCCAAAATAAATACAATCTTTATTAGTTTTTCACAGCATTTCGCATTAACAGTGCAGTTTGTGGGAAAAATCCAGAAAACGAATGGTGATTTTAGTGGCGCTTTACAGGGGGTTTAATTTAAATAATTCAAGCAAAGTCTACTGATTCCAGAACCTGGAAATGTCAACAGTCTCAACAACTGTCCAGCCGGTACTGTTTAATAAGTCAATAGAAAGAAAAAATGGAACATTGACTTCAGCAAGACGAGGCAGTACTTTTGTGTGTGTGAGGGAACAAGAACGGAGGTGTCTGGAACTTATCTGAATTATGGCTGTCCCGGCCCAGGTCTCGTTGCAACACACGAATGAAATATGTAAATGGCCTGGAGGTGACCTACCTTTTCTAAAAGTGAGTGGAGAAAGTCTGACTATCTTCTCAAGTAATCAACAAAGGTTAGGGCTTGGCAGTCACCCAAATCCTTCAAAAACATATATAGGTTTAGAAGAAGAAAAAAGGACATCTTTGAAAAGGGGAGGAAAAAAGACGAGTCTGAGGGCTTACATCTGGAAGCAGCTTATTATTTTGAAATATAAAAAGAATCCAGAAGGCTTATCTTTACAAATCTCAAGTTTTATCTGAAGAAAGCAATACACAACCTAGCATTCCCCGCAAGCCTTTGGGTCCTGAGGCCGACCGAGATGGCAGTTCCAGTTCCGTGGTGAGAGTCCCTGGTGTACTGCTGAACTATTATTAATAGTCTAATAGCCACTTCCAGAAGACTGACAGCAGTTGGCTCGCTCAACAGTCGTAATGCTAGTTTTTCAAGCTTCCCTTCTCCCATCCCATCCAACACTGGTACAAGCATCAGAAAATAAATATTTTCCAAGTGGCTTTATGTCTGCAATTACCCTGAAGGCATTTTATATTTCCAAAGTATGCCTAAGGCCAAGAGGCTGGCGCTGGGACTTTTGCCTAGTCAGTAAGTAGAGAAATAAACACACGAACAATTGCAGCCCACTTCTTAAAGACGAGCAAGTTGTTGCTCCGGCCCTGAAGGTTCATGGGTGTTTTCAAATGAGCCTCAGACCTTCAAGAGTTATAGGTCAGGATTCTAAAAGGAAAGCCGAGCACTACCTGAACTTCATTTTCTACAAGACAAGATTAATCTCTTACGGATTCCACACTCAGCTAACCTTCATCAGAAAACAAGCATGAGAAAAATCCACCCTTAACAAGTTAACTATGAAACCAATTCTTCACTCCAGATTTACTGAGCCGAGATAAGACATACTCAATCTTTCAGAACATCTTCATATTTATAGAAAAGTTGCGAGTAAAATCGAGAACTGCCCCCACACAAGTCCTGCCAACGTCTGATCACATCTTACATCATCACTGAACATTTCTCGCTGCTTTCTTATGTCACAAACTCTAAAAAGCAATCCCGATTCGACAGTGGTCTCTAACTTTATCACCCTGTGTGCAGTTTCTTCCTCTTGATATTCCCAAACGGCAAAAATAGTCTTCTGTAATTACCATCGGTGATGCAAGGGCCCAAGTACACCCACAGCAGATTTCTCACACAGCAGCCGCAGTGAAGAAAACGCGCGGGCAGCGGACACTTCAACCTTCCCCTAGATCTCTCGCTCCGGCAGCTCGGCAGGTGACAGGAGGCTGCCCAGGGTCCACCCGTCCCCACCGGTCCATGAGCGCGGGGCCCGGGAGCCCGGGAGCCCTCAGACGACAGGCCGAGTGTCCCCCCCAAGCCTCGCCCCACCCGGCCTGTCCTCGCAGCTCCCGGAACCCGCGCTGTCGCCGCGGCAGGTGCGGTGGCCCCCGGGCCCTGGCCGGACTCGCGCCCGCGCCTCACTCACTTGTCGTACTCCTGTGTCATCGCGCTCGCTCGCCGCTGCCGGGCCGCAGAACTGGACTTTCGGGTTGGGACAGTACACCCGATCCGGGGGGAGGAGGCGGCGGCGGGCGGCGCGCGGCGGCAGGCGGTGGGTCCGGAGCGGCGGCCCCGACGGGTTGGGTTCGCTTTTCTCGCTCTGAGCCGGCTCGGCGCGGGCTGCGCGCACTGGGCGCTGGGCTCGGCCTCCCATTGGCTGGCGGCGCTCCGGCCCAAGGCGGGGCTTCTGGAACTGGGAGGAGGGGAGCTGCTCCTGATTGGTGAGATGGAGCTCTGGGGAGGAGCCTGAGGGCGGACCGGAGGGCGGGGGCCACGCGGTGCTCGGCGGTGCTCAGCGGCGCTGGGGAGCTTGCGCGCGGCTGGCCCCGGTGGCGCCGGCCGGTAGTGCCGCCGGCGCCGAGAGGCTTCGGCGCACACCCGCGTGGGCGCGTTTCACCTTCCAGTTCTCTCTCGCGGTCAGTTCTCCGGCCCCAAGGCCTCTGCCTGGGAAATACCTAGGGAATTTCTTTGCAGCTGTGCAGGTTTGGAGGTTTCCTTCTGGTTCATCTCTCAGTGCCCACTATGTGACAGTCGCCAATCTGCACAGCCCCTTAATAACCTACGTTTCCCCGGCCAGCGGTCCCTGTTTATTGGGCACCTATCAAGTGTCAAGAGCATCACTCTAAGACACCTTCCCAAGCTCCAGAGGTCCCCACCAGCCTCCTGAGGGCATCTGAACTTGCTTGCTCGTCATCTGCCCAGCGCTATATTTGGACTTTAGCATCCTCAACCCCCTACCTACTACCTGTGTGGTCTTTCTGTTTGGCCAGCTCCAGATTGGCTTCCACTTTTTCTCCCATATCCTAACCCCTTTTTAAATCATTTTCCTATGGGTCGGTTTCTTTAACCTCAGCCTCAGGCCTACTACAGTAGAGACAGGGACCTAGACACAGAGGACAAGGCAGAGACAGAGCAGGCAAATTTTCCTGCTTCCTAGAGCGTCCTACTTTGAGAGTCATGGTGACTCCTTTGGTGTGCCGAGAGATGGCAATCTCTGCAGGTGGATAGGGAAAGTAGAGTGGAGCTCTCTGGGCTTAAAGATGAAGATGGTGAGGGGGTGGGCATCCAACCTACTTCATAAGGGTGAAGGCATAGCTATAGACCGGGATAGAGGGGACACGAGCGTGTCCACTAAAGAGCTAGGAAAGCAGTGTGGCCAGAGAGTAACTGGGCACTGGTGCAAACTGTAGAGCCCCGCAGGTTTCTGTAAGGCCTTAAGTGAAGAAGAAGCTTTGAAGGACTTGCGGTAGGGCATAGACAAACTTCACTCGTGTTTTTAAATAATCTGGTCACGGAATGGTAGGGAATCAGTAGGAGGCAATTTCAAAAGAGACAAGCAAAAGATAAATAGTAGCCAGAAGCATGACCTGGGGTGATGGAACACTGAGAAGGGTTTGAATTCTAGATGCCTTTGTGTTCAAACTAACAGGATTCTCTGAGACCCAAAGGGCAGGTTAAAGAGTACCTCTGATAGATGGTGTGCGGACAATCCCAGGACTCAGGAGTTGAGGCAGGAGGCTCTCCAGTTTCAGGCCAGGCCCAAAGTGAAACTTTGACAACAGCAACCAAAGTCATTCTTGTTCAGGACGACCAGAGGGTTTCAGCTGAGCAGCTGGATAGAGTGACTGCTGCTTCTGAGATGGTGAGGGACAGCAGACATAGCAGTTTATACGTGGGCAAGGGTCCTGTTTAGGATGTGCTAAGTTTAAAATTCATTTTCCTTCTGAGTACATGAGTCACGCAGATGGATACTAGACTGGAGTTCCAGTGGGAGATCTGGACCAGAAATCGACCTCTGGGCAAGATCATCCTGAGGGAAGAATTCAAAGCCTTGAAATGGCTGAAGCCCTAAGGCAGGGAGGAGCCCCTGGGTCCTGGAGCCTCCAACATCAAAGGCTCAAAGGGAGAAGAGCCAGGAGAGCAGAGAGGGCAGTCAGGTGAGCTGGGAGGCCACTGAGAGATGATGGACCAGGGAGACAGGTGTGTTCTTGCTAAGGGCTGACCATGCCTTTGTCCTGTGCTAGCTGCCTCTCACCTCCCAGCCCTGTGTTCTCAGTTCTCTGAGGTGCTAGCGCTCTGGTCAGTAACCACAGACATGATGCTCAGAGCTGTTTCCAGCCTCTGTGCTTAGCCCTGGGGCAACTCTGGGGCCTGGGGCCTGGGCCTATTCCCTTCCCAAGTCAGCTGATACCCGGAGGTTGGCAGACACCTCTTTGCTCAGACACCACAGACTTGGGAGTACTTCCACGCCCCTATCTGGCCTTCCCGAGCCTTGGCCCAGTGAGCCATCCACAATGCTGATAGCATAGTTCCAGCACGTTTACCATGCCCTGTTTTCCATGTCTGAGATCTTATGTGAGCTTTCCCAGAGAAGGCATTGTTTTGTCAGTGCTGGGTCCCCAGCACTGGTGTGTATATGAAAAATTTCCTGGAGACAGTTATCAAATGGCACAGTTTTCTGTAGGCCCCCAAGGCCCTGGATTCATCCCATTGGCCTATCTGTAGGGCTAAGTTAAATGGCCCTCTAGTATAGAGGACATCCAGGAGCAAGTGTCTGACATATGATAGGTGACAAATATACAGGACCAATGAAGACAGGCTAAGCCATAAAATCAGAAACAGAACAGGAAGGTCCACTGGTATTAGATCATAGCTATAGGCCTTAGGTATGGTGGTAGACAGATGTAGTTCCAGCACTTGGGGGTGGAAGCAGCTGCTCTTGTCTAGATGGAGAGTCTCAGGCCAACCTGGACTACAGGAAACCCTGTAACAAAACAAACACTGAGCCGGGCGTGGTGGCGCACGCCTTTAATCCCAGCACTCGGGAGGCAGAGGCAGGCGGATTTCTGAGTTCGAGGCCAGCTTGGTCTACAAAGTGAGCGCCAGGACAGCCAGAGCTATAAAGAGAAACCCTGTCTCGAAAAACCAAAAAAAAAAAAAAAAAAAAACAAACACTGAAAAAAAAAATAGGTCTTGTAAGTAAACTTCAAGATAGGTTTATTTTGTTTATTTCTAATGTACTCTGAAATTCAAGTCCACATCTGTGAGCTGTTAGCATTATGCCTTTATTTTTATTCTAAATTATTTACAAGTAGGTATTGGGGGGTACATGTGGGAGCATGAGCTGCAGCATGTGTGTATCGATGGAAGGACAACTTGTGGGAGTCAGTTCTCTCCTCCCATCATAGGGGCTCCAGGGATCGAACTCAGGTCCTCAGGTTTGGTGACAAGCTCCCATATCCACTGTGCCATCCTGAAGGCCCTTATTTATACATTAACACTATTTCTAATCATAGAAAGTAATACATACAGTTCAAGATAAATAAACTAAGAAACAAGTACGGAAGGGAAGAAAGACATTTAAGCAATACAGAAGAACTAGGGTTCAAACAGGCTGTTCCACCCACCATCCCCAATGCCCTGAGAGAATGGTAACTATTGTGTGTATATTTCCAGATTTCTCTATGTGATTGCAAGCATATAGGCTTTTTGCTAAGACAACTTATCACTTCTTACGGTTTCCAATTTTCATGTTGTTGCGGTGAAATCTGTATTTCTTTGATTTGGTGTGTGTCAGAGGCTAGTGGTGAGTAGTGAGTTTTCTCTGAGCTTTTCACAATCACAAACATTCACAATAAACATCCTCCCGAGTACATTTTTGCATGCTAGGCCTAGTATGGTCATAGGATGGATTCCTAGAATTGGAGTTGTAATTTTAAAATTAACGTTCTTACTCTTTTGTCTGCACGTGTGTGCGTGTGTGTGTGTGTGTGTGTGTGTGTGTGTGTGCGTGTGCGTGTGCGTGTGTGCGCACGCCCGCGTGCTAAGGTACACGCATGGCGGTCAGCTGACATAATGAAGTTAGTTCTCTCCTTCTGCCTTTATTTGGGTTCCAGGGATGAAACTCAGGTTTGCAGGCCTGTGGGGCAAGCTCCTCCCGCCGTTGATCTCGCTCACAGCAGCCCGCAGGTGGAATGTTTTAGATCTTTACAGACTTTACTGTTTCTTAGTTACGAGTAGAGCTTATCTTTTAGGAGGGCCTTCTTAAACTTAAGAATGGGATAGCGCTGTTGGTTTCTGCTTTGTTTTTCTGAGATAGAATCTGATGGTTGTATGGCCCTGACTGGTCTCAGTTTTTCCCCCCTCAGGCTTCTGAGTAGCTGAGTCCAGGCATGTAGCAGTACACCCAGCTGCCTCCTAGTTATTTATTTTGTGGGGATGTGCTTGTTGCCTTTTGCTCTTTTTGGTTTTTTTTTTTTTTTTTGGAACTCACTTTGTAGATCAGGCTGACCTCGAACTCACAGAGATCTGCCTGCCTCTGCCTCCCCAGTGCTGAGATCAAAGGCGTGCACCATCACTACCCTAATGTGGCTTGATTTTTTTTAGGCAGGGTCTCATTGTATACCCCTCAAACTCATGTTTCTCCTGGCATAGGCTCCTCGGGAGCTGGGCTTATGGAAATGTCACACCACACCCAGTCAATGGCACTGTTTTGAAAAGAAGATTGTGTCCTAAGCATGGGTGTCAGAGTAGGGGACTCCACTGGACCTCTCCCAACTCAGTGCAGATTGTGTGGTAACAACAAAGTCTGAAAACACTGTGTCACGGTTGGCTGCACATTGAGAGGGTCTTGGCACACATGTTCCTCCTGTTGGACAGGTCATGTGTCCCATCCCTGTGTCCCAGGGCTATAAGAGTGGCTGCTGCGACCAGAAGCACCCTGGCTATTGCAGTTCCTTTCCCATCTGCCCCC
This sequence comes from Mus caroli, assembly GCF_978045245.1. Lineage (NCBI taxonomy): Eukaryota > Metazoa > Chordata > Mammalia > Rodentia > Muridae > Mus > Mus caroli. Next base: position 22,387,782 of record NW_028227269.1, on the reverse strand, counting down.
AACACGCTTCCTAATTGATACCCCAGTTGAAAGCTTCCAACACACTATATTCTTATTACTGTGTCTTCTGGGCATGTGTTGAGATTTAGCATCTTTTCCTGGCTTTAAAGGCCAACTTGCTATGCCTCTAGAATTACTCCCAGGGGTTCTGTTCCCTTATTAGAGATCACAGCTCAGGCTGCTCTGCACTCTCCTAAGTTCAGTTCCACATGACTATGAGAGACCAGGATTCAAACCCTAGGTCAGCATCTCCTTCTCTTCTTGAGCAGGCTGCACCCCTCATGGTCCTCAGTCTCCATTTGGAACGTGAGGGAAGCAGTTTTGAGTGTTGTGGGTTAACTGGAATGATGGATTTCGAGAATTCCCCACAGTGGAGGCTGCGTGTGAGAGAGTGTGACATCAGTGCAGAAGGGAGGCTATTTGGGGGAAGGAAGTGATCCAGAGAGGGGACAGTAGAGGGGAGCCGGCATTGAAGGAAAGCCGAATGACACAATGTATGAAAAGGTTACAATGAAGCCCATTACAGCACACTTGCTTTAAACATCAATAAAGATACAGTTAATCTTAAAAATCTCACATTGCCTGACACATGGGCATTTAAAGATGGTTTCTATTTCCTCTAAAGATCCTGAGCCGGCTGGAGTGTAGCACAATAGTAAAGCTTGCCCAGAAAGTGCCAGGGCTGGCATTCAGTCTCCCGAGTACTCTCTCTGCACTCCAACAACACAAACATTGTAAGAGCAGGAACCTATGGACTTAGTCCTTGGGAATGCCACCCTTTGCCTCTGAAGGCCATTTGTGGGGCTCACTGCCTTCGGTGATTTTAGGCCAGATGGAAAGGCAGGTAAGGAACGGACAGCTCAAGCAGCCCAATAAGAATGGCAGAGCCTCTGTGCCAGATCTCTACCTGCCCCACCCAGCTCACTGTCTCAGACCTCTGCCAGCCGGAGATGAAGGACTTTCCACTCCGGGGAGCAGGGTGTGGGAGGCAACGGAGTTTGACTTCCCCACCTTCTCTAGCTTGAGATGTAGGAAGCTGCTTAACCTTTGAGTCCCCTGTGAGCAACCAGGCCACAATCACTATTATTATTAAAGACTTTTGCTAGTTTCAAAAGAAAAATATCACAAATTGCACATTTTGGGGTATGCCTGTAGTCCTACCACGTCAAAGGCTTGGGGCAGGAGGTTTAGCAGGTCAGTGCTAGTCTGAGCAGTACAGTAAGACCCTCACAAAGAAAACGAAAGAAAAGTTAGATGTCCCGTACAGTTTCAGGCACTTAATGAATACTAAACTTACAACCTTCTGGAATTTTCCTTATAGCACAAGCTATTTAGAGGACAAAAACTTTATCTCATTTTTTAAAAAACTGTTAAGCATATTAACATCAGTGGTCATTGTTATTCAGGATGGTAATGACATTGGTCCTCCTTGGGGAGTATCAAGTGTCCCCAGTCAGACACACCCAAGAGCCTCAGATCCTTAAAGCTGTTGGAGGTAGTTTGAGGCCATCTCTCATAGATGGAGAATTCGATGTAGAGAGATAATTAGTTTCAGAGTCTCAAAGCCAGAAAGTGCGAGGTGTGCACTTCAGCATCTTGTTCCCAACAACACATGTTCTAAGGTTTTGATGTTTCTGCCTGAGATTCCAAGATTAACCCATGTCCCCCATCGTAGAGCTGTCTGGACATGTTCAACATGGAAGAGCTGCAGCTGGTACTTTCTGGTGACAGTATCTGGCTCTGTGGTTGTCCAAGCAGTCTCAAACCTTGAGACCTCTCACTCAAGGCTTGTATTCAGTTTTGTCATCTGTCTGCTCTACTTTCAAATGTGACAGTTGTTGTGAGCATGCTTGCTGGAGGCTTGTCCCTTCCCCCAACTCGCCTGCCACTGCCAGGTCTACTAATCTTGGGTGAGTCTTGTCAGGTACCTGGGACTTCATCCAGACTCCAGTCACCCAAGCAGTCAGCTGTGCTCCTGTTTGTGAATGGAGCAGTGGCTCCATGGGATAGGGTGTCACCCACTTACTGGCAACTACAAGAAGGAGGATACCTCACATTCTTTTGTTGTGGCTTCGCTGTCAATTGATCATCCCAGCAAGGGCTCAGCAGTTGCAACATAACTTCCAGAAAGCCCTAGGCTCAGAAGCACAGGCCTTAACCTCCAGAAAGCCCTCTGACCTGTGACTAACAGTGAATGCGGAACCAGATGCGGTGGCACTTAAAGAAAGCTCCCAGATGGGGTCTGAGAGGCCAAACCATGCTTGCTGGTTCACACAGCCACATTTACTTCTTGAAGTAGTAGCCCTAGTAATAACTAGTGGTCAGAGATACAAAATACCTATCCGTGTCATGTTTGATTGATGTCCCTGGGAGGCCTGCCCTTTTCTAAGGGGAACAGAGGAGGCGTAGATGGGGAGGGAGGAGGTAGGAGGGAGAGGGACTGGGTGGAGAGGAGGAGAGGAGGGGAAACTGCAGCAATATGAGAGAATAGATTAATGAAAACAAAACCTACATAGTTATTTAAAATCGTTGGAGCAGCACATACATCTTTGTACAAGGGGCAGGGGGACAACCTTGCTTTCTAGGTGGAGAACAAGCAAGGGCCAAGTGAATCAGATGGCTCAAATGGCTTAACGTTCATGCATCAGTGACTCAGTTCTCACAGTGATTGCGCTGCACTGACCATTTCCCTTGCTTGAAAATCACAAGTATTTGCTTTCAATTTTATATGTCCTCTCTGGATCATGACTCCTAGCCCAGTGTCTGGGATACTGAGTGACATCTGTTGATGCTAATTGGAATAGAGAACTACAGACTGGAGAGGGAGGGAGATGTAGGACATTTGGCAATAGACATCAGCGAGGAGAAGCCTGTTTGAGGAACTTTGTGAAGGCTGTCTGGGAGCAGACAGTACTTGCAAGGTCTGACTGAAGTGTGAGCACATGTTGCTCTACTGCTTGGGATCAGGGAGCTCGCCTGGCAATGCTCAGCTTAGATATGCTTTAATCCTCTTTAACAGTATTCAGTCATTTTATCAGTACTGATGTTTTACAGGTATGTCTGTACACCACTTGTATGCCTGGTACCCACAGGGGCTAGAAGAGGCTGTCTGGTCCTCTAGAGCTGGAGTTACATATAGTTGTGAGCAGCCATGTGGGTGTTAGGAATCGAACCCAGGTCCTCTGGAAGAGCAGTCACACTCTTAATCAGTAGAGTCCATTTTGACTTAAATGTGTGGTGTGTCCTTGGTGTCTACCTTTGAAGCTACCTGCACTCTTAGGAGTTCTAAGTTTCTCAGCCTAGAGTCTCCTGGGCCCTCAGAGCCAGCCGTGGGGATAACATGCTGAGCTGGCCTATCTGGTTTATGGCACTGGACTTATGTGTGCACAGCTGACCTTACCCTCACTCTCCAGTTGCTCTGTCTAGAGCGCCATATACTGCACAAATGTCATTTATTCATTGACCACGTGTGTGTTCTGAGAACAAGGAGCTCTCCCTGGGGAGCTGAGGTGGGGAAGGCTGGCTGGAGATGACATCTAGGCAGGGTTTTCAGGGAGGAAAAGTATTTTTCTGGGAGAGGACAATCCTGACAGGAACTCTAGCCCCGGCAAGAGCCTAGGGCGATGAGATGTCACGGCTTGCCTGAGCTGAGCAAGCGTGTGAGGCAGGAGAGGAAAGCGGTACAGGAGCCATGGTCCAGTGACAAGCCACTGGGCCTCTAGACAGCAAGGAGCCATCAGAAGATCTGGAGCCCCAGAGTGCTAGTAAATCTATTTTTGGAAAATTGCTGGCTGAGGTATGATGTGCCTGAAGAGACAGGAGATTTTGCAATCCCCCTTGAAGAGTGGTAGAGTGTCTATCTGTGCTGGGCAGTGACACTGTGGGGCTGGGTTAGGACAGGATGGAGACTGGACACAGGCAGGGAAAGCTAGAGTTTGAGCTACAAGTAGGAGGCAGGGGGCACCTCTGAGGGAGACCAGGTTTGGGGTGAAGGTGGGTGAGGTCCTGAGTATTTCTGTAGACAGAGGCCAGTGTTCTCATCCACACCACCCCCAGATGAGAAAGGCAGCTCTGTGAGTAAATGCAGCCCAAGGATTCTGGAGCCAGGCTGCCTGTGATCAGATCTTGGTTCTTTGGCTTCCTGTTTGATCCTAAGCAATCAATGAACTCAGTGTCTCAATAGCCCCACTCATAAAATACAGGGAGCCACGTCACCATAGTTAAGAGGCTGAGCATAAAATTATGTGGTGCCATGACAGAATAGGTAGAAGGCCGAGCAGTCTCACGAGCCGGGCCTTGGAATGCTAAGTGGGAGACAGCTATTTGATGGCCATGAAAGCAATACCAGTTTCCCCATCTAATCTTAAAGAGCTGAGTGATTCCAAACCAATACTTGGAAGGACACAGATGAGTCTGTTCATTAAACAAGCCAAGTGCCCTGCAGTGACTGAGGGGGTAAGGAGCAGTTAGCCCCCTTTCATCATTACATAGTTGGAGCATCTACCAGCTACAGGGCTCTCTAAGGGGAAATGACTTTGTCCAGGAGGACACAGGCAAGCAGACAATGCTAAATGTGCCAAGCAGGATGTACTGTAGGTACTGAGTAAATCAAAGACAGGAGTGTTCAGGTGCCAAGGAAAGGCCCAGGAGCAAAGTCAGGGATGAGGGGACAGTGTGAGGCCCCAGGGGAGGTGGCCACCTACAGGTCCTGAGAAGGCAGAGACATACAGAGCATTGCAGGGGACACACTCTATCCCGCCTGCTGGGTGAGCAGCAGGACTGGGGCTCTGGGGAGAGTTCTTCTCTGCTTCCCCTTCCACGGATTCAGGGCTGCACTGTGGGAAGCATATCAGCTAGAGGATAGGGGCCATTAGAACCAAGCCACATTGGGCATGGAGGGAGAGGACTGCTCCAACAGACAGAGGCCTTTCCAGAAAGAATTTTCTTCTGATGTGAACTTCTCTTTCTTTTCTTTTTTCTTTCTCTTCCTTTTCTTTCTTTCTTTCTTTCTTTCTTTCTTTCTTTCTTTCTTTCTTTCTTTCTTTCTTTCTTTCTTTCTTTCTTTCTTTTCTATCCTATTTTGTTCCCAGAAATACTGAAGGCCACAGGGTCAAGCAGTTTACTAACAGGCAGGAGTTCTTATTTACTTATTTACTTATTTATTTATTTATTTATTTATTTATTTAAGATTTACTTTATGTATATAAATACACTGTCACTGCCTTAACCCACACCAGAAGAGGGCATCAGATCCCATTACAGATGGTTGTGAGCTGTCATGTGGTTGCTGGGGATTGAACTCAGGACCTTTAGAAGGTCAGTTAGTACTCTTAACTGTTAAGCCATCTCTCCAGCCCACTGGTGTGAATTTCTAAGAAGAGAAAACTACAAACATCTTCCACTCTCCTCCTGCTTCTAGCATTGGGGTTAGTTTTCTTCCTAGGATTTCGGAATCTCTCTTCCCTGCCCCCGCCCCAACCCCCTCTCTGGTGTCCCACCACCCAGCCATATCCCCAGCCCAATCCCGGGAGCTTCTACATTAAGAGACTATCTTTTCCACTTTCTATGATGGTTAGTTGCATAATGTAGTTAATGTGAGCAACTGTGTGGTGGTAACATGAGTGACTGTTTGGTTTTTAAAGTCCCTGGGGAGTACTCCCAAGCCACCCAGTTCCCTGCAAAGAACCTAAGGCATGCACTGATTGAACCAGAAGGAAATGCCCTAGAAGAGCAAATGGCCAGTGAGCCAAACACAGGCTGTTCATTTCCTGAGTCTTCTTGGCCACTGGTGTTAGCAGGCCAACCTGGCACTCCACAAGGGCAGCAAACAATCAAACACACAGAGTAAGAACTCCGTGAGTGTGTTTTGTGAGAGACTGAACTGTGTGAGTTTACTCAGCTTTCAAGAATTCAGAGGCATTTTAAGTTAAACAAACAAGCAAACAACCCCAAAACTAAACAGCCTCATCAGCTACTTGGAATTAACATCTCTACTATTAACTACGACAACATTCAAGTACCTCATGTAACTTTTACAGCAGCCATGCTTAGGAACTCTACTCAGAGTCTTCTGGGAGTTCTGGGTGCAGAGCCCCTTCCTAGTGTCTTTCTGTGTCTACACATTTGAATACGTGTATGGGGCTGCAGTGTAGGGCTAAGAACTATAGACATTCTACAGGGGAACTCACCATCTGTTGGCTGCCAGGAGGCAGGGGCTGGGTCCTGGCCTCTCCTCCTCCATTTCAGCTTTTGGACTGGTTCCTCTACTATGTGTCAATGGCAAGCAGGCTCGTTGATTGCCCTCAAAAGCTGCCCTTCGAGGGGATGAGGCTCCTCACCCACCTGAGCCAGCATTGCAGTCCCAGAGAATGCATGCCCACTGTTCCTGTGCATGAAAGCCAGCGCTGTAGGAAGGCATTCTTTTTTTTTAAGGGCAATACCAAGCCTCCAACTACAGAGGAACACATGTATTTCAGAGTGGGGAGGTTACTAGGAGTAGACAGCGAGTGGCATGCCGGGTTCTGCAGAGGAAGTGTCTGAGTTGTCCCAGTGCACATGGTTGTGTTTGGGAACTAAAATGGTCAGAATCCATTGGTGAGATTAAAACGCAGGAGAGTCAGGGTCTTTGCTGCATGGTAGCTTGTTTGCATCATTGGCCTTGAAATCTTTACATCACTGAGGCTGAGTGAATTGGTTCCTTAGGTGTTGGGACAACACATGCTGCTCTGCATCCCAAGCCCCTGTGCCCAAGGGTCAGTGCACTTGATTGTGAGGTGAGGAGGCCCAGTGCTTCCCGTCTGGGCCACGTGGCCATTTTGGGTCTCACTCCTATTGACTAGGTCAGAGCTGAGGACTATCACAGCCCCATCGATGGAAGCTGAACTCACTTTTCTGAGTGATGGAAACATGACGAGATCTTAAGAAATCTAAGACCAAACAAAAGAAAAGTCCAGAATGTCCCTCATGAACAGGGAACAAAGACTCACTAACAAACTGTTAGCGTATTAGCTATGCCTCTAATGTCTAGCTTGCTTAGGAAGCCCAGGAGGATTGCGTTGTGGCTCCCCTGGGCTACATATCAAAATGTTGTCTTAAACAAATCTAAAAACACATTTTCCAAAAATTAGACAATGTATAAAACAGATGCTTGATTAGGGCCGAGTGAGGGCCCTAGGAATGACAGGTTGATTCAGCATTTGAAATTCAATCAGTGTAAACTTCTACATTAACTAACTATAATGAGACCATGGGATTCCCCTCAGAGATGCCAAAAAGCATTTGTTTACTTTTTTATTACTGATTGCCAAATGCAAACCTGAAACTCAGCAAATGCAAAACAAATTTACTCAGGCATTTGTTGATATTTTCTCCAAAGCTTCTTGTGACAAACACAGGATGAAACCCCAGTTCTTACCATGGGTTGGATGACATAACCTCCTCTTCTGTCCTGTCGGTTGTACTCTCTTCTCTCCTGTTACTCCAGAATGACCTTTCCTGCAAACCCAACCCGTTCCCTTCATGCTCCTTGGTATCTGTTCAGACATTACCTCCCTGGAAGGCCCTCTTCTGTCATGCTTTGTAGAGTATGTCTTCTTATCACGGTTACCACCCCCCTCCCGTTTCCTGCTTGATTTAATTCCCCATAAGACATACTGACTTTCTATCAGCTCCCAACTAGATCACATGACCCTTAAAGGAGGCAGGTTGCTTGGTGCTGTACCTCTGATGCCTAGATCTCAACTAGAACATGACAGCTCTCAGTGTGCATTGAGAAAATGGACTCTGATCAGGAATGGCGACTTCTCAATATCCTCCCCAGGTGCTACACTTCTCTAAAACCCCCACCAGTCCCCTATGAGGGACAGCATTTCATGTTCTTTTGGCTTGGCCTCTGGAATTTCCTTAGTCTTTGCCTATTGCTCTGCAAGCACCTTTGCTATGTTAAATAAACTGTTCCTTTGCGCATAGCACGCTCAGTGTGTCACCCAGGTTGCTGTGTGCATGGGAATGCTGCTCACCTTCTCTCCTGCCTTCTAGTTTGAGATAGAAGGTTTTTCCCAACCCCAGGGTCATCGAGGCATCCATACTGTTTCCTCAGAAGACTTACACATGTGTGTAAGTGGATGATTATGTTGTTTAGACCTTTGGTCAATCTGGGGTTAAGTTTATAAAGAGTAAGGAATAATCTAAGGAAGTAAATTCAAAGCCGATCACTGGTGCATGCTTATACTCCCAGATTCAAGATGGAGAGGCATTGAGGCCAGCCTGGGCTACAATAGTGAGTTCCAGGCTAGCCTGAGCTGCATTCCCAGTTCTAGCCTGAACTAGACAGCTAGTTTCTATCTTGGAAAGAGAAAGTGTAAAAAAAAAAAGTTTAACTTTAAAATACAATGAATGCAAGTTCCCAGGTGTCATTTACTTATGTATTACTTATTTTAATTTTCTGAAAAAATTATTTATGAAAATAATTCAAAGCATTTCTTACAATGCATATAAAGACACATGTCAAAGTGTATGCCTGTTCAACAGTAGACTTCACACAGTTTCCTGGAAGCAGCACAGGACACCCTCGTCCTGAGAGCGCCTGTCAAAGCAAGCCCCTCTCTGGTTCTCAGTGTTTTCTTCCTTTCTTGGATCCTGAGCTCTTTTTTGATTCGTTGTATTTTTTTTCAAAAAGTTTCTTTTCAAGTAAGCTCACTTCTTCATGGAGAGCAGAGGTCTTTATTCTCAGTAAGAAGGAGAAGATGTTTAGTATAAACTGGTAACTCAAAGAAAAATTTGATTCTTCGTAAGTTGTCACATGTTTACAATAGCTAGAATGGAAAGAGAAAAAGGCACATTATCTTTAAATGGTAACTCAGAAGCTCTGGCAGCCCTCACTGCACCCCGGATCCCCTCACCAGTAGATGCAGCAGCTTTAAACAGAATTATGAGTTAGAGGGAACGTGGGGACTCTGCTGAATCTCCGTATTGTACAAAGAGAAAATTGTTCACATTGTCCACGATCACTGAGCAGAGGGTCCACTGTATCAGTCTCGATTTCTGAAATGCTTGAACCAGCCCATGCCGAGTCTGAAGTCAGGAAACACCAAACACTTGGAGCACTGTGATCCATGTTAGATGTGTGGTCCTGCATTTATTATTTTAGATTTATTTCATAACTATTTTGCCTTCATTTATGTATGTGTATCACATGCATACCTGATGCCCATGGAAGTCAGAAGAGAACATTGGATCCCCTGGAGCTGGAGTTATAGGTGGTTATGAGCTACCAAGTGGGTGCTATGGACAGAATCTGGGTCCTCTGCAAAAGCAACAGGTGCCCTTAACCATTGAGCCATCTCTCCAACCCTGGTGGTTTTGTTTGTTGTTTTTTTAGGAATGAAAAATCCCACAGTCACCACTTACACTAAACAAGCATAATTCCTAATTACACTTAAACGTATGTCCTTACGCCCACAGGTAAGTGTGCTCCTCCTCCTCCTCCTCCTCCTCATCATCATCATCATCATCATCAAGGAAATTTCTCTTTGCAACAGATGGAGACTATTACAGAAAGTCACAACCAATCAAACTGCAGAGGTGTGGAGCCCAGTCCTAGTGGATACATCCACAAGGCACTCTGACGCCTGAGGCTCAGGGCACATAGCAGAGGAGGAGGACAGGGATTGCAGGAAGCAGAGGACCAGGATTTTGCTGTGACACTGTATCTCCTAATGTCAGAAGTGACACACATAATGCCTCACACACATGGCTGCCTAAACCAGAACTGAACAAGGACAATGACAACAGAGATGGCCTAAGTGGATGGGGAACCCATGAGGCCTCAGGCCTACACAAAGAACCACAGGCAACTGAGGAATGCTGAGAATGGGGGAGAGTAGACTTCCCCAAGTAAAAGCCTGAGCACTGGTTACTCAACAGCAAATGGTCAGCTCTGAAAACACACATACAAATAATATTATACAGATTGAGCAGGGTGTATTTATTTAAGTATTATGACAAATGTATGTATACACATGCATGTATGTAACAATTAATGGAAAAAGAAACAAGATAGTGCATTTGAAAGAGACCAAGAGGTATATGGAAGGGTTTGGAGGGAAGAAAGGGAGATAGGAAATGGTGTAATTATATTATAACCTCAAAAAGGAAGAGAAAGGACCTCTTCAGCCTGAGTTGGAGATTTCATCACACCTCAGGCTTTTGGAGTTTTAAAAACATGCATACCTTTTGCAGAACTTCTGGGTACTGAGCCAATATAGGGAGTTCTTGGTTATCATGGACTGGCCTTTCATTTTCAGGAGTCCCTGGAGGCTGTGTCCATGGAAACAAGGGCTATCAGTGCCTTCTTCAGTCCAGTTGAACTGAAAACTTGAAGGGGCCTGCTTTTCAACCACTGGTGATGAACCAACCAGGGCACTAAATTGTTTTTGAAGATTCTCCACCATTTCTGGAGATGGAGGGAAGAGACAAATGTTACTGCACAAGCAAAGCCGGCAGTCACGGGAATGGATTGCTTTAGGGGTGACACTCCGGGGCCTCCTCCCTCCCTCAGCCTCCTGAGTGCACACACACACAGCTGGTTTCCTAACTGCAGGAACATACGTCAGAGCATTAGGTGAGGCTGCAGCTGCAGGAGGGGCTCAGGCAGTTACTTAACAATGATTTAAACAGAGTACAGGACGATCTCAGCTTCCTGACAGAGCTCTCACAGTCACGGAAACAGGACCTTGGTCTTGCCGGGAAATTGAGCTCTCTATGAAGGAGCAGGCAAGTTTCCAGGACTTCTATGTGACTTCTCCTTTGGCAGGAGATATACTCGAGAGCATTCCCAGGGAGTGGAAAGTATGTGCATGTATGTGCAAAGGCCCCTTGCTTTTCCTGTGGACATGGTTGGTACTCCCAACAGTGTTGCTACCTGACACAGAAATGAAACCATCAGACTCACCTCTTTTCTTATATGCAACGGACTTATCGATGTGTGAACGGTAGAGTGGCCTTTTGGTTTTCCAAGCATACCTGTACAAGGCAGAACAGAAGTGAAGCAGAATGAGAAGCAGGTGCTCAGAGCTCGGAGACAGAGGCAGGACCTGAAACTCAGCAGCTCTGGGTGCTTGTCTACACTCTCTCAGTACTTCTGCTCCAGAAGGAAACACCCAGAGAGAGCAGAGCATTGGTGTGTTCCTCCTAGGAGTCAAGGACCCTTTAGGAGCCATTATCCAGAACACAGCAGAGAAGGCTGCCATCACCGTGTGGCACTCCTTTGCTCTTTACTCTCATTGCTGTTTCTCTTTGCCCCAAACGCTCATAAGTACCTGTCTCTCTGGTACCCAATGCCTGGAAACCACCCTCTTCCTGCTGAAAATAGAAGGAAAGATCCAGATTCTAGCAAGACAGACCTAAGAATCTGATCTTTTGAGAGAAGGCCAGTTAGGCATGTTCACTGCAGAGGGGGTGCTGGGATGATCTGGTCCACAGGGTACCCCCCTCCCACTCCCAGCCAAAGGTTAAGTGCTATCTGGCTTCCTGCGATTGATTGGTGACCATTTCTGGTCCAGGCAGCCATTAGTACTGCCCAGCAGAGGATGCCACTGTGGGACAACATAACTCGATATTTTCAAAGCTCATTTCCATTCTCCTGCACTTCCTTAAATAGGAGCCTTCCAGAAACCACAGTAAAAAAAAAAAAAATCCACCTTCTTGATTCAGGCTACTAAAAAATTAATAATAAAGACACCATGGTGCAGAAGAAGACACTGAGTCAGAGGATCTGCTCAACTTCTGCATGTGTCCAGCAGCCCGAGTGACTATGAAGGTCCTAGAACTGTCTCTGTCTCCTTTATGCTCTCTAGGGCACACAGTAGGCATTCGACTTAAGGGTTTTTTTTTGTTTGTTTATCTTTGTAGAATTACATAATTTTAATGCCTCTATGCCTCTCATAAGATGTGGGGTCAAGGTTTTCCCATTCATTCTACATTCCTCAATACCCACTATGGCTATATATTCTTTTTTCTTTTCATTAGTTTACTTATTTATTCATTCACTTCGCACCCTGATCACAGCCCTCCTCCGAGGCCCCCCCCTCACTTGGTCCCTCCCCCATCTTCTCTCTACTTCATCTCTGAGAAGAGGGACCCCCCACTCCCCTGGTATAAACAATCTTGGCACCTCAAGTACATCCTCTCCCACTGAGGCCAGTCCAGTTAGGGGAAACAGATCCACGGGCAGGCAATAGAGTCAGGGTAAGCCCACTTCAGTTGTTGGGGGACCCACATGACTACCAAGGTGAACATCTGCTACATATGTGCCGAGGGCCTAGGTCTGGCCCTTGTATGCTCTTTGGCTGGTGGCTAAGTCTCTGGGGCCCCTAAGGATCCAGGTTAGTTGACTCTGTTGGTCTTCTTGTAGAGTCCCTGTCCTCTCTAGGTTCCTTGTTAATAATAGATAGGACGGCACACAGTAGGCATTCAACTTAAGTATTCATTAATAATGGACTAGATGAATACATGAACCAACAAACACATTTAGCATCTTTGCCCTCTTTCCTGCTCTTACAGGGCTGTTATGAGGACTAATTTACATTGTATTTGTGAGGCTTGCAATAGTGGTGACACATGCCTTTTATCCCAGTACTCAGAATGCAGAGACAAGTGCCAGGCCAGCCAGAGCTACGTGGTGAGACTATATCTTTTTTTTTTCCCCCGAGACAGGGTTTTTCTGTGTAGCCCTGGCTGTCCTCAAACTCAGAAATCCGCCTGCCTCTGCCTCCCAAGTGCTGGGATTAAAGGTGTGTGCCACCATTTTAAAAAAAAAAAATACAGTTGTGCTGCTCTGTGCTGCAGAGAGTGGTGGTACAGCCCTGTGTCCTCAGTACTCAAGAGTAGGAGTTCAACATCAGCCTGAGCTACACAGTGAACTGAGGCCAGCAAGGCCTACATGAGATTCTGTCTTAACAAGAGAAACAACCACCACATAATATTAGACAAACTGTGCAGTCACTGAGATATGGCACATCTAGTGTCAGGTAAAGGGCCTGGCTCTCAGGTAGTAACATGATTTAGTAACAAATGATCACTTCAACCAATTTAAGAACAGAGATTTTTCCTCAAACATTAAAAAATTCAAATTAGTACACTTGTGATTATATAGGAGATGTTAATATTTTTTACTTTGAATTTCACAGTGATTTAAAATGTTAAGAACAGAAAATTCTCTCTTTGAAGGCTAGATGCCCCAGTGTAGGGGAATGCTAGGCAGGGGGAGTGGGAGTAGGTGGGTGGGTGAGGGAACACCCTCATAGAAGCAGGAGGAGGGGATAGGGGGTTCTCAGAGGGGAAACCAGGAAAGGGGATAACACTTGAAATGTAAATAAAGAAAATAAAAAAAGAAAAAGAAACTGACTTTCTGAGTAAGATGTGATTTCAAACAACAATAAAATTAAGATAAAATAAAATTAAGATCTTACAAAAAAAAAGAACAGAAAATTCTTTAGGCATCAGAAGTAGACATATAGTCAATATTATATAAGACTGTTTTCCTGTAATTATGTGTAAACTAAATTTAGGTAAATTATACCACACTTAAAACATCGAGGTTGTCATTTAGATCTGTGGTGAATTTTTTAAATTATATCTTAATTATTATTTTTTATTTAAAATAACTTTTAAAAATTATCATTTATTTTCTTATAAGTGTCCTGTCTAGACAAGTCCTCAGGGATGCCCACTGTTAAGCTTTCCTTGGGAATGACAGGTCTGGACGGGTGTTTCTTGTGCACTGATAATGGAGATATAAACCAGTGGCCAGCACGATCGAGGAGGCAGTACTACCATCCTCAGGTCACACTCCAAGATGCTTTGGGGATTGAGGTTTGCAGTGCTCCAACTGTGTGGACAGCCTCCTGAACTGCAGGCTTCTGCACATGTTTGTCTTCCTTTGCCTGCTTTTCACAGTACACAAAGGTTCTCAAACAGATACACCACAAAGGCCTTGAGACTCTAGCTAGACCCTATCTAGAGGCTCCCCTCTTTTTGACATGGTTTGTTTCACTGATTGAAAAGAGAATCAAGGTATAATTTACATATAATGAAACCTCTTTCTGGACACGTCCAATTAGCATTCACACACAGCTGTGTAATCAGCACTGTGACTAATACACAGAACAGTCCCATCATTCCAAAAGCCAGGCCCTTTGTAGTCAGTCTCCTCCACACCCTTGATCTTGGGCAAGCACGGTCTTTATCCTCTAAGCTTGGCCACTGGAGAATGTTATATAAATAGACACATACACGATGCAAGGAGTCACACTGCTGGCTGTATCAGAGGGCTTTGCTTTATGCTGCTCAGTGGGCTGCATGGCGTGGATATGCCAGCTATTTATCTCATCACTAGCAAAAGTCACTACAAACATTCCTATATGGATTTCTATAGGAGCAAACATTTTTATTTCACATTTTTTTTATTAGACATTTCCTTTATTTATTTCAAATGTTATCCCCTTTCTTAGTTTCCCCTCTGAAAACCCCTTCCCCCTGGTCCCCAACCCACCCACTCCCACTTCCCAGCCCTGGCACTCCCCTATAACCTTCACAGGACCAAGGGCCTCTCCTCCCATTGATGACCGACTAGGCCATCCTCTGCTACATATATAGCTAGAGCCACAAGTTCCACTATGTGTTTTCTTTGATTGGTGGTATAGTTCCAAGGAGCTCTGGGGGTCCTGGTTAGTTTATATTTATGTTCCTCCTTGAACTTTTCAAAGTAGCTGTACCATTTCATACTCCTACACTTAGCAGGAGCGACTGCGGTCTGAAAGCAGAGCCCTTCTAATTACGGTAGGTGTCTCTTGTGTATCCTGCACATCTTTAGCTTTTTTCATTTGAAAACTTGACTTGCTTTCCTATTTTTATTAATTCTTTATATTTTATACATAAAAATTTTTCATCAGATATCTCCATCTGATATTCATCAGATATTCAGTAGATCTGCAATCTCTCTCTCTCTCTCTCTTTCTCTCTCTGTTTCATTTTCTCTTAGGTACCATTGGAGAAATCCTTACTTCTAAAGTCCAATTTACCAATTTTTCTTTTATGGGTCATGCTTTAAATTTAATATCAAAGAAATTTTTAGCTAACTCAAAAGATCAGCAGGCCTTTTCTTTTATCTTTCATCTTTCCTCCCTCTCTTAGTATGTGGTGTGTGGTGTGAGGTGTGTGTGTGTGTAGGCCAAAAGTCAATCTTAGGGGCCATTTCACCTTGCTTTTGAGGCAGGGTCTCTCATGGGGACCCAGAGCTTGCTGATTAGGTTAGACTGGGCAGCCAGCAAGCCCTAGGGATCCTCCTGTCTCTGTCTCCCCATTGCTGGGATTCCAGATGTCTATCACCATATCTGGCTTTTACATGGGTGCTAGGGATTAGAACTCATGTCCTAATGCTTGCTAGCTGTGCTATCTCCCACAGCCCAGCAATGAGGTTTTCTACATGTGCTTTTAAATTTTTATCCAGGTTCTTCCCAACCCCTGTGATAAACTGTCAGCCATCGAGGCAGCCTACTAAGCTGTTTTTTATACTATTGTTTTACTAGTATTTTTCAAAATCTCATGTAATGTAGTATGTTTAACTGCAGAAAATGTGTTAATGATCATCTGACAGCCCAAAAGATGATGCCTAGAGTAACAGGCTTGGGTTCTATCCCAAGTAAAATAAATAAATAAACTAAGATAGATAGATAGATAAGATAGATAGATAGATAGATAGATAGATTAAAAAACCTTTATGTGAAATGGGTTGGCATAGATGACACCAAGAAGCAGGTGTTCAGCATGCCTAGGAATGCTGTGCCCACACATCAGGTGTCAGTGAGTGACATCAGTTCTATGGCAGCCACCACTGCCTGTGTGTATTAACACTGTGTAGAGGATGGCTTTGGTACAGGATCCTATAGACAACCTCTTCCCTAGGTCTAATGTCTCCCTGGAAAATGGATTTTTATAAATAGACTAATTCCCTTTTGCTGCTAAATACTCCCCTAAAGTAGCTAATGTCAGTACTTTTAGATATGCAACCGACTCTCACGCTGCAGCAATGAAGTGTCTGGGAGTGGTCTGAAACGTAAGGTGGTGACCTGCTGGGGCAAGTCAAGGAGTCTGCACAGCATGGCCCTGCAACACCCAGCCCTCAGGATCAGCAAAGTCACCCAGCTGACACCACAGAAAGAGGCTGACTCCCCAAGTGCCCAGGACAAGCCTTACTCATCTATCTATAGAACAGGAGGACCCAACAAAGAAGAGGAATCATGCCGGCCCTGGGAATCAGCGAGCTGTCAGAGCATACTCCACACCCTGTCCTCTACTGTCATGACCTGAGCCCACCTACCTGTCAGAATGCATTCTCCCCACTGCTCCATGCTCAGAGCCTGCCTAGCAAAAACCTGTCACTCCTCCTTTTGCAAGGAACTTTTTCTTCATGGTGCTTTATCCGCCTTTGAGCACATTTCTCTGAAGTCTAAGGGAAAAATAAATGCTTTACCTAGAAACTTGAAAATGGTTTCTTAATAGTCTATGAGGGCCAGCCATCTCTGATTTGCTCAGCAGGGGATTAAAGTGACTTACCATTTCAAATAATGTTAGAAACTTCCTTTTCTCAAACGATATAAAATGACTTGATTATATCAGTATTAGTGTAAATTTATATAAACAGATGTTGGTTTTCCTTCTGTCTGTAGGACTCAGAGTTCTAATAGAAATGAATCTGTGCTGGAGATCAGTGGAGAGGTGTTCCCTATTAAATAGATAATGCTTAGAAATTTATCAATGAACTGAATTTAAGCTGGGGTAAGCAGGTGATATCACAGAGTGGGTCTGTGAGGACAGAGACCTCATACTTCTGTCCCTAAAGCAACACTCTTCCTGCTGCCCAGTATGGCCCTAGCCCTGAGCTGTGCTCCAGGAACAAGTGCTGAGGGTAATGGGGATAAACGCCCACTGTCTGTCCTCCTCTGGTTTTCTCAGAGGTCACTGGTTTTGGAAAACCTTCCAATCACACATGCCACAGGAGAACACTTATAATCTCTGTAATACTGGGACACACACATGGCAAAGGACCGGGTTTGAGAAAAAGCATGGGGGAGAATAGTGCACACAATAGTGCACACACAGGCAAGGCTCACAGAGATTGCACAAACCCAATGCCAAGTACAGTATGGTACTCTAGGCTAGATCCTAGAGCAGAGAGCGGTCAGAAAAAGAAAAACGGGGAAATCTAAAAGCAAATGTGTTTAATTAGGAGTGATGTAAGACAGTAAGGAGCAGGGTTGGAGGAGGATGTGTGAGGTCCTGAGCTGGAATCCCAGCCCCAGGGAAAAAACTAACTAGAATGTACAGGACCAATATTTCTAGAAAAAGGTCACATGCTGCCAAGCACACATGGACGGATGTGGAGCTGAGGACACAGCAGGGCACAGTGGACAGAGGACATACCTGGCCCTCGCTTCTTCCCATTTTCGTCTTTTCTCATCAAAAGTTTTCTTCATAACTTGGTACCATTTTCTGAAATCAAACTGGGGCGTGTCTGAAAGAAATGAAATCCATGCTCAGTAGTGGAATCCATCACATCAAAACAACAGCCACCATTCACGTCTGAGTTTATTCCTAAACAGAACATTTCTGTGATGGGTCTTGAGAAGAGGAGAAGAACCGCCGTCTCTTTCTGCTGTAAGGTGCGACAATGTTGTGGCCCCATAAGACTGTCTTGAAACTGTCTTTTTACACATTTCTCCTCAGCTTTGATGGCTTTACTGCCTCCTGAAGAAGAGATCACACACTTTGCTAGCTGCTGTCCTTCCCCATCCCACACCCAGCATGCACAGCCCAGTCCTGGTAGTACTCCAGCACACTTAGGCATTGTGTTGATAAGCAAGTGATTGATAAGCGTGTGGAGTGGTGCTATGGTGCATGAATCCCATTCTCCTCAGGACCTATTTCTGTTCTTCCTACTCTTAATTCTGCCCATGAAAACAAAAGAGGACTGAGTGGAGAGCTGAAGTGTGTTTGAGACATAGGCTAGAGAGACAACAGACCAAGGCATGGCAGTATATACAGGATTACTGTCCATTATCCTCTCATAAGAATGGCCTCTTTAGTGTCTAATTACAAATCTTTTCCAATGGCCCACATAACCAAATGGCACAGCCCTGTAGGCGACACAGGCAGAGAACTGTGAAGGCAGAGGACAGCTAATAGTTAAATCAACTCTGGGTTCTATGACCTCATTCTCTTGACATCACCTCTAGCATTCAAGGAACATCAGAAGCATCGAGTTCAATCCTAAGTAGTGTTCCTGTAAGCATAGGACAGTAAGAAGTGCTCAACTTCACAGATGTTAGGGAAAATATGTTATGAAAAACATAAATGAAATGAACATTAAACTCAAACTCCTAAAACTAATGAACAAAAATCCTTCTACAAACAGAACTACATCTGGAGGTAAAAACTCACATAGACACAAAACTGCACTGAGTTATTCTTGGGCCAGCAACACTTTTCCGTATCAGATAAAAAACAAATATGAACTGAAACTGTAGCGACCAGATTCTAAGCCAGCTACTTGAGAGGCTGAAGCAGGAGGACCTTAAGTCAAGTACAAAGTGACACACACCAACCTGGACAATTTACTGTTTTTGTCTTTAAAAAAAAAAAAAAAAAAGCAAAAAGAAGCTGAGGATATAGCTCAGTGGAAGAGAGCTGGTGAAGCCATGCATGAAGCCCTGTATTCAATACATAGTAACTGTCTGTTTACAAAGTGTTTGCCAGATAACCATCTCAGAGTTTACAAACACAGGCAGTCCAGCAAGGACACATATGCTTAGGCCATTATGTATAATCCCACGGGCTGAATATCCAGTAGAGTCTAGACAGCAGCAACGATGGCAGGCTTTGGAAGGGGGAGCTGGTGTGTAGTGAGTGGGTGTGGAGAACAGGAGAATAAAGAGGCACTTGCTAAGTCTGAAGGGCTGTGGGATACGAAACACGAGCACTTCATGTAGAGGGGCCAGCACAGGCAGCCACAGAAACCACACTGCTGTGGAAGTTCCTGCTCTAGTCTGGATCGTGAGCAGCGATTGTGGAACAACAGCAAGAGAGCATATGGGTCTTGACCACAGATGTCACCCAAGTCTCTTGGCAGCCACAGACACTACGTGTAGATCTACAGACAGAAGAGTAAACGTGCACAGACTGTGCACGTACAGACACATGTATACATGACTGCTCATCTTCCCCCCTATATCAACTACCTTTTAATCCATCACTTACAACCACTTTGAATCTGACTAATAAAAAATCCAAATACCTTCTCTGTGTTCTTCGTTGTACGCTTCAGCAAGATCTGAGTAAGACCTGGAGGGACAACACACAGGCAACTTTATTAGATGTCATGTGTCCGGGCAGTGGTGGCACACGCCTTTAATCCCAGTACTCGGGAGGCAGAGGCAGGCGGATTTCTGAGTTCGAGGCCAGCTTGGTCTACAGAGTGAGTTCCAGGACAGCGAGGGGAACACAGAGAAACCCTGTCTCAAAAAACAAAAAAACAAACAAAACAAAACAAAAAATAAAGATGTCATGTGTCTGGATAGTTAATGTTTAATTAAATAAAAATTTTTTTTTGAGGCAGGGTCTCACTGTGTAGTCTCATTTGGCCTGGAACTGTCTGGAGAATACTCTAGCCTGCACTCACAGAGATCTTCCTGCCTCAAGTACTAGGATTAAAGGTGTGTTCTGTCATACCCAGCTTGGACAGTTAAATCTGAATTCTGAAGAGAAAGTACCAAAATTGGAGAGGCAATTACTATCCAGGAATAAAACGCTGAAGGTCTTCATTCCTTGTTACTTTCCAGAGGGTAACCTTCTTTATAATCTAAAATAATCTCAGAGATATGGTGCCAGGAGCCAAAAGGCATCCTGATATGGTGCCAACTTATTCTTTACAGTGTATGATGCTTTAAAAACCAGGAATCCTTGGGATGAGAAATGCTGCTAGCTCAGAATCAGAAGCAGGCATGATCAAGAGGTGGTGAGTGCTCTCTGGAAAGCCCTATGGCTATAGCACAGCAGACCCCACATCTTGCTGTGAAAGCACAGGGCTCCTGCACTCTCAACAGCTGGCAAAAGCAAACTGGAGTCAGTGCAATAACAAGTCACCTGCCACTGACTTACCATTCCAGCTTGTCATCCAGCAAAAACAGCAGCTTCAACACAACCACAATGACAGCCATAGCCTGCACATCATATTTAACTGCCCTTTTCATTTTAGCTATAGGATCAAACGTCAAAAAATCCACTTCTCCAATTCCAGTCAACTTTACTACTTGACAGGTTAAAGTGTGCATTTCATCTGTTGAAAAACAAAACAGTTAAACACAAACTAGGCCAAACTAGTAATATACATATTTACAAGTTATCTTTACACATCTGCGTTGTTTGTAAGGCAGGGTCTATATATAGCCCATATTGGCCTTGAACTCATGACTCTCATGCTGCAGCCTCTGGTATGGAGGCTGAGATTACAGGGTTGCAACACATTACCCAGGAACCTTTTATTTAAAACATGATGTCATGCAGGAACTTTGAGAGCATTTTTGAATAAAACAATACTTTAAAAAATGAGGCCAGTGTGGAAATAGCAATGGGCAAAATCTTGGCAAGGCCTACTTGACACCCTAAAACATGTATGTGCGAGACACAGTTGGGTCTCATGCAGACAGGCACACACCAGCTTTGTGCTGGCCCATACATGTTCCTCATCTGTGTAAGGAGGCACACTCACCTCCTTACAAGGTCAACCCTCTCCAGGAACTTGGAGAACTCTGAAGGCCCTAAGAGCTCTTGGTTAGATGCTTTGCTTTACCAAAGAAGTTCTGCATTCAGCATAGGCTGCGTCTGCAGCTCAAAGGCTGAGTAACGTGAGCCTGGGGACCTGAAACCCTAGGCCCTGTATTCAGGCTTCTCAGCAGCAGCCATATGATTAGCCACACAGCTTCAGCCTCTTCACCTTTCTTTCTTCCTTTAAGGACAGGATTTTTCTGTCTAGCTTAGGCTTGCCTCAAACTCATGATCCTCCTGCCTCAGCCTCTTGAGGTTTGGTGTAATTATAGGCTTGAGCTCCTATACCTAGCAATATCGTCCTTTCTTGTTATGAGAGAACAGAGGGAGATAAAATAAGGTTATACAGAAGTATACTTTGAAAACTCTACGTTATTAAACAAATCCCTCAGTGGCCTACATAGAAGAGGTGCAGCAAGCCGGGCGTGGTGGCGCACGCCTTTAATCCCAGCACTCGGGAGGCAGAGGCAGGCGGATTTCTGAGTTCGAGGCCAGCCTGGTCTACAAAGTGAGTGTCAGGACAGCCAGGGCTACACAGAGAAACCCTGTCTCAAAAAAAACCAAAAAAAAAAAAAAAAAAAAAAAAGAAGAGGTGCAGCACAGCCTCCTCTAACAGAGCGGACAGACACCACACGGGTCTCATCCACAGATCTCTTTCCTTCCAGGGAGCGCACTGTGCAGGAAAGAGCAGACTGTGGAGACTTGGACCAGCTCCATGTGACCTCAGATTTGTTAAACTAAAGTATGAGCTAGCACAGTGACTTCTTGATGGTTATGAACATTACATGAACAAACCTGCCTAAAGCACTCAGGCCAGCGTTGACTGACACCTGTCCAATCTGGCCTCTCCATTCCTGAGTATCCTTGTCTCCCTTCTGAACTGGGCTCCCTCCCTTCTTCTGATCATAAGGTGTAATCAGTCATCTCAGGCTCCTGATGGCATGAATCCATTAAAATTTTTAGCTCCCATCTCCAACAGGTTTCAAATGTTCCCAAAGCCTGCAGTGTTCCTTGCCTCAATTTACACAGCTCTTTGGTCCCTTCACCTCAACAGTTCTTTCCCCATTTCGCATCACAAGCTTCTCTTGGTTGGTTCTTAGGTCACAGGTCATAGCTATACCAATAGTTTCTAAGGAGACCTGTGTAACACCAGCAGGCTTTCCCAGTCAGACCTGCCTCCATGCTAAGGCAACTCCACCAGAACTCCTAAGTGAATGGCTGGTTTGTAATGTGAATCCCAACAAGTAAGGATTGTCACTCTCTTGGTTTATACTGCTTTCCCTCACCTAGGAACTATACTATACTAGAAACTCAACAGAGGCCATCTACAATAGAGTCAGACAAGGGGAAATGACATGCATTGTGATAACTCAGCAATAGTCACTCTAAGGCTGAGCATGGGGAATGACACCTATAGTCTCAGCACTCAGGAGGCAGAGGCAGAGGCAGAGAGGGCAGAGGCAGAGGCAGAGGCAGAGGCAGAGGCAGAGGCAGAGGCAGAGGCAGAGGCAGAGGCAGAGGCAGAGGCAGAGGCAGAGGCAGAGGCAGAGGCAGAGGCAGAGGCAGAGGCAGAGGCAGAGGCAGAGGCAGAGGCAGAGGCAGAGGCAGAGGCAGAGGCAGAGGCAGAGGCAGAGGCAGAGGCAGAGGCAGAGGCAGAGGCAGAGGCAGAGGCAGAGGCAGAGGCAGAGGCAGAGGCAGAGGCAGAGGCAGAGGCAGAGGCAGAGGCAGAGGCAGAGGCAGAGGCAGAGGCAGAGGCAGAGGCAGAGGCAGAGGCAGAGGCAGAGGCAGAGGCAGAGGCAGAGGCAGAGGCAGAGGCAGAGGCAGAGGCAGAGGCAGAGGCAGAGGCAGAGGCAGAGGCAGAGGCAGAGGCAGAGGCAGAGGCAGAGGCAGAGGCAGAGGCAGAGGCAGAGGCAGAGGCAGAGGCAGAGGCAGAGGCAGAGGCAGAGGCAGAGGCAGAGGCAGAGGCAGAGGCAGAGGCAGAGGCAGAGGCAGAGGCAGAGGCAGAGGCAGAGGCAGAGGCAGAGGCAGAGGCAGAGGCAGAGGCAGAGGCAGAGGCAGAGGCAGAGGCAGAGGCAGAGGCAGAGGCAGAGGCAGAGGCAGAGGCAGAGGCAGAGGCAGAGGCAGAGGCAGAGGCAGAGGCAGAGGCAGAGGCAGAGGCAGAGGCAGAGGCAGAGGCAGAGGCAGAGGCAGAGGCAGAGGCAGAGGCAGAGGCAGAGGCAGAGGCAGAGGCAGAGGCAGAGGCAGAGGCAGAGGCAGAGGCAGAGGCAGAGGCAGAGGCAGAGGCAGAGGCAGAGGCAGAGGCAGAGGCAGAGGCAGAGGCAGAGGCAGAGGCAGAGGCAGAGGCAGAGGCAGAGGCAGAGGCAGAGGCAGAGGCAGAGGCAGAGGCAGAGGCAGAGGCAGAGGCAGAGGCAGAGGCAGAGGCAGAGGCAGAGGCAGAGGCAGAGGCAGAGGCAGAGGCAGAGGCAGAGGCAGAGGCAGAGGCAGAGGCAGAGGCAGAGGCAGAGGCAGAGGCAGAGGCAGAGGCAGAGGCAGAGGCAGAGGCAGAGGCAGAGGCAGAGGCAGAGGCAGAGGCAGAGGCAGAGGCAGAGGCAGAGGCAGAGGCAGAGGCAGAGGCAGAGGCAGAGGCAGAGGCAGAGGCAGAGGCAGAGGCAGAGGCAGAGGCAGAGGCAGAGGCAGAGGCAGAGGCAGAGGCAGAGGCAGAGGCAGAGGCAGAGGCAGAGGCAGAGGCAGAGGCAGAGGCAGAGGCAGAGGCAGAGGCAGAGGCAGAGGCAGAGGCAGAGGCAGAGGCAGAGGCAGAGGCAGAGGCAGAGGCAGAGGCAGAGGCAGAGGCAGAGGCAGAGGCAGAGGCAGAGGCAGAGGCAGAGGCAGAGGCAGAGGCAGAGGCAGAGGCAGAGGCAGAGGCAGAGGCAGAGGCAGAGGCAGAGGCAGAGGCAGAGGCAGAGGCAGAGGCAGAGGCAGAGGCAGAGGCAGAGGCAGAGGCAGAGGCAGAGGCAGAGGCAGAGGCAGAGGCAGAGGCAGAGGCAGAGGCAGAGGCAGAGGCAGAGGCAGAGGCAGAGGCAGAGGCAGAGGCAGAGGCAGAGGCAGAGGCAGAGGCAGAGGCAGAGGCAGAGGCAGAGGCAGAGGCAGAGGCAGAGGCAGAGGCAGAGGCAGAGGCAGAGGCAGAGGCAGAGGCAGAGGCAGAGGCAGAGGCAGAGGCAGAGGCAGAGGCAGAGGCAGAGGCAGAGGCAGAGGCAGAGGCAGAGGCAGAGGCAGAGGCAGAGGCAGAGGCAGAGGCAGAGGCAGAGGCAGAGGCAGAGGCAGAGGCAGAGGCAGAGGCAGAGGCAGAGGCAGAGGCAGAGGCAGAGGCAGAGGCAGAGGCAGAGGCAGAGGCAGAGGCAGAGGCAGAGGCAGGATCTCCATGAGTTCAAGGCCAGCCTGGTCTATATAGTGAGCTTGCAGGCTACACAGACATACCCTGAGTTAACATTCTCCCTCCACAAAGAAAATACAAACCAAACCAAACTATCAGGCAGACAATAAAAGTCCTAGGCTTCTTGTATTTCTAGTCCAGTATGAAATTCAGGACTGGCTCGTGTCACAGGCTGCATCAGGATTACCTGACACGTGTGCTCTGCATGAGGTGGCTAAGGCTCTCATCACAGTCCTCACTGCCCTAAAAAGCTCACTGTATTATCCATACTGTTCTCCATGGCTTTGGAAATTGGAATGTTACCAGGCTTCAAGTACCATGTGAGGAGCCTCCAGGACTGCTGTAGTTGTTCTGAGTCAGATCTCCTTGCTACCTTAGTCTGGCCTTGAACTCTGGGTCTTCCTCCTCCACTCTCAAAGGTTGACATCAACTTTGGCTGATAATTCTGTTCTTAATTAGAAGCCATTATGCAGTACTAATGTTCTCAGGTGGCTAGAGCAGCTTTCCCATGCATGTCATCAACAGCCCATACTGAGATACTCTGCCTGCACTTAGTCAACTTGCCACAGAAGCCACGGAAGTTCTCCCAAGCATAAATCACATAAAGATAGAAATTTGTTTTTGAGCAGTGTCCTTTTAACTATGTTATATGGTGTGAATTATTTTAAGAAAGCATTTAAGTTCCTGTTACTATGAACTCCTTCAGGTGGCTTAAGTAGTCTGCAGCTGAAAGGCCCCACTGTTCTGCTAACTTAACTTTGCAGCCAAGCCTCCTCCCCATGCACCCCACAGCTCACCAGGGAGATTGACCTCCAGTAAGTATTTCATACACAAGGTGTTGGGATGGAGGTAGCAGTCTTCCGTTATGTCTGGGAAACGAGGCAAATCTAAAAATATGGCAACTTCAATCATGTTTTTATAGATGTCTTCATAGTCAGGCCAAGACTGAAATTTTAAAAAGACAGAGTAAGATAATAATCTTTGCAATATTAATTATTTAAACATTTTCTTAAAATTATTTTAAAGATATTTTCTGACTTAAAAGTGTATGTTGAAGAGGGGGTGGCTAGAGAGATAGTTCAGCAGTTAAGAGCATTTGCTGCTCTAGCAGAAGGCCAATGACCAGTTCTCAGCATCTGCTTCAGGTGACTCACAATCACCTGTAACTCCAGCTCTGGGAGAGCCAACACCCTCTTCTGGTCTCCATGGGCACCTGCACGTACAGGCACATATAATCAATCTTTTATTAAAAGCAGTATGTGGGTTGGTAAGATGGCACAGTGGGTATAAGTGCTTGCTACCAAGCCTGATGCCTGAGTTCAACCCCTGGGACCCACCTAACGGAGGAAAAGAACTGGCCTTGGTAAGTTGTCCTATGTGGGCCACATATGCCATATAGCATGTGCAATGTGACACCTGTACCTCCCCCTACAAGATATACAAACAACTGGAATAAAAGTATTATATAATTATAAGGTTGAGTATGACAGTCTACACCCTTAACCTCAGCACTTGGAAGACAGAGGCAGGCATATCTCTGTGAATTCAAGGCCGACTTGGTCTACACAGTAAGCTCCAGGCCAGCCAAGGCTACACAGTGAGGTCCAATCACATTAGAAAAGTACTATGTATTCATTAAATAAAATTTAGCATACCGAGAAAAATATTAAAGATCCTTACTATTCAAATTTGGCAATTTTATTTATCGTTATCTTATATGCACTGGTATTTTGCCTTTATATGTCTGTGTGAGGATGTTGGATCACTTGGAACTGGCATTACAGACAGTTGTGAGCTGCCATGTAGGTCCTGAAACTGAACCCGGGTCTTCTGAAAGAGCAGCTAGAGTTCTTAACCTCTAAGCCATCTCTCCAGCCCCCAAATTTGGTAATTTTAAACACTAGTGATACTAAGTTTATATGCCACATAGTTCTGCTTGGCTCATCAAGTTCATCCTAGCCTTGCTCATGATCTAGTGAAATCATTACTTCTTGCCTTGGACCTGGAGGAAGATAAAGCTGAGACTCATCTATTGGGTGAAATACAATTCAGGGACAGAGTCTTGTCCAGCTTTAGCAAGACTGTAGTGTAATTCTCAGTATCACAAATCAATCAATCAGTTCAAGACACAGTGTTCTCACAACTGCTCTAACACACAACCGTCTGCCCTTTTCTCCTGTGCTTTCCCATTCATCATACAGGTGCAGCCCATGCTAACTTACTATCTGTGCTTCTGTGAGTGAGGGAGGCAATGCCAGCTCTAAGTCTACAAGCTAAAACTCTGCAGCTCAGCTTCATACTAACGCCTCCATAGAGAGGCATAAACAATCCTGTTTGAAACTTTAGAAAAGTCTGCAGTTTCTTGAGAACGCACTCTGCCCTTGTTTTGTTGTTGTTTTCATATAATTTGCCCACATGAAGCTTATGAGCATGCTTAGTGATATGAACAAGTATTTTCTGGGATTTCAGGAAACGCCAGGCTTTCATTAAGGTGGGGACCCTGCTAAGCTGTTCTGGACAGAAATGTTGCAAGCCTGTTGAGATGCACATACTGAACATTGGATGATGAGACTGTAAAAGCCCAAGCAAGAAACCCCATGAATGCCTGCCAGGGATGAGACATGAGTGGATCTGGGTATCTTACAATGCAACACGAGTCAGCAATAAGACACATACATACTCTACAGGCAACAATGTGAGTTTTAAACTATTTTCAAAGAAAGATGTCAGATATAAGAAAAGGACTTAAGAGTCTGGGCCTAGTCTTACACATAGCTAAGTCAGGACAGTGTTACTCCATGGTGGACTGGCTCATGGCTGGAGGAAGGAAGCCACTGTGCTGGACCCACTCTATGACACGTGCATTTCCTCAAGCTACCTCAGCAAAAACAAAAGGGGGAGGAGGTGAAGACACTACCAGCTAAGCAAACTGCTTCACACAGAACTGCTTAGTAGATCAGCTTCGTGAGAGAAACTAAAGGCAGGATTCAAAAGAAATGTACAAACCCCTGTGGGGTGGGAAGACACCTGGCCTACCTGCGCACTCTGAATGAGGCCCGTCCAGCATTTCCAAGCAGGCGCTCAACTGCTTCCTCTTTTTTTTTGGGGGGGGGGCACATGTTCTTTCACTGAGCTACCCCTCCAGGTCTAGGCATTCCACTTTTAGGGGGCTAACCATTAAAAACTTCTCCCTTGGTTAAAGAAACTCGCTCCCCACTTTGAGCTCACAGTGCCTCGGAGTTGTTAGACAGCCTGTACCTTTCCCACCTTCTAAATGTGTGAGCGTGCCCAGGAGCCAACTGAGGGAATTAGGATTTCTTTATGAAATTTCGTGTTGTTAAATTCAGCTCTCCCCCAGATGGAGAGGACGGGTGCTTCCTTACAAGGGCTCGGGAGTCAGGGTGCAGGGCGTGGCTATGCTCTCATTTCTATACTGTATGCCTATGCTGAGTGTGCTTCTCATGAAGCTACAGTCATCTCTGTATTGTATTTATTTTAACATGATTATCATTTAATGTGTTATCAACATATAATTAATCCACAGCTGGGGAATACAAAGGGTACTATTGTCAATTCCAAGTGGCAATGTGTTCTTTTAAAATCCTTTTAATGTTGAGGTAAAATAATTCTACTTATATGTTAAAATACTATTAACTGTATTCTAATTTGCCAATTTCCTCAGAAAAATAATAATTCATTTTGAATTCTGTTTCTCTCTGCAGAGCCTGGAGTGTCTTTGAAGTTAAGACAATTTAGCATGGCTGACAGGATTTACGGCAGCCCTAATCCTTTTAAATAAGGCAAGGAGACATACGTGAATACTTCTTACATGCAAGCAAAACACTAGAGCAGTACATGTCCCCTTAGAAAAATAATCACCTCACTCAAAAAAGTGATTTAATAGATGACAAATTCCTGACAAACAGGTTGTTAATGAGCAGCAATTTGGAAGGCTAGTAGGACTAAGTATGTTTTCAAAACCGCCACACAGAGAGCTGAGCTGTCAGTCTCAAGAGCTGGTCATGAGTTGGCCACCATCTTTTCAAATATGAACGGAGGAGAAAATAAACACACAGAATGTTAAGCTATTTATTTATACTAAAATTCATATTTTAAATTTATCTAGCTGGGCGGTGGTGGCGCACGCCTTTAATCCCAGCACTTGGGAGGCAGAGGCAGGCGGATTTCTGAGTTCAGCCTGGTCTACAAAGTGAGTTCCAGGACAGCCAGGGCTATACAGAGAAACCCTGTCTTGAAAAACAAAAACAACAACAACAAAAATTTTATCTAATCTCAATCTGGTATTTTAGATTTTGCTTTTAAAATTTCCTATTTAAGTATTTGCCGTGGCCTTTGGGTTTGCTTTGCAGCTCAAGGTGGCCTTCCTTCACTATGTATCCCAGGCTGACTTCAAACTTGTGATCCTCTTGCCTCTACCTCCCAAGGTAGGTGTTAGGATTACAGGTGTGAGCTAGCACTCTTGAGTAATATTATTTTTAGACAGAGCCAATTTTTAAATTTATGAATTACCCAAAATGTTTTTAAAGATGACTAAAGGATATTCAATGTCATGCCATTATTTTTTTAAACAGTCTTCCATCATTGCTATATATTTAAATTGTAACTATATTTCAGCCACATTTAAGTTTGATTATAAAACTAGTATGCAATCATAAATTTCAGCAATATAGAATGCTATACTGAAGACAAATGCAACAAATCCACAACAGTCAGGCGTGACGTGTGCAAACTTAATCTCAATGCTCAGCAGGCAGAGACAAGCCAATCTCTGTGAGGTCAGAGCCAGCCTCATCTACACAATTCCATTCCAGCCAAGGCTACAGTGAGACACTGCACACACACACACACACACACACACACACACACTCACAAAATGAGAAGTCATGACTCAGATGTGAAGGGCTTCTCTTTCAGCCATCGTGGGCACACCCAAGTTTGTAACACTGAGCTTTCACACCAACAGCTTGTTTTTTCTAACGGACAGTTCTCCTGTGTCCCAGAGAAACTGTCATCTCCCTCTCTCACATGCTATCTGCTAACAATACTTATTGCTTAGATTATAACAGTAATAACAATTAAAAAAAAACAACATGTATAAAATGTATACCACTCAACAGTTACCCAGATCTTATGTTAGCAGTGGAAGCATACTTCAGTAGAGACATGAAACCAATTGCTAGCTATGTGACACCAAGATATGGGTCTTCCTTCCCATGAGACCAGACGAGTAGTTGCAGACTCTGGTCAGTGCATCTGATTATTATTCAGTGAGCCCAGAGTAGGACGAAGTGTTTTCCTTGCGTGCCTCAAATGGGACAAAGACTTGTGTCACCACTGACCCTCATTCCTGTCCCACAGGAGGCATCAATGAGACAGGGTTTGGTAGTACCTCTAAAGCTTGAGTACGGGCACCCCACAGCCCCACTGACAGTGAGTAAGCCTGTTTGAGGGCCGGCACTGCTCCATAGTGTGGTTTAGAGGAGGGCTGAGAAACACTTTTGCCTTGGTCCTACTGCCTTCAGTCCAGAGAGGGGAGGCAGCCTCTGATAGCCACAAGATTTAAGGCTCAGATAGCCAGCACATAATCCCCGAGAACACCCAGGTGAGGTCACCTGCACAACACAACCAAGGGAAGGATCCCACATGAGGTGTCGGTGTGTGCAGCGTGTTCTCACTGATGAGCAGATCATGGGATGGACTGACACAGCAGAAGCTACAGGGGCCCATCACTCAGAGCTTTCTTGTTTAGTAAGGCGCAAAGGCATTTTGCTTCCCACTGACCCTTGGGTTACCTGCTGATTCTCAACTACTAATCTCAAACTCTATATGGCTCAGTGTGGAATACAAAGGAAGGATAATGCAGAGATAAGACTCCTAGGCTCTGTGCAAAGTAACACTTCTACCAGAATCACCAGCAAGATGCTTATTACCGAGGCGTCTGCTTAGATCTCATAGCCAGATTTTCTGATTCAGTCTGGGTCTGAGAAGACACAGGCTAAACAACGACTCCAGAACTTATTGTATCTATTTTTTTTTTTTTTTGAGACAGTGTCTCTCACTAAATAATGCAAGTTGTCCCAAAACTTGTTATGTTGCTCAGGCTGGCTCAGATCTCGAAATTCCCCTGCCTCATCCTTCTGAGTAACTGGTGTGTGCCATACATATCTCATGCATCTTAAAGTTTGAGATGCTCTAATGGATTTGTGGAGTCTCTATGGATCCCTAGAGAGCACGTATGCCAGTGGCAGGAGGAAGCAAAAGTAACAGACAGAGCCCAGTGGCTTCCCATTCTTTTTTTCTTCTGGAATGGCAGAAACCCTCAGTTGGTTTTACTGTCCAAGCTTGAGAAACACACACACATACTGGTGATGTTTTAAGATGTGGGAGGCCAGGAACAGAAGCCATCCCCTGGCTCCTTATGCTGTCTAGCAGTAGTGATTCCCAAGGGAGGAGTGGGACCGAGGGGCTGAGCACAGCTGAAATCACCACTCACCTTCATCCCCCAGGTGAACTTCAAGCTGTCAGATTATTACTCTAACAAGATTGCACAAGCATTCTCCAGGGACACAGGTGACTTACTGAGTGGCATGGTGAACAGATCTAGAGGAAGTTTGGACACTCGAAGTGTATTACACTTGATCCACTAAGTCCTTCATTTGGTGGTGCTTATGCAGTGACTGACAGCTCTGGAGGAGTCTTTTTCTTCCCTCAACCAAGAGAGACCTAGTTTCACAAAGGGTGTAAGATCGCTCCAAGGCAAAATGAATCATCATGGCAGAGTGCCACTCAGTGGGTTTGGCTGAACCGGCATTACATCTTTTCTCTCTGCTTGTTTGGAGGGAAGAAGAGAATGCTGCTTATCAGCATTCAGACCGTGTGTTTGTATTTCAGAAGGACTTTCTGGTGGCTTCTTTATCCACACTTGCTGAGTCTAATGAGCAATGACAAGATGGTTGAGTCTTGAGAGGAAGCTTTAGAATGACTGCGAAGGACTATGGTTGAAATGTAGTGTCTATTTATAAATATACAAAAGAATCATGGCCCAAAAGGTAGGCCATTCATCAGCTGAAGTGTATCTAGTGGAGGCCAGTGTGGCTAGGTCCTATGATTTGGTTCCACTGACAGCTTGACTGTTGGGTGGACAGAGTGCTCCCAAGAAGATTAGGTGTTCGGCCTAACTATCAGAAAACCTGAAAGATCTTTGCTAGAAGCAAATGGTGCTTCAGAATCAGCACCACTGCCCAGAACCTTAAGTGAAAAACGAACCAAGAAAGATGTAGACATGTTATCTTCAAGTTAATTAAGTAAATAGACACAGCTTGAAGGCTGCCAGCTTGGAGCTGGAGTCACAACTTGGAAAAGAAGATGAAGGGAGGTAACGAAGCTTAATATGCACACGGTCTGCTGCCCTCAAGTCAGACACTGAAACTCTCTTGGCCTGCTTGCAAGAAAGCAACCCACTCACCACTCTCAGGATCCCACTTCATTCCTACATCTAGGTGGATTTCTTCAAACCTACTGTTCCCTGGCAGAGGCTCCTCCCTCAGAGCTAACAGAACATCTAATGGAAGGAAGCAGTTCCCATCAGATAAAGATTTAAAAAGGATTTCTAAAGCCTTTGGGGGGGGGGTAGTGTTCTTGATTTTCTTAAGGCGTGCTAAACCTTCTGAAATAACAAAAATAGAACAAAACACAGAAGAAAAACAGTCCCCAGGAGCCCACACAAACTCCAGTGACATTATCTTCACAGCCATCTCTGAGCACAATCGCACCTTTTGTCATTGCTGGTGGAGGTACAGCTGCTGGAGAAGCCAAGACTTTGTGGGGAGAGCTAAGACATGGGAAGGGGGAGAAAATGCTTCCTTTGTTAGTGAAAAGCCATTTCCATTGAAAAGTTTCAACACACTCTAGTGGAGTGAATGCACTTTTGTGAGCAGAGGCAGAGCACACAGGGAAGGAAAGCACCCTGTCCATTAAGTCCGAAGCAGCCAGATCTCCCTTCTCCTGGAGAAATAAAGGCCACTCCTCCACCCGATACAGATGTGACACAGGGCTTCTAGAGTAGCACAGATCCACTTAATTACAACTGAAGAAATCACTCAATTAATATGTTTTGTAAAAGACCACAAGGCTATAATAAATTGTTCCAGCATGCATTTTAAAACAGTGCTTGGGAAAGCATTTTAATTGAATTTCACAAATATTCCAGTGAGTTTATTTCCCTTCATGAAGCAATGCTTTAGGACAGGCGAGGACAAGCTGGAGTTTCTGTTACACAACATCAGGCTCCTGTGATAAAGCAGATTACAATACCCCGTCAGAGCTGACTTCCTGCTCGGCTATTAAAGAGGTGCAGGCCACACCCTGCCTACTGTTGTTATAAAGCTAAAATTCAGCTAAGAAGACGCTGGCGGGCTCTGGATGCACCTGTGAATATAAATTTATTACAAGACTTTTGTCCCAAGAAAACTGACAAGGAGTAACATTATCACAATAAAAGGCAAAGCACTGTAATGTGTATTCTTTATAGAGAAAGGATAAAATGAATTGCACATATATTATGATTCATAAAAGAGCTCACCAGCCAATTTTATACTGCTAGAATTATCTTAATGGTTACACATTTACTGTGTAGTAACAAAAGGTACTTCCTGTGTTCATCAGGCCATGGTGGAGAATGTGATACATATATGGAGTACAGCCTGGGTCCACCCCGGGGAGGGAGGGAGGGGTGGGTGAGAGCTTTTCAGAAACATTTGTACAGGCAAATCTAAGCCCTGTGAGCAAATTCAAATTAGGAGCTAAGGACCAAGGAGGACTTGTCATGGCAGAAGCTGGTGACTTGGGGACAACCTCTGGACTGTGCTGACTGTTGTTGAACCTGTATTCCAATGTCACAGCCTCATACTATAAGAAACTGAGAACTGGTGTCCAGCAGAGCAGGTGGTCCCCTCTTGGGACTGACTCTGGAAGAGCTGAGTGACTACTCTTTGCAGCAGATTAATGCCTGCTGATATCAAGTGCAAAGCAACTTTCTAGTTTCTTCCCTAGGTAGTGCAGGGAGGAGAACCTTGGGCTGAGCATACTGGGTACTAGGGAGTAGTAGGTCAGGATCAAACTAAATCACAGGTAATCCACATGAAATCCACCAGTTTCATTTGGCAGTGAGGTATGGCTCTCCCAAAAGCAATATAAATGTCCCCTCAGAGACGCCCTTTTTGAGCACTGCTGGTGAGGAGCACACACTACCTGATAAGATGATTTATCTCACAATGATACCGACACACCCAGGATTCTTACTGTTAAATACACCAGCTTATAAATGGAGGCTATATCCCAAAGGTATTTCCTAACCAAATTTAATGGATTTTTTTTAAACTAAATAATACTATTTAATGGTTTAACTTCTGATATATCACACAATGATTACATCAGAAGCAGTCTAGAAATTTCTGGTTTGGGTGGAAAAACAAAAACTTGAGCAAATCAATTTGAACTCTCCCAAAAGTAGTGTTTAAATATATTTTGTTTCATATCCATCTCTCATCATTTGATCAACCACACAACTGAGCCTGTCTACGCACACAGTTCTTGAGACTGAGTCAGCAAAATACAGTCCCAACTCACATGGGATTTATGCCTCACAGCTGGAGATGTAAGACATAGAAACAGCCTTGTACCATAAACTGCCATCGAGTCTTCTCTTTTAGAAATCTCACTTAGCATCCTCTAGCTGCTTTTAAACCTTTGAGAGACACAGAGGAACACACTGTATATATTAGCACATTAGGCATAAGATAGAAAAGTGAACACCCAAGAACCTACTATGTGCTCAGGAACTAGGACATCATCACTAGGGATGTGCCCAGTGTGCACCTTTCCTACCAAGCCCTCTGTCTACTGGAGGCAGACTCCTGGTATCCTGAATTTGAACCACCAATAACTTATACTAACAAAATGGGATCCCTTTCAGACTTCCCAGAATCTTGCTTTCTAAACTCATCATGTTTCTTAGACTCACACACGTTCCTTGTAGCTACAGTCTATATTCATTCCTACATTTGTTTAATGTAGTCAATACAAACTTAACATACTTTATCATTTTTCCTACTGCAGATGTATAGATATCTTTTAGCTTAAGTTTTGTTTTTTTTATTAGATAGCTGACTTCTTTAGCCTTTTCTCCCCAAACAAAAAACTAATATATTAACAGAAAACTACTTGAATTATGGCACATCTAT
Organism: Mus caroli; assembly: GCF_978045245.1. Taxonomy (NCBI): domain Eukaryota; kingdom Metazoa; phylum Chordata; class Mammalia; order Rodentia; family Muridae; genus Mus; species Mus caroli. Next base: position 22,353,231 of record NW_028227269.1, on the reverse strand, counting down.
ATGACATAGTTCTAAAGAGAATAAAAATTTGTAAGTAAATGACAGCATGGAACAGAATATTCTTAGTCTTAAGAAAAGTGTACTAAGTACTTAGGGGCAAGAGACCATGGCTGTAACTTCCCCCAGTGAGTCACAAGTACAATTATAAGGCCAGGCATGCTGACACACGCCTTTAATCCCAGCACTTGGGAGGCAGAGGATTTCTGAGTTCAAGGCCAGCCTGGTCTACAGAGTGAGTTCCAGGACAGCCAGGGCTACACAGAGAAACCCTGGTCTCGAAAAACAAAACAAAACAAAACAACAACAACAACAAAAAACCAGAAGAATTATGTGGCTACACAGGTAGACCGAGATAACCAGTACTTCCAAAAAGAACAAAATGTTAACAAAGATGAATTTGAGTACAGGTCAGAATGTGGGTGTTCTTTGGATTATGGTTTTCCTATAAATCTAAGTCATTCCTAAAAGATTGCTTATTTTCAAAAGCTCTCCAAGAGGGCCAGAGAGATGTGTCAGAGGGTAAAGGAACTTGCCACCAAGTCTGATAAGCTCAGCATGATCCTTTTCTCAATAAGAGAAAAGGGGAGAACTAACTCTTGCAATTTGCCCTCTGACCAACCCCCAGATAAATGTAATGAACTGTATTAAGAGAAAAGGTTCAGCACTGGAGACAGCTCTGTGGTTGAGAGCACCGGCTGCTCTTGCAGATCCCAGCACCCACACGGCAGCTCACAATCATCTGTAGTATCAGTTCCAGGAAGTACTAGATTTTCCTTCCCTTCTTTTCTTTTTGAGATAGGGTTTTTCTGTGTAGTTCTGGTTGTTCTGGGACTCATTATGTAGACCAGGCTGACCTCAAACCTAGAGATCCCACCTGCTTCTGCTTCCTAAGTGCTGGGATCAAAGGCATGCACCACCACTGTCCCGCCTATGGTACTAGGTTTGAAGGCATGAAAGATGCAAGATTGAGGGGCTCATGGAGAGCAGCTGAGGCTGGCACTGTGTAGCAGGATCAGGGTTCCTGCAGCGAGGCTCTAAGAGGCCAATGGTGATAGTGAAGCTGAAGCCTTAGATGTCTTACAAAGCTGAAAGACTTGGCTAGCAAGGTTCCTTGAAGCCCAGAAGACAAACCCCAGATGCTACACATGGAGCTATGGGATGGGATATTTGCTGGATTTTGGTTTTCTTTTTATCTGATGTGTCCCTGATGTCCTAATTATTCACTCTTGGAATAAGAATACTATCCTGTGCCACCATATATTGGAAGTATGTAAATTGTTTTTAATTTTTCAGGGGCCCATAGTTTAGAGACTTTAGACTTTTAAAGTTGGGCTACATTTACATTATATTTAAAATGAGACTTTGGGGACAAGATGTGGAAGGTTATGGCTTAAAAGTGATGTTTGGTATGTCAAATTGACAAGAAATGGAGTGTGATGGGTCACTTCAATAGTCAACTTTTATTTCTTTAACACAGAAACTGGGGAAGGAGTCTCAATGAGAGACTACATTGACTTGACCTATAGGCATGTCTATTACAGACGGCCTTAAGTTAAGTAATGTGGGAAGACTCAGTCAGTCCACTGTGGATGGAACCATTCCCTAGGCAAAGGTCCCGCACTGTATAAGAGTAGAGAAGTCCAGCTGAGTACACGTAAGTAAATAAGCAAGTAGCATGCATGCATTTATTTCCTCATTTCCCAATTACAGACGTAACGTTAAGAACTGCTTCAAGCTCCTGTCACTGTGGCTTCCCCACAATGGCAGACTATACCCTGAAAATGTAAGCCAAACTAAATACCCTTTCCTCTAAATTAGTTATTAGTATATTTTATCAAGCAACACAGATGAAACGAAAACAAACACATTCAGCTTTAAGAGAAAGAAAATTCAACTATTCATGATAATACAAGTCCAGAATATATTACACTTAGTAAAATAAGTCACAGAAAGCCAAATATCTTACTTGCATGTTGTATTTTTAAGAAGTTACACTCACAGAAGATGGGAGTAGTATGATAATTACCAGAAGCTAGCTACTGAGAAGGAAAGAAACAGGGAACTGTAGGTCACAAGATGGACTTCATAAATGTACACAATCATGATTATCAATTAAAATACTAATGAAGAAAGAAAACATAGCTGATAGAGAGGAATATAAAACAAGTATTCTGCATATCCAAAACCATAGCCTTCAAAACCACACCCCACTTAAGGAAAAGTTTTCTAGGTAAGTGTTCTACCATTCAGCTGAAACATTGCAGGGGGATGTCTTGATTATGAAAAGATAATGCTAGTGATGATACTCAGGAATATAATTAAGATTTTAAAATCTAAGAATGAGTAAGCATTGAGATGCCTGCAGGCATCCAGGAAAGAAGTGTTCAGTATCTCCATTTTGTACGTATAAAACCCAACATTGGAACACTCCTGTTTCTACCCTAGGAGATTAATTACTCTGCGTAGTGAGTGATCTTTTACCAAAAACAACAGAAAAGTGGAAGGAATATGCAAAGGAGTTTTCAGTGAGGGACAACAGGCTGCACTGAGCTACAACCCTGAGCAAAGAACCCAAGGAAGCCAACGTACTGCTGGAGCAGTGTCCACCAACACCACGAGGAACTGGGGTACAGCAGCCCTATGGTATGATGGAGCCAGTGGAGTCAGGTGTAGATTCCCGGAAGTTAGATGGCTGTAGTTCACAGGCAGAGTCCAGAGAGGATAAAGCTGCGTGGAGAGAAAGCTCAGGGAGCTGTACAAGGAAGTGGGGCCCAGACGTACTTGTATGTAATGCTAGCTAGCACTAGGGGAGATGAGGCAGGAGGAATGCTTTGAGTTCAAGGCCTGCCTAGGATATAAGTGTGAGGAATCTGCTAAAAAGAACAGCAACGAAGGACCAGAAGACCCACAAGTCTAGACCAAACCATTAGCATGGTAAAAATATAAACACAGACCTAAAAACCAAACCCAACTAAACAGTAAAAGCAGAGATCTGTCAAGTGCAGTGCCTATCTGCAGAAACAAACCAGAGAAAGACAAGCTCGGTCACTGGGCACAGCACAGCTAAGCATAGGCTTTGTGTTTGAATTTTAGCACCAGGTCGGAAAATGGAAAACAATGAAACCAAAAGGGTTGATATAGATTTGGTTTGATTTTGAGACTGACCTTGGGCTGATGGCCTCAACTCTTGATCTTCCTGCCTCAGCCTCCCAAATTATGGGATTATAGGCACATACCACCATTCTCGACAGTATCCATACACACACACCCAAAAGAAGAAAAAACTGTTTTTAAAAAGAAAACTGAAAATTTTGTCAATAAACATTTTGTTAGACAAAGAAATAAACAGAGGGAAGCCTCAAATAAAAACAACAGGAGACAAAAAGAAGACATTGTAACTGAAACCCAGAGAAATACAAGCAGCACTGGGGACTCTCATGAACAACTACTACAGGAGCATTAGGACAGTGGTGCTCAATCTTACTAACACTGAGACCCTTTAATACTTGTGTTATGGAGACCACCCCCAACAACCAAAAAAATGTTTTCATTGCTACTTTACTCTGTAATGTTGCTGTCATTAGTTATAATGTAAATATCTGATATGCAGATGGTCTTAGGCGGCCTCCCAAAGGGGATGAGACCCATAGGTTGAGAACCACTGCATTAGGGACTCTTGTGTACAAACAACTGCTTGCCAACAGATTAGAAGACCTAGAAGGAATGGTCCATTCCTGGACTAACACGAGCTCCCAAGGTTGCAGGGTTAAGTAACAGACAACCTAACAAGACATGGAAACAGTAAGAAACATTCTTCTAATTAGAATATACCCAGGATTGGGAAGTTTCACTGTTGTAGTTTACCAAACTTTTAAATAACTAACTTTAATTACTCTCCAACCATTTCAAAAATTTGAAAAGAGGAAAATTCTATGAGGATAGCATTTCCTGACACTAAAACCAGACAAGATGAGAACAAAGAGAAAGTTATAGGTCAGTGTCACTAATCAGCAGATAAGATTCTCAACAAAGCACTGCAAACTGAATGGAGGATCAAGATATACAGTCGAGTGTGGCTCATCCCAGGGATGTAGACATAGACAGTTCAGCACATACAAGTCAGTAAGTGTGACATGCTGCACCAACAGAATGAAAGAAAAACAGTGTGCACATCCTGATGCACGCAGAAACAGCATTCAGTAACTAAAATTCAACACCCTTCATGATGTACATCTCCACAGCCGGGTATATAAGGAGCATACCGTAAGTCATTAAGGCTGTGTAGGACAAACCCACAGCTAACAGTGAACTAAAGGTGGCAAAGCTAAAAATATTTCCTGGAAGATTTGGAGCAGGACAAGGCTATCTATTCCCACATCTCCTAGTAAGTGTGTAAGAAGTCCTACCCAGGACAACTGAACAAGGCAAAGAAAGAAGAGTCATCCAAATTGGAAAAACGAAACCAAACTATCCTTGTTTGCACATGACATATAAAAAGCCTAAAGAGATCACAACTGATAAATGAATTCAATAAATTTATAGAACACAAGATCAACATGAAAGAATTAGTAGCACTTCTATACATGATGATAACTACCAAAAAGTCAAGAAAGCCACCGAGAGCTACACTACAGATTTAACCAAAAGATGAAAGAACCCCATATTAGAACTGGGAAGCACTGCTGAGGGACTGAAGAGACCACCAAAGGGGGCGGGGGTGTGGTGGTGGTAGGGGGATGATAACCTTGTTTGTGGATGTAAGGAAATCATTAAATGTCCATATAACCCAAAGTGACCCAATGTGACCCACCTACACATCCAATGCAATCTCTATCAAATACCAATGATAGCCTTTACAGAAATAGAAAAACACACCTCCTAAACTTGTATGGAAACACAAAGACTCCATAACTAAGTAACACTAACAAGAATAAAGCTAGTGGGATTGCAATATTCAACTTCAACAATGTGCTACATAACCACAGCAATAGCATAAAATATACACAAACTCCAATGCAAGAAATCAGAGATCCCAGAAACAACTCATGAACAACAGCCAACTGGTTTATGATGGAAATACCAGAACTAAGTGGTGGGGAAAAGATAGTTGCTAGTAAATGGCCCTTGGAAAATTGGAGACCCGTATTACAAAAAAAAAAAAAAGCCAGATTTTTATTTCTCACCATAACCACCAAAAAAAAAAAAAAAAAAAAAAAAAGCAACTCAAAGAGGATCAAAGGCTTAAAGATACGACCTAAAGTTAAGTAGAGTCTAAAACCTTAAGGGCATTAGTTGGAACAAAGATTTTTTTTTTTTTTTTTGGATATGACATCAAAGGCATAGGTAACTAAGGCAAAAATAGATAGATGGAATTACATCAGACTCCAAACAGCAGAATTTAGAAACAACCTATAAAATGGAAGAAAATACTTATGAGCCAGTCATCTGGCAAGAGATAAATGCTTAGGCAATAGCAGAATATTGTAAATTAAACCAATTTTTAAATGGGCTAGTGAGTGACCCAAACAACTCAAGTGAGGTACCAACAGGTATCATATGCACACCAATGTACACATGCATGAAAACACCACCAGCAGCAGCTGCCGAGAAATGCAAAGGAAACCCAGTAAAAAAATCTCAGCTGAGTAAGGATGACTCCTACTCAAAAGATGAAACCGTGTTTTTCTTCTCTTTTATAAGATGGTACATGGAGAAAAAAAAATCTTAAAACAACCCCCACCCCACCTCAAGGAAAAAAACAAAAAAAATCCCAAAAACCCCAACTGATGATTTGAACTCTGTTGTGGCAACGTAAACTGGAACAGTCATTGTGAAGCTAAAAGTAGAAGCCGGTACAGTGGCACTCTGTCCCCTGAGACAGACAGGCTGTGGGTTTGAGGTTGTCAGCCTTTGCTACAACAAAAGCACCTGTCTGGAAAACAAAACAACAAAAACCAAAACAAACTCCAAAACCCGAAAGTTCAGCACAAGTCTGCAAGTCACACAGTAGAGCGTGCCCACGAGAAAGAAAGCAGCTTTAGAGCCACACATGTGCATGCACACACGCACACGTAATGCAGCCCAGCTCACTGCAGCCCATGCATGGAGGTAAGAAAATGTGGTCTACAGCCACAGCAGGCTATGAAGAATGAGATCCGGTAATTGCAGCGGCCTGGACTGGCATGATATTAAAGTCAGGCTCAGGAGATGCTATGGTAATGCTCTCCTGTGGGGAAGCTCAAGAGGCCGAGAGTGGAACAGGCATGGCCAGAGGCTAGGGACTTCTGACTGGCTAGTGCACAGCAGGACAGCTTTCAAGAACAAAAACTGAGCATCTGAAAACAGAAAGTAGATGACTTCCATGTTCCCAACACAAATACAGGCATGCCAATTACCCTATTTGATCACCACACACTACACACGCGTACTGAAGTAAGAGGTCATACCTCATAAATATGTACAATTAATTATGTGGATTAAAGTCAAACAGACCTGAAATCAATGAAATAACACTTTTATTTATATTGAAAGAAAGTAGCTCAAATTTGACATCTACTGAACATGACTCTCAAAACATCAGAGAAACACACATCAAAATACCTAGTCTCTTTTATTCCAATAAATAATTAATATTATTTATCATTAATACACACAAAACCAACAAAAAGTGAGAGGATGGGGGTTGGTAGGGCCCCTTATACACTACTGGTGGGAGTGTAAATTAGTGCAGCCATTGTGGAAGGCAATGGAGGTTCCTAAAGAACAAAACCAAAATGCCAACCAGCACTCCTCGTTTTACTCCCCACACTCCTTATACAATTACGTGTTAGTTATTAATCTCTCCCATAAGCACATGCAATGTCCCTTTAGGACATCCAGTGCGTTCTATCACTGTGCTCTCTTCACATTCGCTGCTCCTATCACCCTCCCATCATCTCGGTCACACCTCAAATAGTACCCTTTATACTTGTGTGCCTGGGCACATGTGTGCGCGCATGCGTATGTGTGTGTGTGTATGTGTGTGTGTGTGTATTTAAATCTATTGTCTACACATGGGGAATTGACTTAATAATTGATTTGAAAGGGCCGAGCCCATTGTTGGTGGAGTCACCCCTGGGCAGATGGTCCCGGATGGTATAAGAGAGCAAACTGAGCAAGTCAGTAAGCAGTATCCCTCCATGGCCTCTGCATCGGCTCCTGCCTCCTGATGGGCTGTGCTGTAGAACTGTAAACTGAAATAAAAACCCTTTCCTCCCAAAGATGTTTTGGCCGTGGCATTTTATCATAGCAATAGAAACCTAGGGGTAGGAGAGGTGGCTCAGTGCAGCATGAGCACCTGAGTTCAGATCGCTGGCACCCACATAAATGCCAGGGTACATATCTGTAATCCCAGCCCCACTCCTGGAAGTGGGTACCAGGAAAAAAGACAGGACCTTGAACTTGCTGGACAGCTAGTCTAACTAAAATAGAAAGCCCTAGATTCAGTGAGAGACTCTTCCTCCTAAAAGCGAGCGAGTGAGCTAGAGAGAAAGAAGGGGGGCAGTAGGAGGAAGAGGCAGAGAGGGTGGGTTTCTCCAGAGATCATAATTTGTAGGTTAGTTTCCATGTCAGAAAATATGACAAGTGGGCTCATGTGATCACTCAGTTCTCCTCACACTAGAGTTTCCCATGAATCTATGATAAAGATGGTGGCATCAGTCCTGGACTGCGATTTGGTTGGGGAGTCAGCAACAGAACATCTTCAGACACTGGTAGAATGGACACACAGCCTTGCCCAAGCAAAACTAGAGTATGCATTGAGCAGCAGCTGTAAGGAAGCATATATGCTCAGCAGGTCAGGAGGTGAGCTGCAGAGCATGCTGGCCAGAGAGGAAAGGGAGAAAGGGAAAGAAAATAAGCCAGGACTGAGGAAGGAGGATTTTATAAACCAAGACTAAGCAGAGAACTAACATAAAGGTGATAAGCCAGTCACACTGGCCTTCCAGGAAAGCCAAATATACAATGACACGGAGACACATATTAGGACAAGGCAGTAGGTTTCTGGCTGGTTTAGCAGGACATTTCAATAAACCTCAGGTGACTACCAGAAACAACTTTTCAGTCACTAAGTCTAAAGTTAAACAGTTTGAATTTTTTTCAAAGCAAACTTCTTCTTATGAGATGATTTCGGGTACCTTTACTACTCCAAAAAGCCCAGAAAGCCAGAGCTTTGCTCAGTGTACATGGGATGCCATTTAAGACTATAAAAACAGTGGATGGTGAGATAGCTCAGCGGGGAAGAGCATGTGCTGTAAGCACAAGGGTCTGAGTTTAAGTCCCCAGCACCCAGGTGAAATGCAGGCATGGCTGCGTGTGCTTAAAGCCTCAGCATCAGTAGGTGAGGCCAGGTGGACCATCTGGCCTAGCCAAAACTACAAGCTTCAGTTTCATTGAGAGACCCTGCCTCAATATAATTAGGCACAGAACAATAGTAGAAGACACTTTTGGCCTCTGCATAAGTGAACATGGGTGTAGGTACCTACACACATATGCATGCACAAGTGTACACATTTATACACATCTGTGCACATACCACACCTAACACATGTACTGAAAGATAAAAATACCAACTTGGAGTGCAGGTCAGTTCCAAAATTAGAGCTTGGGTTTTTATTCTCCCAAACTGAAACAAGACTTCCAGGATGGTGTTTCCTCGCTGGTATCATCCCCGTTGGGCTGTTCTCCAACATTCTGACACGTTAGCTGAGGCCTAGAGTGTTTGCTGGAGCACAGCATTCTCTGTCTTTCAGACCAATGACCTTACCCAAGGCAAGAGACACTAACTTGCCTTATCAGGAAGAAGCCCACCTCAGGTGGCTGCTCTGGCTAGCAGGCCTGGCCTCAGGCCAGAAACGGAATGGCTCCCATTCCAACTTTGGTTTCTAGTGCCATCTCTGCCTCGGTCAGGGTAGAGATTGGTTTCAGTGGCCATCTTGGAGCTCCCTTTTACCTTAGTATCCTATCTCTACCTTCTCCTCTCTGTTCTCTCACCGATACTCATGGACTCCTACAGTCCACCAAACTACAGCCTGCCTTGGCCAGCCTACACTCTGTACAGAGTAAGAGCGCCAGGGCAGTTATCTAAGCACTGTCACAGACGAAACTGTAAAGCAAACAATAATAATGCATGACCCCGAGAGGCCCCTTGGTCTTCCAAACTTCATAAATAAAGAAAATATCTAATAATAAAAAAAAAAAGAAACCATGTGCTTGAGAGACAGTGAAGAAATGGAGCAGTTTTCCTGGAGCAAGGACCTGCTAAGAGGATTTTTATTTTTAAAATAAAAATCAGACTGTGGATTTTTATTTTTATTTTTTTAAATACTTCTGATCTGAAGTTAGCTAAATATATAGCTATGGAAACTTCCATTGGTGCTTCTTTCCAGTGACTGTGGATTTTGTCAGGCAGCTAAGACAAACAAAATGCATTAAAAGATAGCCTTGGTAATCATTTTGGTGAGAAAGTAGAATCAATCACCTTTGCTACTCTGAATGCCTAAACTAACATCTGATTACTTTCTCCAAATTGAAAGTTTTCAATAGTCTGCCACTGCCTAAAGAAAATAAAACAGGCTGCTCATCTAAAAAAACAAAAAAACAAAAAACAAAACAAAACAAACCACATGACCCCTATTTCATGGGATTGGCATGAATAATCAGCTATAAAGATTTCAAGCCAGGGCTGCCTGAAACATAACAACTTCTACTATTATTATTGCCTTTTGTTTTCTCCATGTCAAGCGAGAGCTGCAGACACACTCTGCTTCTGTGGATGTTCACCATCACAAGTACACACACATGTGGAACACAGTCTTTCCTGGATGATGGAAAAGGCAAGTAAAGAGTAAAGATGGCAGTCCTTGGACCGAGCCCACCTCCAAGCTTGCTTTTTGCTCACTAAGGTTTTAGGGACTGCTGCTCACAAAGTTGGTTGGACTTTAAGGTGTAGACACTGAGCCGAGGAGTGTCGCATGCTACACAAATCTCTCACAGCCCCTCAATTTGGTGCAGAAAGCTTCGAGGATTTAATGACCTGAGACGTCAGTCACACGACATGGCCTGTTTATTTATTTGTCTTTCTAGTCATAAACGGTCATCTGGTTCAATGCTTCAAATCAGTACCTCACAAAAATATAACATGATCAGTGTCTTCTACAACCTTGACAAAAACTAAAAATAAATAAATCTACAAAAACAAACAAAACAGCCAAGAAACCAAAGTGGCAACAACTTCAGAAATGAAAGTAAGGTATTCAAGGATTTTTATTTAAATATAATGTTTTAGATCATAAGTATGATTTTGCATTTACTTATTTATCATGCGTGCGTGCGTGCGTGCGTGCGTGTGTGTGTGTGTGTGTGTGTGTGTGTGTGTGTGTGTGTATGCGCGCGCACACGTGTGGCACAAGCCCATGTATAGTCAGAGGACACTTGAGGGACTGGTTCTCTCCTTGTGTCCTGTGGGTTTTGGGGACTGAACCAGGTTGTCAAGCTTAGCGAAAGGCTCCTTTATCCAATATGCAATCTCACTAGCTCCAGTGTGATTTTTGTAGCAACAATAAATTTCCATCCTACTACTAGAACTATCCAAAGATAACAAATATTAATAAAAGACACTCAAAGTCAATCTACTTAAAACATGGAGGCCAACTAACACTCATGTGCACACACTGACACACAGATACAAACATGCAATTTAAAATAATAAAAATAATTTTTAAAAGATGGAGACCAAAACTTTACAGGTAAATAGTGAGGAGATATGGCTAAGGGTACATATAAATGAGTTAATCTTATTTTGAACAAACTTTTAAGTTGCAATTTTACTTATCAAAGAATGAATGAAACACTGACTTTCTTTTTTGGAATTATTTTTTCTAGCAAAAAAAATTGTACAACACAATATGACATCCTTCCCACTGCCACTGACTTAGCAGTATTTGTTAGGAAGAAGACAAACAGCAAGCTCTCTGTGCACCCATGCACACCCACACACTCCCACACATGCATGTACACACACATTAGAGAAGTAAGAGAGGATCACTTTACAAACTACTCAGGGGCTCTAGTGGCTTGCCAGGGAATGCTCCTAATCCTTTGACATTCACATTGTCCTTTTGAAAGCCTCTGAGCTTCCCCTCATCAATGAATTTCTCTTTTTCCATTATAAACTATAGTAATCTCTGGGCATATATTCCAAAATCCTTAATGGATGTCTGAAACCTCCCAGATATTACCAGTCCTATTTGTATTACCTTCTCTCATATACATACACACATCCATGAGATGGTTTAATTAAAAAATTAGCACAGTAAGAGATCAGTAACTAATAATAACAGCAACCCAGAGGAACCAAAGTGGCAGGGCTGAAGATGGCAGGTGCAGTATTTAAAAGCACAGGAGACCTGAGTTTGATTCCCAGAACCCACATAGGGTAGTTCACAATCACCTGTAAGTGCAGTTCCAGGGGATTCAATGCTGCTGGACTCCTCAGAGAGAACCACTCACATGCAAATATCCTATCCCTCATATGTAATGTAAATAATAAATCCTTTTTAGTGATATAAATGGGTCAGCCTTTCCATTTAAAGGTAGCACTTCATAGCTGCTCCTAAAAACATCTGAATTGCTGACGTCACCATGCCTGTATCTTATGGCCATTATTAAGTCCATTAGTGCTTACGGAATCTAGGCATTGTGACTGATCCTGGATAGTCAGTCTGATAACAAACGGCTGCCAAGTGATGAGTGGGCAGGTCACATGCTAGGCGCTTAGGCCGCACAGGATGACTCACGCCCTGGCAGCAGTACACAGGACGACCATCCTATCACTCAAAACTCAAAACACACGATGCTTCATTCCATTTCTCAAATTTTTTGAGTTAACTTTTGAATTTTTCATCTAATGTTTTTGTGCTGTGGCTGACTGCAGGTAACTAAAACCCTGGGTTAGAGAGGTTGGAACACTAGTCCTGCTACACCCTGATTTGGCAATGAACTGCAATCAGTTCCCCTGATTAATTTCAGAGAAAGGTGAAATACTGGGACTTTTTCAAAATTTTGTCTGAATGTTGTCAACACACTGACAGGCCAGCAAACTTTTACATCACAGGGCATCTGAATGGAAATGATTTTTGAAATGTGAGACCAAAGCGGGGGAAGATCCTCCTCATTATGTACTACCAAATAACGATTACACAGGCAGCCTCTTACCTACCACAGAACAAAGCAAGTATTTTCTAAGAGGATTAACTGAGGGGAAAAAATTCTTACAATTATTTGGTCCTAATCTTTTTTTATTTCTTTTGCCTTAAATTCTATTTCCAAAGAAGGGAATCCACTTACCTTTGAAAGATTGAACAATAAAAGAAAAACAGCAAAGATAGATGGATGACTGATTGACAGACAGATAGACAAGTAGATGTGATAGCATGTGCTTTAACTTTTGGTATGAGACATCCAACTTTCTGACTGATGTCAATGTCTCTTACCCACAGTGAGAGACATTAGGACATTTGCTCAGATTCTGGGCTGTCCAATTAGTAACTATGGTTCATCTGCTTAATCCATCAGTAGTCAGTCTCAGGTAAGTAGGATGTGGACTTTCTCTGAACATCACCTATGGAAATTTTCTATTTCACTTGCTCCCTGCTTCTCTCCAGCAATGAAGTTAATAGGCACAGCCACATTCTGGCAGCACCGTCCTACCAGCTGGATCAAGGTCAGGTGACCGGTAGGAGAAACCTCAAGTAAAAGTGTTCCACACTCATTGTTTGCACCCAAAGTTCTGGAGAGTTTTCTGTTACTGTTGTGTTTTTTATTTTTTATAAGTAATATTTCTCAATGCACTGCTCACTTTGGTCAATTTTACTCAAGACCCATGTTCTTGGAAGTTTTGTACACTGCTGTCCAATAGTGGCTTTTGAAAGGAAAGATCTGGAACCTCCTTAGCTGTCTTTTTCTACGACGACTGAGAAGCTGTCGTGGCACAGAAGACTTCTGATGTGGGAGATGTAGTTCAGGCCAAGGTCTAGTGATTTGCTCATTATATAAGGCTGTAGAAAACTTACAATGATTTAGCCTTAATTTCACATCATATAAAGAATACTGCCTTTATTAAGTTGCCACAAGTGCTACTAGAAACCACTGGCATGTATTCCACAGATATCTCTTAAGTAGATACAGTGCCATTGCCACAGAGGCCACAAAAGCCTAGGACAATAATTCCTTAAGTGGGAAATGGAAGAAAATATTTAATATTAATATTTAGTATATCTACAACCATCTAGTGAACAAGGAGAAGCCTTTGAGTACTCTAATACAGATACACAGTTGAAGGACAGAAGCATTTCCACTAGGAACAGATCTAGAGAAAGAGAAAGGAGTCAGGCATATGGTACATGACTGTAATCTCACCACTTAGCATGCTGGGGCAGAGGGATGGTGAGTTCAAGGCCAGCTTGGGTGACACAATGAGACCCTGTTTCAGAAAGGAGAGAAATTAACATAAGTACAAAACTTAAGCTAGCACCTCCTGGCACAAGGTGATGAGTTTCTTCTCTCCCACAAGGCCATCCTGTGTGCAAGCAGGGGCAGAACCACAACTTTCAGAACCATCCTATGAGCAAATTAAAAAAAAAGAATACATCTAGCCTTCATTAAATTACAACTAGGGGAAGCTAGATTTTAGACGGGTTTGAAAACTGCAGAATCAAACACTGCACCAGAGAACATAGAAACAACTGTAATGCTGACATGTTAGTCATGGCAATGCACAAAAGAATATAACCTACCTCTACAGCAAAGATGCCTTTGTCACGACCATACACTTTCATCTCTTCTGGAAAAAGCTTAAAAGCATTTATGTACGGAATACGATCCTCTTCAACAAACCTGCATTTTTCAGAAAAACATCTCAATGAAAGCTGTACACTTGCTCTGAGTAAACTCTTTCTGAAAATCTACCCCTTCACAAGGGAAGGAAGAATAAGCTCAGTAAATTCTACTCCCTATATTTTAAAGGCTACTGTCCCCAGCACCCATGAAGACGACCAGTCAGCTGACTGTCTACAGATAGCTTAACTCTAATCAATACATTGTGTCTGAGGAGTGTAGATCTGCCAGCTCACCACCGGGCCCCTACAGCCTTCCTTCCATGTATGTCTAGCTCCCATCCATGACTAGCTCCTGCTCACCCCGTGAATCCCTTCTTCAGGAAGCTCTTCTTTGGGCCCTGTTTCCTTGACTCCCTTCTGTCTTCAGGACCAGCCCAGTGCATGCTGGCTGATGAACAAACTATTAAGGTTTTCATCCCAATGCTTTCTACACAATAAGAGGTCAAACATTTGGAGTGGAATGTTAAATCTGAAGAAAACTCCAAATGTTAAAAATGAACTAAAACATGTATTTATACCTCATTCACAAGTAAAATAAAGGTTAGGGTACGGCACCATCAGCACTAGTGGGGAAGCCGCAGTGAAGCAAACAGGTCAAATTCCTGTTCCCACAGATCTTGTGTTTTAGCTAGAAGAAGATGAGGGTAGCCAGTCAATACACTACAGTATGCTAAGAAAACAAAGCAAAGAAAGAAATAAAAGAGAGAATGTAGGACAGGGTCTCCTGTATAAATTCCTAAACAAAGTATCAAGAGAAATAAGCACGCCTTTAATCCCAGCACTCGGGAGGCAGAGGCAGGCGGATTTCTGAGTTCGAGGCCAGCCTGGTCTACACAGTGAGTTCCAGGACATCCAGGGCTACACAGAGAAACCCTGTCTCGAAAAACCAAAAAAAAAAAACAAAAAAAAAAAAAACAAACCTAAAACAACAGAAAGAAAGAAAGAAAGAAAGAAAGAAAGAAAGAAAGAAAGAAAGAAAGAAAGAAAGAAAAAGCCAGTTGGGAGTAAGTACCCAGAATGCACCACCTGGACCTCCACTGTCACCAGCTTCCTAGAAAAGGAAGCAATGACCTAAACTTAATTTCAAAATTAAAATGTGATTCTTCTAACTTTTAGTCTATTGAAACTTGAGAATTAAATATTCAAAGTAAAAACAGATGAAAACCTCTCCCAGCTGGGTTTTCATTGATTGCTTTAGGTTGCATAAAGTATCTATGCATAGTAAACTATAATATTGATTTAATATTATTATATGCATGATATCATATATACCTATCATTCAAAACATCTAGACTTCCAAGAGCTAACATGTGCATCATTTATTTATTCCTTGATATACACACATACGTATTATATGTATTTAAAATAAATGTGGGAATACATGCTCGAAGCTTGAAGTGAGAAATTAGCAAGAGATGAAGAGTTGGCCCACCCCCACCTATCAGTTCAGGCAGACAGGACATTAGAATCATGCCCACACGGGCTGCCTGAGAGGCTCATTCAGTGCTGCTGAAGCAGAGGAAGAAAGAGAACTGAGTCTGGGGACGCAGAGAGATGCACCCAGAGCAGGTCTTGAGGTATGTAGAGCTTTAACCATGTCATAGTTTACAGCACTGTTCCAACCATTTCTCAAAGTTTGCTTACTTTCAAATTTGAAATTCTTTTAGAAAAACTTTCACCTCAACAATGGATGGCAGCTCAATCAAAATTCTAACACACTACTGCCTTTAGTGGGTATTATCAGCAGCCTATCTGGATCAATCCAGGAAGTTGTTGAAAAGGAACTGGCACAAGAAAAAAGCATCCCTCATGCCTCTCCTGCCCAACAAAGATTTCAGCAGCATCTCCTGGAAACACTCTATGCTCACAATTTTACTGCAGTTTTTGGAAGCTTTGATTTGAGACAATTAGAATTTAACAAGCTGGCTCTTGGTTGTAGACCATTAAAGCAACACCACATGTTAGAGCTGTGTGCTCTGTGGATCAGTCTTGTCCCATTTATCCTTTCCATTTCAGCCCAGCTTCATCCAAGCCTCTTGCCTGTTTCCTTTCCCTCCACAAAACACCATCTCCACAGAGCTGCCTGGGTGACCCTTTAGGGTCAGATGGTCGTTCCTGCTATAGTCTCCCTGACACTTTCAATAGCACTTAAAACTCAAAGTCCTAATGGGCTCACAGCATTTTTGAGGGATAAAATATCAAAGTGACAGTTGCATATTTTTGTGGATATTCTGAAAAACCACTGAATCACATTTTACTTTCTGTTTTGTTTTGTTTTGTTATGTTATGTGAGATAGTTTCACTGTGTTGCCCTGGCACACATTTTGCACTTCTGCCTGCCTCTGTCTCCTAAGTGCAGAGGATTAAAGGTTTGCACCACCACCCCTGGTGCAAATTATGTATCTTTCTAGGGATTTATTTTATACATTTGCCTGCACATCTGTATATATATAATCCATCTGTGCCTAGTGATCATGGAGTCTAGAAGAGAGTGCTGATCCCTTGGAACAGGACTTACAGGCAGTTCTGAGATACCATGGACTTGCTGGGAACTGAACTCAGATTCTCTTAAAGAGCAGGAAGTGCCTCTAATTACTGAGCCATATCTCAGCCCTAAGGAACTTCATAATCTTAATGATTGAGACTTCTATCATATGTAAATTATACCTCAGTATTTCTAAGTTATGGGAATGAGAGGACTGGAGGTGAAAACAACTAAAGTTTATTATGCACACATATCAAAGTGTTAAAGAAGTTTTGAAGTTTTCCCTGACCCTTGCATGGCTTACAAACTCACCTCTGACTTGCTCATTTCTCAGTCCTCCCCTCCCATCAGCCTCTTCCTCCAGGACCACTATTTGTTTTCTGTACCTTGATCACAGAGCCCACTTCTGCTTAGATGCCTCACTCTCCCTGGAATGCTGGGATACTCACAGATTGGGTTGGCCGCTCTGTCATTCCAAGTGCAGCTCAGATCCCTTTCTGTGCAGTCAGGCTCCACTCCAATAGCCTAATTCAGCCTTCTGCTCTGCACTTGTGTGGCTCATCACTTTCTCCTTTATTCACAGTCACCTGTTCCCCCTCAGGAAAGTTGACACTTGACTTGCATGCTTCCCAAGTGTATCTCAAGCCTCTAAACTCTAGAACATTATGCAAGTACAGCAGCTACTCAACAAATATTTGTCCAAGAAATGTTGGCTGTTGTTACTTTCTGTTGTTACTGCTAGCAGGGGAGGGTCCATTAAAGTAAATGTGAAAGGATAAGAAGAATTAATCCTAAAATCTATGGATGCTGCTCTGAAGATAAATGAAGAAACAGCAATTTACTATCAACTATAACATATGTAGGGCTAGGTGTGGCAGCACACACCTTTAATCCCAGTGCTGGAGGCAGAGTCAGGGAGATCTCTGAGTAGAAGCCAGAGTGAGGAGAGTAACACTATCTGTGAGAGAGAGAGAGAGAGAGAGAGAGAGAGAGAGAGAGAGAGAGAAAGAGAGAGAGAGAAGGGGAGGGGAGGGGAGGGGAGGGGAGGAGAGGAGAGGAGAGGAAGAGGAGAGGAAGAGGAGAGGAAGAGGAGAGAAGAGAAGAGAAGAGAAGAGAGGAGAGGAGAGGAGAGGAGAGGAGAGGAGAGGAGAGGAGAGGAGAGGAGAGGAGAGGAGAGGAGAGGAGAGGAGAGGAGAGGAGAGAAGAGAAGAGAAGAGAAGAGAAGAGAAGAGAAGAGAAGAGAAGAGAAGAGAAGAGAAGAGAAGAGAAAGAAGAGAAGAGAGGATGAATGGATGGACGGACATATATTCCAGCCAAAGCTAGCCATGTCTCCCTGCAGACCAAAGTTCCTTAGCTTCTAGCAGCAGCTCAGACTGTGATGGAGAACCTCCCAGAGGGCAATTTAACAGAGATCAACAGGCCCTACCCCAGGTCTGATTTCTGCAGTCCCCAGACAATGCTGGGGCTGCTAGTCAAGAGGAGACTAGTTGAGGATCTGACTTGGAGCTCGTCCTAGGGGGAAAACAGAGTACACTAGAAGCAGTGGTGACAGCCCCTTCTCCTACTACCTGACCCAAGTGACTCAGCTCTGTCCCCAGCTTGTACACCCAAGGAGCATGGTGAGTTTCAGCCCTCCAGCTAGCTAGATCTAATCTCCTTGAAGGCATTTTACAATTCCATGTGTGGGAGAGGAGGGCCAGAGGAAGAGCAGGGGGTGCAAGGGAGGTTGAAGACTGGGACTGTCTATTCCACCCACACAGTGTTTTCCCTGAGAAGAAATTCTCTCATTTGTTAAATTTCTAGGACAGTTCTGTTGCCCACTCAGACTGCCCTGGGACGACTGGCTCCTTGACCCAGCTCTGAAGACACAATTAGGTTCTCATGATTAGGGATCTTTTTGAAAGACCCTCTGGTTATCAGCAGGAAGATGGAAAGGAATGACAAGTCTGCAGACAGTGAGAGATCAGTGAGCAATCAATCAATCCAGGTAAGGTGAGGTGAGGCACAGAGGGAAAAACGGGTTACAGAGTTGTGTTAGAAATGTTAAAGGCAGCCGGGTGTGGTGGCGCATGTCTTTAATCCCAGCACTTGGGAGGCAGAGGCAGGTGGATTTCTGAGTTCGAGGCCAGCCTGGTCTACAATGTGAGTTCCAGGACAGCCAGGGCTACAGAGAAACCCTGTCTCAAAAAACCAAAAAAAAAACCAAAAAAAAAAAAAAAAAAAAAGGAAATGTTAAGGGCTAGGATGCAATGACTGGCTGTATATATAGAGTGAGGAGAGTCCAGAAGACGCTCTAGGTTTTCTGACACCACTAGGGTTCATAGCATGTGCTAAGGACCCTGAAGGAGAGCAGAATCAAGAGACAGATGGTGAGGCACTTTTTAGTCATATGAATTTAACTATAAAAGGCATCAAGTAGTCATGACCATGGGCAGCTCTACAGATGAATATATGGGTCTGGCCCTTAGCAGACAAGCCTGGGCTGGTGATATAGAGCGGGGAGTCATCAGCACAGAGATAATAATTAGTCTTGGGAGAAGATGATGTCATCTAGTGAGGGCACAAAGCAAGGCAAGGTTCAACTGAGTAAAGTTTGCTGATTCACGAGTGGTCTATGTGCAGCTGCTCACACCTGAGAACAGCTTTCTTATTTGGTTAATACGGCAAAATCAAAGGCAGTACCATCATTTACTAGGAGCAGCCTATTTAACAGAAGGACAAGTGCCAATGACTACAACAGTGGTGGTGAGGATGGAGACGACATCCTGACTCACCAGAGCACTAATGATGCTGCATACACTGCTCTAAGTGCTCACACAGTGCCAGTGGCCCAAGCTGTTACAACCCTAAGGTGCTATTACTATTATAAACCCATTTTACCTGGAAGGAAGCAGAAACAGTGAAACAGTTATAGGTTTCTTTAATGTCATGTGCAAATGAATTGGCAGAACCAGAAAGAAGTCTAGCTTCAAACATGAGTCCTTGTAAGTACTCCATATACTGATTAAATTCAATTTATTATTTAGAACACACATAAAGGAAGAGGGAAAATAACATTTTTTGGTCTGCCTAGTAACTGACTGATCCTTATACATTCAACTCATTAGTTATAAAACCCTGTACATTGGAGCTGGCTTTAGTTCAAGTGTCTACTTCTTTAGGCCAGTCTTTTTGTCTAAAATTCTGTAGACTACTTTGAAATATGTAAATACCTACTACTATGTAACAGGGCCTTTCTATAGTTTTGATATCAACTTGTCCTAACAAACACAGGCTGCCTATAATTTAGTCTTTACAGCAGCAATGAATGGTTTTATATAACCACTAATGGCCATTTTGTTAGTAAAAAGATTCCCTGTTCAACTTTTCTTAGATATATATTTAAGATGTCGACACAGGAATATTAATGTCATTTTTCTCTTTAAAGTATTTTATTCATGTTAGATAATTAACTTTCTAATATTTCATGTGAGATAAACAGTATAATTTCCACTCTATTAGTAAAAACTCAAATTATTAGACTTAAGGAGAACTAGCTTCAATTTCTCATCATTGTCAGTTTGACTGGATTTGTTATCACCTAAGAGACATATACCTCAGGCATGTCTAGAGAAATGTTTCCAGAGAGGTTTAACTATGGTAAGATCCTCCCTGAATACAGATGACTCTAACCTACAGGCTGGGTCCTAGACTGAATATAAAAGAGGAACTAATATAAAGCAGCGGCGGCGGCGCCTTTCTCTCCTCCTGGTCGATGTGAGCAAGAAGACCACGACCACGACGACCACAACCACCACAACGACCACAATGACCACCACCACCACCGACATGGTGGACTGAATCCCCTTAAACCACAACCCAGTGCAAATCTTTCTTCTTTTAAGTTAGTTGGTTTGTCAGGTTCGTAGTCAGAATGATGAGAAAGCAGCCCATGTACTACCTAAGTTTTCCAGGCCTTTCCTCACTTTAGGCTTTCTTATAAAATTAAAAATATCCAAAGGATGTTCCTAAATTCACACAGATAATCAGGAAAAAACAATCAGGAAGTAAGTTCAGCTTACCTCAAAAGGTCTGAAACTGTAATTGTTTCCCTCTGCCAGAGCAAGGAGAGAGAGCAGAGAGCAAGTGTCCTGGGCACAGTCATCTTCACAAGCCCCTTCTCCTTCCGCTCGGAGTACTCCACTCCATCAACAGAGCCAGAGCAGACAGATGCTGCTTATTCAGAAACACAGGGAAATGTCTTAAAATGAGTAACATTCAGAATAAATCGTAACTGATTCACATTGTGCATACACTCTAATTAGGACACACACACATATATAGAGCTCAAAGGACAACTTTCTGGAGTCAGATTCTCTCTCTCCACCATGTGGGTCCTAGGGATTGAACTTGAATCAGAGTTTGTGGCAAGTGCCTTAGCCTGCTGAGCCATCCTGCCAGCCCCATGGCGGCAACTTTAGAACTACTGTCCCAAATCAGAAATCAAGATATAATACTAAATGAAGGCTGAAAACATTTGTGAGAATAATAGACTACTTAATTCTCTCTCTCTCTCTCTCTCTCTCTCTCTCTCTCTCTCTCTCTCTCTCTCTCTCTCTCTCTCTCTCTCCCTCCCTCCCTCCCTCCCTCCCTCCCTCCCTCCCTCTGCAATATTTTATAACATGGAGAACTATTTGAATTATATGTGCTTAAAATCTTGCCTTTCAGCTAGGCATTGTGGCACACAGTTGTGGCCCTCGCCTTTAATCCCAGCACCTGAGAACCAGAGCTAGGCAGATCTCTGTGAGTTCAAGTCCAGCCTGGTCTACAGAATGAGTTCCAGGACACTCAGGGCTGTTACAAAGAGAAACCTTGTCTTAGACAACAAAACAAAACAAACCCCTAGCCTTTCTCTCTACATATGCAAATAAACAGCTTCTACGGCAGTAATAATTATTTCTGAGTGGGATGGTATCTGTTTTCTTACCTTCCTTGTAACAGTCAGTACTTTACAGGTTTTTTTTGTTTTGTTTTGTTTTGTTTTCGAGACAGGGTTTCTCTGTGTAGCCCTGGCTGTCCTGGAACTCACTTTGTGGACCAGGCTGTCCTCGAACTCAGAAATCAGCCTGCCTCTGCCTCCCAAGTGCTGGGATTAAAGGCTTGCGCCACCATGCCCGGCAGCACTTTATAGTTTTATAGAGTTGTATTCATAATTTAGTGTGAAAACTAAAAGAAAGCTCCAGAAATCATCATTTTAAAAAAAGATTTGTTTTTTATTTTTGTACATGTGTGTCTGTATGTGTGTGTGCACTACCTGTGTGTTCCTCTGCATAGGCCAGAGAGGAAACCAGATACCCTAGAACTGGAGTTCTAGCCAGTTGTGAGCTGTCATGTGCATGCTGAGAACTAAGCCCAGATCCTATGGAAGAGCAGCCAGTGACTGTCACACATGTGTACTCTCCTATACACTAAATCAATCAATCAATCAATCAATCAATAAATAAATAAATAAATATGTTTTAGAAGGTGCTAAGTAAACTGTTTCTCCGTTTTACCTGACTTTGGGGATCCTTTGGTGACAGGGAAAGGCTTTGGAATCTGAGGGTCAGATTGGAACTCTGCTTCACTTTCAAGGGGGCATGTGGTATCACTTAGCCGCTCAAGATCACTGCCCAAGTCCGAGGACTGCAGACTGTCTTCTAATACCTATTCATAAGATAACAGAACCAGAAATTACTGCTAGAGTTTAAAAGTTAACTTCTGTGACCCTAAACAGCTGCTGCTTGTCAGTGCATCTGAGAGTCCTTTCTGCGGAATTGTTCCCATCAGCAATGCTTCCTGGAGAGGGACTGCAAACAAGGCTAAGTGAGGAAACAAGTCACACAAACACACTCACACACACACACACTCACACACACACACACACACACTCACACTCATCTCCTCCTTCCAAGTGCACCTCTCTTGTAGGGTAAGGACCCTCACAATGAAAGCACCCAATGCCATTTTGGATCTACCATGCTGGCTACTTTCTACCACATCTACCTGGGGAATTTTAACTTTGTATCTTGTGGCTTCGTTTCTTTTGGCCAGACCGCCTTTTATCTTGTTTCGTTTTGTTTTTTAACACTGCTATGCTGCATTTCCAACCACTCTTCTTCCTGACTTCTCTGCATAGCACTTTCTGTGTATAACCAGTACCTGACAAGGATGTGCTATTTCATACCACTGCTTGCTGTCACGTGTCAACTAAGGAAATGGTAGTCAGTGTCTCTAGAATAGTCCGGGGACTGGCTACTTAAAGCTTACATGGCCACAAGGAACTGATATCACTCATGGTCCTATGACCTCATCTCTGAAGATCAAGAAACATGACCTTATTATAAGGCAATCAAATTCATGTTCTGAAGAAACATACAGAACACAGAAGAAAAGAATCCAGAATGAAACTAAATGCCCTGCCATGGGCCTCATGAGGCAAGGTGCATCACAAAGCGGGCCAAGAAGCATGCACTCCGAAAACCTGAAGCAATCGGAAGAGAACTTCCACAGATTCCTGCAGGCACCTCCTGCCCACTCTTCTGCCATAGGCTCTGTCCTGTTCAGTTCTTCTGGGCTATGTGATCTCCCACTGAAACCCAGCTTCTCCATTTGTACACTCCCCTCCAATCACTCATTTCTACTGTAGCAGTCTGTCACTAGGAGATGCACTTAAACACAACTTTTCCTTAACCACAGGTGCCACCCAATTTTTCTGAATGTCTTTGAAGCAAAATGCCTTGAGGAAGTGAAGAGATGTTGTCTTTGATCTGTCTGCCTTGTACCCCATTCCAGTTCAGCTCCACTGCTTGTCTGATCAGTCTCAGTTCTCTCTCTCCTTAACCTAGCAGCAGCATCACTGGATGCCACTGTCCTCATATGAAATTCTGTCCCCTTGGCTTCCAGACAGACATCCCTCCTCTCAGCTGTCCTGACTTTACACCAACACAGTAACCATGGGAAAGCCCAGAGCTCAGGTTTTTGGTCCTCTTCTGTGTCTACCTTTTCATGACATCCAATAAACTTGGGGTTTAAATCATAGCTACTGTATTCAACTTCTATGATGTACCTACCCCACATTTTAAAACCCCTGAAATCCAGGTGAATCTTAGAATCATTGGCAGTTTAATTCACAGCATTCTTTTTTTGTTGTTGTTTTTGGGTTTTTTTGTTTTTGTTTTTTCAAGACAGGGTTTCTCTATGTAGCCCTGGCTGTCCTGGAACTCACTCTGTAGACCAGCCTGGCCTCGAACTCAGAAATCCACCTGCCTCTGCCTCCCAAGTGCTAGGATTAAAGGCGTGTGCCACTCTTGAGGGAACTTAAAATGTTGGTGTATCTTGGTGTGCTGGCTAATTTTGGTTAACTTCACATAACTTAGAATTATTTGGGAAGAAAGAAATTCAGCTCAGAAAATGCCCCACAAGATTGGCTTGTGAGTAAGTACATGTGGTGTCACTTAAAAATTAATGCTACAGAGGGCCCTGCCCATTGTGGGTAGTGCTATCTCTGGGCAGATGGCCCTGGGATGATAGGAAAGTAGGCTGGAAGACTTCACGGATGCCTCCCTTTTTCCTTTCGGTTGCTGCCATGCCAGGCTGAGCAGACACAGGTGAAATGCTCCAAAACCAAGACTGGAGCTGCACCCATCACTGATGTGGTACAATCAGGACACTGCAAAGTCCTGGGGAAGAGAATGCTCCCTAAGCAGCCTGCCATCCTAAAGGCTGAGGAAAAGATGAAGGGTGCTGGGGCTGCCTGGTGGTCGAAGCCACACAGGGAGGTTCACCATTTTCCATGTAAAACAAACAATAACAAAATAGGCTGAGCAAGCCAGAACCAGCAAGTTAGTAGTGAACTCCTGCACAGTCTCTGCTGCAGTTCTTGCCTCCAAGTTCTTAGCCTGACTTGACTTCAATGACACACTGTGATGTGGAAGTATAAGCGAAATAAACCCTTTCCTCCCAAGTTGCTTATGGTCATGATGTTTTATCACACAGTAACGAAGACACCTGGATAGAAGCTGTAGTTCAGAGGTAGAATGCTTGCCTAGTGTGCCTGAAGTCTGGATTTGAAGATTTCATGGCTATCAAGCACACTGGCAGTTTCAAATTCCCATCTTTCCCACTGTGGACTTGTCTGTCTCACTACACATGTGACATTTCCTCTTGATGTCTAACAGCTGTCTCAAACTTAACATATCCCAACCCAACCCCTGGTCCCACCTGCCCTTTCGGATTATGGCAGTTCTTTCCTAGATGCTTAGGCTGAGAACCCTGCAGTCATCCTTGACTTCTGCCCCACCCCCCACCTCCACCCCACATCTAGAACATCAGGAAGTCCCTCTGGATCTATCTCCAAAGCCCTTCTATACCCTACCACTCACCCTCTCCTGTGTGCTGCTGGGCCCCAGCCACGGCCACTCACCTAATGGAGGCTTGGACAGTGGTCCCAGCGAGTCCTGAAGTTCAGTATTTTTTCTCTTCCACACCTCATGTTAATCTCACTTCCCAAAACCCTTCACCTCACTGGGAAGTCCTCCATAGCCAGTCTGGATTATCTAACATCCTTCCCAACACCCTATTATACACATTTGGTTGCTTGTTCTAGAGTCAATAGCTATCCGTAGCTCAAAAGTTATAGGTTAGGATGCAGATACTGGCCTCTCTCCTTGGAAAGGATCTAAAGTTCTAAGGCCACATTTGGAGAGTTACTGAGGTACATTCATTCTGAGGGTGGAGCCTGTGGTCCGAACTGCTCGGCAAGTTCTGTCTGTAAGCGACACCCCAAACCCATTTCTAATTTAAAATGTACTTTTTTCTCCCTTACAAAAAAAAAAAAAAGAGTACTTCTATGCTGGTGTGACAGAAATGATGTGATTTACCAACGGGCTTCCAGGATTTAATGTGATACTGTCCACCAGGTGTTTTCTCATACCAACAAAACTTTTGTCTGTAAGTTTTCAGTTAGCCTAGGACTAAAGTGTCATAGAGAACCCCAGTTTTTCATTCCTGTTTTCTACATCAGACAGCATCCCAGTGCAAAAAGACAACCAGAGACACCAAGTATGAGATTTGAAGGTCATGTTCTTACTACTCTGAATAATTCCTTTTTCCCCTTTAAGAGCTACCATAAAACCACAGAGCACATAGTTTGTCTCCGTGACAAGCATGTGGCTCCTATTCCCAGACAGGCCAATGTTCTGTGTGCGGCTCTGAGGCCCTTCCTTTGCTCACCTCTGTAACCTATTCCTTTCATCTTGACCTGGGTTTCTGAGTCCTGGATCACTGACCTCTGCATACAGACTTATGAGGACCTTACCAAACAAGGAAATGCCGGACCATCTCCCAAGTTTCTAGCAAATGTGAGTCACACAGACTCAGAATCTCATCTTAGTCCTGGAGGGTAGCTACCACTCATCGGACAAATCTCAGTAGTAGAACTGTCCTTTAAGTAAAAAGTACCAAAGAACCTTTCAGAAGCAATTCAGAACAAACTGCTCAGAGATAGGGGCTCAGGTGAGCACCCAGACTGACTTGCCTTCACTTCACCAAGCTCTGAGATGGGACAGTAGGGGCAGATAAATGAGATGCTAGGTAAAGTAAGTTGGAGGGCCAAGTGAAGGAATGACACATGCAGGGCATGGGGATGCAGCTCGGTTGCTAGAATGCTTGCCTAGCATGCACAAAGCCCTGGCTTGGATCTTCTGAATATAAACATAAAATTATGTCTGTCAGTCTGGCACTTGTGAGGTGAGGCAAGCCAAGGTCATCCTTGACTACACAGCAAGGCTGGCCTGGGATACATAAGACCCTGTCTCAAAATAAAACAAGGTGGGTGGTGACATGTGCCTGTAATCACAGCACTTGAGAGACAGAAGCAGTGTGAATCTCTGTGAGTTTAAGGCTAGCCAGGGAGAAATAACCAGGTCATGTCTCAAAAAACAGTCATCACCATCATCATAACAGGAATAGCATATGCAAAAAAAAAAAAAAATCCTAACAACAATAAAAAAAAATGACAAACAAATGCCACAAACTAAACAGCCAAATGACAGAAGTCCCTTGAGAGCCCTCTTCTAGGCCAGGTAGGGAGCTCAGAGGCACACAGCTTTCCCAGTATATGAGTTTGACCCCAATACTACAAAACAAGTAAGAAATTCCTTAAATTATCTACATACAATGCATGAGCTGGGCTTGGTGGCTGCAATCCTACCACTTGAAAGGCTGTGGCAGGAAGATTTCCAAGAGTCCACGGCCAGCCTAGACTATAAAGTTAAAGACCCTGCCTCAAAAGACCAAATCCAAAATGACAAAACCTTCCAAAAGGAAGATGTGATGGTTTCTATATGCTTAGCCCAGGAAGTGACACTATTTTGGGGTGTGACCTTGTTGGAGTAGGTGTGTCACAGTGGGTGTGGGCTAAAAGACCCTCATCCTAGCTGCCTGGAAGCCAGTATTCTGGTAGGAGTCTTCAGATGAAGATGTAGACTAACAGCTCCACCTGCACCATGTCTGCCTAGTCTGCCTAGATTTGGCCATGCTCCCACCTTGATGATAATGGACTGAACCTCTGAACCTGAAGCCAGCCCCAATGAAATGTTGTCCTTTATAAAACGTGCCTTGATCATGGTGTCTGTTCACAGCAGTAAAACCCTAACTAGGACAGAAGATAACTTTTATGTTACAACTAGTTTAATAAATGGCCACAATTCACTGTAAAGTCTAGATCATTCCGGATTGCACCAGGAGCCTCCTCCCTGAAAATCTATAGGCAAGCACCACAGTCAAACTCAAGCAGTCACGAAAAAACAGCTTTGTCTTTCTGCCACACAAAGTGAATTTTAGTGTCTCATGTCAGGGTCCAGGGCTCACCTTGGCTTTCCCTCCACTTGTACGAACTGGGTTTTTACAATAGGCCTGCTTGCTCTTCTGAAGGTAGCGCTTCCAAAAATTGTGTAAGACTTCATTCTAAGAAGGAAGGAAACAAGTGATGGTGACATCCACACAGGCACATGTACCACACAAGCTCTCACACTCTACAGACGGCCCGGATCTAAATGCCTTCTTACCTGTTTCTCCTTACCAGGGACATGGGAAAACCCAATAAATAACATTCCATTTTGTTTTTCAGTGCTGGGGATTAAACATAGACCTCAAGACATACTTCTACTCTTAGAGTTAGGGGAGGGTCCACTCAATCTCACTTTTCAGACGATGATAGCTAACATCTAGCTTCTTACCTTTAGTTCTGGGCTTACTCCGAGGGTCTCCAGGGCTTCTGCTTGGTGATAAAGTATGCACTGGAAACCTTCACACACATACCAATCCCAGCCTTTCTCTAAAGGACAAATAACAGGCTTTAGACACACATATTCCTAACTTACTATGATGCTCCTACATAATGCAATCTCTGTGGGCATGGGCCTGAAGACTTCTATTTTGGTACCTCAAGTAGTTTTCTTGTATGTACACGTGTACACTTTATATATACATGTATGTTTTGCATGTGTGTGCACTCTGTGTCTATTTGTTGTATACACTGTGTATATATATGTACATTTTATGGATGTATTTGTACATGCTGTGTATGTATACATGCTGTGTATGTGTACATGCTTTAGTTTTTGTTTTGTTTCATTTTTTAATAAGGTCCCACTATGTGACTGTGTGCAGCGGGGAACTTGCTATGCAGATTAGGTGGCCTCAGATTTGTATCTGTCTCCCTAACTATGTTTCCAACTCCTACGTGCTGAAAGCATAGGCACCCATTACTATACTCAACCATGAATAGCTTCTTTCTCTTTTTAAAGATTTATTTACTTATGCATATGAGTGCTTTATTTGTGTATATGCCTGCATGACAGAAGAGGACATCAGATACTACTGTAGATGGTTGTGAGTCACCATGTGTGTACTGGTTGGCTTTATGTGTCAACTTGACACAAATTAGTCATAGGAGAGAAAAGACCCTAAGTTGAGAAAATGCCTCTCTGATCTCTAACTGTAGGGATGGCATTTTCTCAATTAGTGATCAGTGAGAAAGGGACCAGCCCATTGTGGGTACCATCTCTGGGCTGGTGGTCCTGAGCTCTATGAGCAAGCAGACTGAGCAAGTCAGGGAAGCAAGCCAGTAAGCAACACCCTTTCCTTGGCCTTTGAACGAACTTCTGCCTCTAGGTCCCAGCAGACTTAAGTTTCTGCCTGGCTTCCTTCAATAATGTACTATAATCTGGAAGTATAAGCCAAATAAACCCTTTCCTCCCCAACTGGATTTCTGGTCATGGTGTTTTATCACAACAATAGAAACCTTAAGACAATGTTGTTGCTAGGAAATGAACTCAGGACCTCTGGAAGAGCAGCCAGTACTCTTAACCACTGAAACATCTCTCCAGCCTGAGAGTTTCTATCTGCATATTGTTTTTTCCAATCAGATGTATTTGTGTAAAAATGCTAAAGCTAAACATTTTGTTATCATACTCAGTTTTTTAAATTATCTGTGATTGTTCTGAAATGTTATCATAAAAGGCAGAAAACTGGCTATTTGGCATGTTTAAAAATAGATAAAATGTATGTTTGGTTGAGATTTTTATTTTTGTTTTTGTTTTGTTTTAGTTTGGAGACAGTGTCTCACTATGTCACCCAGGTTGTCCTGTAAATCAATACATAGACCAGACTGGCATGGAACTCACAGAGATCTATCTACCTAGACCTCCTAATGCTGGAATTAAAGGCTTTGCCACCATACCCAGTGAGATTTAAGGTTTTTTAATGTGTATTTCACAGTGCTCAAAGCATATGTGGAAATACATGATCACTGCATCCACCAGGTTCAACATATACTAATGGTGTCACTGTTTTCCTTCACAGGTGACAATGTTCCATTTCAACACATATTTTGGTTGACGAATACTCAAATGTCAAGATAAATAAATAATTTCTAGCAGTCAGGAAAGGGCAATCCACACATTCAAGAAAACAGACTCACAATGGCACTCTGCTTTTATGAAAATGACTCTTGGTTAGAGAGAGAAACTGAAAATAAGAAATCTGATACATACCAGTGCCTAGGTACAAGATGTATCCTAAGTATTTGTGTGTTGTATTGTGTGCAGTGTTTGTGCATATGTAAGTGGGTTGCATGTGGCTACATGTGTGTAGGGGGTGTAGATCTGTGATCAATGACAGGATCTTCCTTGATCATGCTGAATCTTTTTTAAAAATTACTATTACTTCATTTCATGTATATGGGTGTTCTGCCTGTATGCATGTATATATGTACCACATACAGAAGCCTGGTGCTCTTCCTGGAAGAAATCATCCAATCCCCTGGATCTCAAATTATCGACAGTTGTAAGTCATCATGTGGGTGCTGGGAACTGAATGAAGGTCCCAGAAAAGCAAGTGCTCTTCACTGCTGACTCCAGCCCTTCCACCTTTATTTTTTTTAAGTACTCTGTAGTTATCTTCAGACACACCAGAAGAGGGCATCAGATCCCATCACTGATGGTTGTGAACCACCATGTGGTTGCTGGGAATTGAACTCAGGACCTCTGGAAAAACAGTCAGTGCTCTTATCCACTGAGCCATCTCTCCAGCCCCAACCTTTATTTTTTTAAATGGGGTTTCTCAGTGACTTTGAAACTTGTGGATTTAGCTAGGATGGCTGAGGATCTACCTGTATCTATTCCTTCCAATACTGAGGTTATAAGACGCATGCCATAATTAGAAGCTTTTACGTATGTGTTGGGGCTCTGACCTCCAGTCCTTGTACATCACTGATGGAGTCATCTTCCCAGCTCCTAAATATTTTAAATGGACTTATTCTTGTGAGCCTCACAACTCTAAGAGATAAGAAAAAAATTGCCAGAGCAGTCAGAATTATATGTTTAGCTATGGTTAACAACCAATTTGAGACAATGTTACAGTGGGTGAAGACCCTTGTATTTTACCTGCCATGGCCAGACAATCACAGAAATTCATTCAAGAGCATGCTATCAAAATTCCTCACACATGGCTTCTGAAGTCTGTTATTGACTCCCACATAGCTTGTCTGCACCCTGTGAAGACTCCAACTCCTTACACTTCCCAGAATATCAGGGCTTCCTGTCCCCATTGACTAACGAATCCTTCCTGGGCAGAGTCTCAAATATAACAAGAAGCCTATAATTTCTGATGCATGCAGATGCTAAGAGGATTAAACCCTCCGAGTGGTACACATGCACAAGGTTCCCACACACTGTCATACAAATGTAGAAACTGACAATGTTGCATTTTACATTCTCTGTACTCTCCTATGTATATACCAATGGTGTCACCGTTTTCCTTCACAGGTGACAATGCCATGACTCTGGCATTGACTAGGAGACACCACTTAATGCAGCATCCAAGGTTCTGTAGACATTAAGCCTGAACTATACATTTTAACTATTTACATATCTGGGTTACAATTAATCGTGTGTTTCTCTAATAAAACTGAATAAAAACCAACCAGGTTTTAGCCTGTAAAGAGCGACTACTGGGCTGGAGAGATGGACAGTTCAGTAACCTGGGCTTGGTTCCCAGCATCTACATAATAGGTCACAACCATCTGTAACATGGTCCTCTGGCCTCTAAGGGTAGCCATGTAGACATGGTACAGACATACATGTACACAAATACCTACATACATAAACATAAAATAATCATTTCTTTTAAAGTTACTATTAAAGGCTAAACAGAAATCTGTGTTAGCATTTTGAGCATTCCCTGTTATTTATCTAAGAATGTCAATGTATTTCACATACATATTTCATGTATGTCCTTATGTGTATATTCATACACATGTATACACACACATATTTGTATGTATATTTTCACAGCTACCTTTTGTAGAACTCTTTACTATCACCGTTAGGTCAGTGGTTTCCAACTTGAGAATCTATCTGGTCCTAGTTACTCATAAAAAGACAAAAATGCCAGCCAGATATTTTCAGATCCTTCTCAATAATGGCACACTGTAAGGATTCAATGGATCAGTACTCACTCTATAGCTATTTTAGAGAAAGATAATATTCTCAAAAGGTTCAAACTTCAACGTGGGAAAGTGTTCTAAACTGAATATGGTGTTGACCTAGCCCACTCTGAGACGCACTCAGCTGAACCATTTCAGAAAATCACATCACTGTTCATGGCACAGCACAGGACACAGGCCAGGTACAGACAGCTAACACTTACTACCTTCTGCGGAACAGCCGCCCCTGCAAGAAGAGTAGCTTATGGACAACATATACTTCAACACATTGCTCCCACATTTACCCCAGCAACAACTTGACTTTAAGAACTTGGATTTGCTGTCATTTTGTCTGGAATTTATTTAAATTCATTCTGTGTCCTCACATCATGAAGGAAAGTGTGAAGGAGCCTTGCCACCGTGGGGCATCTGTACTCACCATGCTTGCTTCTCTGTCTCAGCCCCCTGTTGATGGAGTTGATCTTGGTGTTGGGGATATCTGCAGCGCTCACCACTTCCTCAGATCGCTGCAGGAAACACAGACAGGCCATGAGGAGGAAATCTCTGTACCCCGAAGCACACCTTCCAAGTACACACTGGGAAGTGTCCAGGAACCAACCTGAAAGTGACTGGACAGATGACTGGAAAAACATACTATGACAGTTAATCTTTATGCTACTTTTTCATTCAAAAAGACTTTGGTTCCTAAAAGAGCCAGTTACACAGTAAACAAACAAATAAACCTTTACTTTAAACTATGCAATTATATTGCAATTAAATTGGAATTTAAAAAGCTGGGCATGCTGGTGTATGACTTTAATGCAGCATCTGGGAGCAGAAATAGTCAGATTTCTGAGTTTGAGGCTTGCCTGGTCTACAGAGCAAGTTCCAGGACAGCCGGGGTGCACAGTGAAACCCTATCTTGAAAACAACAACAAAACAAACAAATATATATTAAAAGATAACTTTTATTTAATGTTTAAAAAAATAATGGGAATCAAACAAGACCAAAAATAAAATATACTCATTTTTTATCCATGCAAAATACACTTTAGCATGACAACAACTTATGGTTAGAGATAGAAGCACATGCCCTAATCCTAACACTTAGGAGGTGAAAGCGGGAAGATCAAGAGTTTGAGGCCAGCCTGTGCTACATGGACCCTCCCTCAAAGTAAACAAAGACAACAAAAACAAGCAACTCCCTGAGTCCCTGCCACCCAGGGAGGCTCATCCTGAACATTGATTCAGACAGGATTTTCATTTACAAAAGTACTACCATGGGTGTGGGGAGCATGCCTTTAATCCCAGCACTAGGGAGTCAGAGGCAGGGCCAGCCTGATCTACACAGTGTGTTCCAGGCCAGACAAAAATTACAAAGTAAGACCCTATCTGAAAAAATAAAACAAATAAAAGCACTTTTTATTTCCAATAAAAAGAACTTTAAAATGGTAATGGTACCATTCATAACAAACTGATCAGTACAACAGCTATCAAAGGCAATTATCTCACACTGACTTTCTTGCAACCAAAAACAAAATACTGAGTCTTATTTCTGGAGAAAAATTAAAAAATTTTAAATAATGAATAATATTAATATATTTTTCTAAATTTAAAGATTGAGAATGAAGCTTATCTTAATTTTTTGGGGGTGAGAGGGGGCTCCAGATAGCCTGGGAAAGCCCTTGCCCTTTAAGCTCTAGAGTTCTAGGCCCTACTACCCCTTGCAGAGTAAGTCTCATAAGAATAAAAGGCACAAGCTGAGGAGTACCCCACCAACCTAACATGCCAAATCCTATTTCAATCCGCAAGAGCCAGCCTGGGCTATATGAGACCAATCTCAAACATAGTAAGAGACATGCCTCTAACTATAGGATTTCTGGGTGCAGATATTGTTATCAAAGCACTATGATATATGGAAGATGCTATAGTGAGAAGATAAGACATGCCAAAATAACACTGAAGCAGTTATCTAGAAAAGATAACTGTCAGAGGTGAGAAGGGGCTTTACACTTGAACTATGTAAGACATAGAACAACAAAAAACTAGGGAAGGCTAACACCCCATGGTTAGATTGTGGGATATTCAGTCACATACTTAATAGAAATCTGCGACACTTTGAACCACATAGTAGAAACCATCAAGACAAATACTCAGTGGTACTCGCAAGCATCCCTATCCCTTTCCATACACTGAAAAACAAAAGACTGGACGGGAGCTGCTGAGTGTAGACTGAGAGTGTCGGTGACTTGGGCTTCCACATAGTTTTCAATCTCCTTCAATGAGCATGTACTGTTCTTACAAAATCTATTAAACTCACATAATTTAAGCCCATACTTGTATTAAATACTTAAGGATTTACAAAAAAATATATGTCATCTAAACTGGGCAGATTAAGGACCTTAAGTTCTTTTTCCTGACTAAAACACACCAGGAAAAAAGCCTTCCACACAGAAGGCTTTGCTGGGATTGTACACAGTGCCAAGAGCTTGAAGAATCTCACACAGTGCACTGAGGGGAGAGGAGAGAAGCAGACCGTCAGGAGAGCTGTATCGCAGCCTCCACCTGTCCTAGGCTACTGACTCACTGGTCATTCTTCACCCACTGAATTTCAACAGTACCACACTACACAACTCCAGGAAGCACTGCTGAACACTATTCTGTGTGTTGAATATGCCTGGGTTAGTGTAAAGCCAAGAGTAACAATTGAAGTTGTATAACTTCACTCAGGTTTGCCTATTGTGTGGAGGGCAGCTTCTCAGGGTCACAGCCTTTTATAAAAACACACTGGGACCAGGGCTGTAGTTAATAGGACACTTGTCCAGCACACAGAATGTACTAGATCATGCCCCTGAACAGTAGGAAAAGAAAAAAAATGTCATACACCTTCAAGAACTGTACATCCTCACTCCCTTGGGTTGAGACTCTTAAATATGGAGCTTAGTAGTAATATTATATTTTTTTCAAACTAAAAATGATGGTAGTTGACTTAATCAGACCAAATCAAGAAACATCAAAGACAAAGATAAAAGAAGTCATTAGTTACGGCTATTCAATTCCTATAAAAATAGTGCCCTGGCTCCATCTGCAAACGGAGACTCCCCCATTATGACATTCCACTCCTTCACTATGTTTACATTTGAACCACACTATAAAATTAACCCTGAATAAACCACTGGAGCGTCAGTGAGCATCAAAGCACAGGATAAACTGCATACATTTCAAGTGTAATCTGATGTATTTGTGTACATGAGCATTTATATATCTCGATGGGACGTGTCTGCACTGCCATGATCAAGGAGATCACTGCTCCCTCATTGCCCAGTGTTTTAGTTAAGTATATATCTGGGTACTGTCCTGTCTGACTAACAGGGAAGCAAACAAGCACCTGAGCTATAGACTAAAGAAGCCACCTCAAAGAAACACCCTGTGTGGGGCAGGAGGGACAGCTCAGGGCCGAGAGCATGCACAGGTCTTGCAGAAGACCTTTGGGTTCCACAACAACCATCAGCTCACAACCACCCCAAACCCAGCTCCCACTGCTGGACTCCATAGACGCCTACACTCACTCACATGCACATGCACATACCCATACATATACATACCTTTTAAAAAGCAAAGTGCTTTGTGAAACTGCTAAATTAGCTATGTGTCTTAAGGTGGCTTTTGTTGTTGTTTTACATCTTGTGTCCAGATTTTGAGTTGTCTGAGGTGGGAAGGCACGTCAGTCCCTATCATGCTCTATGTTGGGGCACAGTCTCTCTTCCACCCCAGCTGGCCCTTCTGAGTAAGTGCTGAAAGCAGTGCTTATTCCTTCTTGGCTCTGCACTTCCAGCAAATCCTTCCCTATGAAAAACAGTCATGGCAGTTTAGCTAGTCCAGCATCAGGCTGTCCACACTCTGTTACTGGCCTAAAGGTATGCTCACCAGACCAGGACCTAGAACTTTCAGTGTGGAGATGGCCCCGAACACCATGATTACACAATACAGACTGACAATCTTTAGTTTAAGAAACAGGCATGATGGGGTTAGAAGACTCAGATTCAAGTCTTGTCCCGAACCTTTGTACTCCTGGGGCATTAGCCACAAACTCAACTGTGTCAGGTGTGGTGGTGCATGGCTTGGATCCTAGCTCTCTTGGATCTCTAAGTGGGAGCCCAGTCTGGTCTCCATAGTCAGACCCTGTCTTAAAACAACAACAACAACAACAACCATTAATGACTCCTGAGCCCTGCTTACTCTCTCTGGGCATACTGTTGTATCTCACAGGTTGTTGTGAAGCAGAAATTACATACTGGATGAGAAAGTACTTGGTAGGTTGTGAGGAACTACACAAAGATACGTGGTAAGGAAGCCTGTTTCCAATATGCCCAACAGTCCCCCTGCATTCTAACATTCCATCCTCCAAATCTCTAAGCTGGTACAACACACTAAAAACTAATAAAAATATCCTTCAAGTATAATGTTAAATACTTCAAGTTGGGCATGGTGACACATGCCTTTAATCCCAGCATTCAGGAGGCAAAGGTAAGCAGATCTCTGTGAGTTCTAGGCCGGCCTGCTCTACAAAGCAAGTTCCAGGACACCCAAGGCTGTTATATAGAGAAAACCTGTCTCAAAAACACCAAAACCAAGCAACCAAACAAACAAAAAAACAACTTCCATATGCATATAGTATAAATGAAACATTCATTTATAAATGTGACTCAACGTAACTTTAGAAGTTCATCACCAATCTAGTTTGCAAATTTCTTAATCCAAGACTGTGCTCTTAAAGCCTGTTTCTATTCTTGGAATTCAGCCATTGAGTGAGTGATACAGATGCACTGTTTAGGAGTCAGGCTACATACCACCCGGAAACTTCAATTTTGAGAATATAATCAAGTTCGTGAATGGCACATTACTTACATCTGTGACATTGTGGCAGGAAGTACAGTAATATTTGCCTTCATCGGTAAGGCCCCAGGAGACAGCAGCACACTGAGAACAGCGGTCTCTGAACGCTTTCTGTGGAAGGCAGAAATCTGTTATTGTCAGGCCAACACACTGCACCATGGTTCTAAGCTCTACTTCCAGTGTTCCTGGCAATTTCATCCCCCCAAATTAAAAAACAATCATAAAAAAACTAAAAATACACAGACAGTATCGATAAATAAGGAGAATTTAGTCTCTCTCTCTTTTTTTTAAGATTTGTTTATTATTATAAATAAGTACACTGTTGCTGTCTTCAGATGCACCAGAAGGGGGTGTAAGATCTCATTACGGGTGGTTGTGAGCCACAATGTGGTTACTGGGAATTGAACTCAGGACCTTTGGAAGAGCAGTCAGTTGCTCTTATCCGCTGAGCCATCTTGCCAGCCTGAGTCTCGTCTCTTTAGTAGCATGAAATGCAGTAACCATTCCATAAAACTACTGAAATATACAGAGTGAGAACAAAGTAAGAAAGGTGGACAGGGCTAAATTGGAAACAAAGATATAGATAAACTCCCTGGAATTGCTGAGAGAAAAGATGACCCAACATATGGATAATCAAAACAAACAAAGATTGAAAACACTGTTGACTTTTTCTTTGGGGCACTGAGGCAGATGTTTCGAATTTTGATTTATTCATCCAACCATATAAAGGGTATCAACCGTATGAGTACTAAACGTTTAACTGGGTGCTTAGGGGTTCTACTGGAAGCAAAAGGAGCATATGGCCCACTTATGGTCTATATGGATTATAATTTTAGGTTTATCAATGTATTATCTAGACATTTGTCATGGATACAGATAGTATCTACTGTCTACCTTGAGTCCCTCTATCATTATTCTGTCAGTGCACACACAGAGAATTGGTTCCTAATTCTTTGGTGTTTGACTTATGGGTCAATTACTGAATACACCCATCATGTTCAAAGTGCATGCAAGGCTCAGCAGCCTCCTAACCACTCTTACAGTGAGGTGTGGGCACGTGTGCTGGATAGTTTTGTGTCAGCTTGACACAAACTAAAGACATCTGAGATGAGGGAAGCTCAATTAAGAAAAATACCTCCATACCATCAGGTAGCAGGTAGGCCAGTAAGGCACTTTCTTAATCAGTAATTGATGAGGGAGGGTCCAACCCATTGTGGGTGGTGTCACCTCTGGGCTGGTAGCTCTAGGTTTTACAGAACCTGGTAAGCTGACCAAATCATGAGGAGTAAGCCAGTAAGCAGCACCCCTCCATGGCCTCTGCATCAGTTCCTGCCTCCAAGTTCCTGCCCTGATGATGATGAACAATCATATAGAAGTGTTAGCCCTTTTCTCCCCAGCTTGCTCTTTTGGTCATGGTGTTTCATCGCAGCAATAGAAACCCTAAGATAGCAAGCACATTAGAACGTCCTCGGCAAGGGTCTGGTATCCGTACCCTAGACAGGCTGACAGGGATTACTTGGAGGCAACCCAAGTTCCAGGTCCTGCTCTTCCTCACGCCCAACCAGCATCAAAGGGAGCTTTGCTGGGTGGTCCCCTCCAAGGAGCCACGGGGGTGGCCATCCCACAAGCCCACAGTTTCATCCTCCTTCTGGCCCACGCCCCTTCTGAACAAACATTCCACCCAATCCCACCCGCAACCTCCCAGAGTGGACAAGCAGTCAGGTTCCAGGCCCAAGTGGCCACCGCCCCCTCGCTCCGCCCCCTATGCGGGTCACCGCCCCCAGCCGATGCCTGCTCCGGGCGCTGCTCCTCCTCCTCCTGGCTGTCCGTGGCCCTTTGAGTTAGGGAATGCGAGTGGGAGCCCCACGCGTTCCTCTAGGTCCTTACCACCTCCTCCACTTCCATCGCCGCTCCGCTGAAGACACCGTTACCCAGACAGCAAGCGCCGCTTCCGGGAGAGACGGGGAGAGCGCTCCGGTCGGAAACACAGCCTCTGCCTTTGCGTTCCAGTCTTCTGTGCTGCCCTTGTGGGACTCACGACCCAGGCTTCAAGCAGGCAGTACAGGACCAGGACCAGACCCCAGTGACAGAGCTCAGACCAACGAGGGTTGTCTGTGGTTTTGTTTTTGTGGCCCTGGCTGTCCCGGAATTCAGCTCAGGAGACTAGACTGGCCTTGAACTCCACCTGCCTCTGCTTCCTGAGAGCTGGGATTAAAGGCGTGTGCCATGACTTCTGGCTTCTGGCTTCTGGGTTTTGCAAAATGTGTTCTCAGTGTTTGAAGTAGAGAACACGGGTTGTTGAACTAGAACTGGGTGTCTATTTGGATTTTTTTTTCTTTTTTACTTCCCAGATCCTAGGAACCAAACCCTGCTAGTGCATGCTCACCAAGAACTCCATACCACTGAACAACATCCCCAGACCAAGATTTCTAATCATGACTCTATTTCTTTCTTGTACCTTCACCTCCTGCGTAAAAAGTATATGTTTGCCTATGAATATAACTATGTCTCATTTAATAAATTCTTGATAGATTTATCTCTTGTTCCCTCGCTGAACACACTAATCCCCTGCTTCATTCCATAAACTAAAGTTGTTTTAGATTTTAGAGATTTACCTGTGAACAAAATAAGTCTTCACCTTCATGAACATTTATATCTGTTTATTTATTTGTTTTTGCTATTTGTTTCCAGACAGAGTTTGTCTGAGTAGTCCTGTCTGTGTTGGAACTCACTTTGTAGATCAGGCTGGCCCTGAAGTCAGAGACATGTGTTTGCCTTTGCCTCCTGAGTGCTGGGATTAAAGGCCTGTGCCTCTAGAGCCTGACATTTGTTTTAGATACTAACAGTTCTTTCCAGGGGCAGTAGAGAAGAACTGAGATGGATTTCAGATGATAAGGTCCCCAGCAGGGGAGGCTGGGATATGTCAAAGATCCTGCAGCACTCTGGAGAACAAAGGAAACTCTTGATATTATAGATGTTAGAGCGAAAGGATCTCCAAGCCCAGAGGAGAGGGGGTCTCTGCAATTTGCAAATTAATGAAGGTACTAAAAATAAAGGGCCATAATTTAGAAAGCTAAACCTATCTTGCCTCCTCCCACCTTGGGACTGCTATGTGCTAGGAGTTTAGTAGTTTACAGAAGGTACTAAATAAAGTGAGGCTAATTGACTTTAATATCAATACTATGGTAGGAAGAGACAAAAATAAGAAAATCATGGGGTTGGAGAGATGGCTCAGCAGCTAAGAGAGCACTGGCATCTCTTGTAAGATTTCAGTTTGATTCCCAGCACCCACATGGCAGCTGACAACTGTCTGTAACTCTAGTTCCTGGGGATCAGGTGCCATCATCTACTGACATGGGTACCAGGCACAGACATGGTGTACACATACATGCATGTAAAATATCCACACATATAAAATAAAAATGAAATAGAGAAGTCATGTTAAATGTGGTGAGAGGGTGGTTTCAGTTGGAGATGGGGTAGTCTGGAAAGGTCTCACTGAAGAAGGATCTTTAATGCAGATACACATTTTTTGTTTGAGAATCTGTTTTATGGAAAACCCTAAGCCAGTACATTTACATTTTCTTTCCAAACAGGGTTGCTCTGTGTAGTCCCGGCTGTACTGGAACTCAATCTGTAGACCAGGCCGAACTCAGAGATCCGCCTGCCTTTGCCTCCCAAATGATTAAAGGCTTGTGCCACCACTGTCTGCCTACATTTGAATTTTTCAAAGGAAGCTACTTTTTTTTCTTTAAGAAAACAACATTAGCCAGGTGGTGGTGGTGCACGCCTTTAATCTCAGCACTTGGGAGGCAGAGACAGGCGGATTTCTGAGTTTGAAGCCAGCCTGGTCTACAAAGTGAGTTCCAGGACAGCCAGGACTATATAGAGAAACCCTGTCTCTAAAAACCAAAATAACCCAACATTATAGCCGGGTGATGGTGGCGCACACCTTTAATCGCAGTACTTGGGAGGCAGAGGCAGGCGGATTTCTGAGTTCGAGGCCAGCCTGGTCTACAAAGTGAGTTCCAGGACAGCCAGGACTATATAGAGAAAACCTGTCTCGGAAAACCAAAAAAAAAAAAAAAAGAAAGAAAGAAAACAACATTATTTAAAAATATACAAGAAAAAA
This sequence comes from Mus caroli, assembly GCF_978045245.1. NCBI lineage: Eukaryota > Metazoa > Chordata > Mammalia > Rodentia > Muridae > Mus > Mus caroli. The sequence goes on along the minus strand of NW_028227269.1, from coordinate 22,312,777 downwards.
ATAGAAAAATTTGAATAATCTGATAGCTACTTCAGAAATTGTCTTAGGGCTGTGACGTCACTTGGTGGTGGTGTGCTTGCCTATCATGTGAAAGACCATGAGCTCAAGCTCTGAGACTAGAAATAAATGAATAACTGAAATATCAGCAAGAAAAGAAAAGACAAAAAGTGTTGACACTACTCTGCTCAGGAACGGACTTACAGAACCAGAATTCTATATGAATCAATAATGAACAGTTAAAAATGGACAAGAGACAAGACAGTAGAGTATGGTAGTGCTGCAGCTCTTTTTTTTTTTAAGTTTTTTTATTAGGTATTTTCTTCATTTACATTTCCAATGCTATCCCAAAAGTCCTCCCATACCCCCCACTCCCCTCCCCCACACTCCCGCTTCTTGGTCCTGGCATTCCCCTGTACTGAGGCATATAAAGTTTGCAAGACCGATGGGCCTCTCTTTCCAATGATGGCCGACTAGGCCATCTTCTGATACATATGCAGCTAGAGACACGAGCTCTGGGGGACAATAATAGTGGGAGACTTCAACACACCACTTTCATCAATGGACAAATCATGGAAACAGACACTAAACAGGGACACAGTGAAACTAACAGAAGTTATGAAACAAATGGATTTAACAGATATCTACAGAACATTTTATCCTAAAACAAAAGGTAATGCTGCAGCTCTTAATCACAGCTCCTCTGGAGGTTGGGGCAGGAGGATCATAAGTTCAAGGCCAGCCTGGGCAACTTAGCAAAATACAAAGTAAAAACAGGGCTACAGAGGGTAGATGTATCTCAGTTGGTGGATCATTTCCCAAGCAAGCACAAAGCCTTCCATTTAGTCCCCGGCTCTGTGTAAAACAAGATATGATGCCAGACATACACACATACATACATACATACATACATACATGCATACATGCTTGAAACCACAGCACTCAGGAGGCTGAGGCAGGAGGATCATGAGTTTGAGGGTTACCTAGGCTACATAATGATACCTTGCCTCAAAAAAGGAGAACAAAATGCACATGGGGAAGAGCAGTGATGGACAGAGAGGGGTAAGTTCTGGATATAAGCAAAAGGCAAACCTGGTGGGTTGGGTGAGAGAAGAGTTAAGATGGTCTGTACCTGTCAGCATCTGACCTGCTGTGAGAAGATGGTTAGCCTTTACTGAGGCAGAAAGTCTTCAGCATCCACACACAGGACAGTGGAGGAGAAAGCAGGATTTTGTTTGGGTGTATGTCTTAGTGGTTCTTGTCCCATGTTCATGTGGGGACTCTGAATACCACGCTGAATAGATGAGTTGGATATTCAGGGGAAGAGGCACAATCGTGGGTATGAATTTGAGGATAAAGACTAGAGGAGATCACTAGGGTAGGGGTATCCAGACAGGAAAAGGTCTGAGAGTGAATGTCCTTGATGCAGAAGGAAAACCAGCAGCATGAGTATCCTGGAAGCCAGCAGTGTCCCTGAGGAAGAGCCACCACCTTCAGCAGATGCTCTTGAGACCTGCAGTCAGGGGAAGATGGGATCTCCTTCCCATCTACTGGATGACTGATGGATCTAGCCACAAGGGTCAGTAGGGAGTAAAGTAATGTGCTGGCTAATCTCCATTGGCAGCTTGACTGGATTGAGAAATGGTTGGGAGACCAGTGAGACACATGTCTGCGAATGTCTGTAAGAATGTTTCCAGAGATGACTAACATGTATGATAGCAACGGAGTGAGGAAAGACCCTCATGAATGTAGGCAGCTCCATCTTAATAAGCTAGGGACCTGGAGGGATCTGAAGTGGGAGGAGGGAGCTCCCACAAACTCCATCATCCTTCTCTGCAAATCCTTCTTGCTACTGTCATTACGAAGGGACATCAGACCCCATCTGCTTCAACTTTTCAACATGATTCATACCAGCAGGCCTTTAGGGAGCCTGCAGGATTTTAACCTTACACTTGGGCTGCATCTTTGAGCCCCTTGTTCTGAAGCTTCCAGCTTCTCAGATACAGAAGCCACAAGGTTATCAGGCTCCTAATGTGAAGACAGCCATTGCTGAATCACCCAGCTTCCAATGAGCACTAAGGGTGCCCAACCTTCTGACACTGCAGCTTGACACTGTCATCTACAAAGTTTATACTTAAGAGCTGAACAATCAAGTTACCAGAAAAAAAAAATCCACAACTATAAGCTGATTCAATACATCCTGTATTAGGCCTCCACCATTGTGGGCTGTACACCTGACAAACTTTCTCACCTTATATTTCTTTTTCTTTTTTCTTTTTTGGTTTTTTGAGACAGGGTTTTCTGTATAGCCCTGGCTGTCCTGGAACTCACTCTGTAGACCAGGCTGGCCTCGAACTCAGAAATCCGCCTGCCTCTGCCTCCCAAGTGCTGGGATCAAAGGCGTGCGCCACCACGCCCGGCACACCTTATATTTCTATAAGACTTCCACAACCAAACTATTTCTGATGGTAAGACAGAAGCAAAACCGGTCTAATTCCCTAATTGACTGGAATGAAAACTCAAAACAAAATCGGGGCTAACTCCAAGACAAGACACTGGGGTAGAGCCACACTTACTCTCAGGATTCATGTACAGTGACACAGCTGTCTGGGCTGAATCACGATCCTCCATCCTAGCAAATGGCTGCCAAAGTACTTGTGTCTGGAGACATGAGCATGTTTAAGTGCAGGAACAAACTGGCTAGATTAGTAATAAATCCGTAGAACTTTTTGAACTGCTAAAACACACACACACATCCTCATAATGTTTTAAATAAGCTCACATTTTTTTTGTTGAGCTTCATTCATAAGAATTCGTGTGAGCTACATTTGACCCACAGACCATGGATTAGACATGCCTGTAAGCTGGTTCAACACATCTCCTATCATATGCTTGAGTATGCACGCGTGTGTGTGGGTGTTGTATTCTATCAGTTCTGTTCCTCTAGAAAAACCTGAGTACTGAAACCAGCTTCAGTGGAGTGTTGGGGATGGAAGTCTGTAAGAATGTGTTTTAAAAACAGAATGAACCGGGCGGCGGTGGCACACGCCTTTAATTTCAGCACTTGAGAGGCAGAGGCAGGCTGATTTCTGAGTTCAAGGCCAGCCTGGTCTACAAAGTGAGTTCCAGGACAGCCAAGGCTATACAGAGAAAACCTGTCTTAAAAAACCAAACCAAAAAAAAAAAAAAAAAAAACAAAAAACCAAAAAACAAACAACAACAACAAAACAGAATGAAAGAGGCAAGTGTGTAGAGCCCCTGAAAGAGTCACAGACGTAAACTACTGAACCATTGCTTTAAACCCTGATGACTCTATTTTTGAGGTGGCACCAGCATTGGAGTGGATGCAGAGGTGAGAACGGAAAAAACAAGACCAAAAATGGTATGCTGGGATAAAGGTGGAGTCCATCACCATGATGGCTGTCAGCACAGATGCAGGGTGAAAATCAAGATCTGAGTCACACTGAACATGTCTACTAGAGGTGATACTGAACAGCAAGTTAGGAATGGGAAAGTGCACTGGCGAGACGTTCTGGGCCATGTGTGGAGTACTTAAATCCATAGGGGAAATGAGGACAGCTAAGAAATAAGAGTAGACAGCAAATGAGAGAAGGGAATTGAAGGACTAGGGGGTAGAAGATACTATATTCTCAGAAGTCTGGCCAAACAGGATGATCCAGCAAAAATGGTAGAGGAGGAGGGGGGAGGAAGAGGAGGAGGAGGAGGAGGAGAAGGAGGAGGAGGAGACCTAAGATTATGAAGTCCAGAATCACCAAACTCAGAGGAATTTGAGCAAATTTGGCACAGGATTTACAAGAGGAGTTTAAGATGAGGAGAGGGATAGAAAGTTTTCATAGAGAGGTTTGGAGGCAAGATAGGAGGAGGAAAAGATTGATTGCTGGCTTCAGGCAAGTCTGGGGGTGGGGCAAGGAGGGAAGAACTGTGTAGTACAGAAGGGAGCCATAGGTAGGTGTCAAGAGATCTTGAAAACTACGCAGTGTTTTGTGCACTAAGGTAAATGAAACGTCAGTCCTATAGAAGAGGAAGATGACATCATATACTTAAGTGGGTGAGAGGGACAGATCTGACCCCTGACGAGGCTACCTTGAGGGGCTGTATTATCTCAAGTGACCAGATCAATGGAATTCAGTGAATGTGACCACTCTGCAGCAGACTGGGGCCCCAGACTGCCCATGTGGCCATTTGGGTCAGTGCGACACTCTGCTTCCTTTTTATCCAGGAGGCTGCCAACATCTGAGAGCTTGCAGCTCGGGACAGCTTGGCTAAACAGAGTTTAGGCTCTGTTGAATATAAAGGGTGCCAAGTATGTATCCAGGAATCCTGGCCCTGACATGTCCCTGCTAGTTTATGACTGAGATGAGCCTCTCAAGTCCCTCCACTGAGTCTCACTTTCCCTCTGCGTTATGGGAATGATACGTTTACCATTGCCTCATGAGATGGCAAGGTCTAGCTGGGATAGTGTCTATTCCAGACTTGAAGGATGGGATACAAACATCATTGCCATTGTTATTGGTGTACTGTATAATCCCTCATTTATGCTACAAAACATTGCAGGGTGTGCATGCTAAGGAACACCTCCCCATGCCACTCCTCTCTGTGGGCTTAATTTTCACAACTAGCCTACTTTTTTCAAGATAAGGAACAAGTCCTGGCTCCTTGCAAAAGCTTTCCAGTTTCATCGCTGACATAAATGTATCGCTTCAAGATCACCAGTTAAAAGGAATCTGAAGACATATTATTATCTTCAAAGCTTTCTTGGGAACTTATTAAATGTTAATCACAAAGCACAGGGATATTTCAGAGAGCAAACAGCAGCCTTGATCCTTCTCATACAGAGCCTTTTCTCTGATACCCTCAAAATTCCTGCTGGAGAGAAGAAAGCACTGAGTATCTTTCTGTAAGTAGATTCTCTGATTGTTCAAAGGTCTGCTTTTGTGGCTTGGTCTGCCCACTGCTGGCTGAACCGCTCTGTAGTTTGCATAGGCTTGGAGAAAAAGAAGAGCGAGGGAATATTTCCTAGGTATTTATTTTATACATCAAACATTAGATCCATTACTCAGATAATCTCATAACTAAACTAGAATATAATCATTGTCTGCTCACAGAAGGGGAAACTGAGGCTTGGAAGGTCAATCAGGTCACATGGCAGGCAAGAAGCCAGTTCTTTCTCAGCCTTCCTGCTGGGGGAAGTAATTGCCTCCAAATGTCTCTTTAGTGAATGAGTAGCATGAAGCAAGCCTGCAGGATACAAACCCACACTGTCTAAGGACATCGACAGGTATTAAAGGCATACTTACAACTCAACAGAAGCAAAGTAACCTTCAAAGATCCACTTGAGGCACTCCGGAGTTGCCCCAAACTTCTGAGTGATAAGGTAACTGGCAAATTGCAGAACCTGTCCAGGACTGGTTTGTGCATTTATAGTCTCAAGGCAAACATGGTTTTTGTCCTGCCTCCCTATAGGAGGAGGGAGAATTAGCAGACATCATGGCTCTGGCCACAGGCACGAAGGGCCTGAAGAGAGAACTCTGGCTTCTGATCATTCTGTATTCAGGACAGAATACCTATGTTAGAAATCTTATACAGAATAAAAACGTAGAGCTTTTTGTCCAAGGAATGTGAAGGCATGCCAAGGTGGCAGCAGTGGGAAGGGGGACTGACATAAGTGAGGAGCCCTTCTGAATACAGGGCCTGGGCCTCAGAGTCTGTATGACGAGGCACCAGCCCTGCCCATTGCATTGATTCTGAAGGCAGGTGGAAAAGATCACCAGAAGGAGATTGCTAAGATATATATATATAGGCTAATTACTAAGCATGAAAGGTGTGGCAAAGGTTTTGACCACTGCCTAGGAGAGTCCAAATTCAAGGCAATGAGGAAAAGATGTTCCCAGGGTTTTTTTTTTTTTTGTGTGTGTGTGGTTTTTTGTCTCAAAAATCATTACAAAACAACAAAAGAGTATAATAAATACAAAGCCAGGCCTGTGTAATCCCAGCTACTCAGATGCCTGAGACAGTTGGATTGATTACAACTTAGTAAGACCCAGGACCTGTGAGCCTGGACAGTGTAGTGAGAACCTGTCTCAAAGCAAAATAAGGCTGACGTGTACTTTAGTGAGAGAATACATAACACCACATACAGGTCCTGTGGCTAACAAAACAACAAAAGCCATAAAAACAAGCTTTACTTGAGACTAGCTAGGGTGGTTCAGATGTGAAACCGAACCCCACAGGCTCATGTTTGAACACTTGGTCTCCCAGTAGGTGGCATTGTTGGGGAAGGTGCTGGAACTTTAAGGGTAGAGCTTTGTTGGAAAAAATGAATCATAAGGGCGGGCCTTCAAGTTTGACAGCCTGACCCTACTTCCTTCTGTCTTTCTGTTTCCTGACTGTGGTAGCAGTGTGAACAGCCGCTACCTTGCACCCTGCCACCATGCCTTTCCCACTGTGATGCATTGTATTTCTTCTTAAATTGTAAGCCAAGATAAACCCATCATGTTCTTGCTGGGCACTTGGCCCCAAAAGAGAGAAAAATCCCTAATGCACTAGTAAATGTCACAGCCCTTCCATACTAAATGTGAAGCTCCTGTGTGGCTAGGATTTTCTTTTCACATTTATCTGTGTTCATGTATTTGCATGTGTGTATACCATAGTATCCCTGTGGAGGTCAGAAGACAATTTACTGGATTCATGTCTTTCTTTCCAGCATGTGGGCTCTGGGATTGAACTCAGGTCATCAAGTTTGGCAGCAAAAACCTTTACACGCTGAACTAACTGAACAGTCATAGAAGGATCACTGTTTAAAAAGCAGGGATTTGGAGGATGCAAAGGGTGGGCAAGAAGATAGCTCAGTTAAGGGCACCTGCTGCTCTTGCACCACACATTACCTCACAACCATCTGTGACTCCAATTCCAACACCCTCTTCTCGCCTCTGAGGAAACTAGATACACACATGTGCACAGATGCAGGCAAAACACTCCTACATGTAAATTAAAAAAAAAACTGAAACAAAAATAAAAACAGAGGTGAAAGGGCTAGGGAGATGGCTCAGGGGCTAAAAAGTTCTCAGTGAGTATGAGGATGGGAGCCTAGAGCCCAGAACCCATGGAGCACACTGGGCAGGGTCCTCTGCATAGTTATAGCCCAGCACCGAAGCATGGGTAGAGAGACAAGAGGATTGTTGGAGCTTTGCATAGTGTTTACTATGCAAGCCTGATGCCCTGAGTTCAGTTCCCAGAGACCATCGCAGAAGACTGACTCCAGAAATCATCATCTGGCTTGCATACAAGAGCCATGGCATGTAAGTGGCTACATATGCACAGACAAGGCTGCATACATGCTACACACACACACACACACACACACACACACACACACACACACAAATACACAGAATACAATAAAATTTTTTTTAAAAATTAAAAACTATTACTGCAAAATGATCTTAATGACTAATGAAGCTGACAATGGGATTAGTAAACAGTGCGTGTTTTTATGACTCTGGGAGATAAGGGGAAAGGAAACGCTTGAGCAGGAACACCTGAAAGGCTCCCTAAGCACCATTGCATCAATAGAAACGAGTCGTGGCCACTGGACTGTGAAGTATTTCCACATGTTTGTCATGTAGATCTCTTACAAACATCCACAACAGGACATATTCTCTAATGAGAAGAATAAAAACAGAAATGTTCTGGCTGTTGCAGGCTTCTCACCATATGATATAACTTGTCTCTCTGACTCATCCTTAACCCTCAGTTTATGATAGAGTCACAGGTTCTAGCTTTAAAGAATTACTCACTGTATCCTGAATCCCCTCGAGTTTTCTTGACTAACACTGGTCCAGAATCCTCTAATCCTGCACCATCACTCTCTATTGGATTTCAACCACTCAAAATCCATGATAAAATGTAAGTTAAAGCAAAAATCCATATTTAAATCAAAGAGAGACTGTGTCCTCAACACACACACACACACACACACACACACACACACACACACACACACACACACTATAGAGGAAAACCTTGGAAGGAAGAACAGGAGTAAGTTATGGAAATTGTACCTAGTGTGAAAAGGGGGTTGTTTATTCTGTTTTTACGTGTCAGTGTACTTATGTACACAAGCACACATGAATGTAAAGTCAGAGGACAACTTGTGGGCATTGGCTCTTCCCTTCCTTCATGCAGGTTCCAGAAACTGAACTCAGATTGTCAGCCTGAGCTGCAAGAGGCTTTCCTTGCTGAGCCACTTTGCTGGCCCCATGCTTGTTCCCCATTTTACTATAGTTTCCAAATCATCTGTCATGACATGTTAATATAGAAAAAGAAGAAGAAGGAGGAGGAGGAGGAGGACAGGAAGAGGAAGGGGAGAGGGAAGGGGAAGGGGGAGGGGGAGGGGGAAGAGGGGAGAGGAAGGGGGAAGGGGAAGGAGGAGGGGAAGGAGGAGGAGGAGGAGGAGGAGGAGGAGGAGAAGAAGAAGAAGAAGAAGAAGAAGAAGAAGAAGAAGAAGAAGAAGAAGAAGAAGAAGAAGAAGAAGAAGAAGAAGAAGGGAAAACGCTATGCCTTTAAACACCTATGTCTCTTACAAATACTTTCTTTTTTAAAAAAAAAAATATGATATTTTTTGTCTTGTTCCTAGATTTCTGGCCTGTGTGTCATATCTGTTTCATTATATCTGTAGGTTTCATGAAGTAGTACCAAGAACTGAATCTGGAGTGAGAAAATCAGGTTGATGCTGGCCTCCCCTCTCATTGGTCTTTCTAATCCTCAGGAGGTTGTAGAGAGGATGAATATTTAAGATGTATTTGCCTTTTGCTTTTAAATAGTAAAGTATTGTTTAGATACTGGCCCCACACTGCTGACACATGGCTCCTGATTTCACATTTATTTATTTATTTGTGCGTGTATGTCTGTGTGTTTGTGTGTATGTGTGCCTGTATGAGTTTATATATGCATGGAGGTTGGTTGAAGGCCACAAGAGGGCATCCAGGCCCCTAGAACTGGTGTTATAGGCAGTTATGAGCAGCCACGTGAGTGCCAGGAACTGAACCCAAGTTCTCTGCAAGAACATTAAGCATTCATAACTGCTGAACCATCTTTCTAGCTCTAGCTACTCATTAAAACCTACTGTGAGCTGTGAGTGGCTGTATACACATTAGCACGTAGGATCCTGAAGCCAGAGGTTCTCCAAACCAAGGCTAGCCTGGGCTACATAGTGGACTATGTATCTATTTCTTCCATATTAATACATTCTGTTAAGGCTCAGAAAATAAAGGACCCAAGTTTCAGGAAGCTCCTGAAAGTTACAAGAGTCACAAAGCCCTTCCCCAGTGCTATATAATCAGTAACAGTTGCAGAGAAGAGGGATTCATTAACCAACATGAAACTGGGGACAAAGATTTCTGTGTTGTCACTCAAACTAGAGTGGGCTCTTTGGTGATGCAGCTTCCTTGAGTCATGCCTGCTTCTGAAGAAATTTCTCCCCCACAATCTCACAAGAAACCCCAGTAAACTCACTGGTTCACTAAGGTAGACCTGGGTGGAATTATTCTTTTGGTCTCTCATTAGTGCATTATCTGGGAATAAATAGACAATTGTTCATCTCTCCCCAGGAAAAGTCATACAACAAAGAGTCAAAAACACACACACACACACAATCTGGGGATCAGCATGATGGCTTGGTGGGTAAAAGCTCTTGCTGTCTGACAATACAAGTCTGATAATGTAAGCTTGATTCCTAGACCCACAAAGATGCAAAAGAGAATGAACTCCAAAGCTGTCCTCTGACCTTCACCCCCACACCATGGCATACTGACTGACATACAAGACATAGCACACCACTAATAAATAAAATAAAAAAACTTAAAACTCTACAGTCATTCTATAAACAGTGTAAGTGTGAGTGTGCACGCATGTACGTGCATGCACGCGAGCGTCACATGTACACCTGTAGGTCAAAATGTCACTTATAGATCTCAGACTTATCAAAGGCCTGCCTGAGCTCCAGTGAACCTAGAACTCTCACATTGCTAGATTTTCCTTTGCTGTTCCCACGACTTGGGGCTTCTTGAAAGCAACAATCAATGCCCATGGTCACAGCCTTGAGGTGCCCTTCAGTCTTATTAAAGACAGAAAATTATAGACCAGAGAGACATACTGGAGACAGCTCAAGAGCCCCAGGCAAGGTCCTTATCCATAAAAGCAACATGTGTCCAGAACAGAGTAGATAGGTGAGTCTGCCAGTCCCTGCTTTTACTATCTAAGTGGACTCCAAGAAACAAAAAGACACTTAGATGTGACTGTCACTCCTCAGAGGGGACCCTAGAGACCCAGGAGGGAAACCACATGCCTACTGCATGTAACAGTAACAGTATAAGTTTACCCAGTGCAGGGAAGGTCATCTGGGATAGTTCAGGGAGCTGAATGTTCACTCTTTCTATTATCCAGCAACACAGTTGAGCTCCTAAACATTTGTGAATCTTGGTTGTGTGCAAAGACCTAGGGAAACTTTCTGTGAGGTCCAACCCCTAGTCCTAGAAGAGGATCTCCCAGAATGAACAAAGATATCCTATATGTGTAGGAGGCTCTCAAGGACAAGGCCTCTGTGCTGTCCCTCTTGTGTTTGTCTCCAGCAAAGCTACCCACTCCATCTGTCCAAGCTCAGGTTCACCACAATGCTGACACTGTTGGGTTGCTGACAGAGCTGAGCAAGAAAATGGAAGGAAAGTTCATTGTAAATGTGATAGACTCAGTGATAATAATATACAATATTAATAGGGTTATAAGCTCTCAGTAATAATACACAATATTAATAGGGTTGCAAGCTCTTTAAGGCACCAAAGCTAGGGGCCTCTAAGTTTACGACATACAATCCTGGAACTGTAATGTTGAACTGAATCTGAAACACAAACCAAGAATACGATTGGCCAATCCTTAGGGAGCTAAAAATTGAACCCTTACATGGTTTACAACCCCACTCCTGTGCATATTTCCAAAGGGAATCATGCCAGTGTGTTAGAGGACCTCTGCCCTTTCCATGGTCATTGCAGTACTACTCATAATGACCAAAGTATGGATACAGTCTAATTAGTCTGTCCATTGGAGAGTGGACAAAGGAAAGACATCAGGTATTCACAATGGAATAGTATCCAGCTATGGATCCAACTAACCGAATCCAGCATGAATGGACCTGGAGAGTCTTATAGTTAGTAAATAAGCCAGGCTTAGAAGCACAGACCTACATGATCCCATGTATGTGGATTTAAAATAAGTTCTTCCACAGATGCTGAGGGTAAATGGTAGTTGCCACCATTGGGCTGTGTGCCTCTGAGACATTTCTTTATGCCTCAATTTCTCCATCCATAGTGTAGGCACACTGGATGGGACTCTACCTCCAAAAGTGCGTGTGCATGTGCGCGTGTGCATGCATGCACGCTGATACCCATGGAGCCAGAATGGGCCATCAAAGCCTTTGGAGCTGGAGTTGTAAGTGTGTGTGAGCTTCCTCACGTGGGTACTGTGAACCAAACTCTGGTCCTCTGCTAAAGCAATAAGTACTCTTTTTTGTTTGTTTGTTTTTTCTTTGAGACAGGGTTTCTCTGTATAGCCCTGGCTGTCCTGGAACTCACTTTGTAGACCAGGCTGGCCTCGAACTCAGAAATCCGCCTGCCTCTGCCTCCCGAGTGCTGGGATTAAAGGCATGCGCCACCATGCCCGGCTGCAATAAGTACTCTTAACTGCAGAGCCTTCTCTCCAGTCCCAGTTATCAGATATTTCGATGTCAATAACATCCTAGGTTTAAAGTGAACGGAGCTGTTAGGTAAGGTGGCATGCTCCTATCATCCCAGCTCTCAGAAGCTAAGGCAAGGCATTGTGAGTTCAAAGCCACCCTGGGCTTCAAATCAAGACTCTCCCTCAACAAAACAAAGCAAGTAAACTGAGGAGAGAAATGTTTGGGAGATCCTCTGAGGAGCCCCCTCCTGGACTTTCTATGAAGCAGGGAAGTTTAGAATTAGGCAGCTGCCATCGTCTGCCCTCATCTGACTCAGGCCCATGTAGCTTTTCATTTTCCCATCTCTGGCTGGCCCTGGAATCTGCTCATACTATCAGCTGGACAATAGCTGGATCCTAGGAGCTAGATTTACGATCTAGCAAAGGCCTCTGTCTTGTACCCAAGCACAGGAAAGCCAGGTATCAGACATCCTGAAGAAAGCTCACTGGGGTTAAAATGGGGAGAGGAGAGGTTAAGGGTTCCCTTAGTTAGGGCTACTGTCACTGATGAGACATGGAAACCAAAGCAACTTGAGGAGGAAAGGATTTATTTGGCTTACATATCACCGTTCATTACTGAAAGAAGTCAGGGCAGAAACTCAAACAGGGCAGGAACCTGGAGGCAGAAGCTGATGCAGAGGCCACAGAGGGGTGTTGCTTACTGGCTTGTTCCTCATGGCTTACTCAGCCTGCTTTTTTATAGAACCTAGAACCACCACCCCAGTGATAGGACTACCCACAATGGGCTGGGCTCTCCCCCATCAATCACTGATTAAGAAAAATATCCTACAGCTGCATCTCATGGAGGTATCTTCTCCAGTGAGGGTCCCTCCTTTCAGATGACTCCCTGCATAGGAGTATAGACAAATGGAATAACTTGGGCTTGAGCTGACTTCTCAGCTGAAGGTCAGACAGATACAGTGAGTAGGTGGGTACCCAGCCAAGTAGAAGTCCTAAGGAAGGCTAAGCCATGAATCTTCTGGGCTTTGTTTCTCTATCCTATGAGATGGGAAGGGGACGCAGACCCTAGATAATGGGAACCCCCTCACTGCATTAAGACTATTTGGTTCTAAAGTTGTTTGCACTAGAGAAGCTTCCAGAATCTTTCCACACAATGCTCTTTCCACAATGCTACGAACCATATTTATTGTATTCACTCATTTATTCTTTATTTTCCTCCCAGAGCCATAGGTCATCTAACTGATGGGAAACAGGGGACAGAGAAGTTAAGCTGGCCACCCAGTTTTACATAGTCACCAGGGTTGGAATCTATTATTATCCTGAGTCTGGATTCTGAGCTCTTAACTCCTGACCTCCCAACTCAGGTACTGGGAGGAGTCAGCAGCAGTGACATCACTTGGTGTAGTCTAGGCTTCGCCATCAACCTCATAACCTTTCATGATCACACTTTATCCAACAGACAGAATGGAGTGGCCTCCTTTGTGTGATCTTTGACCTTACTGGACTTGACTTCCTGATCTGTCCAGGGCAAAGGAGACAGGAAGATGGTTAAAGTCCTACAGGTTAGCATCCTGAACTGCTCCAGCTTGATGATGGGTCCCCTGAGACCCAACATGGATGAAGAACAGGATCCAGATGAGCCCATGTCAAGCAGGCCCTGAAGAATTTCATGGGTATGAGTTCTAGAAACATCTACATTTCTCACACCCATGAATAACAGCAGAATGAGTAAGCTCTAAAAATGAACTTCAAATATTGGAACTAGAAGTGTTAGGAACACTGGCCCCATCCTGGGTCTTTAGTATTGCTACAGAGGACCCACTGGGGGATACCTCCACACTAATAATCAGAATCAGGCCTTGTCCTGACTTTGTGTCTCAGCTACCCATGGTATTTCAGTTAAATGACATATTGCCATTCGGGGTAGCTTCCAGGATGGTTCAGTTAAAGCAGACTGAGCAGAAAATACCCTGAAGTCAATGACTTGCCGGTAGCCTGCAGCCCTGGAGAGTCAACATCCTCAGTGTTAGCAGCTGAAGGGACTTTACCATTACTCCCTACACTGTTCATTTCCACACTGTCGAACCCTTCCCAGGAAATCACTGCTGGTAACAAAGCATGTTTCAGAGTCCCTTGCTGTAACCTTGTGAACCTGCCCCAGCCTCCTGCAAGGTGGATGTTCCTGTGGGAGGGAAACTTCCTCCACACAGTCATCCTCTGGCTCTGGGGTTCTCAGTGGCATCCTCCTCACATGCTGTTAGGTAGGAGAGAAGGAGACTGTAGGAGGCATACTCCTAGCTATGGTGGGTGGTTGGGCTTTCTTCCTCAGAGGTGGTTCCTGCATCCCAGGCTAGCCTGGAACTTGCTATATAGTCCATTATGACCTTAGACTTTTGTTCTTTCTGTCTCTACTTCCTGCTTGTTGGATCTGTAGTCATGATCCACCATGTTTGGTGCCCAGCTTTACACAATGCTAAGGATCAAAGTCAAGCCTCCTTCCAAGTGTGCTTTCCTGCTGCTGTGATAAATACCACAACTGAAATCAACTTAGGGGAGGAAAGGATTTATTTGGCTTATATTTCCAGGTCACCATTTGTCTTAGTCAGGGTTTCTATTCCTGCACAAACATCATGACCAAGAAGCAAGTTGGGGAGGAAAGGGTTTATTTGGCTTACACTTCCATGCTGCTGTTCATCACCAAAGAAGTTAGGACTGGAACTCAAGCAGGTCAGAAAGCAGGAGCTGATGCAGAGGCCATGGAGGGATGTTTTTTATTGGCTTGCCTCCCCTGGCTTGCTCAGCCTGCTCTCTTATAGAACCAAGACTGAGCAGAGATGGCACCACCCACAAGGGGCCTTTCCCCCTTGATCACAAATTGAGAAAATGCCTTACAGTTGGATCTCATGGAGGCATCTCCTCAACTGAAGCTCCTTTCTCTGTGATAACTCCAGCTGTGTCAAGTTGACACAAAACTAGCCAGTACACCATTCATCATTGAGGGAAGTCAGTACAGGAACTTGGGGCAGGGATGAAGTATAAGCCTTGGAGGAATGCTGCTTCAGGCTCAGCTAGCTTTCTTAGGCAGCCCAGACATGCCTTGCTAGGGAAGTGCCGCCCACAGTGGGCTGGGCTCTCCCCACATCAAGCCATCAATCAAGACAACGTCTTCCAGACAAGGCCACAAGGCTGTGTTTGATTTAGTCAATTGCTCAACTGAGGTTCCTTCCTCCCAGGTGACTTTAGGTTGGGTCAAGTTGACAGTAAAACTAGCCAGCACACGAGTCACACATTGCCAGCTGTGCTATGTCCCCAGTCCCTTATCTTTAATCCTTAAACTTGGTTCATATTAAAAATCAAAGTCTGTGAAATGTGCTCAAAATCTCCCGTAGGCTGTAAGTATACAACGTATTAATTTTTTTTCAAGTGGAATGTATTCACATGAATGACTATTTGTGCTAAGAAAGAGGCTGCTGTAAGAGAGGCGTACCCTCTCCAAAGGTGGCTCAGAACCCTGGCTTCTGCCATTTAGAGACTCATTTTACCCGGTTGTAAATTTTATGTAACTACAATTTTATGTAAATGGTTTGTGCTTGGCCTCTGTGATTCACCTTTGTGTTTGTGGAAGTCATATAACCTGGTAGCTTGTTTACTTTCATTGTCTCAGAGCATTCCATTCTGTGAGAGTGTTTATCCATTCTCCCATGTGGGGAAGCTGCGGCTGCTCTTGGCATTGTCTTCACCCTTTCTTGGCAGTTGGCTTTAAACCCAGGAGTGGAATCACTGAGTCAGACTGTATGCATCCATTCCCTTTAGTAGATACCGCCAAGTCTTAATATTTGTTTTTCAAAGTCTGGCCAGAACAGGTGTGGACACACATGCCTGGTATCTTAACACTTGGGAAACCGAGGCAGGACTGTGATTTGTTTTTGGCGGCGGGAGTGGGAGTGGGTAGGTGAGAGGAATGTAACAAATAATCAGGCCCATAACAGGGGGAAAAGGGAACAAGAAGACCAGAAAGCGATTGGCAGATGACGGGAACATCCTGGAGAGATTGTGGGCCTCTGAGGGACTGGGCTTAGATGACAAGCCTTAGAGAATGCTGTAGCATGGTTAAATTCCCCATCTCTTCCTGATTTTGATATTCATCAGCAAGAATGGGAGAAAATGATTTCTCTTACAGGTCATAAAGAGAGTACATTAAAGAACCCCATCACCATGATACAATGGGCTTGTTGCCAGGATACAATGGGCTTGTTGCTGCTGGTTTCTTTAACATTGGATCCTTGACATAGTTTTAGTCCTGGTGTCTTCACCATTGAGATAGTCCTCTGTGGGCATCCGGGGAGCTGTGTCAATGCTCTGAATATCCCAGTCCTCGGACTTGCTCTGTTCCTTCCTGTTGCTTCTACAGAGCAGATGGCCAGAGAAGACCACTGTCCAGAACACAGATGTGTATAGTGCCCTGAGATCAAAGGAAAAGTTTCTGCTGGTCCCTGCTACAGTGGAGACAGTCTGCAGAAGTCCTAAAAAAAAAAAAATTCAATTCTCAACAACCACATGAAGGTTCACAACCATCTGTACAGCTACAGTGTACTCTCCCACATAAAATAAATAAATCTTTAAAAAAGAAAGAAAGAAAAAGATGATTGAAGGAACCGGTGATGTTGGTGACACATATCTTTAAACCCAGCACTCAGGAGGCACGGGCAGGTCAGTCTCTGAGTTCCAGTCCATCCTGGTCTACAAAGTGAGTTCCAGCACAACCAGGGCTGCACAGAGAAACCCTGTGTCGAAAAACAAACAGAAATTTGACTGAGAGAACTTACCTTGTAAATAAAACCAACAATAAATGCTCAGATAAAACAATGTCTTTCTAAAAAGGCAGAGCTGGTGTGTTGATGATCTCAGAAATACCATCCATGAGCTGCAAACCCCAAGGTTTAGTCAGAGAGTTTACAGTTTCCCAATTACTGAATAGACATCTTTGTATATTTCAAAGATGCCATATCCTTGGAAAAAGAATAAATATAAAACTTGATATAAACTGTACAGAGTTACACATAAGAGTGTAATACCAACATTACATGTATGAAAGAAATAAAGTTTATAGAAGTATCAACAGCAAAATGGCACCTAGGAAGGTTAGACTTTGAGTAGATGACAGGGCCGAAGACCAAAGCAAGTACAGACATCACTGGGGGAGGGCTGGCCCTTGTGTGGCCATCGAGGAAGGATATGGGTCAGAAAGTACTGACACTAGCAGAAGGTCATGGGCTGGCCCCCTTCAGGGAGTGGGTGATAGGCCTGGTGGCTGGGAATTGTCCCTCTCACCTCACTTCCTCATCATGGCTGGGGCCAGGATACACTCCCTAGGGAGGATGTAACACTTTCTTTGCTGGTCTTTCTTAGTCCTCTTTCCTTTTCCATCCCATTTCTGGTGGGGCTAGCCCTAGGGCATCCTTGACACACAGCGAGTCATAAAGCCCTGTACTCACTGAGTCAAGACCCATCTGTCCAGCAGACCGTGCGGCTCTTTCTGAACACTAGCACTGGAATGAACAAACTGACAGGAGGGAGGCAGGGACAGGGATGAGACTCTCCTACTTAGCCCAGGATAGCAGGCAACTCACTGTGTAGCTCTGGTTGGCCTTAAACTTGTAGCTATCCTCCTGCCTTGGAATCCCAAGTGCTGAGATGATGTTTTAGCTACCGTGCCCCTTGAGTTCAGACTGATCCTGACCAATGAGAAATATGTTAATACTCAGAGCTTTAAAGGTCAAAAGCAAAGGGACAAGGTGCTGTGTCTGTCAAACACAAGGCTCCCCCAGCTTTGGGGGTGTTTCCTGGTCACTGCTCAGTGATTGTCTTCCCGAAATACCTAGATGCCCCTTTTAACTAACTGATTTCCCCAGTCTGGTTGTTTAGCCCTAAGTGAGGGTTGAGAGTGCCACCTAGTGGTACCTCCATGGAAAGAGCCTAAGGTCTCAGCCTCTCTCCTGGCTTTAACCTATAGTCACCCCACTCCTGATGGGTATCCCCTACCAGAAGAGACTATAGATGTGCCATACTCTTCTTCCAGGAGAAGTTTTTAGCCCTTTGAAAGGATCATGTGGACTCAATGGATTAAGGTCTGCGTAGGTGGGAAAGTGGGGGTGGGGGAATCCTGCACCAGGAGCTGTTGGCCCAATCAGGTCATCTGAGGCATTCTAACAATCTGTGGGCAAAGGAGGGCCTTGGGAGGCCCCAATATTTTCTCTCAGGACAACCTAAGTGTTGACTGAGCAGTTACAGGGACAGAAGTATACTGTGTGTCACTACAGTAATGACACAGAGAATATACCTGATCTACCATGTCAGGCACTGGGTTGCTGAGAACCAGCTGAAAATGAGTGTTGGCCTGAGTGAGCCAGTAGGCTGGGATTGCTTCTAGAATCTTCTGGAAAGGAAGGCACATGAGCCTAAGGAGATGGAAAAGTGCCTGCTGTGCTCACAGTGTGAGTCTGGCTCTCTAGCTCCCATATAAAAGCCAGGGCCAGGAGCTGTCTGTGATCCCAGCATGGGGCTTGGAGGTAGAGAGAGAGGCAGATCCCTGAAGTTCACTGGTCAGCTCCTCCAGGTGAATCCACGAGCTCCGGGTTCAATGAGAGATCCTGTCTCAAAACACAAGGTGGAGCATGGTTGACAGAAACACTTAATATTGATCTCTGGTCTCCATGCACACACGAACACATATGTACATGTACACAGACACACAAATGCATATGCTCTCCCACCCCTACATAAGCACATACATTTACACAGACACATGAGTGTGCACACATCCATGAACACATCCACACACACACACACACACACACACACACACCACACCACACACGTACACGCACACACACAGGTACAGGCAACCAATACATACCAGCCCTTTTCCTTGATTTCTTTCACATGACTCTCCAATTCTGGATGGTTGGAAGGAGGAAGGCAAAAGGACAGAAGGCAGAGGCTGAAGACCTGATTGGCAACCCCACCAGTTTTACACAAGGCTCAATGGATCTTCCAGACCTTGGTGGCCCCTGAAAGACGGTCATATCAGGAGAATGGGGCCTACCTTTGCTCTCGCCAGGATTCCTGGATATTTCTAGGTACCAAGCAACTTTATAGGTAACACTCAGGAAGGAGGCATCCCTGGGAAGGGAGAGCCAGGCCAGACAGTGACAATCTTTGCTTCCAGGAGAAAAACCTGCAACTTCCCTGCACATAGTACCTCATTAGGATAATGGCCAGGACCAGGGCTGCACTCACTGCTCTGATGTTGGGGATTGGTTCTGATGCTCTGAATTAATCTGCCTCCCACCCCCCAATTGGAAATCTATGTGTCCAACTTTGAGATTTGTGAGGGCTAGGAGCTGGGAGAGAAGAAGGAAGCAGAGATTGCCATGATGGGAAGGAAGGAAGACCAGACCTAAAGGCCCACCGACATGGGAGAATCAGAGTAAGTGGCTACAGGCCACTTCCCCAATTGGGCCTAGGGTAGCAGAGATGAAATCTAGATTCTAAAAGATGTTAACTCAGGAGTATGGGAGGGGAGTGTTTGCTAGTGGGGGAAGGTTTAGGAGTTCCCAACCATTAAGCGAGTCAGGAGTACAGAGCAGGACAACAAATTTGTCGCTAAACTCTGTTGTCCCTCCTGCCTGCTGTCTGGTGGGGGAGGAGATATGGTAGAGCTGTCTCTGTATTTGGGTTGTGTGCTTCTCTTCTAGAGCCCCACATATTCTGAATCATCCGTCAGAACCCTCACTGCACTGGGGGAGGAGAACATTTGTTTCAAGACACCTTTGGGTCTCCATCAAGATGACTGAAGGAGGTCCCTGCTACCCCCTCCTACCCTAGTAACTAGGCAAGACACTTTGCCTAGGCTCTGAGCCTAAGATGACTGAAGGAGGTCCCTGCTACCCCCTCCTACCCTAGTAACTAGGCAAGACCCTTTGCCTGGGCTCTGAGCCTAACTCTCAGTCCCAGGCCGGGCTCCCTTGCCTTCCCCTTCCTGATGAGATGCTTGGCACTAGGACTTGGCACTGAGTTTGGTGCCATGCTGGGCATTCTAAGTCAGACTGAGAGAGTTTATACACAGATGTCGTGCTGAATAGTTTACTTGACACAGCTAAAATCATCTGAGAGGAGGGAACCTCAATTGAGAAAATGCCTCCATAAGTTCCAACTGTAAAGCATTCTCTTACTTAGTGATTGATGGGGGAGGGCCGTGCCCATTGTAGGTGGTGCCATCCCTGGATTGGTGGTCCTGGATCTATAAGAAAGCAGGTTGAGCAAGCCCTGAGGAGCAAGCCAGTAAGCAGCCTCTGCATCAGCTCCTGCTTCCAGCATCCTGCCATTTTGAGTTTCTGGCTTCCTTTGATGATGAACTGTGATGTGGAAGTGTAAGTCAAGTGAACCCTTATCTCCCCACATTACATTGGTCATGGCATTCCATCACAGTGACAGATGCAGAGAAACATATTCTATTAGTTAAACCAACCCTCCCTGAGGCAGCCTAAAGCCCACTCTCTCCAGAAAACCTTTCTGCCCCTTCTTCCCTCCTCCACCCTGACAGGGAGAGCCAGAATATCACGGGCTGCTCAGCAAGGCTACAATGACTGGCGGGTGCCAGCTGGAGGTATGTGTCTCCTGCTATGTTCGGACCCTCTCTGTAACAATAGAGTATGGGAGAATCATCTGGGGCTGCTCTCAGCTCCTGAATGCACGCCATGCCTCTTGCTCCAGGCCCAGCTGTCTGAAGCAGATGAGGGTTGTGTGAATCTGAGTCTGGAAGTTCCTTCGAGCTCAGGAGCTATATGATCCCATAGCTTCTCGCCAGTGCCCCCTCCCATGTCCCCTCTCTAGTGTGTCAAGGTAAGGGGTGTAGAGCCTGCCAGTCTGAGGTTCAGCACCCTTGGGTGTTGGCTGGGCATGAGTCCTTGTTAATTACAGTACACTAGGAGGAGAACAACAAGGGAAGGTGTCAACCGGCATGTGCCTAATCCACCAGGAATGGGCCAGGTGCAAGTGCAGAGGAACTGAGGCCCGAGTGGGGAAGTAAAAGCCTCCCGGGGCTTCTCCGTGCTCCCTCTAGCCAGCCCTAGGCTTCTCATCCTAAGTCAGGGGACATGGTAGTTTCCTCTGGCTTCTGTAACAAAGAGCCGCAGGTGAGATGGGTTTAAACAGCACTACCCCTTATAGTTCTGAGTTCACAACTGAGGGGTCAGAAGGGACATGGCCCTTGGTGGTTGAATGGAACTCTTCATCGTCCCTCACAGCTCCTGTGGCCACCAGTCTTTGGGTGTTCCTTGGCCAGCTCTTCATCACTCCAGGTTTGATCTCTGTCCTGTCATCCTTTTTGTGGCTTTGCCCTTTATGTGTCATTTCCTCCTGATGAGGGCACAGTCACCCCATAGGATTAGGGTACATCTGGGTGGCCTTCTCTTTCACACAAGGGCCATAGAGTCACATCTCTTTAGAGGATAACAATGTGCCCCACAATGGGGGACAAACTGAGCTCACAAGGTATCAGGAGGCTGAGCTGAGTTCCAGTTCCTAAGCTGTAGCAGCAACGGAGGGGCTGCTTCTATGTAAATGCTGGGGTCTGCACAGCCACAAAAGCATCTTCTGCAGGAGGACCTAATTGAGGACTGCCTGAGAGACAGATTGCTGGTGTAGACAATGCTAGCCAATCAGGAACTGCTGTTTAGAAGAGATGCTTTCTTGGGAACCAATGAGGGCACGAGTGGAGGGTATTAAAGGAGCTTGCAGCAGTGTTCAGAGAGCTTGCTGCGGTGTTTCTCACCTGCTCCCAGAATCTGTGTGGTTGACTCTGCACCACTCACCCCCAACCCCCAAGGGCAGGTAGGGTCAGGCAGTGAGCAGTCCAGGGCACAGGTAACATCTGGTGCTCACGTGGGGCTCAAACCCACAACCCTGAGTTGAGAGTCTCATGCTCTACCGACTGAGCTAGCAGGGCACAAGCTCTGTTGTAAACATTTTTGTGTATTTGGATTATTCTCTATTACGTTAGTCTCTATATGACATATTGCATCTTCAATTCCTTGACTCTGGAGGAAACGGCCGAGTTTATCCCATAGCCAGAGCAGGAGCACAGCTCTTCAAGCTGCTTGGTCAGACTTTGTACTGGATAACGGTAATGCAGGGAAGAGCATCATGCCCCCTCCCACACCCTCACATGTGGACAGAAATGGTTGCTTGCTTTTTTGATTGTGGCTTACAACAACCAGTACCTCCAGCTCCAGGGGACCCAACAAATCTGGTCTCTGCAGGCTGTATTCACATTCACACACACACACACAACACATACACACATGTGTACACATACACACATACCTTACCGATACTTTAAAAACAATAAAAATAAGTCTTTTTAAAAATAAAATAGAAAATTTCATTTTTCCTTTTTTACTTCTTTTTCTTTTCTTTTTGGCAAGCAGATAAAATTTAGGGTAAGTTTAGGATATATTGAAAGCTATTTGGAGACCGGCTAAGAGCTCTCATGAGGAACAGAGACTAAGGCAGAATGATTTTAGTGAATTGTTTCACTTGACAGTGGTTGGCAAGTCTGTAATTTTCAAGGCAGTCTGGCAAGTGACAAGGAGGGGAGAGGGGAGCAACAGGTGACATGACTACTTAAGCCTAAAGGTGACAGGCTGTGGAGATGGATGCCCTGAGGAGATGGATGCCCTGACCACATTTCCCATCTGTAACAGAAAGCCAGCCCCATCAGATCAGAAGCTCACTCTGCTATGAACACCTTATCTGCAGGGAGTCCGTTCCCAAGTAAGGGCACCTTCTGGGGTCCTGCTTTAAGAATTTCCATACACTTGATGGCTGCAAACAATGAAGTTGTTCCTCATAGTTCTGGGGGCTGAGAAATTTAGAATCAGGGTGTCTTGCATGGTGTCTTCCTGCTGTGTGCTCATATAGTGATCTTTTCGGTGTTTTTGAGACAGTTTCCTTTGTAAATCTGACTAGCTAGGAGTTTACTATGTAGACCAGTCTGGTCTCAAGTTTGTTCTGATCTCCCTGCCTCTGCCTCGTGTGTGCTGGGATCACAGGTCTGTACTACAATGCCCTGCTTCACAGGGCTACTGGCCCCATCATAAGGGTGCCACCATCTTTAATTCTCAAAGTTCTGCCTTCAACTGTCTTTAACCTGAGGGCTGGGGTTTCAACATATAAATGAGAAAAGCGCCCATTCAGATTTGAATAGGAACACAGTTCGCAGGCTAACAACAGACATGGGCTCAGAGAAGGGAAGAAACAGGCTTGTTTACAAGTCAGCCAGTCAGAGGGTCTAGAAACTTAGAAGAAACAGCCTCAGGCTTGCTGCCAGTGCAATTGACTCTTCACTTCTTCAGAGGACTGGGGTGCCATGCATGGCTAGTATTTTGATCCCCTCTATTGTTCACATGCCTGAGGGAGCCCTTATCTGGCCTAGTTGAGCCTAGGGCCTGTCTTTTAGTCTAGACAAGGAAAGCAGAGCTTCCTTAACCATGATTCCGGTAGACGGTGTGGAAACGTTGACTCTACACTGGCAGATGGTTGAGCAGAGGGAGTGGAAGTCAATGAAAAGTGTGCCCAGCTCCCTCCCAAGTGGCTGTCCCACCTGTCAGGAGGTCAAGTGTGGTCTCCTGACCCAATTCCTGGAGACTTTTCACAGCTGGGAGCAACCAGCTACGCAGGTATGGAAGCTGCTGCCAGGTCTGGCAGGGATCCAGGAAGCCCAGGTGTTCCTGACACCTCCGGTCAAGTCCTGGGCGTGGGTCAGCCCTCTTTACCTGGAGCATTTGTAGCAGGTGTGCTCTCAGCCCTTCTGGTCCAGATGTCCATACTGGCAGAGCACAGAGAGAAATCTGCACTTGACCTCCAAAGTGCATTCTCCAGTTCAAAATCTCCTTATAGCTTCCTCTCCTCTCCATCCATCTTCCCCAGGGGGAAGGGACCAAGGCCAGTTCTCTCCTTGGCTTCAGAGGGAGTCAGATACAATTTCAGGTGTGCCAGAGAAATTTGCAAGGTTTAGGATTCCCTGCCAGGACCAAGAGGATCCAGCTGGTATCTTTCTATAAACAGTGGGACACTCTTGTACCTGGAAGCCCAGGCTAGGGCTCCCAGTGAAACACCCTCTACAACTTAGACCCCTGTCCTGTCCTTAATGGGAAGCCAGCATGATCTTCAAAACTGCTTGCTGCCAGTGCTTCACATTGCAACTCACTGTCCTATGAGTTCAGATACAATCTGTGCCCGGAGGTCTATGTTTGACAGGCTACAGGCCTGGGCTATCTCTAAAGAACCAGAGGCAAAAGTGTCAGCACTTCCAAGAACCTCAGATTAGGAAGCAAGGTCACAGGCAGTAGGCCTGCACACTGGGGTCAGGAGAATGACTGCAAGTGGGTCCTACCCTGTGCTTTCAGCTCTTGACTGTTATCAAATTGTGTTCCCCTAGGTAAGGGAGCAATTATTTGAGTGTCCTGAGATTCCTTTCTTTCCCTTTTCCTTTCCTTCTTTCCTTTCATCTTTTCTTTCTTTCAAGACAAGGTAGCCCAGGCCAACCTTACTCATAGCCTTGAATTCCCGCTCCCCAGTCTCCCCCTCTCAAGTGTCAGGATGACAGGAACACACCACAACACCCTAAAAGTCCTAGGAAAGATCTTTAACTAGGAGTTTCAATCTGAGAACAATCTAGAAAGAATAGTACTTTCTATTCATGATCATAAACCCCTAATCCCTGGGAACTGCTGGGGCTCTCGGTCTAGCTGAGCTCTGACATCCCAACTAGGGTTAACTATTGCAGGCTACAAAGAGAAGAACCAAGAGAAGGCGATGACGATGTTCTCACCCCTAAGAGCCTGACAGAGAAATGGAGGAAGGCTCAGCCTGGATGGAGGTTTTAAGGCCTACAGGATCCCACCCGCTTGTGGTTCTTTGCCACAGCCAGCGTTTCACGGGTCCTCTTGATCCCAAAGATAGAGACCCAGGCCTCACAGCAGAATTTTCTAGGCTATGTGACCACAAGATCAACCATCCCAAGAACACTTTGGGTGCTGAGGGCGGAGATCGGATCTTAAGGGCCAGACTCTAGCAGACAGGGGCCTGGGCGTCTCTAGAGAATCCTGCTGTGAGCCTGGCCTGAGCAGACTTGTGAGTCTCTAAGCAGCAAACTAGAAGCGTTCTAAAGAAGCAATGACCTCAATTACACAGTACCTTTGCTCTTGCTGCTTAGTGGTCTCTGTCTCTAAATGCCAGTAGGTTCCACCCACCCCCACCCACTGGGAGGCCCTGTCAACCAGAGCATGGCCTAGCTGGAGAGGTCAGAGCTATAGTTGGGTCCAAGAAGCCTCCAGGAAAACTCACTCCCACCCTGACAAATGCAGGCACTAGCTCCATCCTGGTGGTAAGGGAGGCGGGGTTAGGTTTCTGTGATGCTGGTCATGACTCTGTTTGGGCCCCTGAAGCTGCACTTTGCTCCACCCTGGAACTGTTGACAGAGTGGCAAGGAAATCTAGGTCAGTAGTGGGTGAGGCCCTGCAGGTGTGACCCAGTGCCAGGAGAGAAGGCAAGGCCAGCTGGGGAGAGAGCGCCCACGCTTATGACACATTCCCCACTTCCGGGCTCTCCCAGAAACCCTTTCCCTGGAAGCTTTGCAATGGGGGATAACAGGAACTTAGGATCCCAGGTCTGGACTTAGCTCTATGCAAATGTGTCTTTACTTTACCCTGGGTCTCTGGCTCTGATTTGAGATAGTGATTTCTCTGGCTGGGAGCCCCTGTGGGTGCAGCTTCATGCTTAAAACCATTTCCTCAGAGCACCCTGCTCAGTCATTCCTGGGGTGCCTACCTCGGTCGATGGGACCCCTAGCGAGAAGGGCCTGGGAAGTATTTACTGAATAAAGAAAGAAATGCAAACATGAACCAAGCCCCGCAGTCTGGAAGAATCTGAAAATGTAGACCAAAACCCCTATGGCTACTATCTGTGCTGACTCTAAGAGGCAGGGAGCCTCAAAATGGGACACCCCTCAATTGACTGCCTAGACCTTGGTTCTCTTAAGAAGTCCTTAGGGTTCTGCTAGAACCATGCATGGAAATCTCTTTGCTACAAGAACTCTGAAGTAATGCATGAACTAATCTATTCCTCCCTCCCTCCCTCCCTCCCTCCCTCCCTCCCTCCCTCCCTCCCATCCATCCTCCCCTTGTTCCTTCCATCCTCCCTCCCCCTCCACTTCCGCCTATCCACCCATCCATCCTTCCTGTACACCTGCTTATTTCTTCTGACATGCAGCAGGACCTGCTGAGGTTCGGAATACATTCCAACATTGCTAAAGTTCCCAGCCTGGGGTAGAAGTCACTCCAGTCTGACTAGTTCAGCCAGCCTGCCCAGCACCACTGAACAGAATCTCATGGCATCCTCTACCAGGAACGGAGGTCTGATGAGCCAACTCACACTGGGGTAGAGGGAGGGACTAGTTTTGCCCAGGATATAGCCTGGAGCTCCTTTCTGACAGCCTGAACGGGTTGTCCTATATAAAATGTCCCAACCCCCCACCCCAAGGAAAAGGTAAAGGGAATGTGCACTAAATTGGATATATTATTCTTCCCACTTTGCAGTTGGGCATCTAAGGTTAGAGAGAAAAGGTATCCTAGACTAGCAAAGTCAAGATTGAACCTAGATCTCGGCCTCTAAACAGCAGGAAGGGAAGAAGACGGGAAAGGCATAGAAAGGCAAGAAGAAAGAAGTACTCTCAGGCTCAAGTTGGAGCCTCATGGGGCCTGCAGAAGCTACCAGAGTCCTCTACTCCTTTCTCTTCTCCTCCTGGCCCACACATGCACTGGAACTAGATGCTCAAGTGACCACAAAGCCCCACTTTCTTCTGCAGAGTAGCTATACTCCAGGTGCTGTGTGTTCCTGCCCCCTAGTGGCCATATCTGGAAGTGCGTCTCCATCGGTCCCAGTACTTTACTGGGTACCCTTGGGTGTAAGCCAACCCAGTTCCATCCTCATAGCGGTACATTGAAGGGAGACTGGAGCAAGTCTGGGAAGCTCAGAGCCTCCAAGGAGCCTTTGGTTCCTGCTGGGTAGTGGAGTTAAGAAGGCACTATAGGGCCTATATCTGTCCAGGGAAATTGGGAATCTCAGCCGAATTTGAGGAAGGTAGACATATGGGGTGTCCTTGGAAGAAGGAAGTTTGTGAGAATATAGTTATCCTTCCTGAGACAATATCAGGGTTTGGAGCAAGCATATAGTTCAAGGCTGACATGCTGTGTGTCTGAATATTTGAAAGTGATACATCAAACTCAAACTATGAAATAAATATGCTCCAATCTTTTTCCTTGACAAATATATCTTCAAAGGGGACTGGAGAACCTGATTAGGGTTTAGAATTTGGATTCCTGGATGTTCTTCACTGTACCATAGCAATGTGGGGGATGGCCAGCTCCTATGTGTTCCCTGTCTCTTCCCATCTCTACATTGTTAGATACCAGGAGGACATATGCATGTATGCATACATAGGTATGTACATACATAATACATACATGCAGCACGCACACACACACACCTCCTACACTTTGCACATCAGGCACGTATACAAGCTATACTGGCTCATTCTCCATATATGCTGCCCCTAGGTCAGGAAGACAGACCCTTGGAAAAGTCTATGGAAGACCTGGGAATGGAGAGGGGGTGAGATCCTGGGAGAATACAGTCCTCTACTCGTGGGAAAGCCTCAGCAGTGAGACCCTGTCACAATTTGAGTGTATTGATGACATTAAAGCCCTGGGGCTACAGATGACTCAATAGTTAAGAGCATGTGTAATTCTTGCAGAGGACCTAGTATCAGTACCCACGCGGTGGCTCACAATCTCCTGCAAGTCCAGTTCTAGGAGATCCAACACCCCATCTTCTGACCTCCATGCATGCGTGGCATAGACATACATGTAAGCAAAACACTCATGGGCATTAAAAATAATAAATAGTATTTTTTAGCCGTGCAATGGTGGTACCTAACTTTAATGCCAGTCCTAGGAAGGCAGAGTCAGGCATATACCTGTGAGTTTGAGGCTAGCCTGGTCTACAGTGCAAGTTCCAGGATAGCCAGTGCTACACAGAGAACTCCTGTCTTGAAGAGAAAAAAAGAATAGAGTAATTTTAAAAAATGGCTAAAACTGGAGCTGGAGAGATGGCTCAGTGGTTAAGAGCACTGACTGTTCATCCAGAGGTCCTGAGTTTAATTCCCTGCAACCACATGATGGCTCACAACCATCTGTAATGGGATCCAATGCCCTCTTCTGGTATGGCTGAAAACAGCTACTATGTACTTAAACAAATAAAATAAATATGTTTAAAAAAAAATGACTAAACCCCTCATGGTATTAGATCATCCAATCCATGAACAGAAGTTGTCTTTTTTTTTTTTTTTCTTTCTAAGACTGTCAGAGACCATACCATGAGAAAAAGCTTTTCACTGTCTCCCACCCTGACAGGCCAAATGGCCTTGTGCTAAGGAGCCAGTCATCACTTCCTTCTCCCTGTTCCCTTCCTGGCACCTGAGGCTATAAAAGCTGAATTATAGTCCCCTCTTCCCTATCTCTTCCTGACTCTCATGATTTCCAAGGACATGAGTTACACGCTGAGCCCGGCCTGACACCCCAAGGCTGTTAAGGAGGATCTATGTTCCCGATATAAGATGCAGAGTGTCTGCTGTCTGGAGCCTGACTTCGGCCCTCATGTCAGCAGATGCCCACTTCTTTGTTCTTTGTTAAATTCCCCCTTAACCCCTCCCTATTCTCCTCGATGTATGCTTTAAAACCCAGTGTCTCAGCCTAATAAACGGAGACCTTGATAGGTGCACTCTACTTGGTCTTCGGCTTTTCTTTTCCTTCCAATCCCATTTTCTTCCAGGTTTGCGGTCCCCCTCGCACCCATGAATAACTGAATCCCATAAGTGGTGCCCGACATAAGTGCAAGGTTCAGATTGTATTTCCTTCCAGTGGAGGTTCCAGAGAAGTTTGTCGCAACCCCAAGAATTTAGTCGTAGTGAAGGACCACTTCCGACACTCACGGGAGTAAGAAGTCCTTGGTGAGTTTAATCATCTCCACTCCAGGAAATGGGATATAAGCTATCTAAAGAGGCAGCCTCCATTAAAGGCTTAAAGATAGCTCTCAGGGAAAGAGGAGTTGGAATTAAATAGAAAGATTTGATAAACTTTTTATTTTCATAGACCAGACATGTCCGTGGCTTATTATAGATGGAGCAGAGATACACTGTAAAAAACAGCAAAAGGTAGGTAGAGATTTAAATGATAAACTAGCTAATGAGTGTCCCAATGTGGTCCCTGCAACCATCTTTTCTTATTGAGGAGTAACTATCAGAAGCTGCCACTGTGTCTCCTCTCCCTTCTCTGGCAGAATTCCGGGAAGAAGGAGATAAAGAATTAGAGTCTGAACATGAGAGAGAGAAAATAAGTTTCAGAAAAGCAGTTATCCCCTGTTTGGGACCTTTTAGCAAAAAAAGAGGGAAAATGAAAATAAGATATTTCAGATCTCTCCTAGGGACAGAAGGAAATCGGGAGACGTCCTGCTTCCTCTCTGGCTCCTATGGAGATATTCTTAGCTCTGGTTAGGATATCTGGGTCCCTTTGAGACATCAAGTTCTAGTCCTTCTCTGTCTATTGTCTGTCCTTGGTGCACCAGATTGTCCATATGTCTGTCTATTTATGTTTGTTTTTGTTTTGTTGTTTGAATGATTCTTGTTCTGTGTTTCATGTTAAAAAAATGGTTAAGGGGCTGGTGAGATGGCTCAGTGGGTAAGAGCACCCGACTGCTCTTCCGAAGGTCTGGAGTTCAAATCCCAGCAACCACATGGTGGTTCACAACCATCCATAACAAGATCTGACTCCCTCTCCTGGAGTGTTTGAAGACAGCTACAGTGTACTTACATATAATAAATAAATCTTTAAAAAAATGGTTAAAACTTTATCGGCTGGCTGTACATCCTTTGATTTAGTTTAATTTGTTTAAAAAGCAGTCTCAATTTGCACTTATCAGCAGAAACTGATAAGTTATGCTGCAGTGTGGCTGGGAGTCAAGTACAGCTGGAAAAGC
The DNA here is from genome assembly GCF_978045245.1 of Mus caroli. Classification (NCBI taxonomy): domain Eukaryota; kingdom Metazoa; phylum Chordata; class Mammalia; order Rodentia; family Muridae; genus Mus; species Mus caroli. The sequence goes on along the minus strand of NW_028227269.1, from coordinate 22,282,876 downwards.
CCTGCTGGGAGCCGATGGCAAATGGAGCTCTTAAAGGAGCAGGCAGCCTTTTGCTTGTAACAGAAAGTTAGCTTAAAATTGGTAACTCAGGGTTGGAGTCATTCTAAACAACATGCAGCATGAACGAACCCAGGAAAACAGGTCTTTAAGAATACTTCAAAATAGGGATAATCTTTGGCCCAGAACTCTGGCAGAGTGCTCAGATTGAGAAAAGGTTGCATTTGGGTTGATGCTGAGCTCAGAGGGGATCAGCCTCAGGAGGCTTGTGTGGCACTTCTTTAGTTTTGCAAACTGTGACTAGGGAAACCTGGGACTTCAGCTCTCCCTCCCTTCCTTTTAGCTAAAAGAGCCTTGTTGTAGACCTAGTCAGATGTTGTTCTAAATAAAGTTTAAATTCAAAGTTTATAAAAGGTCAATCAGGCTGTGGAATTTATCAAGACATTGCGATTTGATTTGCCTACTTTATATAAAGTTAGAGTGTACAGAGTTTGCTTATATGTATAAGTGTCTGTTCCTTGTTCCAAACAGCCATTAATTTGGTTATTACAGAATATTGATGTTTGATCTATTGCATACCATCATTTTAAATAAAATTGATAATCATTATCCCAAAGATAAGTTAAAATTTGTTTTTATGCATGCTTCTATATCTTCTATAAATTCATGCATGCATGCATGCATCCCATTTACTGTGTTTAAAAACAGCCTTTCTATGGGAGAAAAGTATATGTGAATTGGATCACACGCTTATTCTTTTGAGTTTTCTCCTGCTTCAGCACAGATAATTAAATTGTGTACTGTAGATGGTATTTTAAAATGTTGAACAATCAAACTTTAAGTTGTATATTAATAGTCAATATTATATCTCAGAGCTTACAATGCTTAAAATTGTTCATCCCTCAGATGCTATTAATTCTCAAGCTTGCAATTGCTTATGCAACTTATAAGAAAAAATACTGTTCCTTTAAGAAGCCTGTTTTTGGATAGTTAAGAAATTGTCCTGGGTTGCCTGGAAAAGACCCCCAGGATTTGCTTTTGTGTTATAAAGGGTTACATAAAGCTTTAACTGATAAAGATTACAGATAGCTCCTGAAAGGATACAAACTCAGGATCCTTATATTTGACCGCTCTTCAAAAGAAACAATTGAAAGTGTAATTAGTAACTGTCCATGTTATATTAAAACCGACTATAACAGTCAAGTATTTAAGTGTTTTTTGTCAACAATTTAATAATTCTCAAAGACAAGGTATTGTGGAACTTTAAAAACTCTATTTCCTTAAAAACAAAAAAGGGGAGAAATTATACCCCCGTGTACATTATTTAAATCATACCTTTATTCTTTTTTTTTTATTTTTAATATTTTTATTACATATTTTCCTCAATTACATTTCCAATGCTATCCCAAAAGTCCCCCATAGCGCCCCCCACTTCCCTACCCACCCATTCCCATTCTTTTGGCCCTGGCATTCCCCTATATTGGGGCATATAAAGTTTGCAAGTCCAATGGGCCTCTCTTTCCAGTGATGGCCGACTAGGCCATCTTTCCATACATATGCAGCTAGAGACAAGAGCTCCAGGGTTCTGGTTAGTACATCATGTTGTTCCAACAATAGGGTTGCAGATCCCTTTAGCTCCTTGGGTACTTTCTCTAGCTTCTCCATTGGGAGCCCTGTGATACATCCAATAGCTGACTGTGAACATCCACTCCTGTGTTTGCTAGGCCCCGGCATCGTCTCACAAGAGACAGCTATATTTGGGTCCTTTCAGCAAAATCTTGCTAGTGTATGCAATGGTGTCAGCGTTTAGAAGCTGATTATGGGATGGATCCCTGGATACGGCAGTCTCTAGATGGTCCATCCTTTCATCACAGCTACGAACTTTGTCTCTGTAACTCCTTCCCTGGGTGTTTTGTTCCCAATTCTAAGAAGGTGCACAGTGTCCACACTTTGGTCTTCATTCTTTTTTTTTTTTTTTTTTTTTTTTTTTGTGGTGATTTTTTTTTTATTACATATTTTCCTCAATTACATTTCCAATACTATCCCAAAAGTCCCCCATAGCGCCCCCCACTTCCCTACCCACCCATTCCCATTCTTTTGGCCCTGGCATTCCCCTATATTGGGGCATATAAAGTTTGCAAGTCCAATGGGCCTCTCTTTCCATTGATGGCCGACTAGGCCATCTTTCGATACATATGCAGCTAGAGACAAGAGCTCCAGGGTTCTGGTTAGTACATCATGTTGTTCCAACAATAGGGTTGCAGATCCCTTTAGCTCCTTGGGTACTTTCTCTAGCTTCTCCATTGGGAGCCCTGTGATACATCCAATAGCTGACTGTGAACATCCACTCCTGTGTTTGCTAGGCCCCGGCATCGTCTCACAAGAGACAGCTATATTTGGGTCCTTTCAGCAAAATCTTGCTAGTGTATGCAATGGTGTCAGCGTTTAGAAGCTGATTATGGGACGGATCCCTGTATACAGCAGTCTCTAAATGGTCCATCCTTTCATCACAGCTACGAACTTTGTCTCTGTAACTCCTTCCCTGGGTGTTTTGTTCCCAATTCTAAGAAGGTGCACAGTGTCCACACTTTGGTCTTCATTCTTCTTGAGTTTCATGCGTTTATCAAATTGTATCTTATATCTTGGGTATCCTAAGTTTTGGTCTTCATTCTTCTTGAGTTTCATGCGTTTATCAAATTGTATCTTATATCTTGGGTATCCTAAGTTTTGGGCTAATATCCACTTATCAGTGAATACATATTGTGTGAGTTCTTTTGTGATTGTGTTACTTCACTCAAGATGATGCCCTCCAGGTCCATCCATTTGGCTAGGAATTTCATAAATTCATTCTTTTTAATAGCTGAGTAGTACTCCATTGTGTAAATGTACCATAATTTCTGTATCCATTCCTCTGTTGAGGGACATCTGGGTTCTTTCCAGCTTCTGGCTATTATAAATAGGGCTGCTATGAACATAGTGGAGCATGTGTCCTTTTTACCGGTTGGGACATCTTCTGGATATATGCCCAGGAGAGGTATTGCTGGATCCTCCGGTAGTACTATGTCCAATTTTCTGAGGAACCGCCAGACTGATTTCCAGAGTGGTTGTACAAGCTTGCAATCCCACCAACAATGGAGGAGTGTTCCTCTTTCTCCACATCCTCGCCAGCATCTGCTGTCACCTGAATTTTTGATCTTAGCCATTCTGACTGGTGTGAGGTGGAATCTCAGGGTTGTTTTGATTTGCATTTCCCTGATGATTAAGGATGTTGAACATTTTTTCAGGTGTTTCTCTGCCATTCGGTATTCCTCAGGTGAGAATTCTTTGTTCAGTTCTGAGTCCCATTTTTTTAATGGGGTTATTTGACTTTCTGGAGTCCACCTTCTTGAGTTCTTTATATATATTGGATATTAGTCCCTTATCTGATTTAGGATAGGTGAAGATCCTTTCCCAATCTGTTGGTGGTTTTTTTGTCTTATTGATGGTGTCTTTAGCCTTGCAGAAGCTTTGTAGTTTCATGAGGTCCCACTTGTCAATTCTCGATCTTACAGCACAAGCCATTACTGTTCTATTCAGGAATTTTTCCCCTGTGCCCATATCTTCAAGGCTTTTCCCCACTTTCTCCTCTATTAAGTTTCAGTGTCTCTGGTTTTATGTGAAGTTCCTTGATCCACTTAGACTTGACCTTAGTACAAGGAGATAGGAATGGATCAATTCGCATTCCTCTACATGTTAACAACCAGTTGTGCCAGCACCATTTGTTGAAAATGCTGTCTTTCTTCCACTGGATGTTTTTAGCTCCCTTGTCGAAGATCAAGTGACCGTAGGTGTGTGGGTTCATTTCTGGGTCTTCAATTCTATTCCATTGGTCTATTTGTCTGTCACTATACCAGTACCATGCAGTTTTTTTTATCACAATTGCTCTGTAGTAGAGCTTTAGGTCCGGCATGGTGATTCCACCAGAGGTTCTTTTATCCTTGAGAAGAGTTTTTGCTATCCTAGGTTTTTTGTTATTCCAGATGAATTTGCAGATTGCACTTTCTAATTCGTTGAAGAATTGATTTGGAATTTTGCTGGGGATTGCATTGAATCTGTAGATTGCTTTTGGCAAGATAGCCATTTTTACAATGTTGATCCTGCCAATCCATGAGCATGGGAGATCTTTCCATCTCCTGAGATCTTCTATAATTTCTTTCTTCAGAGACTTGAAGTTTTTATTATACAGATCTTTTACTTCCTTAGTTAGAGTCACGCCAAGATATTTTATATTATTTGTGACTATTGAGAAGGGTGTTGTTTCCCTAATTTCTTTCTCAGCCTGTTTATTCTTTGTGTAGAGAAAGGCCATTGATTTGTTTGAGTTAATTTTATATCCAGCTACTTCACCGAAGCTGTTTATCAGGCTTAGGAGTTCTCTGGTGGAATTTTTAGGGTCACTTATATATACTATCATATCATCTGCAAAAAGTGATATTTTGACTTCATCTTTTCCAATTTGTATCCCTTTGATCTCCTTTTGTTGTCGAATTGCTCTGGCTAGGACTTCAAGTACAATGTTGAATAGGTATGGACAAAGTGGACAGCCTTGTCTAGTCCCTGATTTTAGAGGGATTGCTTCAAGCTTCTCGCCATTTACTTTGATGTTGGCTACTGGTTTGCTGTAGATTGCTTTTATCATGTTTAGGTATGGGCCTTGAATTCCTGATCTTTCCAAGACTTTTATCATGAATGGGTGTTGGATCTTGTCAAATGCTTTTTCCGCATCTAACGAGATGACCATGTGGTTTTTGTCTTTGAGTTTGTTTATATACTGGATTATGTTGATGGATTTCCGTATATTGAACCATCCCTGCATCCCTGGGATGAAACCTACTTGGTTAGGATGGATGATTGTTTTGATGTGTTCTTGGATTCGGTTAGCAAGTACTTTATTGAGGATTTTTGCATCAATATTCATAAGGGATATTGGTCTGAAGTTTTCTATCTTTGTTGGGTCTTTTTGTGGTTTAGGTATCAGAGTAATTGTGGCTTCATAGAATGAGTTGGGTAGAGTACCTTCTGTTTCTATTTTGTGGAATAGTTTGTGAAGAACTGGGATTAGATCTTCTTTGAAGGTCTGATAGAACTCTGCACTAAACCCATCTGGTCCTGGGCTTTTTTTAGTTGGGAGACTATTAATGACTGCTTCTATTTCTTTGGGGGATATAGGGCTGTTTAGATCATTAACCTGATCTTGATTCAACTTTGGTACCTGGTATCTGTCTAGGAACTTCTCCATTTCATCCAGGTTCTCCAGTTTAGTTGAGTATAGCCTTTGGTAGAAGGATCTGATGGTGTTTTGGATGTCTTCAGGATCTGTTGTTATGTCTCCTTTTTCATTTCTGATTTTGTTAATTAGGATGCTTTCCCTGTGCCCTCTAGTGAGTCTGGCTAAGGGTTTATCTATCTTGTTGATTTTCTCAAAGAACCAGCTCCTTGATTGGTTGATTCTTTGAATAGTTTTTCTTGTTTCCACTTGGTTGATTTCACCCCTGAGTTTGATTATTTCCTGCCGTCTACTCCTCTTGTTCCTGAGGTCCTGTGTTGACCTCCTCAGATATCACACACGGATGCTGCAGTTCATAGGCTTGTGTTGCAAATTTCATGCTGTGAAACTCTGATCCTTGTGTAGGCAGAGCAAGCTTCCTATCTTTGAACTTTGGCTCTTGGCTTAGTGGCAAAATTGATTCTGGCATACATCCCTGAGATGTTCTCTCTTGAAGTGGAAAAGCTGGCGTGAACTGTGTATATTTAAAAGCATCTTGCTTAGGTTTGGGGATCGAATCAGAAAATCTCACATCTTGCAGACATGGCCCTAGATTTACTTCCATAGATTTCACATCTTGCAGTTGTAGTTCTGGAACCTTTGTCCCTGGTATAAAACCAGATGATCTGATCTCTGGCACTGGGGAATAAGATATTGCTTCATCAGATTTCAAACTATAATGTGGTGGACCCGAGATAGAATATCCTGGATTTTCCCCTTGAAGAAGTAGCCCTTTGTCTTAGTCAGGGTTTCTATTCCTGCACAAACATCATGACCAAGAAGCAAGTTGGGGAGGAAAGGGTTTATTCGGCTTACACTTCCATACTGCTGTTCATCACCAAGGAAGTCAGGATAGGAACTCAAGCAGGCCAGGAAGCAGGAGCTGATGCAGAGGCCATGGAGGGAAGTTCCTTACTGGCTTGCTTCCCCTGGCTTGCTCAGCCTGCTCTCTTATAGAACCAAGACTACCAGCCCAGAGATGGTCCCACCCACAAGGGGCCTTTCCCCCTTGATCACTAATTGAGAAAATGCCTTACAGTTGGATCTCATGGAGGCATTTCCTCAACTGAAGCTCCTTTCTCTGTGATAACTCCAGCTGTGTCAAGTTGACACAAAACTAGCCAGTACACCCTTGATATAACTTTGGAAATCTGACACTTTGCAGTTGTGGGCCTGGAATCAATGGTGATTTGACAACTGGTGGCTCTTGGTCCAGATTCAAATGCATAGATTTCACATTTGGAATTTGTGTAGCCTCAACCAATTTCTTTGGTAATAAACTCTGTAGCCCTGGCTCTGGTTTTGCCTTTTCAGGATCTACCACTCTTTTAGATGACTGTTGTACTAAATCCACAGATAACTCACTTTGTAACTCTAGTCCTGTATCTATTTGCACTGACTTTATGTTGTGGAGCTTTGGCCCTGGAATCACATCTATAATATGTGGTGTGGGTCCTGTAGTTAACTCTATAGGTTCTACAACTAGTACAGATGGTTCAGGGGTTAATTCTTCAAATTTCATTTTTCCTGCCATTGACTCTGATTCCTCAATTTGCACTCTTGGTCCTAGATTCAATCCCTGAGATCCCATTTCTGAATAGGTTTCTACAATGATTCCCTGGGTATCATCAACTTCAGACAATGTCAATTCAGTGCTTGCTGTGCATTCATACAGACTTATTTATGATGGGTTAGTAACTTCTGAACATGGTTCTGGCATCACATGAGCAAAGTCCACATCCACAGGCTGTGGTTCTGGTGCCACAAATTCAGAATATCTTTAATTTCAGTTTGTAATTCTGGAGTTTCCTTCATGTCTTTCACAACTTGGGTCCTAGGTTCAAGAGTGTCTTGGAGTGGTGGTAAGCTCATCTCTGTAGATTCTGAGGTTAGGCTCAGTGGTGCTGGAGTTACTCCTACTGATGATGACTCAGCAGATTCTTCCACCTGATGCCAAGTGTCAGAGGTCACCCTTGCCTCTGAGGCTTGCTGTTGTTCATTCAGCCCTTTAGGTTCTGGGAAAGAATAACTTGAGTTGAGGCTCACATCTGAAGATTTTACTGCATAACAGTGTGTGGTCAACTCACCAACTTTCATACTTTCCAACAGTGTCTCAGGAATTAAACTTCTATAGTCTACTAGTGGAATCTTCATATCTTCAAGCAGTGGTACATGGGCTATATTATCAGAGCTGGTGTTTTGGGAACATGGTTTTGGGGCCAAGTTTGCAGATTTTATATCTTCAAGTGGCAGTCTTGGGGTCAAGCCACCATTTTTATATCTTCTGGTACCTCTTGTGGTAGGGCTGAATGAACACCTTCCATAACTCGAGACTGTGAACCAGGAATCAAATTTACTGATTCACTTTGCACCTGTGGATTTGGGGGCAACCCAGCCCATTGTACATTTTGAAGTTGTGGTTCAACTGTCAGTTGGCCAGACTTCACATCTTGAAGCTGAGACTCTGGGGCTGATGGGACAGGTTTCTCAGTTTGCAATTGTGGTATGGAGGTTAATTCCTCAGACTGTATGCTCTGCTGATGTTGGTCTGGAGCCAGATCTATAGATACCACAGTTGGGCTCAGTGGTCCAGCTTTTACCTTATCTGGAACTAAATCTTTGGATATGTCCACGGGTTTTGTACTTTGCAATCTTGGATGTGGAACTAGGTTCTTAGAGTTTACATTCTGTAACTCGGGGGTAAGTTCACTGACTCCATAACCTTAGGTTGTGGAGTTGTGTTTTTCCCCAAACACTCCACTTCTCAAAGTTTTAGAGTAGCTGGCACTACTTCAGATTCTGTAAGTTGATGCCATTGGGTCATCCCTATAGGTACTGTCCCTTGATCTGGTGACCCTGGGGCTGTTGTCATAGATTCTGTTATTTGATGAGGTGATGGTGTCCTCTCTGTAGGATTCTTCCTTTGTGGCCAGGTATCAGAGGTCAACTCCATAGATTCTCTGTTTGTGATTTTATTTTGTTTTTTTTTTTTTTTTTTTTAATATTTTTATTACATAATTTCCTCAATTACATTTCCAATACTATCCCAAAAGTCCCCCATAGCGCCCCCCACTTCCCTACCCACCCATTCCCATTCTTTTGGCCCTGGCATTCCCCTATATTGGGGCATATAAAGTTTGCAAGTCCAATGGGCCTCTCTTTCCATTGATGGCCGACTAGGCCATCTTTCGATACATATGCAGCTAGAGACAAGAGCTCCAGGGTTCCGGTTAGTACATCATGTTGTTCCAACAATAGGGTTGCAGATCCCTTTAGCTCCTTGGGTACTTTCTCTAGCTTCTCCATTGGGAGCCCTGTGATACATCCAATAGCTGACTGTGAACATCCACTCCTGTGTTTGCTAGGCCCCGGCATCGTCTCACAAGAGACAGCTATATTTGGGTCCTTTCAGCAAGATTTTGCTAGTGTATGCAATGGTGTCAGCGTTTAGAAGCTGATTATGGGACGGATCCCTGGATACAGCAGTCTCTAAATGGTCCATCCTTTCATCACAGCTACGAACTTTGTCTCTGTAGCTCCTTCCCTGGGTGTTTTGTTCCCAATTCTAAGAAGGTGCACAGTGTCCACACTTTGGTCTTCAATCTTCTTGAGTTTCATGCGTTTAGCAAATTGTATCTTATATCTTGGGTATCCTAAGTTTTGGGCTAATATCCACTTATCAATGAATACATATTGTGTGAGTTCTTTTGTGATTGTGTTACTTCACTCAGGATGATGCCCTCCAGGTCCATCCATTTGGCTAGGAATTTCATAAATTCATTCTTTTTAATAGCTGAGTAGTACTCCATTGTGTAAATGTACCATAATTTCTGTATCCATTCCTCTGTTGAGGGACATCTGGGTTCTTTCCAGCTTCTGGCTATTATAAATAGGGCTGCTATGAACATAGTGGAGCATGTGTCCTTTTTACCGGTTGGGACATCTTCTGGATATATGCCCAGGAGAGGTATTGCTGGATCCTCCGGTAGTACTATGTCCAATTTTCTGAGGAACCGCCAGACTGATTTCCAGAGTGGTTGTACAAGCTTGCAATCCCACCAACAATGGAGGAGTGTTCCTCTTTCTCCACATCCTCGCCAGCATCTGCTGTCACCTGAATTTTTGATCTTAGCCATTCTGACTGGTGTGAGGTGGAATCTCAGGGTTGTTTTGATTTGCATTTCCCTGATGATTAAGGATGTTGAACATTTTTTCAGGTGCTTCTCTGCCATTCGGTATTCCTCAGGTGAGAATTCTTTGTTCAGTTCTGAGCCCCATTTTTTAATGGGGTTATTTGACTTTCTGGAGTCCACCTTCTTGAGTTCTTTATATATATTGGATATTAGTCCCTTATCTGATTTAGGATAGGTGAAGATCCTTTCCCAATCTGTTGGTGGTTTTTTTGTCTTATTGATGGTGTCTTTAGCCTTGCAGAAGCTTTGTAGTTTCATGAGGTCCCACTTGTCAATTCTCGATCTTACAGCACAAGCCATTACTGTTCTATTCAGGAATTTTTCCCCTGTGCCCATATCTTCAAGGCTTTTCCCCACTTTCTCCTCTATAAGTTTCAGTGTCTCTGGTTTTATGTGAAGTTCCTTGATCCACTTAGACTTGACCTTAGTACAAGGAGATAGGAATGGATCTATTCGCATTCTTCTACATGTTAACAACCAGTTGTGCCAGCACCATTTGTTGAAAATGCTGTCTTTCTTCCACTGGATGTTTTTAGCTCCCTTGTCGAAGATCAAGTGACCATAGGTGTGTGGGTTCATTTCTGGGTCTTCAATTCTATTCCATTGGTCTATTTGTCTGTCACTATACCAGTACCATGCAGTTTTTATCACAATTGCTCTGTAGTAGAGCTTTAGGTCCGGCATGGTGATTCCACCAGAGGTTCTTTTATCCTTGAGAAGAGTTTTTGCTATCCTAGGTTTTTTGTTATTCCAGATGAATTTGCAGATTGCACTTTCTAATTCGTTGAAGAATTGATTTGGAATTTTGATGGGGATTGCATTGAATCTGTAGATTGCTTTTGGCAAGATAGCCATTTTTACAATGTTGATCCTGCCAATCCATGAGCATGGGAGATCTTTCCATCTTCTGAGATCTTCTATAATTTCTTTCTTCAGAGACTTGAAGTTTTTATTATACAGATCTTTCACTTCCTTAGTTAGAGTCACGCCAAGATATTTTATATTATTTGTGACTATTGAGAAGGGTGTTGTTTCCCTAATTTCTTTCTCAGCCTGTTTATTCTTTGTGTAGAGAAAGGCCATTGATTTGTTTGAGTTAATTTTATATCCAGCTACTTCACCGAAGCTGTTTATCAGGCTTAGGAGTTCTCTGGTGGAATTTTTAGGGTCACTTATATATACTATCATATCATCTGCAAAAAGTGATATTTTGACTTCCTCTTTTCCAATTTGTATCCCTTTGATCTCCTTTTGTTGTCGAATTGCTCTGGCTAGGACTTCAAGTACAATGTTGAATAGGTATGGAGAAAGTGGACAGCCTTGTCTAGTCCCTGATTTTAGAGGGATTGCTTCAAGCTTCTCACCATTTACTTTGATGTTGGCTACTGGTTTGCTGTAGATTGCTTTTATCATGTTTAGGTATGGGCCTTGAATTCCTGATCTTTCCAAGACTTTTATCATGAATGGGTGTTGGATCTTGTCAAATGCTTTTTCCGCATCTAAGGAGATGACCATGTGGTTTTTATCTTTGAGTTTGTTTATATACTGGATTACGTTGATGGATTTCCGTATATTGAACCATCCCTGCATCCCTGGGATGAAACCTACTTGGTCAGGATGGATGATTGTTTTGATGTGTTCTTGGATTCGGTTAGCAAGAACTTTATTGAGGATTTTTGCATCAATATTCATAAGGGATATTGGTCTGAAGTTTTCTATCTTTGTTGGGTCTTTTTGTGGTTTAGGTATCAGAGTAATTGTGGCTTCATAGAATGAGTTGGGTAGAGTACCTTCTGTTTCTATTTTGTGGAATAGTTTGTGAAGAACTGGGATTAGATCTTCTTTGAAGGTCTGATAGAACTCTGCACTAAACCCATCTGGTCCTGGGCTTTTTTTAGTTGGGAGACTATTAATGACTGCTTCTATTTCTTTGGGGGATATAGGGCTGTTTAGATCATTAACCTGATCTTGATTCAACTTTGGTACCTGGTATCTGTCTAGGAACTTGTCCATTTCATCCAGGTTCTCCAGTTTTGTTGAGTATAGCCTTTGGTAGAAGGATCTGATGGTGTTTTGGATGTCTTCAGGATCTGTTGTTATGTCTCCTTTTTCATTTCTGATTTTGTTAATTAGGATGCTTTCCCTGTGCCCTCTAGTGAGTCTGGCTAAGGGTTTATCTATCTTGTTGATTTTCTCAAAGAACCAGCTCCTTGATTGGTTGATTCTTTGAATAGTTTTTCTTGTTTCCACTTGGTTGATTTCACCCCTGAGTTTGATTATTTCCTGCCGTCTACTCCTCTTGGGTGAATTTGCTTCCTTTTGTTCTAGTGCTTTTAGGTGTGTTGTCAAGCTGCTAATGTGTGCTCTCTCTAGTTTCCTTTTGGAGGCACTCAGAGCTATGAGTTTTCCTCTTAAAAATGCTTTCATTGCGTCCCATAAGTTTGGGTATGTTGTGGCTTCATTTTCATTGAACTCTAAAAAGTCCTTAATTTCTTTCCTTATTCCTTCCTTGACCAAGGTATCATTGAGAAGAGTGTTGTTCAGTTTCCACGTGAAGGTGGGCTTTCTATTATTTATTTTGTTATTGAAGATCAGCCTTAGTCCATGGTGATCTGATAGGATGCATGGGACAATTTCAATATTTTTATATCTGTTGAGGCCTGTTTTGTGACCAATTATGTGGTCAATTTTGGAGAAGGTACCATGAGGTGCTGAGAAGAAGGTATATCCTTTTGTTTTAGGATAGAATGTTCTGTAGATATCTGCCAGATCCATTTGATTCATAATTTCTCTTAGTTTCACTGTGTCCCTGTTTAGTTTCTGTTTCCATGATCTGTCCATTGGTGAAAGTGGTGTGTTGAAGTCTCCCACTATTATTGTATGAGGTGCAATGTGTGCTTTGAGATTTACTAAAGTTTCTTTAATGAATGTGGCTGCCTTTGTATTTGGAGCATAGATATTCAGGATTGATAGTTCCTCTTGGAGGATTTTACCTTTGATGAGTATGAAGTGTCCCTCCCTGTCTTTTTTAATGACTTTGGGTTGGAAGTCAATCTTATCAGATATTAGAATGGCTACTCCAGCTTGTTTCTTCATGCCATTTGCTTGGAGAATTGTTTTCCAGCCTTTCATTCTGAGGTAGTGTCTATCCTTTTCTCTGAGATGAGTTTCCTGTAAGCAGCAAAATGTTGGGTCTTGTTTGTGTAGCCAGTTTGTTAGTCTATGTCTTTTTATCGGGGAGTTGAGTCCATTGATATTAAGAGATATTAAGGAAAAGAAATTGGTGTTTCCTGTTATTTTTGATGTTAAAGTTGGCATTTTGTTCTTGTGGCTGTCTTCTTTTAGGTTTGTTGAGGGATTACCTTCTTGTTGTTTCTAGGGCGTGGTTCCTGTCCTTGTATTGGTTTTTTTCTGTTATTATCCTTTGAAGGGCTGGATTCGTGGAGAGATAATGTGTGAATTTGGTTTTGTCGTGGAATACTTTGGTTTCTCCATCTATGGTAATTGAGAGTTTGGCTGGGTATAGTAGCCTGGGCTGGAATTTTCATTCTCTTAGTGTCTGTATCACATCTGTCCAGGCCCTTCTGGCTTTCATAGTCTCTGGTGAAAAATCTGGTGTAATTCTGATAGGCTTGCCTTTATATGTTACTTGGCCTTTTTCTCTTACTGCTTTTAGTATTCTATCTTTATTTAGAGCATTTGTTGCTCTGATTATTATGTGTCGGGAGGTATTTCTTTTCTGATCCAGCCTATTTGGAGTTCTGTAGGCTTCTTGTATGTTCATGGGCATCTCTTTCTTTAGATTTGGGAAGTTTTCTTCTATAATTTTGTTGAAGATGTTCGCTGGTCCTTTGAGTTGAAAATCTTCATTCTCATCCACTCCTATTATCCGTAGGTTTGGTCTTCTCATTGCGTCCTGGATTTCTTGGATGTTTTGAGTTAGGATCTTTTTGCATTTTACATTTTCCTTGATTGTTGTGCCGATGTTCTCTATGGAATCTTCTGCACCTGAGATTCTCTCTTCCATCTCTTGTATTCTGTTGCTGATGCTTGCATCTATGGTTCCAGATTTCTTTCCTAGGGTTTCTATCTCCAGTGTTGCCTCATTTTGGGTTTTCTTTATTGTGTCTACTTCCCTTTTTAGGTCTAGTATGGTTTTGTTCATTTCCATCATCTGTTTGGATGTGTTTTCCTGTTTTTCTGTAAGGACTTCTACCTGTTTGATTATGTTATCATGTTTTTCTTTAAGGATTTGTAACTCTTTAGCAGTGTTCTCCTGCAATTCTTTAAGGGATTTTTGTGCTTCCTCTTTATTGTCTTCTTCCTTTTTAGCAGTGTTCTCCTGCATTTCTTTAAGTGTGTTATTAACGTCCTTCTTGAAGTCCTCTATCATCATCAGGAGATATGCTTTTAAATCCGTGTCTAGCTTTTCCGGTGTGTAGGGGTGCCCTGGACTGGGTGAAGTGGGGGTGCTGGGTTCTGATGATGGTGAGTGGTCTTGGTTTCTGTTAGTAAGATTATTACGTTTACCTTTCGCCATCTGGTAATCTCTGGGGTTAGTTGTTATCGTTGTCACTATTTAAAGATTGGAGCAGAAGCTGTGTTCCACTCACCAGCAGTCCCAAAATCCTGCGGCGGGGGTCGTGGGTAGCTGGCGGGTGTCAGGCAACCCTGCGCTCCCGCTACCCTGGCGCTGATCCGGCCGGGTGAGGCCTGTGGCCCTACTCAGGCTGGTTTCTGCTTCCCTAACTAATGCAGTCTCAGGTCCCGCGCAATTGGATTGGAGCAGAAGCTGTGCTCCCCTCACCAGAAGTCTTAAGATCCTGTGGCGGGTGTTGTGGGCAGTTGGCGAGTGTCAGCAGACCCTGCGCCCCAGCTGCTCAGGTGCTTTTCTGACCGGAAGAGGCTTGTGGCCCTGTGTGGGCCGGATTTCTCTCTCCCCAACCAGAGCAGTCTCAGGTCCCGCGTGATTGGACTGGAGCAGAAGCTGTGTTCCACTCACCAGCAGTCCCAAAATCCTGCGGCGGGGGTCGTGGGTAGCTGGCGGGTGTCAGGCAACCCTGCGCTCCCGCTACCCTGGCGCTGATCCGGCCGGGTGAGGCCTGTGGCCCTACTCAGGCCGGTTTCTGCTTCCCTAACTAATGCAGTCTCAGGTCCCGCGCAATTGGATTGGAGCAGAAGCTGTGTTCCACTCACCAGCAGTCCCAAAATCCTGCGGCGGGGGTCGTGGGTAGCTGGCGGGTGTCAGGCAACCCTGCGCTCCCGCTACCCCGGCGCTGATCCAGCCGGATGAGGCCTGTGGTCCTACTCAGGCCGGTTTCTGCTTCCCTAACTAATGCAGTCACAGGTCCCGCGCAATTGGATTGGAGCAGAAGCTGTGCTCCCCTCACCAGAAGTCTTAAGATCCTGTGGCGGGTGTTGTGGGCAGTTGGCGAGTGTCAGCAGACCCTGCGCCCCAGCTGCTCAGGTGCTTTTCTGACCGGAAGAGGGTTGTGGCCCTGTGTGGGCCGGATTTCTCTCTCCCCAACCAGAGCAGTCTCAGGTCCCGCGTGATTGGACTGGAGCAGAAGCTGTGTTCCACTCACCAGCAGTCCCAAAATCCTGCGGTGGGGGTCGTGGGTAGCTGGCGGGTGTCAGGCAACCCTGCGCTCCCGCTACCCTGGCGCTGATCCGGCCGGGTGAGGCCTGTGGCCCTACTCAGGCTGGTTTCTGCTTCCCTAACTAATGCAGTCTCAGGTCCCGCGCAATTGGATTGGAGCAGAAGCTGTGCTCCCCTCACCAGAAGTCTTAAGATCCTGTGGCGGGTGTTGTGGGCAGTTGGCGAGTGTCAGCAGACCCTGCGCCCCAGCTGCTCAGGTGCTTTTCTGACCGGAAGAGGCTTGTGGCCCTGTGTGGGCCGGATTTCTCTCCGTGATTTTATTTTGGACTCACCTCTAAACAGTCTAAGTATTGGTGCCATGGGGTGAACTCTGAAGAGTCCATGACCTGAGGGGGAAGTTTTGGAGTCAATGACACATCCTCTGTGTCTTGATGTGGTGTCATCCCTATGGAGTCTCTGACTTGAACCTGGGATGCAGAAGGCAACTCTGGAGATTCTTTGGCTTGAGCCACTGACTGTGCAGTCAAACCAGCTTGTAGTGCTGTGATCATTCCAGTGGGTGACCCCTGTGCCACTGAGTTTCCCTTTAGAGCATGTATGGATTTCTCTGATACATCTGGAATCACCCTTGTTGAGTCCAGGACATTAGACGGTGGCTGTGGAGGTTGGAGAGAACTAGGAGTAAACCTGATCTGTTTCGTGGTTTGATTCTGTGACCCTGGGTCCAGGTTTAATGTTTCTGTGACTTTAGGCTGAGGCTTTGGATTCCTTTCCCCAGCTTTGAAGACTGTGTGGTGTGGCCCTGGACTCATCTTTGCTGGTTCTATAGCTTGATGCTTATGCAATGTGTCTTCCTCCACTGATACCATGACTTGGTGTTGTGGCTTTGGGGATATCCCTGTTGATTCTATGACGTGAACATAATTCATTAATCAGCCCCCTAGAATCCATGATGTGAAACAATGCTACAGGAGTTACTTTTGAGATATTTGTGATTTGATTTGGTCTTGAGGTCATAATCTTTGATTCCCTTGTGTGATGCGGAGGACTTGCTACTTTTATTGATTCAATTACTGGATTTAATGACTCGGGGTGGGGGTATACTCACTGATTCAGCTTGGTTTGATGGCTGTGATAAGTTAGTCTTATCTTTTGTTTTTCCCACAGAATTTGTCACATCTAAATGTGAATCTGGGATCATCCCCATTGAATTTATAACCTGAAGCAATGCCATTGAAGTGACCTTTATGCTGTCTGTGGCTGAACATGGTGTCTTGGGTGTCAGCTCCACATTAGTTCCTTGTGCCTTATGTGACTTTATCCTTTCTTCTGGAAGACCTATGACTCTCTGTTCTGTATTCAGCTCTAACACGTGCTTTGGATCCTTTCTCAGTAAAGTGGTTTCTTCCTGAATTGCATTAACTTCTACATTTCTGGAAGATGGCATATCCATTTATATAAGTAAAGGATTGTATCTAATGATTTGGTGGTCATTCTCAGATTCTAACTGCTTGTTGGAGGTAAGTGACCATGACATTCTGGTTTCTGTCCTATTTACTTCAGAATTGACCCCGATGTTCACATGGGGATGAATTGATGGAACATCTGAAGATCTGTTGGTTCTTGGCTCAGTGCTCTGAGGGATGAGTGTAGGTACCTGAGTGTGGGAGATCTCTTGTTCAGGAACTCCTTGTACATCCATCCAACAATTGAGTGTTTTCCACGACTTCTTCTCAGGCAGAGGTACCACTTGTTTCTGCAGAGTAGAAACCTTCTGAGACATATTCCCCTCCAACTGACTTCTGACTAAAGAACAGAGCTGGAGAGTAGCCCAGACAATGGGTCCCAGACTCTCATTCAAAACACAATTTGACCCATGATCTGACATAAACTGATTCTTTCCCTTATCTTTTGTTATTTCATGTTTGCAAGTATCTAGGGGTTGTAAAATAGAGCTAATAAAAGAGCTATGAGCTTCTAATGGAGGAAGGACTGCAAGATTCTGGAAAAGATCTGACTTCTCAGTGTCTGTTACTGTAAGGTCAGGCAGTGGTGTGCTTTGGCTCCTGGACTGGGCCAATTCCTTTTCCGGGGAATTGCAGACAATATTGCTCTGGATTTGACAAGCTGTTCTTTCAGGAAAGATTGGAAGATAAGACAGGATTGAGCTGTTGTTGGAGGGTTCAGAGGATATGCTGTAGCCAGTAGAACATTCCCCAATTTCATAGTAACAGCAAAGTGGGACACTCTCCTGAGCCACAGTGTCAGAGATGAAGGAAGAAGAGTAACAGGGAATGTTTCACGGGATTCTGGTAAATTCAGTTCCATACAGGTCAAGCTGCAAACAAAGAGAATTTTTTTCACTTTCTTTGGAATCAGTAGTGGGAAAATTAGGACAAAGAGAGTGGTCATTTCTAGTCCAAAATATTTTTGGTCCAGGGAGGTGAGGGTGGAAAGGGGAGCCATTCACAAGCATCAGTTACTTCTGTAAAGAATCCCTCTACCAGGAGCAAGGGAGATGAGCCAGTGAAGTGCACAGCACACAGATAGAGAAGGTGGGTCCCATCTCGAGAGCACACATGATAATAAAAGCACATGGTGCCCCAGTGCTAGACAAGCACATCCCTGGTGCTCACTGGCCAGTCAAGGCTAATTAGTGAGTCCCACTGAGAGACCTTATTTCAAAAACAAGATGGATAGATCCAAGGAATGACACCTAAGTTTTATACACACACACACACACACAGTTCCCATTAAACTTGACATTAAGCTGGATGACCTGTGTTCAAACCCTAAGATTTGCATGTTACAAAGTTGACTGCTGTGGCTTGCCCTCTGACCTCTGCAAACATGTGGCATACATGTGCACACATGCACAAAAAAGAAAAGTTAAAAATAAATAAATGTATTTTTAATTAAAAAAAAAACCAACCTCACTGCTTTGGGGATTAGAGAGAAGGGTCAGTAGTTAAGAGCAGTGGCTGTTCTTCCAGAGGTTTGATTCTCAGCACCCACATGGTGGTTGACAAACACCAGGAACTCCAGTACCAGGGGATCATATACCCTATTCTGGCCTGTGAGAAAACCAGGCATGCATGTGGTGCACAGACATATGTGCATGCAAACACTCTTACACATAAAATATAAATAAATCTCAAAAAATAGTTCTTTATGACCTAGAGTTTTTTTCTTTTCCCTCCCCCTGTTACTCTTCTTCCTTCCTTTATTTTATATTAAATATTTCTCTACCCCCTACCCAGAAACTCTGTTTCCTGACCTTGCAGTTTCCAGATGTTGGAAGATCTTTGGAAAGCTCTTGTCTATTGAGCATAATATATAGCCCTGGGTCCAGCCCATAGGAAGTCCTGAAATACTGGACACAGCAGGGTAGGTCAGTGGAACTGAAGTGAAATCAAAGAACCAGTAAGCTAACCAATAAGAATAGAAAGTTTATTTAGAAATGAGACAATTGCTCTCATAGTAAATGAAGTAAAAGTACCAGGTATTTTATACTTCTAGTATTTACAATTAAGGTGATGGCTTAGTTAGGGTTTCTATTGTTTTTTTTAATTTTTAATATTTTTTATTACATATTTTCCTCAATTACATTTCCAATGCTATCCCAAAAGTCCCCCATAGCGCCCCCCACTTCCCTACCCACCCATTCCCATTCTTTTGGCCCTGGCATTCCCCTATATTGGGGCATATAAAGTTTGCAAGTCCAATGGGCCTCTCTTTCCAGTGATGGCCGACTAGGCCATCTTTCGATACATATGCAGCTAGAGACAAGAGCTCCGGGGTACTGGTTAGTTCATCATGTTGTTCCAACTATAGGGTTGCAGATCCCTTTAGCTCCTTGGGTACTTTCTCTAGCTTCTCCATTGGGAGCCCTGTGATACATCCAATAGCTGACTGTGAGCATCCACTCCTGTGTTTGCTAGGCCCCGGCATCGTCTCACAAGAGACAGCTATATTTGGGTCCTTTCAGCAAAATCTTGCTAGTGTATGCAATGGTGTCAGCGTTTAGAAGCTGATTATGGGATGGATCCCTGGATACGGCAGTCTCTAGATGGTCCATCCTTTCATCGCAGCTCCAAACTTTGTCTCTGTAACGCCTTCCATGGATGTTTTGTTCCTAATTCTAAGAAGGGGCACAGTGTCCACACTTTGGTCTTCATTCTTCTTGAGTTTCATGCGTTTAGCAAATTGTATCTTATATCTTGGGTATCCTAAGTTTTGGGCTAATATCTACTTATCAGTGAATACATATTGTGTGAGTTCCTTTGTGATTGTGTTACCTCACTCAAGATGATGCCCTCCAGGTTCATCCATTTGGCTAGGAATTTCATAAATTCATTCTTTTTAATAGCTGAGTAGTACTCCATTGTGTAAATGTACCATAATTTCTGTATCCATTCCTCTGTTGAGGGACATCTGGGTTCTTTCCAGCTTCTGGCTATTATAAATAGGGCTGCTATGAACATAGTGGAGCATGTGTCCTTCTTACCAGTTGGGACATCGTCTGGATATATGCCCAGGAGAGGTATTGCTGGATCCTCCGGTAGTACTATGTCCAATTTTCTGAGGAACCGCCAGACTGATTTCCAGAGTGGTTGTACAAGCTTGCAATCCCACCAACAATGGAGGAGTGTTCCTCTTTCTCCACATCCTGGCCAGCAACTGCTGTCACCTGAATTTTTGATCTTAGCCATTCTGACTGGTGTGAGGTGGAATCTCAGGGTTGTTTTGATTTGCATTTCCCTGATGATTAAGGATGTTGAACATTTTTTCAGGTGCTTCTCTGCCATTCGGTATTCCTCAGGTGAGAATTCTTTGTTCAGTTCTGAGCCCCATTTTTTAATGGGGTTATTTGACTTTCTGGAGTCCACCTTCTTGAGTTCTTTATATATATTGGATATTAGTCCCTTATCGGATTTAGGATAGGTAAAGATCCTTTCCCAATCTGTTGGTGGTTTTTTTGTCTTATTGATGGTGTCTTTTGCCTTGCAGAAGCTTTGCAGTTTCATGAGGTCCCACTTGTCAATTCTCGATCTTACAGCACAAGCCATTGCTGTTCTATTCAAGAATTTTTCCCCTGTGCCCATATCTTCAAGGCTTTTCCCCACTTTCTTCTCTATAAGTTTCAGTGTCTCTGGTTTTATGTGAAGTTCCTTGATCCACTTAGACTTGACCTTAGTACAAGGAGATAGGAATGGATCTATTCGCATTCTTCTACATGTTAACAACCAGTTGTGCCAGCACCATTTGTTGAAAATGCTGTCTTTCTTCCACTGGATGTTTTTAGCTCCCTTGTCGAAGATCAAGTGACCGTAGGTGTGTGGGTTCATTTCTGGGTCTTCAATTCTATTCCATTGGTCTATTTGTCTGTCACTATACCAGTACCACGCAGTTTTTATCACAATTGCTCTGTAGTAAAGCTTTAGGTCCGGCATGGTGATTCCACCAGAGGTTCTTTTATCCCTGAGAAGAGTTTTTGCTATCCTAGGTTTTTTGTTATTCCAGATGAATTTGCAGATTGCACTTTCTAATTCGTTGAAGAATTGAGTTGGAATTTTGATGGGGATTGCATTGAATCTGTAGATTGCTTTTGGCAAGATAGCCATTTTTACAATGTTGATCCTGCCAATCCATGAGCATGGGAGATCTTTCCATCTTCTGAGATCTTCTATAATTTCTTTCTTCAGAGACTTGAAGTTTTTATTATACAGATCTTTCACTTCCTTAGTTAGAGTCATGCCAAGATATTTTATATTATTTGTGACTATTGAGAAGGGTGTTGTTTCCCTAATTTATTTCTCAGCCTGTTTATTCTTTGTGTAGAGAAAGGCCATTGATTTGTTTGAGTTAATTTTATTTATTTATTTTTTTATTTTTAATATTTTTTTTAAAATATTTTTATTACATATTTTCCTCAATTACATTTCCAATACTATCCCAAAAGTCCCCCATAGCGCCCCCCACTTCCCTACCCACCCATTCCCATTCTTTTGGCCCTGGCATTCCCCTATATTGGGGCATATAAAGTTTGCAAGTCCAATGGGCCTCTCTTTCCATTGATGGCCGACTAGGCCATCTTTCGGTACATATGCAGCTAGAGACAAGAGCTCCAGGGTTCTGGTTAGTACATCATGTTGTTCCAACAATAGGGTTGCAGATCCCTTTAGCTCCTTGGGTACTTTCTCTAGTTTCTCCATTGGGAGCCCTGTGATACATCCAATAGCTGACTGTGAACATCCACTCCTGTGTTTGCTAGGCCCCGGCATCGTCTCACAAGAGACAGCTATATTTGGGTCCTTTCAGCAAAATCTTGCTAGTGTATGCAATGGTGTCAGCGTTTAGAAGTTGATTATGGGATGGATCCCTGGATACGGCAGTCTCTAAATGGTCCATCCTTTCATCACAGCTACGAACTTTGTCTCTGTAACTCCTTCCCTGGGTGTTTTGTTCCCAATTCTAAGAAGGTGCACAGTGTCCACACTTTGGTCTTCATTCTTCTTGAGTTTCATGCGTTTAGCAAATTGTATCTTAAATCTTGGGTATCCTAAGTTTTGGGCTAATATCCACTTATCAGTGAATACATATTGTGTGAGTTCTTTTGTGATTGTGTTACTTCACTCAAGATGATGCCCTCCAGGTCCATCCATTTGGCTAGGAATTTCATAAATTCATTCTTTTTAATAGCTGAGTAGTACTCCATTGTGTAAATGTACCATAATTTCTGTATCCATTCCTCTGTTGAGTGACATCTGGGTTCTTTCCAGCTTCTGGCTATTATAAATAGGGCTGCTATGAACATAGTGGAGCATGTGTCCTTTTTACCGGTTGGGACATCTTCTGGATATATGCCCAGGAGAGGTATTGCTGGATCCTCCGGTAGTACTATGTCCAATTTTCTGAGGAACCGCCAGACTGATTTCCAGAGTGGTTGTACAAGCTTGCAATCCCACCAACAATGGAGGAGTGTTCCTCTTTCTCCACATCCTGGCCAGCAACTGCTGTCACCTGAATTTTTGATCTTAGCCATTCTGACTGGTGTGAGGTGGAATCTCAGGGTTGTTTTGATTTGCATTTCCCTGATGATTAAGGATGTTGAACATTTTTTCAGGTGTTTCTCTGCCATTCGGTATTCCTCAGGTGAGAATTCTTTGTTCAGTTCTGAGCCCCATTTTTTTAATGGGGTTATTTGACTTTCTGGAGTCCACCTTCTTGAGTTCTTTATATATATTGGATATTAGTCCCTTATCTGATTTAGGATAGGTGAAGATCCTTTCCCAATCTGTTGGTGGTTTTTTTGTCTTATTGATGGTGTCTTTAGCCTTGCAGAAGCTTTGTAGTTTCATGAGGTCCCACTTGTCAATTCTCGATCTTACAGCACAAGCCATTACTGTTCTATTCAGGAATTTTTCCCCTGTGCCCATATCTTCAAGGCTTTTCCCCACTTTCTCCTCTATAAGTTTCAGTGTCTCTGGTTTTATGTGAAGTTCCTTGATCCACTTAGACTTGACCTTAGTACAAGGAGATAGGAATGGATCGATTCGCATTCTTCTACATGTTAACAACCAGTTGTGCCAGCACCATTTGTTGAAAATGCTGTCTTTCTTCCACTGGATGTTTTTAGCTCCCTTGTCGAAGATCAAGTGACCGTAGGTGTGTGGGTTCATTTCTGGGTCTTCAATTCTATTCCATTGGTCTATTTGTCTGTCACTATACCAGTACCATGCAGTTTTTTATCACAATTGCTCTGTAGTAGAGCTTTAAGTCCGGCATGGTGATTCCACCAGAGGTTCTTTTATCCTTGAGAAGAGTTTTTGCTATCCTAGGTTTTTTGTTATTCCAGATGAATTTGCAGATTGCACTTTCTAATTCGTTGAAGAATTGATTTGGAATTTTGATGGGGATTGCATTGAATCTGTAGATTGCTTTTGGCAAGATAGCCATTTTTACAATGTTGATCCTGCCAATCCATGAGCATGGGAGATCTTTCCATCTTCTGAGATCTTCTATAATTTCTTTCTTCAGAGACTTGAAGTTTTTATCATACAGATCTTTCACTTCCTTAGTTAGAGTCACGCCAAGATATTTTATATTATTTGTGACTATTGAGAAGGGTGTTGTTTCCCTAATTTCTTTCTCAGCCTGTTTATTCTTTGTGTAGAGAAAGGCCATTGATTTGTTTGAGTTAATTTTATATCCAGCTACTTCACTGAAGCTGTTTATCAGCCTAGGAGTTCTCTGGTGGAATTTTTAGGGTCACTTATGTATACTATCATATCATCTGCAAAAAGTGATATTTTGACTTCATCATTTCCAATTTGTATCCCTTTGATCTCCTTTTGTTGTCGAATTGCTCTGGCTAGGACTTCAAGTACAATGTTGAATAGGTATGGAGAAAGTGGACAGCCTTGTCTAGTCCCTGATTTTAGAGGGATTGCTTCAAGCTTCTCACCATTTACTTTGATGTTGGCTACTGGTGTGCTCTAGATTGCTTTTATCATGTTTAGGTATGGGCCTTGAATTCCTGATCTTTCCAAGACTTTTATCATGAATGGGTGTTGGATCTTGTCAAATGCTTTTTCCGCATCTAACGAGATGACCATGTGGTTTTTGTCTTTGAGTTTGTTTATATACTGGATTATGTTGATGGATTTCCGTATATTGAACCATCCCTGCATCCCTGGGATGAAACCTACTTGGTCAGGATGGATGATTGTTTTGATGTGTTCTTGGATTCGGTTAGGAAGAACTTTATTGAGAATTTTTGCATCAATATTCATAAGGGATATTGGTCTGAAGTTTTCTATCTTTGTTGGGTCTTTTTGTGGTTTAGGTATCAGAGTAATTGTGGCTTCATAGAATGAGTTCGGTAGAGTACCTTCTGTTTCTATTTTGTGGAATAGTTTGTGAAGAACTGGGATTAGATCTTCTTTGAAGGTCTGATAGAACTCTGCACTAAACCCATCTGGTCCTGGGCTTTTTTTGGTTGGGAGACTATTAATGACTGCTTCTATTTCTTTGGGGGATATAGGGCTGTTTAGATCATTAACCTGATCTTGATTCAACTTTGGTACCTGGTATCTGCCTAGGAACTTCTCCATTTCATCCAGGTTCTCCAGTTTTGTTGAGTATAGCCTTTGGTAGAAGGATCTGATGGTGTTTTGGATGTCTTCAGGATCTGTTGTTATGTCTCCTTTTTCATTTCTGATTTTGTTAATTAGGATGCTTTCCCTGTGCCCTCTAGTGAGTCTGGCTAAGGGTTTATCTATCTTGTTGATTTTCTCAAAGAACCAGCTCCTTGTTTGGTTGATTCTTTGAATAGTTCTTCTTGTTTCCACTTGGTTGATTTCGCCCCTGAGTTTGATTATTTCCTTGCCGTCTACTCCTCTTGGGTGAATTTGCTTCCTTTTGTTCTAGTGCTTTTATGTGTATTGTCAAGCTGCTAATGTGTGCTCTCTCTAGTTTCTTTTTGGAGGCACTCAGAGCTATGAGTTTTCCTCTTAAAAATGCTTTCATTGAGTCCCATAAGTTTGGGTATGTTGTGGCTTCATTTTCATTGAACTCTAAAAAGTCCTTAATTTCTTTCTTTATTCCTTCCTTGACCAAGGTATCATTGAGAAGAGTGTTGTTCAGTTTCCACGTGAATGTTGGCTTTCTATTATTTATTTTGTTATTGAAGATCAGCCTTAGTCCATGGTGATCTGATAGGATGCAGGGGACAATTTCAATATTTTTGTATCTGTTGAGGCCTGTTTTGTGACCAATTATGTGGTCAATTTTGGAGAAGGTACCATGAGGTGCTGAGAAGAAGGTATATCCTTTTGTTTTAGGATAGAATGTTCTGTAGATATCTGCCAGATCCATTTGATTCATAACTTCTGTTAGTTTCACTGTGTCCCTGTTTAGTTTCTGTTTCCATGATCTGTCCATTGGTGAAAGTGGTGTGTTGAAGTCTCCCACTATTATTGTATGAGGTGCAATGTGTGCTTTGAGATTTACTAAAGTTTCTTTAATGAATGTGGCTGCCTTTGTATTTGGAGCATAGATATTCAGGATTGATAGTTCCTCTTGGAGGATTTTACCTTTGATGAGTATGAAGTGCCCCTCCCTGTCTTTTTTGATGACTTTGGGTTGGAAGTCAATCTTATCAGATATTAGAATGGCTACTCCAGCTTGTTTCTTCATACCATTTGCTTGGAAAATTGTTTTCCAGCCTTTCATTCTGAGGTAGTGTCTATCTTTTTCTCTGAGATGAGTTTCCTGTAAGCAGCAAAATGTTGGGTCTTGTTTGTGTAGTCAGTTTGTTAGTCTATGTCTTTTTATTGGGGAGTTGAGTCCATTGATATTAAGAGATATTAAGGAAAAGTAATTGTTGTTTCCTGTTATTTTTGGTGTTAAAGTTGGCATTCTGTTCTTGTGGCTGTCTTCTTTTAGGTTTGTTGAGGGATTACCTTCTTGTTGTTTCTAGGGTGTGATTCCCGTCCTTGTATTGTTTTTTTCCTGTTATTATCCTTTGAAGGGCTGGATTCGTGGAGAGATAATGTGTGAATTTGGTTTTGTCGTGGAATACTTTGGTTTCTCCATCTATGTTAATTGAGAGTTTGGCTGGGTATAGTAGCCTGGGCTGGAATTTGTGTTCTTTTAGTGTCTGTATAACATCTGTCCAGGATCTTCTGGCTTTCATAGTCTCTGGTGAAAAATCTGGTGTAATTCTGATAGGCTTGCCTTTATATGTTACTTGGCCTTTTTCTCTTACTGTTTTTAGTATTCTATCTTTATTTAGTGCATTTGTTGTTCTGATTATTATGTGTCGGGAGGTATTTCTTTTCTGGTCCAGTCTATTTGGAGTTCTGTAGGTTTCTTGTATGTTCATGGGCATCTCTTTCTTTAGATTTGCGAAGTTTTCTTCTATAATTTTGTTGAAGATGTTTGCTGGTCCTTTGAGTTGAAAATCTTCATTCTCATCCACTCCTATTATCCGTAGGTTTGGTCTTCTCATTGTGTCCTGTATTTCTTGGATGTTTTGAGTTAGGATCTTTTTGTGTTTTACATTTTCCTTGATTGTTGTGCTGATGTCCTCTATGGAATCTTCTGCACCTGAGATTCTCTCTTCCATCTCTTGTATTCTGTTGCTGATGCTCGTATCTATGGTTCCAGATTTCTTTCCTAGGGTTTCTATCTCCAGTGTTGCCTCATTTTGGGTTTTCTTGATTGTGTCTACTTCCCTTTTTAGGTCTAGTATGGTTTTGTTCATTTCCATCATCTGGTTGGATGTGTTTTCCTGTTTTTCTTTAAGGACTTCTACCTGTTTGATTGTGTTATCCTGTTTTTCTTTAAGGACTTCTACCTGTTTGATTGTGTTATCCTGTTTTTCTTTAAGGACTTGTAACTCTTTAGCAATGTTCTCCTGTAATTCTTTAAGTGAGTTATTAAAGTCCTTCTTGATGTCCTCTACCATCATCATGAGATATGTGTTGGGGTGCCCTGGACTTGGTGAAGTGGGAGGGCTGGGTTCTGATGATGGTGAGTGGTCTTGGTTTCTGTTAGTAAGATTATTACGTTTACCTTTCGCCATGTGGTAATCTCTGGGGTTAGTTGTTATCGTTGTCACTGTTTAAAGATTGGAGCAGACTCTGTGTTCCACTCACCAGAAGTCTCAAAATCCTGTGGCGGGTGTCGTGGGTAGCTGGCGGGTGTCAGCCGACCCTGTGCTCTAGCTACCCCGGTGCTGGTCAGGCCGGAAGAGGCCTGTGGCCCTACTCAGGCCGGTTTTCTGCTTCCCTAACTAATGCAGTCTCAGGTCCCGCGCACAATTGGATTGGAGCAGAAGCTGTGTTCCACTCACCAGAAGTCTTAAGATCCTGTGGCGGGTGTTGTGGGTAGCTGGCGAGTGTCAGCCGACTCTGCGCCCTAGCTACCCCGGTGCTGTTCTGACCGGAAGAGGCTTGTGGCCCTACTCAGGCCGGATTTCTGCCTCCCCAACCAAAGCAGTCTCAGGTCCCGCGTGATTGGACTGGAGCAGAAGCTGTGTTCCACTCACCAGAAGTCTCAAAATCCTGTGGCGGGTGTTGTGGGTAGCTGGCGGGTGTCATCCGACCCTGCGCTCTAGCTACCCTGTGCTGTTCAGGCTGGAAGAGGGGGTTTCTATTGTTGTGATGAAACACCATGACCATAATATGCTTGCAGGTAAATGGTTTGTTCCAATTTTCAAGTCATACTCCATTGCTGAGGGAATTCAGGGTAGGAACTCAAGGCAGGATCCATGAGGCAGGAGCTAATACACAGGGTCTATTTACTGGTTAGCTTTCATAGCTTGCTCACCCTGCCTTCTTATGTCACCTGTGACCACCAGCCTGGGGTTGCACCAACCCACAGTGAGCTGGAAATGCATCACAGGCTTTCCCACAAGACAATCTGGAAGGAGCAACTGAGGGTTCCTCTTCCAAAATGACACTAGCTTGTATCAAGTTGACATGAAACTGTCAGTAGGAGAGTCTAAATATAGACTCCACTTACCTTGTCAGATCACTTTCCATAAGTTTCATCCTGGAGTCATCCAGTTGTGAAACTGGTAATAGAAGTAAAGAAACTATTTAGCATAGTAACTACTGATATCATCCAACAGAACTCCCTTCATGTAACAACCATGAGGGCAAAAATGGAGTCATGCCAGCCATGTAGCTAATTAGTGGCACAGCACAGCTATAAACATATTAAAATTATATACTCTCTGCTGTCCTCATCATAGACCAGAGTGCCCCCCATTAGAAGCATTGGAATGGGAATGTAGCAGTGGGAGACACAGAGATCCTGATATATCTTTTCCTGTAAAGATGTCTACCCTTGATCCATAGTAGAGGAATAAAGGTAACAGACCTCCCTTGTCAAACTCTTGGCTATTCTTTGTTCATTCTCCTGACCCACTGAGTTTCTTTCCCATATTTTGGGCTCTCGATGAAAACATATGGGATACAGAAGTTCAGGGAAAGGGACCTTGGAGGAGTTATGGGGCTGTTTGCATGACTTTGGAAGTGAAGATGTTAGAAAGATGGTTCTACTCTAGCCACACCCTCTTTTTCAACTTTCTTCCACATGCTGTCAAAGACCAGAGTCTTAAAGCAGAAAGATATACAGCTGATCTGTCATCAGCCTTCAGCTAACAATAAGGGACAGAGTCATTCTGACCTGTGAGTTTTTCAATCTGTTCAACCTAGAGAAACCTAGAGATCTCCCATGCTCATAAATTGGCAGGATTAATATAGTCAAAATGGCTATCTTGCCGAAAGCAATCTACAGATTCAATGCAATCCCCATCAAAATTCCAACTCAGTTCTTCATAGAGTTAGAAAGGGCACTTTGCAAATTTATCTGGAATAACAAAAATACCTAGGATAGCAAAAATTATTCTCAACAATAAAAGAACCTCTGGTGCAATCACCTTGCCTTACATCAAGCTGTACTACAGAGCAATTGTGATAAAAAACTGCATGGCACTGGTACAGTGACAGACAGATAGATCAATGGAATAGAATTGAAGACCCAGAAATGAAGCCACACACCTATGGTCACTTGATCTTTGATAAGGGAACTAAAAGTGGAAAAAAGACAGCATTTTCAAAAAATGGTGCTGGCACAACTGGCAATTATGTAGAAGAATACCAATTGATCTATTCTTATCTCCTTGTACAAAGCTCAAGTCTAAGTAGTTCAAAGAACTCCACATAAAACCTCTGAAACTTATAGAGGAGAAAGTGGGGGAAAGCCTCGAAGATATGGGCACAGGAGAAAAATTCCTGAACAGAACTGCAATGGCTTGTGCTGTAAGATCAAAAATCAACAAATGGGACCTCATAAAATTGCAAAGCTTCTGTAGGGCAAAAGACACTGTCAATAAGACAAAAAGGTCACCAACAGTTTGGGAAAGTATCTTTACCAATCTTAAATCAGACAGGGGAGTAATATCCAATATATACAAAGGACTCAAGAAGCTGGACTCCAGAAAATCAAATAACCCTACTAAAAATGGGGTACAGAGAAAAACAAAGAATTCTCAACTGAGGAATACCGAATGGCTGAGAAGCACCTGAAAAATGTTCAACATCCTTAATTATCAGGGAAATGCAAGTCAAAACAACCCTGAGATTCCACCTCACACCAGTCAGAATGGCTAAGATAAAAAATTCAGGTGACAGCAGATGCTGGCAAGGATGTGGAGAAAGAGGAACACTCCTCCATTGCTGGTAGGATTGCAAGCTGCTACAAACATTCTGGAAATCAGTCTGGTGGTTCCTCAGAAAATTGGACATAGTGTTACTGGAAGATCCAGCAACACCTCTCCTGGGCATATACCCAAAAGATGTTCCAAGTTGTAATAAGGACACATGCTCCACTATGTTCATAGCAGCCCTATTTATAATTGCCAGAAGCTGGAAAGAACACAGATGTCCCTCAACAGAAGAATGGATACAGAAAATGTGGTACATTTACACAATGGAGTACTACTCAGCTATTAAAAACTATGAATTTATGAAATTCTTTGACAAATGGATGGATTTGGAGGATATCATCCTAAGTGAGGTAACTCAATCACAAAAGAACACACATGATGTGTACTCACTGATAAGTAGATATTAGCCCAGAAGCATTGAATACTCAAGATACAACTCACAAACCACAAGAAACTCAAGAAGAAGGAAGACCAAAGTGTGGATACTTCGTTCCTTCTTAGAATGGTGTGATGGTTTGTATATCCTTGGACCAGGGAGTGGCACCATTTGGAGGTATGGCCTTGTTGGAATAGGTGTGACCTGGTTGGAATGGGTGTGTCCCTGTGGGTGTGGGCATAAGATCCTCACTCTAGTTGCCTAGAAGTCAGTCTTCCACTAGCAGCCTTTGGATGAAGATGTAGAACTGTCAGCTCTGACTGTGCCTTGCCTGCCTGGATACTGCCATGCTCCCACCTTGATGATAATGGACTGAACCTCTGAACCTGTAAGCCAGGCCCAGTTAAATGTTGTCCTTTATAAGACTTGCCTTGGTCATGGTGTCTGTTCACATCAGTAAAACCCTAACTAAGACAAATGGGGAACAAAATACCCATGGAATGAGTTGCAGAGACAAAGTTTGGAGCAGAGCCTGAAAGAACGACCATCCAGAGACTGCCCCACTTGGGGATCCACCCCATAAACAACCACCAAACCCAGCCACTAGGCAGATGCCAACAAGAGCCTGCTGACAGGCGCCTGATATAGCTGTCTCCTGCGAGGCTCTGCCAGTGCCTGGCAAATACAGAAGTGGATGCTCACAGTCATCTATTGGACAGAGTACAAGGTCCCCAATGAAGAAGCCAGAGAAATACCCAGGGAGCTGAAGGGGACTGAAGCCCCACAGGAGGAACATCAATATGAACTAACCAGTACCCCCAGAGCTCCTTGGAACTATACCACCAAAGAAAATACATGGTGGAACTTGTAGCCCTAGCTATATATGCAGCAGAGGATGGCCTGGTTGGTTATCAATGGGAGGAGAGGCCCTTGGTCCTGTGAAGGCTGTAGGCCCCAGAATAGGGGAATGCCAGGCCCAGGAATGGGAGTGGGTGGCTTGGAGAGCAGGGGGAGGGGGAGGGGGAACTACAAAAGGGGATAATATTTGAAATGTAAATAAAGAAAATATCTAATAAAAAATTAAAAAAAACAAGAAAGGTTTATGTTGTAGATTGGAGATTTTATTGACAGTATATCTCATCTTACACATGGGATATTGATATGTTTTAATCAGGTATCAACTCAGCTGTCTTCTATAACCATATCATTAGTTACTAATTTTTTTGTTTTTTAATAATTTATTAAATATAGTAAGGAACCAGCAAGATGGATATGTAGGCAAAAGTGCTTGACAACAAGCCCAAGGACCTGGGGTCCATCTTGGGAGCTCTGGCAGTAAAAGAAGAGAAGCAATTTTCACAAGTTCTCCCACATACCTCCACATGCACGCCATGGCATTTGCACACACACATACACACACACACATGTTATTATGTGTTTTTTAAAAACTAAGTTCTAGATTGCTATGTGGTATACTCAGAGTAAACATAAATATGAACGCTGTACTCTAGAGACATGCATTAATAAGGAAACCAGCC
Organism: Mus caroli; assembly: GCF_978045245.1. Taxonomy (NCBI): domain Eukaryota; kingdom Metazoa; phylum Chordata; class Mammalia; order Rodentia; family Muridae; genus Mus; species Mus caroli. Next base: position 22,251,626 of record NW_028227269.1, on the reverse strand, counting down.
ACCTAAACAAATAAGAGATCATGTGGGAACCAGCAAAATGGTTCAGTAGGTACAGGTGCCTGTTGCCAAGCCTTGAAACCTACTTTTAACTCCTATGACCTTCAAGGTAGATGGAAAGAACTGACTCTTGCAGGTTGTCTTCTACTTCTCTATGCCCCATGACACTTGCACACATGTATGCGCATGCACATGCACATACACAGGTAATTTTTTTAAAGTGTGGTAAATGTAATAAAAATGCATCAGTGAACACAGAACACCTTTTACTCCACAAATTTCTATTTGTGATAGAACTCAGAGAGTCAGCTGATTTCTGGGTGAAAATGAACATTATAAGCAAGTAAGACATCACTGAAAACGGCATAGTATAATTTTTGTTGTGGGGCATTCAGTTGGCTGTAAGCCAACTGAAAGTCTTTATTAGACACCAAGCAACTACAATGGATGTTCTGGATTCCAGTGTAGCCCCAAACCTTTTTCAGGGTGGCCTTTCCAGGACAAAAACCATGTTCTGGGTTGACATACTCCAGTTAGCAAGAACAATTAGCCAGAAGCAGAAGCCAAAAAAAAAAAAAAAAAAAAAAAAAAAAACAACCAAAAAACAAACAAACAAAACAAACAAACAAACAAACAAAAAAAACCCAACCAACCAACCAACCAACCAACCAACCAACCAACCAACCAAAAACCAAAATGAGGCTAGTACATTTTGAGACTCCCAGAACTATGGACTTTGATGGATTAAGCCTTTGTTTTAGTTTCTTTCTATGTGCTCAGTTTTATGGCCTGGATGGCATGTCCATCATGACATGAGTTGTGCTAAGTTCTGGAGCCCTGCTTCAATTTTCAGGTACACTTTTGGTGAGCTGTGGAAGATGGGGCTGAAAAGGTGAGAACCAGGGGAAGCTTGGTGGCAAGAATTCAATACTATCCCATAAGATCTTCCTAGAAAGTAGTAAACTCCTGGGACTTTGCAGCAATGCCCCCAGTCAGTTTAACGGTATTGGTGATACTTGTCACCATTAAAATAAAGCAAATATGCACTCCTTCCTTTTGCATCAGGGCATCAATGTCTAAAGAGACTAGATAAAAATTCTGGAGCATATAGTATGTCCATGATTTAGTAACACACTTTTCACAGAGCCAAATACATCTAGTGGTAGTTTTGATTCTTTTTAATTTATTTTATGCTTGCTTAATGATGCATTATTTAATAATCTATGTTCATGATGGGACCATTAAGTAAAGATACAAAGCAAAAGAAAATGCCTGCATGGTGAAATAACTACAGATACTGGAGAGAACACACGTTCTTAAAATGTAGTTTATCCTCTGTGAAAAGAAAGTGAGAATAAAATGCCTTTCAAAATGGAGCTCAGGAAGCTACTCATGGAACCTCTTCTTGTCCCATGTTGCTGCTTAGGGAGCTTGGTCACCTTCTCCCTGTACTGTTGGATGTCAGAAACATACATAAGTACAGACCAGATGACTAGAGACCTGGGACACATATCCGTAGGTATCTGGCTCCTGTTTTATGGACATTTACTAGGTATGTAGATGCTTTTGTTTTATCTTCTATTGGTCACATGGATCCTGTTCATCCCCAGCACTCCACAGCCAGAACTGCTTGCCCATAGAACCTCCCACTTTCCCCTGCTTTCTTTACAATATGGGCGCAAAGGCTCCTGAATCTATGTTTCCTGAGTTGCTTTGTATAGGATCTGAAAGATGTCCTTTTACTTTTACAAGGTTCTGGTTGAATTGATTAGTATGAGAGAGTGGGGGAGGGGGATGGAGAGGGGGACAGGGAGGGGGGAGGGGAAGGGAGAGGGAGAGGGAGAGGGAGAGGGAGAGGGAGAGGGAGAGGGAGAGGGAGAGGGAGAGGGAGAGGGAGAGGGAGAGGGAGAGGGAGAGGGAGAGGGAGAGGGAGAGGGAGAGGGAGAGGGAGAGGGAGACTCCCTACAGGAAAAACACTGAAAAGCAACAGTGAAAACTCAGAGGCTACTTTGAGGTCCTCATTCACTTCACTGTCAGACTGTTTTTTAAAAAACGTATTGGTGACAGTGTTGAGACAAAGAAATGTCTCATATAAAGATCTCATTTAAAAAAGAGAATCAAGGGCTGGTGAGATGGCTCAGTGAGTAAGAGCACCGGACTGCTCTTCCAAATGTCCGGAGTTCAAATCCCAGCAACCACATGGTGGCTCACAACCATTTGTAAAGAGATCTGACTCCCTCTTCTGGAGTGTCTGAAGACAGCTACAGTGTACTTACATATAATAAATAAATCTTTAAAAAAAAAGAGAAAGAATCAAGATTCTTAGAGTGACACATGCTCAGAGGACACAGGGTGAGGAGATGCTGATGCACAAATAAAACTAGACTAGTTTTGTGCTAGACTCCTGACTGCTGCAGATAAATATAGTTCCAAAAACTACATGTGTCACAAGAGAGTCCTTCTACATCAGTGGTTCTGAACCTGTGGGTCATGACTTTCTTGGGGGTTGAAGGATCATTTCACAGTTGTCACCTAAGACCATCAGAAAACAGAGTTTATTTACATTCTGATGAGAAATCATTTTATGGTTGGGGCTCACCACAGCGAGAGGAACTGAATTAAAGGGTTGCAGCATTAGGAAGGTTGAGAATCACTGTTCTTCATGAATCGCATGTGTGTTGTATGCCTCAGTATGTACACAGATTCTACAGGTTTAATCTGTGTTCTCTAAAAACTGCAACCTTATAGTCAAGATGTTCCCAACAGAATATCTGCATAGTGACAGCCCTTCAACCAATAGACTGAAGCAAACTCATGCTTCAGATCCATGAATTTCAAATTCAAATAGCGCACATAATTTTCTCATTCTTTTAAAAATATATACTCTATTTATTTATTTATTTATTTATTTATTTATTTATTTATTTGGTTTTTGCCAGACAGGGTTTCTCTGTATAGCCCTGGCTGTCCTAGAACTCACTTTGTGGGCTGGCCTTGAACTCAGAAATCTGCCTGCCTCTGCCTCCTGAGTGCTGGAATTTAAGGTGTGTGCCACCACGCCTGGCAAAATATATACTTTTAAAGTGTTCATTTATTTTTATTTTATGTGCATGGGTGTTTTGCTTGCATGTGTGCTTCTGTGAAGGAGTTGAATTCCTTGGAACTGGAGTTACAGACAGCTGTGAGTTATCATGTGGGTGCTGTCCCTGAACCCAAGTCCTTTACAAGAGCAGCCAGTGCTCTTAACCTCTGAGCAATCTCTCCAGTCCCAACTTCTCACTCTTTGCCTTTATGAGCTTTCTTCTGTCTTGGCTTCTTTGAATTCAGCCATAATTTACTATATTATACATATTTCCCTATACTGATCTGCTACTCCCAAATCTTTTTCTCCCCTCTCCTCCCTTCTTCCCTCTTTCCCCTCTCCCCTCCCCCTTCTCCCCCCTCTCCCCTCTCTCCCCTCTCCCCTTCTCCCTCTCCCCTCTCTCCCCTCTCCCCTCTCTCCCCCTCCCCCTCCCCCTCCTTTTTCTGATAGATATTTAGGCCAATGGTGGCTATAAAATTCCTGCTCACCAGGTGAGGAAGAATCAGCTCAGAGTATGTTTCCACTGAAATTGAAAGAAAGATGAAATTTCAAGACCTGTAAGTCATATAAAGTACTCAGAAATTGCTGGTTGTTTGTGAGCCTAGAGGGTGCCTGGGGCTGAGAACAAAGAAAAACAAACCCGGGCATGCCCCGTAGCTAAAACATTCCTGGGAACAGCTTGACCATAAAGATAAAGAGGAATGTGAGGACACAACAGGGCTATCTGAACTGAGTCAACAACCATCTGGCCCAGCACCTCCCTCTGCCCATTGCAGTTTAAAGTCATAAATTGACAGATACTCTGCTAGCATTGATAAATATCCAACTCACAGAACTCCTGCACATATTCTTTTGCTGCTGACACCCTGACCTGCACAGACATATAATTTTTCTGCTGATGTTTGGATAAACCAATAGTGTGTCACTAGGCTGAATTCCCCACCCCTAAGCCCTTTACCCCATAAAACCCCTAGCTTTCGAGCCTTGGGGTCGAATCCACTGTCTCCTGTGTGAGATACGTTTCGACCCTGAGCTCTGACATTAAACTGCCTCATGTGTTTACAGTAAGAAGGATTCTCATGCTTCTTTGGGTGCGCTCTCTCTCCCGAGACTAGAGTGGGGGTCCCTGAAAGGGGGTCTTACAAAATGTCCCATAAGTTTGGAACATTATGTTGCCTGCTCCTCAATGCAACATAAGTGACCAGAATTTACAAAGACATATGTTACTTGATTAAACCAATAACTATGAAAATGACAGTAATAGCCATTCACAACAAATCTAATATATGCACACATGCATATTGTTCTGATTTGTGTTTTTGACACAAGGACTTATGTATCCCAGGTTGGCCTTGAGTTTGCTAAGCAGTTGACGATGACCTAGAATTCTGGATCCATCTGCCTCTGCCTTCCAGCACAAGCTACTGGAATGGACCACTCTGCCCCGCCTTTGTTGCTATATTGAACTAAGAACTCATATAGCTTGGGCTGCTTTGGTCTTCTTATTTAGCTGAACATGACCTTGAACTCCCGATCTTCCTGCCTCTGCCTCCCAAGTGCTGAGGTTCCAGGCAAACACTACTAAACAAGCTATGTATAGTGCATACAGTACACTTCATCAAATTTAGGAATCAAAAACAACTTACAAATATTAATAGCTGCTGAAACTCGTGGCACATGCCTGTAATACCAACACTTGGGCTAAGGAGGAAGATTGTCACAGGTTTGTGGCAATCTATGTAGTGAGCACCAGCCTATCCAAGGCTAAAAAGCAGGATCCTATCTAAAAAAAAAAAAAAAAAAAAAACCACCACCACCACCACCAAAAAAACAAAAACACACAGCCTTTTTACTTCAGTAAAAACTCTATAACAGTTACAGTAATAAAATAAATTCTTTATATTACTAAAGTATAAAATATCAAATTATTGAATTAATAAATAATACAGAAGGCCTTCATTTATAAAACCATAAACAATTAACACAGGAGATACATGATGATCTGAATAATTGGATAGAGATTTCAGGCTCTTGGCTGGGATGATTTTAGTAACAAAAATGTCAGTCCTCCCCAAGTTAAATTTTACTTTGGGGCCTTCTTAATGGAGAATGAGAAGAGAGGGAGAGACTTGCAGGACCAAAAACTAAAACAGCTACAAAAGCACAGTTACTAAGAACAGGAACAGGCAGGAGGGATTAAATTTTTTAAAGGCTCTGAAACATCAGGAGGTAAAGGATTTCTGTGCATTGAAGGCCAGCCTGGTCTAAATAATGAGTTCCAGGACACCCAGGACTACAGAGAGAGAGCCTGTCTTGAAACAAATCAAAACACCCAGCTTTGAAGGAAGTTCACTTACATGTGGCAAAATACGACAGCTTAATTGAGGTGAGCTCCATACAGAGCAAGAAGAGAGCACTCCCACCACTGTGATGACAAATGTCAGCATGGCAAAGTCCAGAATCATCTGGAGATGAGCCTCTGAGCATGCCTGTAGGGAACTGTCTGGAAAACTGTCTCGAGGTGCCTCTGAGTGGCGCCATTCTATGACTGGGATCCTAGACTGTGTCTGATGGGGAAGAGGCCTGAGCAGCAGCTTGGACTCATTATTGCTCTGGGCTTCTTTACTGCGGATGTACTGTGAGTCTGAGTCGCTACTCTAAGCTCCTACACCTGTGGCTTCTTCCGCTCCCACAGTGGCCTGACAGAACATAACTTTAAATGATTTTGAGCTGAAATGAACCCTTCCCCCAATGAAGTCACTTTAGTGAGGGTGTTTTGTCACAGCAACAAAAAAGAAACTAAGATGACAGCAATTACTAAAGAGAAAAGGTGGATGCTTTCTCAATATGGGACTCAGAGATGGACTCTCATTGAACTGAGAATTCAAATGTGAGGGGGCTGGAGAGATGGTTCAACTGTTAAGGGCACTGACTGGTTGCTCTTACAGAGGACCTAGGTTCAGTTCCCAGCCACCCACCTGGTGGCTTATAGCTGTATCTCCAGTTTCAGAGGATCTGATGCTCTCTTATGACCCCTGGAAGCACCAGACATCATGAGGTGTGCACACATGCAGGAAAAAAGCACATACACATGAAATAAAAATAAACCTTAAATAAAAAGGATTGAAAAGAGGGCAGGCAATTGTGGCACATGCCTTCAATTCCAGCCCAGAGAATGCAGAGACATGCAAATCTCTGAGTTTGAGGCCACCCTGGTCTACAAAAAGAATTCAAGGACAGCCATAGTTACACAGAGAAACCCTGTCTCAAAAAAACCAAATGTATAATGAATTTGAATGTGAAAAATAATGTGGATTTTAAAGAATTCAAATGTGGAAAACTACAACAGACAAAATATAAAAGAAAAAATATTTAACCACCTTGGACAATTAACTAATTAAAACTTTTTTGAAAACCATAATTGTTACAAGAATCGATCTAAATTTCTCATCATATACATAAAAAACCTGAAGTGAAAAATGTGTTAATTAGCTTGATTTAGTTATTATACAATGCAAAAATAAATTATGTTCCATAAATATTTATGAGTATTTATTAATAACATAAGTTTTTCCATGTGTATTTGCCCGTATGCGTGCATACCACATGCATGCCTGGTGCTCTCTGAGTCTGGAAAAGGGTGTTAGATCCCCTGGAACTAGATTTACAGATGGACGTGACCCACCATGTGGATGCTGGGAGTTGAACCTGGGTCCTCTGCAAGAGCAGCAAGTACTCTTAACCACTGTGCTATAACATTTTCAATCCAGCAGAAGACATCCCCTGACATGCTCACTTAGAAGCTCCAAATGACAAATTTACCATTTACTTCTAGCCCTTGGGAAATGCGAGGAAATTGGCCTTCACACTGAAAAGCATAAGAACTAATAAGGTGTCCCAGGAACCCGTTAACTGCAGGCTGACTGTGTGATTCTCAGTTTCTATTTCTTCCTTCTAATGCTCAAAGCCCATGGAGCCATGCTGCCCAGGGTTAGGGTGGGTCTTCCTATCTTCATGAGCCCAGTCCTGACTCTCCCTCACAGACACGCCTGCACATTTATCTCTTAGCAGACTGTTGATGGTGCTGAGTTCACATCATGAGAGGTCATCAACACCTTCAGATCATGAATTTTAGTGTCTGGCTTGATGGACCCATCATTAAAGGTAAAGGGAATACTTTGATTAAACTCTTAGGCTTCAAAACCACCACAAGGCCAGATTGTGGTGTTGCATGCCTGTAAATGCTCCACTCTGGAGGCAGACATAAAAGGATTATAACGAGTTCAAAGCCAGCTTAGGATATCTAAGTTCCCAGCCAGCCTGGGATAATGAATGAAAGCATATCTCGAAAATCCCTCCTGTTCAATTTAGAGTTTCCATGTGATGAAAGATCTGAAGAATGGTGTGTAGATGGAGAGGAAAAATAGAGGCAAGAAACAGGAGATACAGTAATGAGAACTCCCGAAGGAAAGCAGGGGAGAACGTAACGAGACCTTACTTGCAGATCAGTAACACTGAAATGTGGGAACTCGGTGCTGTCTACTCAATATCCCATGAATGTAAAAACTGGTCATTTTTATGTTTTTGTGTGTGCATGTGCGTGTGCATGTTAGGACACATGTGCAGGGGTATGCCTGCTTATGGGGCCTGTATATAGGAAGGTCCAAGTCAACCTCAAGTGTTATTCCTCAGGTGCCACCCACATCGTTTGTTTGTTTGTTTGTTTGAGACAAGGTCTCTCTTTGGTCTGGGGATTGTCAGGAAGTCTAAATTGGCTGGGCAGGGAGCCCCAAGAATATCCATCTCTACCCTCTACCCCTGGTGCTGGGATTACAAGTGTGTGCCACCGAACACAGATCTCTTACATAATTGTAGGGAACAAAGTCAGGTCCTTCTGCTTGCAAAGCAATCAAGTAGTTTACCAGCTGACATATCTCCTCATCCCTAAAAACAGCTTTGAAGTAGTCTGTTCTTGACTTAATAACTAGGAAGTTGTGAGAACTGAGAAACATTGATATGTCAGTGATATGACAGCAGAAGACCCCCCCCCCAAGTAAAAGCTGAATTAAGTACATTCAAAAATGTCAAGTATGGCCAGGCGTGGTGGCACACGCCTTTAATCCCAGCACTCAAGAGGCAGAGTCAGGAGGATTTCTGAATTCGAGGCCAGCCTGATCTACAAAGTGAGTTCCAGGACAGCCAGGGCTATACAGAGAAACCCTGTCTTGAAAAAACCAAATTAAAAAAAAATGTCAAGTATGGAAGGGCGTTCTAAAGCCTACCCCTAATAAAAGAGTTATCATATTGAAAGACCCCGAGAGGAGCCCCTCGCTCAGGCCTCGGGATAATAGCGAACCCCCAAGAACTCACGAGAGACCAAGCTTGATGCAAACCACATGAGGCTTTATTCAGGGAAAGCTCATATCCCACGCAGGGGTAGAGGAGTTGACCTCAAGGGGAAAGGAGAAGGGGGAGAGTAGGGGATTTCCAGATCTAAACAATATCTATTCTCAAGAAATGGGTATGGGAGGGGTACAAGGAAAGAGTCTGGTGAAGATGTAGCAACTCTGGATTGGCCCGGCTGTGGTTTCTGGGGAGATTTTCCAACTCTTTCCCGGCAACCAATATCACAAACACCTGGCCATGGGCTTCATCAATGGGCACACACATGGGTTCAAGGAACGGTCAAAACATTGGCAGACACACGGGTTCAAGGAGTGGCCAGAGCATTGTGCACCTCTATTTTTCTAAATCAGTGAAGCTAGTTCTGCTAACAATGAAATCTATTTTGCCAATTTCAGGGTTTCTGTGACCTTTTACATTCTGTCAGGATCTTTCAATATCCAAGTGAGCAGAAGGGAAAGAACTGGTGTGTTATTATAAATGTTGGGCACCAGAAAACAGAATAACATTCTTTAATGTGCTAAAAGGAAACAACTGCCTATCTGGATTTAGAGAGTGAAACTACTCAAAAATTTAACATCAAATGAAATTTTTCATCAAGCATAAACACAGTACACCTACTTTGGGCTGGCCAGAACTTACACAATGACAATGATTATAAATACTTGGGATTTATTCAGTGAACGTGTGGAAAGTTGGTATGGCAGAGACACTTGCACATCAGCATTTACTACAGCAATGTTCATAACTATGTTATGGAACCAACCTATGTCACAAGAGTGGAGGAATGCATTTTAAATATGTGTGCATACACAATGGATTCTTTCTGTCATAAAGAACAAAGTTACACTGTTTTCTGGGGAAGGGATGCAACTGGAGCTCATATAAAGCAAAATAAGCCGGCTTAGAAAGACCATCATCAAATGATTTTTCTCATTTGTAATCCCTTGATTTTTATATAGATGTGTAAAATCACCTATGTCAACAGGCCATTGAAGTAGAAATGAAATTACCTAGAGGAGTAAGTGAAATAATGGGGAGAGTGGAGGAGCAAAGTGGGGAGGAATGGGGGACTGTGCTCAATGTACAGTGTATAGTACCTGAAAAGGTTCTCCTGTAACACAGTGTCATGTACAGTAGAATTACACAGTGAAAGTAAAATAGTGCATGATGGTCTAAACATCATAACACAATGATCAGTACAGTATACCTGTGATGGTTTGTATATCCTTGGACCAGGGAGTGGCACCATTTGAAGGTGTGGCCTTGTTGGAATAGGTGTGACCTGGTTGGAATGGGTGTGTCACTGTGGGTGTGGGTATAAGATCCTCACCCTAGTTGCCTGGAAGTCAGTCTTCCACTAGCAGCCTTTGGATGAAGACATAGAACTCTTAGCTCCTCCTGTGACATGCCTGCCTGGATACTGCCATGCTCCCACCTTGATGATAATGGACTGAACCTCTGAACCTGTAAGCCAGCCCCAATTAAATGTTTTTTATAAGACTTGCCTTGGTCATGGTGTCTGTTCACAGCAGTAAAACCCTAACTAACACAGAAGTTGGTACCAGGAGTGGGGCATTGCTGTGATAGGCCTGACCATGCTTTTATTTGAAAGAATGTGGATTTTTGGACTTTGGATTTGGAACTCGGTGGAATGCTTTAAATGGGACTTAATGGGTCATCCTAGTAGGAATATGGAAGACTTTGTTGCTGGGAGTAATTTGAACTGTGTTGACCTGGCCCAAGAGATTTCAAAGGAGAAGAATTTCAGTATGTGGCATAAAGACTGTTTTTGTGGTATTTTGGTGAAGAATGTGGCTACTTTTTACTCTTGTCTGAAAAGTCTGCCTGAGGCTAAGGTGAAGAGACTTGGATTAATTGCATTTCTTGCATTGACAAAGGAAGTTTCAAAAAAGCCCAGCAGAGACTTTGTTCTCTGGTTAAGTCTCACAAAGAGAAGTTTGAACAAGCATAGCAAGCTTAGAAAGGCAAAATATAAAATATATGGTTGGAGTATGAAAGGCATACCAGGAAGTGAAATGGAGCAAAATTCTGTGTTCTAGGAAATAACAGATTAAGGGAGTGGGACCTTGGGGCAAGACCTACCCAGCTAAATTTAGAACCAGGCATGGCGGTACACACCTTTGATCCCATGAGACAGGCATGCTGATTTCTGCATTCAAGGTCAATCTATAGAGCAAGAACCAGGATAGCCAAGCTTAGGCAGTGAAGGATTTAGAAAACATAAAGCTAGTGATAATGTAATAGTACAAGGGGATCATGTTCTAGTTCCTGTAAGCAGCAGAACTTGGCAGCTTCAGCCATGTGGCTCTGGCTCTAGAGTTAAGAATGGAAGGAAGTACTGGGAAAATTGATGCTGGTTAGCTGGAGCTAAGGGATTAGCAGTGATTAAGAAGAGACCAGCATCACTGAGGTGAAATCTTCTGGAAATTGTTTTCTGGGAGCACAAAGAAGCTGTGTTCCAGAGATACCCAAGGTTGTACCTCATGCTGCAGCTGGACTTGGTAATGTGTAAGAGTCACTCAGGTGATACTGCTTGTGAAGGAATGAAGGGATCATGGAGAGAAGCTGAGGCTTAGCACGGTGAGAGGCCAGGGAAGGCCATTGGAGAAGGTGAAGCCTCAGCTGTAGTTGATGACCCAGGACTGAAGGGGTAATGCAAAGGATTTGAGGCTTGGCACCCTGAAGAGAGCCTATGAGAGGCTATTGGTGAAGCCTAGTTGGAGTGGAACACCCCAGTGTATTGAAGATGTCAGTACCATGAGATGATCACCAAGAACAGCAGCCGTAGTGAAGTGGATCAACCTGAGCTTTGAGTGCTACAGAGGGCAGAGCTGGAAAAGTGATGCCAGCCCTTAGGAGGAGTCCAAAAGATCAAGTGGAATCCCAGACACTGAAAGAAGAAGCTGTAACATTGAAATTGCCTTGGAGACTCAAAGATGTTAAAGATGCCAAAGCCATGGGATACATGTTGAGGAAAGCTGCTAACGGGGAGTAGAACCAGCCCAGGAGAAAGCAGTTTGTTGCAGTCAACAAAGATGAAAAAGGAGTGGATCTCTGAAGAGCGCTTTGACATCAGCCTTGGAGATGCAGAGTTTGGAGTTTGCCCAGCTGGTTTCCTGCCTTGCTTTGGGGATTACAGTTAATTAAGTTGAATGAATCTCAGAAGAGACCTTGAACTTTGGACTTTTAACATTGTTGCTACTGCTTTAGACTATGAGGACTTTGAAAGTTGGACTAAATGCATTTTGCATTATGCTATGTTTCAGTATGGCCCCCATAGACTCATGTTTTTGAACAAGTCTATGGGGACCAGGGAGTGGAATGTGATGGTTTGTATATCCTTGGACCAGGGAGTGGCACCATTTGAAGGTGTGGCCTTGTTGGAATAGGTGTGACCTGGTTGGAATGGGTGTGTCACTGTGGGTGTGGGTATAAGATCCTCACCCCAGTTGCCTGGAAGTCAGTCTTCCACTAGCAGCCTTTGGATGAAGACATAGAACTCTTAGCTCCTCCTGCGACATGCCTGCCTGAATACTGCCATGCTCCACCTTGCTGATAATGGACTGAACCTCTGAACCTGTAAGCCAGCCCCAATTAAATGTTGTTTTTTATAAGACTTGCCTTGGTCATGATGTCTGTTCACAGCAGTAAAACCCTAACTAACACAATACCATAATCCTAACAAAGCAGAGGACTGTCATGGCCATATCAATTGTGCAGACAAAGAACCCAACATCTATTCATGTTTTTTAAAAGACACTCACAAATCAGAAATGCCAGGAAACTTGCTTCAACAAGCCTTGGGTCCAGTGTTGGATCCTCACCACAAGGTAACAACAGTAGGAGGTAGGTTAGTGGGAGGTAGCTATGGCATGAGATGCAAAACTACAAAACGTTGTAGAAAGTGAGTAGTAAATAAGATGTTCCTTGTTCAGGATTAGAAGGTTTGATGCTAAAATAGCAACAGTATCAAAGCAATCTATAGATTCTATAGGGATGCTCTATTATGGCTATCTCTGGAGAGCCTTTTAGGGTGCCGCTTGGCAGGAATCTTGGACATGACAAGGAAGTAAGTTCAGGCAGGAATCTGACATCAGGGCCTGATAAGGAAGTGCATTTAGGCGAGCATCTAACTTTAGGCTATAATAGGGAAGTAGGTTAAGGCAGGAATTTTAATCTTAGGGTGGAACAAAAGAAGCAAGCTTCAGGCAAGATTTTGGGCTTTGACAAGAAAGTGAGCTCAAGTATTTTGGTCATTATGACTCATCCCTCTTAAACAGCTGATATGGGAATAATCCCGGGACTCTGCTTAGTGCCTGGTTAGTTCCTTATAGTACTGCTCACACTTAATACTTGCATGCAAATAAAATGATATAAAAGTGGATTGGGAAAATTAAGTTTGCCTTCAGTCTCAGGATACACTGGGGTCATGCTACAATGTTGTCTAACTGTCTTTTCCTTTTTAATCCTCACTCCTGCGCTGGAGAACCTGTTGACTGACTGAGGGGGCTTGGTCACCTATCCAAATACCAATGACCTTTTTTTGCAGAAATGAGACCCTGTCCTAAAAATAAAGAAATCACAAAGGTCCTCCAGAAGCCAAAATAAAAAATCTTGAAAAAAGAATAGTTAAATAACTCCGTTTCTGTTTTTGAAACGGTGTACAAACTACAGTAATCAAAAACAGTTGTACAACTGGCACAGGGACAGACTTTTAGGGTCAATGGAATTTTTTTTTTTTTTTTTTTTTTGAGACAGGGTTTCTCTGTGTAGTCCTGGCTGTCCTGGAACTCATTCTGTAGACCAGGCTGGTCTTGAACTCAGAAATCCGCCTGCCTCTGCCTCCCAAGTGCTGGGATTAAAGGCGTGCGCCACCACGCTTGGCCTTGGGTCAATGGAATTTAACACTGAAAATCAGCTGGTTCTCTGCAGAGGTACCGTGACCATTCAGTGCAAAATTAAATAAACAAACAAATAAATTCACTTTAATAATTGGTTCAGGCACAACTTGAAGACCACATGTAAATGAATGAAGTTGGGCCTTTACTTTATATCATATTTAAAAACGAATTCAAGATAGAGTAAAAACCTAAATCTAAGAACTAAAATTATGAAAATCTTTACAAATGAAGAAAAAGGAGAAGGAGGAGGAAGAAGAGGACAAGAGGAGGGCACAGGGAGATGGTTCAGCAGTTAACAGCACATACTGCATTTCAGAGGACCTAAGTCCGATTCCCAGGATCTATGTCAGATGGTTCATGATAACCAGTAATCCTAGCTCTAGGGGGATCCAATCACCTCTGGCTTCTGCTGGCACCTGTGCTCATATTCTTACACACAATTACACACATACACAATTACACAAACACACAATTTTAAAAATAATAAAAATAAACCTAAACAAGAGAAAGAATTGTAATGGTTAATCTTTTTTTTTCTTTCTTTCGGTTTTTCAAGACAGGGTTTCTCTGTATAGCTGTCCAGGAACTCACTTTGTAGACCAGGCTGGCCTTTAACTCAGAAATCCGCCTGCCTCTGCCTCCCAGGTGCTGGGATTAAAGGCGTCCGCCACCACTCCTGGCTGTAATGGTTAATCTTATGTAGACTTGGCTAGGCTATGGAACCCAGTTGTTTGGTCATATATTATCCTAGAACATTTCTTTGACAGTAATTCCTTTTTTTGTTTTTTCGAGACAGGGTTTCTCTGTATAGTCTTGGCTGTCCTGGAACTCACTTTGTAGACCAGGTTGGCCTGGAACTCAGCCTCTGCCTCCCAAGTGCTGGGATTAAAGGTGTGCACCACCATGCCCGGCTGACAGTAATTCTTACATCTGATTAACATTTAGAATCAGTGCACTTTAAAGCAGATTGCTTTCCATATTGTGAGTGGGCATGACCCAATCGGCTGAAGGCTTTAAGAGCAGAGACCAGAACTACCTGAAGAGAAAAGAATTCTTCCACAGGAGTGAAGCACAAAAGGTGTACCCATTTTTCTAGTCTGCCCTTTCCTGCATGTTTTGGACTCAGGACAATGACAATAACTTTTACCTGAGTTTGTCTATGAATTTCAGAGGAGCCGTGAGAGCTGTGTGTGTGTATGTGTGTGTGTGTGTGTGTGTGTGTGTGTGTGTGTGAGAGAGAGAGAGAGAGAGAGAGAGAGAGAGAGAGACCGAATCAGACAGACAGAGACAGCGACAGAGATAGAGAGACACACAGAGAGAGAACAGCAATCTGGTCTCTGTTCCAGATTTTTAAGTACAGAACTCGAAAATCCCTTGTGACTCCAATTAATGTTGAGGGTGTCTGTTAAACAAGATGCAAATATAGATTTGCTTCTATTTTTAATTGAGGAAGCTGGAACAATCTTCATTCTAAAATCTAAGACCTGACCAGTCCCCCGTCAGCCCATCACCCGCCTCTGTCCCCAGCCCTCCTGGTCCGACCTTGATAGGATTAGTAAGAAGATGGTGTTCCTACAGGGAGATGGCAAGAGGGTGACACGTCCACTCGGCCTGGACAAGGGAGGCAAACTGCTCCCCTTCAACGGTCAGAGGGAGGCAAACTGCTCCCCTTCAACCGTCAGCTTGCCAGGAGCTCGCGATGGAGGCGGTGGCCAATTGGAGGTGGGCAGCGGGTGAGCGTGGCAGCTGGCAGTAGTTCTGTCGGAGCGGACAACTTGTGGCTGTGTCCTGCACACGTGTGTGTCTGGCAAAGCCGGTGTGAGAAGAAGAGACAATCGTTCCTCGCCGCTGGGATAATCAAGAGTTTTGGCAGGACCTTTGAGTACGCATTGGGATAGTAAGGAGCCCGGCGAAAAGCACAGACTATGGCACTGAAACGGATTAATAAGGAACTTAGTGTTTTTTTCCCCCTTCTAAGATGGCTATCCATCTCCTGAGAGGCTCTGCCAGTGCCTCACAAATACAGAGGTGGATGCTCACAGCCATCCATTGGACTGAGCATAGGATCCCCAATGAAGGAGCCAGAGAAAGGATACAAGGAGTTGAAGGGGTTTACAGCCCCATAGGAGGAACAAGAATATGAACTAACCAGTACCCTCAGAGCACCCTGGGACTAAACCACCAACCAAAGAGCACATATGATGGGACTCATGGCTCCAGCTGCATATGCAGCTGAGGATGGCCTAGTTGGTCATCAATGGGAAGAGAGGCTCTTTGTCCTATGAAGGTTCTATGACCCAGTGTGGAGGAATGCCAGGGCCAGGAAGCCAGAGTGGGTGGGTTGCTGAACAGGGGGAGGGGGGAGGAGGTAGAGGGGAGGGGATGGGGCAGGGTGTTTTCAGGAGGGGAAACCAGGAAGGGGATAACAGTTGAAATGTAAATAAAGAAAATATCCAATATAATTTTTTTTAAAGGAACTTAGTGATTTGGCCCATGGCCCTCCGGCACAATGTTCTGCAGGTCCAGTTGGAGATGACACGTTTCATTGGCAAGCCACAATTAAGTAACCTAATGACAGCCCATATCAAGGTGGTGTATTCTTTTTGACAATTCATTTTCCTACAGACTCACTCTTCCAACCCCCTAAGGTTGCATTTACAACAAGAATTTATCATCCAAATATTAACAGATTTAATGGCAGCAATTGTCTTGATATTCTAAGATCACACTGGTCTCCTGCTTTAACTGTTTCTAAAGTTCTTTTATCCATTTGTTCACTGCTATGTGATCCAAACTCAGATGACCTGCCTAGTGCCAGAGATCGCACAGATCTATAAAACAGAAGATCTCGGGAATGGTCTCAGAAGTGTGCTGTGTGATGCTACCTTAAAGTCAGAATAACCTACATTATAGCTAGAATAAACTTTAAATTACTGTTTTGACTTTCTTATCCACCTGCTCCCCTATCAGACCTCATCTTTTCTAATTTTGTTTTTTGTTTACCTCCCTCCATCCATTCCCATGCTCATCTGAGACGACTTAAGTTCTTCCAGCTCTGGACAAGAACTGCTTTTAGAAATGTAAAATCGTTACACGAGAACAGTTGCCCAAGATTCAGATTTTTTTTTTTTTAAACTTAGAGCATGCGTATTATGTGGCCAGTGTCTTCACTGTAATTTGGTTATGAGACCAAACCAATCCTCACTGCTCTACCATGCTAAAGAAGCCATCTGAGGGGGAGGGAGATGGATGCTCAGCTGTCACATCAAAGGAGCAGCACTGTTCAACCCTATACTTTTATTGTTTTGTGACTGTGACCCTCGGCCTATTACACCAGATTTGGATTCTGATGACTGTGGCCCTTGTTTAATCACTAAAGATATCATGTTTTGAGGCTGCTGTGTTCCTGGGGATGACTTTAAGAGTTTCACTTCTTGTCACTTTACCCCAGGGGCCAATTCAGGCAAGCTTCTGTCTTCTTTGTGGAACCTGGCTTTGAATGTCATTGATTTTTATATTACTCTTCTTTGACCATAAGGTTGGGTCACATTCTTTCGTACTTCTAAAAGGCTGTTCAGATTTGTAATCAATGAGACAAGGTTTGTAACCCATGAGACAAGCATTACTGGGTTGACTAAGACAGTTCTTTACCTTTTGTCTTGGGCCTTGTCATGAACATTTCAGATGTCTTCACATCCTATTTATTTATTTATTTATTTTGATTTTTCAAGACCAGGTTTCTCTGTGTAGCCCTGGCTGTCCTGGAACTCACTTTGTAGACCAGTCTGGCCTCGAACTCAGAAATCTGCCTGCCTCTGCCCGGCACATCCCTTTCTTGTACTGAGGGTTTTAACTCTTTGGATGTGATTCCTTGAGGCTCTAACCCAAGATTCTGTATACATTTATCTTGGAAGACTGATTTTTTATTTTCAAGCTGCAGTCCACACTGCCATGATGGAGTTTCCACACACTGAGACTGTGGTTCTGAAGATGATGCAAAGTTTCCCCCTTTTTGCAGCTCTGGTCCTGGTGACAACTGGAAGGTCTTCACACACTCTTCTTGTGGCCTGAGGTTAAAATCCCCAGATTTTTTTCCCTTGTAGTTTTGGCCCTTAAGTCACATCTGATGGCTTCCCACCTCTCAATTTTATGGAGGGTTTCTGTTCTATCCATTTGACACCTTGAAATAGTGACCTACTATTGGATCCTAAAAACTTCACACCGGGGCACTCCTCTTGTGGTATCCACTGAACAAATCTTATGCTTTCAGCCTGTGGATCTTTGTTTAGATCAGGGTTGTGATGCCTCTTCAGAGTTGTGGCTCTGAAGTCAAGTTAAAGATTTTGGGTTTTGGGTTTTTGGAACTCTATTGCTAATGGAGATGTTTTTACTCCCTGTAACTGTGGATGAAATGCCACAGATTCTTCTCCTTGAATTTTTGACCTGGTAGTCAGCTCAAATGACCTCATACCTCTCCATAGCACAGGTGGCTTCAGTTCTGTAGGGCTGGCTTTTTGAGACCGATCTTGAGTTTCACCCTATACCTTTATGACTTTGAAACTGAGATATTGTTATCCATTGTATAGTCTTAGTGCTTCAAAGTTGGGATTCTGTATTTGGTGCCACAGTTTCCACACCATGAATCTGTGGGTCCAATTTTTAACTCTAAGGCTTTCTCTTGGTGCATCTGGGACCCTGTAGTCAACTGGCAAGGACTCATACTTTGCACCTGTAGTTCATTTTGGAACTCCTCAACTTTTACACTTTGAACAACCTGCTCAGGAGCCAATTCAAATGAGGTCATACCTTTGAACTGGAACTTAGAGTGGATCTCTATGGGTTTCATATCTGCAGGTTTGGGTTCTTGATCTGACTCCATGGGCAATGTATTTTCTGATTCAATCTGTTTGTTCTGTTGGTCAAAAATCCTACCTTTCCACTCTAGTGACTTTATAGCTATCAGGTCATCCTGTCTAGATGTAAGAGTTAAGTTCCTGGGTGTCACCCCTTTACACCCTTATTTTGTTGAGATGAAATCCACAAATTTTACTCCTTGGATCCATCCCTTCTGTTTTAGCTACAGTTACATGTTTTAGATTCTGCTGTTTCAAACATGGCATGATCACAGGTTTCTTATCTTTCATTTGTGGCTGTGAAGTCAGTTCCTTGGGTTTCATACACTGCAGTTGAGGCCCTTGAAACACCTCCATAGACTTCTCTTGAAACAGCATTCTTGGTACAAAAGTCATGGGACTCCCACCTTGCTTATTTGGTTCAAGTTTCAAGTTCATGGCATTTACATCTTGAACATGTGTACCAAGGGCCAACCCCTTATTTTTCAAATCTTGAGTTCTCGAACCTGGAATCAACTTCACAGACTTCATATCTCCTCTCATGGAACTACTTGGGGATACTACAGTAGATTTTATCCTCTTGAAACATTCTTTTTCAGTTAACATCACTGATTTCCTATCTTTGATTTTTGGCTTTGAAGGTAGTAACTTTGGTTTTAAACCCTTCAGGCTGGAGCCTGGAGGCAGCATCTCATGTTTCCTATCTCCTGCCTGCATCTCTGGGGTTGACAGCATAGATTTGATATGCTCCAGCTCTGACTTGACTTTAACTTTGTAGATGTAATGTCTCCCAAATGTAGCCCTGGTGTTAATTCCACAGATGTCAGAGCATCTTGCTTTGAGATTGTTTTCTTCTCCACAGGATTTATATGTTCCAAAAGCTGTCTTATGATCAATTGAGAAGATGCTATGCATTGGGTCTGTGATCTTCTGATCCGCTCAGTATGATCTGCATTTCCTAAAGAAATCCTGCCTCTGCCTCCCGAGTGCTGGGATTAAAGGCATGCACCACCATGCCCGGCTCGCAGGGATGGTTTAATATATAGAAATTCATCAGCATAATCCACTATATAAACAAACTCAAAGACAAAAACCACATGATCATCTCGTTAGATGCTGACAAAGCATTTGACAATAATCCAACACCCCCATTAATGATAAAAGTCTTGGAAAGATCAGGAGTTCAAGGCCCATACCTAAACATAATAAAAGCCATATACAGCAAACCAGTAGCCAACATAAAAGTAAATGGAGAAAAGTTGGAAGCAATCCCACTAAAATCAGGGACTAGACAAGGCTGCCCACTTTCTCCCTACCTATTCAATATAGTACTTGAAGTCCTAGCCAGAGAAATTTGACAACAAAAGGAGGTCAAAGGGATAAAAATTGGAAAGAAAGAAGTCAAAATATCACTATTTGCAGACGATATGATAGTATATATAAGTGATACTAAAAATTCCACCAGAGTACTCCTAAACCTGATAAACAGCTTCAGTGAAGTAGCTGGATATAAAATTAAGTCAAATCAGTGGAAAAACAGGCTGAGAAAGAAATTAGGGAAACAACACCCTTCATAATAGTCACAAATAATATAAAATACCTTGGTGTGACTCTAAATAAGGAAATGAAAGATCTGTACAAAAAGAACTTCAAATCTCTGAAGAAAGAAATCGAAGAAGATATCAGAAGATGGAAAGATCTCCCATACTCATGGATTGGCAGGATCAATATAGTAATAATGGCTATCTTGCCAAAAGCAATCTACAGATTCAATGCAATCCCCATCAAAATTCCAACTCAATTCTTCAATGAATTAAAAAGGGCAATTTGCAAATTCATCTGGAATAACAAAAGAAAAAAACTAGGATAGCAAAAACTATTCTCAATGATAAAAGAATTTCTGGTAGAACCACCATGCCTGATCTCAAGCTGTACTACAGAGCAATTGTGATAAAAACTGCATGCTACTGGTACAGCAATAGACAGGTAGACCAATGGAATAGAATTGAAGACCCAGAAATGAACCCACACACCTATGGTCACTTAATCTTTGATAAGGGAGCTAACACCATCCAGTGGAAAAAAGACAGCATTTTCAACAAATGGTGCTGGCACAACTGGTGGTTGTCATGTAGAAGAATGGGAATTGATCCATTCTTATCTCTTTGTACAAAGCTCAAGTCTAAGTGGATCAAAGAACTCCACATAAAACCAGAGACACTGAAACTTATAGAGGAGAAAGTGGGGAAAACCCTCGAAGATATGTGCACAGGGGACAAATTCTTAAACAGAACAGCAATGCCTTGTGTTGTAAAAGTGAGAATTGGCAAATGGGACCTCATAAAATTGCAAAGCTTCTACAAGGCAAAAGACACTGTCAATAAAACAAAAAGGCCACCAACAGATTGGGAAAGGATCTTTACCACTCCTAAATCAGATAGGGGACTAATATCCAATATATATACAGAACTCAAGAAGATGGACTCCATCTTGGTTCGGGGACTCAGCCGAACTTAGTCTGCACAGATGAGAGTGTGCACCACAGAAGCTGACAGCTTCTGGGACAGGCGGGAGCCACAGAGCTTCTGAGGCAGCCACCTTTTCTGGCTCGAGACATCCGGCCACCCTCCAGGCCAGAGGACAGGTGTCCGTCTGGCCCGGGAGGCTTTTGCCTCTAGATAGGTGGGAGCCATCTTGGTTCTGGTACTCCTCTGAACTTAGTCTACACAGGTGAGAGTGTGCACTACAGAAGCTGACAGCTTCTGTGACAGGCCAAAGCAACACAGCCTCTGGGAAAGGTCCTGTTTTGGGCCTTCATCTTCAGCCAGGAGGAGGTCCAAACGCCAGATATCTGTGCACCTTCCCTGAAAGAGGAGAGCTTGCCTGCAGAGAGTGCTCTGACCACTGAAACTCAGAGGAGAGAGCCTGTCTCCCAGGTCTGCTGATAGACGGTAATCAGAATCACCAGAAGAACAATCTCTAAACAGAGACAACTATAACAACTAACTCCAGAGATTACCAGATGGCGAAAGGTAAATGTAAGAATCTTACTAACAGAAACCAAGACCACTCACCATCATTAGAACCCAGCACTCCCATTTCACCCAGTCCAGGGCACCCCAACACACTGGAAAAGCTAGACCCGGATCTAAAAGCATATCTCATGATGATGGTACAGGACATCAAGAAGGACTTTAATAACACACTTAAAGAAATACAGGAGAACACTGCTAAACAGGTAGAAGACATTAAAGAGGAAGCACAAAAATCCCTTAAAGAATTGCAGGAAAACACAACCAAACAGGTGATGGAATTGAATAAAACCATCCAAGACCTAAAAAGGGAAGTAGACACAATAAAGAAAACCCAAAGTGAGGCAACGCTGGAGATAGAAACCCTAGGAAAGAAATCTGGAACCATAGATGCATCAGCAACAGAATACAAGAGATGGAAGAGAGAATCTCAGGTGCAGAAGACTCCATAGAGAACATTGGCACAACAATCAAAGAAAATACAAAATGCAGCTGGGCGTGGTGGCTCACGCCTTTAATCCCAGCACTTGGGAGGCAGAGGCAGGAGGATTTCTGAGTTCGAGGCCAGCCTGGTCTACAAAGTGAGTTCCAGGACAGGTAGAGCTATATAGAGAAACGCTGTCTCGAAAAACCAAAAAAAAAAAAAAAAAAAATACAAAATGCAAAAAGACCCTAACTCATCCAGGAAATCCAGGACACAATGAGAAGACCAAACCTACGGATAATAGGAGTAGATGAGAATGAAGATTTTCAACTCAAAGGACCGGCAACAAAATTATAGAAGAAAACTTCAACAAAATTATAGAAGAAAACTTCCCAAACCTAAAGAAAGAGATGCCCATGAACATACAAGAAGCCTACAGAACTCCAAATAGACTGGGCCAGAAAAGAAATTCCTCCTGACACATAATAATCAGAACAACAAATGCACTAAATAAAGATAGAATATTAAAAACAGTAAGGGAAAAGGGTCAAGTAACATATAAAGGCAAGCCTATCAGAATTACACCAGATTTTTCACCAGAGACTATGAAAGCCAGAAGGGCCTGGACAGATGTGATACAGACACTAAGAGAATGAAAATTCCAGCCCAGGCTACTATACCCAGTCAAACTCTCAATTACCATAGATGGAGAAACCAAAGTATTCCACGACAAAACCAAATTCACACATTATCTTTCCACCAATCCAGCCCTTCAAAGGAAAATAACAGAAAAAAACCAATACAAGGATGGAAACCACGTCCTAGAAAAAGCAAGAAGGTAATCCCTCAACAAACCTAAAAGAAGAGAGCCACAAGAACAGAATGCCAACTTTAACAACAATTAGACAACAAAAGGAGATCAAGGGGATACAAACTGGAAAGGAAGAAGTCAAAATATCACTTTTTGCAGATGATATGATAGTATATATAAGTGACCCTAAAAATTCCACCAGAGAACTCCTAAGCCTGATAAACAGCTTCAATGAAGTAGCTGGATATAAAATTAACTCAAACAAGTCAATGGCCTTTCTGCACACAAAGGTTAAACAGGCTGAGAAAGAAATTAGGGAAACAACACCCTTCTCAAGAGTCACAAACAATATAAAATACCTTGGCTTGACTCTAGCTAAGGAAGTGAAAGATCTGTATGATAAGAACTTCAAGTCTCTGAAGAAAGAAATTAAAGAAGATCTCAGAAGATGTAAAGATCTCCCATGCTCATGGATTGGCAGGATCAACATTGTAAAAATGGCTATCTTGCCAAAAGCAATCTACAGATTCAATGCAATCCCCATCAAAATTCCAACTCAATTCTTCAACGAATTAGAAAGGGCAATCTGAAAATTCATCTGGAATAACAAAAATCCTAAGATAGCAAAAACTCTTCTCAAGGATAAAAGAACCTCTGATGGAATCACCATGCCTGACCTAAAGCTGTACTACAGAGCAATTGTGATAAAAACTGCATGGTACTGGTATAGCGACAGACAAGTAGACTAATGGAACAGAATTGAAGACCCTGAGATGATCCCATACACCTATGGTCACTTGATCTTTGACAAGGGAGCAAAAAACATCCAGTGGAAAAAAGACAGCATCTTCAACAAATGGTGCTGGAACAACTGGCGGTTATCATGTAGAAGAATGCGAATTGATCCATTCCTATCTCCTTGTACTAAGGTCAAATCTAAGTGGATCAAGGAACTCCACATAAAACCAGAGACACTGAAACTTATAGAGGAGAAAGTGGGGAAAACCCTCGAAGATATGGGTACAGGGGAAAAAATTCCTGAATAGAACAGCAATGGCTTGTGCTGTAAGATCAAGAATCGATAAATGGGACCTCATAAAGTTGCAAAGCTTCTGCAAGGCAAAATACACCGTCAATAAGACAAAGAGACCACCAACATATTGGGAAAGGATCTTTATCTATCCTAAATCAGATAGGGGACTAATATCCAATATATATAAAGAACTCAAGAAGCTGAACTCCAGAAATTCAAATAACCCCATTAAAAAATGGGGCTCAGAACTGAACAAAGAATTCTCACCTGAGGAATACCAAATGGAAGAGAAGCACCTGAAAAAATGTTCAACATCCTTAATCATCAGGGAAATGCAACTCAAAACAACCCTGAGATTCCACCTCACACCAGTCAGAATGGCTAAGATCAAAAATTCAGGTGACAGCAGATGCTGGCGATGATGTGGAGAAAGAGGAACACTCCTCCATTGCTGGTGGGATTGCAAGCTTGTACAACCACTCTGGAAATCAGTCTGGAGGTTCCTCAGAAAACTGGACATAGTACTACTGGAGGATCCTGCAATACCTCTCCTGGGCATATATCCAGAAGATGTTCCAACTGGTAAGAAGGACACATGCTCCACTATGTTCATAGCAGCCTTATTTATAATAGCCAGAAGCTGGAAAGAACCCAGATGCCCCTCAACAGAGGAATGGATACAGAAAATGTGGTACATTTACACAATGGAGTACTACTCAGCTATTAAAAAGAATGAATTTATGAAATTCCTAGGCAAATGGATGGACCTGGAGGGCATCATCCTGAGTGAGGTAACACAGTCACAAAGGAACTCACACAATATGTACTCACTGATAAATGGATAGTAGCCCAAAAACTTAGGATACCCAAGATATAAGATACAATTTGCTAAACGCATGAAACTCAAGAAGAATGAAGACCAAAGTGTGGACACTGTGCCCCTTCTTAGAATTGGGAACAAAACACCCATGGAAGGAGTTACAGAGACAAAGTTTGGAGCTGTGATGAAAGGATGGACCATCTAAAGACTGCTATATCCAGGGATCCATCCCATAATCAACCTCCAAACCCTGACACCATTGCATACACTAGCAAGATTTTGCTGAAAGGAGCCAGATATAGCTGTCTCTTGTGAGACTATGCCGGGGTCTAGCAAACACAGAAGTGGATGCTCACAGTCAGCTATTGGATGGATCACAGGGCCCCCAATGGAGGAGCTAGAGAAAGTACCCAAGGAGCTAAAGGGATCTGCAACCCTATAGGTGGAACAACATTATGAACTAACTAGTACCCTGGAGCTCTTGACTCTAGCTGCATATGTATCAAAAGATGGCCTAATCGGCCATCAGTGGAAAGAGAGGCCCATTGGACTTGCAAACTTTATATGCCCCAGTACAGGGGAACGCCAGGGCCAAAAAGTGGGAGTGGGTGGGTAGGGTAGTGGGGGGGAGGGTATGGGGGACTTTTGGGATAGCATTGGAAATATAAATGAGGAAAATACCTAATAAAAATATTTAAAAAAAAACTAAAAAAAAAAAAAAAAAAAAAAAGAAGATGGACTCCAGAAAATCAAATAACCCGATTAAATACGGGGTACAGAGCTAAACAAAGAATTCTTAACTGAGGAATTCCGAAGGGCTGAGAAGCACCTGAAAAAATGTTCAACATCCTTAATTGTCGGAAATGTAAATCAAAACAACCCTGAGATTCCACCTCACACCAGTCAGAATGGCTAAGATCAAAAATTCAGGTAACAGCAGATGCTGGGGAGGATGTGGAGAAAGAGGATCACTCTTCCATTGTTGATGGGATTGCAAGCTGATAAACCACTCTGGAAATCAGTTTGGTAGTTTCTCAGAAAATTGGACATGGTACTACCAGAAGGTCCAACAATTCCTCTCCTGGATATACACTCAGAAGATGTTCCAACTTGTATTAAGGACACATCCTCTACTATGTTCATAGCAGCCTTATTTATAATAACCAGAAGCTGGAAAGAACCCAGATGTCCCTTAACAGAGGAATGGATACAGAAAATGTGGTACATCTACAGAATGAAGTACTACTCAGCAATTAAAAACAATGAATTCATGAAATTCTTAGGCAAATTGATGGATCTGTCTGGTATTTCTGATTTCTGAGTGTCTTTTTAAAAACATGAGTAGACGTTGGGTTCTTTGTCTGCACAATTGATATGGCCATGATAGTTCTCTGCTTTGCTCTTATTATGGTATGATGTGTGTCATTGTATTATGTTTAGACAATCATGCACTATTATACTTTCATACTTTCACTGTGTAAAACTACTGAATATGGCACTGTGTTACAAAACATTTTCAGATGCTCTACGCTGTACATTGAGCACAGTTTCCTCCCCATTTTGTTCCTCCACTCTCCCCATTAGTTTCATTTACTCTTCTATGGAATTTCATTTCTACTTCAATGGCCTATTAACATAGGTGTTTTATTTTTAAGGTTGACATAGGTGATTTTACACATCGATATAAAATCTAGTAATTACAAATCAGAAAAATCATTTGATGTTGGTCTTTCTAAGCTGGCTTATTTTGCTTTATATGAGCTCCAGTTGCATCCCTTTTCCAAAAAATAGTGTAACTTTGTTCTTCTTTATGACAGAATCCATTGTGTATACACACATATTTAAAATCCATCCCTCCACTGTTGTGACATAGTTGATTCGATAACGTAGTTATGAACATTGCTGACGTAAACGCTGATGTGCAAGTAGCTGTCATAGCAACCATACATAGATTCATTGAACAAATCCCAAATATTTATAATCATTGTCATTCTGTAAGTTCTGGCTGGTCCAAAGTAGGTGTACTGTGTTTATGCTTGATGAAATATTTCATTTGATGTTAAATTTCTGAGTAGTTTCACTCTCTAAATCCAGATAGGCAGTTGTTTCCTTTTAGCACATTAAAGAATGTTATTCTGTTTTCTGGTGCCCAGTATTTATAATAACACACCAGTTCTTTGCCTTCTGCTCACTTGGATAGGATAGCATTTTATTTGGGTCAGGTTTTAGAACTCTCTTCTTTCTTGGCATTTTTAATATACTTAATTCAGCTTTTATTGGGGGGGGGCTTCAACTGTCATACCACTGACATATCAATGTTTCTTAGTCCTCACAACTTTCTAGTTATTAAGTCAAAGAACAGACTGCTTCAAAGTTGTTTTAAAGAATGAGGAGATATGTCAGTTGGTAAATCATTTGCTTGCTTGCAAGCATGATAATCTGACTTTGCTCCCTACAATTATGTAAGAGATCTGTGTTCGGTAGCACACACTTGTAATCCCAGTACCAGGGGTAGTGGGTAGAGAAAGGTATTCTTGTGACTTCCTGCCCAGCCTATTTAAACTTCCTGACAATCCCTAGATCGATGAGAGATCTTGTCTCAAAAAAACCAATAAACTCAAAAAACAAAACAAGTGGGTGGCACTTGAGAAATGACACCTGAGGTTAACTTGAACCTTTGTGTACACAGGCCCCATAAGCAGGCATACCCCTGCACATGTATTCCAACTATGCACACACACACACAAATGTGAAAATGACCAGTTCTTACATTCATGGGATATTGAGCAGATGGTGCTGAGATCCTATATATTTCAGTGTTACTGATCTGCAAGTAAGGTCTTGCTACATTCTCACCAACCTTCCTTCAGGAGTTCTCCTTACTGTATCTTCTGTCTCTTGACTCTATTTTACCTCTCCATCTGCAAACCATTCTTCAGATCGTTCATCACATGGAAACTCTAAATTGCAAAGGAAAGATTTCATAGCCCTGAGTGCCTCCAAAAAGAAACTAGAGAAAGCATACACTAGTAGTATAACAGCACACCTAGAAACTCTAGAACAAAAGGAAGCAAATTCACCCTAGAGGAGTAGATGGCAGGAAATAATCAAACTTAGGGCTGAAATCAACCAAGTGGAAACAAAAAGAACTATTCAAATAATCAACCAAACCAGGAACTGGTTCTTTGAGAAAATCAACAAGATAGATAAACCCTTAGCCAGACTAACTAGAGGGCACAGGGACAGTATCCTAATTAATAATATCAGAAATGAAAAAGGAGACATAACAACAGATACTGAGGAAATCCAAAACATCATCAGATCCTACTAAAAAAGTCTATACTCAACAAAACTGGAAAACCTGGATGAAATGGACAACTTCCTAGACAGATACCAGGTACCAAAGTTAAATCAGGATCAGATTAATGATCTTAACAGTCCCATTTCCCCTAAAGAAATAGAAGCAGTCACTAATAGTCTCCCAACAAAACAAAAACAAACACAAACAAACAAACAAAAACCCAGGACCAGATGGGTTTAGTGCAGAGTTCTATCAGACCTTCAAAGACCTATTTGCAACTCTCCTCAAATTATTCCAAAAAAATAGAAACAGAAGGTACTCTACCCAATTCATTCTATGAAGCCACAGTTACTCTGAGACCTAAACCACATAAAGACCCAACAAAGAAAGAGAACTTCAGACCAATTTCCCTTATGAACATCGATGCAAAAATACTCAATAAAATTCTCGCTAACCGAATCCAAGAACACATCAAAACGATCATCCATCATGACCAAGTAGGCTTCATTCCAGGGATGCAGGGATGGTTCAATATACGGAAATCCATCAATGTAATCCACTATATAAACAAACTCAAAGACAAAAATCACATGATCAACTCGTTAGATGCTGAGAAAGCATTTGACAAAATCCAACACCCACTCATGATAAAAGTCATGGAAAGATCAGGAATTCAAGGCCCATACCTAAACATAATAAAAGCAATATATAGCAAATCAGTAGCCAACATAAAAGTAAATGGAGAGAAGCTGGAAGCAATCCCACTAAAATCAGGGACTAGACAAGGCTGCTCACTTTCTCCCTACCTATTCAATATAGTACTTGAAGTTCTAGTCAGAGCAATTAGACAACAAAAGGCGATCAAGGGGATAAAAATTGGAAAGAAAGAAGTCAAAATATCACTATTTCCAGATGATATGATAGTATATATAAGTGACCCTAAAAATTCTACCAGAGGGCCTGAGCATCTGCGGCAGACATCTTGGTTCTGGGACTCCTCTGAGAGTGTTCTGCACAGGTGAGAGTGTGGAATACAGAAGCTAACAGCTTCTGGGAAGGCCGAAGCAACTCAGCTTCAGGGATAGGTCCTGTTTTGGGCCTTCATCTTCGGCCAGGAGGAGGTCCAAACGCCAGATATCTCTGCACCTTCCCTGTAAGAGGAGAGCTTGCCTGCAGAGAGTGCTCTGACCACTGAAACTCAGAGGAGAGAGTTTGTCTCCCAGGTCTGCTGATAAAGGCTAACAGAATTACCTGAGGAACAAGCTCTAACCAGAGACAACTATAACAACTAACTCAAGAGATTACCAGATGGCGAAAGGTAAATGTAAGAATCTTACTAACAGAAACCAAGACCACTCACCATCACCAGAACCCAGCACTCCCACCTTGCCCAGTCCAGGGCACCTCAACACACCTGAAAAGCTAGACCCGGATTTAAAAGCATATCTCATGATGATGGTAGAGGACATCAAGAAGGACTTTAATAACTCACTCAAAGAAATACAGGAGAATACTGCTAAACAGTTCGAAGATCTTAAAGAGGAAGCACAAAAATCCCTTAAAGAATTACAGGAAAACACGACCAAACAGGTGATGGAATTGAATAAAACCATCCAAGACCTAAAAAGGGAAGTAGACACAATAAAGAAAACCCAAAGTGAGGCAACGCTGGAGATAGAAACCCTAGGAAAGAAATCTGGAACCATAGATGCATCAGCAACAGAATACAAGAGATGGAAGAGAGAATCTCAGGTGCAGAAGACTCCATAGAGAACATTGGCACAACAATCAAAGAAAATACAAAATGCAAAAAGATCCTAACTCAAAACATCCAGGAAATCCAGGACACAATGAGAATACCAAACCTACGGATAATAGGAGTAGATGAGAATGAAGATTTTCAACTCAAAGGACCGGCAACAAAATTATAGAAGAAAACTTCAACAAAATTATAGAAGAAAACTTCCCAAACCTAAAGAAAGAGATGCCCATGAACATACAAGAAGCCTACAGAACTCCAAATAGACTGGGCCAGAAAAGAAATTCCTCCTGACACATAATAATCAGAACAACAAATGCACTAAATAAAGATAGAATATTAAAAGCAGTGAGGGAAAAGGGTCAAGTAACATATAAAGGCAAGCCTATCAGAATTACACCAGACTTTTCACCAGAGACTATGAAAGCAAGAAGAGCTTGGACAGATATTATACAGACACTAAGAGAACACAAATGCCAAACCAGGATACTATACCCAGCCAAACTTTCAATTACCTTAGATGGAGAAACAAAAGAATTCCATGACAGAACCAATTCACACATTATCTTTCCACCAATCCAGCCCTTCAAAGGAAAATAACAGAAAAAAACCAATACAAGGACAGGAACCACGCCCTAGAAACAACAAGAAGGTAATCCCTCAACAAACCTAAAATAAGACAGGCACAAGAACAGAATGCCAACTTTAACAACAAAAATAATAGGAAGCAACAATTACTTTTCCTTAATATCTCTTAATATCAATGGACTCAACTCCCCAATAAAAAGACATAGACTACTGGCTACACAAACAGGACCCAACATTTTGCTGCTTACAGGAAACCCATCTCAGGGAAAAAAGATAGACACTACCTCAGAATGAAAGGCTGGAAAACAATTTTCCAAGCAAATGGTCTAAAGAAACAAGCTGGAGTAACCATTCTAATATCTAATAAAATGGACTTCCAACCCAAGGTCATCAAAAAAGACAAGGATGGGCACTTCATACTCATCAAAGGTAAAATCTTCCAAGAGGAACTCTCAATTCTGAATATCTATGCTCCAAATACAAGGGCAGCCACATTCATTAAAGAAACTTTAGTAAAGCTCAAAGCACATATTGCACCTCACACAATAAAATGGGAGACTTCAACACACCACTTTCACCAATGGACAGATCATGGAAACAGAAACTAAACAGGGACACAGTGAAACTAACAGAAGTTATGAAACAAATGGCTCTAACAGATATCTACAGAACATTTTATCCTAAAACAAAAGGATATACCTTCTTCTTAGCACTTCATGGTACCTTCTCCAAAATTGACCACATAATTGGACACAAAACAAGCCTCAACAGATACAAAAATATTGAAATTTTCCCATGCATCCTATCAGATCACCATGGACTAAGGCTGATCTTCAATAACAAAACAAATAATAGAAAGCCAACATTCATGTGGAAACGGAACAACACTCTCCTCAATGATACCTTGGTCAAGGAAGGAATAAAGAAAGAAATTAAGGACTTTTTGGAGTTTAATGAAAATGAAGCCACAACATACCCAAACTTATGGGACACAATGAAAGCATTCCTAAGAGGAAAACTCATAGCTCTGAGTGTCTCCAAAAAGAAACTAGAGAGAGCACACATTAACAGCTTGACAACACACCTAAAAGCTCTAGAAAAAAAGGAAGCAAATTCACCCAAGAGGAGTAGACGGTAGGAAATAATCAAACTCAGGGGCAAAATCAACCAAGTGGTAACAAGAAGATCTATTCAAAGAATCAACCAAACGAGGAGCTGGTTCTTTGAGAAAATCAACAAAGATAGACAAACCCTAGACTCACTAGAGGGCACAGGGAAAGCATTCTAATTAACAAAATCAGAAATGAAAAGGGAGACATAAAAACAGAACCTGAAGAAATCCAAAACTCCATCAGATCCTTCTACAAAAGGCTATACTCAACAAAACTGGAAAACCAGGATGAAATGGACAAATTTCTAGACAGATACCAGGTACCAAAGTTTAATCAGGATCAGGTTAATGACCTAAACAGTCCTATATCCCCTAAAGTAATAGAAGCAGTCATCAATAGTCTCCCAACCAAAAAAAGCCCAGGACAAGATGGGTTTAGTGCAGTTTTCTATCAGACCTTCAAAGAAGATCTAATCCCAGTTCTTCACAAACTATTCCACAAAAGAAACAGAAGGTACTCTACCCAACTCATTCTATGAAGCCACAATTACTCTGATACCTAAACCACATAAAGACCCAACAAAGATAGAAAACTTCAGACCAATTTCCCTTATGAATATCAATGCAAAAATCCTCAATAAAGTTCTCACTAACTGAATCCAAGAACACATCAAAACAATCATCCATCCTGACCAAGTAGGTTTCATCCCAGGGATGCAAGGATGGTTCAATATACAGAAATCCATCAAGGTAATCCAGTATATAAACAAACTCAAAGACAAAAACCACATGATCATCTCGTTAGATGCTGACAAAGCATTTGACAAAATCCAACACCCATTCATGAGAAAAGTCTTGGCAAGATCAGGAATTCAAGGCCCATACCTAACCATGATAAAAGCAATCTACAGCACACCAGTAGCCAACATCAAAGTAAATGGTGAGAACCTGGAAGCAATCCCACTAAAATCAGGGACTAGAAAAGGTTGCTCACTTTCTCCCTACCTATTCAACATTGTACTTGAAGTCCTAGGCAGAGCAATTCGACAACAAAAGGAGATCAAGGGGATACAAATTGGAAAGAAAGAAGTCAAGATATCACTATTTCCAGATGATATGAGAGTATATATAAGTGACCCTAAAATTCCACCAGAGAACTCCTAAGCCTGATAAACAGCTTCAATGAAGTAGCTGGATATAAAATTAACTCAAATAAGTCAATGGTCTTCCTGTACACAAAGGGTAAACAGGCTGAGGAAGAAATTAGGGAAACAACACCCTTCTCAAGTGTCACAAACAATATAAAATACCTTGGCATGACTCTAACTAAGGAAATGAAAGATCTGTATGATAAGAACTTCAAGTCTCTGAAGAAAGAAATTAAAGAGGATCTCAGAAGATGGAAAGATCTCCCATGCTCATGGATTGGCAGGATTAATATAGTAAAAATGGCTATCTTGCCAAAAGCAATCTACAGATTCAATGCAATCCCCATCAAAATTCCAACTCAATTCTTCAACAAATTAGAAAGGGCAATCTGAAAATTCATCTGGAATAACAAAAAACCTAGGATAGCAAAAACTCTTCTCAAGGATAAAAGAACCTCTGATGGAATCACCATGCCTGACCTAAAGCTGTACTACAGAGCAATTGTGATAAAAACTGCATGGTACTGGTATAGCGACAGACAAGTAGACCAATGGAATAGAATTGAAGACCCAGAAATGAACCCACATACCTATGGTCACTTGATCTTTGACAAGGGAGCTAACACCATCCAGTGGAAAAAAGACAGCATCTTCAACAAATGGTTCTGGCACAACTGGTGGTTATCATGTAGAAGAATGCGAATTGATCCATTCCTATCTCCTTGTACTAAGGTCAAATCTAAGTGGATCAAGGAACTCCACATAAAACCAGAGACACTGAAACTTATTGAGGAGAAAGTGGGGAAAAGCCTCGAAGATATGGGTACAGGGGAAAAATTCCTAAACAGAACAGCAGTGGCCTGTGCTGTAAGATCAAGAATCAACAAATGGGACCTCATAAAATTGCAAAGCTTCTGTAGGGCAAAAGATACTGTCAATAAGACAAAAAAGGCCACCAAGAGATTGGGAAAGAATTTTACCAATCCTAAATCAGATAGGGGACTAATATCCAATATATACAAAGAGCTCAAGAAGCTGAACTCCAGAAATTCAAATAACTCCATTAAAAATGGGGTACAGAGCTAAACAAAGAATTCTCAACTGAGGAATACCGAAGGTCTGAGAAGCACCTGAAAAAAATGTTCAACATCTTTAATCATCAGGGAAATGCAAATCAAAACAACCCTGAGATTCTACCTCACACCAGTCAGAATGGTTAGGATCAAAAATTCAGGTGACAGCAGATGCTGGCGATGATGTGGAGAAAGAGGAACACTCCTCCATTGCTGGTGGGAATTGCAAGCTTGTACAACCACTCTGGAAATCAGTCTGGTGGTTCCTCAGAAAACTGGACATAGTACTACTGGAGGATCCAGCAATACCTCTTCTGGGCATAAACCCAGAAGATGTTCCAACCGGTGAGAAGGACACATGCTCCACTATGTTCATAGCAGCCTTATTTATAATAGCCAGAAGCTGGAAAGAACCCAGATGCCCCTCAACAGAGGAATGGATACAGAAAATGTGGTACATTTACACAATGGAGTACTACTCAGCTATTAAAAAGAATGAATTTATGAAATTCCTAGGCAAATGGATGGACCTGGAGGGCATCATCCTGAGTGAGGTAACACAATCACAAAGGAACTCACACAATATGTACTCACTGCTAAGTGGATATTAGCCCAGAAACTTAGAATACCCAAGATATAAGGTACAGTTTGCTAAATACATGAAAATCAAGAAGAACGAAGACCAAAGTGTGGACACTGTGCCCCTTCTTAGAATTGGGAACAAAACACCCATGGAAGGAGTTACAGAGACAAAGTTTGGAGCTGAGATGAAAAGATGGACCATCTAAAGACTGCCATATCCAGGGATCCATCCCATAGTCAGCCTCCAAACCCTGACACCATTGCATACACTAGCAAGATTTTGCTGAAAGGAGCCAGATATGGCTGTCTCTTGTGAGACTATGCCAGGGCCTAGCAAACACAGAAGTGGATGCTCACAGTCAGCTATTGGATGGATCACAGGGCCCCCAATGGAGGAGGTAGGGAAAGTACTCAAGGAGCTGAAGGGATCTGCAATCCTATAGGTGGAACAACAATATGAACTAACCAATACCCACCCCCCACCCCCCTGGAGCTCGTGTCTCTAGCTGCATATGAATCTGAAGAAGGCCTAATCGGCCATCAGTGGAAAGAGAGGCCCATTGGTCGTGCAATCTTTATATGCTTCAGTACAGGGGAACGCCAGGGCCAAGAAGTGGGAGTGGGTGGGTAGGGGAGTTGGTGGGGGAGCATGTGGGGGAGTTTTGGGATAGCATTGGAAATGTAATTGAAATAAATACCCAATAAAAAATAATGATAAAAAGATTTTGCAGGGATAAGCAAGCAGTGCAAGAAAAAAAACATAGTTGGAATTTTGCTCCATCCATCAAAAAAAAAAAAAATCTCCCAGAGAACTCCTAAACCTGATAAACAGCTTCAGTACAGTAGCTGGATATAAAATTAACTCAAAGAAATCAGTGGCCTTCTACACAAAGGATAAACAGGATGAGAAAGAAATTAGGGAAACAACACCCTTCACAATAGTCACAAATAATATAAAATACCTTGGTGTGACTCTAACTAAGGAAATGGAAGATCTGTATGACAAGAACTTCTAGTCTGAGGAAAGAAATTGAAGAAGATCTCAGAAGATGGAAAGGTCTCCCATGCTCATGGTTTGGCAGGATTAATATAGTAAAAATGGCTATCTTGCCAAAAGCAATCTACAGATTCAATGCAATCCCCATCAAAATTCCAACTCAATTCTTCACTGAGTTAGAAAGGGCAATTTGCAAATTTATCTGGAATAACAAAAAACCTAGGATAGCAAAAACTATTCTCAACAATAAAAGAACCTCTGAGGGAATCACCATGCCTGATCTCAAGCTGTACTACAGAGCAATTGTGATAAAAACTGCATGGTACTGGTACAGCAACAGACAGGTAGATCAATGGAATAGAATTGAAGACCCAGAAATGAACCCACACATCTGTGGTCACTTAATCTTTGACAAGGGAGCTAACACCATCCAGTGGAAAAAAGACAGCATCTTCAACAAATGGTTCTGGCACAACTGGTGGTTATCATGTAGAAGAATGCGAATTGATCCATTCCTATCTCCTTGTACTAAGGTCAAATCTAAGTGGATCAAGGAACTCCACATAAAACCAGAGACACTAAAACTTATTGAGGAGAAAGTGGGGAAAAGCCTCGAAGATATGGGTACAGGGGAAAAATTCCTAAACAGAACGCAGTGGCCTGTGCTGTAAGATCAAGAATCAACAAATGGGACCTCATAAAATTGCAAAGCTTCTGTAGGGCAAAAGATACTGTCAATAAGACAAAAAAGGCCACCAAGAGATTGGGAAAGAATTTTACCAATCCTAAATCAGATAGGGGACTAATATCCAATATATACAAAGAGCTCAAGAAGCTGAACTCCAGAAATTCAAATAACTCCATTAAAAATGGGGTACAGAGCTAAACAAAGAATTCTCAACTGAGGAATACCGAAGGTCTGAGAAGCACCCGAAAAAATGTTCAACATTTTTAATCATCAGGGAATTGCAAATCAAAACAACCCTGAGATTCTACCTCACACCAGTCAGAGTAGCTAGGATCAAAAATTCAGGTGACAGCAGATGCTGGCGATGATGTGGAGAAAGAGGAACACTCCTCCATTGCTGGTGGGAATTGCAAGCTGGTACAACCACTCTGGGAATCGGTCTGGTGGTTCCTCAGAAAACTGGACATAGTACTACTGGAGGATCCAGCAATACCTCTCCTGGGCATATACCCAGAAGATGTTCCAACCGGTAAGAAGGACACATGCTCCACTATGTTCATTGCAGCCCTATTTATAATAGCCAGAAGCTGGAAAGAACCCAGATGTCCCCTAACAGAGGAATGGATACAGAAAATGTGGTACATTTACACAATGAAGTACTACTCAGCTATTAAAAACAATGAATTTATGAAATTCTTGGGCAAATGGATGTATCTGGAAGATATCATCCTTAGTGAGGTAAGCCAATCACAATTGAAGTCACTTGATAAGCTCTCACTGATAAGTGGATATTAGCCCAGAAACCTAGCATACCCAAGATACAACTTCCAAAACACAAGAAAATCAAGAAGACCAATGCGTGGATACTTCATTCCTCCCTAGAATAGGGAATAAAATATATATGGAAGGAGTTACAGAGACAAAGTTTGGAGCTAAGACAAAAAGATTGACCATCCAGATACTGCCCCACCTGGGGGTTTATCCCATAATCAGCCACCAAAGACAGACACTATTGCATATGCCAGCAAGATTTTGCTGAAAGGACACTGATATAGCTCTCTCCTGTGAGGCTTTGACAATGCCTGGCAAATACAGAAGTGGATGTTCCCATGACCCCCAATGTAGGAGCTAGAGAAAGTACCCAAGAGCTGAAGGGGTCTGTAACCCTATAGGTGGAACAACAATATGAACTAATCAGTACCCCCAGAGCTCATGTCTCTAGGTGCTCATGTAGCAGAAGATGGCCTAGTCAGCCATCATTGGGAAGAGAGGTGCCTTGGTCTAGCAAACTTTATATGCCCCAGTACAGGGAATGCCAGGGCCAAGAAGTGGAAGTGAGTGGGTAGGGCAGCAGGGTGGGAGGAGGGTATAGGGGACTATTGGGATAGCACTTGAAATGTAAATGAAGAAAATATCTAATAAAAATATTTTTAAAAAAGAAAAGAAGAGAAAAGGAGAGATTTTCGAGATGTGCTTTCATTCAGTATCCTAGGCTGGCTGGGAACTTAGATATCCTAAGCTGGCTTTGAACTCGTTATAATCCTTTTATGTCTGCCTCCAGAGTGGAGCGTTTACAGGCATGCAACACCACAATCTGGCCTTGTGGTGGTTTTGAAACCTAAGAGTTTAATCAAAGTATTCCCTTTACCTTTAATGATGGGTCCATCAAGCCAGACACTAAAATTCATGATCTGAAGGTGTTGATGACCTCTCATGATGTGAACTCAGCACCATCAACAGTCTGCTAAGAGATAAATGTGCAGGCATGTCTGTGAGGGAGAGTCAGGACTGGGCTCATGAAGATAGGAAGACCCACCCTAACCCTGGGCAGCATGGCTCCATGGGCTTTGAGCATTAGAAGGAAGAAATAGAAACTGAGAATCACACAGTCAGCCTGCAGTTAACGGGTTCCTGGGACACCTTATTAGTTCTTATGCTTTTCAGTCTGAAGGCCAATTTCCTCCCATTTCCCAAGGGCTAGAAGTAAATGGTAAATTTGCCATTTGGAGCTTCTAAGTGAGCATGTCAGGGGATGTTATCTGCTGGATTGAAAATGTTATAGCATAGTGGTTAAGAGTACTTGCTGCTCTTGCAGAGGACCCAGGTTCAACTCCCAGCATCCACATGGTGGGTCACGTCCATCTGTAAACCTAGTTCCAGGGGCTCTAACACTAAGTATGTTGAGAAACTTAGATCGATTCTTAATCAATTATGGGTTTCTTTAATTAGATAATTGTCCAAGGTGGTAAATATTTTTTCTTTTATATTATGTCTATTGTAGTTATTCACATTTGAGTTCTTTAAAATTTACACTATTTTTCATGTTTGAATTCATTATTCATTTGGTTTTTTGATACAGGGTTTCTCTGTGTAGCTATGGCTGCCTCAAATTCATTTTGTAGACCAGGGTGGCCTCAAACTCAGAGATCTGCATGTCTCTGCTTTCTGAGGGTTGGAATTAAAGGCATGTGCCACAATTGCCTGCCCTCTTTTCAATCCTTTTTATTTAATGTTTATTTTCATTTTATGTGTATGTGCTTTTTTCCTGAATGTGTGCATGTGCACCTCATGATGACTGGTGCTTCCAGGGGTCATAGAGAGCATCGGATCCTCTGAAACCGGAGATACAGCTATAAGCCACCATATGGGTGTTGGGAACTGAACTTAGCTCCTCTGTAAGAGCAGCCAGTCAGTGCCCTTAACTGTTGAACTATCTCTCCAGTCCCTTCACATTTGAATTCTCAATTCACTGAGAGTCCATCTCTGAGTCCCATATAGAGAAAGCATCCACCTTTTCTCTTTAGTAGTTGCTTTCATCTTAGTTTGTTTTCTGTTTCTGTGACAGAACACCCTCACTAAAGTGACTTCATTGCAGAAAGGTTCATTTCAGCTCACAGTCATTCAAAGTTATAGTCTGTCAGGCCACCATGGCAGCGGAAGAAGCCACAGCTGTAGGAGCTTAGGGTAGCGACTCAGACTCACAGTACATCCGCAGTAAAGAAGCCCAGAGCAATAATGAGTCCAAGCTGCTGCTCAGGCCTCTTCCCCATCAGACACAGTCTAGGATCCCAGTCATAGAATGGCGCCACTCAGAGGCACCTCGAGACAGTTATCCAGACAGTTCCCTACAGGCATGCTCAGAGGCTCATCTCCAGATGATTCTGGACTTTGTCATGCTGACATTTGTCATCACAGTGGTGGGAGTGCTCTCTTCTTGCTCTGTATGGAGCTCACCTCAATTAAGCTGTCATATTGCCACATGTAAGTGAACTTCCTTCAAATCTGGGTGTTTTGATTTGTTTTTAAGACAGGCTCTCTCTCTGTAGTCCTGGGTGTCCTGGAACTCATTATTTAGACCTGGTTGGCCTTCAATGCACAGAAATCCTTTACCTCCTGATGTTTCAGAGCCTTTAAAAATTTTAATCCCTCCTGCCTGTTCCTGTTCTCAAGTAACTATGCAAGTCTCTCCCTCTCTTCTCATTCTCCATTAAGAAGGACCCAAAGTAAAATTTAACTTGGGGAGGACTGACATTTTTGATACTAAAATCATCCCAGCCAAGAGCCTGAAATCTCTGTCCAATTATTCAGATCATCATGTATCTCCTGTGTTAAATGTTTATGGTTTTATATCTTCTGTATTATTTATTAATTCAATAATTTGATATTTTATACTTTAGTGTGAGGAGCCGCCCTCACAGTCGCCGTTACAAGATGGCGCTGACATCCGTTGCTCATAAGTGTGCGCAGTCGTCAGGGTATCTTTCCATTACCTGAGCCCTGCCTCTCTCGTGGCGTTAACTGACTGATAGTGAGCAGCCAATCTGGGTGGTGCATGTCTCCAACCGTTTTTTCGCAGCCTATAAAAGGGAAGGGTTTTCTGCTCTCTGGGTCTCCTCTCCTGAAGCTGATCATCTATCTCTCGAGATGTATTAAAGCTTTACTGAAGAAGGATCCGAGTGGCCTGCATGCGTTTTCGTTGGCGAGACAGTAGCGTGGGTCACTTTAGTAATATAAAGAATATATTTTATTACTGTAACTGTTATAGAGTTTTTACTGAAGTAAAAAGGCTCTCTCTCTCTCTCTCTCTCTCTCTCTCTCTCTCTCTCTCTCTGTGTGTGTGTGTGTGTTTTGTTTTAATTTTTGAGATAGGGTCCCCAGCTAGGCTGGTGCTCACTACATAGATTATCACAAACCTGTGACAATCCTCCTCCTTAGCCAAAGTGTTGGTATTACAGGCATGTGTCAGTAGATTCAGTGGCTATTAATACTTATAAGTTGTTTTGTATTCATAAATTTGGTGAAGTATACTGTATGAACTATACATAGCTTAGTTTGACTCTCAGAACTTGGGATGCAGAGGCAGCCAAATCAGAAGTTCAAGGTCGTGTTCAACAAAATAAGAAGACCAAAGCAGCCTAAGCTATATAAATCCTTAGTTCTATTTAGAAACAAAGGCAGGGAAGAGTAGCCCATGCCAGTAGCTTATGCTGGAAGGCAGAAGGTTCAGGAATCCAATGTCATCTTCAGCTGCTTAGCAAACTCAAGGCCAACTTGGGCTACATGAGTCCTTGTCTCAAAAACACAAGGCAAACAATATGTATGTGTGTGTGTATTAGATTTGTTGGAAATATCTGTTATTGTCATGTTCATAGTTATTGGTTTAATCAAGTATCATATGTCTTTGTAAATTCTGGTCACTTATGTTGCCTTGAGGGAAAGAGAGATAGATAATCCTCTGCTAGAGAGGGATTAGCAGATCAGTGTTGGGAAATATGCATAATATAGTAAATTGTGGCTGGATTCAAAGAAGCCAAGATAGAAGAGAGCTCTTAAAGCAACGTTTGAGAAGTTGGGACTGGAGAGAGGGCTCAGAGGTTAAGAGAACTGACTGCTCTTCTAAAAGACCTGGGTTCAATTACTAGCACCCCCATGACAGCTCACAGCTGTCTGTAACTCCAGTTCCAAGGAATTCAACTCCTTCACAGAGGCATACATGCAAGCAAAACACCCATGCACATAAAATAAAAATAAATTAACTCTTTAAAAAGAGTATTTTTTTAAAACATGAGAAATTTATGTGGACTATTTGAATTCAAAATTCATGGATCTAAATCATGAGAATATATTGGTTGAAGGGCTGTCACTAGGCAGATATTATGTTGGGAGCATCTTGAATATAAGGTTGCAGTTTTAGAGAACATAAATATAAACCTGTAGAATCTATATACATGCTGACACACACACCACACACATGATTCATAAATAGCAGTGGTACTCAACCTTCCTAATGCTGCAACCCTTTAATCCAGTTCTTCATGCTGTGGTGATCCCCAACCATATAATTATTTCTCATTATAATGTGAATAAACCCTGTTTTCTGATGGTCTTTGGTGACCACTGTGAAATGGTCCTTCTACTCCCAAGAAAGTCATGACCCAAAAGTTTCAGAACCACTGAAGGACTCTCTCATGAGGCATGTGGTCTTTGGAACTGTGCTTATCTCCAGCAGCCAGGAGTCTAGCACGAGTAAATTTATCTGTGTATCAGCATATCCTCACCCTGTATCCTTTGAGTATGTAGCAATCTAAGAATCTTAATTTTCTTTTTTTAATGAGGTCTTTATATAATACATTTCTTTGTCCCAACACT
The DNA here is from genome assembly GCF_978045245.1 of Mus caroli. Lineage (NCBI taxonomy): Eukaryota > Metazoa > Chordata > Mammalia > Rodentia > Muridae > Mus > Mus caroli. The sequence goes on along the minus strand of NW_028227269.1, from coordinate 22,210,350 downwards.
CTCACCAATACTTTTTTAAAAACAGTCTGACAGTGAAGTGAGTTAGGACCTCAAAGTAGCCTCTGAGTTTTCACTGTTGCTTTTCAGTGTTTTTCCTGTAGGGAGTCTCTCTCTCTCTCTCTCTCTCTCTCTCTCTCTCTCTCTCTCTCTCTCCTCTCTCTCTCTCTCTGTGTATGTGTGTTTCATACTAATAAATTCAACCAGAACCTTGTAAAATTAAAAGGACATCTTTGAGATCCTATACAAAGCAACTCAGTAAACATAGGTTCAGGAGTCTTTAAGTCCATGTTTTAAAGAAAGCAGGGAAAAGTGGGAGTTTCTATGGGCAAGCATTTCTGGCTGTGGAGTTCTGGGGTGGAACAGGATCCATGTGACCAATAGAAGACAAAAGAAAAGCATCTATACACCTAGTAAATGTTCATAAAACAGGAGCCGAATACCTACAGATATCTGTCCCAAGTATCTAGTCATCTGGTCTGTCCTCATGTTTATTTCAGATGTCCACAGTACAAGGTGGAGTTGACCAAGCTCCCTAAGCAGCAACACGGGACAAGAAGAGGTTCCATGAGTAGCTTTCTGCGCTCCATTTTGAAAAGCGTTCAAACTTTACTCTAACCTTTTCACAGAGGATAAACTCTACATTTTAAGAACATGACGTGTTCTCTCCATTGTCTGTAGTTATTTTACCATGCATTTGTTTCCAGATTACTTAGGTCTGTGATATTTGTAGGTCAGATGTAGATGCATATGCAGAAGGATCATTGGTAGATGTATTAACTGAGATTTCAACACCAGTTTCCTTTTGCTTTGTATCTTTACTTAATGGTCCCATCATGAACATAGATTATTAAATAATGCATAATTAAGCAATCATAAAATAAGTTAAAAAGTATCAAAACTATGACTAGATGTATTTGGCTTTGTGGTAAACTGGGTTACTAAATCATGGGCATACTATATGCTCCAGAATTTTTATCTAGTCTCTTTAGACATTGATGTCCTGACGCAAGAGGAAGGAGTGAATATTTGCTTTATTTTAATGGTGACAAGTATCACCAATACCGTTAAACTGACTGAGGGCATTGCTGCAAAGTCCCAGGAGTTTACTACTTTCTAGGAAGATCGTATGTGATAGAATTGAACTCTTTTTTTTTTTTTTTGGTTTTTTCGAGACAGGGTTTCTCTGTGTAGCCCTGGCTGTCCTGGAACTCACTTTGTAGACCAGGCTGGCCTCGAACTCAGAAATCCGCCTGCCTCTGCCTCCCGAGTGCTGGGATTAAAGGCGTGCGCCACCACGCCCGGCTAAAGAATTGAACTCTTATCATCAAGCTTCCCCTGGTTCTCACCTTTTCAGCCCCATCTCCCACAGCTCATCAAAAGTGCACCTGAAAATTGAAGCATGGCTCCAGAACTTAGCACAACTCACTCCATGATGGGCATGCCATCCAGGCCATAAAACTGAGCACATAGAAAGAAACTAAAACAAAGTCCTAATCCATCAAAGTCCATAGTTCTGGGAGTCTCAAAATGCACTAGCCTCGATTTTTGGCCTTTGGTTTTGGCTAATTGTTCTTGTTGACTGAACATGTCAAACCATGTTGACACAGAACATGGTTTTTGTCTTGGAAAGGCTACCCTAAAAAGTGCTTGGGGCTACACTGGAATCCCAAACATCCATTGTAGTTGCTTGGTGGCTAATAAAGACTTTCTGTTGGCTTAAAGCAATATTCATCCAGTCTTCTCTGGTGAATGCCCCACAATAAAAATTACAATATGCCATTTTCAGTGATGTCTTACTTGCTTATAATGTTCTTTTTCACTGAGAAATCAGCTGACACTCTGAGCTCTATCACAAATAGAAATTTATGGAATAATTCTTCTATCTGTCTAAGGAAATCAAGGTGTTCTGTGTTCACTGACTCATTTCTACTGCATTTACCACATAAAATAATTGTGTGTGTATGTGTGTGTGTATGTGTGTGTGTGTGTGTGTGTGTGTGTGTGTGTGCATCATGAGGCACAGAAAAGTAGTAGACAACCTGCAAGAGTCAGTTCTTTTCATCTACCTTGAAGGTCATAGGAGTTAAGTGTAGGTTGCCAAGACTTGGCAACAGGTACCTGTACCTACTGAGCCATTTTGCTGTTTCTCACATGCTGTTTTTCACATCTGTTTAGGTGGCTGTTTTCCTTACTAATGCATGTCTCTAGAGTACAGGGTTCATATTTATCTTTAGGCTCAGTATACCACATAGTAATCTACAACTAAGTTAAAAAAAACCACTTAATAACGTGTATGTGTGTGTGCATGTATGTTCAAATGCCATGGCGTGTATGTGGAGGTACGTGGGAAAACTTGTGACAACTGCTTCTCTCCTTTTACTATGAGAGCTCCAGAGATGGAACCCAGGTCCTCAGGCTTGGTGTCAAGCATCTTTGCCTACACAGCCATCTTGATGTTTCCTTACTATATTTAATAAATTATTCAAAATAAATAAATTAGTAACTAATGATATGATTATAGAAGGTGAGTTGATACCTGATATAAAACATATCAATATCCCATGTGTAAAATGAGATGTATTGTCAATAAAAGCTCCAATCTATAACATAAACCTAACTTTCTTGTTTCATTTTTGTGTGTTTTTCACTAGGCTGAACAGATCAAGAAACTCACAGGTCAGAATGATTCTGTCCCTTATTGTTAGCTGGAGGCTGATGACAGATCAGCTGTATATCTTTCTGCTTTAAGACTCTGCTCCTCCAAACGCTGACACCATTGCATACACTAGCAAGATTTTGCTGAAAGGACCCTGATATAGCTGTCTCTTGTGAGACTATTCCCGGGGCCTAGCAATCACATAAGTAGATGCTCACAGTCAGCTATTGGATGGATCACAGGGCCCCCAATGGAGGAGCTAAAGAAAGTACCCAAGGAGCTAAAGGAATCTGCAACCCTATAGGTGGAACAACAATATGAACTAACCAGTACCCCGGAGCTCTTGACTCTATCTGCATATGTATCAAAAGATGACCTAGTTGTCCATCACTGGAAAGAGAGGCCCATTGGTCTTGCAAACTTTATATGCCCCAGTACAGGGGAACACCAGGGCCAAAAAGTGGGAGTGGGTGGGTAGGGGAGTGGCGGGGAGGGTATAGGGGACTTTTGGGATAGCATTGGAAATGTAAATGAGGAAAATACCTAATAAAAAAGAAAAAGGGGGGAAAAAGAAAAAAAGAAAATATCACAAGTGTGCACCTGCAAAAAAAAAAAAAAAAAAAAAAAAAAAGAGACTCTGGTCTTTGACAGCACGTGGAAGAGAGTTGAAAAAGAGACTGTGACTACAGTAGTTTACTTCCAAAGTCATGCAAACATTCCCCTAACTCCTCCACGGTCCCTTTCCCTGAGCTTCTGTGTCCCATATGTTTTCATGGAAAGCCCAATGTATAGGAAAGAAACTCAGTGGGTCAGGAGAATGGACAAAGAATAGCTACCAAGAGTTTGACAAGGGAGGTCTGTTACCTTCATTCCTCTACTATGGATCAAGAGTAGATATCTTTAAAGGAAAAAAATGTATCAGGATCTCTGTGTCTCCCACTGCTATGTTCCCATTCCCATGCTTCTAATGGGGGCACTTCTGGTTCATGATGGAATTTTAAAATGTTATTAGCTGTTTGGTGCCACTAGTTATCTTCATGGCTGGCATGACTCCATTTTTTCCCTCATGATTGTTACATGAAGGGGGTTTGTTGGATGATATCAGTAGTTACTATGTTAAATAGTTTCTTTACTTCTATTACCAGTTTCAGAACTGGACAACTCCAGGATGAAATTTGTGAAAAATGATCTGATAAGGTAAGCAGAGTCTGTCTTCAGACTCTCCTACTGACTGTTTCACATCAACTTGATACATCCGATAGAGGGCTAATATCCAATATATATAAAAACTCAATGAGTTAGACAACAAAGAACCAAATAATCCTATTTAAAAATGGAGTACAGAGCTAAACAAAGAATTCTCAATTGAGGAATATCAAATGGCTGAGAAGCACCTAAAGAAATATTCAACATTCTTATTCATCAGAGAAATGCAAATCAAAACAATCCTGAGATTCCACCTCTACCAGTCAGAAAGGCTAAGATCAAAAACTCAGGTGACAGCAGATGCTGGCGAGATTGTAGAGAAAGAGGAACACTCCTCCATTGTTGGTGGGATTGCAAGCTGGTAAATCCTCTCTGGAAATCAGTCTGGTGGTTCCTCAGAAAATTGGACATAATACTACCTGAGAACCCACTACTATCACTCTGAGGCGTATATCCAGAAGATGCTCCAATATGTAATAAGGACACATGCTCCACTATGTTCATAGCAGCCTTATTTATAATAGCCATGAACTGGAAAGAACCCAGATGTCCCTCAACAGAAGAATGGATACGGAAAATGTGGAACATTTACACAATGGAGTACTACTCAGCTGTTAAAAACAATGAATTTATTAAATTTTTAGGCAAATGAATGGAACTAGAAAATATCACCCTGAGTGAGGTAACCTGTTGTGTCTGGCCAGCAGATCACAGCCTGGGTTCTAGCCTGGAAAGGCATTTTGGAAACCTGGAAGAGAAGAGGGACTAGGCAGTGAGAGAAAGAATTGCAGCTAAGACAGCATTCTGATCAAAGCTCAATTTTACTTTTTCAGACACTCAGTTATAAAGGAAGGGGGAGGGAACCCGATTTCCCGCCAAACAATCTCGGGATCAAGTAACAGGATGAACACGTGTGTGGCTCCAAGCAGCAAAGTGACATGGTCCAGCAGTAGGCGTGGCAGGACGAATGAGCAGGAAGCTCCACCCTTGAGCAAGCAGGTTCCAGGCTGGGGGAAGGGAGACCACAGTAACCCAATCACAAAAGAACATACTTGATATGTACTTACTGATAAGTGAATATTAGCCCAGAACCTCAGAATATCCAAGATAAAATTCACAAACCACATGAAACTCAAGAAGATGGAAGACCAAAGTGTGGATACTTTGATCCTTCTTAGAAGGAGAAACAAAATACCCATGGAAGGAGTTACAAGGACAAAGTCTGGAGCAGAGACTGAAGGAATGGTCTTCCAGAGAATGCCCCACCTGGGGATCCATCCCATATACAATCGCCAAACCCAGATACTATTGTGGATGCCAACAAATGCTTGCTGCAGGAGCCTGATATAGCTGTCCCCTGAGAGGCTCCACCAGTGCCTGAAATACAGAAGTGGATCCTCAAAGCCTACCATTGGATAGAGCACAGGGTCCCCAATGAAGGAGTTAGAGAAAGTAACCAAGGAGCTGAAGGGATTTGCAGCACCATAGGAGAAACAACAATATGAACCAACCAGTCAGTATGCCCCAGAGCTCCCAGGGACTAAACCAACCAATTAGTACACATAGTGGGACTCATTGCTCCAGCTGCAAATTTAGCACAGTATGGCCTCATTGGCCAGCAATGGGAAGAGAGGCCCTTGGTCTGTGGAAGGCTTTATGCCCCAGTATAGGGGAATGTCAGGTTCAGGAAGTGGGTGTGGGTGGGTTGGTGAGCAGGAGATGGGAGGAGGGTATAGGGGGTTTTCAGGAGGGAAACCTGGAAAGGGGATAACATTTGAAATATAAGTAAAGTAACTATCTAATAAAAAATATAAATAAGAAAGGAAGAAGAGTAAAAGGAGATTGGAAAAGAAAAAAATGAGTCATAATGAACTAATTTTTGAGACTTATTTATATTTATGTGTACAAGTATTTTGCATGAATGTATCTCTGTGCACCAAATGCATACCTCGTGCCCTCAGAGGTCAGAATAGGGTACGTGATCCCATAGTATTGGAGTTCCTGAACCACACTGTGAATGCTGAGAATCAAACCTGTGGTTTTGGAAAGAGCAGTCACTGCTCTTAACTACTGACCCATCTCTCTAATTTCCAAAGCAGTGAGGTTTGTTGCTGTTGGCTTTTTTTTTTTCATTTTTTTAAATTAAAAATATATTTATTTTAAACTTTTTTGTGCATGTGTGCACGTGTATGCCACATGTTTGTGGATGTCAGAGTGCAAGCTAGATGAGTCAGTTCTGTAACATGTGGCAAGTTTAATGGGAACATGTGTGTGTGTGTGTGTGTGTGTGTCTGTATAAAACTTAGTGTCATTCCTTGGATCTATCCATCTTATTTTTGAAATAAAGTCTCTCAGTGAAACTCACTAATGAGCCTTGACTGGCCAGTGAGCCTCAGGAATGTGCTTGTTTCTGCTTCTCCAGCACTGGGGCACCATGTGCTTTTGTCATCATGTGTGCTCTCGGGATAGGGCCCAGCTTCTCTTTCTGTGTGCTGTGCACATCACTGGCTCATATCCCTAGCTCCTGCCTGGTAGAGGGATTCTTTACAGAAGTAACTGATGCTTGTGAATGGCACCCCTTTTCCACCCTCACTTCCCTTGAACTAAAATATTTTGGGCTTGTAATTTCCACTCTCTTTCTTTGTCCTAATGTTCCCACTACTGATTCCAAAGAAAACAAAAAAAAATTCTCTTTGTTTTCAGCTCAACACTTAGGGAACTGAATTCATCAGAATCCCACGAAACATCTTCTTCCTCCATCTCTGACACTGTGGCTCAGGAGAGTCCCACCTTGTTACTGTGAAAATGGGAAAAGTTCTACTGACTACAGCATATCTTCTGAATCCTCCAACATCAGCTTGATCCTGTCTGATCTTCCAATCTTTCCTGAAAGAACAACTTGGCAAATCCAGAGCAATAGTGCCCCTGATCCCTGGAGAAGGGATTGCCCAAGTCCAGGAGCCAAAGCACACCACTGCCTACCTTACAGCTGATGGACAACACTGAGAAGTCAGATCTTTTCCAGAATTTTGCAGTCCTTCCTCCCTTACAAGCTCATAGCTCTTTTAATAGCTCTATTTTACAACCCCTAGATCCTTTAATCAGAAGAGAGCTGTAAGGACATATGTCTCAGAAGGTTTCTACTAGGCAGAAACAAGTGGTACCTCTGCCTGTGAAGAAATCATGGGATATATTCAATCGTGTGATGGATGTTCCTGAACAAGAGATTCCCAAAGCTCAGGTACCTATATGCATCCTTCAGAGCACTGAGCCAAGTACAAACAGATCTTCAGAAGTTACATCAATTCATCTCCATGTGAACAGCCTCCCGAGTGCTGGGATTAAAGGTGTGTACCACCATGCCCTGCGGCAGGTGGATTTCTGAGTTCGAGGTCAACCTGGTCTACAAAGTGAGTTCCAGGACAGCCAGGGCTATACAGAGAAACCTTGTCTCAAAAAAACAAAAAACAAAAATTTCCTGCATCCCTAGAATGAATGAAGCCTACTTGATCATGATGGATGGTCGTTTTGATGTGTTCTTGGATTCGGTTAGCAAGAATTTTATTGAGTATTTTTGTATTGATATTCATAAGGGAAATTGGTCTGAAGTTCTCTTTCTTTGTTGGGTCTTTATGTGATTTAGGTATCAGAGTAATTGTGGCTTCATAGAATGAATTGGGTAGAATACCTTCTGTTTCTATTTTGTGAAATATTTTGAGAATTGGCTACCACCTATGTCTGGCTCCAATACCTAGGAAACAACACCCAGATGCTACCAACCAAGAAAGTAAGTAGAATAAGACTGAAATTGTCCAGTGGGATACCTAGTACCCAAATTACCTCCATTATTCAAGCCCAACTTAACTCAACTCAAGAGACACTGTCTCCAGAGTTTCTCCATATGACATCATAATAGGTTCTTCAAGGTAAGGCCTGTCTTTGTACTTTCCAGCCAATGACCTTCCATGGGGCTGCCCCTGGCTCTCAGAGCCCTTATATTCCAAATCTCAGGGAAGAATCCATTTATGAGGTCCAGCTTGACACAGTGTCATTAAGGAAGAAGTGATGAGGCAAAGTTTCAAAGTCTTCCAAAGTGGCTTGTTCAGATTCACATCTCTGGAGCTGGCCACTCTTCTAAGTTTTGATTAGGTCCTGTGCCATACATTTCAAACTGCAGGTTAGAAAGCAGAGTCAGCAGTTACCGGAAGTGTGGGCGCGCCAGTTCGGGTCGCCGGTTGTGTCAGTGCGGGAGGTTTTCTTTCCTGCTCTGAGTCTGCCTCGGGAGCCTCTTCGGTGGGTATCTACGAATTGAGTGCGACGTAGGCTGGTTCCAGGTTGACGCGAGTGCTGCTGCTGTGACAGCTTATTGCAGGAGTGACCAGGACACTACCTTCTAGAAGTAATGCCCACAGAAAGCGGAAGTTGTTCAACTGCTCGCCAAGCAAAACAAAAGCGCAAATCTCATAGCCTTTCTATACGAAGAACAAACAGCTCAGAACAAGAGAGGACTGGACTGCCGAGAGAAATGTTAGAAGGACAAGATTCTAAACTGCCGTCCTCAGTTCGCAGTACACTGCTGGAATTGTTTGGCCAGATAGAAAGAGAATTTGAAAATCTTTACATCAAAAACTTAGAATTGCGCAGAGAAATTGATACTCTTAATGAACGATTAGCTGGTGAAGGACAAGCGATCGATGGGGCAGAATTGAGTAAGGGCCAACTCAAAACAAAATCCAGTCACAGTACCAGTCAGCTTTCTCAGAAGCTTAAGACCACCTACAAAGTTTCCACCAGCAAGCATGGATTCTTGGTATTAAAGCTAAGCACGAATGCAACAAGAACATGCTACAATCTAGATTCATTACTTGCCCTCCTTGTGACTCAGAGCCATGAAAGGCAAGTAGCATGTTTGGTGAGACAGTGGGAGCACAGAAGTGTATGAAGTCAACCTACAGAGACTCCCTTTCCCTGGGAAGCTCCTGATTGATTGCTAATGCTTATGGGGAGGGATGGAGGAGACACTCTACTCTGAAAACGACTTTAAAGCAACTTGTGGAAATGTTTGCAAATATTCTTTAGAAAGTATTTTTTTTTTTTGTAGTGGAAAAAGGCCTTTCTGATTTTTTTTAAAGTGCTTTAGGCTGTGTTCTAGTTAAAATGATTTAGGATTATGGGAAAACATCATATCATTGTTTATTCTGCTGTTGTTCTGTTCAAATGTTCCTTCTAGTAATTCAGTTGTGTTGTTGGGTCTCTTTGTAATCTCGACCAAGTCAGTGTTTATTTGTTTGTCTTATTTTTTATTGAGACAGGGTCTCTATGTAGTCCTGACTGTCCTGGAACTTCCTATGTAGACAATGCTGTCCGAGAACTCAGAGATTCTCCTGCCTCTGCCTCATAACTGTTAGAATTAAAGGCGTGCTCCATCATGCCCTGCTTAAGTCAGTGGTTCGTTCGTTCTCTCTCTCTCTCTCTCTCTCTCTCTCTCTCTCTCTCTCTCTAAAGCATAATGAGCATATGGAAGTAGCATGAGATGATATCCCACAGTATTATGGGCATCATGTTATCCTGTATCTAAATAGTGCTCTTCCATTCTATCCTGTGAATGGGATAGGTAAGATAGGAAAGAAATGGGGCTCAATAGTTTCGTATACTCGCATTCTTTATATTAGAAATGTCGAGAGACTTGGAAAATGTTATTTACCATAACTTATGATGGTGGCAAGTTTTATGTAGTCTGTGACTTCTCTCCTCCTAAGATGTCATAGTGTTGGGCATCTCTGTGTTTTCTGTAAGCAGAAGCTCTTATAGATTATAGAGGGATACTTTTGTTGGTTTTAGGAGGGAGCCTAGCTTTCAGAAAGGTAAGATGACAATGATGGGTTTGAGGTTTGAGCAAGTCCTTTTTTGTTTCCTATAAAGTTTAAACCAAGTTAAATAGAATTGACTTATATTATACTTGTAAAATGTCAGTCTCTTCATTGAGCTTTCTATTTTTGTCTTTACTGTGTTGGGGATAATCTGAAAGCACATTCCTAATTGATGTAACAGATTGTATCTGCATATATTTATGTAAGAGTAAATTTATATACATGTCCTGGGCTCTGCAAAATTATTGTTAAAAGCAAGCTGTATGAATTCATTAAATTCTGATTTTGTTTTTTTGCTTGATTTCATAGCCTCATCATTCTTTATATTTTTTTGAGTTACCCAACAGTTGAAACTTTCTCATTTATCTGAGAGCAGCTTCACAACTAAAAAGTTTAAAGAAAATTTTGCATTTAGTTTCTTCCTCACTTTATATTCTTCATTATAAGGGAAATGAGAATTGTTTGTTATATGTCATTAAATGGGACAGTATCTTACTATGTGTTCCTCATCTGTATCACCACATGTCTGTTTCCATTAGAATATGAGCTTCTTCTAGAAGGCCTTTGTACCTCTTAGCTGTCTCTAGTTTGGCCTGTGGCTTCAAGCAAGTGTTCAATAAACGCTCTTTAACAAAAACAAAAAACAAAAAACAAACAAACAAAAAAAAACAAACAAAAAAAAGAAAGCAAAGAAAGAAAGAAAGCAGAGTCAGAGAGAGTTAGAACAGTTGGAGTGGGAACCCTCATGCACTATGAGATGCTTATTTTTTTAAGTCCACAGGTCTCCATATTCCCTAGTTGCTGTTGACCTGGGATGCATCAAATCAAGAGAAACAAATACCTTATCCTAGCACCCATTCTCTGACTGCCAAGTTTATCTATACTTTTTATTTTGGAGTAACCACAGAAGCTGCAATAAAAGTATAGTAAATACTTACCATTTCTCACCTCTCCTTAACATCTTTTTGTTTTGTTTTGGTTTGGTTTGGTTTTTTGAGACAGGGTTTTTCTGTGCAGTCCTGGCTGTCCTGGAATTCACTCTGTAGACCAGGCTGGCCTCCAACTCAGGAATCCACCTGCCTCTGCCTCCCAAGTGCTGGGATTACAGGCGTGCACCACCACTGCCCAGACCTTAACATCTTTTTTAAAAATATATTTTATGTGTAAGTACATTTTGCTTGCATGTATGTTTGTGTACCACATGCATGCCCAGGAGAGTCAGAAGACAGTATTTGATGCCCTGGAACTGGAGTTAGAGACAGTTGTGAGAGGCTATGTGGGTATTGGAACTCAGCTCCAGTCCTCTGCAAGACAGCCAGTGCTCTAATCATTGAGTAATCTCCCCAGCTTCTACATAAACTCTATCTCAATAAAATAAAAATATTGGTACATTAACTCCAGCTTTCCTTTACATCTCATATTTTCCCACCAGTGTTCAGGATCTAACCTAGAGAACCAACCCAGAGCCCTCTGAGTCCTAAGCAAATGTTCTATCACTACACCAACAAAGAAAAGAAATCCCTACACTTGAATTTCTGTGATGTTCTCTTTATGATTAGACTGAGATTCTGTTTGGGGAGGAGTAGGAATGAAGAACACACAGCAGTGGTCCACCCTCCTTATTCCAGCAGATCAAGAGGGCCACACATCAACTTGTAACATTAGTGTCAAGCCATTTACAGAGTGTGCATGCTGCATCTCTATACCTGATGTTACTATTTTCCTTTGTTCATACTTTGCTTCCAGAGTGTCCTATTGGAGGTACGGGGTTAGCATGACTAAGCCCCATCTTATGGAGGACTATTAAACCATATTCTACTTCAAATTCTTGAGTAAGGAATATTTGCCATTCCCCCTCACCACTTTCTATTTATTCGTTTATATTTATTGGTATAGATGCATGTATATTTCTTCTGTACTTGGTGTTATGCCTCAATACTGTCTTTCATTTTCTTGCTCCATTTTTCCAGCTTTATCTTTGGGAAGCTCTTCTTGTCTGCTTGTTTTGATAGACCTCACCATTGTAGATACAATTTTTTCCCAGTCTACTTTAGTAAATGTTCAACCTCTGTTCTTGTCAACCACCCACCAGAGGTAGTGGAAGAGAAAATGTATTAGGGGATGGGGGAAGTGGACCTGTTTAGCAATTGTTCTTTGTGGGTGAGCTCAGTCTTCTTTGTCAGAAGTCAGTCCCTTGGCAAACACCAGAGACAAACCAGCAGCTGCAGTCTGGTCCTCTCAGCAGGCAGACACCACACAGGAACCAGCAGCTGTAGTTCAGTTCTGAAGAAACTGCAAGGTTGCCAACTGGCCCAAGGCAAAGCTGCAGAAGAAGCAAGATGCCACAGGAACTTTATGAGAAGTTCTTTGGCGAGTGTCTCTCATGGCATTATTACCACAAGGTGGGCTCAACAATGCTATGTGCACTGGCTGGTTTTGTGTGTCAACTTGACACAGGCTGGAGTTATCACAGAGAAAGGAGCTTCAGTTGAGGAAATGTCTCCATGAGATCCAGCTGTAAGGCATTTTCTCAATTAGTGATCAATGGGGGGGAGCATCCATTGTGGGACATACCATCCCTCAGCTAGTAGTCTTGAGTTCTATAAGAGCAAGCTGAACAAACTAAGCAAAGGAAACTAGTAAGTAACATCCCTCCATGGCCTCTGCATCAGCTCCTGCTTCCTGACCTGCTTGAGTTCCAGTCCTGACTTCCTTTGGTGATGAACAGCAATGTGGAATTGTAAGCTGAATAAACCCTTTCCTTCCTAACTTCTTGGTCATAATGTTTGTGCAGGAATAGAAACCTTGACTAAGACACTATGTAAGGCAAAACAGTATATGTGTATCATTAGTAAAGTATAGTGAAGCAAAGCAATGCTCAATGCTCCTCTCCAACTCTCTGTGGGATCATATTTATACTCCACTATGGGTCCTTTCATGTCTCTGCTTCAAGAAAATATTCTTTCACCTGTCTACTTATGCAAAACATCCATGCACCTGTGTGCCTCAGGAAAGCATAATTTGACAAAACAGACTTTCTAAATAAACCAGAGGTTCCCACCTCACATCACTGTGGAGTCTGGGCACCCTATAGAAAAGAGCTTACCTTCTATGTCTCTCGCACTGTAGCCTTCAGTCACCAGCTGAACAGAGACACAATTCTTCCCTCTCCTACAAAGGGAGTGTTTTATAATAGATTTTGTATGCAAAGTTTGCTCTTGAAACACTAAGATTTAATCCCTGTGTATAAACCCTGCTTTGAGTTTAGATGGGACACAGGCATTTTGCTGTGTTTGTTGAGCCCATGTATGGAGCCAGGTTGGTACTTTCATACCCTACCTGGTTCAAACTCCCTTCTTTGACATTACAGACTCATTAACATGTATATTCAAGATCCATGCTAGCTGACCTAAGTTGTGAAAAACAGCCACTGGCTGATGTAGTTGTAAGCCGCTCGCGGCCGTGAGTTCCATTTTTAACACATTAGACTTCACATGTGCTCAATACCCAATTGTCTGCTACCAAAGTCCTCTTGGTTTTCATCCAGCCACTGGGTATCCCAGAGTTTTTTCCTTTTATCTTCCTCAGTCCTGAGTTTTCTAGGTCAGTCACACCCATCTCCTCCTTCCCTCCTCCTGCTCCATTATCTTTTCAGCACCAGCACAGCCTATTCTCCAGTTGTTCTCATCTCCTCCTATCTTTGCTTTCCCCAAATAGTGCTAGCTATTTAGGGGCAAGCTGTAGCCCATTTGACTTTGAATAATTTTTTGAGAGGAAGAGCAGTCTTGCTATGTAGCTTCCAATGCACATCCTGCTCCACAGCTTACCTGCTGCGTCCTCCCATGTGAAGTAATTGCAGGCATGCACTCCCCCCTTACTCAATTCTAACATGTTTCTCAACTTCTTTAGCTCTGCCTAGAGCCCAGAATCCCCGGTCAAAGCCCTAATTCTCCGTTATTCACTCTGTGTAACCACTGCAAGCCTAAAAGAAGACATTCTCAGATTTCATTTGTCACAGTTTAACTTCTTTTGTTCCACAACTCTCCTTGATTCTTGACCTCCCCTGTCATATCCCAAAATAACTCTAGCCACTAAAAGTTCCCAGAACTCTCCCCATGAGCTCCTGAGGGCATCTATTAATTGTCTCTTCTCTGCCACAAGACAGAGCCAGATCTCAACAGTGAGATCTTTGGCTGCAGACACTTGAAGACTGGACCTAGGATGAATCCCATTCCCTTTGATTTATCAAAATCCGTGACAGCTTCAGTCTAAAGCAGTGCAGACAACTCTCTACTGTTGGTTGGGTTCTACCACCAAAGGGTGCCCAGCACCCCCAGAGTTCCGTATACTCTTTCTTGCAAACATGAGGAGAGGATGTATTCAACATCCCTGCTCACTGGTCTCTGGGTGGATGTGGTATTCATCCTAGTCCCCAAGGATTTTGTCTAATTGGCATTGTATTTCTCTCTCTGGAACACAGCTTCTCTCTAGCTGGGAATATCTGAAGCCCCTGCATTACTTGTTGGTGTATATTGAGCATGATTATCGATTTTTTGCAAGGTTGAGTTCAAAGCAAGACATTTAGTTTTATTCCTGAGATCAGAAGACACCAATAAAGATGGAAATGATCCGGCTGAGAACAGCACTCTTCCTCAATTCTGGGCTGTCAGTGCCCCACCCACTGCAAACTGAGTTTGTCCCGCAACGTGTATTGCTAGCTCAAGTCCCCTCAGAACTGGATGGAGACACGTCCATGGTCCCAGACACATCAATTCCGGGAACCACAGGCTGTAGGGTCACCAAAGCCTTGGGTGCTGCGCTTCTGACCTGGCCCAGAGAGGGCGCTCCTAACAACCTCACAGACTGAAGAAGCTGCAGTCAGGTGTTCCTTAGCTTCAGTGATGGAGCACCTGAGTAGGAGACTCAGCAAGGCTGTGGAGATTACCTGTGGGAAGGAGCAGTGAGAGCTGAAGAAAAGATTCGGATATTCCAGGAAGAACCCTGGAGTGGCTAGAGAATTGGGCACAGGGGTTAGGTTGGAAGCAAGTATAGGTGGTTGTTACCCAGACTAGAAAAAGGTGGGGTCAAGCGCTGAGAAAACCCACCACCAAAGTTGGAAAACTCCTATGCAAAGAGCCCTTCTCTTGCTCTTTCTTGATGCCCCTCAAAGGCACAACAGAAGACCCATTGTTGGTATCTTTTTTGCTTCTGTAGCTTCTGTCACTGTTGTGCCTCCTCACCTTGCCCCTACTCCATCCGTACAAGCCTCCAAATGGGAGTCCAAGTGGCAGGGTATCTCTGAGGTTAGTGAGACTAACTAAACACATGTAGTACTAAAATCCCTCCTCTCGATGATACAGTTCCCCCTAAGGTCTCCATGTCAAACGGAAACAAGATTTGCCGAAGTTCATTCTGTAAAGCCAATGAGTTTATTGAGCTTCCATAGAGAACATAATGGGGAGGTGTTTGCAGTAGTGTCGGTGCTCCTCACCCAAAAGGCTGCACATAGAAAGCCTTTATCCTGCAGGGACCAGTTCTTCTCCATAGCCATATGGATGACGGAGCCCTGCCCCTAGTCTTCCCAGATGTCCTGGCTCACTTTATTTCAACTAAGCTAGAGTCCACTGAAATGAGGAAACCTCAATTGAGAAAATGCCTTCTTAAGAAGCAGCTGTAAGCTCTTTTCCTAATAAGCCCAGCCCATGGTGGATGGGGCCATCCCTGGCCGGGTGATCCTGGGCTCTATAAGAAAGTAGGCTGGGCAAGCCAGGAGGAACAAGCCAGTAAGCACCACCCCTCTGTGGCCTCTGCATCATCTCCTGTCTCCGGGTTCCTGCCCTGCTTGAGTTCCTGCCCTGAATTCCTTCTATGAAGACCAGTGATATCGATGGATAAGCCAAATAAACCCTTTCCTCCGCAAGTTACTTTGGTCATGGTTTTTCATCACAGCAGTAGGAACTCTGACTAGGTCACCAGTCTATGCACTCTAGCTCTCCCCAAGGCCAGCTGTGCATCAGGGACAGACTTTCATATAACTGGTATACGGTATGGAGTGGCTAGGTACTCAAGTGAAAATCTTGTTAATCCCTATACCTGCCACAAGGGGGTGTAAATGGTCCATACACCCAGGTAGGATGATCTGTTTACAAGTGGACACAGCCAAACTCCCCAACGTGGCAGTTGCTTGGCACAGAGAATGTCATGGACACCATGAGATGGGATGGGAAGGTAGGAGACTCACATAGATAAAGCAGGTATGTTTTAGTATGAAGGAAAACATGGTCCAAGACGGCTGTGTGACTTTAAGCAAGTCACCTAATCTCCTGCACCTCTCTTTTTTTCCTCTCCCACTAATAAGACAGGAACACTAATCCTTGTGTGTTAGGTAGCAACTATGAACTAAGTTCTCTGTAGAGTCCTTAACAACGTTCCTAGCCCACAGTGCCCGCTGTTGGTAAGCACTGCACAAGGCACAAGTACTTAGAACTGACTGTTCCCTATGTTTGTCTCCAGCCATGAAAGGCAGCTCTGTTACCAATGGTGTTCATGTTCAAGGTGTGGTTGATCCATTATTCCTGCACTAGCTGTCAGAGCGTGGCGGCTAAGGGCAGGACTATACAAGGCTTCCATTTGGAGTTTCAGCTGATACCTGCTAATGAAGATCTCCCAGGCCCAGAAAGAGAGACATGGCAGATAGTCCTGAGGTAGCCTCCAAGTTCTGAATGGAACCCTGCTCAGCTCACTGTGGGACCTGGAAGAGAGATGCCCAGTTTGACCTGGAATGTTCATACAGGTTGCCTGAAGCTGGTAGGGGGAGGTATGGAGCTTAGGCTGCAAGCAGGGACACCTGGGGAAGAACAAGAAGCATAAGATAGAGGCAAGATGATCAGTGGGAAGGGAGGGGAGGGGGAAGGGGGGAGGGAGAAGGAAGGGGAGGGGAGGAGAGACAACTGCCTGGGCCTTGCTGGTACTTGTTAAGAAGCTATGAGATGAGCCAGGGTGCAGGTCAGTTAGAGGTCAGAGGGAGGAAGGAAGGAGACTAGACTGACATCAGAGCTTTCTCCCTCAGCCACACAGACATGACTGGCAAACGCTCACTAGAGCATTTTTTGTCATAAGAACTGAACATCAATCCTGAGAGAGGCAGTCAAGCAATTTTGGGGTATGGAATGCAGTATGCAGAATGTGTGATACACAGACATAGGTACATAGAGTCTCAAGACTAAGATATATCTAAATAGCCACATGAAAAAGCTTGGTATGTGAGCTGGGTGTGGTGGAGCATGCCTGAAACCCAGCACTCGGGAGGCAGAGGCAGGCAGATTTCTGAGTTTGAGGCCAGCCTGGTCTACAAAGTGAGTTCCAGGACAGTCAGGGCTATACAGAGAAACCCTGTCTCAAAACAAACAAACAAACAAACAAAAAAACCAAAAAAAAAAAAAAAAGAGAGAAAGAAAGAAAGAAAAGAAAAGAAGAGAAAAGAAAAGAAAAGAAAAGAAAAAGTTTTGCATGCTTCTGTATATAAGAATAAGGCACCAGGCAGTGGTGGAGCATGGCTTTAATCTCAACAGGAGCGGCAGTAGCTAAGTTCAAGGCCAGCCTGGTCTACAGAGTGAGTTCCCAAACAGCCAAGACTACCCAGAGAAACCCTATCTCAAATAAATAAATAAATAAATAAATAAATAAATAAATAAATAAATAAATGAATGAATGAAAGAAAGAAAGAAAGAAAGAAAGAAAGAAAGAAAGAAAGAAAGGAGAGAGATGAGAGGCAACCTCCTTAGGGGTCCCCAAGGGTTCCAACCTCAAGCTACAGGTGACTTCTAAGGTCTGGTGATAAAACAGGCCCCTGAGTTGGTCTCTATCAACTTATTGCCCACTCGTTATGAGGAGGGAGGCTACCTGCCAGTGTTAGGAGCCCTATAGAGAGGCCCAGGTAGCAACAGCCCACAGGAACCAGGGCCTGCCAGCTGCCACCTGAAAACACACAGAGAGAAAGCTGCCCCAGCCACAGCCCAGATTCTGGGCCAGCTGAGCTACTGCATTCCTGAGCGACAGGAATGCTGGGAGAGCAAACACTAAGAGTTTAAGGGTAACCTTGGGAGGAGGTCCACTGTCTGAAGGCACACCCGTGGGGACCTGTCGGGAATGTGACTGCTTCCTGAGAAGTCCTGGGCTGCTGACAGTCACTAAGAGCTCTTCAACAGTCACAGACAACACTTAAAAAAAAAAAAAAAAGAAAACAGGCTGGAGGGATGGCTCAGTGACTCAAAGCACTGGCTGCTCTTGCAGACAACCCATTTGGTTCCCAGCACTCACACAGCACCTCACAACTGTCAGTTTCTCCAATGACTCCCTCTTCTGGCTTTCAGAGGAACTGCACTCACGTGGCACACCTACATATTTGCAGACCAATTCTTATACACATAAAATTAAACAACCCCTTAAAAAAAAAAAAAAAAAAAAAAAAAAAAAACAAAACAGAAGCCAGGCACGGTGGCATATACCTACAATCTCAGCACACAAAGATACAACCTGATCTACAGCCTGTATCTACATAGCGAGTTCTAGGACAGCCAAAGTTACATTATAGAGAGACCTGGTCTGCGCTGAGAGAGGGAGAGAGAGAGAGAGAGAGAGAGAGAGAGAGAGAGAGAGAGAGAGGAGGGAGAGGAGGGAGAGAAGGGGGAGGGAGGGAAGGAGGGAGGGAGGGAGGGAGGGAGGGAGGAAGGGAAGGAGGGAGGGAGGGAGGGAAGGAAGGAGGGAAGGATGGAGGGAGGGAGGGAAGGAAGGAGGGAGAGAAGATTGGACTGAAGTAAAGAAATGGCCCACACATCCCATCCTATTTCCCGCCATGCCAACTGCTGGTCTCCAGCACAGACTGGCCAGTAAGTAACAGAGGGAGAATCAGTCCCAAGAGTTTCTCAAGACACACTGAGATAGGTTCTCAGTGCTCTCAGCTCTCTGTTTGTCTGTTTGTCTGTCTGTCTGTCTCTGTCTTTCTCTCACACACTCATACATACACACACACGAGCCCATCTCACTGCCTCCTCTGCCCACTCGCCTACTCCAGAGTTGTTAGTGACGTGGGCCTGCCCATCTGAGAGCTGGGATCAGTAGAGGAAGCACAGCAATTGACTGTCTATGGTTTTGTATGAGAAAAGAGAAACTTTTGGTCTCAGAAAGGATGGCATTGCTAGGAGTACCTGGGTGGGGTGGGTTCCCTTCCTGGCAGGGACTATGAGGAAGTCACCTCCCTCGGGGTAGGGAGAGGGCCCTTAGGGAGCTCACCTGGGACTGCAGTTGTCTCTCTGCTGTGTGCTCTGAGGCCAGTTTGGACCTTAGGAGAGTCTAACCCTGCTCTAAAAGGTCTCTGATTTGTATGGGATATCCTTTCTCACAGCAAAATACAGACCTAATACATCAATGTAAGTTAAACCTTCTCTTTACCAAGGGAGGGACTTAGAGGGGCCACGCTGTTCCTGCACTTCTACTCCATCCTAGACACCCTTGCCCCATTTTGGTCCTCAGAGCCAGACCTTTAATGAGTCCCATGTAGAAGGGTCTGTAGCAGTGACATTACAGAAATCTATCCTATGGGACAATTGTTTCCTCTTTGTGTTTCCTCATGAGCCTTAAATAGTCAGGCAGTCACAGTGAGACTCTCCCTGCCACCAAGACAGTGTTGTCCCCCTGTCTCCAGAAGACAGCCTGGTGAGTCACAGAGAACCATGAAGACTGTCCCCTTGGCCAGCATCTCCATGCCTCCTACTGGCCCCTGTAGCTTAGGGTTTCATCAGTACAAAGAGTGTGTTTTAATGAATAGACTCCCCACAGCAGTTCATCAATTAGTTTAAAATTGCACCCGACCCACCACACACACACCTTGTGAGCTTGGGCTGAGGCCACTTCTCCCAAATGAGCATTGGTTGCCCTCCCACATTTGTCTCCTCTGCTGGCCAGCGACTTGTCAAAGGGTAGAGGGAAACAGCATCTAACGTTAGGAAAAAGAAATGTCTTCCGTGTCACCGACTTGCATTCTTTCCATATATTTGTTTTCATAGCAATGAACCAAATGTTTTAAAACAGAAACCAGAATTGATGTGAAGCAATTTCATCTTCCACAACACAATTGTTGACTCATATTAAGTCCTGAGTGTCCTGTCCTTCCTCCTTTGGGGGCTTCTGTTTTCTCTTTTGAGCTACTACTCACTTGCAGCTGAGAAAGAACCTTTCTCCCATAGTAACAAGACCCAGAAGCGGGTAATCCAAGACAGCAACATGTCCTTATTGCCATCATCAGAAAAGAGCCAGGCCCCCTTCCACCGCACAAAGTGGCACAGACCTAGGAAATTCCCAGCTCCCTCTTTCCCCATAAAGATAGCTCAGTGACATTTTCCAAATGAGGAGGCAGCAGAAGAGGTGCTGTCAGTCTAGACTAGACTGATGAATAGGCTTTCTCAGCACACCCAGGGCAACATGTGTGAACACTAAAATTATGGGCTGCTTCTTAATTTTGCCCCAGAAGACACAGCCCCTCAGAGCCTCACCCAAGAGCCTGAGTTCAACTAAGTATAAACAAACTCTCTTCCTTACTCACAGATACAGCTCAGACCTGGGCAGAACAGACATGCTCATAGGAATTCAGAGGGAAAACTGTTAGCAGTGAGATGGGTCCTATCCTTCCTGAGGGAGCTGGTGACAATATTCAGCAAGGCAACCTCTGAAGAACAAACATGGCATGCTTATGCAGCAAGGAGAGACTTGGCCCTGATAGAGCCAAAGAGGATGTTTGGAGTAGGAGAGGGACAAAGAAGATAATAAAGGGACCTGTAGGTGGATATGAACAGGAACACCAGCAGCAGACATATCTGTAAGGAACTGATACATCTTCCAGCAGTTGATACATCTTCCAGTAGCAGATACATCTTCCAGGAACAAAGGATATCAGAGAGAGGTCAGAGCAAAGAACATGGACATGTGCCTATGGCTCATGAGGTACAGGCATCCTTGGGGCTTTTGAGGTTGCAGATGACTCTCAGAAACCATGTGTAACCAACCCAGGTAGAGATGCAAGTTGTTGAGTAGAAATTTAGAAGTCCTCATTGGCAATAGAAGTGTCTGCCTTCTCACCACCCCTCAGAAGCCCAAGAAAGTCCTTCAGGCTCCAGCTTAGCAAGGTTTAAGCAACTGCTACTAATATGAAGAGGCCTATTTTTAAAGCAAAATCTCCCTTGTAGGAGGGATAAATCATATTTGGGCTGGCATGTAGCCAAGTTGGTCGAGGGCTTGCCTAACTTTCATGACACCCTGGGTGGGGTACTCAGTGCTACATAAAACTAGGCATGGTTGTGAAAGACCCTAGTGGGGATACCCCCCTCCACTCAAGTCCCAAGATGGCGCGCACCCAAGGAATCATGAGAGACCGTCTTGATGCAAACATGAGGCAGTTTAATGATGGAGCTCCGGGCTGACATATATCTCACACAGGAGACAGAGGAGTCCACCCTAAGGCTCAAAAGTTAGGGGTTTATATAGGAAAGGATTGGGGGAGGATAGGGAAAATTGGCACAGTTACACACAATTGGGCAGTTTAAACATCAGCAAGCAGTATGTGACAGTAACTCTAAAGGGAGGGTGTTTATCTTTGTTGGCAGAGCATCTGGTTAAACTCAAACTATATCACCAGATGAGTAATGACTCATCTGAGCTTGTCCAGAGATTGTCCTTGTGTGCCTTTCTTATCTTAATGGCAGGTTGGTTCCTGGGATGACTTTACAGCCTTTGTGTCAGCCAGACTCTCTTATCTTTATGGCTTTAAGTCTGTAAACCTTCTGACTATGGCCTTGAATAAACCTTCTGACTATGGCCTTGAATAAACCTTCTGACTAGGGCCTTGAAGCCTTAAATTTAGTTTTCTTTCTTTCAGTTGCATACATCTATAGTCCCAGAACTCAGAGGTGGAGGCAGGAGGAACATAAATTTAAGGTCATCGTCATCCTCTGAACAGCAAGCATGAAGTTTGGGTCCACTTTGGGCTATATACACCCTATCCTGGAAACAAACAAACAAACAAACAAATGACACTTGTAAAAATTCAAATAAGCCAGGCAGTAGAGGTACACACCTTTAATCTCAGCACTTGAGAGGCAGAGGCAGAGGCAGAGGCAGAGGCAGAGGCAGAGGCAGAGGCAGAGGCAGAGGCAGAGGCAGAGGCAGAGGCAGAGGCAGAGGCAGAGGCAGAGGCAGGTAGATTTCTGAGTTGGAAGGCAGCCTGGTATTCAGAGTGAGTTCCAGGGTAGCCAGGGCTATACAGAGAAACTCTGTCTCACCCCCCCCAAATTCTCCAGATGGTTCCAGCCCCCCTCAGGAGCCTCCCATTGCCTTTTAATAATCATACACCTCTCTCCCTCTCCCTCTCTCCTTCTCTCTCCTTCTCTCTCTCTCTCTCTCTCTCTCTCTCTCTCTCTCTCTCTCTCTCTCTCTCTCTCTCTCTTTCTCTCTCTCTCTTCCTTTCCTTTGTGGGATATTTTTTCACTCCATAGAATTTCCTAGGAACTCTTTATGTCTAAGCTGCATTCCACAGCACAAATGCATGGCAGCTGGGTTACCAAGTCACTATTGAATGACATCTGGACTGCTGCTTCTGACCATTACACACAATCATTGTGAACACTTACAAAAAGGTGTATTTGTGAACACGAGTTTCCATGTCTCTGGGATAACTGCCCAGGAGCACGATGGTTGGACCTCACAGCAATTGTATGCTCAGCTCAATTGTTTGTTTTAATTTTTTTTTTTTTTGAGACAGGGTTTCTCTGTATAGCCCTGGCTGTCCTGGAACTCACTTTGTAGACCAGGCTGGCCTCGATCTCAGAAATCCGCCTGCCTCTGCCTCCTGAGTGCTGGGATTAAAGATGTGTACCACCATGCCCGGCTTTTGTTTTAAAATTTTATTCATTTATTTCTTTCATATGTGGAGTGTGTGAATGTGGAGGTCAGAAGACAAATTGAAGGAGTCAGTTTTGCTACATTTATCTTGGGTTTTAGCCTCAGGTTAACAAGCACCATTACACACTTAGCCATCTTATCAGCCTGTTTGCTGTTGGGCATTGGGCTATACACAGACAGTCCGGTCTCCAGTCAAGCTGAGGTGTAACCCCAGGACCCAGTGGTGATAATTCACCTACATGGGATGGAAGTTCTCTCATGTCTCCTGGAACTCTGGCTCCTTTCAAAGTTACTGCCCCCACAGCCCCCATAAGAGAAGCATGGCTTTAGTCACATAGGCAATACCCCAAGCTTCTGACCTTCAGATTAAACTCCTCCCCAGTTACCAGGCTTAAATTCTATATAATCTAAAACTCTCCCTACTTCAGTGAGCGGGGGAGGCCCCCGTACAGGATTTCATATGGAGCAAGCTTAAATTTTCCTGGTGTGTTCCTAATGCGGAACAAGCCAAAGGGAAGGAGGACTGTCCAGTCATTCCCAAGGTCAATTTAGTCAAGGTCTCTGTTAGAGTTCTATTCATCCTTTCTACCTGTCCTGAACTCTGGGGTCTATAAGCACAATGTAATTTCCAATCAATCCCCAGTTGGATGGCCAGTACCTGATTTACCTGGGCAACAAAGGCTGGTCCATTGTCAGACCCTATTACCTTAGGTATTCCAAACTGTGGAAAAAAATTTCTAGGATTTTCTTAACTACAACATTAGCAGTTTCTTTTTTTGTTGGGTAGGCCTCCACCCATCCTGAAAAGGTATCTATAAAAACTAAAAGATACTTATTATCATACGTAGCTGGCTTTACTTCAGTAAAATCTACTTCCCAATTGCTCCAGGGCGATCTCTTCATAGTCTACTCCCTGGAGGATATCTTGAATATCCTGCATTAGTCATGGCACTGATTCACTGATGTAAAATGTCCAGGGAAACAGTTTTTAATGCATTCATGCTAGAGGTGTACAGTGCATGTGTGTCTGTTGCCTGTGGAGTTCAGAAGAGAGCATGAACCCCACCCCCCTCATCTGGAACTGGAGTTACCATGGTTGTGAGCAGGTGCTGGGAATTGTAAGACCCCCTTTGGGGACCCACACTCTAGTCTCGGGAGAGAGAGTGCACCCAAAGAAACATGAGAATCT
This sequence comes from Mus caroli, assembly GCF_978045245.1. NCBI lineage: Eukaryota > Metazoa > Chordata > Mammalia > Rodentia > Muridae > Mus > Mus caroli. The sequence goes on along the minus strand of NW_028227269.1, from coordinate 22,186,478 downwards.
TTCTTGCTGCAAACACATGAGGCAGTTTAATGGCAGAGCTCCAGGTCAAAACATATCTCATGAAGGAGACAGTGGATTCGACCCTGAGGCTCAAAAGCTAGGGGTTTTTATGGGGTAAAGGGCTTAGGGGTGGGGAATTCAGCATAGCGACAAACAGCAGAAAGATTACATATCAGTAAAAGAATAAGTGCGGGTCAGGGTGTCAGAGTTCTGTGAGTTGGATGTTTATCAATGCTAGCAGAGTATCTGGTCAATTTATGACTTTAAACTGTGTCAAAGGGCAATGGGCAGAGGGAGGTGCCGGGCCAGATGGTTGTTGCCTTAGTTCAGATAGCCCTGTTATGTCCTCACATTCCTCTTTATCATTATGGTCAAGCTGTTTCCAGGAATGCTTTAACTATGGGGCATGCCCAGGTTTGTTCTTCTTTGTTCTCAGCCCCAGGCAGCCTCTAGGCTCACGAACAACCAGCAATTTCTGAGTACTTTATATGACTTACAGGTCGTGAAATTTCATCTTTCTTTCAGAATCAAACCTGGGTCCTCTGCAAGAAAAACAAAGATTTTCATTGATATCCATCTCTCTTGGCCTGGAGAGCCGGTTGGTTTTTCTTTTCTTTTCTTTTCTTTTCTTTTCTTTTCTTTTCTTTTCTTTCCCTTTCCCTTTCCCTTTCCCTTTCCCTTTCCCTTTCCCTTTCCCTTTCCCTTTCCCTTTCCCTTTCCCTTTCCCTTTCCCTTTCCCTTTCCCTTTCCCTTTCCCTTTCCCTTTCCCTTCCCTTCTCTTTTCTTTTCTTATTTTTTGTTTGTTTGTTTGTTTTTTGTTTTTTCGAGACAAGGTTTCTCTGTGTAGCCCTGACTGTCCTGGAACTCACTTTGTAGACCAGGCTGGCCTTGATCTCAAAAATCTGCCTGCCTCTGCCTCCCAAGTACTGGGATTAAAGACATGTGCCAACACCGCCTAGCAAGCTTGTTGGTTTTTGTATGTTTTTCTGGATTTTTTTTGTTGTAGTTTTTGTGTTTGTTTTTTGGTTAGTTGGTTGGGTTTCTGTTTTTCAAGACATCATTTCTCCGTGTAGCTCTGGCTGTCTTGAAACTCTCTCTGTATACCAAGGTGGCGTTGAACTCAGAGATCTGTCTGCCTCTTCACCACACTCCAAGTACTGGGATTAAAGGTGAGAGAGCAGCCACAACCATCACCACAGCCTGGCTGAAAAAGCTTGTCTTTTATCTGCATGCTCGGGTGCTTTCTTTAGTTTTCTTAGTTTATTTAGTTTTCTTTAGGTTCTTTCATTTTCAGGTTACATTTAACTTTCTATCTTTAGGGTCCAGTCCCCTGAGGTGCCGGGAGTAAAGCCCTGCCAATGCAAGACATTTTTCAGTTGATTCATGATAAAACTAAACCATCTCTGTTCATCTGCTCCCCACCCCCTCGAGTTATTGCTGATCTCCTTGAAGACAGTTTTAGCTTTGAGATGAGAGGGAGGCACGGGGCATGGTGGCACATGCCTTTAAGCCTAGCACTGGGAAGGCAGAGGCAGGCAGATTTCTGATTTCGAGGCCAGCCTGGCCTACAAAGTGAGTTCCAGGACAGCCAGGGCTATACAGAGAAACCCTGTCTCGAAAAGCCAAAAAAAAAAAAAAAAAAAAAAAAAAAAGTGAGGCATCTAGTTGCCTTGAGGTGGCACCCTCAGACACCCAAATGGTCATGAGTGGATCTATGGAGGATAATCTCTGCTCTGGTATTATCTGAACACGGTTCTTAATGGTCCCCAAATGCCAATAAAAGCAACATCTAACTCACTGAACTACTTTGCTTCCTATTGCTGCATTAAACGCTATGGTCAAAAACAACTTGGGGAAGAATGATTTCGTTTCATTTGGCAGCTCACAGTCCATTATGAAGGAAAAGAAGACAGAAACTCAAACAGGGCAGGGACCAAGAGGCAGGAACTGAAGCAGAGACCATGGAGGAGGGCTGCTTATGGTCTTGCTCCTCACAATGTGCCCTGCTTTTTTTTTTTTTTAAAGAGACATTTCTTTTAAGCATATCAACGCTATTTATTTATTTATTTATTTATTTATTTATTTATTTATTTCTATCTATCTATCTATCTATCTATCTATCTATCTATCTATCTATCTATCTATTTTTTCTTGTCTGCAAAACATGTACATACTATGTCCAAAGCGGCCACCAGAGGGCTCCAGATCCCCTGAAACTGGAACAACCAATGGTCTTGAGCCACATGTGGATTCTGGAAGTTGAAACCAGGTCCTCTAGAGGAGCAGCCAGTGTTAACCACTGAGCCATCTCTCCATCTCCTCAGATAGCATTTGCTATACAAGCCAGGCCCACTAATCACAGTGGCTGGGCCTTCCCACACATCAACCATTAATCAATACAATGTCTCAAAGACTTGCCTAAAGGGCATCTGATAGAGGCATTTTCTCAATTCAAGTTCTCGCTTCTCAGATGACTCTAACTCATGTTAAGCTGACAAAACCACTAACCAGCACGCTCCCTATCAAACAGCTAAGAGAATCCATCTTGTTTTACAGGTGAGCAAGCTGGAACCCCTATAGGGTGTTGCAACTCACCCAGCAACTCACCACAGACTAAATATCGATGGATTCAGAATCCCATAATATGTATCTGTGGTACAGCTGACATCTTCTACCTGTCCAGTTGTCTGTCCAGTCTATGTGGCCACCCTTTCTAAGGTCCAAATAACAAGTTTCTTCCAGGCTACAAGAACTCTCTCTGATCACTGATTTGAGTATCCAGACTGAATCTGTCTCTGTCAAACAAAGAAAAACTGTTGACTGTTCCCTGTGCCTGAGGACGTAATAAACTCTGTAAGCCGAGTCAGATCCACCTAGTGGAAAACTAAATAGCTCTCCCTGGCTCCTGTTTGGACCTGGGGCTTGGAGACAGGAATGCAAAGACAGGCCCACCCCAATGCCCCTTCTCAGGTTCCCTACCTGGCTGTTTCCTTCCCTGTAACTCAGGAGCACTGCTCCCCAGTCCCTTACTTCTCTAATCCTCCTTCCCAAATGAACAGTCAACATAGATTTTCACAATCAGACACATGACTCCCAGCCCTGATGTGAGCTAAGATCAGTTAAGTAGAATGTTGAAGAATATTCATGAGGCCTGGCAAGATGTCTTTAGTGGGCAAAGGAGCTTATTACCAAGCTTAATTGATCCTGTGGACAAATGTGGTGGAAGGAGAGAACTGACTCTAGCAAGTTGTCCTCTGGCCATGCACACCACCCATGTATACAAATACATAAACAAAATGTTGAGGAGAGAGAGAGATAGAGAGAGAGAGAGAGAGAGAGAGAGAGAGAGACAGACAGACAGACAGAGAGAGAGACAGAGAGAGACAGAGAGAGACAGAGAGAGACAGAGACAGAGAGACAGAGAGAGAGAGAGAGACAGAGAGAGAGAGAGAGAGAGAGAGAGAGAGAGAGAGAGAGAGAGAGAGAGAGAGAGAGAGAGAACTGTGGGCAAGTTCCAGCTCACAAGGTTCTGGTCCAATCCCCGTCTGCTGGGGATATTTAAATCATCCGGGTGATTCTAGTATGGCTTCAAGGATGAAAATCAACTTCACAATCTGAATGAAAAATTAAATAATAGGAGGGGGCATAACTAGTCCTAAAGCACGGGGAAGGTTTTTATTGTAGCTATAATGAAGAAAGCAAACAGAGGAAAGAGGCCAGACTGAACATGCCTACAGACTAAACCATGACAGAAGAGAGGGAGGGGAGAGGGAGGGAGGGAGGGAGGGAGAGAGAGAGAGAGAGAGAGAGAGAGAGAGAGAGAGAGAGAGAGAGAGAGAGAGAGAGAGAGAAAGAGAGAATATGAATCACTGACCAAGAGAGGAGGTGGCCAGGGCCAAGAGAAAAGCATAACCCAAATGGCTGAGTTATACAGGGATTATGCTTGGGGAAGGAAATCTAAAGTCTAGCTCCCAGGAAGGAGAAATTTAGGGTAGGGGATTGGGTGAGAAGTGATGGGCTAGGAGGAGCCATAGGTACTGAGGGATGCTGGGAGAGCTGGGAGGAGCCATAGGTACTGAGGGATGCTGGGAGAGCTGGGAGGAGCCACAGGCACTGAACAACACTCCTCCCCAGTTTCCTAGAGAAGAGACACAATCCAGTGTTCTGTTCTTGGATGGTGCGCTCACATTTTCCCCTTGAGCATGGGGCCCTGTCTTCTGGAAGGAAGATTCTGCTGTCAAGGAAGGCAGCAGGGCTAGTGACAAGCTTTCTTCTGGACCTATAAAGCAGAAGTTTCTGTACCTGTAACTTCCTGCCCCTAACTCTTCCTTTCAACAAAAACCCTTCTGTTTTTAGAAATTGAAATCCCAGAACTAAGGTCTCAGCCACCTTGTACAGTGCCAAAGTCCTGACCCTGGTCCTAAACTGGGATTTTATTGTGAAAAGGAGGCAAGAATCCTCCCTGGGGTGGCAGACATCAGCAGAAAGATCTAACTACCCCCCTCTACCATCAGAGAATGTTCAGAAGCCACAGCTGGGCAGCAGGGTCCTGAGAGGACAAACACCACTGTACACAGTTGAAACGTAGTTCTGGCTGTGTAGTGCCTGACCTAGTCTGGGCCCCTCTGGAGATCTGGGAGTCACCCAGATCTCACAAATAAACTTTCTTACTACTTCCATTAGCCAAATTAGGATGCTTCTTCCTTGGAACATAGAGCCCATTGGCTGTGACATCAGAGGAAGGAGAAAATAAAAAAGGAAAACAAAACACTTTTCCTTCATGGGACCAGCCAGTCTGAAGAGCATGCTCAGATCTAGGGAGGGTTCTGGGTGTTATTCAAGCCATCCCCTGGCCTGTAGGCTTGTCAGTCTTCAGTTGCCAGAGAGGCAGCAATGTGCCTGAGGTTGGGTCTCCTGGAATGCAGTTCCTTGGGCCTGGCCCCAGGCCACAGCATCACAGTACTGGAGTATGGCACTTGGATTCCTACATCTCTCCTGAGGTAATTCCTTTGGGAGCTGAATCTTGAGAGCCCTGGTCTTAGCCTTCAGTGCAAGCCTGGATCAGCCCTTGAGAAGGCAGGGCTCTCCTAATGGAAAGAGTCTGAAGTCTCCCAACATAAAAACCTTCATTTTTCAATGAGAAAACTGAAGCTGGGGAGCCAAGAGGTTTATTCAAGAGCCATTGATTCGTGAGAATGGGAATGGAGACCATAGGATTCTAGAAGACAGGAGCATTGTTCTGAGAAGAGGGACCCATGGCAATCACTCTAAATTGCACCCCACTAGAAAAGCACAGAGTTCATTGTGTAGATAGGGCAGGTTGGAGATGCAAATTCTGTTGAAGCTATCAGATTGGAAAGCAGGAAGAAACTGTGACTGTTGTAGCAAGACCAAGGTTGTTCTAAAGACACACTTGTGCCCTCCCTTTAGTTTTTTGAGGACCGTGACAATGGACCCCAAGGACTGTTATTTTCACCAGGAATTTCAAGTTGACATAGGGAAAGTGCTGGGACCCTGACACTAACCAGAACAGGAGTCTGTCTCCAGTGCTGACAGCCTGCAGGACAGATATGGGGAAGGGTTGTGTGCTGAGAAGAGACATGGATGGGTTGACCATGGCTGAATCTTGACCACGACTCCCAAAGATAAACACTCTGTAGTCAGGAGCAGAGAGAGATGGATCGTGGTGCTCAGTTGCTTTCTCCATTTTATTCAGCCCAGGATCCCAACCTACAGAAGAGTGCTACCAACACTTAGGGTGAGTCTTTCCTTTTTTATGATGCTACCTAGAAATTCCTCTGCAGATGTGTCCACAGGTTTATCATCTAGGTAATTCTAGATTCCATCAAGCTGACAATCATTATCCACCATCACAGAGCCATCAGTGAGTAGGTGGTGATCCTTATTAGTGAGAACACTGGATGTGGAGTCAAGGGACCTTGTTCTTGCAATGGCCTTGCTGGTAGTCACACTTGTGGGAAACAGCCAGACTCTGAATTCCTTCTCCCTTTGCCCTGGGTTCCAGCACCATATAAAATGGGTTTGGAGGTACATGCCTGTGATGCTAGTACTTGCAAGCAGTTCGTTATTGTTTGTTTTTCGAGACATGGTTTCTCTGTGTAGCACTGGCTATTCTGGAACTCACTCTGTAGACCAGGCTAGCCTGCAAATCAGAGATTCAGGTACCTCTGCCTCCTGAGTGTTGGGATTAAAGTCCTGCACCATCACTGCCCAGCTCAAGATTATCTTTAAATCAGGCCAGCATGGGATGCATAAGACTCTGTCTCAAAAGACAACAATCAAACACAAAACCCCAGCGTCTCCTATTGTTCTGCCCAGCAGGACCTACTTATTTGTGGATATGAGGGGGACCGCAAACCTGGGAGAAAATGAGAGGGAGGAAAGGAGAAGCGGAGACCAAGAAGAGGTCCCTATCAAGGTCTCAGTTTATTAGGCTGAATCGCTAGGTTTTAAGCACACAGCAAGGGGAAAATAGGGAGGGGTTGAGGGGGAATTAACAAAGAACAAAGAAGGGGGCATCTGGGGACACGAAGGCCGAATTCAGGCTGCAGGCAGAGGACACTCTGAGTCTTATCTCTGGAATGTAGAATCCTCCTTAACAGCCTTGGGTGTCAGGCTGGACTCAGCACGTAACTCCTGTCCTTAGAAGTCTTGGGAGTCCAGGAGAGATAGAGAAGAGGGGACTGTAATTCAGCTTTTTACTGCCTCAGGTGCCAGGAAGGGAATAGGGAGGCAGGGTGATGACCTGCTCCTTATCACAAGGCCATTTGGCTTGCTAGTATGGGAAGCTGTGAAAGGCCCACTTTTTTATGGTATGGTCTCTAACATCTCCCCCCTTTGAACTTAATTTAATAAGGCCACACTTAACTGAGGTGATCAAATGATCTTCTCATCCTTGGATGAGTGGGCATTAACCATGGCTGGGGGAACATTGACCTGATTCCTCCTGTGGGTGCTGTCATGACCCACACTGATGGCTCTTGGTATCTTTTGGGGAGGGGTGACAGAGCCTTAGAAAGATTCTTTGGTTGTAACTGGAACTAGATACCAACCTCCATGCAAACGGGGTGTGTCTCTCAGGGAACTCAGAAACGGTCTAGTTTGACCTTCCCCTGCAGTGCTTAGCCTCGTACCCACGCTGGTGCCCATACTGGATTCGTATTATCATGAACCAGTATGCACAGTTCTGAGTCCTGTGCAGCTCCCAAAGGAGAACTGTCAACCTCAGATTCAGCAAGGCTTCTACAAGAATTATGCCAATTGTAACACCACAAATATTGGCTCTTAGGCTGTATTAGGTGCTGGAGGTCACCCTTCCTCATCTCTATTGTCTCCATGGCTTGAGAAACCAAGGGGACCTTGCATTTGCAGCAAGGGTGGAAAACTGGAGACCAGCAGCTGTTCTTTCTGCATCGGTGGAAGGGAGATCTTCTTCGTCTGAGTCTCGGATATCCAGTTGATGGTAGTGAACTGCAATCAGCTTACTTAAAGCAGTTTCAATCTGTGACTTAACAAAACTGGTTCATTTTTTTAAAGGCCCAGGGGCCAAAAGATAAAAGCAGCAAAATACCCATGAAAGGTTCCAAAAGGCTGGGAAGTAATGTGGTGACCCAAGGAGAAGCAGAAAACCAATTTTGATACCAATATTCTTGTTTCTCTCTGTTATGTTTTCTCTCTTCTAAACTAGTTCTAACTGTGTCTATGCTATCTTGAACTAAGCCAGTCTTATCAGAGTAAAAACAATAATCTTCTAATATCTGAAATTTCTATCTTTGTAGCTTTAATATTTCTTATATCCTGTCTTATTGTTGAGACCATTACTTCTAAGACATTAACCTTTGCCTCCAATTTTTATCTACAATAAGTTGCTAATATTCTTGTGCATATCATTAACAAAATGAGTAGTTTTCAGCTGTTGATCTAAAGTTGTGGTAGATATTGAAGTTAAAATTGCAATTAAAGCAGTAAATCTTAAAATTGCTCATTTGACCTTTTCCAAGTTTGCATTCCCAGATTTTTAAAGCAAGGATCATTTCCTAACTCTAACAAGCAGCAAAACATAAGCAGGTCTCTCTAACAAAACCATAACAGCAGATTCCTTATCTAAATTAGGATCCACACAATTAGTTAATTGACAACAACTACAATGAATATGAAAAGACTTGTCAAGTTTGGTTATCTTAACTCTTAAAATTATCTAACAATATAACATATAGGTAAGGTATACAAGCTTTCACAGCTCTAGCAGAGTTGGCCTAAATGGCCAAAAACAGTGTCTATGATGAAATCTTGTTAAATACACTGTAGCAGTCCCTCTTCATCACGGGTCATCATTTATAGTTGTCCTCAAGTTGACACCAGGTCAACTCTCCTTGCCCAAAGGTGGAGATAGGAAGTTTCTTCATCTTGTTTGTAAGTGGCTGCTATCCCTGATTCCTCTTTCTTTGTGCACTCAACACAGTTTTCTTGTCATCACTGCCAGGGCACTCATGAACTCACAGGTCAGTCTGTCACACAAATCATTCTGGAAGCTAGCATGCTTCTGTAGCATTCTGTGGAAAAAAGAGAAACACCGCTCCCTTTTCCCCATATTAACTTTCTGTTCAGGATCATGCCATGTGTCAATAAATGGATCCTTTTCATCTCACCTAGACATGATTATGTCTAGTTTTAAGATACTATAAGGCATTTATTAAGTTCTTTGACATCTAAATTTCAAAATTCTTAAAAATAAAAGTATGATTTAAATAATGTGCACGGGGGGTATTCTTTCTCCCCTTTTTTGTTTTTAAGAAGATAGAGATTTAAAGTTCCACAATACCTTGTCTTTGAGAATTATAAAATTGTTGACAAAACATCTCAAATACTTGACTGTTATAGTCAGTTTTTTAAAAAAAAGATTTATTTATTCTTATTTATATGAGTACACTGTAGCTGTCTTCAGACACACCAGAAGAGGGCATCAGATCCCATTACAGATGGTTGTGAACCACCATGTGGTTGCTGGGAATTGAACTCAGGACCTCTGGAAGAACAGTCAGTACTCTTAACCATTGAGCCATCTCTCCAGCCCTATAGTCAGTTTTAATATAACATGGGCAGTGACTAATTACACTTTCAATTGTTTCTCTTGAAGAGCAGTTGTATCTGGAATGCTTGAAAAGTTGTTAATATTCACATGTGCATAATTTACTTATTTATTAATCAGAAATAGAGCATTCATTTGAAGCAATTGATTAAGTATAGGTCCTCAAGAATTAATACCATTATGTGGAAACAGGTAGGAACTGAGGACACCAGAGCAAATTTTTTTTACAATTTGACATGTACATTCTCTAAAAATACCAAAATATTATCTTAAATCATTACTATTTTGAATATATAAAGAACGAGATTATATAGTCAATTTTTTAAAGTACGATGAGCACGTTCAACTATTCCTTGTCCCATGGGGGTATAAGGAATTCCAGTTTTATGTTTGATGCCAAATTCTTTACAAAATGAAGTAAAATTCTTGCTAGAATAGGATGCCCTGTTATCTGTCTTAATAAGTTTAGGCAATCCCATGGCATTAAAGGCTTATAGGCAATGATCAATTACATTTTAGAGGCCTCTACTGTATGCAGAGAAGCAAAAGGAAATCCTAAACAAGTGTCAATACAAACATGTATATATTCTCATTTTCCAGACTCTGCATAATGAGTTACATCTATTTGCCAAATATGATTAGGCATAAGACCTCATGGATTAACTCCTAAATGTGGCACTGGAGATAATGTAAAACATTTAGGACATTGTTTTACAATATCTGGCTCTTTGCCAAAATAAGTCAGTGCCTGCTTCTTTCCAAAGATAACCGTTTGAGCTACTACTTCATAATATGGCAAGATATTACGTTTTGGAGAAATCCTCAAATGTATCTACATTAGAAGAGACTTTTGCCATAACAATCCTGTACACATATGAATCATCTTAAAAATTAACAAATGTAAAGGCAGAGAGTAATCTATATAAGTGTCAAATTGTTCTTCAATAGCTTTTTCCACTTGTTGTAAGGCCAGCAATCTTTCTGAGGTTAAAGATCTAGGGGAGGTTGGATCAGAACTCCCTTTAAGACTATCAAACAAAGGTTTCAACACCCTTGCTTTAAATAGGGGCGAAGCCAATTAATATCACCTAACAATTTTTGAAAATCAGTCAAAGTCCTTAAGTTGTCTCTGCGAAGAACTATCTTCTAGGGAAAAACAGCTTGATTAGTAAGTCTAAAACCCAAATAATTATAAGGATCCTGAGTTTGTATCCTTTCAGGAGCTATCTGTAATCTTTATCAGTTAAAGCTTTATGTAAACCTCTATAACACAAAAGCAAATTCTGGGGGTCTTTTCCAGGTAACCCAGGACAATTTCTTAACTGCCCAAAAACAGTCTTCTTAAAGGAACACTATTTTCTCTTATACGTTGTATAAGCAATTGCAAGCTTGAGAATTAATAGCATTCGAGGGATGAACAATTTAAGCATTGTAAGCTCTGAGATATAATATTGACTATTAATAAACAACTTAAAAGTTTGATTGTTCAACATTTTAAAACACCATCTACAGGACACAATTTAATTATCTGTGCTGAGGCAGGAGAAAACTCAAAAGATTAAGTGTGTGATTCAATTTACATATATTTTCTCTCATAGAAAGGCTGTTTTTTTTTAAAACAGTAAATGGGATGCATGCATGCATGAATTTATAGAAGATATAGAAGTATGTATAAAAACATTTTTTAACTTATCTTTGAGATAATGATTATCAATTTTATTTAAAATGATGGTATGCAATAGATCAAACATCAATAACCAAATTAATGGCTGTTTGGAAAAAGGAACAGACACTTAGTCAGGTTCTTAAGACACAATTTTTCTTATAGTTTTTCAAAAATATATGAATTTATCTTACAATTCTTTATTAGCATCACTGTGGCTTTATAGGTTGTTAAAATTTTAGTTTGAGGTGAAGAAGGATGATTTTTTCAACAATGTTTTCTCTTGCCAAAGATTTGTTGTGGGCACATAAATAAAATGAGCAGGTAATATTTAATTACCATAGATTATAATTGATAACAACTGATCACAGAAGTTTCTTCTGCTTTCTGTGAAACCTTTTTGTTTCTCACCAGTAATTTTGAATTTCACTAGATAACACCTAACAAAAGTTTAAGTCGCTTCAAGGTCTCAAGGTGACGTCTTAGCCAGTTAACATCTCCTAGAAGCTTTTGAAAATAAAATTTTCCTTCTTAGCTTTTCTGTACCACAATTTTCTAATATAGCTAAAAACAAAAAACCCTAAGCATTAAAAGATATTGCTTCTGATTCTTATCTGGAGTTACAGCTACTCCCCAGAACTCAAAAGCTCATTGTGTGAGAGTAAGGATTTAAAGTTAATTTCCCCTTAAAAGCATTAGTAACTAAAATACTTTTCACTTAGGAAACAATATACATATACATATAAGCAAACTCTGTACACTATAACTTTATATAAAATAGCCAAGTCAAATCGCGATGTCCTGATAAATTCCACAGCCTGATTGACCTTTTATAAACTTTGAATTTAAACTTTATTTAGAACAACATCTGGCTAGGTCTGCAACAAGGCCCTTTTAGCTAAAAGGAAAGGAGGGAGAGCTGAAGTCCCAGGAATTTCCCTAGTCACAAAAGAAGTGCCACACAAGCCTCTCTGAGGCTGCTCCCCTCCGAGCTCAGCATCAACCCAAACGCAATATATTTCTCAATCTGAGCACTCTGCCAGAGTCCTGGCCCAAAGATTATCCCTATTTTGAAGTATCCTTAAAGACCTGTTTTCCTGGGTTCGTTCATGCTGCATGTTGTTTAGAATGACTCCAACCCTGAGTTCCTAATTTTAAGCTAACTTTCTGTTACAAGCAAAAGGCTGCCTGCCCCTTTAAGAGCTCTGTTTGCCCAGCAGGGCCTTTCCAGCTGTACTTGACTCCCAGTCACAGTGCAGTGTAACTTACCAGTTTCTGCTGTGCAAATTGTGACTGCTTTTTAAACAAGTTAAACTAAATCAAAGGATGGACATCCAGCAGATAAAGTTTTAACCATTTTTTTCAACATAAAACAGAACAATAATCATTCAAACAACAAAACAAAAGCAAACATAAATAGACAGACATATGGACAAATGGTGCACCAAGGACAGACAGTAGACTGAGAGGAAATAGAACTTAATTTCTCAAAGGGACCCAGATATCCTAACCAGAACTAAGAATATCTCCATAGGAACCAGAGAGGAAGCAGGATGTCTCCTGATTTCCTTCTGTCCCTAGGAGAGCTCTGAAATAGCTTATTTTCATTTTCCCTCTTTTTTGCTAAAAGGTCCCAAACAGGGGATAACTGCTTTTCTGAAACTTATTTTCTCTCTCTCATGTTCAGACTCTAATTCTTTATCTCCTTCTTCTCAGAATTCTGCCAGAGAAGGGAGAGGAGACACAGTGGCAGCTTCTGATAGTTACTCTTCAATAAGAAAAGACGGTTGCAGGGACCACATCAGGACACTCATTAGCTAGTTTATCATTTAAATCTCTACCTACCTTTCGCCATTTTTTACAGTGTATCTCTGCTCCATCTATAATAAACCATGGACATGCCTGGTCTATGAAAATAAATAAGTTTATCAAATCATTCTTTTTAACTCTAACTCCTCTTTCCCTGAGAGCTATCTTTAAGCCTTTAATGAAGGCTGTCTCTTAAGAAAACTTATTTCCCATTTTCTGAGTGGAGATGGATCACTCACCAAGGACTTCTTTCTCCTGAGAGAGCAGCGGAAGCGGTCCTTCACTTCTTTTTTTTTTTCCTTGGGGTAGCGAGGAACTTCTCTGGGGGAGTCAAAACTCCATCATCTTCACCTAAGGCAAAATGATCCGAACCTCAAGCCACACGTTAGGTGCCACTTGTCCCGCTCAGCAGGACCTAGTTATTTGTGGGTGCGGAGACCAAGAAGGGGTTCTTATCAAGGTCTCAGTTTATTAGGCTGAAACACCAGGTTTTAAGCACACAGCAAGGGGAAAATAGGGAGGGGTTGAGGGGGAATTAACAAAGAACAAAGAAGTGAGCATAGGGGATACGAAAGCCGAATTCAGGCTGCAGGTGACGGACACTCTGAGTCTTATCTCTGGAATGTAGAATCCTCCTTAACAGCCTTGGGTGTCAGGCTGGGCTCACCACGTAACTCATGTCCTTAGAAGTCTTGGGAGTCAGGGAGAGATAGGGAAGAGGGGACTATAATTCAGCTTTTTACTGCCTCAGGTGCCAGGAAGGGAATAGGGAGAAGGGAGTGATGACCTGCTCCTTAGCACAAGGCCATTTGGCTTGTTAGTGTGGGAAGCTGTGAAAGGCCTACTTTTTTACGGTATGGTCTCTAACATCCCATAACAGTAGTTACTTTAATATGACTGTACCATTCATCAGTGTCTTCTTCATTTCCTGGGGCTATTGTAAAAAAAAAAAAAAAAACAATCAAACAAACAAAAAAACAGGTTAACAGTTAGGGTGACTCATCTGTATCATCTTGGCACTCTAGATGCTAAGGGCCGAGATCAATGTGCTAAAGGGTTTGATTCTATGTGAGGCCATGTACTGGCTGGTTTTGTGTTGTCAACTTGGCTAGGGTTATCACAGAGAAAGGAGCTTCAGCTGGGAAATTGCCTCAATGTGATCCAGCTTTGAGGCATTTCTCAGTTGGTGATCAAGTGGCGAGGGCCTATTGTGGGTGGTGCCATCCCTGAGCTGGTGGTCTTGGGTTCTATAAGAAAGGAAGCTGAGCAAGCCATGGAAGCAAGCCAGTAAGTACCACCCCTCCATGGCCTCTGCATCAGCTCCTGCTTCCTGACCTGCTTGAGTTCCAGTCCTGACTTCCTTTGGTGATCAACTGCAATGTGGAAGTATAAACTGAAAAAATCCTTTCCTCTCCAACTTGCTTCTTGGTCATAATGTTTTGTGCAGGAATAGAAACCCTAACTAAGACAAGCCTGGAGGCTGAACTTTGCCCAAGTCTCTTTTTGGCTTTTGTTTAGCCATCTTCCTGTGTCTTCCTTCTTCTATCCGTATTTGCTTCTGTGTCCAAATTGCCTTTCCTATGAAACAAATGGAGCAAAAGTCCTTGCAGGCTGAAGTGATGACAAGGTGGACAGAGTGCTTTCTGTGTGAGCTTGAGGTCTGCTATCCTTTTCCCAGTACCAGCATAAGTAGCCAGGAGTGGCCCTGTGAGCCCAGCACTGTGGTGGGTGGAGACAGGAGGATCACTAGGAGCACTGGCCACCTGACTAGCACCAACTTCAGTGAGATAACCCCTGCCTCATACATTAAAAAAGTAATTTTTAGAAGTCCTTGATTGTAATGGCTTTTAAACCAAACTGAAAATGAAAAATAAGAAAGGCAAATTTTTCTTCTCAGAAAGACACGGGTGCTATTAGGACAGACACACTGTGCTCACTTCAGCCAAGATCTTATTTCTAAATAAGGCCACACACTGAGGCACTGGGGCCAACTTCTTCATAGCTCTTCTCTGGGGAATACAGGATGTTAAATGATTTCCGGGTGTAAGCACAGAGTGCATGCGGGGAGCACGGGATTACAGTGACAAGCCTAGATTCTAAGTTTCAGGTCTGTACTGTTTGAACAAGCTGCTGACAAGGGGAACTGGGACCTGCACTCACTGGTTGTTAGTCACTGTCTTCTGAGTTGAAGGTTTCCTAGAGTTTGGGCAGGAGGCACAGGTGGCAGGCATAAGATGGCAAGGGTTTGCCACCCTTGATTTGTGTGATTTCTATAAGAAGTGCTTGGTAACTTCTTTCTTTCTTTCTTTCTTTCTTTCTTTCTTTCTTTCTTTCTTTCTTTCTTTCTTTCTTTCTTTCTTTCTTTCTTTCTTTCTTTCTTTCTTTCTTTCTTTCTTTCTTTCTTTCTTTCTTCCTTCCTTCCTTCCTTCCCTCCCTCCCTCCCTCCCTCCCTCCCTCCCTCCCTCCCTCCCTCCCTCCCTCCCTCCCTCCCTCCCTCCCTCCCTCCCTCCCTCCCTCCTTTCTTTCTTTCTTTCTTTCTTTCTTTCTTTCTTTCTTTCTTTCTTTCTTTCTTTCTTTCTTTCTTCCTCTCTGTCTGACTGTCTGTTTATCTATCTATCTATCTATCTATCTATCTATCTATCTATCTATCTATCTATGTCTTAGTCAGGGTTTCTATTCCTGCACAAACATCATGACCAAGAAGCAAGTTGGGGAGGAAAGGGTTTATTCAGCTTACACTTCCATGCTGCTGTTCATCACCAAAGGAAGTCAGGACTGGAACTCAAGCAGGTCAGGGAGCAGGAGCTGATGCAGAGGCCATGGAGGGATGTTCTTTACTGGCTTGTCTCCTCTGGCTTGCTCAGCCTACTCTCTTATAGAACCCAAGACTACCAGTCCAGGGATGGTCCCACCCACAAGGGGCCTTTCCCCCTTGATCACTAATTAAGGAAATGCCTTACAGTTGGATCTCATGGAGGCATTTCCTCAACTGAAGCTCCTTTCTCTGTGATAACTCCAGCTGTGTCAAGTTGACACAAAAATAGCCAGTACAATTGACCCCTTGTCAACTTGACACACAAACACATCACTAGTAAGCCTCAACCTTTACATTCTTATTCATCCCCAAGATCTAAATAACTTTAAAAGTCCCACAGTCTTTACATATTCTTAAAATTTCAATCTCTTTAAAATATCCGTCTCTTTTAAAATCCAAAGTCTTTTTACAATTAAAAGTCTCTTAACTGTGGGCTCCACCAAAACAGTTTCTTCCTTCAAGAGGGAAAATATCAGGGCACAGTCACAATCAAAGCAAAAATCAATCTCCAACCGTCCAAAGTCTGGGATCCAACTCACGATCTTCTGGGCTCCTCCAAGGGCTTGGGTCACTTCTCCAGCCATGCCCTTTGTAGCACACACGTCGTCCTCTGGGCTCCAGATGCCTGTACTCCACTGCTGCTGCTGCTCTTGGTGGTCATCTCGTGGTACTGGCATCTCCAAAACACTGCGTGACCCCTTCAGTCCTGGGCCTTCAATTACAACTGGGGCTGCACCTTCACCAATGGCCTTCCATGGCCTCTCACAGTGCCGAGCCTGAACTGCTGTGTGACCCCTTCATGCCTTCAAAACCAGTACCACCTGGGTGACCCTTACACATTACCAAGTTCCACTGCAGAAGGAGTACAAACTTGCCTATCTCTGGAACACAACCTCTTTGTGCTTTCAGAAAACACTTCCCAGAAGATGTCACCTCAACGATGCTGGTCTCTTCTTAATCACCGCTAATTTCTTAGCTCCAGCTAACCAGCATCAATAGTCCCAGTAATGCAAAGTTTTTGCTTTAGTAGTTCTGGTATCTTGTTAATCACAGCTGATTCTTCAGCCCCAGCTAACCAGAACTACAAAAACTTCACAATAAAACCAGCAATGGCCCTGAAGAGAGTCTTTAATTTTCCCTCTGAAATTTCACAAACCAGGCCTCCATCTTCTGCACTGTTCTCAGCATTATCTTCCAAGCTCCTACACAACATCTGACAGAGCTCTTAACAACGAATGGATCTTCAAGCCCAAAGTTCCAAAGTCCTTCCACAGTCCTCCCCAAAACATGGTCAGATTGTCACAGGAATACCCCACTCTGCTGGTACCAATTTGTCTTAGTCAGGGTTTCTATTCCTGCACAAACATCATGACCAAGAAGCAAGTTGGGGAGGAAAGGGTTTATTCAGCTTACACTTCCATGCTGCTGTTCATCACCAAAGGAAGTCAGGACTGGAACTCAAGCAGGTCAGGGAGCAGGAGCTGATGCAGAGGCCATGGAGGGATGTTCTTTACTGGCTTGTCTCCTCTGGCTTGCTCAGCCTACTCTCTTATAGAACCCAAGACTACCAGTCCAGGGATGGTCCCACCCACAAGGGGCCTTTCCCCCTTGATCACTAATTAAGGAAATGCCTTACAGTTGGATCTCATGGAGGCATTTCCTCAACTGAAGCTCCTTTCTCTGTGATAACTCCAGCTGTGTCAAGTTGACACAAAAATAGCCAGTACAATCTATCTATCTATCTATCTATCTATAGTGAGTCAGGGTCTATGTAACCCAGTCTGGCCACTATGCCTTGTAGATGCAGTGCTGAGGGTAGAGGTCAGGGCCTCAGGTATGCTTAGCATTCACTCCATTGAGCTACATCCTGACTCCCTTTCAATAATTGATTTTATTTCTTTCTGAGACAGGTTCTCTCTATAGAACCTTGACTATCCTGGAACTTACTTTGTAGGCCGGGCTGGCCTGGAACTCACAGAGATCTGCCTGTCTCTGATTCTCAAGTGCTGGGATTAAAAGCACGTGCCACGATACATGGCCCAATAATTGAATTTAAAACATGTGAATGTTTCTATTATTATCAATAATTATCAAATGAGCTGGGCACTGGAGGAGCATGCCTTTAATAACAGCACTTGGGAGGCAGAGGCAGGAGGATTTGTGAGTTTGAAGCCAGCCTGGACTTCACCGTGAGCTCCAGGACAGTCAGGGATACACAGAGAAGCCTGTCTTGGAAAAAGAAACCTGACTTGGTGGGCAGGGGTGGGGGGGGAGTATCAAATGAGCATCCTTTCCCTACCTCTGAGTTTTCAAGGCCATTTAAAAATTTGTTTTATTACTATTTGTGTGTTTGTTTTCTTTGTGCATGCATGTGCACATGTGTGTATGCATGTACTATGGTACATTGAAATAAGAGGACAACTTTCAGGAGTAGGTTCCCTCCTTCTACCATGTGAGTCCTGAGATGGAACTCAGGGTGTCAGGTCTGTGCAGCAAGTATCTTTATCTCTGGGCAGTCTCACAGGCTCTACAGGGCCATTTATTTTCTTAAGGCAAAACATAGAAACATTAAGCAGGGAGAGGAGACCCAGCCTCAGAGTTCTGGTGTGACAGCCATGCGAAGCAGCTGTACATGTTATCCAAGCTCAATCAGTGAATGGTCCCAGCCCAGGACCATTCTCTACCTCACATAACAGGTCCCACATAACAGCGCAGTAAGCCCCATTAAGTACCCAGTAGCTTTTCTATCCCAGTGTTTCAAACTCCTTCCACAATCCTTCCCAAAACACAGGGCCAGCTCTTAACACTACCCTACTTCTGGTACCAATTTCAGTTTCTGTCTTAGTTACTTTTCTGTTAGTGTGATAAAACACTGACCAAAAACAGTGTGAGGACAGAGTGTTTATTTCAGCTTACAGTTTATGGGCCATCTGGAAGGGAAGTCAGGGCACCAACCCAAGGCAGGAACCTGGGGGTTTGTGGACTGCTTCCTGGCTTGCTCCCCCTGGGTTGTTCAGTTTGCTTTTTTATATCCCACAGCATCACTTCAATTGAAATCAAGAACATGCTCGATGGTCTTGCTTATAGGCAGTCTGATAGAGGCATTTTTTCTGTTGACGTTCCCTCTTCTCAAGAAGACTCTAGCTTGTGTCAAGTAGACAAAAAACAAACACAGCAGACAGAGATTCTGTCACATATCTTGCAATAATAATAAATGTATAAAAAAGTATCTTTATAGAGCCATCGAGTAGTAGGGACTTAGTGACCTGTCCTTAAGTGTTGCAACTTCTCAACTCTCTACAGGTGAATGAATGGTGTGGTCAAGAAAGTTTCTCAGACTGGGCGTGGTAGCTCATGCCTTTAATTCCAGCACTTGGGAATCAGAGGCAGGCAGATTTCTGAGTTCGAGGCCAGCCTGGTCTACAAAGTGAGTTCCAGGACTATCAGGGCTATACAGAGAAACCCTGTCTCAAAAAAAAAAAAAAAAAAAAAAAAAAAAACCAAAAACAAAAACGAAAAAAAGAAAGTTTCTCAGGGGAAAAGAGGTAAAGCCGGGTCACTTCTGAGAAGCCAGTGACAGGTTGGAGTGTGAGTAATGGTGTGGAGTTGTGGTTCTAGATTCTCTCTGGCCTCGCCTTTATGGGGGTGTGATTGATCATCCCTGGGATGTCCACTGCATACATCCACAATTTCACCAACAGGGGCAAGGAAACAGAGCTGCTCAAGTTCAGTCCCAAGGGCCTGGAGAACATTGACTAAGGAAGTGTTTTCCAGGCTGATGAGAAAAATCACTCAGCTGTGGTCATCTGTTCCTGTTAGAAGGCTATGCAGCATATTATATACTATGCACATATTATGAAATGTGTAATAAAAACAGTTTCCCAGTCATTCATGGCTGAGTCCCACAGAACCTGTCAAAGTTATTCTTAGTGGAAGGCCCCTACACAGGCAGGCAGGGTTTGGAGGTGCTTAGAGGTCAGAGGGTAGCTGGGAGAAGGATTGGGGGAAAGGCTAGAGTAGAATCAAGAGCTTCACTTTTATTTCATAGACAATAGGAAAACACTGGAGAAATGGTTGCCCCATCTAAAGGAGAGGGAGGGAAACCTATGAATGCATCCACATGCTGAAGGAAGAGGGATTTTTTTGTTTGTTTGTTTTGTTTTCTAGAAATAGGATCTTACTAGGTCTGGCTTCAAATCAGCTCTGCTGCCCAGAATCTGTAGCTTCAAATTCCTAAGCTTCGCACTCAGCCTCACCGGTGCTGGGATCACAGGCACGCACCACCACACCCAGCTATGAAGAGAGTGCTGTGATCTAAGAAAAAAATAAAGTATGCAAGCACTCTTTAAAAGCTTTAGCAAAAGCTATCTGCATATGGAGTGCTAATTAAACTCTTATTTCTTTTGGTTTATTTTGCTTTCCCATGAAAGCAAACCCTGCCCTCCCCTGGCACTTGTTTGTATTATTCTAAGTGCTTGAAAACAACAAGTGGGAAGCCTGGCTTGGTGGCGCACACCTTTAGTCCTAGCACTCCGGAGGCAGAGGCAGGCAGATATCTGAGTTCGAGGCCAGCCTGGTCTACAAAGTGAGTTCCAGGACATCCACAGATACACAGAGAAACCCTGTCTCGGAAAAAAGAAGAAGAAGAAGGAGAAGAGGAAGAAAACAACAAATGACATTCTCTTACTTGCTGAAAGACAAATAATATTTATAACACTAGTTGCCTTTGCTTGAATTTCAGTGTATCAGGGTTTTAATCCTATATGTATTTAATTCCAGGAGCATGAATCAGAGTTGGGAGGGCCACTGCTCTGTCCGTTGGCAGGAAAGATAGAATTGTATTCAAAGTGGGCTGGTAAATACTGAAAGTCTAGTCTCTGAAAATAGATGTGTGTGTATATCCATAAATACACTTACTTTATGTTTGCTGACTTATAGACTGGACAGCACACAGCCTGCAAAGCATTCAGCGATATCTCCTACTCTATAGTGAAGCCCGTGTAGCTAATTGATTCTCATAGATGCTTCCATTAATTTTTGCCAAGTGCTTGCATCAATACCCAGTCTGCAGTTTAACCATGCCTGGACAAAATAAGACGTAGAAGAAATGCTTATTATCCAACACAGTCAGCAAAGAAGTAGCTGTTGTCATTGATAGATGAGTCTCTTTCCTACATCAATGTCAGTTGGCATTTGTTTATGTTAATGGGCAAGCAAGGCTGGTAAAGATGTCTGGTGTAACTTCATCTGCCCATGTCACCTGTGGACTCCTTGCTATAACATAGAGGATTGGCAGCATTTTTCCACAAACATCTTTGCTACTCACAATACAGTGGCTCAGATGTGCCTGCCTGTGAATATAATCCTCAACAAAGTCCCACCACTCCCCTGCCTTGTTTGGCTTAGACAATCAGTTAAGCAAGAAGTCCAGTCAGGATCAGCGGCTTCCCATTTCTCTGGTGTAAGTACTCCTACAAAGCAATTTCAAGCTGCCAGACTATGGAACTGGGAAGAGATGCACAGCGACATACCACCATGTAGTATTTCTACCTCATACACAAGTTCCCAAACCCAGCTTTCCTGACTGTGTGGCAGAGCTCACCTGACTAGCCCCCACAGACTCCAGTTTAAGATTCCTTTATCTAGGACTGTCTACTTTATTTTAGCACGGAGAGTCTATAGATTTTATTAAGATGATAAAATGAACAGTCTTTGTGTGCTGTTCTGTAAAATAAACTGAGGATAGATCTGCTTGTCATTCATTTTCTAAAGTCAGTCATAAAGGTGACCCAGAAAACACACATTTTCAAATGTTGAGGCCAAAACTTGGCATGGTGGCACTTACTTTTAATCCCAGAACTCAGGAATGTAGAGGCAGGCAAATCTCTGTGAGTTTGAGGCCAGCCTGGTCTACAAGAAAATTCCAGGCTATCTAGGCTACAAAGTTGACCCTGTCTCAAAAGATAAGAACAAACACAAGTGTCTGGGCCCAGGGATGAGCTTGCTAAGGTATTTTCTTTCTTTGCAGAAACAAACACAAAACATGGATAATGGGATGGTGAACACTAGAGCAGAGACCTGTGGTGTAGACATGAGCACATCTAGGGCATAGCTCAGTGGAAGAACACCTTTTAAAGGGGGGATGATTCAGAGGTTGAGAGCAGGTTCAACTCCCAGCACAGAAGTTTACAATCATCTGTCATTCCAGTTCCAGGGGATGTGATGCCCTCTCTGGTCTCTGAGAGCACTGCATGCATGTGGTACACAGATATACATAAAAGCAAAACAGCCACATACAATGACAAAAACTTTAAAATGTGTGTGTATGTGCGCATGTATATGTGTGCACTTGTGCATGTGTGTGTGCATGTGTATGTGTGCACTTGTACATGTGTGTGCATGCGTGTGAGTGTGTTTTAAAGATAGGGGTAGGGTGGAGAAATGATGACTCGGCAGTTAAAAGTACTTGTTGCTCCTCCAAAGGAATGGAGCTCAGTTCCCAGCTCTCACATGGTGGCTTACAACTATCTGGCCAGGCAGTGGTAGCACATGCCTTTAATCCCAACACTTGGGGAGGTAGAGGCAGGTGCATTTATGAGTTAGAGGCCAGCCTGGTCTACAGAGTGTGTTCCAGGACAGCCAGGGCTACACAGAGAAACCCTGTCTCGAAGAAAAAAAAAGAAAACAAAAACCCAAAACTCCAGTTCAAGGGGATCTGACATCCTCTCAGGTCTTCGGGCACAGCAGCAAAAAATTGACCACCAGATCTAAATTTCCATCTGTGTTATAATGTGTGCTGCCAAATCCTTCCCTGCCTCTGTCCCCAAAGCACAAACCATGAGGTGAGTGACCCATACATGTGGCTGTCTCTCACCTTGGGGTGTAAATGGCTTGCTTTCACAACATTATCTGGGGGTAGGTACTCTATGAGGTGGAGGAGAAAGTCCCAGTGAAATTTCCCTGTTCACATCACGGGTCCTTGTGGGTGTCCCTATTTTATTGCATTGTTTACCACAAAGTTCCTTTAATACTCAGATCTGTTCATTCCCAGAGGAATAATTTACAAGTTAACTGCAAGCAAACTGGAAATGTCTGTGTTAAACCACACAAGCCTCCGGAAAATTCCGGAGCTGAGAACATTACCTTTTCCCTTGGCTGGACAGTGAGAAATCTCAGGTTCTTGGGAATTACTAGAGGCAGAACATTCCTCTGGAAAATGGGCTGTTAGCCAATCTTACTGGGCACCAGGCATGGGCTTTTCTATCCTTCTTCCTTTGGTTTCCTTAGATGAATGGAGCAAAGGATGAAGCTTTAGTTGGCTCACAGGATCAGAGGTTTCTGTCCTTTGGTCTTGATTGTTTGGGGCCTGTAGGTGAGGGAAGACATCGTGGTGGAACAATGCAGGGTAGGGGAGATGTTCACAGCAGGACAGAGGGGAATCAGAGAGAGGATAGAAGCCAGACTTGCAGTATTCTCTTCCCTGAAAAGATCTAGTAACACTTCCCCAACAAAGGCCTGTCTGCTAGCTTCCATTACCTCAAGAAGCACTGTTGAGAGGATGCTGAGTTAGAGGCCAGCCTGGTCTACAAAGTGAGTTTCAGGACAGCCAGGGCTACACAGAGAAACCCTGTCTCAAAAAACAAAAACAAAAACAAAATAAAACTGATCTGAAGTGAACTTGTATGAATTTACGCATAGTTCTTGCTTATCCCAACTTCTGGGATAACAAACCCTTTTCCTCTCTGCTACTGCTCTGATGTGGTTTGTCCCCTAATGGTCCTCGTATTGGAGCTTTGGCCTTGGTGTCATGGTGGGGCTCAGGTGGGGACTAGGAGGAGTTAAGGCACTGAGGGTACTATCCTTGGAAACAATTAAGGGAGTTTTCTTGGGAACCTCCATTAGTTCTCATTAAAGCGAGTTCTAAAGTAGGGAGTTTGATGTCTGTTTTTCTGCTTCCAGCCTGTGATCAATCTTACAAGTAAATAATGTCAACATTATGGAAGGGGCTGCTTGATCTTAGACTGTACACCTCTGTCCTAGTTTGTTTTCTGTGCTGTAATAAAACACTGATTAAAACTCGAGGAAGGAAAGGGTTTAACTTGGCTACAGGTTATAGACCATCATTCAGGAAAGCCAAGACAGGAACTGAAGGCAGGAGCTGAAGCAGAGACCTTGGAGGAATGGTGCTTACTGGCTTGCCTTCCTTGATCTACTTAGCCTCTTTCTTACACAGTCCTGGCTGTGGAATTGTGCCACCCACAGTGGACTGAGCCCATCTACATCAATTAATAATCATGAAAATGTCATACAGACATGTCTTAATCCCAATCTGATGGAAACAATTCCTTGACTGAGATTTCCCTTCCTGTTATATCTAGGTTTGTGCCAGTTGACAAAACTAACCAGGGCAGCTTCCAAAACCATTATCTAACTTCCTCCCCTCTCCCCTCCCCTTGCTGTTCTTATTTTCTCCCGGTGTCGAGATGAACCCACAGGCTCCATATACTCCAGACAAGCACTAACAATGTACCATTTGGGCAACATCCTAGCCAACCTCCTCTTCTTCAAAAATTTCAGCCTCAGGTATATTAGAGCAACAGAAACAGAACAGTACACCCAAAGTTAAAAAAAAAAATAGGACTATAGTTTTTTATATGAAAAATATAGGCTCAAATATATATGGATTCATAATTTCTCAGACTTTAAAAGTAACATAATTTTACATGGTATGTATTTTGAACCAGCCCCTAGTGAGGTCTAAAAGAATACTGCATGATCAAAGGCATTTATATTTTACAGCAAAACATAAATGTTTGTATGGTATGGGATAAGTGAAATTGTATATTGCCTCAATTCAGTTTTAGGACAATTTTATTCTTGAGAATTATTATATATTTTTTGAGTCAGGGTTTCTCTGTATAGAGCCCTGGCTATCCTGGAACTCACTTTGTAGACTTGGCTGTCCTTAAACTCATAGAGATCCACCTGTCTCTGACTCCTGAGTGCTGGGGTTAAAGGGATGTGACACCATGCCCAACAAGAATTATTTTTAAAAATAGGTATTTCAGGTATTTTTTAAAACAAATTTAACCAGGCAAGGTGGTACACGCCTTTAATCCCAGCACTTGGGAGGCAGAGGCAGGTGGATTTCTGAGTTCAAGGCCAGCCTGGTGTACAAAGTGAGTTCCAGGACAGCCGTGGTTATACAGAGAAACCCTGTCTCAAAAAATCAAAACAACAACAACAATAACAAACAAAACAAAACGAAAAACAAACTTAGTGGTGTCCATGTCTCTAATGGTAATATCAGCATCTTCTTTTCTGGATGCATTAAAATATGTAAATGAGGGCTGAGGTAGTAACTCTGTGTTCGAGCACTTGCCTATAGGTTCAAGGCCTTGGATTCAATCCTCAGTTCCACATACAAAGGAGTGGGTAGTGTTCTCTTGATTTCTGTTCAACATTTAAACTTTAAATTATGTTCATGTCTGGGTGTGTGTGTGTCTGTGTGTGTATATGTTTGTGTGTGTGTCCCTGTGCTTGTATGTATGTGTATATGTCTGTGTGTGTGTCTCCATGTGTATGTGCCTGTGTGTATGTGTGTGTGTGTGTGTGTGTGTGTGTGTATGTCTGTGTGTGTGTTAGACACATTGATTCGTTTGACTGGTACTGGCCAAGGTAAAACACTACTTTGTTTTTACTTCCCAAGGCATCACAGAGACCATGTCTCCAAAAATAAACCCTTGAAAAGTTACAGGGAATATTCTTCAATTTCAGAGAAGAACAAAAGGACTTATAGGTGGGAAGAGGGGCAGAGAGATCAGAAAATTGCTTCGTGCAGGAGAGCCTGTACTATAACACAATACCCTCGAGTTATACATGCTGAGATAGGTGTGTCCCTGAGACACTAAGTGGAAGGATGTTCACAACGGTGGAAAGTGGCAGAGAGTTGCAGAGTTTTGGGATTGCAATTTATTCCCTTGCACAGGAATAAAAGCTACCCAGTGGCACAGTTATTTTTGAAGGCTGAACTTATTCACATGCAGTGCTGGTAAAATACCAGAAGCCATACATAATGTCTGACCCCAGCTGCCACCTCATACAGCAGATTTGTACATGGGAGCCTTAAAAAGATTGACTGGTCTACTGTCCTATGGCAGCAGGAGACCACTTTTATTTCCCGTGTTGGGTTTACAATGTCCCTCACATTCTCTCCTTTTCAGACCCACAAAAGGTTTTTGTAAAGTTTCTCTAGGCTGTATTGTTGTCAGTACCAGTAACCATGCCTCTTGCCTAGGGAGATAGAGGGTGTGATTTTTGACTAGGGTCTTCAGAACCTCTGGGTTTTTAAAATACAGCTGAGAATTTCTGAATGAGATATAGACGAAAATGTCCTAATTCAGATGATTTATTGGCCCAGTTGTGTCTGTGATCAGTCAGCTGTGGGTTGGAGTACTCTCTGAGACCCATCAGGTACAATACCTCACCCCTCCCCCCATGCTCTACCTCTGGTTCTCTTGGGTATCCCCCACTTCCCACAGCACATAAGTGCATTCTATGATGTTCTCAGGGTGAAGCCTGCCCTACCACCCTAAAACTGTCTTCAGGTAACTGGGAGTGTCCCTAATTGTACAAGCTTAGGGAACACGATGCTTACTAGGGGTTGGAGTATTCTTCCAAGTCGAAGGTCATGGGTTTGAATTCCCATTCGGCTTGTACCATGGTCAACTCCCTATGCAAAATACCTGCCTTTATCCCTGGCTTCTTAAGGCTGTGAGAAGGCTCACACACAGAACATGATCCCTATCATTGTATCCCAAGCTGTCCCTACATCTTGTCCGGCTAAAGTGCCCTGGAGGATTTCACTGTCCTGTAGGCGGCGAGCTACCACACTGTCTCACTGGCCCTTCCCTGAGGTTCTGGTGGGGAATTCAGGGGGTTCTGAGCCCAAGGGTGGGATTGGGGAGCAAAAGGGTGGGCTCCCCTCCAGCCGGGAAGCCAGTATCCCCGGTTCCACTCCATGCCCTCTGGGTAATGTTGCTAGAGGTCATGGAGAGTGCAGGGTGGGAGCCGGGCACCATAGCCCGGGAGAGGACCAGCCCTCAAACCACATCACGTCCTGAAGGCAGACACAATGTGGCGGCCCTCAGCCGCTGACAGGCCTGGAGCACACATCACCCTCCTTCCTGTGGCCCCTGATTCCGGGCAGCGCAGTGGCAGCCAGGCCTTTGCCCCGCCCCGCCCGCTCGGCCACCGCCCCCTCCCCAGCCCGGCCCACCACTCTCCGCGGGAGGCGTGCGGGTCAGCGGTTTGGTGGCCCGCAGTTCCCGCCGGCTGTGCGCGCGCGCGTCAGGGCTCGATCGTAGAGGCCGCGGCGGCGGCGGCTCCCGGAGCACAGCGGGTAGAGCTGCGGGCTGCGCGCGCCACTGCTCCCACCGGGCGTCCCACGGTGGCTCCCGCGCCCTGCGGCGACTTCCGCGCCCGCGCTTCACTTTGTCCGAGTCCCGGGGATCGGAGCCCGCGCCCTGGGCGACCGAGGCGGCGGCAGTCCGCGCCCCAGCGCCGCGGCGATGCCGGACCAGATCTCTGTGTCGGAATTCGTGGCCGAGACCCATGAGGACTACAAGGCGCCCACGGCCTCTAGCTTCACCACGCGCACCGCCCAGTGCCGGAACACCGTGGCGGCCATCGAGGAGGTGAGCGGTAGCGTAGCCCGCGCCAAGCGGGAGGCTAGGGTCGCGGGGATCCCGCTGCGCCCTGGGCACCCGGTAGGCTTCCGCGCCTGGTGACCGATACCCAGTGCCCTCCGCCTGCGTCCACACCCGGGAAAAGTTTCTGGTCCCCCAAAGCCGGATGCAGCCGGGCCAGCAGTGCCCGACACAGAAGCCCTTTGTTCCCTGCTCTAGGGAGAGGCTGCTTGGCCACCTTGGGTCTTTTTTGGGAACGCTCCTGTCTGTTCCCATTTCCCTCGCAGAGTTTCAGGTCCTTTGCTCCCATCCTCGGAGAGGTCAACTTCGGCTGCAGAGTCCGTGGCGGCTGCGAGCCGGGGACCCCTGCGAGCTCTGCGGCCCCGGAGTGATGGGTCTCCCTGCGGGGACCTCTCCAACTTGTTCCGGAAGTAGCCCGGCGGGGGCAGCTCTGCATTCTGAGCCAACATTCACAGCAGATCCAGGGGACTGCAAGCTACTTATTCATGGGTGCCCATCCCATCTTGGGAGGCCTGGCAGTTCCCACTAAGTGCCGCAGAGCAGCGCTGTCGAGGGATGTCTCTGAGAACCAGCGCTTTGAGGTCCAAAAGGTCTTTGGTAGCCATTTCTGGGCTACCTGTGTGGTGCCTGTTGACAGTATGGTCAGCTCCTTTGCAAGGTGCATAGTCATCCTATTGAGTGGCTAAGCAGCGAGCTCTCCAGATCCTGGTGTAGAGGGAGTGGGAGAAGGAAACAGCTTGAGTTGAAAACTGAAGCAGGCTTGGAAGAGGCTGTGTGAGTTCATGCAAGGACTGAGGCTGGCTTTGGCTTGGGATAGCCTCACTTACATCATTCTCTTTACCTCCCCAACAGAATTTAGAGTTTCCTGTTTTCGGCTCTGTAGGCTTTGTGCGTCCAGCCGGACTCACAGTAGGTAGCTGGAGAACGAGACACACATGTGTAGCAATAGTGAACCATTGACTACATTTCCTTTGCTCAGAATTTTAAGATGGGGTAGATATTTTAAAATACTTGTGCCAGAGGTTGGTGTTCAGAGAGCTTTCAAATTAAGCTATGTCATTACATCCTTTCCCCTTGCTTGAAAAAAGCATTTGCTATTAGGCTTCGCCTGAAAAAAAAAATAGACCATTTTTCGTTCATGTAAAATATTTGTCATTGTAGACCTACACAGTCAGGACTAGACTCAATGAAAAATACTAGGTTCAGCATCCTGCTCTTGGAAGTGAGCTAGGGTATCCGTTCTTCTCCTTCATTCACACCCCCCCCTTTCTTTTCTCTCACCTCTCTTCCCAAAGATCTGCTTGTAAATGTTTTGCAGCGAGTTCAGTGAGAGCAGATTGCTTTTGTCCACTTTTGTCAGCCTGGTCTTTAGGTGCCACTGATGCCTTTAATGAGGCAGGTGGGGGATGAGGGGGATGAGAGCCCCTCCCCCATGAGGGCCTTGAAAAGCACTAGGAAGATAGTCACAGTGTTTTGAAAATACATCATTAATGCTTATGAAAATGATTACATCAAAAAAGGTAGGATTCCCTCTGTGGAAAGGACACTTGTGTGTGATGTCCTTAAAAGAAAGCTCATGTTTATAAAGTTAGGACGCTTCTCTCATTGTATTGAATCAGTTAGGTATCACTAATACTGGCAGATGTTGGAAAGCCAGGAAAATACAACTTGCAATTAAAGTTGGCATGGCCTCTCTCTGATTAATTTTAGTTTATAGTGGATGAACCCAAAGCTGCTTTTCCATGCAGTGCAGGAGATTACCCAAGAGCTCAGTTACTGGGTAGATTAAAGAGAGACTGGATTAGTTCATTCTGTTAAATTGCAGGCTGGCTTCACTCAGCCTCCTAAGTAGAAAATGGATTTGGGTTGAAAACAGGGAAAACCTGAAATCTTTGCAGACTTATCTCATTTTAAGTGAAGGCAGCATCTGCTCTAAGATAATAGTGTATAAGAACTAATTTGAAGGCTAAAAGGACTTAGTGTGGATTCCTTAAAATAATATTTTCTTTCTCCTCCTACATTATTTAATGTTCACTTCCAATACAAAATGTTGTTCTCTCTCTAGTGTAGTAAATAACACACCATGTTCATAATACTTGGACTTTAAGCACATGTCTTTTTATGGTGAAATGAGACATTAGAGTAGATTTTGTGACATACAAAATGTTATGAATTTCATAGAAATACTACTAAATAAACTAGTCCCTGGTCTTCTACTTAGATGAGTTATGGAATTAGTAAACTTATCTCATTAACTTTGGCAAACCTGATTGCTCCCAATGGAGGATATGTCTAGTTGTCATTTTTCTGACTGAAATAGGCTTTCTTGGCTTGCACACCTGTAGCTAGAATGTCAGTAGTTAGCCAGTGCCTGGCCTGTATTACAGGTATCAAACTGTTGTGTTTAATATCTATCCCTGATGTGCAGATAAGGAATTTGAGGGTAAGAGATTAGTTCAGGTTATAGACACAGCAAGTGGAGTTTGAACTTGGCTGGATACTGCATTCACAAACTGTATGACTTTGTCTAATGCTTAGTGATGGTGCATTCTAAAAAACTGCCCATATCTAGATCAGCCACCTCCAAGTCAGGCTCCATCACTTTCCAGTCGTATGAATTGGGATGAGACCCTCCCTGCCCACACACACTTTTACCGTTTTCAGTCCAGTTCACAATCTAGATAATCATGTCTATTTCTGAAGGTTCTGGTACAGTACCCAGTAGACTTAGTAAATGGTAGCTGCTTTACCAGATTTCACTGTAGTTAATATATAGACCCTGGAATGAGAATGGAGCAGGGGAGGAGAAAATGGATGAATGGATGAAGGTGTGCATATAAATGGAAATTGTTGTCCCTCCCCATAGATGTGCCTGTGTGTGCCTCTGTGTGTGTGTGTGTTTGTGTGTGTGTGAAGGGTACTGTGTTGTCCCAGGCCAGAGGCTGATCTTGTGATGCTTTCCTGAATCAGTTCCCCACCGCCTGCCTCTGCTTCCCCTGAATCCTGGGATTCCCCATGCAGGTTCACAAGCTTGTGCAGCAAGCACCAGACCCCCTAAGCTGCCTTCCCAGCCCCCATGCATTCTCTCTAAGGAACTTATTGTCTTCATAAAAGGTTGAGAGTGTAGGTGGTTTGAAACTTTTCACTTCCTGATGACTTTCTCTGGGTGACTTACTTTGCACAGTCTGCAAAGTGCAGAGTGCAACTGGTGTCAGCTTTGTGCTTTGGAAATAAGGGAGAAAAGAAGTAGTTGTGGCATAAATCTGAAAACTGAGCTGTGACATCCCCCACCCCTTCCCAGCTTTGATTTTTATATCTTAGTTTATTTAAGCCTCTGGCTACTTCAAAATACTCTGAAAACAGAGAAACATTGTGTGTTTTCTTGGGACACTCCTGTTGTTTGTTAGGGCTTCTTCATAGCTCCATTCATTCCTACCCTGCTTATTTGGCATTGATATAGTTTTAAAAATAAATTTGATATTGACTCTTAAGTATTAAAATTTAACTTTTTCCTTCCATGGCCATGAGTCTCTTATTCGGTTGTCCTTGGTTACCTTGGAAATCGCTTTGCTGTTCTAACTGCAAAAGGAGAATGAACATCTGGACTGTACAGATTCCCAGGGGATGCTGTTCATGGGACCAGGCTCCGCCTAGCAGTTCCAGTGGGAACTGGCCTTGCATTTGATTCTGAGTTGTAGTCCTTTGTTACTTGTTTGTAAACCAGCTCCTTCAGAATCCCAGGCTAACAGATTTTGAATCTATGGTCAGAAGGATGCCTCCTTTTTCCCAGTGTATCCTTGGAAGGGAGTAGGTTAACAGGCTATCATTTTATGCTGCCCTAAATCTGAATTGGTGTCTCTGGAATGTCGTGAATCAGTTAGGGTGGAATTGGTTTCCCT
Source organism: Mus caroli (assembly GCF_978045245.1). Lineage (NCBI taxonomy): Eukaryota > Metazoa > Chordata > Mammalia > Rodentia > Muridae > Mus > Mus caroli. The sequence goes on along the minus strand of NW_028227269.1, from coordinate 22,155,475 downwards.
CCAGCTGAATTCAATTTATCTTTTATGATTAGTAGTGCAGTTACTATGATACCATTCCTTGTGTACCCCAGCTCTTGCTGTGGTTCATTTGGGACCTGCTGCTGTGTGTTAGGTGAAGGGATTAGACATCTCTTCTCTTTGAAAGAATCTGTGGTTCCATGGTGAGAAACTGATTCTCCAGGCAGATCAGTGACGTGAGGTCATGTCTGCGAGAGCATCTATGGTGATGATATAGAAAACAGGAAGATTGGGACCACTTACATGTTGATCAGAGCATCTATGGTGATGATATAGAGAACAGGAAGACTGGGACTGCTTATATTTGATCAGGGATGTGGATGAAAGGGCGTTGAATGGAAGCCTCGTGTAAGAGGTTCCAAGGTGGTTTAATCCAGTCTTCCATATCTGTGTCCCTACCTTAGGGAAATTTTTATCCACTCTTGGGCTGGTGATCAACTAGGCCTTTGGTGGAATTTTCATATCCATCCAGGCTGCAGAAGGCTGCTTAGGCCAAGAATGTACAGAGGCCTTTCATGGTGGGGGACATACATTGCTGTGCTTTTGGCTTTTGGTCAGTGTTGTAGCTTAAGAACGAAGTCAGCTCTTTGCTAACATTACTCTGTCTCAGATGCTTGGTGGCCACATGGGTTGGTGGCCACTCTGTTGCATTATGTAGATTTCGGACTTTGTTCTACATACTTGCAGGAAGTCCTGTTGATGAGCACAGTTTTAGGTCCTTGCAACTGCAAAATGCTTCACCTGACAGCACAAGTCAGTGTGGTGTGGAACTTGCAGAGCCTCGGGTTCCATGGCAGAGCTGTGGAAATAGAGTCTGCATTTTCACAGCACTCTCAGGAGCAGTGTGTGCACCAGGGTTTGAAAGTACTGTTGCAGGCTGCCCTGAGTCCTTGCTGTGTTCAGAGTTAACGGGTGGGCGAGGGTGTGTCTGTGGACTGGAAGAACTTGGTTCTGCTCTCCTGAATTCTGATTTCATATAATTTGGGTGAGGCCTGGAGCTTTTATATTTGTAAAAGGCTCCTCCCTAGTTGATAATCACTGATAGACAGGTGATTATGTCATGTTGTGTGCCAGGAAGTGATAAGTCAAGGTTATGCATAACATGAGGAAAGGATGTGGTTTTGGAAGGGAGGAAACTGAAGTCAAGGCAGGCATCTCTGCAGAGGTGACCTTTGAGCAGTCTGGAATGTAGAGGCTGCTTGCTTGCAAAGACCTAGGCATAGAGGAGTCCTGGAAAAGGACTGAGATGTGAGTATCAGGGCAGACAGAAGGCCTCTGGTCAGAGGTGAGGGAGACAGGGGGGCCTGTGTGGAGGAGTGGCTTAGGTCCAGATAGCACTGGGCTTTACCTTGGGGAGAGAATTTGCACGTTGGCTGTGGAGTGGCACAAAACTGTTAGAGGGTTTGGGGCTCAGACTCCCATAGCCTGATTTCCTCTTTAGGATCTACTTTTTATCGATTTGTATCTGTGTGTGATACTTGGAGTGCAGATGCCCTCAGAGCTTATGTAGCCAGAGTTGTAGGCAGCTGTGAATTGCTTGGTTGTGGGTGCTGGGAATGAAACTTGGAACCTCCAGAAGAGCAGGAAGTTCTCTTACAATAAACCATTTCTCCAGTCACTGCTTCACAGTTTAAAGACATTTCAGTGCTTGTTCCTAGGCCTAGGAGAAAGGTGGGGAGACCAACAAAGGAGTAGGGGTTCATTTGGGTGCTGCAATGGTGGCAGTGCAGAAGTGTCCTTTGAACTGGGGGTCATTCCCTGATACTTGATGCATGGGTCTCCTATTATCCCCCAAGGTAAAAGTGGCACTGTCCAGCATGCTTTAGTGGTAGAGACCAGGTCTACCGTGAAGATTGGCTGGCTGGAGGACTTGTATTGCAAGCAGTCTTTTGTTTGTTTGTTTGTTTGTTTGTTTGTTTGTTTTTCCAGACAGGGTTTCTCGGTATAGCCCTGCTGTCCTGGAACTCACTTTGTAGACCAGGCTGGCCTCGAACCCAGAAATCTGCCCTGCCTCTGCCTCCCAAGTGCTCGTATTAAAGGCGTGCACCTCCACCATCCAGTTGAAAGCAGTCTAACTGCAGACTCTGAACAAGGTATGGATGGTGCTGAGGAGGCCTTTGCTGCTGCTGTCCTTTTGGGTAGATGTTAACTGGTGATCCTTGTTCCTTGGCTCACGCTCTCCTTTCCAGCTCCTCAAATTCTTCTCTCTGTACTGAAATGAGATGAGCTCATTTAGACAGGTTTCCCTAATGTGATTCCTTGACTGGGGCTTCAAAGTAGATGGCTTGCTGCTTTTCTGCCTGTGTGGTTTTAGCGTGTCTGTGATGCTGCCAGATAAAGAGATCACTGCTTGAAACTGGAATGCTGAGCCAGTGTTGCACCCACCTTGTCCGGCAAGGAAAATGCAACATGGTTGGATTCTTCTCAACAGCTTTATTGCAGGAACGCCTCGATGGTATGGGAACCCTGGGAACCCAGGGAGGACTCCTTATATACACCCCAGCACAGGGAAAAGCTTTGTGTCCTCCAGGGATTGGTCAGTCTGCTGGCACCTTAATTTGCATGCACCCGCTCAGGAGGGGTTGGTGCAAGATTCGGGCTAGTGCCTGCGCAGTGTTGTTGTTTACAGCCATGGTGTACTGGAAACCAGCGCCATCTTTTAGGCATTGGCTGCCTACATCTACCCCTTTTTTGTTTAATAATATGATGCTGGACTAGGTCTGGGCAAGTCTATCCATTGGCCACGGCTCCTGTCTTAGGTCAATCCTTTCATGTCACAGCCTTACCCGTCATAGGGTTACCCTATCGCCTCCAGGCCCCGTGTCTTAGGTTGGTCTGTGCATAAGGAAAGTTGCCTGTCACTGGATACTGTGGATTTGTGTGATTACAACTGCCAGACGACCTAGGGCGAATTCTTAATTTTTTAAAGAGCCAGCTAAACATCAGGAGATGCGCCATCTTTAATCGCCATCAATGCTTGTACACCACTGCCAAATGAGAGCGTGCTCTCATTTGAGTCGACACAATAGCCAGATACAAAAGACACAACCCAGGAGGACCACTGTCCCCCAGGCCAACATTCCCGCCCATTCCTTAAAGAATGAGAAGGCATTGGTGATCCAGGAGGTGAAGTCAGTCGAGTGCTGTTGAGTTTGGCAATCTGGAGGAGCAGCTTTCTGGACAACTGCTCCGCTTTAGCCGACCAATTTCCTTTAAGGTACTCCAAGAAGAGGCGACTCTGTTCAAGAGACTGAGAGAAATTAGCTTGTACAACTTTATACAATTCTTCAATCTGTTCTTGAACTAAGTCTATTAAATAAGAGAGAGTCCCATCTGCTTTGATATGACTGAGGAGGCATACATGACAAAATGTGGCCTCAGCTTTTGCTACAAGTGCATTCATCAGAGTTTGGAGGACAATAATAGATGTCCCAAGTGTAATTATGTTGTGGACAATATTGACCATCTCTATCCTAATTTCTTGGTGAATGAACTCATTCTCAAACAGAAGCAAAGATTTGAGGAAAAGAGGCTCAAATTGGACCACTCAGTGAGTAACACCAATAAGCATAGGTGGCAAATATTTCAAAATCTACTATAGGCCCAAAGTTTCACAACCACAGCAGTATACCCTGCCAACATTCTGCTAAAAAACATGTCCTTCCGGAACTATTACAATCTATATCTCTGTCGGGGGGAGCAATTTTTCGCGTCAGCCTCTCTGGTACCCAAATTGGGTGTTCTTGACCCTGTGGAAAAACACAAACAGCTCCCCTGGATCTCCAATAATGGGATCTGGTCCATACCATTTTCCAGTTAAGACATCTTTCCATTTGACATCCTGTTTAAGGATAGGCGAGGTCATGGCATGCCTATCTGCAGCCAAACGACCATGTTCATCCAGAATTAAAAAATTTAAAGTAAAAAGGGCTAAAGATAATTGTTCTTTGGGTGGCCGGCCATTGGCGATTCCCCCTTTTTGTTTTTGTAAGAGTTCTTTTAAGGTTTGATGTGCTCTTTCCACAATGCCTTGGCCCTGTGGGTTGTAGGGAAGGCCAGTAGAGTGACTAACCTGCATTATTTTGCAAAAGGTTTGGAATGATTTTGATGTATATGCGGGGCCATAATCAGTTTTTAAACTATCTGGCTTTCCCCAAGCTGCCCAGGCTTCTAGGCAATGGCCAATCACATTGCGGGATTTCTCACTGAACATGGGGGAGGCAAAAATGACACCTGAACAGGTGTCAATTGAAACATGAACATATTTTAATCTTCCAAATGCTGAGACATGAGTAACATCCATTTGCCACAGTTTTAAAGGAATCAATCCGCAAGGGTTAATACCAATATGAGGAGGGTGGTGAAATTGCACACACTGTGGGCATTGTAACACCACATTTCGTGCTGAGGCTCAAGAGATATCAAATTTCTGCTGAAGTGTGGCAGCAGGAACATTATACAATTGATGAAAATCTTTTGCAAGCTCCAATGGGGTGGTGTGAAAAATAAATTCCATGCGAGTGCTAGCGTCCACTAAGGCATTTCTTTCAGCCATAGGGCCTGGCAAGGTAGAGTGAGCTCGAATATGTTGAATAAAGAATTTATGTGTTCTTTTCCAAATCAATTTTTGTAACTCTAATAAGATGGTGCACACAGGGCTGGTGGGTCTAGTGGGTCCTGCAATTTCTAATGCACGCACTACATTTACTACATAAGCCGAATCAGAGACTAGATTAAATAATTCCTTAAAAGCTTTGAATACTTCCAACACAATTTTACATTCAGTAAGTTGTGGGGTGCCAGGATTGTATTGAAAAAGTACGTGTTTTTGAGAATGAACTACATAGGCACCAACACCTGTTTTAGAACCATTTGTATAAATATCCAATGCACCCGATATGTGTTTAGATGCTGTGACTTTGGGGAAAATCACGGGATGTTCACTAAAAAATTGTAGCAAAGGATCTTTGGGATAATGATTATCTAATTCCCCATCAAAACTACAGCACAATAGGGCCCAATCATCTATCAAAGAACTTAGGATCTGTATTTGATTAGCATTATAAGGTGTAATGATTTTCTGAGGGGGTGCTCCAAAATGTTGAATACACGATTTAATGCTCAAAATTGCTAATTGAGCTACAGCAATGGAATAATATTCAAGGGTATTATTGGGAGACACATGAGGATAAATCCACAAGAGAGGACCTGACTGCCACAAAACTCCTGTTGGTTGATGGAATGTCTTCAAAACACATAGGAGGATGTCCTCTCCTTCTTTCCATCTATACAGCTTGGCCTTTCCTAAACACCTTTCTACCTTTTCTAATGCTACTCGGGCCTCAGGGGTGAGAGCACGAGGTGATGAAAGCTGTGGATTGCCCTTCAATATATTAAAAAGGGATTAATTCAAAATTTGATAGCCTCATATATGGACGAATCCAATTTATATCTCCCAACAACTTCTGGAAATCATTCAATGTTTTGAAATGATCTTTACCTAATTCTATCTTTTGAGGTGTAATAAAATGTGGAGTAATTCGAGCACCCAAGAACTCTCCTAAATTTCCCATTTGAACTTTATCAGGAGCTATAAATAATTGTTTCATTTCTAATTCTTTTACTAGCTTAATATAGGCTTCATCTAAACTTTCTTTATTCTTTGAGGCAAGAAGGACATCATCTATATAATGTACTATCTTTAATTTTGGGAATGCATTATGGACAGGTTGTAGGGCTTCTCCTACAAAAAGTTGACACATAGTAGGACTGTTTGCCATCCCTTGAGGTAAAACTATCCACTGACACCGTTTATCAGGCTCTTCATTATTCACAGAAGGAAGAGTAAAGGCAAAGCGCTCGCTATCACACAATGCAAGGGGAATAGAGAAAAAACAATCCTTAATATCAATGATTATAATAGGCCACTCTTTGGGCAAACTAGAAAGTAGGGGCAGACCCCTCTTGTATGGGGCCCATAATCTGCATTTGATTATTAATGGCTCGAAGATCATGCAGGAGCCTCCATTTGCCTGATTTTTTCTTAATCACAAATATGGGTGTATTCCAAGGTGACTGGGAAGGTTTAATATGTCCTAATTTCAATTGTTCCTCTACTAATTCTCTGGCAGCTACTAATTTTTCAGAGGAAAGAGGCCATTGAGGAACCCATACAGGCTCCTCTGTTTCCAAGTAATGGGTATACCACCCTCAACGGCCCCTAGGAAAAACCCAATCCCTTTTTATCTTGTTTGAACTTTGCAGGCACTGGCATAGTCATGCCTTGTAATGACTTTCCTAACCCTTTTCCTGGAGTGTAGCCCATACTAGACGTAATTTCTCAGGCTTGTGGGGAATACTCATTAGTTAGTCTAAGATCCATTTTGGTTAAGACATCCCTACCCCATAGGGTCACAGGAATATCCACAATATAAGGAAAAGTTTTCCCTGACTTACCTTCTTTATTTTTCCAAGTCAATTCCTTAGCACTTATAAGGGGAGAAGTCTCATAACCTAGACCATGGAGGCTTTGAGATGAAGTTTGTGAAGGCCATTTTGGCAGCCAATCATGAGTGGAGATGATGCTGTGATCTGCACCTGTGTCTAACAACCCCAGAAAGGATCGTCCTTCAACCTCCAAAGTTAACATGGGACGATCTCCTAATTCCATTGATAAGAAAGTGAACCGAGAACCTGTAGAACCTAGTCCACTCTCTCCTCTTATTTTATTATTTGCTGGAAAATATTTATGCAAACTTGGCAACAGTAATAATTGAGCAATTCTATCTCCTGGGCAGATAGCTGAAATGCCACTGGGGGAGGCCACTAAGATTTTTACAACCCCCGTATAATCTGGATCAATCACTCCAGGGGTAATTTGTAATCCTTTTAAAGCAGAAGATGAGCGGCCAAGCAATAGTTCTACAGTATCTTTGGGAAGGGGGCCTTTAAAATCTGTATCTATGGGCTGTACCCCCATCTGTGGGGTTAATACGAGTCTGGTGGTGGAGTGGAGGTCCAATCCTGCGGAGCCAGTAGTGGCTCTCCGTGGTCTCTCGGATGATGGAGAGATGGCCAAGGTTTTGTCTGGTCTTTCTGAAGAGCCCCATATATTTGAGGGCCCTGGGGACGTGGGCCCCGTTGTGCGTTTGTTGGCCTGGTGCCACCATATCCTGCTTGTAATGGTTGGCCTTCTATATCCTTTGTAGATCTGCATTCATTAGCCCAATGTTTTCCCTTCCTACATTTATGGCATAAGCCTGGCTGTCGAGGTTTATCTAATGCGGCCCGTTTTTCATTTTCAGGGCAGTTTCTTCTGAAATGTACTCTTTGGCCACACTTTTTTTTTTTTTTTATGTATAGCATATGATATTTAATGATATCAACAAATAATTACAATACTGGCTTTTGCAATTATTCAGTAAATCTTATCGTTTTTTTTAAATTAGGTATTTGTAGTGGCTATTCTTGGTTGTCAACTTGACTATATTTGGAATGAACTACAATCCAGAATTGGAAGGCTCACCAGTGACCCTTATCTGGAGGCTTGGAGATCCTTATCTGGATCTTGGTATGGAGATCTTGAGACATAGTGGCTATGGATTCCAGAAGATTAAATCTCCGAGTTTAAGGAGATTTAATCTGGGCTACACCTTTCATCTGGGATTAAAGGTGTGGTGGAACACACCTTTAATCTGGGCTACACCTTCTGCTGGAGACAATATAAGGACATTGGAAGAAGGGAGTCTAGCTCTTGCTCCTTCGCCTGCTTGCTGTGTGAGACTGAGTAACTGCTAGATCCTTGGACTTCCATTCACAGCTGCGACTGAACCATTGTTGGGAATTGGGCTGCCGACTGTAAGTCATCAATAAATTCTTTTACTATATAGAGACTATCCATAAGTTCTGTGACTCTAGAGAACCCTGACTAATACAGAATTTGGTACCAGGAGTGGTTCTAGAGTAACAGAAGTACAAGGATGAATCTTTTAAAATACTGGAATTGGCTTGTTGAGTCACCAGCACTTTCAACTACTGAAACCTCTCCAGATTCTCTCCCTCCTGGGAGCTCAGAGAATTTTGAAGACCCATGGTTGAAACTATATTTCAAACTTAAAGAAGCTAATGCCCTTGATTTTCTTAATGAATTAGGTGATTCAGTGCACAAAGCTTTCTACAAGATGGGGAAAAAATCAGAAAATGATTTTACTGGCTGGCTGCTCTTAGTATCTGGGGAAAAAATGATGAATGAAAGGAAGGAGTTGTGTGATAAAATCGAAAGGCTCCAGACACAAGTAAACGATCTAAAAGTTGCTAAGTGTGTCCTTGAAGAGAATCTTCTCTCTTGCAGCAATAGAGCTCAAGTTGCAGAAAATCAAACTGAAACCCTCATTGTAAGGTTGGCTGAACTACAGCGAAAATTTAAGTCTCAGCCTCAGAATGTGTCGACAGTTAAAGTAAGGGCACTAATTGGCAAAGAATGGGATCCTATAACTTGGGACGGGGATGTGTGGGAAGACCATGTTGAAGCTGAGAATTTTGAATCTTCAGATTCTCAAGGGTTTGCCCCACCTGAGGAAGTAGTACCCTCAGCCCCACCCCTTGAAATAATGCCTTCCCCACATGAGGAAATTAATTTTGCAGAGTCTGATAAACCAGCAATGACTTTCACTATTGATGTTTCTCAAGGCCCACCAATAGTTTCTTCTAGACCTGTAACCAGACTCAAAGCAAAACAGGCTCCTAGAGGGGAGGTAGAAAGTGTAGTCCATGAGGAAATTCGCTACACTACTAAGGAACTTAATGAGTTTGCTAATTCATTCAAACAGCAACATGGTGAATATGTGTGGGAATGGATTTTAAGGGTGTGGGATAAGGGTGGAAGGAACATAAAACTAGAGCAGGCTGAGTTTATTGATATGGGCCCTCTGAGTAGAGATTCTAGGTTTAATACGGAAGCTCGCATGGTTAAAAAAGGTGTCAAAAGTTTGTTTGAATGGTTGGCTGAGGTGTTTATCAAAAGATGGCCTACTGGAAAAGACTAGGGCCTGGTTTACTGATGGCTCTGCACGTTATGCAGGCACCACCCAGAAGTGGACAGCTGCAGCATTACAACCCCTTTCTGGGACAACTCTGAAAGACACAGGTGAAGGGAAATCTTCACAGTGGGCAGAACTTCGGGCAGTACACATGGTATTACAGTTTGTTTGCAAGAAGAAATGGCCAGATGTACGATTATTCACTGACTCATGGGCTGTAGCCAATGGATTGGCTGGATGGTCAGGGACTTGGAAAGATCACAATTGGAAAATTGGTGAAAAAGACATCTGGGGAAGAAGTATGTGGATAGATCTCTCCAAATGGGCAAAGGATGTGAAGATATTTGTGTCCCATGTAAATGCTCACCAAAAGGTGACTTCAGCCGAGGAGGAGTTCAATAATCAAGTGGATAAGATGACCCGTTCTGTGGACAGTCAGCCTCTCTCCCCAGCCATCCCTGTCATTGCTCAATGGGCACATGAACAAAGTGGCCATGGTGGTCGAGATGGAGGTTATGCTTGGGCTCAGCAACACGGGCTTCCACTCACCAAGGCTGACCTGGCTACAGCTGCTGCTGATTGCCAGATCTGCCAACAGCAGAAACCAACACTGAGCCCCAGATATGGCACCATTCCTCGAGGTGACCAGCCAGCAACCTGGTGGCAGGTTGACTACATTGGACCACTTCCTTCATGGAAAGGACAGCGTTTTGTTCTTACTGGAGTAGATACTTATTCTGGTTATGGATTTGCCTTTCCTGCACATAATGCCTCTGCTAAAACCACCATTCACGGACTGACAGAATGCCTTATCTATCGTCATGGTATTCCACACAGTATTGCTTCTGACCAAGGAACTCATTTCACAGCCAGAGAAGTAAGACAGTGGGCCCACGATCATGGAATTCACTGGTCTTACCACATTCCCCATCATCCTGAAGCAGCTGGCCTGATAGAAAGATGGAATGGCCTTTTGAAGACGCAGTTACAGCGCCAATTAGGTGGTAACAGCTTGGAAGGCTGGGGTCGAGTTCTTCAGAAGGCAGTATATGCTTTGAATCAGCGCTCGATATATGGTACAGTTTCACCCATAGCCAGGATTCATGGGTCCAGGAATCAAGGGGTGGAAAAGGGAATAGTTCCACTTACTATCACTCCTAGTGACCCTCTAGGAAAATTTTTGCTTCCTGTCCCCATAACTCTAGGTTCTGCTGGCCTAGAAGTTTTGGCTCCAGAGAGGGGAGTGCTCCTACCAGGAGCTACAACAAACATTCCATTGAATTGGAAGCTCAGACTTCCCCCTGGTCATTTTGGGCTTCTAATGCCCTTAAACCAACAGGCTAAAAAAGGAATAACTGTGTTAGGAGGAGTGATAGATCCAGATTACCATGGGGAAATTGGATTACCTCTTCACAATGGAGGTAAGCAAGATTATGTCTGGAGTGTAGGAGATCCCTTAGGGCGTCTCCTCGTACTACCATGTCCTGTGATTAAAGTCAATGGGAAACTACAACAGCCTAATCCAAGCAGGATGACAAAGGACGCAGACCCATCAGGAATGAAGGTATGGGTCAATCCTCCAGGAAAAGAGCCAAGACCTGCTGAGGTGCTGGCCGAAGGTGAAGGAAATACAGAATGGGTAGTAGAGGAAGGTAGTTATAAATACCAATTAAGGCCACGTAACCAGTTGCAGAAACGAGGATTATAAAGTAATATGAATGCCCCATTGTAAATTTACAAATGCGTTTGCGATTGTACGAGGGATAGTTATATCATGTTAGGCGTATTCACAACCTTGTTATTGTTTCATGTAAACATGGGATATTATTTGTGTCAAGTTGACAAGGGGTGGATTGTAGTGGCTATTCTTGGTTGTCAACTTGACTATATTTGGAATGAACTACAATCCAGAATTGGAAGGCTCACCAGTGACCCTTATCTGGAGGCTTGGAGATCCTTATCTGGATCTTGGTATGGAGATCTTGAGACATAGTGGCTATGGATTCCAGAAGATTAAATCTCCGAGTTTAAGGAGATTTAATCTGGGCTACACCTTTCATCTGGGATTAAAGGTGTGGTGGAACACACCTTTAATCTGGGCTACACCTTCTGCTGGAGACAATATAAGGACATTGGAAGAAGGGAGTCTAGCTCTTGCTCCTTCACCTGCTTGCTGTGTGAGACTGAGTAACTGCTAGATCCTTGGACTTCCATTCACAGCTGCGACTGAACCATTGTTGGGAATTGGGCTGCCGACTGTAAGTCATCAATAAATTCTTTTACTATATAGAGACTATCCATAAGTTCTGTGACTCTAGAGAACCCTGACTAATACAGTATTTTCCTCATTTACATTTCCAATGCTATCCCAAAAGTCCCCCCCTCTCCCCTACCCACCCACTCCTCCTTTTTGGCCCTGGCATTCCCCTGTACTGGGGCATATAAAGTTTGCAAGTCCAATGGGCCTCTCTTTCCAGTGATGGCCGACTAGGCCATCTTTCGATACATATGCAGCTAGAGTCAAGAGCTCTGGGGTACTGGTTAGTTCATAATGTTGTTCCACCTATAGGGTTGCAGATCCCTTTAGCTCCTTGGGTACTTTCTCTAGTTCCTCCATTGGGGGCCCTGTGATTCATCCAATAGCTGACTGAGCATCTTGGCCACACTTATAACAAGCATCATTGCTAAACTTGCCCAACTGTACTACGGCTGCCACTAGGCCTGCATTGGTTAACGGGCCCCCTAGTTCTCTGCAAACCTTCATCCATACTTCTAAACCTTTATGTTTATAGGGTGTAATAGCTGCTCTGCATTCTTTAGTACATTGCTCATATACTAGCTGCTTCACCAAAGGCATAGCTGTAACTGGGTCTCCAAAAATTCTAGCGGCTGCTTCAATGAAGCATGCTACAAAATCTGAAAGTGTTTCTGTGGGACCCTGCAAGCTTTTTGTAAGACTGCCTGAGACTGTGCCTTTGTTCGGCAATGCCTTCCAGGCTTTGGTAGCTACCTCATTTATTTGGGCATAGACTGCTTCAGGATAATTTGTTTGATCTAAAGCAAAACGTCCTAAACCCAGAAGCATGTCTGCATCCCAGTGTCTCTGAGGATCTTGTCCTGTGGTTAAATTTGCTGCTGCCTGATTGTTTGCATATTCATAGGACAAGGACTTCCAGTCTAAATACTGTCCGGACGACAAACAAGCCCAAGTAATATTATTCCAGTCCCCCGGGGTGAGGCAATATCTAGCAAGCGCCTCGACCTGTGCAACTACAAAAGCTGCACTCACCCCATAGGTACAGACTGACTCAGCCAGTTGCTTAATAGTTTTAAAATCTATTGGCTCATGATACCGTCGTCCCTGGTCACCTAAGAAGACAGGGAAAGTCAGTCCAACTTCCTTCCAAACCTCTGGGCAAAATGAGGTACCTTGTTTACCAGCTTTTGTGGATTCCTTTTTTCCTGTATATTCAGGGTTAAAAGATGGAGTGTTCGGCACTTTCGATTTTACTCTTTTGCCAGCCAACCCCCCCCCCCCCTTTTTTAAAGGATTGGTTTTGTATGACCAATCTGGATCATACCTATCCCTCTCATACCGAGCTGCCTCTTCTTCTAGGTCAGCTTCCTCATCTTTATCAAGCTCTGAGTCACTGGAGTCAGAACTTGCTGAACTTATTGTTAAGTCTTTTAGTGAGGGATATATTTTTGCTATTTCCTTTTCTTTCTCATTATTTCCTTTTCCTTTTGAATTTGCCTTTTCTCCCTTCTCCTTTTCTCTCTCTTTTTCGCCCCTTTTCTTTCTTTTGCTTATGAGTTTCCTATCTTCCTCTGACATACTTTCTTGTTGTTCCATAAGAATTTTCTGACCTGCCTTAACTGCTTCTATCAAACAAAAGCAGAGGCCAGGAATTACAAAAAACGAAACAACAAGGATAAGAGCTCCCCACACTGGGTCCACGGGTGAGAAAAACATATCCCCCCTTTGAACCAGGGATCAATTTGGGAGATTTACTGGTACTGCTGTTCCTCAGCTGAAGAGTTCTGAATCCACGAGATCCTCGGGTCCCCGTGCAAGCCACCAATTTGTTGTGCCCACCTCATCCGGCAAGGAAAACTTAGCACGGTTGGATTCTTCTCAACAGCTTTATTGCAGGAACACCTTGATGGTACGGGAACCCTGGGCACCCAGGGAGGACTCCTCATATACACCCCAGCACAGGGAAAAGCTTTGTGTCCTCCTGGGATTGGTCAGTCTGCCAGCACCTTAATTTGCATGCACCTGCTTGGGAGGGGTTGGGGCCAGATTCGGGCTAGCATCCTTGCAGTGGTGGTGTTTACAGCCACGGTGTACTGGAAACCAGCGCCATCTTTTAGGCATCGGCTGCCTACAAGCCAGTGTCTTTTTTTTTTTTTTTTTGGTTTTTCGAGATAGGGTTTTTCTGTGTAGCCCTGGCTGTCCTGGCACTCACTTTGTAGACCAGGCTGGCCTCGAACTCAGAAGTCCGCCTGCCTCTGCCTCCCGAGTGCTGGGATTAAAGGCATGCACCACCACGTCCGGCTTCCAAGCCAGTGTCTTTATGATGGTGCTTGTTCTTCCAAAGGAATTTGGGTGACTCTTTGTCTTCATATATATATTTAGGTACCTGTCATGTAGTATCACTGTCAAGTGCCTGGGCTGTGAAAGAGGACAGGCCTGCTGAAGAGTGACCCGCAGGTTGTATATGAGTTTTAACTTTTTCTATTCTGTGCATGGACCTCTTTGACATCATACCTCTTTTTAGAAGGACTGTGTACTTCTCTTGTTCTTTCCGTCAGCTTGCCATGTAGCCCAGGCTGGCCTTTGGTGCTCCCTTTCCCTCTGAGTGCTGGGAGTATTATTCCAGGTACCCTGCAGAAAGAGGTTGACATGTAGAATAAAGATTTCAAATGGAACCAATTATGCTGAATTCAGTTTGTAAAACATTAAAAGGAGATATGCCTACTGACATGTGAGTTTTTAAAAGTGATGCCAGGATTTATTATTGGGTTGAATAGGTACTTCAGTTGTGGAGTACTATGAGTGTAAATAATATGGTGTGACATTGCTAATAATTACAATGTAGGGTTGTGGCACCTTTTATCTGAGGCCCGGGTAACAGTAACACTAATTGGGATGTGTTGCTTTCATTCCCAGTTGAAGAAAGGCTGGATTTCAGTTAGATGCTATGATGTGTCCACACATCCATTTCCCCCCTCATCCAAGTAGTATATGAACCTCTTAAATTCATGCTAAAGATTCCAGGTTTGATGGGATGATGTCTCGAATTTGACTTTGGATGGCTAGTTCTTTGCAAACTCTATAAACCAGACTGTATAACTATCGTCAGTGTCATGAACTGGTTTTAGGAGTCTAGCTGAGAACAGTCACAGGCTGAGCCACTGTTACCTGGTGACATAGTAGAGGTGTTTAGAAGAGCTCTAGGGGAGTGGGGCATTGCCTAACTTTGATGTCACCAGGAACTCACTCTGTAGATCAGGCTGGCCTAGAACTCAGAAATCCATCTGCCTCTACCTCCCAAGTGCTGGGATTAAAGGCATGCACCACCACGCCTGGCTATAACCAGTATTTTTATGAGCTTTAATTCTATGTTAAGAAAATGTGCTTTTGCCAGTTGGTTGCCTAATACCAAATTGTCAGCACCGAATCCAGACATATAAATAATATTATACAGATTGTCCAGGTTGTGTTTATATATCTAGGGAATATATATATACATATATATATATATTTATATTTATACATATATTTATACATATATATATATTTATACATATATATATATGTATAAAATAACAAATGAAAAGAGAGGTTATGAATTTGAAAGAGAGCAAGCAGGGATATGTGTGTTGGTTTGGAGAATATAAATAATAAGATTATATTACAATTTCAAAAAATAAAGAAAAGTAATTGTAAAGTAAGAAAGCATTAAATGGGCTTATTTAAGATTATTCCTTTTTGAGAGAGGTCATATAGGCACAATGGAGTCATGTGACTCTGGGTTTCAGCAGTTGACAAAACAGGAGTTCTGACCACTCTGGTTGGTTCTTCAATTCCTTTCACTGTACAGAGGTGGGTTTCCTTAGTGCAAGCTGGTGTCCATTGAGTCTGTGCAGGCCAGCTTCCATTGTTGTCAACTTAGAGGAGCCAAGACTGACAACTCCATTGATATCAAGTGCTAACCCCTGGGGAGACAAGTAGCATTAGAGGCCCTTTTTTAGAGGCTTTTCTTTTCTTGTTTTACTTTTGAGTCAGGGCCTCAGAGTGGCCTTGAACTCTATGTACCAAATATGACCTTGGATTTCAGATCCTCCTGCCTCTGCCTCCACCTTTGAAGGCTGCAATTACAGCATGTTAACACATGCTTGTTTTATGTGGTGCCAGGGATCAAACCCTGGGCCTCTAGAATGCCAGGCATACATTCTACCAACTGAGCTGCCTCCGTAGCCTCTAGAGGCGTTTACTGAGAGGCCTTCACTGCCACAGAGTGAGTTGTCAAATAATACAACTGGTCCCTTAGGGCTGTGGGTTCCAGAAAACCATCTGGGTTGTGTACATAGGTCTCATAGTGAACGGACTCAGGGTGTGTCTTCCAGGCCAGGAGATCTGTGCGTGGTGGCTGCTGCTTCTTAGAGTGGCACAAGCTAAACCATGCCAATTAAGGTAACTGTTAGGGACAGACTTTCTAATTAGGGCTGTCCTAATCATCAGGATCCATTCTTCTCAGATCAAAGAAAAAGTCTCCAAAACTAATACCCACAGGAACATGGCAGAAGAGGGGGTACAAAGAGCATCAAGGGACAAATTTGGTAAAACACTTGCTTTCTGGATATAATGTGACCATTGCACCCTGGGCAGTGCCATTCCATTTATATGCAAAGATCCAGCCTAACAGATATTGAGTAATATTCCATCAGGCAGCACTAAGTGACCTTAGTAACGATGGTGATGGTGATGAAGAAGGAGAAGGAGAAGAGGAAGGAGGAGGAGGAGGAAGAGGAGGAGGAGGAAGAGAAGAAGAAGAAGAAGAGAGGAGGAGGAGGGGATGGAGGGGATGGAGGGGGAGGAGAAATGGGGGAACTAGGAGGAAAAAGAAGACACAATGAAGACATGAAGGTGGAAGTGTTGGAGATGATGTAGGTAGAGGGAGGAATGAGAGATAGAAACAATCAAGATATACTATGTGCACATATGAAATTGTCAAAGAATAAATTAACAAATAAATAATAAACCTTCCAGTCCAGCTCACCCCAGCTTCCTGACCATTGCCTTGCCTGTAACAACCCTAACAGTAAGAACCCTAATCCTAACCGTAGCCTTCTAATAGCCGAACCTTAAGTCTAACCCTGTTTACTGCGAGGGAAATGTGTTCATTATACCTTTTGAGGTGAGAAACCATTTCTTTTCTACTTTTTTTTTTTTTTTTTTTGGTTTTTCGAGACAGGGTTTCTCTGTATAGCCCTGGCTGTCCTGGAACTCACTTTGTAGACCAGGCTGGCCTCGAACTCAGAAATCCGCCTGCCTCTGCCTCCCGAGTGCTGGGATTAAAGGCGTGCGCCACCACGCCCGGCGAGAAACCATTTCTTAATCTTGATCTTTTGAGATGGTCAAATCCACCTTCAATCTAGGCAATAGATTCTTTTGGCATCCTACATACATAAAAGACAATGAACAGGGTTGTTCGTTCATTTTTTATACTTGCCCTATTTTTGTATATTAGAAAAGGTGATTTGCTTGTTTGGTTTTTAAAATTGGCATTGGAAAGTACTTCTTCAGAATTCTGGTACATACTGAATATCATCTGTAATATCCTGCAACATGAGATAACCCGTCCTTGATTTTTCTAAGTTCCCTTGGCCGAGAGCCTTTCTATATTAGACATTAGAGAGATATTCCATTAAGTTTCCTTTCTATATCCATAGAGAAATTCATTCTGATTTGAGATATGTTTATCTAGAGAACCTGTCCTAATACAACTATGGCTTTTCTCTACTTTGCCACTGATGGAGATGTGCTGGCTAACAAGAGGGCTCAACAGTGTTTCCCTTACATTTCTGGCTTTCCTCCCAGGGTTGTTTGGTATCATCTGGTGAAAGGGAGCTGCAGTCTCCCTGAGCCCAGCACTGAGCCACAAACAAAACTCTTGTTTCCTAAAATCCCTCTTTAATGTTCATTGCCTGAGCTCCCTCCCACTCAGATTGATAACCCCACTGCATCTTGGGTAATGGGCTATGCAAGCTCTTCCCCTGGATTTCAGGAAGAAGAAGGCAAGTGCTGTGAGGCAAGCTCAGGCAAGGTTGAAGTCAGGTCCTGGTAATGCAGGATCATTGCTCATAAAGAACCTAGTGGTGAAACCCTCACTCAATTCCTAATTAGGCGTGCACCCAAGAATCAATAACGGACGACCATCTTGATGTGAACACATGAGGACGTTTAATTACGGAGCTCCGGACCGACATGTATCCCACACAGGAGATAATGGATGTCGGCCACGAGGCTCGAAAGCTAGGGGGTTTTATGGGGTAAGGGGCTTAGGGGTGTGGAATTCAGCATAGTAACACTCTATTGGCTTATTCAAACATTAACAGAAAGATTACAGGGCATCAGGACTTTGTTCCTGTGGGCTGGGGGTTTATCTTTGTTCACATAGCAACCAGTTGATGTATGACTTTACCAGGCGTCAAGGGGCAGTAGATAGAGGGGAGGTTCCGGCCAGGTGGTGTTGACCCAGACAAGATAGCCCTGCTTCTCCTCACATTCCTCTTTATCTTATAGGTTAAGCTGTTCCCAGGAATGTTTTAACTACAGGGCATACCCAGGTTTGCTTTTCTTTATTCTCAGCCCCAGGCAGCCTCTAGGCTCACAAACAACCAGCAATTTCTGAGTTCTTTATATGACTTACAGGTCTTGAAATTTCATCTTTCTTTCACTCACAGAGGGCAGGAGCAGGCAGCTGACTAGCCTGAGCTGGAATGTGTTGGGAACTAAAAGGGGGCCCAAGGGAAGAAAGGAAAGGGAGGAAGGCCCACGCCCTGCCAGAGTTCCACCTATGCTCTGGATAGGCAGATGTGGGAGAGCTACCATACACTCTCTGCTCAGCCCTGGGTGGGCATCCAAGCCTATGACCCACTCTTTGGGTGTGAACAAGGGGCAGCCCAACCAGGGAGGCCTGGGGCTACTTTCCTAAAGCCCTGGGGTTATGGGAGAGAGGGATGAGGGATGAGAGGTTCCCACACCTGTGAGAGTGAGCACAGTTGATCTTGACTGGAGCACATGAAGGCCTTCAATGGGGAGATTAGAAAGCCTATCCCATCGCCCAAGCACAGTGGGCCTTGATGAGCAGAGACATTCTATGGTTTTAGAGCTTTATTATAGAAAGGCAGGGAGAAAGAGAGAAGGTAGAAGAGAGAGAGGCCCCCTAGAAGGCTAGAAGGGGGAAAGGCTAGATAGAAAGAGAGTAAGAGGGAGAAGACAAAGAGAAAGGAGAGAGGAGAGGAGAGGAGAGGAGAGGAGAGGAGAGGAGAGGGAACACAGCCCTTTTTATGGTCTTTACTGTTGCTAGGTAACTGGGGAGGAGTTTAGCCTGAAGGTCAGAAGCTTGGGACCTTGCCAACTTTTAGCTATGCTTCTCTTGTGGTGGCTGTGGGAGAGGGGTGGGGCTGTAACTTAGGGAGGGGCCAGAGTTCCTTGAGCATGAGAGAATGAATGCCTTCCTTGTCACATAGGTGAATTATCACCCTTTTGGGGTTCAGACCTCAGCTCAACTGGAGACCTGCCTGTCTGTGCATAGCCCAATGCCCCACATAAATGGTGAGATCTCCCCCAGGGATGGGAGGGGTGAGAATCCTCTTGGAGATCAGGCTCAAATGCTAATGTAGTGCAAACCTCACCTGAGATCTGGAAAAGGTCTGGCCTTGGACAAGAAGCACGCTTTAACCTTGAGGAGGGGTGAGACCCACTGGCCACTCAAGGTCTCCAGGCAGACCTGCCAGTCAGTCAGTCAGGAGGCGGGATCTTCCAGGTGCCTTTCCCCAAGTTCACTGTATCTGTGCAGGCTTGAATGGTTCTCTGTGTCCTGCTCTGAGCTCTGCTGTTGGGTGCTGTTAGAGGACCTCAGGGAAGCTCTGAATTCCAGGCATGGTGAGCACAGGGTTACTGCTCACAGAGGGTAGGGGCAGGGTGCTGAGCAGTGGAAGCTGGGGTGGTGAGTCCTCTCTGGGGCTGGATGGGAAGTATAAGCCATATGTGAGCACCTGTGAAGTCTCTCCTGTTGCTCCTCACTTGCTCCATCGGGGGTGACCTCTGAATAACTTCCCTATCATTGCCCAAATCCTTTGGACCTTAGTTAGGCTGGCTTGTGAAAACAAGGGTGGTTTCTTTGAGTCTGTAGCACACATGTCCAAACCCCTTTGTCTTTTAGTATACATTACGAAAACAGGTAAAAATCTAATAGGTCTGATTTCATACATTATACTTGTTTTTGTTTTGTTTAGGTTTTGTTAATTTTTGTTCTGTTGCAGTTTTTTCATATTTTTTGCATCACATGTTTAGTGAGTTTATTATTATTTGGGAAAGGGACTTTAATAATTTCAGAATTTTTTTTGTGGTTTTATTGAAAAATGATAGACCTCTGAGCTGATATTCTTCTATTCCAATGGTTTGTAATTTTTGCCTTCACATATTTTGCAGAAGTCCCAGTTGTTTATTGCCATGAAACTTTTAGAATCCACATTTTTTTAACTGAAATATCAATTTTTTCTCTTCGTCTTGAATCCCTGAGATTCTGTCTTTCTTTTCTGTTCTGTGGGTGAACCTTGTCTCTGTAGTTGTCAGTGTACAGGTAATCTCATGTCCTGCTCTTAGGGACTTAGCAACTCCTTATGTCATTTCCTGCCTCCATCCCCTGTGTCTGTTGTCAGGCGTGCTTTATATACATCAGCCACCAGCTATAGCAGCTCTCTATTTTTGTTCCCTGTCTCTGTTCTCTGCACATGCACACTCTCTGTCGTCTCACCCCTCATGGCTCTCTTTCTCCTCCCTGTCTGTGTGTCTGTCTGCAGGTCCTCTTGTGTATTTCTATCCCTTCCCCAGGTTCTCACTCCTCTCCCTTCCCCCAAACAACCTCTTTTGCACTTTATCTGTTGCATGCTTTAATTTCTCAGACCTGCTGTGATGGGATAGCTTGGATTTCTTGGTTGCAATTGTTCCTGGCTGTTACTCTCTATGTTGCTATGCTGGTGTGTAGCCATCTCTGTTTGGGTGATTATTGACCTAGGTACTGGCCTCTGGGTTTGTCTTTTTGGGTGGGAGTTTTGTTCCTGGGTTACTCTTTGATGCATGGATTTAAAGAGAGTGTTCACTGACAATTTCCTATTTTACAGACCTGTTTGGTGGGTATGGTCAACAGGGGATGCTTTGTGATATTAAAAGCTGGGAGAAGAGGCAGGCAGGAACAGAAGATCTTAGTAATCCACAAGGAGCCATAGTCAGGACAGAGGTCAAGCAGCCCATGGTGTTTAATACAATGTTGGAACAACTGGGAAAATTGAATCTGGGGTAAGAAATCAATCATGAAGTTGATCTATGGAAGCTTACCTTGTGTCCTTTCAGGCATGGAATGTGGTTGAACAGGGAGTATCTGCCCAAGTGGGGGCTGAGACACAGGGATGAGGCAGGAATGGATGGACAGGTGGGGATTGTCTACGGTATCTATAGGAGTCTTGCACAGGAGGAGAGGAAATTTCCACTGTCATTCTTTTCCAGTGTTAAGGGCAGCTGATATTAGGGTCTGCAGTAACAGATAGTGAGGTAGGTCTTTGGACAAAGTCTAGTCTACAGACAGGCATGGTTGTGGTTAACCAGGAGTTTCTGTCGATAATCAGGGACTCAGGATCAGAGATGAGTTTTTCAAGCTCAAACAGTTTGCTTTTTGAGAATGTACATTTGTACATTCCAGCAAAAATCCCATGACAAAATCCCCTTATCAACAGCCAGTTAAGGTACATCAGCAGGGTCAAGCTACATAGAGATAACTAAGACCTCCTATAGAAAACAAAACCAAAACCAGCTTACCCATCATGGTTGTCAGATTTCCCCCCCCCTTGCTTGGTTCCTGCACATTATGCCAGACATACAGTTTTTAAAATATTACAATGCTGATTTGTATGCAAGGTAATTTCATGTCCTGCTCTTTGGGACTTAGCAACTGCTTATGTCATTTCCTGCCTCCATCCCCTGTGTCTGTTGTCAGGCGTGCTTTATATACATGGACCACCAGCTATAGCAGCTCTCTATTTTTGTAAACCCCCCAATGTTGGTGTAACTACAATAAATACTCAAAACCTCTAGACTTGATCTCTCAGTTTGTACCTAATGGGAGTTTGACTGCGGAGAGTCCTTGTTACTGAGCTCATAAAAAAGGCCTCTGTGTGTTTGCATTGCAATAGGCTCTGTGCTGGTCATTGCAGTTTCTGTGAGTTAGGCATAAAACCTTGATGCTTTGACTGGAACCCCAAGACCCTCAGGACTCCCATCTGAAGGTTTGAAAGACAGCTGTTAGGATGTGTCATTGCTGTTCTTTGTGTCCGTGACCTGTCTGTCAGAAATGTGTCTGTGTACCTTGGTTTTTTGATTTTTCTTGAGTACTTGTGGAGTGAGATGAACATAGTGAATGTGGAACTCCAGTGAAGTGGAAATGCTGGAGAGTCCTAGCTACAAAGGGCTAGGAAGATGTTCCAGGCCCTGGAACAGGGGTCGTGTGCCCCTGGCCTTAATTTCTGGGAAGTTACAGTAGTCTTGGAACCCTGCTCCATGGCTCACAGCTGCCATCCTGTCTTCATTTTCTCCTCTGTATAAGTGGAGGAATCTGCTGCTTAGCTTTCACCGCCCCCTCGTGGCCCTCTATTATGTGTGTGGCACTTTAGTGTTCTCTTACTGAGAGAGAAAAGTGAGACTGCTTCTATCCCAATTGATATAGTTACTCACCCTGCACCTTGGGTTAAATCCTTCTTATCAAGAGGACCTGTACCCATTAAATTGCCCCTGACAGAGAGCTCTTTATGACTGCATTCAGGGCAAAATCAGACTCTGCAAAACAGGGCGGAAAGGACAAAGACCTCATTTTTGCCCCCTTCTAAACAACCCTGTTCTCAGTCTATATGTGACTCTGTAGTTTTGAACTTGGAGCTATCAGTATATGGGAGGTTGTTTTTCATCCCTTCCAGCAAAGTTAGCATCTCTTCCTTAGACCAGCAGTCTTATTTCCAGGTCTGTGGGCAATCTGCTCCTCCATTCACCTTCCAGCTGTTTGGCCACCTCTTTGGTCTCCCTGGCCTGGGAATCCAGGGTTAAGGACACCTCACCCCAGGGCTGTGCAGCCTCTCTTCTCCCCATTCCAATATATCTTCCCATGCTCTGAGCAAGGAGCCCTTCCCATTTTATCCTGGCTCAGACACTACTCCAACTCCCTCATGTGGTGGCAGGGGTCCTGTAATTGATATGGTTAGATTATTGGTTTTGGAATTTTACAACTTTCTCATTCATTATTGTCTCTGTGTCATAGTTGCTTTAACTCAACATTTCTGACTACAGTCATCTGAAGGAGCTTCAGTTGCAGGTGTGCCCTCATCAGAATGGCTGGTTTCTATGTCTCTGAGAGATAGTGTTGATAATTGATATAGGAAGACTCTTCCATGAAGGATGGCAATATTGGGAAGCAAGTGGTCATGGGTTGGATGAGAGAACTAGGTGAGCATTGTAGCTGCCTGTGGCCATGTGAACTGGGTTCCCCTGAAAGGCGGGCTGGGGCTGAAAGAGACCAGACAGAAAGAACAAGGCCAAGACAAACCTTTCTGTTCAAAGCCTCTGAAGTTTACTGAGAGTCCATGCTTATAAAGAGGGTAGGCCCATCATCTGCCAGCCCATTCTTGGTGCCTGGAGCCAGTTCATTGGCGATCTACAGGGCTTGTCTCCAGAACATCTCAAGGACCTTTCAACAGGAGGCAGCGTCTTGGAGAAGAGCAAATAGAGCCATCAAGGTCAGAAGGCTCTACCCTAGGTGAACTGGCTGGTTTTATGTGTCAACTTGACACAGCTGGAGTTATCACAGAGAAAGGAGCTTCAGTTGAGGAAATGCCTCCATGAGATCCAACTGTAAGGCATTTTCTCAATTAGTGATCAAGGGGGAAAGGCCCCTTGTGGGTGGGACCATCTCTGGGCTGGTAGTCTTGATTCTATAAGAGAGCAGGCTGAGCAAGCCAGGGGTGGTAAGCCAGTAATGAACATCCCTCCATGGCCTCTGCATCAGCTCCTGCTTTCTGACCTGCTTGAGTTCCAGTCCTGACTTCCTTGGTGATGAACAGCAGTATGGAAGTGTAAGTCGAATAAACCCTTTCCTCCCCAACTTGCTTCTTGGTCATGATGTTTGTTTAGGAATAGAAACCCTGACTAAGACACTAGGTAATCTCCTTCTTAGTGGCAGCAAGGTCAAAGTCTGGATCAGCCTGCTTCAAGGCTGAGGGAGGCTACAGAGCATGAGAGAGTGACCAAGCAAGAAAGCAAAGCAGGAAGTAGTGTTTGTCAAATGTTTTTGCCTTCATTTTCTAGCTTCAGTTTCTAGTCTGAGCTCCCAGTATGGTGGGCTGTGATCCGACAGAACCATGTAAAACAAACATTTATTACCTGAGATGCTTCTGCTCAGAGGAAACCATCACAGCAGCAGAGTTGCAAGGTAGAACAACAACAACAACAGCAATTGTTTCAAAAGCTGATTTTGCTGCTGGACAGAATCTATGGTCTCTTTTTAAGGATTATGGAAAATATCAGAAATTGAGATGGTAAAAGTCATAGAAAGCTGTACATGGAGCTTTATCGGTTCTTCCCATAGGGTCTGGAAGATTGGAGTGTTGACAGTAATGCAGCCACACGAAGTTGAGGTCATACTATTTCAGTGGAAAATAGACTGAAAACTTTAGGAAGAGGTCATTTTTGTGATATTTTTGCCAAAAAAAAAAAAAAAACAAACTTTTGTACTTGGCTTATGCCCTGAGATATTATTGAGTATTGAGTAAAAATTATTGCCTGATTTGAATATTTTTATTCTATTGATAAGTATTTGTTCAATCTTCCTATTTCTTTATTCAATTTACATTCTAATCGGTACGCCCATCCCATTCCACCTTCCACAGTCCCTCATCACTGACTCCCTTTTATCTCCCCAGGGAGGCTGGGAACCTCTTAAGTATCCCCCAACTATGACATGTCAAGTCTCTGCAGGGTTAGACACATCTGTTCCCACTGAGGTCAGACAAGGCAGCCCAGTTAGGGAAACAGTTTGCACAGACAGGAACAGCTTAAGGGACATGTCCCGCTCTGGATGTTGGGGACCCCATGAAGACTGAGCAGCACATCCACTACATATATGGTGTGGGCCTCTGTGCTGCCACGCACACGCTGGTGAAGTCTTCTTGGCAGGCTGAGAGGCCTGGAAGCGCTCAAGAGGCAGAGTTTCATGGAAGCTCACCTCCTGGAATTTTGGCGTTCTCATTAACCCATATACTCATACCCTATTCCCGAGTTAGTCTGGTGTATGGATCCACGTGCTTTCTTTTAGTATTATCTTATTATAAGTGCCTTTTAAGATTGAATTCTGACATAACTAAGCCTTCACCAGTGTTCCAACGTCCTAGAAAGTCCTTGAGCTGACCATGGGCTTGGAATTCAGTAAGAATGTTGCCTATTCAGTGACATTCAGAATTGCCTCTGGTATTACACTATCACTTAGAATAAAAGCCAAGTCACTCCCATATACAGGAATTTACAATGGTTTAGGAAGTAGATCAGGCTGTGGTTTTAGAGTATTGCATTATTCATGAGATGGTTAGCTAGAACGGAACTCCCTAATTAGAACCATGACTTGGGTGTGAAAGCCCTTCCCTAGGAGTGTAAAGACCTCACATCTGGCTTCTAAGACTATAGCTGACCTTAGATAGGGCTGACTTTGTCTCAGTTATTTTATTGCCTAGTTCCTGCCAGTCTTTGTGTTTACATTCCTCTGTTTTGTGTAAGAGTCATTAAGCATCCAGTAACCTCATTTGTACCTTGCCGATGTGTCACCTAACTTCCCTATTTTCTTCTGTATAAAAAGTTTGTTGCTCAATTTGACAAATTACATTCCGATTCTACACAACCTCTCTTGTGTGCATCAGTCTGTCATTCAATTCCTGCCAACTCCTTGCTCACCTGTGACCAGAGACCCGTTTCATGCAGACAAAGGGACACTGAGGGTCTGCGGCACCGTCCCAGCCTGTGTGTGCTCATTGGTTGGTGGCTCCATCTCTGAGAGTCTCCTAGGTTCTGGGTTAGTTGACTCTGAGGGTCTTCTCATGGACTTCCTATTCCTTCAGAGGCTGGCAATTCTTTCCCTAATTCTTTTAAAATACTCCCTGAGTCCTGTCCAATGTTAGGCTATGGGTCTCTGCATATGTTTCAGTCAGATGCTGGATGGAGACGCTCAGAGGACAATGATGCTAAGCTACTATCTGCAAGTATAACAAATTATCCTCAGTAATGCCAGCCTTGGTGCTTGCCCATGGGATGGGTTACCAGTTGAGCAGGGTATAGTTTGGACATTCCCTCAGTCTCTGTTTCAACTTTGTGCCTGCCTTACTTGCAGACAGAACAAATTTTGGGAGGAAAGGTTTTTGGTTTTCTTGGTGTACTGAACACTTCACTGGAGGTTCTGCCTGACTGCAAGATGTCACTTCTTCATGGTCCATAACTCAATGCCATCTATCTCAGCTAAGATCACCTCCCGAGCCGCATTTGTGCCCTCCCATTCATAGTCTCAGGCATATTCAACAGATGCCCCCACCCTAACCCCATCCCTCCCAGCATCTGCTGATTTCATTTCATTTTCCTGGCTCTCAGGCCTTCCCTTGTCTCTCATCTATTCCTAACACTCCCCTTCTGCTTTCTTACCTACTGTCCCATCCATTTATCTCCCTTCCATCTGCCTCTTCTGTCTCTTTCATACCTCCTTCTGAGTGAGATTTAACCATGCTCATTTGTGCCTTGTCTTGTTTAGTGTCTTTCCGTCTATGAAGTGCAGTGTGGGTATCCTGTACTTATGGTTATTATTCACTTGTAAGTGAGTACGTACATGCATGTCCTTTTGGGCCTGAGTTACCTCATTCCAGATATTAGTTTCTAGTTGTACCCATTTCTCAGCAAAATTCATGATGTCCTTGTTTTTCATACCTGAGTAGCACTCCATTTTGTAAATGAAACATGGTTTTTGTGTCCACATTTCAGTTGAGAAACATCTGCATTATTTTCTGTTTCTAACTGTTATGAATAAAGTGGCTATGAACTTAGTGGAGCAAATGCCCTTGTGGGTATGTGCCTATGAAGGTACCCTAAGTGTAGCACTTCCTCCTGCTTGCTGTGTTTTAAATTAATGGGAGGAGTATTCAAAATGTTTCCTCATCCCAGGATGGAACCTTAAACAAAACCTGCTGCAAATGTGGTCCAAGGGATGCAGCGTCCATTAATTTAGAAGCCATACTTCACAGGATCATCCACATTGTGCCGCTTCTGGAAACTGAAAGATGAAAGATGAAAATACCATGGTCATAGATTCTTTCTCTATGGTTTCAGTTTAGCACCACTCCAGCCATCTTTTGACAAAGTCAGGATTCCAGGGAAGATTCTGTGAAAGTTCCTCGCATTTAAGAAGTGAGGTTGATGCCTGAGTTGCATTTTGTGACCACAGGTTGTGGCAGTGCCATTTTATGTTGGAAAGATATAACTTGCTTTCTGATTTCGCAAGATATGGCTGTCAAGATATTGTCTTGAATGTCAGCAGAGACTTTAGACATTTGAACAGTGCAGGAGCCTTTCTAGATTCATCTTGAGGAAGATGAAAGTGTATATTCACTCAAAATTTTCATTTTTCTTTCTTTCCATTTCTGTTTATCTTATAATTTAGATATTCATTATCACTCTGATCACTGTCCCTACTCTAGGTCCCTGCCTTCACAGACTTCCTCCTCCCAATCTCTTCTGTTTTTCCTTTGAGCACGGTTGGGGCCCTCTGTCTATCCCCTGGGCACATAGTTTATAGTCTATTGTTTAGGATGGCATATGCTCATGACATCAATACTGCCTGAGGGTTCTAGTCATTGGATTCTGGGTGTTGACGTTTCCTCAAACTCTTGTGTTTGTTTTGAATTTTTTAAATAAATAGGAGTGTTTTG
Source organism: Mus caroli (assembly GCF_978045245.1). Taxonomy (NCBI): domain Eukaryota; kingdom Metazoa; phylum Chordata; class Mammalia; order Rodentia; family Muridae; genus Mus; species Mus caroli. Next base: position 22,128,128 of record NW_028227269.1, on the reverse strand, counting down.
CCTGTGTGTGTGTGTGTATATATGAATATCATGTGCGCCTCATCTTTAGTGTTGGCGGAAGGTGGACTCAGAACTCCTGTTCATAAAGCCATGGGTCACGTAGATGCTAGTAACTGACCACTGTTATCTGGAAGACCAGCAAGAGCTTTCCATGGCTGAATTAGCGCTCTCTCATGCCTCATGTTGCTTTTTATGTTCAACACTTATATTACTAATATTTTCATCTGTCCATTGGTCCATTAAATGTGCCTTGATTGCTAATAAAGTTTTACTAATGTTGCAGTTTAAAGCGGTACACTTCCTGTTTCTGCTAGATGAGTACAGAAGTGCAGGGAATGTATACTTCTTTGTAGGAACTGTAGTAAACAACTGAGTTCTTTCTATCATTTTTGTCTCCGTGGTTGATTTTTGCAGTGGTGTAAGGGTCTTAATATGTAACTTTTGCAGTCCTGGAATGTGTTACATAAAATAGACTGGGATCCAGCTTAATGACGTATACCTGCCCATGACTCTAGGATTAAAGACATGAACAAATACACCCTGCTTGTCAATGATTTTTCTTGTTAGTGATTCTTCTTATAATTTCTGGGATGTGTCCTCAGTACTGTTGATCTGTTTCACCCTACATCTCTCTCTCAATTGAAATTCCTCTCAAAAGACTTTTTCCTATTTATTTAAAATGTTCAAAAGCAACACAGGTGAACCTTCAACTCAATTTCCTTTAAAATGTTATGGTACTTAGATTATAACTTCTGTTTCCGGAAGTCAGTGGAGGAAGCACCAGAATTACATGAATATGTGGTCAAGGAAGCGTACATTTACTTTACAGTGATGTCAGTACCATGCTTTGTGATGTACACATGTATGGGATATTTTAGGATGCAGTGACTTATGATGATGTGCATGTGAACTTCACTGGGGAAGAGTGGAATTTGCTGGATCCTTCCCAGAAGAGTCTCTACAAAGATGTGATGCTGGAGACCTACTGGAACCTCACTGTTATAGGTATGACTGTGAATTTTCTTTTGCTTTTCATAATAGTGGGAAGATGTGTCTCTTGGTGAGTGATGATGCTCTGTTATTTCAATTGAGAACAAGGAAGACTGAGCTGAATAAATAGTGTCCAGTGATGTGAAAATTCACAGTACCTTGAATTTTGCCTTATTTCCAATACTGCATCATTCATTTTTCTGGTACTGTCTTTTAGGCTACACTTGGGAAAACCAACATATTGAAGGACATTGTCAAAGTTCAAGAAGAAATGAAAGGTAATTTTCATGTGCAAGCTGATGCAAATATGCCTCTGAAGAAATTTTACTATGTTATGGAAGCTCTAAAGAAAAGCGGGAGTGTAAAATGTCAACACTTCAAGAGTAACTATAATTACAATATTCTTTTTTTTTTTAAGATTTATTTATTTATTATATGTAAGTACACTGTAGCTGTCCTCAGATACTCCAGAAGAGGGCATCAGATTTTGTTACTGATGGTTGTGAGCCACCATGTGGTTCCAGGATTTGAACTCAAGACCTTTGGAAGAGCAGTCTGTGCTCTTAACCACTGAGCCATCTCGCCAGCCCTAATTATAATATTCTTAAAAAAATGTACTGCCTCGATGTAGTTTTCTGATTTATCTATCAAAGCATTCCTCTTTTTAAAAAAAAAAAAAAAAGACAAGGAAACATTGCCCTAAGAGATACCTTTATTCGATTTGTAGCTCTATTAGAGCTATACTGATCTGACAATGTGTATAGACTTATAAGACTTAGATATTGCACATCGAATAGTGATAAATATATATCCAAAACCTTCCGATAAGCAAATAATCCATGGGAAAGTTGGTGATACTCATACTCTTATAGTGAAATTGATCATTTGTTTAGGGTACAGTTTATGAGAGTCAAGAGTATTGTCATAGGAGAAACCTTAATTCATGTATTACATGTCTATGAGGAACAAAAAGTCAAACAGTGTGAATGCAATGTGGAAACCTTTCATCTGTTATTTTTCTTTTAATGTATATATCATGTGTCACAATGGATGAAAGCCATGTGAGCATAGGGATATTGAAAGAAGCAATGTACTGCTTTCTATCCCAGAACAGTGAGAAAATATGTCAGATTATCCTTTGGTAGACATTCTGAATATGAGAAAAGTTGCAATCAATTGGTTTTCTAATTTTACTGGGAACTTCGCCACACTCACACTGTAGAAAATCTTTATGGGTACTAGGAATTTGGAAATTCTTTTGTTTGTCCTGGTTCACAGTCAAATGTGGTATAATTCATGCTACATGAAAAATTATGAAAGCAATTAGTGTTATAAAGCTCTGAGTTGTTCCATTTTCCTCATAGATGAAATACATCATATAAATATCCCATATAAAAAGGATGTTATAAATGTCAGCCATGTAATAACCATCACAGTTATCTCGAAAGATGCAAAACAACCCATAATGAGGGAGAACACCATGAACATATAAATTGATAGAAGCAGATGATCTGGTCCATCTTTATAAGTAGACCAATTTGTAAACTTTATTCATCTTGATGAAATGATTGAACAGGGAAATTAATGTAGTAAACATATCACATGTGCAATTTTCATTGCAGGTATGTAAGTAATCATAGTGGAGAGAAACTCTATGAATGTAATGAACGTTCTAAAGCCTTTTCATGTCCCAGTCATCTCCAATGTCGTATAAGAAGAAAAATTGGCGAGAAAACACATGAACATAATCAATGTGGTAAAGCCTTTCCAACACCCAGTCATCTTCAATATCATAAAAAAACCCATACTGGAGAGAAACCTTATGAATGTCATCAATGTGGTCAAGCCTTTAAAAAATGCAGTCATCTCCAACGTCATAGAAGGACAACTACTGTAGAGAAACCCTATGAATGTAATCAATGTGGGAAAGCCTTTTCACAACACAGTCATCTCCAACGTCATAAAAGAACACATACTGGAGAGAAACCCTATGAATGTAATCAATGTGGTAAAGCCTTTTCACAACACAGTCTTCTCCTACGTCATAAAAGAACACATACTGGAGAGAAACCCTATGAATGTAATCAATGTGGTAAAGCCTTTGCACAACTCAGTAGTTTAAAATGTCATCACAGAACACATACTGGAGAGAAACCCTATGAATGTAATCAATGTGGTAAAGCCTTTGCAGGTCACAGTCATCTCCAATGTCATAAAAGAACACATACTGGAGAGAAACCCTATAAATGTAATCAATGTGGTAAAGCCTTTGCACTACTCAGTAGTTTCCAATGTCATAAAAGAACACATACTGGAGAGAAACCCTATGAATGTAATCAATGTGGTAAAGCCTTTGCACAACCCAGTAGTCTCCACTGTCATAAAAGAACACATACTGGAGAGAAACCCTATAAATGTAATCAATGTGGTAAAGCCTTTGCAAGTCACAATGGGCTCCAATATCATAAAAGAACACATACTGGAGAGAAACCCTATGAATGTAATCAATGTGGTAAAGCCTTTGCACAACTCATTAGTCTCCAATATCATAAAAGAACACATACTGGAGAGAAACCCTATGAATGTAATCAATGTGGTAAAGCCTTTGCACTACTCAGTAGTTTCCAATGTCATAAAAGAACACATACTGGAGAGAAACCCTATGAATGTAATCAATGTGGTAAAGCCTTTGCACGTCACAGTCATCTCCAATGTCATAAAAGAACACATACTGGAGAGAAACCCTATGAATGTATTCAATGTGGTAAAGCCTTTTCACAACACAGTCATCTTCAATATCATAAAAGAACACATACTGGAGAGAAACCCTAAGAATGTAATCAACATGGTAAAGCCTTTGCAAGACCCAGTCATCTCCAGTGTCATAAGAGAACACATACTGGAGAGAAACCCTATGAATGTAATTGGTAAAGCCTTTGCATGTCACAGTCATCTCCAACGTCATAAAACTAAACATACTGGAGAGAAATCCTATGAATGTAATCAATATGGTAAAGACTTTGCAAGTCACAATGGTCTCCAATATCATAAAAGAACCCATAATGGAGAGAAACCTTAGAAATGTAATCAATGTAATAAAAGCCTTTTCACAAAGTTATTGTCTCTATAATCATAAAAGAACCCATATTAGATAGAAACCTTATGAATGTACTCAGTGTGCCTGTGTATATCCCACTCATCTTCAAAACATAAAAGATTCCACACTGGAAAGAAACCTCATGAAAATAATCAGTGTGGTAAAGACTTTTTACAACTCTATAGTCTCCATTATTTTTAAAGAACACATAGAAGACAGAAACCCTAGGAAGGTAATCGGTGTTGTAAAGCATTTGATGTCACGGTCATCTACGATGACATAAAAGATCACATACAAGTGAGAACCCACGTTCATGTTATGAACGTAGTAAAGCCTTTGCATGTCATAGTTCTTTAGGCATACACAAGACAAACTGCAAGGCAGAGAAACCCCAATTTAAATGTTTGCTTTTCTGAGAGTTGGTTTGGTCATGAGATCTGTTCCTAGCCATTGAAAGGCTGAGGGAGAAACCCTCTGAGTATATTTAATATGGGAAAGCCTTTGCACAATTTTGTAGTCATCTTCATCATGGAAGAATTTGAGCTGGGTAGAAACATTGTGAATCTATTTAGTATGGTGAAGCTTTTTCATTGAGCTTCTTTTTATGGATATTCTTCTTTATATGAGACTATTCGTACTGGTGACAGATGCTATGAATGTCAGCAGTGTGGTAAAGCCTTTACATTGTTGGGTCCAGTCAGGTTCAACACAACTCACACTCCAGGACAATGCAAAGGATAGGAATTTATTGGGCTGGGTGGTGGTGGTGCACTCCTTTAATCCTAGCACTCAGGAGGTGGATGCAGGCAGATTTCTGAGTTTGAGGCCCAGCAAGCCTAGAGTGTGTTCCAGGACAGCCAGGGCTACACAGAGAAACCCTGTCTGGGAAAACAAAAAAAGGAAAAAAGAAAAAAGAATTTATTGGAATTAAGTCACTACTGATCAGTGAGAGACACAAAAGTATACTCAGAAGTTTACCTTCAAAACCTCCCCGCCCACACCCAACCTGAAAGAGAAAGTTGTATAGCTTTCAAACACAAAAACCTCAAAGTCCTGGGCCAACTGACAGCTACATTTTCTCCCAAATCAAAACTTATTTCTATTGAATGAGTCAATAAATGGTGATTGCTTACTCCTTGTATTTTGTTGCTGTTGTTGTTGCCACTGGGGGTGGTGTTGGTGTTGGGGTGTGTGTGTGCTTTCCCTTCTTTTGTAGACAGTAAGAGATTATTTACTATCCATGTTTTCATGTGTGTCCTTAACTTCCTCGGGTTAGATTCTACCTCTATCTCTTTGTGTAGGTCTGTATGTTTAGTGAGAGGTTGTTTAAATTTGAGTTTATCATGGACTATCTTAATTTTTTCCATTTACAGTATAGTCATTTTTTTACATATTAAAATCCAGGCATCTGTTGTTTCTGCGGCACATGTGTACAAATCCAGGCATCTATTGTTTCTGCGGCACATGTGTACAAACCCTTCTGGCATCTACAGACTCCAAGGAGAAGACATCTGCGATCTTAATAGATCTTCCTTTTTGCTTTTTCTGGCTTTTTACCTTCGAAGCTTTTAGTATTCTTTCCTTGAACTGTATGTTTTGATTATTACACAGAGAAGAAACTTTATTTTTTGGTCCCTTCTGTTTGGTGTTTTGATGATTCTTGTGTTTTCTTTATGTTAGGAAGTTTTTCTTCTATGATTTGGTTGTCAATACTTTCTGAGACTTTGAGGGAGGATTCTCCATCCTCTCTTCCTAAGTATTCTTATGTTTAGTCGTTTTACAGTGTCCTGGATTTCCATGATATTTTATATCAGGAAGATTTAGACTTAATATTTTCATTGTCTGATTTACCCATTCCTTATATTGCTTATTCAATGATTGAGATTTTTCTTCCATGTCTGTGTTCTGTGGGTGAACTTTGCCTCTGTAGTTCCTTTTTGCAGTCCTAAATTTTTATTTCCATTATTTCCTAAGTTTTAGTTTTCTTTTTTGCTTCTATTTCTAATTTTTGTATTGAATAGTTTTGTTTACTTCACACATTGGTAAGTTCTTTCTTGGCTTTATTTATAGGAATTTTGGCTTCCTCTATTTTTTGGTTTGTGTTTTCCTGGCCTTCTTTGTGGAATTTATTGATTTCCTCCAATTTTTTTCTGTTTTCCTGGATTTCTCTAAGTGATTTGGTCATTTCCTCTTTAAGGAACTCTGTCATCTCCATACATTTGGGGTTAGAGTGTTTTTCTTGTAATTTAGCTTTGTTGGAATATTTAAGACCTTGTTTGACAATATAAATGAGCTCAGAGTCATTAACAAGAGAGTGATAAATGTTGGTCCTTATTACATTATCGAGTACCAATGTCATGGCATGGTAATTTTTCAGTTTAACTTTAACCCGATGTGTGATTAATCCCAAGGTTGTTCTTTCTCCTTAAACTGGATGGGTAGCCAAGCGAGGCACTTTTTGAAAGAGGTCCTTTTTGTGAGACACCTGTTTTTATCACTAACCTTGGAGTCACCATTAAAAAAAAAAAAAAAAAAAAAAAAAAAGACCTGATGGTGATAGGGTGAGCGACTTTGAAATTTTCTAGCATGTATTTATTCATGTCTTGTGCATGAAGTCAGACCAGATTGATAGATATGTAAATTGGGGACTTTAGCTTGGTCCAAGCAATATTGAGTTTCTTACTTTGGAGATATGTCCAATGCACCTTCAGGGTTTAGTCAGCTCAGATGATTGTGACACAAGCCATTGGCTGTAGTTGTGTGTCATGTTACAGGTTACAGCAACTGATATTGCACACAGGATCCAGGTCAAAGAGTATTGTATTAATGCCATTTTTTTCCTGCCAGATAGCTTCTCTCTCTCTATGCTCACACACACACACACACACACACACACATCTATATATTCAATTATGTTTCATTTTTCCTTTTTAAAATAATTTTTTATATTTATTTAAGTACATCCTGTTTCTGTCCCATTGTGGACAGAGAGACAAGGCAGTCCTCTGCTACATATGTGCCCGGGGCAATGAGTCAGCCCCTGGATGCTCCTTGGTTTTTGGCTGGGAGGTCTGAAGTGTCCAGGTTAGGTCACAGTTTTGTTCTTCCTATCGCGTTGCCATCCTCTTCACCCCCTTAAGTCAGTACAGTGACCTGTACTTATGTAACATTTCAACCTACAACAATATATGGATATATCGATCTACATATTTCTATATCTATCTATTCATCTATATATCTATATATCATCTATTTATCTTCAATCTATACATCTATATATATCACCTATAAATCTATATATCTACATATCTATATATTTGTATATATTTATACACCTATTTATCTATCCATATATCAATAAATATATCATCTATATATCTATATATTATCTATAAATCTATATATCTATAAATCTATATACAAAATCTATATATCTAAAAATTTATATATACATATACACATATATGTATATATATAAATCTATCTATCTATCTATCTATCCATCTATCCATCTATAAGTCTATCCATATGTTTAGCTTGATGTAGCCTTGCCTAAAAGGACTGTTATTTTCTAGGGTTCAGATGTTCAGCCTGAGAGGAAACAGTATGAGTAACATTTGATCTAATACCAGATCCTCGCCTCTGGACCCATATTTTATGATAATTTGGGGGATTATGATTACATCATTCCTACCTCCTGTGATCAATCAGTAAACACATCTAATGCCTGCAGCTGGCAAGAAGAAAGGTTGATGGCATTTCAGTTCCTGGCCTTGGTGTCTTTGGAAGAGACCATGACGGAGAGGGAAGAAGAAGCAGGAAAAAGGTCCCATGGGTGGATGGATTGGGAGAGCATGGCCAGGAGGGCGAGCCTGAGAGTGTGAGCAGCCTGGGCAGAATATGGCAAGTGAGCTGGGTGTGGTGGCACACGCCTTTAATCCCAGCACTTGGGAGCTAGAGGCAGGCGGATTTCTGAGTTCTAGGCCAGCCTGGTCTACAAAGTGAGTTTCAGGACAGCCAGGGCTATACAGAGAAACCCTGTCTCGAAAAAAATAAAAAATAAGAAAAATAAATAAAAAAAAGAACATGGCAAGTGATATCTCACAGTTCTTAGTAAAGAACTAGAGAAATTACCATAGAGGAATGGTACCTGCCCCATGCTGGTGCTTTAATGCTTATAATAATACTTATTAATAATTATTATTTTATTATTTCACATTATCATTTACTATATTATTATATCATATTATTTAATATTATTTCTTATTTTATTATCATTTCATATTTCATATTATTTCTTATATTATTATTTCATATTCTTATTATTTCATATTATTTCTTATCATTAGTTTATTATCATTTCTTCTCTTCTTCATATTATTATTATTATTATTATTATTTCATACCTCTATAATTTATGTGGTGGTAAGAAATCCAGAAGTAATATTTACCAAAACAAGTTGGCTGTAAAAACAGCTTGTGCCCAATGACTGAAATGCAATTGAAAGTAAGATGAGGTTTTACACACTTGTAACCTAAGAACCCAACAGACAAAACAGAAACATGGCCAACAGTTATTTTCTTGGGATACAGGAAGAAAGTCCTCTGCGTTCTCTGCTAATAAGGTCACACACACACACATACCCCTACACAAACATGCACACACACACATACTACATACATACATTCACACATATACACACACCACACACATAAACATACACGCACCACACAAATACCAAACACACACACTTAAACATGCCCCCACAAAAACACTCACACACATATATGCCACATACATACATTCACACACATACACTACACATACACATGCACACACACCACATATAGTCTCACACATACACACACCACACTTACCCCCACACAGTCACATACATCCTACATACATTCATTCACACATATACACATACACCACACATACACATGCACACACACCACATACTTGCATTCACACACATACACCACACAGCACATGAACACACACACCATATACATACATTCATACAGATACACACACACACACCTCCCTTTTTGATTCTGGTTCATTTTGCTTAACAATGATTTCTAGTTCCTTCTGTTTCTGTGCAAGTATCATGATTTCACTTTTCTTCCTGACTGCATGAAATCATGTCATGTGTACCCTGTGATCAGTTTGGTTAACAAGGGTGAACGCATAAAGCAGGTCCTGGGCTGAGGAATTTGCATTGTGGGTGTTCCACTTAGCCAAGAGTGACATGGAATGTCCCAGAGTCTCTTCTCCCTCAGTGAGCCCCTTGGAGCATGGCTCTTGGCCAAGGTTGTGGGGAAGGCAGGATGAGGAAATCAGTAGCTGACATTGTTTGTGTACCTACTTGCCTGGTGACTTCTGCTGCAACCACCAGGTTGTGTGTCTGATGACCTTCCACAGGTTCCACCATCTGCCTGCACTTTGAACCCATGAATGTCAAATCAGAACTCGTGGGACCTATTGAATCTGGGGGCTTTGAAACACTTTGAGAAAATATGGACAAGGTGGAGCACGGGGTATCTGAGGTCAGTGAAGCTGGTCTGTATACATTGTAGAAGACATGCATCTGTGAACCCAGAACATGGAGCTCAAAGCATGAATGCTGTGTAGGCTGCAGACCGAGCGAGGGCAATGATTGTCCATGCTACAGATGCCCCATTCTGGTGGAGGGTGTTGACCAGATGGGCCCAGGGAATGTCTCTGTGCCTCTCTCTCAATGCTTCTATGAATCTAAAACTGCCCTAAAATAAAGTCAGTTAAAAACACGTATGAGACCCAAGGAACTGAAGGAGTTTGCAGTCTCATAGGAGAAATAGCAATATGAACCAACCACTACCCCCAGAGCTCCCTGGGACTAAACCACCAACCAAAAAGAATCCCATGGCTCCAGCTGCATATGTAGCAGAGGATGGCCTAGTCAGTCATCAATGGGAGGAGAGGCCCTTGATCCTGTGATGGTGCTATGCCCTAGTATAGGGGAAAGCCTGGGCCAGGAAGCAGGAGTGTGTGGGTCAGGGAGCATAGGAAGGGGGGAAGTGATAGGTGATTTTCAAAGGGGAAACAGGAAAGGAGATAATATTTGAAATGTAAATAATGAAAATATCTAATAAAAAATACATATGGGGACTGGCGGGGTGGCTCCCTGTTTAAGAGTTCTTACTGTTCTTTGAGCAGACCCTAGTTCAGTTCCTCCCATGTTGAGAGGCTCACAATCACTGGTAACTCCAGCTCTGGGGTATGAGGTGCCCTCTTCAGGCCTCCACGGGCACCTGCACTAACATGCATATTCACAACCTAATGTGCAAATATCAGTTAGGGAAGTGCATGGCTTTTCTAGTCCAGATCTTGGATTTTTGGTCTGAGCCTGAATTCAGGGGTAGTCCTTTGTAAAGTACTGAGTATTGAGTGCCTGCTTTGTTTATAGCTCCTGGCTAGGCACTGATGTGAGGTAATGAATGAAGTGATGCCCTCTTGACTTCATGGTGTCCAGTCTACCTGGCTGGGTGGAAGGAGGGAAGACACACAGTCCCCACCCCTACCCCCAGTCTGCAGAGCAAGGGAAGTCCTAGGTCCTCCTGCTCTTTAGAACAGACTCTGGGCCAAACCAGTGCTTGGTTCAGTAAGAACATTGCAAGTATGATCATTGCTGTGAATGGAGAGACTCTGCACCATAAGGGGAAACTGAGACAGTGCTGTAGCCTAGGAAGAGAAGTTGTGCTCGGGTGACAGGACTTTCAGGTCCCATACTGACTTCCACTTAGCTCTTGAGTCAATTACTAGCCTCCCTGTGAGCCCCATTTTCCCTCTCAAGGAAATGGAGGTAACACAGGGCCACCCTCCTTGGTCTGTCCTGAGGATCTCAGGGGACAATGACAGCTTTGAGTGAGGTACAAGACTATTTAGGAACTGTCCCATAATACTGTTCACTGGGAAGAGGCCTCCAGTCCCCATGTGGGGAGCAGACAGGGATGTAAGAGATGGCCTTCAGAGCTGGCTCTACAGGGGGCTAAGTTATATTCATGATGCTGACTGTGTGTATCTTTGCCCAGATTGGTGAGGGCTTGTGTGCTGTCTGTGTTGGGATATATTTTTACTCCATGTATGTATTTTCTATGTGCCATTTTCTGAGCCAGGGAAGCATGTCTGGACAATATGGGCTTTGAGGAAAAGGTCTGGCTCGGATCAGCCCCAGTAAGGTCCAGAGCAGGACCTTGGGTGCTCCTTTGAGCCTTCCCAAGCCCAGCCAGGATGCTCCATCAACCATCCTAATGACCAGAAGGGAAAAGGTCCAGGAGCAACACACAGCTGCATCTGGATAGCCCAGTCACCAGTTGAGTTATAATTAATATTCTGAGTCCAGAGAGCCATGGCTATGACCGTCACCCACACTGGCTTTGTGACAATGTTATTGCAGCTGAGGGTGACCAGTATCTCACCAGGCTTCTGTTAATGGGGGATCATAGGAATTATATTCACACACACACACACAAACACACACATAGAACATGCATACACAAATGCACACATGGTACACACGTGCATACACATGTAAACACACACACAATCAGCTTTGTTTGGGTACTTGGGACAAGTGAAGGGATGTTGTGAGCTCACCCAGGTGCCAGTGCCCTATGTGACCTGTGGTCTTCTTTTCCACGGGCATGGCCTAGCAGCTTGTTGAGCCTGTGCATCATCCCCCAGTGGTTCTGATCCTGCTCTGCCTTGGCCTCCACTTGGTCCTAGATAAGTCACCCCAAGGTCAATAGACCTGCAGAGCATTAGAGCTATGGATGAGAGGGGTGCCATTCGTAGAGACTGTGGGGACAGTCTCTTCAGTGATCTCCGAGGACAGGTCAGGAAACGGAGGCTGAGAGGTAAGAAGAACCCTGTAAGTACCAGGATGAGCCAGGCCTACTTAACCATGAGGCCAGCATCACCACCATTGTTTCAGAGTTTGTGCATGTTTCATGGTTCTTTCTAATCCCAGTGGCTGCTACCTCATGAGGTCTGCAAGATGCAGAGGCAAATGTCAAGCAGTACTTCTGTCCCTGGCTTCTGGTAAATGCAGCTAATTCCCTAGAGACTTAGACCAGCAGTTCCCAGCCGACCTGGGAGTGGATGGGTCTTCCTCACACCTACCCACAGCCCCAGACAACCAAGCTCCTACAGCATTCATAGAGGGAATTTCATGGCACAGGGTGTCCTCAGGACTTCCTGTAGGTAGAGTTCCTTTCTGGCCTTCATCTTCTGGAGGGAGAGGATATCTCCTGCTGCCGTTTTCTTCACTTCCCCACATTCCATAGACACTCTCTCCAGGTTGTCAGGAGTCTGAAGGAGATAACCAGAAAGAGGCCCTTGTCTTCAGAAAGAGGGTCTTTGGGTCCCCTCAATCAAAAATATACACAATGGAATATCGTGTGTAGTCCTGGGGATTAAGAGAGCAGTTCCTGAGTCTATATGACTGAATGTCACCTGCATACATGTCTCCATCCCCAGGGTTCCCGAGTCCAGGTGCCATAAGTGCAGAAGTGCATGGTAGGGTCCAGTCAAGCCTGGAAAGTGATGTCTGGAAGCTGGAGCAGACAAAGAGGTCATAGTAGTACAAGTTCTAGCCTATAGTGTCTCTTCTTATCCTGAGGCCCTTGGATGCTTTGGTGTACACCCAGTGACTCCTCTGTAGCCACACACACCTCGGCACTGAGTGAGGAGAGTCTGGGTCAGATGGTTCTTAATCTTATGTCAGAATTTTGCTATGGGGTCAGAAGTCAGAGGATGATCAGTAGAAAAATCCCTCTGAAGATGGGCACCTCCTCCATTTCTGCCCATCTGCCTGTGGATGAAAACCTGTACAAGTCTGGGACACAGCCTTGCTGCTAGCTGTCTACTTTGGCAGGCAGTATGGCTGTGCTCAGCATGTATTGAGAATATTCTCTGTCCCCAGTGATCTTGAGGACTCTGGCTTCTAATGGCAAAGAAAAGCAAAGTAAAGCCTGGGCCTTGAACTCATTATAATATTGGAAAAAGTAAAGCTGGAAAGAGGTTAGGCTTAGAAGGTTGTGTGTAGAGGTTTCCCTTTTCGTCAAAGTATTCCAGGAAGGCTAAGAGATGTGAGCTCAGAGAGCCTGAAGAAGGTTTGGGAACAAAGGCCCAGTGGCAGCCATCGGGATGGATACAGAAGCAGTGGAGATATTCGTGGCCTGAGAGGATGGGAAGATGAGTCAGGCTGATGGGAGTGCAATGAATCACAGCCTGCAGCTCAGAGCTCAATGTGTACTGAGTGACAGCTCTGCAGTTATAGATAATGACCTGTTCCCTCCCTCCCTAATTTCCCCACATGTTCGTGCTCTCTCTGTGTCATAGTGACTCACCTCTGAGCACAGTGAGGCTTCCTCTGAGCATCCATCTTTCCCGTCTGTGGCCTCCCTTCCCCCAGCCTGGAACCTGCTTGCTCAAGGGTGGAGCTACCGGCTCATTCGTCCTGCCACGCCCACTGCTGGAACCTGCCTTTGCTGCCTGGAGGCACACACGTGTTCGTCCTGCTACTGGACCCTGAGTTACTTGGCGGGATATTGGGTTCCCTCCTCCTTCCTTTATAACTGAGTGTCTGGAAATAGTAAAATTGAGCTTTGATCAGGATGTTGTCTTAGTTCCATTCTTTCTTCCGCCCCGTCTAGATTCCTCTCTTTTCAGCGAACTGCCATTCTCAGTTGAACCGTTCGTGTTGTGGACTGCGGTCAGGCCGCAACACCCGTCCACCAGTCAGCATCTTCTCCATCTGCCCAAGGTTAGGGTCATTCGCTCAGCACGTCTTCAGGCCAAGTCCATGCATACTTGGTAAGGTGGCTGGATGAATGAATGAGCAAAAGACTCGTATTCCTGTGTGTAAGAATAGCGAGTTCCCAAGGGGGATATCTTCTGGAGTCCTATGTAGTGCTCTGAGGAGTCCTCCTTCTAACAGCTCTTCCTCCTGGGCTATCACTGGAGCCAGGAGGGATGGGAGCCTCTGAGTAGTCAGTGAGGTAACACATCTCTGTGTTGGGCGAGGGGTGTTGGGGTGTGTGTGTGTCTGTAAACTTTGCAACATGTATGGTATGAAGTGTGAGCCACTGCCTGAGGGTCCCTAACCCTCACACTCCTATTCCCAAGCAGTAGGCATGGACTTCCCAGGATACCTGCTGCCATGAGAGAAGGGGCCTTCTTCTTCCTGAAACCCCACCCCTGTGTCTAGCAAGCCCTTGGTTCTTGGGCCCCTGTACTAGACCTGCCCCTCAGCAACAGGAGCCTTTGCGGTCCCTGTCCTGATGTTTGCCTGGCTACATCCTTCCTTCCCTCCCCTCATTTCCTCTTTGAAGTACAGGAGTTAGCATGTCACTGGTCCTACCCAGGAATGCTTCCAGATCACAGTGACCCCAGGCTCTGTACCAGCACAGAACCCGGTTTTTAATGCCACTGCACTAGGTGTGACCTGCAAGAGAAGCTTTTCAGGTCAGTGGCTTCCCTCCTCACAGGGTGCAGTACTCAGATGGAGCTCATTGAGGAAACCTGTGGTCTTTCACAGTAAAAGTCCTCCAGTGTCCCCACTGAGCATTTGCCTGGTGGTTCAGTTTGTCTCTGTCTCCTCATAGCTTCTGTTTCCCTTCCTTTCATAGAAATAGGCTGTAAACTCCACACACAGGGACCTTCACTCTTGGATTACAGCTAAGGAGACAGGACTCAGAGAAATCAAGGTAGCAAGAACATATGGCTAGAAGGGAAGGCTGTAGGCAGGGATTGACCCAGGGACCACCAAATCTGCATGTCCCATTGCAGCCTGACACAATAAACCACAGTTCCTCTTAGAGAGGGACACATAGAGGCTCAGTCAGGACCAATGAGAGATATTCTACCCTGCTCTATGCTAGGCCTGGCTCAGCACCCTTGGGTTACTGCTGGACCCTCCCAGGAGTGTTGGGTGCTGGCCACTGGCCAGGGCAGCCTGAGTCATTGTCCATGCAGAACCAGTCCTAGAGGCCCCATGCCATTCCCCTGGCTACTGGGGAAAGGCCATTGCTGGCTTCTTGGCCTGCAGCATCAGAACACAGTTGATATGACCTGTCATCCCAGCCAATCAGGAGCCCATGTGTGAGTTATTCCATAGCTGGCTCAGGGATCCAAAAGAACCTGCTGCATCAAGCCTGGTTCCAACGTTCCAACCTGATCCTGGATGCTGAGCAGCAAGGCAGAGAAGCCTATTCTGACTCCATCCCACCAGGACTGACTGCACAAGACGTCCATTAGTAGAGGGATTTGGGGAATGAATTGGAGGCCTCTGCCCTCTCCTGCTTGTAGCAATGTCTTACATATCCTTCAAAAGAGCACTTAAGGCGTGCTGTGCTCCAGTAAATTCAGTTGACTGAGGAGTGTCTTGAGTTCAAGGCTGGCCTGGGCTATATAGAAAGACTCTATCATAGCCTGATTGTGGTGAGGCTCTCCTTTAATCCCAGTACTCATGAGGCAGAGGTAGATGGATCTGTGTGAGTTCCAAGCCAGCCTGGTCTATAGAGCAAGTTTCAGGACAGCCAGGGCTACACAGAAAAACCCTGTTTAAAAAAATAAAAAAGACTCTCTCACATGAAAATGGGAGAGGGAGGGAGAGGAGGGAGGATAGGCTGGAGTTGACTACAACTGTTGGTAGAATGCTTGCCTAAGATTCACTGAAGTCTAAAGTCTATCCCTAAGTGCACCACAAAATGCATGTGGTGGTACATGACTCTAACCCCAGCCCTTGGGAAATCGAGGCAGGATGATCAGGAGTTCAAGGTCATTGTCCTTTATATAATGAGTTCAGTGTGCAGCCTGCGATACAAGAAACCCTGTCTCAAAACCACAGGGTGTGGACTCAGCCCACAGGAAGAAGACTGTTTGTATAACACAGGTGTCTGCCCCTCTGTCTCAGCCTTGAGCTTCTATTGTGCAGTTGAGCATCGATTGTATCCTGAGATTTTTGACTTGCTAATTCTCTAAGGTTTCCATAAAGCTGGACATTAGGTGAGGAACGTGAGGGCTTGGATCTGCCCTGCCTTTCATGTCTTTCCAGCTATCCCCATTGCCACTTCCTAGTCTGCTTGGGTTGGTCATCTTGGTTGGGCTCCATGTTAGCTGGCCCACCTCTGTCCCTGTGAGGATACTATCACTTCCTCATTGGGCAGCTGTTGTGTGCTGCAGGGCAGTGAGTTCTCCTTAGCTCTGGCCCTGGCACACACCCACACATTGCTTTTTGCTTTCCCCTCCTCCACCACAGGGAACTAGCTGCCCAGATGTCCTGCTAGTCCCATACAGAAGCAGAGGCCTGTAAAAGGTCTGGTCTGATGATGAGCATCTTTGATGATAATGACCTCTTGGGAAGGAACAAGAAGCCTTACTTGGGACCCCATAGCTGGATTGCTGTCCAAAAGGAGGGACATCAGCATCTGGCAAGTGAACAGCCCCTAGTGTGACACATTCCTGAGTGTGTATTCTGCTGTCACTATTGTGCCAGAATGGAGCTTTCTAGAAGACTAATTCACCCACAACCCTCACATTCCTTCCTGAGTCCCTAACCCTGGAGGTCACAAAGTGTTTGAGCCTCCAGGATAGGAAGAGTCTCTTGGGCCTCACGCTGAGCCTTTGAAATGTCATGCAGCCCTGACTCACAGTTATAAACAGTGTGTGTACCCTGCCTTGTTTGGGGGCACTGTGGGGGTTCACGGTGGCAAACTATTAAATACAGAAATGTAGGACCCCGCCGTCTGAGAGGTGGAGTGCTCCCTGTGTGTAAGCATAAGGACCTGGGTTCAGATCCCCAGTACCCATGTAAAGCACCACATAAGTCCTTGTTGGCTGTGACCCTGGCACTGTGGGATAGAGACAACAGGAACCAATTCTCCGGTCGTTCTGGCCAGCTAGTCTAGACAAAATGGTGAATAGTACTCTCTGGGTTCAGAGAGAGGCCCTGACTCACAAACAGGGGCAGGACGCTGAGGCATGTGGACCTGGCTCTGCGCTTACAAACAACTACTACTGTTTCAGAGGACCTGAATTCAGTTCACAGCACCCACATCTGGCTCTGTGAGCCACCAGGAACTTCAGTTCCAGAGCCCTGACTTCTTCCCGCCTCTCTAAGCATACATACACAGAGATATACATGTGAATAGAAATTTGAAAGTCTTTTTTAAAACAAAAAATATAGCTGGGCAGTGGCAGCATAGAACTATAATCACAGTATTCATGAAGCAGAGGTAGGTGGGTCTCTGTGAGTTTGAGGCCAGCCTCGTCTACAGAGTGAGTTCCAGGATAGCCAGGGCTACACAGAGAAACCCTGTCTTGGGAGAAGTGCAGAGTAAAGAAAATCAAAAAGAAGGAAAAAACATTCTCTTGTCAACCTCTATATCCTGCATGGGAAAGCATGCATGTGTGTATGTGTATAAGGGTGCATGTGTGTGTGCATGAGGGTGCATGTGTGTGTGCATGAGGGTGCATGTGTGTGTGCATGAGGGTGTGTGTGTGATGGTTTGTATATGCTTGGAGCAGGGATTGGCACTATTAGAAGGTGTGGCACTTTTGGAGTAAGTGTGGCCTTGTGGGAGTAGGCATGTCACTGTGGGTGTGGGTTTAAGACCCTCATCCTAGCTGCCTGGAAGTCAGTATTCTGCTACTTTCAGATGAAGACGTAGAACTCTCAGTTCCTCTTGTGCCATGCCTGCCTAGATGATGCCATGTTCCCTCCTTGATGATAATGGACTAAACCTCTGAACCTGTATGCCAGCCCCAATGAAATGTTGTCTTTTGTAAGAGTTGCCATGGTTGGTCATGGTATCTGTTCACAGCAGTAAAACTCTAATATAGTGTTTAACACATACACATGCACACACACACACACACACACACACACACAGACATGCACATACACACACACATGCACACACATACACACGCACACACACAGGAAAAGGGAGTTCAGTATCTGGTCTGAGGAAGTGCTCTGAACAAAACAGGACCAGAGTCTGAAGGTAGATGAGAATTGATGCTAATCCTAGAGGCCTCTTCCAAGAGAAAGCACATACACCCAAGGACTCAACCTCTCTGAAACAGACAGCAAGAAGGGCAGAGAGGTGGAGGATCTGCACATGCAGAAACCCTGGGGCTGAAACAGACTTACCAGGGTCCAAAGAGGGGAAAAGCAATGATGATGACAGTAATGATGTCCCAAAAGTGTAAGTCTTTTCAAAAGGTCAGAAATGCCAATCAGGATGTTGGGGAAAGTGACCATGGAGTCTGGGAAATCTGCCCCGAAGGAGTGGTGGGATGTTTGTGTCTGAACAGGCTGCAGGGTGTGAGTAGGAGCTTCCTGGGTGACTGGAGTGGGTGTGACCCAGATGAGCCTAGCTTGGTGAAGAGAGTCACCCACAAGGCTCCTTTCCTGTTACAGTAGCAGTTTCCATTAAGAAAAAAATTCTTGGGGATTTCCTGTTCTTTTCTCCACCTCCTCTTTTCCCCAACTCTTGTGGGCCATCTGGGTCTTGGGAAAGAGCAGAGGGAGAGAGGTCTGACAGTGCGGGGTGGGGCTTTCCTTGCAGCCTTGCCAGCTGCCCCTCTTTCTCCTTTTACATTGCACTTTTACCTTGTTGCTTAAGTTTTATGCATATGGATTAGTTTGTGTGTGATGGGCAAGTGATCCAGTGAATGTAGGTCAGAGGACACAACCTCTGGGATTCAGTTCTCTCCTCCTACCACGTGAGTTCTCAGGCGTAAACTCAAGTCATCAGGCTTGGTGCTTGGTGCCTTTACCCAGGGAGTTATTTCAATGGCTCTGCTTTTTTTTTTTTTTTTTTTAAAACAGTCATTGAGGCTCTGGGGAATTGGGAGTGTGCGCTCCTGGAATGTGGCTTGGGAGTCAGGATGGTTTTGCAGTGACTAATACTGTGACATGGGATCTATGGTTCAGATGGCAGGCTGAGGTTGCAGTAACATTCTAGTCTCCCTCCCATAGATCTCACTGCGTGACTGGCTATTGTCCCACTCAGAAGAGGAGGGTACCTCTCTCACTGTAGCCTTCTGCCTCCCTGGCTGGACTCAGGCTTCTGGACCCTTATAGCTGGCTTCTCCAGAGAGGTCCAAGGTAGCCCTTGCAGGATAGGTCTGTGGACCTGAGGAGGACTGTGGGATGGCAACACATTATCTCTCACTCCTGGTATCAGTGAGTAAAGTGATCACCGGATGTCTTAGGATGCTAATTGGATCCCTGTGTGGTGGCATCAGCTCCAGAGTCCTTGGTACTGCTCAACGCTGTCCAAGAAATATGATGACATTCATATATAATATGAGATTTTCCTACAACCACATGGAAAGAGGAAAGAGAAACGGGGTGAACAATGTTCACAGCCTGTTGGATTTAACCCATTGTATTTCAAGCGGGCCCAATAACTGTCTATTTTACCCTAAGGACTTACTTAGTTTGGGCTAGTGGTTCTCAAATTCTAATGCTGTGACCCTTTAATACAGTTCCTCATGTCATGGTCACACCAACCAAAAAATTATTTTTATTGCTACTTCATAATTGTAAATTTTATCGTTACAAATCGTAATATAGATATGTGTTTTCTGATAGTTTTAGGCAACCCCTATGAAGAGTACTGCAATCCCCAAGGAGTTGGGACCCACCCATTGATAATCTCTGGTTTAGACCTACTATGCTTTCTTGCCTAGTTTAGAAATTGAAAGGGGTATCTGCAGAGGGCAAGGGAATCTGCCAGCCTGCGCCCTCTCGTGTCCGTTCAGCCTCAGTGCAGCTTGTGTGGCTCCAGGTGCATCCTGTAGCTGATGGCCATTCTGTAGAGGGCTGCACTGAAGTGGAGGCTAAGGCTGTTTTAGTTTCACCTACAGCAGGATGGAGGAGGACGAGGGGGAGGAGGAAGACGAGGATGAGGAGGAAGAGGACGAGGAGCAATATTCTGCTGGTCACCGTAAGGAAGAACACAGTCGAGGCTGATTTCCCGCTGCCACCTTCTGTTCCACCTGACATGGAACAGGCTCTCCATCAGCCAAGTCCAGATGGTCTGTTGAAGTTCAAATTCACAGAGGATGCACCCAGTCTCTCCTGAGTCCAGGACTTCCTAGGGATTTGGTACCCACGTCTCCCACCACCTTCCCTCCAGGGTCTATGTCTATCAGTCCTTGAGGTTTGGCATTCTGACTGATGAGATTGCTGCGTGGTGGGATGAACTGTACCACGCGTGTTCCTAGCCAGCACTGAGCTGTGGTTAATGGGACACTGGAGCTCCCAAGGGCCTTTCCCAGCGACAGCACAACTGTGCTGTTAGCAAAGCTTTTTACTTGCAGTACCAAGCTCGGGTTAAATACTTTCACAGAGCTCCCTCCCCAGCTACTTGTTTGTTCTTTCTTTACTTTACAATTTAGTGTGTTAAGGACAATAAGAGCATAACAGACTCTGGGAGAAGGGGTAGGGGCTGTTAGCTCCCTCCCCCAATTCCCATTACTGTGAAGTCACATATCCTTGATGCTCCAAGGCTGTTATCTGTCAGATCTAAGCCCTGCAAGAATATGAAGTGAGAGGTTGCCATGTGAAACCAAGAGACCCTCATTCCTCCCCACTAAAAAGATGAAAATAGGGTTGTCTGATCAATGAAGCCTGGGTTAGTCTGATGGCTGGAGCTAGGTTGGTATTTTTCTTCAGGGGAGCAGGCACAGTGATTTTTCTGCCCCTGCATAAGCGTTCTTTTTTTGTCAAGCATTTTCCCAAACAGCTAAACATCACATTGGTTGGCTTGGTTGCTTAATGAATGACAGAGGGGTCACGGGGTGTGTACCACTGAGCCCGTCACACATCTTTGCTGCTGTCTCAGTGCCTTCTGAAGAGCTAAAATGAGATCTCTCATATTAAATATTTTATCCAGGTCTCTGTTAGACATCTACGGGCGAGTCCCAGGAAGCATCTATGAGGCCGCCAGCATTTGTGGGCTCCACTTAGCAGTTTCATGAATGTGAGCATTAAGCCACTTTAATGGCCAGGAGCTTCTTTGGGTACCAGCTAAACACACCTTGGAAACTCACTGCCTCTCAGGATGTTAGCAGGGAAGGGGCCCAGGATACATCAAAACCCAAAGGACAGAGCCCAGCTCTAACCTAGGTCTTTTCTTTCTCGATGGGACTCATTCTTCTAACTCCTAGCTGAGCCATGTGAGACCGCTTACCACTCCCTGGAGGCTCTGTCTTCTTCCAACATCCCTTCCGGGCCTTCAGTTTTGACTCTAAATTCCATCTTCTTGGCCAGAGCACCTAGTTCTCCTGCCTAGGAATGTGCCATTGTAGTGCAGAGCACTCAAGAGTAGGGACCACAATCCATCATGACTCAAGCATCTATACTTCAAGAACCCAAGAGACTGGAAAACACTGGGGCAGTTCCTGACTGCCTGCTCAAGTATGGGCTTCTCTGGTGATCCACTCTCCCAGGTGACGGAGTGTATCTGTCAAAAAGGAGGCTAAGGTGGGGGTGGGGGGTTTCTGCTGCTGGGAGCCTGCTTTCTTGTCCTCCCTCAGGGTTCTTTGGCTAGATTGCTCTATGACTGTTGGTTCTCTGTCCCAAGCATCTGTACTGAATCCTTGTCCCCTTTGGAGAGGAAGGGGGGTCACTGTCACTGACTACACTGGCTGAGAGTTCCTATGGCTCAGGGATAACTGCTGGATATTCAAGAGTCTCAGCAGCACTTAGCATTGTAAAGGTGTGTTTTCCTATCTGGGTGTAGTGGAACATGGCAGAGCAGGAGGACTATGCTCCACAGAGTCCCTCCAGGACTGAGGCTTCTTTACATAGAGCCCTTCTTTACTGGAGTTTCCGAAAAGGGTCAATCCTACCCCCTCTTCTTCATTATCTCATACTGCTTATGTCATTGGTCCCAGGTGCTTAAGATGGCCAGACACGTTCCTATTGTCACCACCCTTTTTTTTGAATGACATTGCATGCAGGAACAGATCTTCAAGCCATTGCTCCTCAGAACCAGGTCCCGAGGCTCAGACCCTTCCTTTTCCCTTTTCTACATCCTATGAACCCTCAACGCCTCAGGGATAGCCCTGAAACATGGATTGAAGGTTCCCGGGTGAACTCCATCCTCCTGATGCTTATGCCTTGTTCTTTGCATCCAAAGAGGGTCACGGGATCTGCTTGGAGGCTATGTCAAAGTTCTTCCTGCCTCCAAATTAGTATTAGTATATCCTGGGAACAAGGGTGTGTGTGTGTACTATCACACACGTGCGTGTGTGTGTACTATCAACACAGCAGCAAGAATGTCATAAACGAATGCAAAGCATGCATTTTGCCTAGCAGCTTGATACCAGGGAGGAGGCAAAGTTTGGACAGCTGCACAGCCCTGTGTTCTGGAGCTCCCTCCTCTGAAATATTTGGTAAGGAGCTGGGAAATGAATCCTCTCCTCCAACACCTGCAAGGCTGTCTGCACTGCAGCCTCCTCCTGGCAGATATCTGCAGAGCAGGTACAAGGAGTTTGGCATTCTAGTAGCATCTGTTAGATGACAAATCACAGACACAGCAGTGATGTGTGTTCAATGAGGTGAGTGGATGCTGCGTGCATGAGCTGCAAACCAAGGGTCTGTGGCAAGGCTGTGGGGTCCAGGGCTGTTGATCATGAAGAGGAGCCACAAGCACAAGCCACAAGCTATGGTGGCAATGCAGCTGTTTCCACATTGCCCTCTTTGGGACTGTCATACCAGCACAATTCCATAGCCAGGTATCCTGGAGTCAGGTCCTGGCTCACTTAGGAGAGGTTCTGCAGCTCTCTGATGGTCAGTTCTCTGGTTAGCAAGATATATCTGATGGGTGACATTTCTAAGTGGACCCCAGGCCAGAGACACATTGTAAGATTCCCTGTGTGAATGGTTCAGTTTTGAGGGCCTTGGAGCTACATGGCTTCACCGGGTCTAGGTCTTTTCTCTCCAATACTAGTATTTGAGCAGGGGACCCCACACCTCACATCTTGGTCCAGCCTGGCTTCTCTACCTTTTACTTGCTACCACCCCAAACTCTACCCTCATTTCTGGGGTCTCCTGCTCACCTTGTTTCACAGTTTTGTCTCCTGCCTGAGGGCCTCCTGAGGGCCTGCCTCTGACAGTAACATCCTAGTAGCCACCTCCTGGCTCAGCTCATTGTCCCTTTCTCTAGGTACTCCAGTTCCCTTCTCCCTCCCCTGCCCTCCTTTTCCTTCTCCCTTCCTTCCTTCCTTCCTTCCTTCCTTCCTTCCTTCCTTCCTTCCTTCCTCCCTTCCTCCTTTCTTCCTTCCTTCTTCATTGCCACCTTCCTCCTTCCTTCCTTCCTCTTTCCTTCCTTCCTTCCTTCCTTCCTTCCTTCCTTCCTTCCTTCCTTCCTCCCTCCCCTTTTCCCTTCTTCCTTCCTTCCTTCCTTCCTTCTTCCTTCCTTCCTTCCTCCCTTCTTCCTTCCTTCTTCATTGCCACCTTCCTCCTTCCTTCCTCCTTCCTTCCTTCCTTCCTCCATTTTTCCCTTCCTTCCTTCTTCCTTCCTTCCTTCCTTCCTTCCTTCCTTCCTTCCTTCCTTCCTTCCTCCCTTCTTCCTTCCTTCTTCATTGCCACCTTCCTCCTTCCTCCTTCCTTCCTTCCTTCCTCCCTTTTTCCCTTCCTTCCTTCCTTCCTTCCTTCTTCCTTCCTTCCTTCCTTCTTCCCTTCTTCCTTCCTTCTTCATTGCCACCTTCCTCCTTCCTTCCTCCTTCCTTCCTCCTTCCTTCCTTCCTTCCTTCTTCCTTCCTTCCTCCTTCCTTCTTCCTTCCTTCCTTCCTTCCTTCCTTCCTTCCTTCCTTCCTTCCTCCCTTTTTCCCTTCCACCCTTCTTCCTTCCTTCTTCATTGCCACCTTCCTCCTTCCTTCCTTCCTTCCTTCCTTCCTCTTTCCTTCCTTCCTTCCTTCCTTCCTCCCTCCCTTTTTCCCTTCTTCCTTCCTTCCTTCTTCCTTCCTTCCTTCCTTCCTCCCTTCTTCCTTCCTTCTTCATTGCCACCTTCCTCCTTCCTTCCTCCTTCCTTCCTTCCTTCCTCCCTTTTCCCTTCCTTCCTTCCTTCTTCCTTCCTTCCTTCCTTCCTTCCTTCCTTCCTTCCTTCCTTCCTCCCTTCTTCCTTCCTTCTTCATTGCCACCTTCCTCCTTCCTTCCTCCTTCCTTCCTTCCTTCCTTCCTCCCTTTTTCCCTTCCTTCCTTCCTTCTTCCTTCCTTCTTTCCTTCCTTCCTCCCTTCTTCCTTCCTTCTTCATTGCCACCTTCCTCCTTCCTTCCTCCTTCCTTCCTCCTTCCTTCCTTCCTTCCTCCCTTTTTCCCTTCCTTCCTTCTTCCTTCCTTCCTTCCTCCCTTTTTCCCTTCCTTCCTTCCTTCCTTCCTTCCTTCCTTCCTTCCTTCCTTCCTCCCTTTTTTCCTTCCTTCTTCCTTCCTTCCTTCCTTTCTTCCTTCCTTCCTTCCTTCCTTCCTTCCTTCCTCCCTTCTTCCTTCCTTCTTCATTGCCACCTTCCTCCTTCCTTCCTCCTTCCTTCCTTCCTTCCTTCCTCCCTTTTTCCCTTCCTTCCTTCCTCCCTTTTTCCCTTCCTTCCTTCCTTCCTTCCTTCCTTCCTCCCTCCCTTTTTCCCTTCCTTCCTTCTTCCTTCCTTCCTTCCTTCCTTCCTTCCTTCCTTCCTTCCTCCCTTTTTCCCTTCCTTCCTTCCTTCCTTCCTTCCTTCCTTCCTTCCTTCCTTCCTTCCTTCCTTCCTCCCTTTTTCCCTTCCTTCCTTCTTCCTTCCTTCCTTCCTTCCTTCCTTCCTTCCTTCCTTCCTTCCTTCCTTCCTTCTTTCCTCCCTTCCTTCCCCATCAATATTCCTGGATTATCCCCAGATATCTCTTTTTGCACCTCTTGTCCTGCTCCACTAAGGGATTCTATGGACCAACCATCACCAGGTGTACCACCCTCCCACTGTTGGCTACCCTATTCTTACCTCCACTTCTGTGTTCCCAGGAACACAGTGTGTTTCAATTTTACATATGTCTGGTTAATTGAGTTTCCAAAATGAATTACCTACAATAAAACTAGGGCATTTCTATCCCTTCCCAAAGAGTCATGATATGCTCCTACTCTGTGTTGGGGTGTGGATTAGAGCCCTGGGTAGTGGGCTCCATGGAGAGCAGCTAGCTCTTCATCTGTATGCTTATCCTAGGCCTGTGGTGACCCCTCAGCCACCAGTAGTCACATTTGTCCTCTTACGGCAGACTCTCTGTGGCTGGAGAAGTTGATTTTGTGGGCTTCTGTTCAGAGCTGGATGTAGCTAGCTTCTGGGGGTACTTCCGGCCAGCACTGGCCACCCTGCCAAGCTTAATGTCCAGTAAGCAAGGGAGAGGTTGGCTGACTCGTGGTTGAAGCCCAGGCTGTAGGTGATAAGGAAAGAGGACACTAAACCTTGGTAGAACCAAGGCTGTGAGGTAGGAAGTGAGTGTAGCAAGAAAACAGAGTATCTGGCAGTCAGCCATCACTGGGGGACTTAAGAGAGCCTGTGCCCTTCTATGCAGGTCCTCCAGGACCTTAGTTCTGTGTTTCAGTTGATTTTTTGTTTTCGAGACAGGGTCCTCTCTCTGTAAACCAGGCTGGCCTGGAGCTCAAAGTTATCTGGCTGCCTCTGCCTTTTGACTGCTGGGATTAGAGCTGTGTGCCAGAACCAAGGCTCTGTCTCTATTTCTTGTTCCTGAAGCTCCTCCCAGACAGGGCTTAGCCTATAGTGTTCTATCAACTCAGAGGTTCTTAGACATGCCACCAGTCAAGAGATAGAGGCTGGGACACTGTGATTTGGGGAAGCTTCTTCTTTAAGTAGAAAATAATATCTAAGGGGACTGGGATCCTGGAGAGAGGGCTCTTGCTGTTCTTGCAGAGGACCCCAGTTCAGTCCTGTTCCCTACACCCACATGGTGGCTCACAACTTCTGTAACTCCAGTTCCAGGGATCTGACATACTATTCAGGCCTCTGCAGGTACCAGGCAATCTCACAATGTATTATATAAGAAGAAAAACATTTGTTACATACTATATAAATAAATATTCTTAAAGCTTTGAAAGAGAAAAAAGAAAAGAACACATGGACACATTTTGACAACTTAAAACTGCAAATGACCTTTAATCCCAGCACTTGGGAGGCAGAGTCAGGGGGATTTCTGAGTTGGAGGCCAGCATGGTCTACAAAGTGAGTTCCAGGACAGCCAGGGTTATACAGAGAAACCCTGTCTCAAAAACCAAAAAAAATAAAAAAATAAAAACAACAAAAACAACAAAAAACAAACTAAAAACCCTGCAAATGAGCCAGGCATTGTGGCTCACACCTGTGACGGCTAGACAGGGGAGGCAGGAAGGTAAGGGTGAGGTTAGTCCTCAGCTACATAGTAAGTTTGAAGCCAGCCTAAGCTACATGAGACTCTATCTCAGAAAACAAATAAATAAAATTACAAAGGAAAACAAGACAAAAGATCTTACAAGGTCCATCCAGCCAATTCCCCACTTCAGTCAACTTTACCTTTCCAGTAAGTTCTTCCACAGGAGGCCTCCACTCACAAACCCATCTGACCAGTTCTCACAGATGGCAGCAATGGCCACATGCCCTTGTGCATAATCTTCTTCCATTTGTTGTCTCTCTGTCTCTCTGTCTTTCTCTGTCTCTCTTTCTCTCTGTCTGTCTCTGTCTCTCTTTCTCTCTGTCTGTCTCTCTGTGTGTTTGTGTGTGGGGGGGGTGGTGTTTGTGTGTATGTCTCTGAGAGAGAGCCAGGGTTTCTCTGTGTAGTCCTGGCTATCCTATAACTTGCTCTGTAGTCCAGGGTAGCCTTCCTTGAGCTCCTATCTGTCTGCACTGTCACTGAGTGCTGGGGTTAAAGGCATGCACCACTACTGGCCTTCCTGTTCTCTTTCTTCTAATATAACTTTGTTAGACAGGTTCTCATGTAGCTCAGGCTCGCCATGAACTTGTTATATAGTCATAGATGACCTTGAACTCCTGATCCTGCTGCCCCCACCCTCCAGTTCTGGAATTACAGATGTGTGGCACACGGCTACCTGACTTGATGATTATTTCTGATCAAGATACTGTGGACATTTGAGTCGGTTGTTTGTAAAGGGGAGGACGTGTTTAGATAAGTAAATGTGTGCTTTGCAAGGCAATATCAAGCTGCCACATGTCTGTGTTGAACAAGGAACTTTAAATATCTCCTAGTCATCTAGATAAGTAAATAAAATATGTACATAAAACGCTAACAGCCTGGGAAAGAGGTGAAGAAGACAAGGGCGGTAGCAGGTAATACTGAGTGCATGTCTCCTCTTCCTTAACAGGACCTAGCACCTAGAGCTTAGAATTCATAAGCCTCTGAGCAGTTCAGAGTGGTTTCCTTTGGGACTTGGGTAGAGGAGACTCACCCACACTAGTTCTTCTACACATTTCAAAAATACTGAGCTATGCAGGTGTGTTACTGTGAAAGAAAGAAACCAAAATTGAGGTAGGGAAGTGAATGAGTATTAATGTCCAGTGGCCAATCACTGCAGGATCTCACACTTGGACCTTGTGGGAGACTGCAGTGGGGTGTGCTGGCCAATGAAGCACAGTCCTGAATTTCCATTGGGGCTGTTTCAGCTGTTAACATTCACATGTACATTCACCAACTGATTGATGTCAATTCTAGATCTCCCTGGCAGAACAATATCTCATAAGCATAATAAAGAGTGGGGACTCCCATAGGGTCCCCAGCTGTCTCTTCTAAGGTTAAAACAGCATGGCATGTGCTGGTAACTTCTCCCAGTATTATATGAAGGGGGACAGGGAGGTCTTGGGGGGGGGGGGTCTAAAAGCCCCCTGTCAACATGCTTCAAAGCTTTAATACCTGGGTCCTCATGAAATCCTACTTACCCAGATTAACCCAGAAATCTGGGTAAGAATGGGGTTTTTAAATGTAATTTATAAAATTAGGGTTGCTGACAAATGAAGTTGAACTTTGAAGGGCCAAAGCCATGTTCCTGTTCTCTGGTATCATCCCTGAGTCCACTCAGGATGGGTGTCAACCTAGTTCTACATCTACCCTAGCTGTGTTAGGTAAGAATGTGAACCACTGACATCCGCCTATGCAGGCAGGATTAATTTACTATACAGCATCAGCAAATGTATCTGTGACCAGGAAACAAACACACTGGGTCCCCCACGAGAAAAAGAACGAGCTGTTCAAAGTGAAGAGTCAGGATTGGGTCCACGAGACCCCTTTTCCCCAAGCTGATGAGCTGAGGGTTTTGTCTCAATCCTGCCTCTTGTTTAAGCCTCACAGGACATTTGACAAAGCTTCATTCCACTGATTTTAGGTTGTCTCTCCCTGTCCTCTTATACCATGATTCTGCATGCATGCTCCAAGTAGACTGTATTTAGCCATAAAAAGATATTCTTGCTATCTTTCCTAGAGTGTTCTGGGTTTTGCCATGTTATATAGAACCATAGCAAAATTACAGTTATGAAGTAGCAACAAAAATGACTTTATAGCTGGGGGTTCACCACAACATGAAGAACTGTATTAAGGGGTTGCAGCTTTAGGAAGGCTGAGAACCACTGCTGTTATGGATGTCACTGGACATACAGAGGATATTGCTTAGCCAGCATGGTGCTAGGTTGTGATAGGAAGTCAGACTTGGGGTTTCAGGTATCCACAGCTCACCTTGTGTCTTGGCCTTGCAGGTTTAGTCTCCACTGCCAGCTGCCATGGGCAAGCAGAACATCAAGCTGGGTTCTGAGGTGCTGCAGGAAATGTGGAAACACAGGGATTTCACCGACCATGAGCTTCAGGAGTGGTACAAGAGCTTCCTCAATGACTGTCCCACTGGCCACCTAACTGTGGACAATTTCAAGATAGGCCATTTTTTCCCCTACAGAGAAGCCTCTAAGTTCGCTGAACAGGTTTTCCACACCTTTGACACCAACAGTGACAGCACCATCGACTTCTGAGTGTTCATCATTGCTCTGAGCCTGACCTCTTGGGGCAAGCTGGAATAGAAGCTCAAGTGGGCCTTCAGCATGTCCGACCTAGACAGCAATGGCTACATCAGCAGCAGTGAAATGGTGGAGATAGTGCAGGTACCTACACTTGACAGGGCCTGGCACATGGGGGGTGCAGGGATCCAGGACCCGCATCCTTGGCCCCATACACCAGGTCATTCCTCTGCCCACTTGCTACCTGGGTGTACTAAAGGAATGCATGTCTTTGCAGAGAGTAAAGATAAAAACCAAGCATCTATGAATTGCATGCTGAACATCAGGCTCCAGCTGAGCTCATCCATCAGGTTTATTCACACAATTCTATAAACTGGGTCTTTTTTTTTTAACCTCTAATGAGATATGAGGCTCAGATAGGTGATTAAGAATTGTCAAAGCAAGAACTGGGAAAATGACTCAGTGGGGAAGAAGACTTGATACCCAGCATGAGGACCTGAGTTCTGATCCCAACACCCATGGAAAAGTCAGGAGTGGCTGAGCATGCCCGAAACCCTAGAACTAGGGGACAAGTGAGTCCCAGAAGCTTGCTGAGCAGGCAACCTAGATAAAATGGTAAGCCCCAGACGGGTTCAGTGAGAGGGTAAAGGGAATATTGTAAACACCGGTTTCCTGTTTGGCCTCTGCACGGGTGGGTGTTCATCTGCATACACATTAGTTGTCTATAGGGCTTCCTATAGAAATCAGAATGACACAGTAAAGGATGAGTCAGCAGTCAGTTCTTCACAGGAGCGATGCTTATGTGCACCCTGCACCCTTCCTGCTCCATGCTCTAAACCATCTCTGTATTTTGTCCAGTGGGCTGACTCTGTGGGTAAATGTGCTTGCTACCAAGCCTGGCAGCCTGGGTTTGATCCCTAAGACCCACATGGTAGGAAAAGAGAACCAGCTTCCACAAGTTGTCCACTGAATTCCACATGAGATCACCTCCCCCAAATAAATAATTACATACATCCATAAAATAAGTAAAGTAGTTATATACAGTGCCTAATACAATGGCTATAGATGTTAATAAAATTTGTATTATTTGGGAAATAACAGGAAACTGTCTGTGTACCTCCAGTTTCATTTTCTAGACTATTTCCCACCTGTAGTTTGTTGGATCTGCAGATTCAGGACCCATGGGTGGGCAGGGCTCAATGTATTTCCCCTAAGACCTTCCCTCCAGGATTTCCCAGCTCCCCACCAAAGATCCTCCTTTCAGACAGACGCTTTGCCCCACAACCTCCCCTCTACTCCGAACCAAGGAGCCCTCCATTCTTCCATGCCCCAGCTGTATCCTGTGCTCTTGAACGTCACTTAAACTTTCCTGGCTCCTTTTTCCCAGCTCCTTGTCTGTGAAACTTGTTCTGATGAGAGAAGGGTCCTGACTCTGCCCTGTCCATGCTTCTTGGTTAGCTGAGAGAAGACCATAACCCACCCTCCATCCTCCAGAGCACACTCACAGATGCCCCTTTGCAGGCCATCTACAAGATGGTGTCCTCCATGATGAAGATGCCTGGGGACGAGTCCATGCCCGAGAAGCAAACAGACAAGATCTTCAGGCACATGGACACTAACAATGATGGTAGGAAACATGGCAGGAGTGAGCAGGTCGGGTGGGAAGAGGGTATTGGGAGAGGGGGTGAGGTGGGGAGAGGGGAGTAGATGAGCCTGTGAAACTGTTGATGGCACAGAGGTGTTTGGGATATACCCTCTGCCCTATATAGGCTTGCCCTTTTCTAGCCCACTTGATTCAGCTCTGATTGAGGGAGGGAGACTAGAATTTAGGGTCAGGTACGCCTAGCTTGCATCCTGTACCCTTCCTAGGACTCTATAACCATGGGCATGTCAGTAGACCCTCTGACCTTCAGGCTTCATCCCCGTTGTCTGAGTTAGGGTTTCCATTGCTGTGATGACACACCATGGCCACAAGCAACTTGGGGAGGAAAGGGTTTATTCACTCACAGTTTCCATATAACTGTTCATCATCAAAAGCAGTGAGGGCAGGACTCAAACATGGCAGGAATCTGAAGGCAGGAGCTGATATAGAGACCATGAAAGGGTTGCTACTTCCTGGCTTGCTCCCCATGGCTTGCTCAGCCTTCTTTCTTATAGAACTCAGGATCACTAGCCCAGAGTTGTACCACCTACACTGGGCTGGGCTCTGCTCCATCAATCACTAGTTAAGAAAATACCCTCTGGTCAGGCATGGTGGCACATGTCTTTAATCGGAGCTCATAGGAGACAGGAGGCTCTCTGTGAGTTCAGGGCTAACCTGGTCTAAAAAGTGAGTTCTAGAACAGCCAGGGCTGTACACAGAGGAAACCCTGTTTCAATAAGCAAAACAAAAGGGAGGAAAGGAGGGAGAGAAGGAGGGAGGTAGAGAGACAGGGAGAGAGAGAGAGAGAGAAGAGACTGGACATTGTCCATTTTCCAGAGGTTTCCAGACTTATCCAGAGCACTGGCTAATCCTAAGTCTCCCTCTTCCATTCCTCAGGCAAAATGTCCCTGGAAGAATTCAACAAAGGTGCCAAGAGCGACCCATCCATTGTCCGGTTGCTGCAGTGTGATCCCAGCAGTGCTAGCCAGATCTGAGGGGAATGGGCTTTACACAGTTGTGAGAAACACAGGCTTGACCTGCCATCTTCAGCTTTGTTTGCAAAAGTGGATTTCTCCGTGATTTCTCCTGCTCTCTAGGGACCTGGGTTCAGGCAGCACATCAAATTCACCTGGTCTGGCTGGATGCAGCTCCCTCCTCTATCAGATTTGATAGATGTCTCTCCCCATCCAGTCCAGGCTGGTTCCTTCCAAGGTTTCAAGTGTTCTCAGCTGTAGGGCTCCTTTCCTGCCCACAGAGGGCCTGGAGGCCCTTAAGGACACCAGACAGGACATTTCAGTATCTTACTGAGACCAGCTGATTTATTCGATGATCCCAGCTGACTTTGTGAGGATGAAGAACATGGAGAGCAGACAGGCAAGCCCTTCCTGTGCGTGGCTCCACCTCCCTTGTTTATTTTCTCTGACCAAAGCTGCTTGCATGTATATACCGTGGTATCCTTACTTTTAATATATACGTTTTGTATAAAGTGAGAAGGTTCAGCCCCTGTATTTAAAGCCTCTGACTACCTTTATAGCATGGTCCCCTGTGACCTGTGATTCTCCCCACCCCAAAGTCTGGCTGTGCTGTGGTATTTATGTATTCATTTGCCTAATTACACAGGAGATACATGCATGCCCAGGGCTGTGGACATCTGCCCTCTGTCCTGCAAACACAGGTGTTCCTGTGTGTTATGTCCTTGCTTTCCATTGGCCTGGCATATTAAAATGATCAAATAAACCAAGGTCTGTGAGTTTCCTGTGTTGCCCCAAGCACCCTGTTCATGGTTCTCTCTCCAGTGAGTGTGGGGATGAAGGAGATAAGTGGTAGACATGGGGAAAGTCCTTGAATGTCTGGAACAGCCGAGAATTTGTCAGAGAGGAGTACATGCCAGCCTTTCCCCACTCAGTGGGCTTCACACACAGCAAGGCCATTGGCCCTCCTGCTTTAAGCCACAGAACCTGTAGTCTGAGCCCCAGACCGTCTGATGATGTTCAGGAAGCACCCACTGAGCACCTGTCCTGGGTGAGCAATGGAGACTCTGAGATTGGCCAGACATTGTCTTTGCTCCCACCTCACCTCAAGGAGAAAGGTGCTGTTGGCTAGAAGGTGTTTTAGATATTGGACAGAAGCAGTACCTCAGGGCCAAATATGTGTCTTGGCTAATGTCAACCACCAATCTTGCAAGCCATCCAGCAGTTCACTTGGAGGGGGTACACCTGAGTGGTCGGCCGGCACTTAAAGAAAGGGAAACTAGGTGGATGAGAGAGAAATGGAGCCAAGACAATGTTCTGATCAAGGTTCAAATGTTTAATGACAAATGCACTTATAAAGGAGGGCGTAGGCCCATTCCCACCCATTCATTCTTGGAGCCTGAAACCAGCTGCAGGTGATTATGTGCAGGATAGGGCATAGTCTCTGGAATAGCTCCTGGGCATTCTCAGCAGGTAGCAGTATCTTGAAGAGGAACAGCAACAGTGGCTGAACAATTGAGTGATCCAGGGAGGAAGACTCCACCCTAGGTAATCTCCTTAGTGGCAGCAAGGTCAAGGTCTGGCTCAGCCAGCTTCAGGCTGAGGGAAGGTTACACAGCAAGTTCAGGATCACTTATTCAAATAATGGGGAATAAGAGGATGGATGGATGTGTCTGCCCAGTTATGAAGACTTCTCTCTTTTTCTCTTTCTCCTTCTCCCTCTCCCTCTCCCTCTCCCTCTCCCTCTCCCTCTCCCTCTCCCTCTCCCTCTCCCTCTCCCTCTCCCTCTCCCTCTCCCTCTCTCTCTGCCAACATGTGATTCCTGGGATTGTAACTCAGGACCTTAGGTAGAGCAGTCAGTGCTCTTAATAACTGAGCCATCTCTCCAGCCTTGGGAGTCTTCTCAAATGGAGAACTCAATGTCACACAAGATGTGAGAGTACAGTGAGGGGCAGAAATAAGAGCACAGAAAGGGGTGGCTGAGGCAGATAAGTCATGAGTTCTGGGACAACCTGGACTCCATAGCAGAATTAATGTCAGAGGACCAAAGGACAAAGAAAACTCTATTGTGCTCAGGGCTGCATGGAAAAGGAATGGAGGTCAGAGAGCCACAGTCCAGAGATGCAATTACTCTGCACAAGTACTTAGAACTGACTGTTCCCTATGTTTGTCTCCAGACTTGAAAGGCAACTCTGTTAACAACAGTGTTCATGTTCAAGGTGTGGTTGATCCATTATTCCTGCACTAGCTGTCAGAGCATGGCAGCTAAGGCCAGGACTATACAAGGCTTCCATTCAAAGTTTCAGTTGATACCTGCTAGTGGAGATGAAAGACCCACAGCGTGAGGATTCCCCCACGTTCTGACTCAGGAGAGGCGACACCCCAAAATCACCCACAAGAAATGTTCTTGCTGCAAACAGCAAGAGGATTTTTATTCAAGAGTGCTCTTGGGCCCACAGTCACACACCATGCAGGAGTACAGGACCGTGGTGCGCCAAGTAGCTGGGTAAGGGGGTATTTAAAGGAAGAAACCACAACTCAAGGAAGTGGGGAAGGCATTGTTGGAAAATACCAAAGATACCAGTTAAGAGTCACAAGGAAGTACAAAGTCACAAGTGTCACAAGGAATACCTGGTAATTGTTCAGGTTATCTCTTAAGACAGTTTCTAAGAGCCCCTAACAATAGCACATTCTTTGAATTAACACTCTTTGAACCCAGGAAGCGGGTGGATGGAGAGATGTCACTATCTGTTTTATGATTAGCATACCTTGGAGCATTGCATCACAAAGGTCACATTCCCAAGCCTGGGCCTAAAGGCCTAGAATTTTGTTATTACGTTTTACTTTTTCAGAGATCTCCCAGGCCCAGAAAGAGAGACATGGCAGATAGTCCTGAGGTAGCCTCCAAGTTCTGAATGGAACCCTGCTCAGGTCACTGTGGGACCTGGAAGAGAGATGCCCAGCTTGACCTGGAATGTTCATACAGGTTGCCTGAAGCTGGTACGGGGAGGTATGGAGCTTAGGTTGCAACGAGGGGAAGAACAAGAAGCATAAAATAGAGGTAAGATGATCAGTGGGAAGGGAGGGGAGGAAAGGGGAGGGAAAGTGGAGGGGAAGGGTGGGAAAGGGGAGGAAGAGGGGAGGGGAAGGAAAGGGGAGGGGATGAGAGGAGTTGGAGGAGAGACAACTGTCTGGGCCTTGCTGGTATTTGTTAACAAGCTATGAGATGAGCCAGGGTTCAGGTCAGTTAGAGGTCAGAGGGAGGAAGGAAGGAGACTAGATTGACATCGGAGCTTTTTCCCTCAGCCACACAGACAGGACTGGCTAACGCTCACTAGAGCATTCTTTGTCACAAGAACTGAACATCAATCCTGAGAGATGCAGTCAAGCAATTTTGGGGTATGGAATGCAGTATGCAGAATGTGTGATACACAGACATAGTTACATATAGTCACAAGACTTAAGATATATCTAAATAGCGACCTGAAAAGGCTTGGCATGCTTCTGTATATCAGAATAAGGCACCAGGCAATGGTAGATTATGGCTTTCATCCCAACATGAGGCAGCAATAGCTGAATCTCTGAGTTTGAGGCCAGCCTGGTGGACAGAGTGAGTTCCCAAACAGACAAGGCTACCCAGAGAAACCCTATCTTTCTTAAATAAATAAATAAATAAATAAATAAATAAATAAATAAATAAATAAAGGAGAGAGATGAGAGGCAACCTCCTTAGGGGTCTTCAAGGGTTCCAACCTCAAGCTAAGGGTTACTTCTAAGATCTGGTGATAAAACAGGCCCCTGAATTGGTCTCTATCAACTTATTGCCCACTCATTATGAGGAGGGAGGCTACCTGCCAGTGTTAGCAGCCCTATAAAGAGGCCCAGTTAGCAACAGCCCACAAGAACCAGGGCCTGCCAGGTGCCACCTGAAAACACACAAAGAGAAAGCTGCCCTGGCCACAGCCCAGATTTTGAACCAGCCGAATTACTACTGCATTCCTGAGCGACAGGAATGCTGGGAGAGCAAACACTAAGAGTTTAAGGGTAACCTTGGGAGGAGGTCCACTGTCTGAAGGCACATCGGTGGGGACCCATGGGGAATGTGACTGCTTCCTGAGAAGTCCTGGGCTGCTGACAGTCACTAAGAGCTCTTCAACACTTACAGACAATATTTAAAACAAAAATAAGACAGGCTGGAGAGATGGCTCAGTGATTCAGAGCACTGGCTGCTCTTGCAGACAACCCCATTTGGTTCCCAGCACTCACACAGCATCTCACAACTGTCAGTTTCTCCAGTGACTCCCTCTTCTGGTTTTCATAGGTACTGCACTCATGTGGCACACCTACATACATGCAGACCAATGCTTATACACATAAAATTAAACAAACCCTTAAAAAAAAAAAGCAGAAACCAGGCACAGTGGCATATACTTTTAATCCCAGCACACAAAGATACAGCCTGATTGACAGCCTGTATCTACATAGCGAGTTCTAGGACAGCCAAAGTTACATTATAGAGAGACCTGGACTGCGTTGAGAGAGGGAGAGAAAGAGAGAAAGAGAGAGAGAGAGAGAGAGAGAGAGAGAGAGAGAGAGAGAGAGAGAGAGAGAGAGAGAGAGAGAGAGAGAGAGAGAGAGAGCCAAACTTCATGCTTGCTGTTCAGAGGATGACGATGACCTTAAATTTATGATCCTCCTGCTCCACCTCTGAGTTCTGGGACTATAGATGTGTGCAACCATGCCTAGTTTTATGTAGCACTGAGTACCCCACCCAGGGTGTCATGAAAGTTAGGCAAGCCCTCGACCAAATTTGCTACATGCCAGCCCGAATATGATTTATTTTTGTAACTACAAGGGAGATTTTGCTTTAAAAATAAACCTCTTCATATTAGTAGCAGTTGCTTAAGCCTTGCTAAGCTGGAGCCTGAAGAACTTTCTTGGGCTGCTAAGGGGTGGTGAGAAGGCAGACACTTCTATTGCAAATGAGGACTTCTAAATTTCTACCCAACAACTTCCATCTCCACCTGGGTTAGCGACACATGGTTTCTGAGAGTCACCTGCAGCCTCAAAAGCCCCAAGGATGTCTGTACCTCACGAACTGTAGGCACGGGTTCTTGTTCTTTGCCCTCGCCTCTTTCTGAAATCCCTGGCTGCCGAAAGATGTATTAACTGCTGGAAGATGTATCAGTTGCTAGAAGATATATCTGCTGCTGGAAGATGTATCTGCTGCTGGAAGATGTTTCAAATACTCGAAGATGTATCTGATGCTGGAAGATATATCAGTTGCTAGAAGATATATCTGCTGCTGGAAGATGTATCTGCTGCTGGAAGATGTATCTGCTGCTGGAAGATGTTTCAAATACTGGAAGATGTATCTGCTGCTGGAAGATGCTTCAGATACTGGAAGTTGTATCTGCCGCTGGAAGATGTATCAGTTGCTAGAAGATATATCTGCTGCTGGAAGATGTATCTACTGCTGGAAGATGTATCTGCTGCTGGAAGATGTATCTGCTGCTAGAAGATGTTTCAGATACTGGAAGATGTATCTGCTGCTGGAAGATGTTTCAGATACTGGAAGATGTATCTGCTGCTAGAAGATGTATCTGCTGCTGGAAGATATATCAACTTCTGGAAGATGTACCTGCTGCTGGAAGATATATCAGTTGCTGGAAGATGTATCTGCTGCTGGAAGATGTATCAGTTGCTGGAAGATGTATTTGCTGCTGGTGTTCCTGTGCATACCCATCTACAAGTCTCTTTATTATCTTCTCTGTCCCTCTCCTACTCCAAACATCCTCTTTGGCTCTATCAGGGCAAGGTCTCTCCTTGTTGCATAAGCATGACATGTTTGTTTTTCAGAGGTTGTCTTGCCTGAATTTTGTAACCAGCTCCCTCATGAAGATAGGACCAATCTCATTGCTAACAGTTTTCCCTCCTGAATTCCCATGAGCATGTCTGTTCTGCCCATGACTGAGCTGTATCTGTGAGTAAGGAAGAGAGAGTTAGTTAATACTTAGTTGTACTCAGGCTCTTGGGTGAGGCTCTGTGGGGCTTGTATCTTCTGGGGCAATGTCAAGAAGCAGCCCCACATGTCAGTATCCACACATGCTGCCATGAGTGTGCTGAGATAGCCTATTCATCAGTTTAGTCTAGACTGACATCACTTCCTCTCCTGCCTCCTCACTTGGGAAATGTCACTGAGCTCGCTTTTTGGGGAAAGTGGAAGCTGGGAATTACCTAGGTCTGTGCCACTTTGTTTAGTTGAAGGTGTTCTGAATCTTTTCTGATGATGGCAATAAGGACATGTTGCTGTCTTGGAATACCCCACTTCTAGGTCTTGCTACTAGGGAAGAAAGGTGCTTTCTCAGCTGCAAGTGAGTAGCTCAAAAGAGAAAAGTGTGTCCAACAGAAGCTCCCAAAGGTTCCAACCTGGCCTCAGAGCACACAGCAGAGGGACAACTGCAGTCCCAGGTGAGCTCCCTAAGGGCCCTCTCCCCACCCTGAGGGAGGTGACTTCCCCATAGTCCCTGCAAGGATGGGAGCCCATTCCACCCCGGTACTCCTAGCAATGCCATCCTTTCTGAGACCAAAAGTTTCTCTTTTCTCATACATAACCCATAGACAGTCAATTGCTGTGCCTCCTCTGCTGATCCCAGTTCTCAGACAGGCAGGCCCACCTCACTATCAACTCTGGAGTAGGCGAGTGGGCAGAGGAGGCAGTGAGATGGGCTCCTGTGCGTGTGTGTGTGTTTGTGTGTGTGTGTGTGTGTGTGTGAATGTGAGAGACAGAGACAGAGACAGAGACAGACAGACAGACAGACAGACAGACAGATAGACAGACAGACAGACAGACAGAAGGTGAGAGCACTGAGCACCTATCTCAGTATGTCTTGAGAAACTCTTGGGACTGATTCTCCCTCCATTACTTGCTGGCCAGTCTGTGTTGGAGACCAGCAGTTGGCATGGCGGGAAATAGGATGGGATGAGTGGGCCATTTCTTTACTTCAGCCCAATGTTCCCTTTCTCCCTCCTCTCCCCTCTCCCTTCTCTCTCTCTCTCTCTCTCTCTCTCTCTCTCTCTCTCTCTCTCTCTCTCTCTCTTCCTCTCTTCCTTTTTGGGATATTTTTTTCACTCCATAGAATTCCCTAGAACTCTTTATGGCTAAGCTGCATTCCACAGCACCAGTGCATGGCAGCTGCGTTACCAAGTCACTATTGAAGGACATCTGGTCAGCCCTTATGGCCATTATACACAATCATTGTGAACACTTACAAAAAGGTGTATCTGTGAACATGAGTTTCCATGTATGTGGGATAACTGTCCAGGAGCATGATGGTTGGACTTCACAGCAATT
This sequence comes from Mus caroli, assembly GCF_978045245.1. NCBI lineage: Eukaryota > Metazoa > Chordata > Mammalia > Rodentia > Muridae > Mus > Mus caroli. The sequence continues at coordinate 22,089,042 of NW_028227269.1, read as the reverse complement.
GTATGCTCAGCTCAATTGTTTGTTTTAAAATTTTATTCATTTACTTCTTACATAGGTGGAGTGTATGAATGTGGAGGTCAGAAGACAAATTGAAGGAGTCAGTTTTGCTACATTGATCCTGGGTTTTAGCCTCAGGTTATCAAGCATCATTACCCACTTAGCCATCTTACCAGCCTGTGTGCTGTTGGGCATTGGGCTATACACTGACAGTCTGGTCTCCAGTCAAGCTGAGGTGTAACCCCGGGACCCAGTGGTGATAATTGACTTACATGGGACAGAAGTTCTCTCATGTCTCCTGGAACTCTGGCTCCTGTCAAAGTTACAGCCCTCACAGCCCTCAAAAGAGAAGCATGGCTTTAGTCAAATAGGCAATGCCCCAAGCTTCTGACTTTCAGGTTAAACTCCTCCCCAGTTACCTAGCAACAGTAAAGATAACAGCATACCATAAGAGGGGCTGTTTGGCCCCTCCTCATTCTCTTGCTCTCTTGCTCTTACTCCCCTTAAACTTACTCTCTCCTCTCCTCTCCTCTCCTCTCCTCTCCTCTCCTCTCCTCTCCTCTCCTCTCCTCTCCTCTCCTCTCCTCTCCTCTCCTCTCCTCTCCTCTCCTCTCCTCTCCTCTCCTCTCCTCTCCTCTCCTCTCCTCTCCTCTCCTCTCCTCTCCTCTCCTCTCCTCTCCTCTCCTCTCCTCTCCTCTCCTCTCCTCTCCTCTCCTCTCCTCTCCTCTCCTCTCCTCTCCTCTCCTCTCCTCTCCTCTCCTCTCCTCTCCTCTCCTCTCCTCCCTCTCTCTCCTCTCCTCTCCTCTCCTCTCTTCTCTCTCTCTAACCTCTTACTCACTCCCTCTTACTCTGACTTTCTTCCCTCTCTCCTTTTCCCCCTTCTCTCCTCTTGGCCATGGCTGGTCTCTCTCTCTTTCTACCTTTTCTCATTCTCCCTGCCTTTCGAAAATAAAGCTCTAAAACCATAGACTGTCTCTGTTCATCTAGGCCTGCTGTGCTTACTCTCACCTGCATTGGAACCTCTCTCCCTCAGCCCTCACTCCCATAAACCCAGTGCTACAGGGTGTCGTCCCTGGGCCCCAGGTCAGGGGCTGTCCCTTTTCATCCACCACCACCACCAACACCCCTTCGAGTGGGGTCAGTGGCTTAGATGCCCACCCGGGTCTGGGTGGAAAGCGTCTGGTAGCCCTCCCATGTCTGCATGCCCAGAGCATAGGAGGAACTCTGGCCGGACATGTGCTATCCTCCCTTCTCCCTCCTTCCCTTGCCCCCCTTTAGTCCCCACAGTGTGCTATGTTTTGTTTCTTACAAAACAGCTGAACTGTTTTCTAGGAGGGTGTATTAGGAGACCTGAACAGATAGCGAACCTATACAGAGACATAAAAGGGGGATTTATTATAGTGTATTCCAGGCTGTGGTGTAGTTAGTCCAACAATGGCTGTCTACTGGTCCAGGAATCTAGTAGTTTTTCAGTTCATGATGATGGGCCTCTCAGCTGGTCTTCAGTAGACTCTGGAATCCTGAAGACATAGACTCCAATGCCAGTGAATGAATGAACTTGCCAGTGAGAGCAAGGGCAAGCAGGAAACGAGCAAAAGAGCTTCCCTTTTCCATGTTCTTTCTATAGGCTGCCATGGGAAAGTGTAGCCAGATAAAAGGTGGACCTTCTCATCTCAAAGGATCTAGATTACGAGCTGGTCTTCCCACCTTGGAAAACCTGGATTAAAAATGAGACTTCCCACTTCAAAGAAAAAAAGGTCTCACAGGTGTTCCCAGCAGCTTGGGTTTTACTTCATTCCAGATGAAGTCAAGTTGACAACCAAAAGCTGCCATTACAGGTGGCTGGGACATTGTATATCCACACCCACAATTTATGAGAAATTCAGTCACTGTGAACCTTTGCCAGTGTTTGGTGTGTCACTGTTTTTATTTTAACCATTTTGCAATGATAATTAACTATGGGGTTTATTTGATTAAAAACAAAGAGAAGGGGCTAGAGAGATGGCTCAGTGGTTAACAGCATTTTAGGCTCTTCCAGAGGACAGGAGTTCAGTTCCCAACACCTCCATCAGGCAGCTCCCAACCAAGTGTAAGGCCAGCTCCAGGAAACCAATTGCCTCTTTACCTTCCTTGTGCACTGCACTCAATTGCTTGCAACGCTATGATCAGAAGCAACTTGGGGAGGCATAATTTCATTTCATTTGGCAGCTCACAGTCCATTATGAAGGAAAAGAAGGCAGAAACTCAAACAAGGCGGGGACCAAGAGGCAGGAACTGAAGCAGAGACCATGGAGGAGGGCTGCTTATGGTCTTGCTCCTCACAATGTGCTCGGCTTGCTTTTTTTTTTTTTTTTTTTTTTTTTTTTTTTTTTTTGAGACTTACTTATTTTAGTGCATTTATTTATTTATTTATTTACTTACTTATTGCTTCTCTGCATAAGATGTACATGCTATATCCAAAGCAGCCATGAGAGGTCTCCAGATCCCCTGAAACTGGAACAACAAATGTTTGTGAGCCACCATGTGGATTCTGGGAGTTGAAACCTGGTCCTTTAGAGGAGCAGCCAGTGTTAACCACTGAGCCATCTCTCCATCTCCTCAGATAGCATTTTTTTATACAAGCCAGTCCCACTAATCACAGTGGCTGGGCCTTCCCACACATCAACCATTAATCAGTAGAATGTCTCACAGACTTGCCTACAGGACATCTGATAAAGGCATTTTCTTAATTCAAGTTCTTGATTCTTAGATGACTCTAACACATGTTAAGCTGTCAAAACCACTAACCAGCATACCCCCTATAAAAGAGCTAAGAGAATCAATCTTGTTGTACAGGTGAGCAAGCTGGAACCCTTACAGGGTGTTGCAACTCACCACAGACTAAATATCGATGGATGTCAGAATCCCAGAATGTGTGTCTGTTGTACAGCTGATGTCTTCTATCTGTCCAGTTGTCTGTCCGGTCTATCTGGCCACCCTTTCTAAGGTGCAAATCACAAGTTTCTTTCAGGCTACAAGGACTCTCTCTGATCACTGATTTCCATATCCAGACTGAATCTGTCTCTGTCAAACATGGAAAAAACTTTGACTGTTCCCTGTGCCTGAGAATGTATAAACTCTGTAAGCTGAGTCAGATCCACCTAGTGGGAAACTAAATAGCTCTCACTGGCGTCTGTTTGGACCTGGGGCTCAGGCACAGGAATGCAAAGACAGGCCCACCCCAATGCCCCTTCTCAGGTGCCCTACCCAGCTGTTTTCTTCCTTCTAACTCAGGAGCATTGCTCCCCAGTCCCTTACTTTTCTAATCCTCCTTCCCTAGTGAACAGTCAACATAGATTTTCACACTCAGACACATGACTCCCAGCCCTGATGTGAGCTAAGATCAGTTAAGTAGAATATTGAAGAATATTCATGAGGCCTGGCAAGATGGCTTTAGTGGGCAAAGGAGCTTATTACCAAGCTTAATTGATCCTGTGGACAAATGTACAGGAAGGAAAGAAGGGACTCTAGCAAGTTGTCCTTTGACCATGCACACCACCCATGTATACAAATACATAAGCAAAATGTTAAAAAAAAAAAAAAAGACATACCATGGGCAGGTTCCAGGTCCCAAGGTTCTGGTCCAATCCCCACATGCTGGGAATGTTTAAATCATCTGGGTAATTCTAGTATGGCTTCAAGGATGAAAATCAACTTCACAATCTGAATGAAAAATTAAATAGTACAGGGGGCCTAATGACTCCTAAAGCATGGGGAAGGTTTTTATTGTAGCTATAAGGAAGACAGAAGACAGAGGAAAGAGGACAGAGTGAACTTGCGGACAGACTAAACCATGTGAGGAGAGAGAGAGAGAGAGAGAGAGAGAGAGAGAGAGAGAGAGAGAGAGAATCACTGACCAAGAGAGGTGGCCAGGGCCAAGAGAACAGCGTAAACCAAATGGCTGAGTTATACAGGAATCAGGCTTGGGGAAGGGATTCTAAGGTCTAGCTCCCAGGAAAGAGAAGTTTAGGGTAGGGGATGAGATGAGAAGTGCTAGGAGGAACCATAGGTACTGAGAGATGCTGGGAGAGCTGGGAGGAGCCATAGGTACTGAGGGATGCTAGGAGAGCTGGGAGGAGCCATAAGTACTGAGGGATGCTGGGAGAGCTGGGAGGAGCCACAGGCACTGCACAACACTCCTCCCTGGTCTCCTACAGACCCTAAGTCTATTCTTGGATGGTGTGCTCATGTCTTCCCCCTGAGCAGGGGGGCCTGGACTCTGGAAGGTAGATTCTGCTGTCAAGGGAGGCAGTAGGGCTAGTGACAAGCTTTCTTCTGCCCTATAAAGCAGACGTTTCTGTACCTGTATCTGTCTGCCACTGATTCATTGTTTAAGCAAAAACCCTTCTGGGTTTTATACTGGAATCCCAGAACTACGGTCCCAGCCACCTTGTACAGTGCCTAGGTCCTGGCCCTGGACCTGAACTGGGATGTTATTGTGAAAAGGAGGCAAGAATCCTCCCTGGGATAGCAGACATCTGCAGAAAGATTTAACTACCCCCGTCTACCATCAGAGAATGTTCAGAAGCCACAGCTGGGCAGCAGGGTCCTGAGAGGACAAACACCTCTGTACACAGTGGACTGTGGTTCTGGCTGTGTAGTGCCTGACCTAGTCTGAGCCCCTCTGGAGATCTGAGAGTCACCCAGATCTCACAAATAAACTCCCATACTACTTCCATTAGCCAAAAAGGATGCTGCTTCCTTGGAACAGAGAGCCCGTTGGCTGTGAAGTCAGAGGAAGCAGCAAAATAACAAAGCAAAAAAAAAAAAAAAAAAAACACTTGTCCTTCATGGGACCAGCCAGTCTGAAGAGCATGCTCAGATCTAGGGAGGGTTCTGGGTGTTCTTCCACCCATCTCCTGGCCTGTAGACTTGTCAGTCTTCAGTAGGCAGAGAGGTAGCTATGTGCCTGAGGTTGGATCTCCTGGAATGCAGCTTCTTGGGCCTGGCCCCAGGCCAGAGCATCACAGTACTGGAGTGGCACCTGGATTCCTACAGCTCTCCTGCGGCAATTCCTTTGGGAGCTGAATCTTGAGAGCCCTGGTCTTAGCCTTCAATGCAAGCCTGGAGCAGTCCTTGAGAAGGCAGGGCTCTCCTAATGAAGAGACTGAAGTCTCCCAACATAAAAAATTTCATTTTTCAATGAGAAAACTGAAGCTGGATAGCCAAGTGGTTTATTCAAGAGCCATTGATTTGTGAGGATGGGAGTGGAGACCATAGGATACTAGAGGACAGGAGCATTGTTCTGAGAAGAGGGAGCCCAGAGCAATCACTCTAGATTGCACCCCACTAGAAAAGCACAGAGTTCATTGTGTAGATAGGGCAGGTTGGAGATGCAAACTCTGTGGGAGTTATCAGATTGGAAAGCAGGAAGAAACTGTGACTGTCGTGGCAATACCAAGGTTGTTCTAAAGACACACTTGTGCCCTCCCTTCAGCTTTCTGAGGACTGTGACAATGGACCCCCAAAGAACTGGAATTTTCACCAGGAATTTCAAGTCGACATAGGGAAAGTGCTGGGACCCTGACACTAGCCAGAACAGGACTCTGTCTCTAGTGCTGCCAGACTGCAGGACAGATATGGGGAAGGGTTGTGTGCTGAGAAGAGACAAGGATGGGTCAACCACGGGCTGAATCTTGACCATGACCGCCAAACCTAAACCCATCTGTAGTCAGGAGCAGAGAGAGATGGATCCTGGTGCTCAGTTGCTTTCTCCATTTTATTCAGCCCAGGAATCCAAACCTCAGAAGGGTGCTACCAACACTTAGGGTGAGTTTTTCCTTTTATATGGTGTTACCTAGAAATTCTCCTGCAGATGTGTCCACAGGTTTATAGTCTAGGTAATTCTAGATTCCATCAAGTTGACAATCATTATCCACCGTCACAGAGCCATCAGTGAGTAGGTGGTGATCCTCGTTAGTGGGAGCACTGGACATGCAGTCAAGGGACCTTGTTCTTGCAATGGCCTTGCTGGTAGTCACGCTTGTGGGGAACAGCCAGACTCTGCTGTCCTTCTTGCTTAGCCCTGGGTTCCAGCACCATATAAAATGGGTTTGGAGGTACATGCCTCTGATGCTAGCACTTGCAAGCAGTTTGTTATTGTTTGTTTTTCAAGACAAGGTTTCTCTATGTAGCAATGGCTATCCTGGAACTCACTCTGTAGACCAGGCTGGCCTGCAAATCAGAGATTCAGCTGCCTCTGCCTCCTGAGTGTTGGGATTAAAGTCCTGCACCATCACTGTCCAGCTCAAGATTATCTTTATATCAGACCAGCCTGGGATGCATAAGACTCTGTTTCAAATACAACAAACAAACACAAAGCCCCAGCGTCTCCCATAACAGTAGTTAGTTTAAGATGACTGTACCATTCATCAGTGTCTTCTTCACATCCTGGGGCTATTTAAAAAAAAAGAAAAATAATGTCAACAGTTAGGATGACTCACATGGTAATGTATCATCTTAGCATTCTAGACGCTAAGGGCCAAGAGCAATGTGCTGAAGGGGTTGATTCCATGTGAGGCCATGTACTGGCTGGTTTTGTGTTGTCAACTTGGCTAGGGTTATCACAGAGAAAGTAGATTCACTTGGGAAAATGCCTCCATGAGATCCAGCTGTGTGGCATTTTCTCAGTTGAGGATCAAGTTGAGAGGATCCACTGTGGGTGGTGCCATCCCTGGGCTGGTGGTCTTGGGTTCTATAAGAAAGGAAGCTGAGCAAGCCAGGGAAGCAAGCCAGTAAGTACCACCCCTCCATGGCCTCGGCATCAACTCCTGCTTCCTGACCTGCTTGAGTTCCAGTCCTAACTTCCTTGGTGATGAACAGAAATGTGGAAGTGTAAGCTGAATAAATCCTGAACTCCCCAACTTGCTTCTTGGTCATGATGTTTTGGGCAGGAATAGAAACCCTAAATAAGACAAGCCTGGAGGCCAAAATTTGCCCAAGCCTTTCTTTGGCTTGTGTTTAGCCATCTTCCTGTGTCTTCCTTCTTCTATCCCTATTTGCTGCTGTGTCCAAATTGCCTTTCCTATGAAACAAATGGAGCAGGCTGAAGTGATGACACGGTGGACAGAATGCTTGGTGTGGGAGCTTGACGTCTGGGATTCTTTTCCCAGGACCAGCATAAGAAGCCAGGAGTGGCCCTGTAAGCCCAGCACTGTGGTGGGTGGAGACATGAGGATCACTGAGAGCACTGGCCACCTGCCTAGCACCAACTTCAGTGAGATAACCCCCGCCTCATACATTAAAAACTAATTTTTATAAGTCCTTGATTGAAATGGCTTTTAAACCAAACTGAAAATGAAAAATAAGAAAGGCAAATTTTTCTTCTCAGAAAGGCACGGATACTATTAGGACAGACACACTGTGCTCACTTCAGCCAAGATCTTATTTCTAAATAAGGCAACACACTAAGGCACTAGGGCCAATTTCTTCATAGCTCTTCTCTGGGGAATACAGGATGTTAAATGATTTCTGGGTGTAAGCACAGAGTGCATTCAGGGAGTCCAGGATTACAGTGACAAGACTAGGTTCTAAGTTTCAGCTCTGTACTGTTTGAACAAGCTGCTGACAAGGGGAACCGGGACCTGCACTCACTGATTGTTGGTCACTGTCTTCTGAGTTGAAGGTTTCCTAGAGTTTGTGTAGGAGACACAGGTGGCAGGTATATATCCAACTATCTATCTATCTATCTATCTATCTATCTATCTATCTATCTATCTATCTATCTATCTTTCTTTCTATCTATCTATCTATCTATCTATCTATCTATCTATCTATCTATCTATCTATCTATCTATCTATAGTGAGACAGGGTCTATATAACCCAGTCTGGCCACTATGCCTTATAAATACAGTGCTGAGGGTAGAGGTCAGAGCCTCAGGTATGCTTAGCATTCACTCCATTTAACTACATCCTGACTCCCTTTCAATAATTGATTTTATTTCTTTCTGAGACAGGTTCTCTCTATAGAACATTGACTAGCCTGGAACTCACAGAAATCTGCCTGTCTCTGCTTCTCAAGTGCTGGGATTAAAAGCACATGTCATGATACATGGCCCAAGAATTGAATTTAAAATATGTGAATGTTTCTATTATTATCAATAATTATCAAATGAGCCGGGCACTGGTGGCGCATGCCTTTAATAACAGCACTTGGGAGGCAGAGGCAGCCATATTTGTGAGTTCAAAGCCAGCCTGGACTTCACAGTGAGCTCCAGGACAGCCAGGGCTACATAGAGAAGTCTGTCTTGGAAAGAGAAACCTGTCTCGGAAAGAAAAAAAAAGTATCAAGTGAGCATCCTTTCCCTACCTCTGAGTTTTCAAGGCCATTTAAAAATTTGTTGTATTACTATTTGTGTGTTTGTTTCTTTGTGCATGCATGTATACATGTGTGAATGCATGTACTGTGGTACATTGAAGTAAGAGGACAACTTTCAGGAGTAGGTACCCTCCTTCTACCATGTGAGTTCTGAGATGGAACTCGGGTGTCAGGTCTGTGCAGCAAGTATCTTTATCTCTGGGCAGTCTCACAGGCTCTACAGGGCCATTTATTTTCTTAAGGCCAAACATAGAAACATTAAGCAGGGAGAGGAGACCCAACCTCAGAGTTCTGGTGTGACAGCCATGAGAATCAGCAGTACATGTTATCCAAGCTCAATCAGTGAATGGTCCCAGCTCAGGACCATTCTCTACCTCACATAACAGGCCCCACATAACATCTCAGTTAGCCCCATTAAGTACCCAGTAGCTTTTCTATCCCAGTGTTTCAAACTCCTTCCACAATCCTTCCCAAAACAGGGGGCCAGCTCTTAACACTACCCTACTTCTGGTACCAATTTCAGTTTCTATCTTAGTTACTTTTCTGTTAGTATGATATAATGCTGACCAAAAACAGTGTTTATTTCAGCTTACAGTTTATGGGCCATCTGGAAGGGACGTCAGGCCACCAACCCAAGGCAGGAACCTGGGGGTTGTGGACTGCTTCCTGGCTTGCTCCCCTTGGGTTGCTCAGTTTGCTTTTGTATATCCCCCAGCATCACATCAATTGAAATCAAGCACATGCTTGATGGTCTTGCTTATAGGCAGTCTGATAGAGGCATTTTTTTCAGTTGAAGTTCCCTCTTCTCAAGAAGACTCTAGCTTGTGTCAAGTAGACAAAAAACAAACATCAGACAGGGATTTTGTCACACATCTTACAATAATAATAAATGTATAAAAATGTATTTTTAATAGAACCATCAAGTAGTAGGGACTTAGTGAGCTGTCCTATGGGAGCTTGGAAGGGAATACTGAGAGCAATGCAGACAATGGAGGCCTGGCTTGTGGGGTTTCAGAGAGATATTTGAGAATCCCTTGAAGATTCTATCAGAGTAGTTTGTATGATATATTTCATTCATGAATCTGTGGGTCTTGTCAATTGGAGTTGAAAAATCTTGTGTGATTAATAAGAAACCAGTACTACTAAACTGAAACTTTTGCTTTACTGGGAAAATAGAGAACTGAACAAAAGTAGCTGGAACTGAGAAATTAGTGGTGATTAAGAAGAGACCATCATCGTTGAGGTGAGGTTTGGGAGTGTTTCCTTAGAGTAAGCACACTAAAGCTGTTGTTCAGAGGGTGCCAAGCCCATAGGTCATGCTGCTAGCCAAACTCAGTAATGATTCAGAGTCTCTCACATTTAATGGATTTGAAGACACTGTGGGGTCATGGAAACAGCTGAAGCTTGGCACTCTGAGAGGCCAGCAGAGGTCATCTGTGAAAGTGAAGTCTCAGCTATGGTGGGAACACAAAGACTGAAGGAGTCATGGAGGGAGTCTGAGGCTTGGCTCCATATGTCAGGGTCAGGGTCCCTGAAGAGAGACCAGGAGGCTATGTGAAGGTGCAGCTTTTGGAGGCCCCAGCAGATGGATATGTAAGGAAGGTGAGGCCACTGCCCGTAAGAGCAGAGGCTGTAGAGTGGAGCTGGCCTGAGCCTATGAGTTGAGTTGAATTGTGTGTGTTAGAAATGTCAGAACCCGCTCTTCAGGTCAGAAAAGCACCGGGGCAGCTGGGGCGCAGGGTCTGCTGACACTCGCCAGCTACCCACAACACCCGCCACAGGATCTTAAGACTTCTGGATCTTAAGACTTCTGGAGAGTGGAACACAGCTTCTGCTCCAATCCAATTGCACGCGGGACCAGAGACTGCATTAGTATGGGAAGCAGAAAAACGGCCTGAGTAGGACCACAGGCCTCTTCCGGCTGGACCAGCACCGGGGTACCGTCAGCTACCCACGACCCCCTCCGCAGGATTTAGAGACTGCTGGTGAGTGGAACACAGCTTCTGCTCCAATCTTTAAACAGTGACAATGATAACAAATAACCCCAGAGATTACCAGATGGCGAAAGGTAAACGTAATAATCTTACTAACAGAAACCAAGACCACTCACCATCATCAGAACCCAGCACGCCCACTTCGCCCAGTCCAGGGCACCCCAACACACCGGAAAAGCTAGACACGAATTTAAAAGCATATCTCCTGATGATGATAGAGGACTTCAAGAAGGACTTTAATAACACACTTAAAGAAATGCAGGAGAACACGGCTAAACAGGCAGAAGACAATAAAGAGGAAGCACAAAAATCCCTTAAAGAATTGCAGGAGAACACTGCTAAAGAGTTACAAATCCTTAAAGAAAAACACGATAACATAATCAAACAGGTAGAAGTCCTTACAGAAACACAGGAAAACACATCCAAACAGATGATGGAAATGAACAAAACCATACTAGACCTAAAAAGGGAAGTAGACACAATAAAGAAAACCCAAAATGAGGCAACACTGGAGATAGAAACCCTAGGAAAGAAATCTGGAACCATAGATACGAGCATCAGCAACAGAATACAAGAGATGGAAGAGAGAATCTCAGGTGCAGAAGATTCCATAGAGAACATCGGCACAACAATCAAGGAAAATGTAAAATGCAAAAAGATCCTAACTCAAAACATCCAAGAAATACAGGACACAATGAGAAGACCAAACCTACGGATAATAGGAGTGGATGAGAATGAAGATTTTCAACTCAAAGGACCAGCAAACATCTTCAACAAAATTATAGAAGAAAACTCCCCAAATCTAAAGAAAGAGATGCCCATGAACATACAAGAAGCCTACAGAACTCCAAATAGACTGGACCAGAAAAGAAATACCTCCCGACACATAATAATCAGAGCAACAAATGCTCTAAATAAAGATAGAATACTAAAAGCAGTAAGAGAAAAAGGCCAAGTAACATATAAAGGCAAGCCTATCAGAATTACACCAGATTTTTCACCAGAGACTATGAAAGCCAGAAGATCCTGGACAGATGTTATACAGACACTAAAAGAACACAAATTCCAGCCCAGGCTACTATACCCAGCCAAACTCTCAATTAACATAGATGGAGAAACCAAAGTATTCCACGACAAAACCAAATTCACACATTATCTCTCCACGAATCCAGCCCTTCAAAGGATAATAACAGAAAAAAACCAATACAAGGACAGGAACCACGCCCTAGAAACAACAAGAAGGTAATCCCTCAACAAACCTAAAAGAAGACAGCCACAAAAACAAAATGCCAACTTTAACAACAAAAATAACAGGAAACAACAATTACTTTTCCTTAATATCTCTTAATATCAATGGACTCAACTCCCCAATAAAAAGACATAGACTAACAAACTGGCTACACAAACAAGACCCAACATTTTGCTGCATACAGGAAACTCATCTCAGAGAAAAGGATAGACACTACCTCAGAATGAAAGGCTGGAAAACAATTTTCCAAGCAAATGGCATGAAGAAACAAGCTGGAGTAGCCATTCTAATATCTGATAAGATTGACTTCCAACCCAAAGTCATTAAAAAAGACAGGGAGGGACACTTCATACTCATCAAAGGTAAAATCCTCCAAGAGGAACTATCAATCCTGAATATCTATGCTCCAAATACAAAGGCAGCCACATTCATTAAAGAAACTTTAGTAAATCTCAAAGCACACATTGCACCTCATACAATAATAGTGGGAGACTTCAACACACCACTTTCACCAATGGACAGATCATGGAAACAGAAACTAAACAGGGACACAGTGAAACTAAGAGAAATTATGAATCAAATGGATCTGGCAGATATCTACAGAACATTCTATCCTAAAACAAAAGGATATACCTTCTTCTCAGCACCTCATGGTACCTTCTCCAAAATTGACCACATAATTGGTCACAAAGCAGGCCTCAACAGATATAAAAATATTGAAATTGTCCCATGCATCCTATCAGATCACCATGGACTAAGGCTGATCTTCAATAACAAAATAAATAATAGAAAGCCAACCTTCACGTGGAAACTGAACAACACTCTTCTCAATGATACCTTGGTCAAGGAAGGAATAAAGAAAGAAATTAAGGACTTTTTAGAGTTCAATGAAAATGAAGCCACAACATACCCAAACTTATGGGACGCAATGAAAGCATTTCTAAGAGGAAAACTCATAGCTCTGAGTGCCTCCAAAAGGAAACTAGAGAGAGCACACATTAGCAGCTTGACAACACACCTAAAAGCACTAGAACAAAAGGAAGCAAATTCACCCAAGAGGAGTAGACGGCAGGAAATAATCAAACTCAGGGGTGAAATCAACCAAGTGGAAACAAGAAAAACTATTCAAAGAATCAACCAATCAAGGACCTGGTTCTTTGAGAAAATCAACAAGATAGATAAACCCTAAGCCAGACTCACTAGAGGGCACAGGGAAAGCATCCTAATTAACAAAATCAGAAATGAAAAAGGAGACATAACAACAGATCCTGAAGACATCCAAAACACCATCAGATCCTTCTACCAAAGGCTATACTCAACAAAACTGGAGAACCTGGATGAAATGGAGAAGTTCCTAGACAGATACCAGGTACCAAAGTTGAATCAAGATCAGGTTAATGATCTAAACAGCCCTATATCCCCCAAAGAAATAGAAGCAGTCATTAATAGTCTTCCAACTAAAAAAAGCCCAGGACCAGATGGGTTTAGTGCAGAGTTCTATCAGACCTTCAAAGAAGATCTAATCCCAGTTCTTCACAAACTATTCCACAAAATAGAAACAGAAGGTTCTTTACCCAACTCATTCTATGAAGCCACAATTACTCTGATACCTAAACCACAAAAAGACCCAACAAAGATAGAAAACTTCAGACCAATATCCCTTATGAATATTGATGCAAAAATCCTCAATAAAGTTCTTGCTAACCGAATCCAAGAACACATCAAAACAATCATCCATCCTGACCAAGTAGGTTTCATCCCAGGGATGCAGGGATGGTTCAATATACGGAAATCCATCAACGTAATCCAGTATATAAACAAACTCAAAGACAAAAACCACATGGTCATCTCGTTAGATGCGGAAAAAGCATTTGACAAGATCCAACACCCATTCATGATAAAAGTCTTGGAAAGATCAGGAATTCAAGGCCCATACCTAAACATGATAAAAGCAATCTACAGCAAACCAGTAGCCAACATCAAAGTAAATGGTGAGAAGCTTGAAGCAATCCCTCTCAAATCAGGGACTAGACAAGGCTGTCCACTTTCTCCATACCTATTCAACATTGTACTTGAAGTCCTAGCCAGAGCAATTCGACAACAAAAGGAGATCAAAGGGATACAAATTGGAAAAGATGAAGCCAAAATATCACTTTTTGCAGATGATATGATAGTATATATAAGTGACCCTAAAAATTCCACCAGAGAACTCCTAAGCCTGATAAACAGCTTCGGTGAAGTAGCTGGATATAAAATTAACTCAAACAAATCAATGGCCTTTCTCTACACAAAGAATAAACAGGCTGAGAAAGAAATTAGGGAAACAACACCCTTCTCAATAGTCACAAATAATATAAAATATCTTGGCGTGACTCTAACTAAGGAAGTGAAAGATCTGTATAATAAAAACTTCAAGTCTCTGAAGAAAGAAATTATAGAAGATCTCAGAAGATGGAAAGATCTCCCATGCTCATGGATTGGCAGGATCAACATTGTAAAAATGGCTATCTTGCCAAAAGCAATCTACAGATTCAATGCAATCCCCATCAAAATTCCAAATCAATTCTTCAACGAATTAGAAAGTGCAATCTGCAAATTCATCTGGAATAACAAAAAACCTAGGATAGCAAAAACTCTTCTCAAGGATAAAAGAACCTCTGGTGGAATCACCATGCAGGACCTAAAGCTCTACTACAGAGCAATTGTGATAAAAACTGCATGGTACTGGTATAGTGACAGACAAATAGACCAATGGAATAGAATTGAAGACCCAGAAATGAACCCACACACCTATGGTCACTTGATCTTCGACAAGGGAGCTAAAAACATCCAGTGGAAGAAAGACAGCATTTTCAACAAATGGTGCTGGCACAACTGGTTGTTAACATGTAGAAGAATGCGAATCGATCCATTCCTATCTCCTTGTACTAAGGTCAAGTCTAAGTGGATCAAGGAACTTCACATAAAACCAGAGACACTGAAACTTATAGAGGAGAAAGTGGGGAAAAGCCTTGAAGATATGGGCACAGGGGAAAAATTCCTGAATAGAACAGTAATGGCTTGTGCTGTAAGATCGAGAATTGACAAGTGGGACCTCATGAAACTACAAAGCTTCTGCAAGGCAAAAGACACCATCAATAAGACAAAAAAACCACCAACAGATTGGGAAAGGATCTTCACCTATCCTAAATCAGATAAGGGACTAATATCCAATATATATAAAGAACTCAAGAAGGTGGACTCCAGAAAGTCAAATAACCCCATTAAAAAATGGGGCTCAGAACTGAACAAAGAATTCTCACCTGAAGAATACCGAATGGCAGAGAAGCACCTGAAAAAATGTTCAACATCCTTAATCATCAGGGAAATGCAAATCAAAACAACCCTGAGATTCCACCTCACACCAGTCAGAATGGCTAAGATCAAAAATTCAGGTGACAGCAGATGCTGGCGAGGATGTGGAGAAAGAGGAACACTCCTCCATTGTTGGTGGGATTGCAAGCTTGTACAACCACTCTGGAAATCAGTCTGGCGGTTCCTCAGAAAATTGGACATAGTACTACAGGAGGATCCAGCAATACCTCTCCTGGGCATATATCCAGAAGATGTCCCAACCGGTAAAAAGGACACATGCTCCACTATGTTCATAGCAGCCCTATTTATAATAGCCAGAAGCTGGAAAGAACCCAGATGTCCCTCAACAGAGGAATGGATACAGAAATTATGGTACATTTACACAATGGAGTACTACTCAGCTATTAAAAAGAATGAATTTATGAAATTCCTAGCCAAATGGATGGACCTGGAGGGCATCATCTTGAGTGAAGTAACACAATCACAAAAGAACTCATACAATATGTATTCACTGATAAGTGGATATTAGCCCAAAACTTAGGATACCCAAGATATAAGATACAATTTGATAAACGCATGAAACTCAAGAAGAATGAAGACCAAAGTGTGGACACTGTGCACCTTCTTAGAATTGGGAACAAAACACCCAGGGAAGGAGTTACAGAGACAAAGTTCGTAGCTGTGATGAAAGGATGGACCATTTAGAGACTGCTGTATCCAGGGATCCGTCCCATAATCAGCTTCTAAACGCTGACACCATTGCATACACTAGCAAGATTTTGCTGAAAGGACCCAAATATAGCTGTCTCTTGTGAGACGATGCCGGGGCCTAGCAAACACAGGAGTGGATGTTCACAGTCAGCTATTGGATGTATCACAGGGCTCCCAATGGAGAAGCTAGAGAAAGTACCCAAGGAGCTAAAGGGATCTGCAACCCTATTGTTGGAACAACATGATGTACTAACCAGAACCCTGGAGCTCTTGTCTCTAGCTGCATATGTATCGAAAGATGGCCTAGTCGGCCATCAATGGAAAGAGAGGCCCATTGGACTTGCAAACTTTATATGCCCCAATATAGGGGAATGCCAGGGCCAAAAGAATGGGAATGGGTGGGTAGGGAAGTGGGGGGCGCTATGGGGGACTTTTGGGATAGTATTGGAAATGTAATTGAGGAAAATATGTAATAAAAATATTAAAAAAAAAAAAAAAAAGAATGGGAACCAGCCTTGGTGCCCATCAATAGATGAATGGATAAAGGAGATGTGGTGCTACTTCCCCATGTGGTTTTATGTAGCTGTGAATTAGGGCAAAATGTTGTCATTTGCAGGAAGACAGAAGACATTGGGGGAACTTCCTGTCATGTGAATAAAGCAAAGTCAGAAAGACAAATAGAAAAAAAAAATGTCAGAACCCAAGAAGTGGAGTTGCATAGAATCTCTTGAGCCCAGAAGGTCATGAGTTATTTGCATGGTTGGAGTTTAGCTTTGCTTTGATCAGACTGTGGCTAAATACTGGGTCTTCTCTCATGAAATGAGAAAATATTATTATTATTATTTTTGTTTCATAGGAGTCTACAGTTTAAAGACATTGAACTTTTAAAAAAATGCTGTATTTTTAAAAAGATTTTGGACTAAAAGTCTTGGAAAAGTTAAAGATGGTGGGACTTTTAAAGTTAGTCATGTTGTAATATTGACATTAATATATGAAATATTGAGGATAAAGAAGGAAGGAAGAGTTCTGGCTTAATAGTAGTGTGTTGGTTATCAAGTTGACAGGGGCCAAATTTTCTGATTGACATAAGCTAGAGTTATCTGGGAAGCCGCACCTCAGTTGACATGATGCCCACATCAGATTAACTGTGGCAAGTCTGTGGGGCATTTTCTTGATTGGTGATTGATTGGAAGGCCCCACAGTCCCATCCCTAGACAGATGGTCCTGGGGTGTATAAGCAGGCAAACTACCACCAAAGGGAGAAAGCCAGTAAGCATCATTCCTCCATGGTCTCCACTTCAGTTCTTCCCCCAAGTTCCTGCCTTGAGTTCTTGCCCTGACTGCCCTTCAAGATGGAGAATAAACTGTAGCCTGGATGAACCCTATCCTCCCTAAGTTGTTTTTGTTCCATGTTTTATCACAGCAATGGAAACATAACTAGGACATTGTCTTCTTGGGTCATGACACCTATCCCTCATTTGACACTGAGTTGAAGACCACTTCCTTCTCCTCCCAACAAGGACTCTCCTATGCTGACAACATCCATAACCATCTTCACAGATACTTTCCTTTGACAAGTCTTCCTTTTAGAAAGGAAGTATTCTGAAGCTTCATATCAAGATAATGGCCCAAGCTGCTATGACCATTTTTCAAAAATGGAAACTAATTGAAAACCTGCCATGGATAAATAGGACCTAGATCCATCGTGGAACTCTTAATTCAGCATTGGGGAGGATGGGCTTCCAAACTGCAGCCATGCAGATGCCCCAAGAGACATATGACTCATCAGTAGCCAAGTGCATACACTGCATTAGGCCAGCCATGACAGCTAGTTAGCATCTAGTTAGCATCTGGATACTGGTGGAGCCATGCTTTGTTCCCTAGTCTGTTTCCTCATAGGAAGACAGAGACAAAAATATGAGACTGAAGCTGCTAATTTTCTTTTCTTCTCTCTCTCTCTTTTAAAGGAAAAAATCCTTTATGTGTCTGTGTGTCTTGATGCATGTATGTATGTGCACCATGTGTGTGCTTGGTGCCTGTGGAGGCCAGAAGAGCACATCTGCTCATCGAAGCTGGAATGGCCAATAGTTGTGAGCTGCCATATGGATGTGGGAACTGAACCTGGTTCCTCTACAAGAGCAGAAAAAAAAATGTCTCCTCACTGCTTAGCCATAGCTCCAGTCCTCTCTACCTGTCTTCAACATTATCTTTCACTTCAAAAGTATACTCTCATCTCAGTCATCTGAATGTTGTCAGCATAGGAGAATCCCTCGTAGGGACAAAAAGGAAGTGTTCCTCACTGTGAGCACTCTGGAGTTTCAAATGGGGAACCAGGGCCATGACCACTTGTGGGAAGAAGACAGTGCCGTAGTTACTTTGCTATTGCCATGGTAACACACTGACCAGATGAGTAAATGTGCATTTACAGTTAAAATAAATGTCTAAGAACAGGGGGAGATGGCTGAAGAGGTGGATGGAGATACGGCTTGAGAGATGGCTGGAGAGGTGGCTGGCTTGATCAGTGCTCAAAGGCAGCTGTCCACATTCTTTCATCTAAGGCGGTGGTGCTCAAACTGTGGGTCATGACCCCCAATCAGATATCCTGCCTATCAGATACTTGCATCAAGATTCATAACATAAGCCAGGCATGGTGGCGCTTGCCTTTAATCCCAGCACTTGGGAGGCAGATGCAGTCTGATTTCTAAGTGCCAGGCCAGCCTGGTCTACAAAGTTAGTTCCAGGACAGCCAGGACTATACAAAGAAACCCTGTCTTCAAACAAACAAACAAACAAACAAATTCATAACATAGCAAAATGACAGTTATGAAGCAGCAACAAAATAATTTGATGGTGGGTGGGGGGTCACCGCAATGTGAGGAGCTGCATCAAAGGGTCGCAGCATTGAGAACCTCTGCTCTAAGATGAAGTTGCTGCTTCTGTATAACACTATTTACACCACGGGTTTACTGCCTGCAGATGCATAATAAAATCATGGACTTAGAGTCATAATCACGAGGATGTAAAGTGGCTCAGAGTAAGCAGAGGCCCTTGGTGAGCACCATGCTCGGCTCTCAGTAGCTGAGTGACAGTAGCCTGGGGAACAGGCCATTTGCTAGAGGAACCAGGGCCTGTCTGCCACAGCAGCCCAAGGGAAAGCAAGCTGTTGTCATTACATACACTTTGCATGGATGATTTCTCTCACTTCAAAGGACTCTTGATCCATGCTACAGAAAAGGAAATTGAAATCCAGGCACTGTTTGTCTTTTGGTGGTATCAGGAAATGAACGCATGGCCTCATGTGCACTATGCAAGTGCACTACCCCTGAGCTATACCCTTGTGCTCATTTTTATTTATCTTGAGATAAATAAGACAAATAAGGCTCACTATGTTGCCTAGACTTGCCTTGAAATTGCAATCCTCCTGCATCAGCATTGCGTGTAGTTGGCATAACAAGCATACCCTAGACTGGGGAAATGCCAGAATGTGAAGTGTTTGGCTCCAGAGCACAGGGATATATGGTGGGCAAGGATTCCTAGGATCGTTAGTTAATTTTAGATTTTATCCTTTCGCTGGGGTCTCCTGCTCTGCAGAGATGAAAGCAGACAGGCCCCAGAATTTGTGCAGTGTCTCATCAATACCAACAGAATCTCCAGGCTTCATCTTTTTGTTTTTGCTTGAGACAGTTACACTCTGCAGCCAGGCTAGGCTGGTGTGGGACTTCCTCATGTAGCCCAGGCTGGCGTTCAACTTGTGACAATGTTTCTGCTTCAGGTTCCCAAGTTTTGAGTCTGCAGGTGCAAGTCACCGGGCCTGGCAGCCATGTCACTGCTGGCTGTTAAAGGGGCTTAGTTACCTTTCTATCACTGTGCTAAATACCATGACCAAGACAACTTATAGAGGGTTGGAAGCTATGCTGGTAGAGTGAAGGATGGAAACAGACCACTGAGACAGCTGCTGGAAGATTGCATCTTGATTTTGCAAGTAAGAGGCAGAGAAGAAACACTGGGAATGGCAGGAGACTTCTGAAGCTTTAAGACCAACCCCATAAACACACCTCATCCAACAAATCCACACCTCCTAATCCTTCTCAAGAAGTTCCATCAACTGGAGCCCAAGTATTTAAATATATGGGACTATAGGAGCCATTTTCATTCAATCCACCATACTAGGATTGACTGCAGATATATCTTCAAATAGAGGTGATTCCAGGAGTCTCTTTCTCATCAGGACTTGTTCATTGAGATATTTGTGCCTAGGCTTCCTGGCTACTGAATAGTTAGAAAATCACACTGGTTTGCCTAACAACAAATCCCCAACATACTTCATTTCTCAAGAGGGATCCAGGGACATTAACAAAAACTGAGACAAGACTGTATTATTTGCTCTTTAAAATTAGGTTTAGCCAGAACAAACTGTGTAACCTGCAGTGAATAATCTTGTTGCCCCCAGACCACTTAGCCATTGGGTCAGTAATTCCTGAGAACAGAACTCTCCTTACAATGGCTGTATAGCTCCCAGGATCCAGACACCAGTGAGACAGTCCCTTCCCCCAGGGATTTCACAGTCTGGTGGAGACAGACAAGGGACCAAGGAAACATAAGGAAGCAAGCAATGAAAGATTCTAGAGTAGGTTGGGTGAGCTTCAGAGGGCATGGACCATGGTGAGGATGAAGGAGCAAAGGCCAGGGAGGCTGGAAGAGCCAGCAAGATTCAATAGGGAAGATGCTTGTGCCAAATAGAGAGCACAGATTATAGTTCTTTAGTCCTTGGATAAGGTATGGAAGATTGAGGGAGTCAATGGGCATCCGCAGAACTTCAGGACACTCTCTAGGAGATTCCTGGGATCCAGGCTCAGTCTCCATCCAGGTCACTTTTGCTGGTTACTGCCCTGCTCCCTCCATCACCTATCCTACAGATAACAGTTTGTACTTTAGAATGTGTCACCTCAGCTCAAAGAGGCAGATAGGGACATTCTATAGCTCTGTTGCCTTGGATGAACACAGTGCCTCACCGTGTTCTGGAGTTTTGTGAACAAATGTGTAAGTCAGTGAAAGAATGAGCAAGTGAGTCAGAGAATGGAAGGTGCAGTAAGCCATGCACAGACGCTTGTGTTATTTTCCTGATGGTTTTAGGGAGATGAGATCACACATGGTCCTGGTTAGGACACCATGACTAAAAGCAATTTGGGGAGGAAAGAGTTTGTTTGGCACATGTAGTTAGTTCATCATCAGAGGAATTCAAGACAGGAACGCAAAAACCGATCTGAACCCTGGAGGCAGGGCCTGATGCAGCAGCCATGAAAGAATGCTGCTTTCTTGCTTGCTTCTCATGGCTTGCTCAGCCTGCTTTCTTATAGATCCCAAGACCATCAGCTTGTGGGAAAGCTACCACTTACAATGGGCTGGGCCCTTCTCTATCAATCATTAATTAAGAAACTGCCTTACAGATGGAGGCATTTTCTCAATGGAGGTTACCCCATGCCCAAGGATGACTCTACCCTGTGTCAAGTTGACATAAGGTCACCAGCATACACATGACCTTAGGGAGCAGAGAATGAGTTCCAATTGCTGAGAAGAGGAGGAAAAAATTGGGTGGTGGTGGTGGTGTTAGTGGTGTTGGCGGTGTTGGTGTTACTGTTGTTGATAGTAGAGGCAGTCAGGACAACATGCTCTTGAGAACAGCATGTAACCTCTGTTCTGAGCTTCTTCTGTATCAGATAAGGGACCGTGCTTTTCTTGAAACCCTGAAACGGGGTCTGATCATAAGGTCAGTGAGGAAAACCAGCATCCAACTTGTGCTCTTGACCTCTGGGCTCTCCCAGCCAATACATGATCGAGTGGAGTATGGAACAGGTGTCCAGGGAACCCTCAACTGGAAGCCTGCTTGAGATATATAGGGTGAAGGTATCAGAGGCCCAGGGAACAGTCTGGATTTTATTCTATCTCCTCTCATTCCATCTGCCTTAGGTGTCTTTATTAATCCTGGGGACTGAGAGGAGAGTTTTCCCCCAAAAGAGTGGAGACCATCCTGAGAGCATGATGCCACCACTGCCCAGCTTAACACATTGTATCTTACCCAGTGAGTTAGCCTGGGGAAACACATTGTGTCTGTCTTTCTTCCCTGACAGAACAAGCAGGCTGCCTGTGACTGCTTCCCTGCCAGACAACAGCTGTGAGTAAAGGATGCTGAGAATTCTGATGTCACCTCTGTCATGGTCTGTTAGGACATCCCCTGCTCTCAGGTGCCTGTGGGAATCTCTGGGGCATGTTTTCAGATCTTAAAAGATTCTATGCACACACACTGTTGAAGCTGAATCGCCGGGGAAGTCGCAGACTGAGACATCTTTGTTCCTGTTAAGTGACTCATGGGTGTCCTTTAAAAGAGAAAGAAACAGACATGTTTTGATGGGGAAAACACAGGAAGAATGCAGCTGTTATTTTCTCAAACAGCCATCAGCCCATCTAACTTAAGCCAATGAGGGGAAACACACCCAAAGCTCCCAGTTGATCTTCCCATTAGCATCTTGTGTCATGGTCCTGGGCCCAGAGTGAGGGTGGGTGGTAAAGAGCCTGGCCCTGGTGGGAAAGGGAAAGAGCTTTCCCAGGGCTATTTAGAAAAGATGCTGTGTCTACAGTCTGCTGTGCTTCTAGGCAAATCACTTTCTGTACCAGTATAATAGATAATCCTGAGTCCCCTTATGAAACATTTACTATATGTACAACACAGTTCTGTGTGTTGTACAACCAAGTTTCCTAGCCTCCCAAAGGAAGAACCAGGGCTCAGAAAGGGTTAGAGATTTGACAGGGTCACATAGAGGATGTCTCTGTGGGGACAACCAGGCAGCAAGATGCAGTGTCTATCTAGAGTAGCAGGTCTCAACTTGTGGGTCAGGTCATTACCCATTTGGCAAACCTCTATATCCAAAAATATTTACACTACATTTTGCAACAGTAGAAAAAATTAGTTATGAAATAGTAACAAATATAGTTGGGAGTCGCCACCATATAAGGAACTGTATTTAAGGTGAACTATATTTAAGGATGGCAGCATTAGGAAGGTTGAGAGCCACTGCTCTAACTGTACCTGATGGATAAAAATTTACTTAGATTTTATTTATTTTTTTGTGGATGGGTGTCTTGCTTGCATGTATGGCTTTGCTCCACTCAAGTGTCTGCTGACTGCTGGGGTCAGAAGAAGGCATAGGATCCCCTGGACCTGGAGTTACAGATGGTTGTGAAGGGCCATGCAGGTGCTAGGAATTGAACCCAGGTCCTTTGAAAGAACAGCTAGTGTTCCTGACTACTGTGCCTTCTTTCCAGCCCTTCACTTAACCTTTCTAATGTAGGAGGTGGATGATACTGTTATTGGAGGAGACAATCAGTAAACATGAGCTGATCGGGATAGTGGTATGTCCTAAACATCTGCCTCCAGGTCTATGTACAACACACTTCTGTGTTGTTGTACCACCAAGTTTCCTAGCCTCCCAAAGGAAGAACCAGGGCTCAGAAAGAGTTAGAGACTTGCCAGGGTCACATAGAGGATGTCTCTGTGGGGACAACCAGGCAGCAAGATGCAGTGTCTTCACTCATGCTTGGAGCCCTCTGTGTGCAGTGGTTGGGTGGAGAAGCAGAGGAAGCAGCCAAGGTTTCTATGGGCCTCCAGCACATCCTGATCTGTTGTGATGAATACTGCCTGAATGTACAGTGATGGTAAATGTGTCCCTCCTATACACACAGGCAACAGGAACACATCAGCTGTAAACCACAGTACTTCATGCCAAGCACAGACTAATGGATGTCAACCTTGGTTTCATCACCTTATCCTGGGTTTCCATGGGTTTTCTAGGAAATGCTGCTGGTTTGTATCAACCTCTTTGAATGGGGGAAATCCCATGTTGACAAAGGGGAAGCCACAACAAATTACAGGAAGCAGTTCTCTGATATCTGGCCCCAAGTGTAAATTATCCAGGGCAGCCCTGGTCCTGAAGCTCTCTCCTTGATTCCTTAACAGGAAGAAAATGATATCCACATGGAGGAGGGTTTTCTTGTAAATGACTTGCTCTGGGTGAGCATTCTTGACCACTTTACCTCCTCTCCTTGTTGGGAGTGTTTCCCTCTCTCCTTACCTTAACTAGGGAAGTCCTATAGAAAGTCCTTAACATCCACTGGGGGGATGTTATGATGATCCACCCAGAGAGACAGCAGTAGGCTGCCCTGCATGCCCATGTGTGGTGATGACATCAAAGCCAGAATTCAGAACAATCAGTGCCACACATCCTATTATTATTCTGCCTCTTCATTCCCCCATAACTGAGTGCAACTCCTAGGTCTTGCCTCAGGAAGCCAGGCATGTGGTAGCCTCTCTGTGACTCCCCTGTCAGCACTCCTTAGTGGGCAGGTAGGCATGAAAGCCAATCAACATATGTTTCTGTAATTAAGTCCCTTAGAATAGGACTTTGATCTCTCAGAACAGAAAGAGCCCTGACTAATACAGAGGGATTTTAGACAGTATGTGGAATGCTGAGCAGTGTGAACTGGTAGGAAGAGGAGACTCCTGGGAGGTGTTGGAGCCTAAAGGGACATTCTCATATGTGTTCTGTCACCCAGCACATCTCCTAGGTGCTCCTATGCTGTGTCCCTGTGTTGTGTCCCTGTTCCAAGTGTGGTCCTTTCTAGGAACACCCTCTAATCCTCAGTTGTTTACTGCTGATTATATAAGATACTGTGTGAAGTCCTTATCCAAATAAGGTGCTTACAGTAACACAGAGGCAAAACCTCTATTGTTAGAAAAATCAGACTGGTTGGCCCAGCTTCAGGAGTTCCAGAAGTCTGAACAGAGATATAAATGTCCCTTTGGGTGACTCTGAGAGCCCAGCTGTGAGGTTGGAAGGTGACAGGAAGGACAGGTAGGGTGATCTGGTGCCTCACCAAGCTCGGGAAAAGACAGGAGAGACCCACTGTACTTTCCACTGGCATCCTTCAAGCATGCCCTGACCAAGATCCAGATGACTAACATTTTTACTTTCATTTTAGTCGGAGTTGAACCCATGTTACTGAAATTCCCTTTGTCTCTATTCCTGAGGTCCTTAGTGCTCCATCCCCTTTTTTTCCAGGGAACCTATCAGGCCTATGCTTTCTTTAATTGCCTTCGTCTCTATTCCTGAGAACCTTAATGTTCTGTCCCCTTTTTTCTGGGGAACCTGTTAGGCTTATGCTTTTCCCTTCGTCTCTATTCCTGAGAACCTTGGTGCTCCATCCCCCTTTTTCCCAGGGAACCTGTCAGGCCTATGATTTCTTTAGTTCCGAAATTCCCTTCGTCTCTATTCCTGAGAACCTTAGTGCTTCGTCTCTATACCTGAGAAGCTTAATGCTTCGTCTCTATTCCTGAGAACCTTAATGCTTTGTCTCTATTCCTGAGAACCTTAATGCTTCGTCCCCTTTTTCCAGGGAAACTTACAGGCCTGTGCTTTCTTTAAATACTGTTGCTTACGCTGTTTACTAAGGTTTCCTTACCTCTGTTTACCAAAATTTCCTACAATTGTTTACTAAGGTTTCCTTACTGCTGTTTACTAAAATTTCCTACTGTTGTTTACTAAGGTTTTTCCTATCGCTATTCTTACCAAAATTTCCTTACCTCTGCTTACTAAAATTTTCTTACTTACCTTTGCCGACCGACGCGATGAGTTCCCCATTCCCATACTGGCCACCATTTGTCGTTAGTCCTCCGAGCCAGCAGTGACACGAACGACATGGACACCAAGTTGGGTTCACACAGCAACCTCTTTACTTTCTACTACTTCTACTCATGGCAAGGGCTAAAACTACTCACTACTCTACTTCTGCCTTCTACCTAGGGCAAGGGCTAAAATAACACCTCCTCACTACTCACACCAACTCACCTCCTTCTAGCCCCACCCCACCTCATCCAATCAGAATTCACACACGCTCCAGGCACAAGCTTAGGTCATTCACAGATAGGCTGACATGTCTGGATCACCAGGAACTGTCCAGCCTGGCAGGCAGCCCACTCATGCAGCCTCACTGTGCATGCTAGGGCAAGGCAGTAAACAAGTGGGTTTCATGGGGCCTGGTCCGTACCTGCTTCCCGCAGCTCATGACAAACATTGAGGATAATGGGCAGGTAGCTTTGTCACATGACCCTTGAGCATCAGGTATGGAGGCATTTCTTACCTGTGGGCTGAATTGGGGCACAGTGTCTAGGCAGAGCTTGAGAACTGAAGGATGAGGTCAAGCCCACCTTTGCTTTGCAACAATGAGTGTGCCACTTTGCCTTTCTGAAATTCAGAGGGCATATTAGTGCCCGC
Source organism: Mus caroli (assembly GCF_978045245.1). Taxonomy (NCBI): domain Eukaryota; kingdom Metazoa; phylum Chordata; class Mammalia; order Rodentia; family Muridae; genus Mus; species Mus caroli. Next base: position 22,063,055 of record NW_028227269.1, on the reverse strand, counting down.
CACAATTTTGTCTACCTACACATAATCCAGATAAAATCTTGTCACTCATTGCATACCATTTGCATATCTGTTAATAGGGTAGCAATAAAAAGGTACAAAATGTGTAAGCACATTTTTACAGAAACCTGAAAATATAAGTGTGATGGTTTGTATATTCTCAGACCAGGGAGTGGCACCATCTGGAGGTGTGGCCTTGTTGGAATAGGTGTGGCCTGGTTGGAATGGGTGTGTCACTGTGGGTGTGGGTATAAGATCCTCACCCTCATTGCCTAGAAGTCAGTCTTCCACTAGAAGCCTTTGGATGAAGACATAGAACTCTCAGCTCCTCCTGCACCATGCCTGCCTGGATGCTGCCATGCTCCCACCTTGATGATTATTGACTGAACCTCTGAACCTGTAAGCCAGCCCCAATTAAATGTTGGGTTTTTTTTTTTAATAAGACTTGCCTTGGTCATCGTGTCTGTTCACAGCAGTAAAACCCTAACTAAGACAATAAGTAATAGCAATTTGTGGACTGGAATGTGGGGACCATTGCATTTTTTGGGATGACTACAAAGACAGATGGAGTTTGGGGTCTAAGTGATGGAAATAACCTTGCAGGTCTAAGTTAGACCCCAGCCTGAGGATAGGATGAGAGTTTGGACATGCTTTCCCTCCTGCATGCTGCTGCTGTCCCAAGGCAAAGCTGTCACTCAGGAAGCATGGCATGTAAAACTTCATCTGTTCCATGAAAAGTCAATTATCTCTTCCCAGACATTGCCTTCCCTGGGTGATAGGTGGGAGCTATTAGCGTGCCCTTGGCAAAGACCTTGCCATGTTTTAATTCTGTCTTTCTGGCTGGACTATCCCTGGCCCAGACCCCTCTGGTGACCCAAGTCTGGGATCTGCCAACTCTGTGGAAACCTCCCAAACTCACTTAGACCCCCAAAGTCTCTCCTGTGGGCTGTGGAGGGACCTCAGTGCCCTTGGCTCTTGTTACTCTCCTATGTGGCTTTTGTTAATCATCTGTGATCAGAGCAGTTTATACAAAGAACTTTAACAGCAGGAGATGAAACAAATACCTCCCTGATGTGGGCAGAGCCCTGTGCTGGTCCTTTTTTTTGCAGAGCAACCCTGGACATCTTCACCTTGTGACCATGACAATGGAGCAAGCTGGTTGCTGAGTCCTATTTGAGATCACATTCTATTTTAGTCAACCCAGGCATGCAGCTGTAAATAGTCTCAGTGGGACTGACTGACCATCCAGCTTCCACAGAGAAATCTTTAATGCTCAAGCTAGGAAGAGGGAGGTCCGTGGGGGTGGCCAGGCTGCAAGGCCAGGCCTACTCCTGACTTTTTTTCTGGGAGAAGTGGCATTTTTGTATCACTATCCTTCTTCTTGGTAGTTATCAAGATGGTAAGGAGGGCTCTGAAGTGCTATCTCCAAGAGCAGGTAGGCTTCTGGCATGTTCCTCCCATGGACAAACCAAATAAGGCTGTGGCTTCTCCCATCTAATTTAAGCAGCTTGTTTTTATTCCCTTGCCAAGGAAGGTGCACTGTGCACTGTGCAGCCAGCTTAGTTTGAAACCTAAAAAGACATATTCCTTTAGCTTAGGTTATATCACCTCCATATGGACCCTGATCTTTAGAGTCTGACTTATATAGAACATTCACAGAAGGACAACCAGACAGCAGGGAAGCTCCTGTGCTTGCAGAAGGGCGAGCACCACTTTGAAGTAATGTTAGCTCACAGAGCCAGCTGACTCTTGTTTGTAAGGTGTGCGAGGAAAGCCTACTTCTCAGATAGTTAAAATGGTGAAGTATGACAGAACACAGGCCACACTTCATTTCTGTGGCGGTTTGAAAGAGAAATATCCCCTAGAGCAGTGCTTCTCAACCATCCTGATACTGTAACCCTTTAATACAGTTCCTCATGTTGTGGGGACCCCCAACCATAAAAGTATTTCACTGCTAATTCATAACTGTAATTTTGCTACTGTAGTGAATCATAATGTAAATATCTCATATGTGATCCATATGAAAAGATCATGTGACTCCCCACAAGGGGTCGCCACCCAGGGCTTGAGAACCACTGCCCTATAGGTTCAGGGATTTAAACAGCAAATCTCCAGTTGGTGCTGTCAGAGGAAGTTCAGGAGGTATAGCTTTGATGGAGCAAGCATAGCATAGGGGTGGGCTTTCAGAGTTTATAAATGCTCTCCACTTCCACTTTTGCTCTTGTCCTCTTTCTGAATGGAGTTGAAGATGTGATCTTTCAACCTCCTCTTCCTCCTTCTGTGCCTGTCACTTGTTGCTGTGCCTTCCTGCCATGGGAGACTTGTATCCCACTGTAGCTATGAGCTAAAATGAACCCTGTCTTCCATGAGTTGCTTTTGGTGAGGGGTTTTGTTATAGCAACAGAAAAGCAATGAACCCACTTTCCCTTTCTATCATCCCAAGGGATCTGCTTTCTAAGGAATTGATGGGGAAAAACACAGAACATAGATTTTTGCTTCTATGAGGCTTAGTGTGCCAGCTTAGACTTATTACCTTGGAAATTCCTCCTTTTTACTGTATGGCTAGATATGCAATGATAGGCCTTGGTTTCTCTCTGGAGAAACATAAGCAGCATCTACTCCCTCCTCCTAAGTCCCCAATGACAAACCAACATAGGTTTCTACTGAGGATCATCCAGCAGAACCAATGAGTTTACTGAGGTTATGTCCTGGTTAGTTTCTTCTCAACTTGACACAAGCTGGAGTCAAACAGAAAGAACCACAATTGAGAAAATGCCTCCATCAGATTTACTATACGCAAATCTGTAGGGTTTTCTTGAATGATAATTGAGAGAGGACGACCCAGCCCACCTTGGATGGTGTTCCCCTAAGCACATGCTCTTGAACAGCATAAGAAAAGAGGTTGAGCAATCCATGGGAGCAAGCCAGTAAGCGGCATACTTCTATGGCTTCTTTTTCAGTTCCTGCTTACAGGTCCCTGCTTTTAGTTCTGCCCCGACTACCTGTCAAGATAGACTACAAGCTGTATGATGAAATAAACCCTTTCCTCCCCAAGTCACTTCCTTTAATGGCAGTCTATCCCACCAATAGAAAACAAACGAAGCAAACAATTTCCTTACAGTGTGGGGGTGAAGAGTTACAAGCAGGTACACGGGTGACCCCTAAGAAGGCGCACTGGAAACTCTTCACACAGCACATCTGATACATCCCATCTAACTACATCCCCTCCTCAGCCATTGTGCTTTAGTAATCCCTAAGCCCCAGACTAAGTACAACTGGGGCAGAATTGAATTAAATGCCTGCAAGGAGAACCTGGAATATCACCTAAGGGTCCAGGGACTCCTTTTCTGAGGGAGGGCTAGCATTCCACAGGTTGCTTCTGATGGTCCCCTGAGAGAATGCATGGTTGATGAGGGAGAATGCAAGATAAAGATGATGTCTCTTTTGTTCAGAGGGCTGTGTTCTACAACAATGTTCACCTGCTAAAGGCCCTCTGGCCAGCATTCCAGTACCATGTTTCCTGCTATTCAGCTTAGTCCTTGGGATCCAGCCCTCTGGGTTAGGGTCAGAGATCAGTACCATTCACAGTAGCAGCAACAGGTGTGGGACTGAATGACCCAGGTCTATCTTCTGAAGGCTCCTTTCTACTTCTCATGCCAACTGTTCTTCATCTTTGAGTCCAGCACTTTGGTAAGCCTGATGACAGAGGCTTGGACACCAATGTTTTTGCACCAAAAAATTTTGTCACCCAGTAATCCCGTCTTTTTTTTTTTCTTTCTGAGAATTTGTGTTCCAGACATGGAAAACTTAGCATTACTCTATACAAGAACTGATCCTTGTAAGCAGATGTTTATCATGAAGGAATAATCATCAGGCTGCTTAGTATAATTATTTTATATATGCTAAACTCTTTTCAAAAGATAGCTATGAAATTAAAAGATTGAAAGCAATCCCATCTACCAAGTACTTTTGAAAGCATAATAAATTTGAATGGTAGCAAACCCCTTAGACATGAACACCATAGACCACACTAAAGCATCCATAACAGTAGAGAGCCTAGGGTAACAGGTTTCATGTAAAATAGATCCCTAATGACTAGGGAGTGTATCCCAGGGGAGTCCTGGTATGTAATGTAAATACAAACTGTATTCTATATTTGTTTGTTTGTAATAATAGGATCTCAATATAACTATGGCTGACCTCCAACTTGCTGCAAGGAGGAAAATGGCCTTGAACTTTGAACTTGCCTCCACCCTCCAAGGGCTGGAATGACAGGCCTGTACCATCCCCACTCCCACATTGTGCAGTGCTGGGACTTGAAGCCAGGACTGAGTGAGCACTCTACCAACTGAGCTCTAACCCCAGTCAGTCAGACGTGCATTTGTTCGCTGAACAGATCTCGAAAGAGTTAAGAGCCTGGATACCAAGTGCTCCCTCCACCATGAGCTTTACTGTTCTGACCACACTTCCTTTTACATCCACAGCCTTTTACACTTCCTTTTACATCCATTTTACATTTCATCCTTTACATCCTTTTACATCACACTTCCTTTTACATCCATCAGCAAAGATGTTAGGTGCATTTCGAGTTTGAGTCCCAACCTGCTTCTTCCTAAACTGATTAATCTCAACTAAAGACTGACAGAATTTACTCACAAATTCAATCAAGCTTCTCACCCAACTACACCTTCTGGTTTTCAAACCTCACAATCTTTACTATGTCTAGGCCATGGGGAGCTGTTTTCATCATGGCAAACTTATCTATTTCTCTTATTTCCAATGTCACCCATAGGCCATGTAGCCCAGGAAATCTGCAGGTCAATCTTGCCAAATGTGAAGGACAAGGGGACCCTTCCTCCCCATAGTTCCATGACACAGTCTGCATGGCCTTTTGCCCTGCTTCACTAAAGCCTACTGTGAGTTTACACCTCTCATGTAGGTCTGTGTTCAAGAGACTTCTATTCCAAATCATGCAATATTGGGAGAATGCTCAAAACCCCCCCTCCTTGGGCTAAGGAACAGCTCAATGGCAGAGTGCTTGTCTGGCAAGCTGAAGACCCTGGGTTTGACTCCCCAGGACAACAACAGCAGCAGCCAAACCTAACCAACTCAATAAAAATAAACCCTCTTCCCCTTTCCTGTAGAAGCCTGTTTGTGGAATATTGAGCAACACACAGGGTCCACCTATCCCTTACAATATTTTTGGGACTTAGATGGACAGTGTCCTCCAGTAGAGAAAGACAGTGAATAAAGGCATTTTCTATGATTTAAAGGAGGATCTTTCTGTACTCTCACCACACACACACACACACACACACACACACACACACACACACACACACACACACGTATAAATGTATCCATTCAAAGGATACAATTAAATCAAGTGCTGGGTTTTAGGGAAGCTGAAAGGATTATATACCTGATCTGCTGCAAACTCATCTAGTGACAAAGACAGACCTGTGAGTGGAGAGTGCTGTATGTCACTCATATTTACATCACTGTGATGAAATGAAAGAATCAATTTAGGAGGAAAGAGTTAGTTTTTGGCTCATGGTTTCAGTCCATGGTTGCTTGGCCCTGTAGCTTTGGGCATCTAGCAACTTAGTGCATCATGGTAGCAGCTTGTAGCAGGTTTACCATGGCAGAGAAGCCGGGAAGGAAAGGGGAGCAAGGTCCCAACAGTGTCTCAAAGGCATGTTCCCAGTGATCTAACTTTCTTCCTCAGGCCACACCTAGAGGAGCAATTCTTCAAAACTTGGTTCTTTGGCAGACATTTCACATCTAAACTACCACATGCTATAATAGAACAAGGTACTATGGGAAGTGCCTCAGATATGCTCAACATGGCAAGGGAAGGAGTGCTCTTGAATTTTAAAGCTTGCAAGCTGAGTTTTGAACTGTGGGAATGAATTCATCAGGTAGACTGAAGTGGAAGTCAGCCCTAGTGGATGAAAGGTTGGTTGGCTTCTGTTGAGCACAGAACACCATGTGGTAATCTGGGTTCAAGGCGTTCTTTTTTGTTTTTTGTTTTCTCGGGACAGTGTCTCACTATGTAGCCCCGATTGACCTGGAACTCACTATGGAGATCAGGCTGGACTCAAACTCACAGAGATCTATCTGCCTCTGCCTCTCAAGTGCTGGGATTCAAGGCATGTACCACTATGACTGCATTTCAAAATGTTCTTTCATTCCCAATCAGGAAGATACTTTGAAAATGCAAACCTTCTTGAAGTGGTTTGGTGACTTTCCATGAGCAGACAACCTGAGTTTGATCCTGTGACCTAAATCTTGGGAAGATAGAACAACCAATTCCTGCAAGTTGCCCTCTGACCTCATGCTAGGGCAAATGCACACTCCCTAATATGTATGCTCCAGCCCCCCAACTCCCAAACACTAATTGTGTAATGATAAATAAAGCAGGAACTGGGGCTTGATAGATGGCTCAGTGGTTAAGAGCACTAACTGCTCTTCCAGGGGACCTGAGTTCAATTTCAAGCAACCACATGGTGGCTCACAACCATCTGTAATGAATTCTGATGCCCTCTCCTAATGTGTCTGAAGACAGCTACAGTGTACTCATATACATACAATAAGTAGATACACCTTTAAAAGAAATAAAGCAGGAACTGAATGAGGAAATGCCTGAGTCAATAGACTATGGTTCAATCTCTGGGTACAAGCAAGGTTGAAGGAGAAGTGAGGCAGCACAGTCAGGCATTCTGGGCCATGAAGGATCTCTTAGAGCATATTGAAGAATTTGGGGTTTATTCGTAGACTTTAGGGAGACCCTGGAAGATTTTGAGCCACTTAAAACTACATTTGCTTTTTAGAAGGGTCACTATGGGAAAGAGTCTGACACCCAGTAAACAGGGTGATTGGAAACTTGATTAACCCAGAGATAGGAAGATTTATTATAAAATAACACTTGCAGATGAGTAGAGACCGAAATGGATAAGGGCACAGTGGGAAATGAAAGCTCAGGACTACAATGTCTGTGGATAATAAACTGAAATATCCAATCCAATGACACGTGGATTCGTTGCCAACTGATTGTCATTAGTTGAAGAGGAAGAGCCCGGAAAGTGGTGCTGAAGCTTCTGCTTAGATAACTAGAGGGAGAAGAACAAAGACAGTGAACAGTGGGCAGGAGAAGTGTCCACTCCCTGTGGGTTGGCAACCACTGGGACCTCCGTGAAAGTCAACATGTTTTACTGAACCAAGTAGTTAATCTGACAAGGGACCCGTTCAAGTCAGGGGTACCATTACTGTGATGAAACAGCATGACCAAAGCATCTTGGGGGAGAAAAGGGCTTATTTGGCTTAGGCTTCCACCTCACGGTTCATCATCAAAGGAAGTCAGAACAGGAACTTGAGCAGGGCAGAAACCTGGAGTCAGGAGCTGATGCAGAGGTCATGAAGGAGAGAGTGCTAGTTATTGGTTTGCTCCTCCTGGCTTGCTCAGCCGGCTTTCTTATAGAACCCAGGACTGCCAGCCCAGAGATGACAGCACCCTCAATTGGCTGGGCCCTCCCACATCTAATTATGAAATTGCCTTAATTTCTTCATTAAGAAAATGCGTTACAGCTGGATCTTATGGAAGCATTTTCTAAATCTAGATTTCTCCTCTCAGATGACTCTAGCTTGTGTTAAGTTGACATAAAACTATCCAGGACAGGATCTGTAGGATCAGACTTCAGACAAGTGAGTAGCCTGCTTATATGTGTGATGATTCCCCTGAGACATGAAGGATGGAGGTTATTCCTGGCTTGCCATCAGTGCTCTTCCTGGTTCACAGTAGTGAGCAGCATCTTCCAGGGATGCTGCTTGTTCCTAAAAGCTCCAGGCTGGATCACTGTGCTATCTTTTTTGGAACAAGGAACAAAGACCACATTGATCATCTGGCAACCCTGATGTCAAATCCCTTGGTCTTGGCCTTGCTGGACTGCGATCTCCAGCTAATTACTCAGAGGGACCCAGAGAGCCTGCCTAACCAGACATTTCTACGGGTCTGGCCCATGCAGGGACCTTCTTTGCCACACTCAGGGGTTCTACCCATGGGAGGGTTCAGGGCATGACCCTGGGAAGGCTGGGAACCCTTAGGAAACTTTGACCAGGACAGGAGCTAGCTGCTTCTGCGTTCACTTCTTGGCACTAGTAAGTGGGACTCACCAAAATGCAATGCAGAGTCAGCCAGTGAGATCAGCATTGGCTGTGAAGCCCAAGCTGAGTTGGAGAGGTCAGGAGAGAGAGGAGAGGAGTACTGGAACAAACAGAAAAGGAATGTAACCCTGTTTTTTAAGCACTAACAAAAAAGGGAAAGTTTGGGGGCAAAGTGCCTGGTTCCCCAATGCTGTCTGGGAGAATTATGCCCAACCCTCAGGCTGTTAGAGTTAGTTTTCCAAGCAAATCAAAAAGCCTCAGGAAAACAATCTATACGCTTTTTGCAAAGAGAGCCCCCCAACCCCAGGGCATCAGACACTAGGAATTCCACTGCACTGAGAAAACAGTCTGTAGGGACTAGGTCGCCTCTGTGATTTGAGCATTGCTTCCACTTACAGGTAGCTCAAAATCATACAAGCAAATCCCTCTGCCTCAAACACATACCAGAAGAGCAAAGGAGTGATCCAAGCATGGATATTAGACACTTTCAGCTCCACTGGGAACACTTTTGGTCTTAAAATTTTTTCTCATTATGTTTGTGTGAGCATGCACTAATGTGGAAATAGAGAACACTCTTCATGACTTGGTTCTCTCTTCTACCATGTTGGTTCTGAGAACTGAACTTAGGTCACCAGGCTTTGTGGCAAGTGTTTTTCCCTACTTTTTGGCCATGTTTGTTCTTGAGTCATTATTTTGTAGATGAATCCTCAGAGGTTTGCTGGATTGTGGGCTCTGGAATGGGCTCACTGCTCACTTACCTCCAAGAATGACCCCATGCCTGCCTACACTCATAAAGAAATTCCCAACACTCTGGCTTTGAGCTTCTCCACCTAACTGCCACATAAAGCTTCTGAATTTTGTTTGATGGAAAATCCTGGAAATCCTATTAAGCATACAAGCTACCTGAGCTCCTCTCCTGAAGACTAATTTTAAAGGTCTAAATAAGGCCTCCCAGAATCTAGATTTGGAAAATGGGGTCAGGGCAAGTGTACTTATTGGGCAAGCATGACTTGAGTTCAAAGCCGATCACACATGTGGAGAGGAATTTTAATTCAGCAGCATGGCAGCTCTGGCACGGGATCACATCCAAAGATATGATCATGGCTTTGACCATGGTCATTGCAACCAGTAGGTGAGAAAAGATGCTGAGGACTGTACCTATGTCAATCCAAGAGTGGAGAGGTCTAGGCCGGCCATGAGAAAAGACACAGCATTCTCAACAGGTGTTGAGGGGAGATATTGCTGGACTATTCTGTGTGCTGGAGTTTATAGCCCATCCTTGGATTATACTTCTGAAATAACGTGGGGCTGCTGTTGATGGAATGAATCCTGAGGTGAGCACCCACATGGCAGTTCACGACTGTCTGTAACTCTAGCTCGAGGAGATCAGACATCCTAACACAGACATTCATGCAGGTGAAATACCAGTGCACTACAATGAAAACGAATATTTTCTTTAAAAAAAAAAAAGAAAACTATTGTGGAAAAATGGAGAAAAAGATAGACATGAGCTCTCGACTGCTGGTCATGGTGGGTTTTTTCCTCAGCAATAGGAAGTAACTAATATGACTGCTGTCCTTATGAAAGGACAAATGTGGAATGCTTGCCCAGTTCCAACTAGGCTGTCCTCTCATTCTGTGGTCTAACAATTCCAATGCTCCCTTACCAGACCTTCCCTTACATTCATTCTATTTTCATCTACTTATCCAGCTAAAATTATCTTCTAGTATCTGTCTCTATTAACTACAGATCTCCTGTATGACAATCAATCTCTGTGATATCTTCCTCTATGATCTAGATGTGTCATCTATTTCATCTGCATTTTGGTTTTGTTTTATTTTTAGTTTTTTTTTAATATTTTTTAGTACATATTTTCCTCAATTACAATTCCAATGCTATCCCAAAAGTCCCCCATAGCGCCCCCCACTTCCCTACCCAGCCATTCCCATTCTTTTGGCCCTGGCATTCCCCTATATTGGGGCATATAAAGTTTGCAAGTCCAATGGGCCTCTCTTTCCCGTGATGGCCGATTAGGCCATCTTTCGATACATATGCAGCTAGAGACAAGAGCTCCGGGGTACTGGTTAGTTCATCATGTTGTTCCAACTATAGGGTTGGAGATCCCTTTAGCTCCTTGGGTACTTTCTCTAGCTTCTCCATTGGGAGCCCTGTGATACATCCAATAGCTGACTGTGAGCATCCACTCCTGTGTTTGCTAGGCCCCTGCATAGTCTCACAAGAGACAGCTAAATTTGGGTCCTTTCAGCAAAATCTTGCTAGTGTATGCAATGGTGTCTGCGTTTAGAAGCTGATTATGGGATGGATCCCTGGATACGGCAGTCTCTAGATGGTCCACCCTTTCATCACAGCTCCAAACTTTGTCTCTGTAACTCCTTCCATGGGTGTTTTGTTCCCAATTCTAAGAAGGGGCACAGTGTCCACACTTTGGTCTTCATTCTTCTTGAGTTTCATGCGTTTAGCAAATTGTATCTTATATCTTGGGTATCCTAAGTTTTGGGCTAATATCCACTTATCAGTGAATACATATTGTGTGAGTTCCTTTGTGATTGTGTTACCTCACTCAAGATGATGCCCTCCAGGTCCATCCATTTGGCTAGGAATTTCATAAATTCATTCTTTTTAATAGCTGAGTAGTACTCCATTGTGTAAATGTACCATAATTTCTGTATCCATTTCTCTGTTGAGGGACATGTGGGTTCTTTCCAGCTTCTGGCTATAATAAATAGGGCTGCTATGAACATAGTGGAGCATGTGTCCTTCTTACCGGTTGGGACATCTTCTGGATATATGCCCAGGAGAGGTATTGCTGGATCCTCTGGTAGTACTATGTCCAATTTTCTGAGGAACCTCCAGACTGATTTCCAGAGTGGTTGTACAAGCTTGCAATCCCACCAACAATGGAGGAGTGTTCCTCTTTCTGCACATCCTCGCCAGCATCTGCTGTCACCTGAATTTTTGATCTTAGCCATTCTGACTGGTGTGAGGTGGAATCTCAGGGTTGTTTTGATTTGCATTTCCCTGATGATTAAGGATGTTGAACATTTTTTCAGGTGCTTCTCTGCCATTCGGTATTCTTCAGGTGAGAATTCTTTGTTCAGTTCTGAGCCCCATTTTTTAATGGGGTTATTTGACTTTCTGGAGTCCACCTTCTTGAGTTCTTTATATATATTGGATATTAGTCCCTTATCTGATTAAGGATAGGTAAAGATCCTTTCCCAATCTGTTGGTGGATTTTTTGTCTTATTGATGGTGTCTTTAGCCTTGCAGAAGCTTTGCAGTTTCATGAGGTCCCACTTGTCAATTCTCGATCTTACAGCACAAGCCATTGATTTTCTATTCAAGAATTTTTCCCCTGTGCCCATATCTTCAAGGCTTATCCCCACTTTCTCCTCTATAAGTTTCAGTGTCTCTGGTTTTATGTGAAGTTCCTTGATCCACTTAGACTTGACCTTAGTACAAGGAGATAGGAATGGACCGATTTGCATTCTTCTACATGTTAACAACCAGTTGTGCCAGCACCATTTGTTGACAATGCTGTCTTTCTTCCACTGGATGTTTTTAGCTCCCTTTTAGCCCAAAGATCAAGTGACTGTAGGTGTGTGGGTTCATTTCTGGGTCTTCAATTCTATTCCATTGGTCTATTTGTCTGTCACTATACCAGTACCACGCAGTTTTTATCACAATTGCTCTGTAGTAAAGCTTTAGGTCCTGCATGGTGATTCCACCAGAGGTTCTTTTATCCTTGAGAAGAGTTTTTGCTATCCTAGGTTTTTTTGTTATTCCAGATGAATTTGCAGATTGCACTTTCTAATTCGTTGAAGAATTGAGTTGGAATTTTGATGGGGATTGCATTGAATCTGTAGATTGCTTTTGGCAAGATAGCCATTTTTACAATGTTGATCCTGCCAATCCATGAGCATGGGAGATCTTTCCATCTTCTGAGATCTTCTATAATTTCTTTCTTCAGAGACTTGAAGTTTTTATTATACAGATCTTTCACTTCCTTAGTTAGAGTCACTCCAAGATATTTTATATTATTTGTGACTGTTGAGAAGGGTGTTGTTTCCCTAATTCCTTTCTCAGCCTGTTTATTCTTTGCGTAGAGAAAGGCCATTGATTTGTTTGAGTTAATTTTATATCTAGCTACTTCACCGAAGCTGTTTATCCGGTTTAGGAGTTCTCTGGTGGAATTTTTAGGGTCACTTATATATACTATCATATCATCTGCAAAAAGTGATATTTTGACTTCATCTTTTCCAATTTGTATCCCTTTGATCTCCTTTTGTTGTCGAATTGCTCTGGCTAGGACTTCAAGTACAATGTTGAATAGGTATGGAGAAAGTGGACAGCCTTGTCTAGTCCCTGATTTGAGAGGGATTGCTTCAAGCTTCTCACCATTTACTTTGATGTTGGCTACTGGTTTGCTGTAGATTGCTTTTATCATGTTTAGGTATGGGCCTTGAATTCCTGATCTTTCCAAGACTTTTATCATGAATGGGTGTTGGATCTTGTCAAATGCTTTTTCCGCATCTAACGAGATGACCATGTGGTTTTTGTCTTTGAGTTTGTTTATATACTGGATTACGTTGATGGATTTCCGTATATTGAACCATCCCTGCATCCCTGGGATGAAACCTACTTGGTCAGGATGGATGATTGTTTTGATGTGTTCTTGGATTCGGTTAGCAAGAACTTTATTGTGGATTTTTGCATCAATATTCATAAGGGATATTGGTCTGAAGTTTTCTATCTTTGTTGGGTCTTTTTGTGGTTTAGGTATCAGAGTAATTGTGGCTTCATAGAATGAGTTGGGTAGAGTACCTTCTGTTTCTATTTTGTGGAATAGTTTGTGAAGAACTGGGATTAGATCTTCTTTGAAGGTCTGATAGAACTCTGCACTAAACCCATCTGGTCCTGGGCTTTTTTTGGTTGGGAGACTATTAATGACTGCTTCTATTTCTTTGGGGGATATAGGGCTGTTTAGATCATTAACCTGATCTTGATTCAACTTTGGTACCTGGTATCTGTCTAGGAACTTCTCCATTTCATCCAGGTTCTCCAGTTTTGTTGAGTATAGCCTTTGGTAGAAGGATCTGATGGTGTTTTGGATGTCTTCAGGATCTGTTGTTATGTCTCCTTTTTCATTTCTGATTTTGTTAATTAGGATGCTTTCCCTGTGCCCTCTAGTGAGTCTGGCTAAGGGTTTATCTATCTTGTTGATTTTCTCAAAGAACCAGCTCCTTGATTGGTTGATTCTTTGAATAGTTTTTCTTGTTTCCACTTGGTTGATTTCGCCCCTGAGTTTGATTATTTCCTGCCGTCTACTCCTCTCGGGTGAGTTTGCTTCCTTTTGTTCTAGTGCATTTAGGTGTGTTGTCAAGTTGCTAATGTGTGCTCTCTCTAGTTTCTTTTTGGAGGCACTCAGAGCTATGAGTTTTCCTCTTAGAAATGCTTTCATTGCGTCCCATAAGTTTGGGTATGTTGTGGCTTCATTTTCATTGAACTCTAAAAAGTCCTTAATTTCTTTCTTTATTCCTTCCTTGACCAAGGTATCATTGAGAAGAGTGTTGTTCAGTTTCCACGTGAATGTTGGCTTTCTATTATTTATTTTGTTATTGAAGATCAGCCTTAGTCCATGGTGATCTGATAGGATGCATGGGACAATTTCAATATTATTGTATCTGTTGAGGCCTGTTTTGTGACCAATTATGTGGTCAATTTTGGAGAAGGTACCATGAGGTGCTGAGAAGAAGGTATATCCTTTTGTTTTAGGATAGAATGTTCTGTAGATATCTGCCAGATCCATTTGATTCATAATTTCTCTTAGTTTCACTGTGTCCCTGTTTAGTTTCTGTTTCATGATCTGTCCATTGGTGAAAGTGGTGTGTTGAAGTCTCCCACTATTATTGTATGAGGTGCAATGTGTCCTTTGAGATTTACTAAAGTTTCTTTAATGAATGTGGCTGCCTTTGTATTTGGAGCATAGATATTCAGGATTGATAGTTCCTCTTGGAGGATTTTACCTTTGATGAGTATGAAGTGCCCCTCCCTGTCTTTTTTGATGACTTTGGGTTGGAAGTCAATCTTATCAGATATTAGAATGGCTACTCCAGCTTGTTTCTTCATACCATTTGCTTGGAAAATTGTTTTCCAGCCTTTCATTCTGAGGTAGTGTCTATCTTTTTCTCTGAGATGAGTTTCCTGTAAGCAGCAAAATGTAGGGTCTTGTTTGTGTAGCCAGTTTGTTAGTCTATGCCTTTTTATCGGGGAGTTGAGTCCATTGATATTAAGCGATATTAAGGAAAAGTAATTGTTGTTTCCTGTTATTTTTGGTGTTAAAGTTGGCATTCTGTTCTTGTGGCTGTCTTCTTTTAGGTTTGTTGAGGGATTACCTTCTTGTTGTTTCTAGGGCGTGGTTCCTGTCCTTGTATTGGTTTTTTCCTTTTATTATCCTTTGAAGGGCTGGATTCGTGGAGAGATAATGTGTGAATTTGGTTTTGTCGTGGAATACTTTGGTTTCTCCATCTATGTTAATTGAGAGTTTGGCTGGGTATAGTAGCCTGGGCTGGAATTTGTGTTCTTTTAGTGTCTGTATAACATCTGTCCAGGATCTTCTGGCTTTTATAGTCTCTGGTGAAAAATCTGGTGTAATTCTGATAGGCTTGCCTTTATATGTTACTTGGCCTTTTTCTCTTACTGCTTTTAGTATTCTATCTTTATTTAGTGCATTTGTTGTTCTGATTATTATGTGTCGGGAGGTATTTGTTTTCTGGTCCAGTCTATTTGGAGTTCTTTAGGCTTCTTGTATGTTCATGGGCATCTCTTTCTTTAGGTTTGGGAAGTTTTCTTCTATAATTTTGTTGAAGATGTTTGCTGGTCCTTTGAGTTGAAAATCTTCATTCTCATCCACTCCTATTATCCGTAGGTTTGGTCTTCTCATTGTGTCCTGTATTTCTTGGATGTTTTGAGTTAGGATCTTTTTGTGTTTTACATTTTCCTTGATTGTTGTGCCGATGTTCTCTATGGAATCTTCTGCACCTGAGATTCTCTCTTCCATCTCTTGTATTCTGTTGCTGATGCTCATATCTATGGTTCCAGATTTCTTTCCTAGGGTTTCTATCTCCAGTGTTGCCTCATTTTGGGTTTTCTTTATTGTGTCTACTTCCCTTTTTAGGTCTAGTATGGTTTTGTTCATTTCCATCATCTGTTTGGATGTGTTTTCCTGTTTTTCTTTAAGGACTTCTACCTGTTTGATTGTGTTATCCTGTTTTTCTTTAAGGACTTCTACCTGTTTGATTGTGTTATCCTGTTTTTCTTTAAGGACTTGTAACTCTTTAGCCATGTTCTCCTGTAATTCTTTAAGTGAGTTATTAAAGTCCTTCTTGATGTCCTTTACCATCATCATGAGATATGCTTTTAGATCCGTGTCTAGCTTTTCCAGTGTGTTGGGGTGCCATGGACTGGGCGAAGTGGGAGTGCTGGGTTCTGATGATGGTGAGTGGTCTTGGTTTCTGTTAGTAAGATTATTACGTTTACCTTTCGCCATCTGGTAATCTCTGGGGTTAGTTGTTATCGTTGTCACTGTTTAAAGATTGGAGCAGACTCTGTGTTCCACTTACCCGAAGTCTCAAAATCCTGTGGCGGGTGTCGTGGGTAGCTGGCGGGTGTCAGCCGACCCTGTGCTCTAGCTACCCCAGTGCTGGTCCGGCCGGAAGAGGCCTGTGGCCCTACTCAGGCCGGTTTTCTGCTTCCCTAACTAATGCAGTCTCAGGTCCTGTGCGCAATTGGATTGGAGCAGAAGCTGTGTTCCACTCACCAGAAGTCTTAAGATCCTGTGGTGGGTGTTGTGGGTAGCTGGCGAGTGTCAGCCGACCCTGCCCCCTAGCTACCCCGGTGCTTTTCTGACTGGAAGAGGCTTGTGGCCCTACTCAGGCCGGATTTCTGCCTCCCCAACCAAAGCAGTCTCAGGTCCCGCTTGATTGGACTGGAGCAGAAGCTGTGTTCCACTCACCAGAAGTCTCAAAATCCTGTGGTGGGTGTCGTGGGTAGCTGGCGGGTGTCAGCCGACCCTGCGCTCTAGCTACCCCGGTGCTGTTCAGGCCGGAAGAGGCCTGTGGCCCTACTCAGGCCGGTTTTCTGCTTCCCTAACTAATGCAGTCTCAGGTCCCACGCACCTATTTTTAGTTTTTCAAGACAAGCTTTCTCTGAATAGCCCTGCCTATCCTAGCACTCAGTATTTAGATTAGGCTGGCTTTGAACTCACAAACATCCTATTGACTTTGGCCCCTGAGTACTGTGATTAAAGAATCAGGCTACCATGCTTGGCTATTTCATTTATCTCTTGTCTTTATTATCTATCTAGCTCTGTCTTCTCTTTTATTATCTCTTCATCTGCCGGTCATGTACCTTATTATTCCCTATCATCTATAGATAGTATCGTATCTGTCATCCATCTCTCTTCTATTGTCTTTTACCTATCACCTATATCATTATTTTCTATCATCTTGTCTATCAATCTAG
Source organism: Mus caroli (assembly GCF_978045245.1). Taxonomy (NCBI): domain Eukaryota; kingdom Metazoa; phylum Chordata; class Mammalia; order Rodentia; family Muridae; genus Mus; species Mus caroli. The sequence goes on along the minus strand of NW_028227269.1, from coordinate 22,046,354 downwards.
GTAGAGAGCTATCTATCTATCTATCTATCTATCTATCTATCTATCTATAATTTATCTATGAATATATCTACCTGGTCATCTGTCTTCTATTATCCACCACTTTCATCTATAATCTATATTTGTCAACCATTATCTACTTTCCTATTTTGTGGTATTGAGTATGAAACCAGGGTTTCCTGGGTAAATTTATTTATTTATTCATCTATCTCTTTCCATATATGAACTTGACACAAGCCGGTAGAGTGAACCATAATTTTTAAGAAATGCCTCCACAAAAGTAATCTGTAGGCAAGATTGTAGGGCATTTTCTTAATTAGTGACTATTAATGTTAGGCCCTACCCATTTGTGCACCTCTGGGTGTTGGAGACCATACCATGAGAAAGCGAGCTTTTCACTCTCTCCCACCCTGACAAGCCAAATGGCCTTGTGCTAAGGAGCCAGTCGTCACTCCCTTCTCCCTGATTTCTTCCTGGCACCTGAGGCTGTTAAAGCTGAATTATACTCCCCTCTTCCTTATCTCTTCCTGACTCTCATGACATCCAAGGACATGAGTTACACACTGAGCCTGGCCTGACACCCAAGGCTGTTAAGGAGGGTCTATGTTCTGGAGATAAGATGCAGAGTGCCCACCGCCTGGCACCTGACTTCGGCCCTCGTGTCCCCTGATGCCCACTTCTTTGTTCTTAGTTAATTCCCCCTCAACCCCTCCCTATTCCCCTCGATGTATGCTTTAAAACCTGCCATTTCAGGCTCATGAACTGAGACCTTAATAGGACCCTCTACTTGGTCTCCAGCTTCTTTTTCTCTTCCTCCTATTTTCTCCCAGGTTTGCGTTCCCCCTCTCACCCATGAATAACTGAGTCACGAGGGACAGGATAAGTGGCGCCCGAAGTGAAGGTGGGGTCTGGATCGTATTTCCTTCAGTGGAGGTCCCAGAGAAGTTTATCTAGTCCCCAAGAAAATAGAAGTAGTGAAGGACCGCTTCCACCACTCACAGGAGTAAGAAGTCCTTGGTGAGTTGAATCATCTCCATTTCAGGAAATGGGAAATAAGCTATCTAAAGAGGCAGCCTTTATAAGTGGCTTAAAGATAGCTCTCAGGGAAAGAGGAGTTAGAGTTAAAAAGAAAGATTTGATAAACTTATTTATTTTCATAGACCAGGCATGTCCATGGTTTATTATAGATGGGGCAGAGATACACTGTAAAAAAATGGCAAAAGATAGGTAGAGATTTAAATGATAAACTAGCTAATGAGTGTCCCAATGTGGTTCCTGCAACCGTCTTTTCTTATTGAGGAGTAACTATCAGAAGCTGCCACTGTGTCTCCTCTCCCTTCTCTGGCAGAATTCCCAGAAGAAGGAGATAAAGAATTAGAGTCTGAACATGAGAGAGAGAGAGAAAATAAGTTTCAGAAAAGCAGTTATCCCCTGTTTGGTTCCTTTTAGCTATTTCAGAGTTCTCCTAGGGACAGAAGGAAAACGGGAGACGTCCTGCTTCCTCTCTGGCTCCTATGGAGGTATTCTTAGTTCTGGTTAGGATATCTGGGTACCTTTGAGACATTAAGTTCTATTCACTCTCTGTCTATTGTCTGTCCTTGGTGTACCATTTGTCCATATGTCTTTCTATTTATGTTTGTTTTTGTTTTGTTGTTTGAATGATTGTTGTTCTGTGTTTCATGTTGAAAAATATAAATGGTTAAAACTTTATCTGCTGACTGTCCATCCTTTGATTTAGTTCAACTTGTTTAAAAAAGCAGTCTCAATTTGCACAGCAGAAACTGATAAGTTATGCTGCAGTGTGGCTGGGAGTCAAGTACAGCTGGAAAAGCCCTGCTGGGAGCCGATTGCAAAAGGAGCTCTTAAAGGGGCAGGCAGCCTTTTGCTTGTAACAGAAAGTTAGCTTAAAATTGGTAACTCAGGGTTGGAGTCATTCTAAACAACATGCAGCATGAACGAACCCAGGAAAACAGGTCTTTAAAGATACTTCAAAATAGGGATAATCTTTGGCCCAGAACTCTGGCAGAGTGCTCAGATTGAGAAAAGGTTGCATTTGGGTTGATGCTGATCTCAGAGGCGATCAGCCTCAGGAGGCTTGTGTGGCACTTCTTTAGTTTTGCAAACCATGACTAGGGAAACCTCAGACTCTCCCTCCCTTCCTTTTAGCTAAAAGAGCCTTGTTGCAGACCTAGCCAGATGTTGTTCTAAATAAAGTTTAAATTCAAAGTTTATAAAAGTCAATCAAGCTGTGGAATTTATCAAGACATTGTGATTTGACTTGCCTACTTTATATAAAGTTAAAGTGTACAGAGTTTGCTTATAAGTATATGTATATTGTTTCCTAAGTGAAAAGTATTTTAGTTACTTATGCTTTTAAGGGGAAATTAACTTTAAATCCTTGCTCTCACACAATGAGCTTTTAACTTCTGGGGGGTAGCTGTTACTCCAGATAAGATTCAGAGGCGATATCTTTTAATACTTAGGATTTTTAGCTATATTACAAAATCGTGGTACAGGAAAGCTAAGAAGAAAAAAATTGATTTGCTTCAAAATTTTATTTTCAAAAGCTTCCAGGAGATGTTAATTGGCTAAGACCTCACTTTGAGGCCTTAAAGCGACTTAAACGTTTGTTAGGTGTTATCTAGTGGGATTCAAAATTACTGGCGAGAAACAAGAAGGTTTCACAGAAAGCAGAAGAAACTTCTGTGATCAATTGTTATCAATTATAATCAATGGTAATTAAATATTACCTGCTCATTTTATTTATGTGCCCACAACCAATCTTTGGCAAGAGAAAACATTGTTGTAAAATCATCCTTCTTCATTTCAAAGTAAAGTTTTAACAACCTATAAAGCCACGGTGGTGATAATAAAGAATTGTAAGATAAATTCATATATTTTTGAAAAACTATAAGAAAAATTGTGTCTTAAGAACCTGACTAAGTGTCTGTTCCTTGTTCCAAATAGCCATTAATTTGGTTATTACAGAATATTGATGTTTGATCTATTGCATACCATCATATTAAACAAAATTGATAATCATTATCCTAAGATAGTTAAAAATTGTTTTTATGCATGCTTCTATATCTTCTATAAATTCATGCATGCATGGATGCATGCATCCCATTTACTGTGTTTAAAAACAGCCCTTCTATGGGAGAAAAGTATATGTGAATTGGATCACACACTTATTCTTCTGAGTTTCCTCCTGTTTCAGCACAGATAATTAAATTGTGTGCTGTAGATGGTGTTGTAAAATGTTGAACAATCAAACTTTAAGTTGTATATTAATAGTCAATATTATATCTCAGAGCTTACAATTGCTTAAAAATTGTTCATCCCTCAGACGCTATTAATTCTCAAGCTTGCAATTGCTTATGAAACTTATAAGAAAAAATACTGTTCCTTTAAGAAGACTGTTTTTGGTCAGTTAAGAAATTGTCCTGGGTTGCCTGGAAAAGACCCCCAGGATTTGCTTTTGTGTTATAGAGGTTTACATAAAGCTTTAACTGATAAAGATTACAGATAGCTCCTGAAAGAATACAAACTCAAGATCCTTATAATTATTTGGGTTTTAGACTTACTGAACAAGCTGTTTTTCGCTAGAAGTTAGTTATTCGCAGAGACAACTTAAGGACTTTCTCTTATTTCTGATTAATAAGTAAATAAATTTTACACATGTGACTATAATAACTTTTCAAGCATTCTAGTTTCAATCTCTCTTCAAGAGAAACAATTGAAAGTGTAATTAGTCACTGCCCATGTTATATTAAAACTGACTATAAGTCAAGTGTTTGAGATGTTTTGTCAACAATTTAATAATTCTCAAAGACAAGGTATTGTGGAACTTTAAAAACTCTATCTTCTTAAAAACAAAAAGGGGAGAAATTATACCCCCCCGTGCACATTATTTAAATCATACTTTTATTTTTAAGAATTTTGAAATTTGAATGTCTAAGAACTTAATAAATGCCTCCTAGTATCCTAAAACTAGACATAATTATGTCTAGGAGAGATGAAAAGGATGCACTTATTGACCCATGGCATGAACCTGAATAGAAAGTTAATATGGGGAAAGGGGGGTGGTGTTTCTGTTTTTTTTTTCCACAGAATGCTACAGAAGCATGCTAGCTTCCAGAATGATTCGTGTGACAGACTGACCTGTGAGTTCATGAGTGCCCTGACAGTGATGACAAGAAAACTGTGTTGAGTGTCCAGAGAAAGAGTAATCAGGGAGAGCATCTACTTGCAAACAAGATGAAGAAACTTCCCATCTCTGCCATGGGCAAGGAGAGCCAACCTTCTGTCAATTTGAGGACAAATATAAATGATGACCCCTGAGGCAGAGGGACTGCTACAGTGTATTTAACAAGATCTCATCAGATACACTGTTTTTGGCCATTCAGACTAACTCCCCTATAGCTGTGAAAGCTTTTGTACCTTACCTATATGCTATATTGTTAGATAATTTTAAGAGTTAAGATCACCAATCTTGACAAGTCTTTTCATATTCACTGTAATTGTTGTCAATTAACTAATTGTGTAGATCCTAATTTAGATAAGGAATCTGTTGTTATGATTTCATTATAGAGACCTGCTTATGTTTTGTGGCCTGTTAGAATTAGGAAATGATCCTTGGTTTAAAAATCTGGGAATGATAACTTGGAAAATGTCAAATGAGCAATTTTAAGATTTACTGCTTTAATTGCAATTTTAACTTCAATATCTACTACAGCTTTAAATCAACAGCTGCATACTGTTCATTTTGTTAATTATATGCGTAAGAATATTAGTAACTTATTGTAGATAAAAAATTGGAGGCAAAGGTTAATGTCTTAGAAGTAATGGTCTCAACAATAAGGCAGGATATAACAAATATTAAGGCTACAAAGACAGAAATTTCAGATATTAAAAGAATGTTGTTTTTATTCTGATATGACTGGCTTAGTTCAAGATAGCATAGACAGTTAGAACTAGTTTAGAAGAGCGAAAACGTAACAGAGAGAAACAAGAATATTGGTATCAAAATTGGTTTTCTACTTTATGCAAGCCAGTTGCAGTTCACTACCATCAACTGGATATCAAAGACTCAGACGAAGATGATCTTCCTCCCACCAGTGAAGAAAAAGCAACTACTGGTCTCCGGTTTTCCACCCTTGCTGCTAATTCAGGGTCCCCTTGGTTCCTCAGGCCATGGATACAATAGGGATGAAGAAGGGTGACCTCCAGTTCCTAATATAGCCTAAGAGCCACAAATTTTGGTGTTACAATTGGCATAATTCTTGTAGAGGCCTTGCTGAATCTGAGGTTGACAATTCTCCTTTGGGAGCTGCACAGGACTCAGAACTGTACATGCTGGTTCGTGATAATATGAATTCAGTATGGGTACCAGCGTGGGTATGAGGCTAAGCACTGCAGGGGAAGGTTCAATTTGACCGTTTCTGAGTTCCCTGAGAGACACACCCCGTTTGCACGGAGGTTGGTATCTAGTTCCAGTTACAAATAAAGAATCTTTCTAAGGCTCTGCCTCCCCTCCCCAAACGATACCAAGAGCCATAAGTGTGGGTCGTGAGCACCCATGGGAGGAATCGGGTCAATGCTCCCCCAGCAATGGTTAATGCCCACTCATCCAAGGATGAGAAGATCATTTGATCACCTCAGTTAAGTGTGGCCTTATTACATTTAATTGAAAAGGGGGAGATGTTGGAGACCATACCGTGAGAAAGCGAGCTTTTCACAGTCGCCTACCCTGACAAGACAAATGGCCTTGTGCTAAGGAGACAGTCATCACTCCCTTCTCCTTGTTCCCTTCCTAGCACCTGAGGCTGTAAAAGCTGAATTATAGTCCCCTCTTCCTTATCTCTTCCTGATTCTCATGACATCCAAGGACATGAGTTACACACTGAGCCCAGCCTGACAACCAAGGCTGTTAAGGAGGGTCTATGTTCTGGAGATAAGATGCAGAGTGCCCACCGCCTGGCACCTGACTTCGGCACTTGTATCCTCCGATGCCCACTTCTTTGTTCTTTGTTAATTCCCCCTCAACCCCTCCCTATTCCCCTCGATGTATGCTTTAAAACACTGCGTTTCAGCCTAACAAACTGAGACCTTAATAGGACCCTCTACTTGGTCTCCAGCTCCTTTTTCTCTTCCTCCCATTTTCTCCCAGGTTTGCAATCCCCCTCGCACCCAGGAATAACTGAGTCCCGAGGGACGGGATGTCTGGGCAGGTGGTCTTGGAATGTAGAAGTAGGCCGAGCAACTCATGAGGAACAAGCCAGTACATAGCCCTTCTCACTGGCCTGTGCTTCAGTACCTGCCCTGAGTTCCTGCCCCTACTTTCTTTTATAAGGAACAGTGATGTGAAAGCGAAAGATGGAATTAACCCTTTCCTTTTCTTCCCAATTTGCTTTTGTTCTTTGGTTTGTTCGGGGTTGTTTTGTTTGTTTTTCGAGACAGAGACCAGTTTCTCCATGTAGGCCCAGCTGTCCCAGAACTCCCTCTGTAAACAAAGCTGACCTCAAACCCAGAAATCTGCCTGCCACTGACTCCCATGTGCTGGATGAAAGGTGTGTACCATCACCAGCTTTGGTCATGGTGTTTTGTCTCAGCAACAGGAACCCTAAATAAGACACAGGGTTTGTTGCATGCTAAATAGTCTACTGTTTCCACTGAACTTTACTTTGAATTTTCAGTCATTCTTAAATTTTTTAAGCTATACCCAAACCCATTTGATTTACAATTTTGATTGTGATAATATTTGTAGATGGATATACACACGTATTCATATATGTGTATATGTATATCTCCAGATATGTATTCTCTAGCTACCCAAATCATATACTTTATATAACCCATAGGCAAGTTTGTAGGGAATTGTCTTAATTAGTGAGTAATTAATTAGTGATTTATTAATTATTAGTGATTAACATGCAGTTGACTGTGCCAGCTATTTTCAGCAAAGCTTTTAGAAAATCTAAGATTGGTCTTGGAGGAGACACATGATGAGAATTAAGAATCCAATGAAAAGTGAGTGCATGGTCAGGAGGGGCTCTTCCAGAGCTCTGATGGTCTCTTAAAACCCAGCATCCATCAAAAAACTTGCATTCTGGGGCCTCTAGCTCATCACAATGCCCAACTTCATAGCTTGCTTGCTTAGCAGCAGGCAAGAAGGCCACCACTGCCTGGAGCCCCCTTTATCTGTAGTCCACTGTGGCTCCCACCTTTACTTCCTTGATGTGTGCTGCCAAAACACACCCATGTATAATTTGATAACGAACCCTGTCATTTTGTACAAATAACATAAGCTAATTAATTTAAAAGGTGGATGTAATCCGACGTTCTATTACTAATAACTGCTTTACCATCTGTTTTGGCTCCATACTTAACCCATGAAATCATTTCTTTAAAAGCAGTAAAGGAATATTTGTGTGTGTGTGTGTGTGTGTGTGTGTGTGTGTGTGTGTGGCGTGTGGTGTATGCATGTGTGTATCTATAGTACTGTCAACATTGGATTATTGGATATCCCCTTTCATTGCTCCCCTGCCTCTTGTCTTGTTAATCTTAGACAGGCTCTCTTGCTCAACCTGATGCTCACCAATTGGCTACAGTGCTGGGCAGTGTGTCCCTGGGATTCTCCTGCCTCTGTCTATCAACAGCGGGATGAAAAGCTGCCAGACCCAGTTTGTACCCGAGTGTTAGGGTTCCCCATGCTGGAGCAGTGACCACTTTACCTGCTGAGCCATCTCCCCAGAGTCACGTCTCCTTTATTTTTAATGTGAAAGGACAGTTGTGTTAGTTGCAGACATGAAAAACCACACTCTAGAAGGTTCTAGGGCCCTGTGCAATCAGTGCCTGCCAATGTCTGCAGCACTGGCTTTCTTTTCCTTTGAGGGCAGGGCTCTAACCCAGGTAAGGCCTTCTTTCTCACAGCCTACAAGTTCCCACCTCAGGGCCTTGGCTCTCTACATTCCTTTGGAGGACTCTCCCCAGCCCCTTAGGCTCAGCTGTTTCTTCTCTTCATCTCAGACTTACCTCGAAAGTTGCTTCCTCTAGGAAGCCTTTTCTGACTGCCACTGTTGATGTCCTGCCCCTGCCTCAGTTATTATTACGTCACCTCATTTTGTTTCTCTCAATAGGACTCACAGGAGGACTGGAGATGTAACTCAGTGGTAGAGTCCTTCTCCAGCATGCACAAAACTCTGAGTTTTAACTCCAACCACCCCCACCCCCTGTACTGACCCCAGAACAAAATAAACGGTGCATAGAATGTATTCCCACATATGAGAGGTAGAGGCAGGAGGCTCAGAAGTTCAAGGTTATCATAAGCTATGTATCAATTTAGAGGAAAACCTGGGAGACACATGAGCCTAAACACACACACACACACACACACATACACCTTCAAAATGACACATTCATATGATAGAGACCCAAACATCTGATTTTTCTTAGATTAAATCCCAATAGTACAATAGAGTTCCCACACTTTGAAATAGTAGCCTTCTGACAAGATGAGAAAACAAAGTCCTTGTTTTTGGTGTATCCCTATGTAAGCTAGAAAAACATCTCTCAAAGGTTAAGTGCAAACGAGTTAGCTCGAGGTCTCCCTAAGTCTTGGCAGGAGTGAGTTCTGCATTTCTACCAGGCTCCCAGGCTGCTGCTGCTCTCCAGACAACAGTTGTCACACCACAGATTGAGGCAGGAGTTCCTTTATTCATATGGAACTGTGTTCATGGCTGTCGGACTCAATATTTGGCCAAAAACCAATCACTTCATATATCAGTGAGGATGGAGACAGGCAGAGAAATGGGTGGTAGGCGTCTCACTGTGCACCAAGATCTATTAGTATTATTCTTATTAATAATAGTTCTTTTTTCTACAGTCCAGTCATTATCCCCCTCCTGGTCTAACCTCCGGCAGTTTCTCATCCCTTTCCTCTTCCCAGTCTCCAAGACGATGTCCCTCCCCTCTACCCCCATGCACCAAGACCTTAGTGCTGTGCTCTGCTCTGTTTCTTTTCTGCTGCCTCACAGATTCTGTCTAAAGCTTCAAGGAAGGAGAGTAGCTAAGACCACCAATTTTGCCCAGACAGGCTGAGAAAAATTGTAGTGAGCTGGACTCTCAGGCTCAGGTTTTGGGTTGATTCTGAAAGATGACCAAGACACTTCCCAAGCAGTCAAGAAAAAGAAAGTGTTCCAGGCCAAGGATTTGGTGCGAGGGTATGAAGGTGTGTGAAGATGAGGAAGCTCACGACAAAGTTCCAGGGTCAAAAGCTAGCTAGCCTGTCCTACAGGAAGCCAATGAGGAGCAGAGCTGCTCTCAGTGGGGAAACACAGAGGGGCACTCTGAGCTGCAGGGAAGGGCAGCTTGAAGTCTCAAGGATGTGGCTGATACTCTCTGCTGAGCAGGTCTAGTGTACTGCAGATGCTTTAGTGTGGGGCTCTTGGGTGAGTGCTGCAACTTCTCAACTCTCTACGGGTGAATGATTGGTGTGGTCGAGAAAGTTTCTCAGACTGGGCATGGTGGCACATGCCTTTAAACCCAGCACTCGGGAGGCAGAGGCAGGTGGATTTCTGTGTTCGAGGCCAGCCTGGTCTACAGAGTGAGTTCCAGGACAGCCAGGGGTATACAGAAAAACCCTGTCTCAAAAACAAAAAAACAAAAAAACAAAAAAACAATCAAAAAAAACCAAACGAAAGTAAGAAAGAAAGAAAGAAAGAAAGAAAGAAAGAAAGAAAGAAAGGAAGACAGACAGACAGACAGACAGACAGACAGACAGAAAGAAAGAAAGAAAGAAAGAAAGAAAGAAAGAAAGAAAGGAAGGAAGAAAGAAAGATAAAGTAAGTAAGTTTCTCAGGGGAAGAGAGGTAAAGTCGGGTGACCTCTGAGGATCCAGTGACAGGTTGGAGTGTGAGTAATGGTGTGGAGTTGTGGTTCTAGATTCTCTCTGGCCTCGCCTTTATGGGGGTGTGCTTGATCATCCTTGGGGTGTCCATTGCATACATCCACAATTTCACCAACAGGGGCAAGGAAACAGCTGCTCAAGTTCAGCCCCAAGGGCCTGGAGAACATTGACTAAGGAAGTGTTTTCCTGGCTGATGAGAAAAATCACTCAGCTGTGGTCATCTGTTCCTGTTAGAAGGATATGCATCATATTATATACTATGTGCATGTTATGAAATGCATAATAAAAAATGTTTCCCAGTCACTCATGGCTGAGTCCCACAGAACCTGTCAAAGTTATTCTTAGTGGAAGGCCCCTACACATGCAGGCAGGGTTTGGAGGTCCTTAGAGGTCAGAGGGTAGCTGGGAGAAGGGTTGGGGGAAGGGCTAGAGTAGAATCAAGAGCTTCACTTTTATTTCATAGACAATAGGAAAACACAGGAGAAATGGCTGCCCCATCTAAAGGAGAGGGAGGGAAACCTATGAATTCATCCACACGCTGAAGGAAGAGGGATTTTTTGTTTGTTTGTTTTGTTGTCTAGAAATAGGATCTCACTATGTCTGGCTTCTAATCGGCTCTGCTGCCTGGAATTTGTAGCTTCAAATTCCTAAGCTTCCAACTCAGCCTCACTGGTGCTGGGATCACAGGCATGCACCACCACACCCAGCTATGAAGAGAGTGCTGTGATCTAAGAAAAAAATAAAGTATGCAAGCACTCTTTAAAAGCTTTAGCAAAAGCTATCTGCATATGGAGTGCTAATTAAACTCTTATTTCTTTTGGTTTGTTTTGCTTTCCCATGAAAACAAACCCCGCCCTTTTCTGGCACTTGTTTGTATTATTCTAAGTGCTTGAAAACAACAAATGGCATCCCCTTAATTGCTGAAAGACAAATAATATTTTTAACACTCATTGCATTTGCTTGCATTTCAGCATATCAGGGCTTTAATCCTATATGCATTTAATTCCAGGAGCATGAATCAGAGTTGGGAGGGCCACTGTTCTGCCCGTTGGCAGGAAAGATAGAAATGTATTCAAAGTGGGCTAGTAAATACTGAAAGGCTAGTCTCTGAAAATAGATGTGTGTGTATATCCATAAATACACTTATTTTATGTTTGCTGACTTACAGACTGGACAGAACACAGCCTGCAAAGGATTCAGAGATATCCGCTACTCTATAGTGAAGCCCATGTAGCTAATTGATTCTCATACATGCTCCCATTGATTTTGCCAAGTGGTTACATCAATACCCAGTGTGCAGTTTAAACATGCCTGGACAAAATAAGACGTAGAAGAAATGCTTATTATCCAGCTCAGTCACAAAGAAGTAGCTGCTGTCATTGACAGATGAGTCTCTTTCCGACATCAATGTCAGTTGGCATTTGTTTATGTTAATGAGCAAGCAAGGCTGGTAAAGATGTCTGGTGTAACTTCATCTGCCCATGACACCTGTGGCCTCCTCGCTATAACAGCGAGGATTGGCAGCGTTTTTCCACAAACATCTTTGCTACTCACAATGCGGTGGCTCAGATGTGCCTGCGTGTGAATATAATCCTCAACAAAGTCCCACCACTCCCCTGCCTTGTTTGGCTTAGACAATCAGTTAAGCAAGAGGTCCAGACAGGATCAGCGGCTGCCCATTTCTCTGGTGTAAATACTCCTACGAAGCAATTTCAAGCTGCCAGACTATGGAACTGGGAAGAGATGCACAGTGACATACCACCATGTAGTATTTCTACCACATACACAAGTTCCCAAACCCAGCTTTCCTGACTGTGTGGCACAGCTCACCTGAGTAGCCCCCACAGACTCCAGTTTAAGGCTCCTTTATCTAGGACTGTCTACTTTATTTCAGCACGGAGAGTCTACAGACTTTATTAAAATGACAAAATGAACAGTCTTTGTGTTCTGTTCTGTAAAATAAGCTGAGGATAGATCTGCTTGTCATTCATTTTCTAAAGTCAGCCATAAAGGTGACCCAGAAAACACACATTTTCAAATGTTGAGGCCTAAACTGGGCATGGTGGCACTTACTTTTAATCCCAGAACTCAGGAAAGTAGAGGCAGGCAAATCTCTGTGAGTTTGAAGCCGGCCTTGTCTACAAGAAAATTCCAGGCTATCCAGGCTACAAAGTAGATCCTGTCTCAAAAAATAAGAACAAATACAAGTGTCTGGGCCCAATGATGAGCTTCCTAAGGTATTTTTTTCTTTTCAGAAACAAACACAAAACATGGATAATGGGATCGTGAACACTAGAGCAGAGACTCATGGTGTAGACATGAGCACATCTAGGACATATAGCTCAGTGGAAGAACACCTTTTAAAGGGGGGATGATTCAGAGGTTGAAAGCAGGTTCAACTCCCAGCACAGAAGTTTACAATCATCTGTCATTCCAGTTCCAGGGGATGTGATGCCCTCTCTGGTCTCTGAGAGCACTGCATGCATGTGGTGCACAGACATACATGAAAGCAAAACAGCCACATAAAAAATGACAAGAACTTTAAAATGTGTGTGTATGTGTGCATTATATGTGTACACTTGTACATGTGTGTGCATGTGTATGTGTGCACTTGTACATGTGTGTGCATGCCTGTGAGTGTGTTTTAAAGATAGGGGTGGGGTGGAGAAATGATGACTTGGCATTTAAAAGTACTTGTTGCTCCTCCCAGCACTCACATGGTTGCTTACAACTATCTGGCCAGGCAGTGGTGGCACACCACTGGGACACTTGGGAGGCAGGGGCAGGGGCATTTCTGAGATTGAGGCCAGCCTGGTCTATAGAGTGAGTTCCAGAACAGCCAGGGCTATACAGAGAAACCCCGTCTCGGAAAAAAAAAAAAACAAAAACAAAACAACTATCTGTAACCCCAGTTCAAGGGGATCTGACACCCTCTCTGGTCTTTGGGCACACCAGCAAAAGATTGACCCCCAGATCTAAATTTCCATCTCTGTTATAATTGTGTGCTGCCAAATCCTTCCCTGCCTCTGTCCCCAAAGCACAAACCATGAGGTGAGTGACCCATACATGTGGCTGTCTCTCACCTTGGGGTGTAAATGGCTTGCTTTCACAACATTATCTGGGGGCAAGTACTCTATGAGGTGGAGGTGAAAGTCCCAGTGACATTTCCCTGTTCACATCACGGGTACTTGTGGGTGTCCCTATTTTATTGCATAGTTTACCACAAAGTTCCTTTAAGACTCAGATCTGTTCATTCCAAGAGTAATCATTTACAAGTTAACTGCAAGCAAACTGGAAATGTCTGTGTTAAACAAGCCAAGCCTCCAGAAAATTCCGGAGCTGAGAACATTACCTTTTCCCTTGGCTGGACAGTGAGAAATCTCAGGTTCTTGGGAATTACTAGAGGCAGAACATTCCTCTGGAAAATGGGCTATTAGCCAGTCTTATGGGCACCAGGCATGAGCTTTTCTATCCTCCTTCCTTTGGTTTCCTTTGCTGAATTGAGTAAAGGATGAAGCTTATGTTGCCTACAGGATTGGAGGTTTCTGTCTTTTGGTCTTGCTGGTTTGGGGCCTGTAATTGAGGCAAGACATCGTGGTGGAAGAATGCAGGGTAGGGGAGATGCTCACAGCATGACAGAGGGGAATCAGAGAGAGGAGAGAAGCCAGACTTCCAGTATTTTCTTCCCTGAAAGGATCTAGTAACACTTGCTGAACAAAGGCCTGTCTGCTAGCTTCCATTATCTCCCAGAAGCACTGTTCAGAGGATGCTGATGATGTCATGAGAGGTCTACAAGTTGTTATCTAGACCTTTTTAGCTCTTCAAAGTCTCAAAAAGAATCCACTTGTCTGAGAGAGGGTCTCACTGTGCAGCCCAGGTTAGCCACAGCCTAAGAGAGAACTGCCTGTTTCTTTCTTCAGAGTGCTGGGATTAAAGGTATGGCCATCACACCTGGCAAAGGTCTAGTTGTTAAAAATAACTCTCAGTGGTAAAACTGATCTGAAGTGTGGGGCGTGGTGGTGCACGCCTTTAATCCCAGCACTCGAGAGGCAGGGGCAGGCAGATTTCTGAGTTCGAGGCCAGCCTGGTCTACAAAGTGAGTTTCAGGACAGCCAGGGTACACAGAGAAATCCTGTCTACAAAAAAACAAAAACAAAACAAAATAAACTGATCTGAAATGAACTTGTATGAATTTATGCATAGTTCATGCTTATCCCAACTTCTGGGATAACAAACCGTTACTCTCCCTGCTACTGCTCTGATGTGGTTTATCCCCTAATGGTCCTCGTATTGTAGTCTTGGCCTTGGTGTCATGGTGGGATCAGCTGGGGACTAGAAGGAGTTAGGGCACTGAGGGTACTATCCTTGGAAGCAATTAAGGGAGTTTTCTTGGGAACCTCCATTAGTTCTCATTAAAGCGAGTTCTAAAGTAGGAAGTTTGATGTCTGTTTTTCTGGCTTCCAGCCTGTGATCAATCTTACAAGTAAATAATGTCAACATTATGCTACCACCTACGTGAAGCTACATGGAAGGGGTGCTTGATCTTAGACTGTACACCTCTTTCCTAGTTTGTTTTCTGTGCTGTAATAAAACACTGATTAAAACTCGAGGAAGAAAAGGGTTTATCTGGGCTACAGGTTCTAGACCATCATTCAGGAAAGCCAAGACAGGAACTGGAGGCAGGAGCTGAAGCAGAGACCGTGGAGGAATGATGCTTACTGGCTTGCCTTCCTTGATCTACTTAGCCTCTTTCTTACACAGGCCATGCTTACCTGCCTAGGAATCATGCCACCCACAGTGGACTGGGCCATCTACATCAATTAATAATCATGAAAATGTCATACAGACATGTCTGAATCCCAATCTGATGGAAACAATTCCTTGACTGAGATTCCCCTTCCAGTTATATCTAGGTTTGTGTCCAGTTGACAAAACTAAACAGGGCAGCTTCCAAAACCACTAGCTAACTTCCTCCCCTCTCCCCTATCCTTGCTTTTCTTATTTTCTCCCGGTGTATAGATGAACCCACAGGCTCCATATACTCCAGACAAGCACTAACAATGTACCATTTGGGCAACATCCTAGCCAACCTCCTCTTCTTCAAAAATTTCAACCTCTGGTATATTATAGCCACAGAAACAGACCAGTACACTCAAGGGAAAAAATAATAAGACTATAGTCTTTTATATGAAAAATATAGGCTCAAATATATATGGATTCATAAATTCTCAGGCTTTAAAACTAACATAGGTTTACGTGGTATGTATTTTGAACCAAGCCCCTAGTGAGGTCTACAAGAATAGTGTATGATCAAAGGCATTTATATTTTACAGCAAAACATAAATGTTTGTATGGTATGGGATAAGTGAAATTGTATAATGCCTCAAATCAGTTTTAGGACAATATTATCCTTGAGAATTATTATATCTTTTTTGAGTCAGGGTTTCTCTGTATAGAGCCCTGGCTATCCTGAAACTCACTTTGTAGACTTGGCTGTCCTTAAACTTATAGAGATCCACCTGTCTCTGACTCCTGAGTGCTGGGGTTAAAGGGATTTGACACCATGCCCAACAAGAATTATTTTTAGAAATAGATATTTCAGGTTTTTTTTTAAAATAAAGTTAGTGGTGTCCGTGTCTCTAATGGTAATACCAGCATCTTCTTTTCTCAATGCATTAAAAATATGTAAATGAGGGCTGGGGTAGTAACTCTGTGTTCGAGCACTTGCCTATAGGTTCAAGGCCTTGGATTCAATCCTCAGTACCACATACAAAGGAGTGGGTAGTGTTCTCTTGATTCCTGTTCAACATTTAAACTTTAAATTATGTTCATGTCTTTGTGTGTGTGTGTGTGTTCCTTTGTTTGTGTCTCTGTGTGTGTGTCTCTGTGTGTGCCTCTGTGTGTGTGTATCTGTGTGTCTATGTGTCTCTCTGTGTGTGTTAGACACATTGATTAGTTTGACTGGTACTATATTATGTCAAGGAAAAACACTACTTTCTTTTAACTTCCCAAGGCATCACAGAGACGATGTCTCCAAAAATAAAACCTTGAAAAGTCACAGGGAATATTCTTCAATTTCAGAGAAGAACAAAAGCACTCATGGGTGGGAAGAGAGGCAGAGGGATCAGAAAATTGCCTTGTGAAGGAGAGCCTGTACTATAACACAATACCCTCGAGTTATACATGCTGAGATAGGTGTGTCCCTGAGACACTAAATGGAAGGATGTTCACAGGCAGTGCTGGTAAAATACCAGAAGCCATACATAATGTCTGACCTCAGCTGCTACCTCATACAGCATATTTGTACATGGGAGCCTTAAAAAGATGGACTGGTCTACTGTCCTATGGCAGCAGGAGACCACTTTTATTTCCCATTTTGGACTTATAATGTTCCTCACATTCCCTTCTTTTCAGACCCACAAAAGGTTTTTGTAAAGTTTCTCTAGGCTGTATTGTTGGCAGCAGCAGTAACCATGCCTCTTGTCTTGGGGAGTTAGAGGGAGTGATTTTTGACTAGTGTCTTCAGAACCTCTGAGTTTTTAAAATACAACTGAGGCTCTGATCTGATAAATGGTTGCTCTATGATGTGTTCTGACATGGGGTCTGGTTTTGGGGATCTGTTACTTTGGCACTATTCTTTTTTGCCTCTTAGTGTACTATATCTCAGCCTTATTTGAAATACAGAAGTCTAATTGAAGAATAGTCCTAGGAAGATATATAAAATGATTTGTTTTATAATTCATCCCCCATGTCCAGTTTGGTTAGCTTGTTATGCAATATAAGTGAAATATCAGGTTTTTTTTTCTCCTGTGCCCTTTTTTATCATTAAAATGAACACAAAATGTGACAAAAACCATAAAATAAAATACAGCTGAGAATTCCTGAATGAGATATAGATGAAAATGTCCTAATTCAGATGATTTATTGGCCCAATTGTGTCTGTGATCAGTCAGCTGTGGGTAGGAGTTCTCTCTGAGAACCATCTCTACCTCTGGTTCTCTTGGGTATCCCCCATTTCCCACAGCACATCAGTGCATTCTATGATTTTCTCAGGGTGAAGCCTGGCCTAGCACCCTAAAACTGTCTTCAGGTAACTGGGAGTGTCCCTAATTGTACAAGCTTAGGAAATAGGATGCTTAATAGGGGTTGGAGTATTCTTCCAAGTCAAAGGTCATGGGTTTGAATTCCCATTAGGCTCGTACTATGGTCAACTCCCTATGCAAAACACCTGCCTTTACCCTTTACCCCTGGCTTCTTAAGGCTGTGAGAAGGAGCACAGACAGAACATGGTCCCTGTCATTGCATCCCCAACTAACTGTCCCTACATCTTGTCCTGCTAAAGTGCCCTGGAGGATTTCACTGTCTTGTAGGGGGCGAGCTACCCACACTGTCTCACTGGCACTTTCCTGAGGTTCTGGTTGGGAATTCAGGGGGTTCTGAGGCTAACGGTGGGATTGGGGAGCAAAAGGGTGGGCTCCCTTCCAGTTGGGAAGCCAGTATCCACGGTTCCACTCTACGCCCTCTGGGCAATGTTGCTAGAGGTCATGGAGGGTGCGGGGTGGGAGTTGTGCACCCGCCCTGGAACCCCAGCACGCCCAGAAGGCAGAAGCAAAGCAGCAGCCCACAGCCGCTGACAGGCCCTGATCGCACTTAGCCCTCCTTGCCAAGGCCTCTGCTTCCTGGCGGCGCGGTAGCGGCGGGCGCCCCGATTGGCGGCCAAGCCTGCGCCCCGCCCCGCCGGGCAGGCCTCCGCGCCCTCCCCAGCCGGGCCCTCCCCTTCCGCGGGATGCGTCCCGGACAGAGGCTTGGTGGCGCTTCCTTCCCGCTGACTGTGCTACCCCGCGTTTGGGCTCCTTTGGGAGGACTCGGAAGCTGCGGCTCCCGGAGCACAGCGGGCAGAGCTGCGGGCTGCACGCGCCCCTGCTGCCACCGGGCCTCCCGCGGTGGCTCCCGCGCCCCGCGGCGACTTCCGCACCCACGCTTCCCTTTGTTCAAGTCCCCGAGCGGCGGCGGGGTCGGAGCCCGCGCCCTGGGCGACTGAGGCGGCCGCAGTCCGCGCCCCGGCGCCCTGGCGATGCCGGACCAGATCTCCGTGTCGGAATTCGTGGCCGAGACCCAGGAGGACTACAAGGCGCCCACGGCCTCTAGCTTCACCACGCGCACGGCCCAGTGCGGGAACACCGTGGCGGCCATCGAGGAGGTGAGCGGTAGCGTCGCCCGCGCCAGGCGGGAGGCAAGGGTCGCGGGGATCTCGCTGCGTCCTGGGGACCCGCTAGGCTTCCGCGCCTGGTGCCCGATACCCAGTGCTCTCCGCCTGCGCCAACACCCGGGAAAAGGTTCTGGTCCCCCAAAGCCGGACGCAGCCGGACCAGCAGTGCCCGACACAGAAGCCCTTTGTTCCCTGCTCTAGGGAGAGGCTGCTTGGCCACCTTGGGCCTTTTTTTGGGAACGCTTCTGTCTGTTCCCATTTCCCTCGCAGGGTTTCAGGTTCTTTGCTCCCATCCTCGGAGAGGTCAATTTCGGCTGCAGAGTCTGTGGCAGCTTCAAGCCGGGGAACCCTGCGAGCTCTGCGGCCCCCGAGTGATGGCTCTCCCTGCGTGGTCCTCTCCAACTTGTTCCGGAAGTAGCCCGGCGGGGGCAGCTGTGGCTTCTGAGCCAATATGTAGAGCAGATTCAGGGACCCCTTATCTCAATTCCCACTACGTGCCACAGAGCAGCGCTGTGGGATGTGGAGAATGGTCTCTTTGAGGTCCAAAAGGTCTTTGGTGGCCGCTTCTGGGCTACCTGTGTAGTGCCTGTTGACAGTATGATCAGCTCCTGTGCCCTTAACCTGGAAAGGGTCTGCATAGTCATTGTATTGAGTGGCTAAGCAGAGAGCTCTCCAGATCCTGGGGAAGAGGGATTGCGAGAAGGAAGCAGTTTGGGTTGAAAATTGAAGCAGGCTTGGAAGAGGCTGTGTGAGTCCAGAGACCACGGCTGTCCATAGCTTGGGAAAGCCTCACTTACATCATTTTCTTTACCTCCCCAACAGAATTTAGAGTTTCGTGTTTTCAGCTCTGTGTTTCCAACTGGACTCACAAAAGGTAGCTGGAGAACGAGACACACGTGTGTAGCAGAAGTGAACCGATGACTACATTTCTTTTGCTTAGAATTTTAAGATCAAGGTAGACATTTTAAAATACTCTTGCCAGAGGTTGGTGTTTGGAGAGCTTTTAAATTAAGCTATATCATTACATCCTTTCCCGTTGGTTGAACAAAGCATTCGCTATTAGGCTTTGGCTGGGCTGAGAGTGGGGTGGGGGACTAGACTATTATTCTTTCGTGTAAAATATTTGTCTTTGGAGATCTACACAGTCAGGAGTAGACTCAATGGAAAATACTAGGTTCAGCATCCTGCTCTTGGAAGTGAGGTAGGGTATCCGTTCTTCTCCTTCACCCTAGTCCCCTTTCTTTTCTCTCTTCCATCTTCCCAAAGATCTGCTTGTAAATCTTTTGTAGCAAAGTCAGTGAGAGCAGATTGCTTTAGTCCACTTTTGTCAGCCTGGCCTTTAGGTGCCACTGATGCCTTTAATGAGACAGGTGGGGGATGAGGGGGATGAGAGCCCCTCCCCCATGAGGGTCCTTGAAAAGCACTAGGAAGATAGTCACAGTGTTTTGAAAATACATCATTAATGCTTATGATATTAATTACATCCAAAAAGGTAGGATTCCCTCTGTGGAAAGGACACTTGTGTGTGATGTCCTTAAAAGACAGCCCATGTTTATAAAGCTAGGACACTTCTCTCATTGTATTGAATCAGTTAGGTATCAGTAATACTGGCAGATGTTGGAAAGCCTGGCAAATAGGAGTTGCAATTAAAGTAGGCATGGCCTCTCACTGATTAATTTTAGTTTATTTTGGATGAACCCAAAGCTGCTTTTCCATGCAGTGCAGGAGATTACCCAAGAGCTCAGTTACTGAGTAGATTAAAGAGAGACTGGATTTGGTTTTTCTATCAAATTGCGGCTGGCTTCACTCAGCCTCCAAAGCAGAAAATGGATTTGATTTGGAAACAGGGAAAACCTGAACTCTTTGCAGGCTTATCTCATTTTAAGTGAGGCCAGCATCCACTCTAAGATAATAGTGTGTATGAACTGATTTGAAGGGTGAAAGGACTCAGTGTGGATTACTTAAAATAATACTTTCTTTCTCCTCCTACATTATTTAATGTTTACTTCCAAAACAAAAAGTTGTTCTTTGTCTAGTGTAATAACACACCATGTTTACAATACTTAGACTTTAAGCAAATGTTTTTTTATGGTCAGATGAGACATTAGGGTAGGTTTTGTGATACAAAAAGTTATGCATTTCATAGAAATACAACTAAAAAAATAAGTCCCTGGTCTTCTACTTAAATGAGTTATGGAATAGGTAAACTTATCTAATTAACTTTGGCAAACCTGATTGCTCCCAATGGAGACTATGTTTAGCTGTTGTCATTTTCTGACTGAAATCGGCTTTCTTGACTGCACACCTGTAGCTAGAATGTCAGTAGTTAGCCAGTGCCTGACCTGTATTACAGGTATCAAACTGTTGTGTTTAATCTCTATCCCTGCTGTGCAGATAAGGAATTTGAGGCTAGGAGATTAGTTCAGGTTATAGACACAGCAAGTGGAGTTTAAACTTGGCTGGATGCTGCTTTCTCAAACTGCATGGCTTTGTGTAATGCTTAGTGATGGTGCATTCTCAAAACTGCCCATAGCTAGATCAGCCACCTCCAAGTCAGGCTCCCTCACTTTCCATTTGTATGAATTGGGATGAGACCCTAACCGCCCATTTATACTTTTACCGTTTTCCGTCCAGTTCACAGTCTAGATAATCATGTCTATTTCTGAAGGTTCTGGTACAGTACCCAGTAGACTTAGTAAATGGTAGCTGCTTTACCAGATTTCACTGTAGTTACTGTATAGACCCTGGAATGAGAATGGAGCAGGGGAGAAGAAAATGGATGAAGGTGTGCATATAAATGGAAATTGTTGTCCCTCCCCCTAGGTGTGCCTGTGTGTGGATGGGTTTGTGTGTGTGTGTGTGTGTGTGTGTGTGTGTGTGTGTGTGATGTTCTCCTGTGCTGACCGAGGCCAGAGGCTGAACTTGCAAAGCTTTCCTGAATCAGTTCCCCACAGCCTGTCTCTGCTTCCCCTGAATCCTGGGGATCCCCATGCAGGTTCACAGGCTTGTGCAGCAAGCACCTGACACCCTAAGCTGCCTTCCCAGCCCCCATGCATTCTCTCTAAGGAACTTATTGTCTTGGTAACAGGTGAGAGTGTAGGTGGTTTGAAACTTTTCACTTCCTGATGACTTTCTCTGGGTGACTTACTTTGCACAGTTTGCAAAGTGCAGAAGCGCAACTGGTGTCAGCTTTGTGCTTTGGAAATAAGGGAGAAAATAAGTAGTTGTGGCATAAATCTGAAAACTGAACCCCGCCATCCCCCACCCTCTTCCCAGCTTTGATTTTTATATCTTAGTTTATTTAAGCCTTTGGTTACTTCAAAATACTCTGGAAATAGAGAAACATTGTGTGCATTCTTGGGACACTCCTGTTGTTTGTTAGGGCTTCTTCATAGCTCCATTCATTCCTACCCTGTTTATTTGGCATTGATGTAGTTTTAAAAAAAAATTTGATATTGACTCTTAAGTATCAAAATTTAACTTTTTCCTTCCATGGCCATGAGTCTCTTATTCTGTTGTTCTTGGTTACCTTGGAAATCGCTTTGCTGTTTTAACTGCAAAAGGAGAATGAACATCTGGACTGTACAGACTCCCAGGGGGATGTTGTTCATGGGGCCAGGCTCCGCCCAGCATTTCCAGTGGGAACTGGCCTTGCATTTGATTCTGAGTTGTAGTCCTTTGTGACTTGTTTGTAAACCAGCGCCTTCAGAATCCCAGGCTAACAGATTTTGAATCTATGGTCAGAAGGATGCCCCCTTTTTCTCAGTGTATCCTTGGAAGGGAGTAGGTTAACAGGCAATCATTTTATGCTGCCCTGAAATCTGAATTGGTGTCTCTGGAACGTTTTGAATCAGTTAGGGTGGAATTGGTTTCCCTCCAGCTGAACTCAATTTCTCTTTTATGATTAGTAGTGCAGTTACTATGATACCACTCCTTGTGCATCCCAGCTCTTGCTGTGGTTCATTTGGGACCTGCTGCTGTGTGTTAGGTGAAGGGATTAGACATCTCTTCTCTTTGAAAGAATCTGTGGTTCCGTGGGGAGAAACCGACTCTCCAGGCAGATCAGTGACGTGAGGCCATGTCTGTGAGAGCATCTATGGCGATGATATACAGAACAGGAAGACTGGGACTGCTTACATGTGATCAGAGCATCTATGGTGATGATATTGAGAACAGGAAGACTGGGACTGCTTACATGTGATCAGAGAATCTATGGCCATGATATAGAGAACAGGAAGACTGGAACTGCTTACATATGATCAGGGATGTGGATGAAAGGGCCTTGAATGGAAGCCTGGTGTAAGAGGCTCCAAGGTGGTTTAATCCAGTCTTCCATATCTGTGTCCCTACCTTAGGGAAATATTTATCCACTCTTGGGCTGGTGATCAACTAGGCCTTTGGTGGAATTTTCCTATCCATCCAGACTGCAGAAGGCTCCTTAGGCCAAGAATTTACAGAGGCCTTTCATGGTGGGGAATTGCACTTTTGGCTTTTGGTCAGCATTGTAGCCCAAGAATGAAGTCAGCTCTTTGCTAACATTACTCTGTCTCAGATGCTTGGTGGCGACATGGGTTAGTGGCCACTCTGTTGTGTGATGTAGATTCAGGACTTTGTTCTCCATACTTGCAGGAAGTCCTGTTGATGAGCACAGTTTTAGGTCCTTGCAACTCCAAAATGCTTCACCTGACAGCACCAGTCAGTGTGGTGTGGAACTTGCAGAGCCTCAGGTTCCATGGCAGAGCTGTGGAAATAATGTGTGCATTTTAACAGCACTCTCAGGAGCAGTGTGTGCACCAGGGTTTGAAAGTACTGTTGTAGGCTGCCCTGAGTCCTGGCTGTGTTCAGAGTTGCCGCGTGGGGGAGGGGGTGTCTGTGGACTGGAAGAACCTGGTTCTGTCTCCTAAATTCTGATTTCATATGATTTGGGTGAGGCCTGGAGCTTTTATATTTGTAAAAGGCTCCTCCCTAGTTGATAATCACTGATAGACAGGTGATTATGTCATGTTGTGTGCCAGGAAGTGATAAGTCAAGGTTATGCATAACTTGGGGAAAGGATGTGGTTTTGGAAGGGAGGAAACTGAAGTCTCTGGAGAGGTGACCTTTGAGCAGTCTGAAATGTAGAGGCTGCCTGCTTGCAAAGACCTGGGGAAAGAGGAGTCCTGGAAAAGGCCTGAGGTGTGAGTATCAGGGCAGAGAGAAGGCCTGTGATCAGAGGTGAGGGAGAGCAGAGGGGCCTGTGTGGAGGGGTGGCTTAGGTCCAGATAGCACTGGGCTTTACCTTGGGGAGAGAATTTGCACTTTGGCTGTGGAATGGTGCGAAGCTGTTAGAGGGTGTGGGGCTCAGACTCCTATGGTCTGATTTCCTCTTTAGGATTTACTTTTTATTGATTTGTATCTGTGTGTGACACTCAGAATGCAGATGTCCTTAGAGCTTATGCAGCCAGAGTAGTAGGCAGCTGTGAATTTCTTGGTTGTGGGTGCTGGGAATGAAACTTGGAACCTCCAGAAGAGCAGGAAGTTCTCTTACAATAAACCATTTCTCCAGCCACTGCTTCACAGTTTAAAGACATTTCTTTTTTTTTTTTTTTTTTTTTTTTTTTTTGGTTTTTCGAGACAGGGTTTCTCTGTGTAGCCCTGGCTGTCCTGGCACTCACTTTGTAGACCAGGCTGGCCTCGAACTCAGAAATCCGCCTGCCTCTGCCTCCCGAGTGCTGGGATTAAAGGCGTGCACCACTACGCCCGGCTTAAAGACATTTCAGTGCTTGTTCCTAGTCCCAGGAGAAAGGTGGGGAGACCAGCAAGGGAGTAGGGGTTCATTTGGGTGCTACGGTGGTGGCAGTGCTGAAGTGTCCTTTGAACTGGGTGTCATTCCCTGGTACTTGAAGCATGGGTCTCCTATCATCCCCAAGGTAAAAGTGGCACTGTCCAGCATGCCTTAGTGGTAGAGACCAGGTCTACTGTAAAGATTGACTGGCTGGAGGACTTGTATTGAAAGCAGTCTTTTTTGTTTTTGTTTTTTGTTTGTTTGTTTGTTTTTGGTTTTGGGTGTTTTTTTTTGGGGGGGGTTCAAGACAGGTTTTCTCTGTATAGCCCTGGGGGTCCTGGAACTCACTTAGTAGACCAGTCTGGCCTCGAACCCAGGAATCCACCTGGGTCTACCTCCTGAGTGCTGGTATTAAAGATGTGTACCACCACACCTGGCTATAACTAGCATTTTTATGAACTTTAATTCTATGTTAAGAAAATGTGCTTTTGCCAGTTGGTTGCCTAATACCAAATGGTCAGCACCGAAGCCAGACATATAAATAATTTTATACAGATTGTGCAGGCTGTGTTTACATATTTAGGGAATATACATGTATGTATAAAATAACAAATGAAAAGAGAGGTTATGAATTTGAAAGAGAGGAAGCAGGGATATGTGGGTTGGTTTGGAGAATAGAAACGATGAGATTATATTACAATTTCAAAAATAAAGAAAAGTAATTGTAAAGTAAGAAAGCATTAAATGGGCTTATTTAAGTTTATTTCTTTTTGGGAGAGGTCATATAGGCACCATGGAGTCATGTGACTCTGGGTTTCAGCAGGTGACAAAACAGGAGTTTTGACCACTCTGGTTGGTTCTTCAATGTCCTTTCACTGTACAGAGGTGGTTTTCCTTAGTGCAAGCTAGTGTCCATTGAGTCTGTGCAGGCAAGCTTCCATTGTTGTTAACTTAGAGGAGCCAAGACTGACAACTCCAGAGATATCAAGTGCTAACCCCTGGGGAGGCATTAGAGGCCCTTTTTTAGAGGCTTTTCTTTTCTTGTTTTACTTTTTAGTCAGGGCTTCAGGGTTGCCTTGAACTCTATGTACCAAATATACCTTTGGATTTCAGATCCTCCTGCCTCTGCCTCCACCTTTGAAGGCTGCAATTACAGCATGTGTTATCATGTTTGTTTTATGTGGTGCCAGGGATCAAACCCTGAGCCTCTTGAATGCCAGGCAAACATTCTACCAACTGAGCTGCCTCTGTAACCTCTAGAGGCGTTTACTGAGAGGCCTTCACTGCCACAGAGTGAGTTGTCTAATAATATACCTGGTCCCTTAGGGCTGTGGGTTCCAAAAAACCATCTGGGTTGTGTACATAAAGGCCTCATAGTGAATGACTCAGGCTGGGTCTTCGAGGCCAGGAGATCTGTGTGTGGTGGCTGCTCTTCTTAGAGGGGCACAAGCTAAACCATGCCAATTAAGGTAACTGTTAGGGACAGACCTTCCACCTAGGGCTGTCCTAATCATCAGGATCCATTCTTCTCAGATCAAAGAAAAAGTCTCCAAAACTAATGCCCACAGGAACATGGCAGAAGAGGGGGTACAAAGAGCATCAGAGGACACATTTGGTAAAACACTTGCTTTCTGGATATAATGTGACCATTGCATCCTGGGCAGTGCCATTCCATTTATATGCACAAGATTCAGCCTAACAGATATTGAGTAATATTCCATCAGGCAGCACTAAGTGACCTTAGTAACGATGGTGATGGTGATGAAGAAGGAGAAGGAGGAGGAAGATGAGGAAGAAGAGAAGAGGAAGAAGAAGAGGAGGAGGGGATGGAGAGGGAGGAGAAATGGGGGAACTAGGAGGAAAAAGAAGACACAATGGAGACATGAAGGTGCAAGTGTCAGAGAGGATGTAGGTAGAGGTAGGAATGAGAGATAGAAACAATCAAGATATACTGTGTGTGAAAGACCCACAACATGAGGACTCCCCCACGTTCTGACTCAGGAGAGGCGACACCCCAAATCACACAAGAAACAGTCTTGCTGCAACTGCAAGAGGATTTTTATTCGAGAGCGTTCTCGGGCCCATGGTCATACACCACGCAGGGGTAGAGGACCATGGCGCCCTGAGTAGCTGAGTAAGGGGGTATTTAAAGGAAGAAACCACAATTCATGGAGGTGGGGAGGGCGTTGTTGGAAAATACCAAAAATACCAGTTAAGAGTCACAAGGAAGTATAAAGTCACAAGTGTCAGGTTATCTCTCAAGACAGTTTCTAAGAGCCCCTAACAATCTAAGAGCCCCTAAAGATAGCACATTTGCATTGCAGGTTCCAGTAATGGTCAGGGTGCCATTCTTTGAATTGAACCCAGGAAGAGGGTAGGTGGAGGAATGTCGCTATCTGTTTTATGACCAGCACCTGGAGCACTAAGCCACAAAGGCTACACTCCCAAGCCTGGGCCCAAAAGCCTCGATTTTGTTTTTACTTTGCTATACTTTTTTAATACTTCTTCATTTGCACATATGAAATTGTCAAAGAATAAATTAATAACAAATAAATAATAAACCTTCCAGTTCAGCTCACCCCTGCTTCCTGACCATTGTCTTGCCTCTAACAACCCTAACACTAAGAACCCTAATCCTAACCGTAACCCTCTAATAGGCTAACCCTAAGTCTAACCCTGCTTACTGTGAGGGAAATGTGTTCATTATACCTTTTGAAGTGAGAAACCATTTCTTATTCTTGATCTTTTGAGATCATCAGATCCACTTTCAGTCTAGGCAATAGATTCTTTTGGCATCCTACATACATAAAAGACAATGAACAGGGTTGTTCTTTCATTTTTTATACTTGCCCTATTTTTGTATTTTAGAAAAGGTGATTTGCTAGTTTGATTTTTAAAATTGGCATTGGAAAGTACTTATTTCTTCAGAATTCTGGTACATAGTGAATATCAGCTGTAATATCCTGCAACATGAGATAACCTGTCCGTGATTTTTCTAAGTTCCCTTGGCCAAGAACCTTTCTATTATAGACATTAGAGAGACATTCTATTAAATTTCCTTTCTGTATCCACAGAGAAATTCATTCTGATTTGAGATATGTTTATCTAGAGAACCTGTCCTAATACAACTGTGGCTTTTCTCTACTTTGCCACTGATGCTGATGTGCTGGCTAACAAGAGGGCTCAACAGTGTTTCCCTTACGTTTGTGGCTTTCCTCCCAGGGTTGGTTGGTTCCTATCATCTGGGAAAGGGAGCTGCAGTCTCCCTGAGCCCAGCACTGAGCCACAAACAAAACTCTTGTTTCCTAAAATCCCTCTTTAATGTTCATTGCCTGGGCACCCTCTCACTCAGATTGATAACCCCACTGCACCTTGGGTAATGGGCTATGCATGCTCTTCCCCTGGATTTCAGGAAGAAGAAGGCAAGTGATGTGAGGCAAGCTCAGGCAAGGTCTGAAGTCAGGTCCTGGTAATGGAGGATCATTACTGCAAGCTCAGGCAAGGTCTGAAGTCAGGTCCTGGTAATGGAGGATCATTACTCACAGTGGGCAGGAGCAGGCAGCTGGCTAGCCTGAGCTGGAATGTGTTGGCAACTAAAAGGGGGAAGAAAGGAAAGGGGGGGGGGAGGCCCACGCTCTGCCAGAGTTCCACCTATGCTCTGGACAGAGATGTGGGAGAGCTGCCATTCACTTTCAACTCAGCCCTGGGTGTGCATCTAAGCCTTTGACCCACTCTTTGGGTCTGAACAAGGGGCAGCCCAACCTGGGAGCCCCAGGGCTACTTTTCTAAAGCACTGGAGTTATGGGAGAGAGGGATGAGGGATGAGAGGTTCCCACACCTGTGAGAGTGAGCACAGTGGATCTGCAGTGGAGCACATGAAGGCCTTCCATCTGGAGAGTAGAAAGGGCTCATTACAAGAAAGCCTATCCCATCCTCCAAGGGCAGTGGGCCTTGATTAACAGAGACATTCTATAGTTTTAGAGCTTTATTATAGAAAGGCAGGGAGAAGGAGAGAAGGTAGAAGAGAGAGAGAGAGAGAGGCCCCCCTAGAAGGCTAGAAGGGGGAAGGCTAGATAGAAAGAGAGTAAGAGGGAGAGAGGAGAGGAGAGGAGAGGAGAGGTCAAAGAGAAAGGAAAGAGGAGAGAGGAGTGCAAGAAGTGAGAGGTAAGAGAACAAAGGAGTGAGAGCAAGAGAGATAGGCGGGGCTGAACAGCCCTTTTTATGGTCTTTACTGTTGCTAGGTAACTGGGGAGGAGTTTAGCCTGAAGGTCAGAAGCTTGGGACTTTGCCTACTTGACTTTTAGCCAGGCTTCTCTTGTGGTGGCTGGGGTGGGGGTGGGGGACAGTAACTTAGGCAGGAGCCTGAGTTCCAGAAGCATGAGGGAATTGATGCCTTCCTTGTCAAGTAAGTGAATTATCACTGTCCCGGGGTTCAGACCTCAGCTCAACTGGAGACCAACCTGTCTGTGCATAGCCCAATGCCCCACATGAATGTTGAGTTCTCCCCCAGAGCTGGGAGGGGTGAGAGTCCTCTTGGGGGACTGGCTCAAATGCTAATGTAGTGCAAACCACACTTGAGATCTGGAAAAGGTGTGGCCATGGACATGAAGCACACTTTAACCTTGAGGAAGGGTGAGACCCACTGGCCAATCAAGATCTCCACAGGCAGACCTGCCAGTCAGTCAGGAGGCGGGATCTTCCGGGTGCCTTTCCCCAGGTTCACTGTGGCTGTGCAGGCTTGAATGGTTCTCTGTGTCCTGCTCTGAGCTCTGCTGTTGGGTGCTGTGAGAGGACCTCAGGGAAGCTCTGAATTCCAGGCATGGTGAGCACAGGGTTACTGCCCACAGAGGGTAGGGGCAGGGTGCTGAGCAGTGGAAGCTGGGGTGGTGAGTCCTCTCTGGGGCTGGATGGGAAGTATAAGTCATATGTGAGCACCTGTGAGGTCTCTCGTGTTGCTTCTCACTTGCTCCATCAGGGGTGACCTCTGAATAACTTCCCCATCATTGCCCAAATCCTTTGGACCTTAGTTAGGCTGGCTTGTGAAAACAAGGGTGGTTTCTTTGAGTCTGTAGCACACATGTCTAAACCCCTTTGTCTTTTAGTATACATTAAGAAGACAGGTAAAAATCTAATAGGTCTGATTTCATACATTATACTTGTTTTTGTTTTGTTTAGGTTTTGTTAATTTTTTTTCTGTTGCAGTTTTTTCATATTTTTTACATCATATGTTTAGTGAGTTGAATATTATTTGGGAAAGGGACTTTAATAATTTCAGAATTTTTTTGTGGTTTTATTGAAAAATGATAAACCTCTGAGTTGATATTCTTCTATTCCAATCGTTTGTAATTTTCGCCATCACATATTTTGTAGAAGTCCTAGTTGTTTATTGCCATGAAACTTTTAGAATCCACATTTTTTGACTGAGATATCAATTTTTTCTCTTCCTCTCGAATCCCTGAGATTCTGTCTTCCTTTCCTGTTCTGTGGGTGAAACTTGCCTCTGTAGTTGTCAGGTAATCTCATGTCCTGCTCTTAGGGACTTAGCAACTGCTTATGTCATTTCCTGCCTCCATCCCCTGTGTCTGTTGTCAGGCGTGCTTTATATACATGGACCACCAGCTATAGCAGATCTCTATTTTTGTTCCCTGTCCCTGTTCTCTGCACATGCACACTCTCTGTCATCTCTCCCCTCATGGCTCTCTTTCTCCTCCCTGTCTGTGTGTCTGTCTGCAGGTCCTCTTGTGTATTTCTATCCCTTCCCCAGGTTCTCACTCCTCTCCCTTCCCCCAAACAACCTCTTTTGCACTTTATCTGTTGCATGCTTTAATTTCTCAGACCTGCTGTGATGGAATAGCTTGGATTTCTTGGTTGCAATTGTTCCTGGCTGTTACTCTCTATGTTGCTATGCTGGTGTGTAGCCATCTCTGTTTGGGTGATTATTGACCTAGGTACTGGCCTCTGGGTTTGTCTTTTTGGGTGGGAGTTTTGTTCCTGGGTTACTGTTTGATACATGGATTTGAAGAGAGTGTTCACTGACAGTTTCCTAGTTTACTGACCTATTTGGTGAGTATGGTCAACAGGGGATGCTTTGTGATATTAAAAGCTGGGAGAAGCAATAGGCAGGAACAGAAGATCTTAGTAATCCACAAGGAGACATAGTCAGGAGAGAGATCAAGCAGCCCATGGTGTTTAATACAATGTTGGAACAACTGGGAAAATTGAATCTGGGGTAAAAAATCAATCATGAAGTTGATCTATGGAAGCTTACCTTGTGTCCTTTCAGGCATGGAATGTGGTTGAACAGGGAGTATCTGCCCAAGTGGGGGCTGAGACACAGGGATGAGGCAGGAATGGATGGACAGGTGGGGATTGTCTATGGTGTCTATAGGAGTCTTGCACAGGAGGAGAGGAAAATTACACTGCTACTCTTTTCCAGTGTTAAGGGTAGCTGATATTAGGGTCTGCAGTAACAGATAGTGTGGTAGGTCTTTGGACAAAGTCTAGTCTACAGACAGGCATGGTTGTGGTTAACCAGGAGTTTCTGTCGATAATCAGGGGCTCGGCAACAGAGATGAGTTTGTAAATCCCAAACAGTTTGCTTTTTGAGAATGTACATTTGTACATTCCAGCAAAAATCCCATGACAAAATCCCCTTATCAACAGCCAGTTAAGGTA
The DNA here is from genome assembly GCF_978045245.1 of Mus caroli. NCBI lineage: Eukaryota > Metazoa > Chordata > Mammalia > Rodentia > Muridae > Mus > Mus caroli. Next base: position 22,015,802 of record NW_028227269.1, on the reverse strand, counting down.
CATCAGCAGGGTCAAGCTACCTAGAGATAACTAAGACCTCCTATAGAAAACAAAAACAAAAACAGCTTACCCATCATGGCTGTCAGATTTTTTTGCCCCCCTTGCTTGGTTCCTGCACATTATGTCAGACATACAGTTTTCAAAATATTACAATGCTGATTTGTATGCAAACTCCCCACTCTTGTTGTAACTACAATAAATACTCAAAACCTCTAGACTTGATCTCTCAGTTTGTACCTAATGGGAGTTTGACTGCTGAGAGTCCTTGTTACTGAGCTCATAAAAAAGACCTCTGTTTATTTGCATTGCAATAGGCTCTGTGCTGGTCATTGCAGTTTCTGTGAGTTAGGCATAAAACCTTGATGCTTTGACTGGAACCCCAAGACCCTCAGGACTCCCATCGGAAGGGTTGAGAGACCGCTGTTAGGATGTGTCATTGCTGTTCTTTGTATCAGTGACCTGTCTGTCAGAAATGTGTCTGTGTACCTTGGTTTTTTGATTTTTCTTGAGTACTTGTGGAGTGAGATGAACATAGTGAATGTGGAACTCCAGTGAAGTGGAAATGCTGGAGAGTCCTAGCTACAAAGGGCTAGGAAGATGTTCCAGGCCCTGGAACAGGGGTTGTATGCCCCTGGTCTTAATTTCTGGGAAGTTACAGTAGTCTTGGAACCCTGCTCCATGGCTCACAGCTGCCATTCTGTCTTCATTTTCTCCTCTGTACAAGTGGTGGAATCTGCTGCTTAGCCTTCACTGCCCCCTTGTGGCCCTCTATTATGTGTGTGCCACTTTAGTATTCTCTTACTGAGAGAGGAAGTGAGACTGATTCCATCCCAATTGATATAGTTACTCACCTTCCACCTTGGGTTAAATCCCTCTAATCAAGAGGACCTGTACCCATTAAATTGCCCCTGACAGAGAGCTCTTTATGACAGCATTCAGGGCAAAATCAGACTCTGCAAAACAGGGTGGAAAGGACAAAGACCTCATTTTGCCCCCTTCTAAACAACCCTGTTCTCAGTCTCTATGTGACTCTGTAGTTTTGAACTTGGAGCTGTCAGTGTATGGGAGGTTGTTTTTCATCCCTTCCAGCAAAGTTAGCATATTTTCCTTAGACCAGCAATCTTATTTCCAGGTCTGTGGGCAATCTGCTCCTCTATTCACCTTCCAGCTGTTTGGCCACCTCTTTGGTCTCCCTGGCCTGGGAATCCAGGGTTAAGGACACCTTACCACAGGGCAGTGCAGCCTCCCTTCTCCCCATTCCATCGTATCCTTCCATGCTCTGAGCCAGTAACCCTTCCCATTTTATCCTGGCTCAGACACTACTCCAACTCCCTGATGTGGTGGCAGGGGTCCTGTAATTGATATGGTTAGATCTTTGGTTTTGGAGTTTTACAACTTTCTCATTTATTATTGTCTCTGTGTCATAGTTGTTTTAACTCAACATTTCAGACTACAGTCATCTGAAGGAGCCTCAGTTGCAGGTGTGCCCTCATCAGAATGGCTGGTTTCTATGTCTCTGAGAGATAGTGTTGATAATTAATATAGGAAGACTCTTCCATGAAGAGTGGCAATATTGGGAAGCAAGTGGACATGGGTTGGATGAGAGAGCTAGGTGAGCATTGTAGCCTCCTGTGGCCATGTGAACTGGGTTCCCCTGAAAGGCAGCCCGGGGCTGAAAGAGATCAGAGGGCAACAAAAGAATGAGGCCAAGACAAACCTTTCTGTTCAAAGCCTCTGAAGTTTACTGAGAGTCCCTGCTTATAAAGAGGGTAGGCCCATCATCTGCCAGCCCATTCTTTGTGCCTGGAGCCAGCCCATAGGCGATCTATAGGGCTTGTCTCCAGATAGTCTCCAGGACCTTTCAGCAGGAAGCAGAGTATTGGAGAAGAGCAAATAGAGCCATCAAGGTCAGAAGTCTCTACCCTAGGTGTACTGGCTAGTTTTATGTGTCAACTTGACCAGCTGGAGTTATCACAGAAAAAGGAGCTTCAGTTGAGGAAATGCCTCCATGAGATCCAACTGTAAGGCATTTTCCCCATTAGTGATCAAGGGGGAAAGGCCCCTTGTGGGTGGGACCATCTCTGGGCTGGTAGTCTTGGTTCTGTAAGAGAGGAGGCTGAGCAAGCCAGGGGAGGCAAGCCAGTAATGAACATCCCTCCATGGCCTCTGCATCAGCTCCTGCTTTCTGACCTGCTTGAGTTCCAGTCCTGACTTCCTTGGTGATGAACCAGTATTGAAGTGTAAGGCGAATAAACCCTTTCCTCCCCAACTTGCTTCTTGGTCATGATTTTTGTTTAGGAATAGAAACCCTGACTAAGACACTAGGTAATCTCCTTCTTAATGGCAGCAAGGTCAAAGTCTAGCTCAGCCTGCTTCAAGGCTGAGGGAGGCTACAGAGCATGAGAGAGTGACCAAGCAAGAAAGCAAGGCAGGAAGTAGTGTTTGTCAAATATTTTTGCCTTCATTTTCTAGCTTCAGTTTCTAGTCTGAGCTCTTTCTAGTCAGAGATCTGACAGAACCGTGTAAAACAAACATTTATTACCTGAGATGCTTCTGCTCAGAGGAAACCATCACAGCAGCAGAGCTGCAAGGTAGAACAACAACAATAACAGCAACAACAGCAATTGTTTCAAAAGCTGATTTTGCTGCTGGACAGAATCTCTGGTCTCTTTTGAAGGAATATGGAAAATATCAGAAATTGAGATGGCAAAAGTCATAGAAAGCTGTACATGGAGCTTAATCGGTTCTTCCTGTAGGGTCTGGAAGATTGGAGTGTTGACAGTAATGCAGCCACACGAAGTTGAGATCATACTATTTCAGTGGAAAATAGACTGAAAACTTTAGGAAGAAGTCATTTGTGTGATATTTTAGCAAAAAAAAAAAAAAAAATTTTTGTACTTGGCTTATTCCCTGAAATATTGAGTATTGAGTAAAATTATTGCTTGATTTGTATATTTTTATTCTATTGATATGTTTTTGTTCAATCTTCCTATTTCTTTACTCAATTTACATTCTAATCGGTACAACCACCCCATTCCACCTTCCACAGTCCCTCATCACTGACTCCCTTTTATCTCCCCATGGAGGGTGGGAACCTCTTGAGTATCCCCCAACTATGGCATGTCAAGTCTCTGCAGGGTTAGACACATCCTTTCCCACTGAGGTCAGACAAAGCAGCCCAGTTAGGGAAACAGTTTGGACAGACAGGAACAGCTTAAGGGACATGCCCTGCTCTGGATGTTGGGGACCCCATGAAGACTGAGCAGCATATCCACTACATATATGGCGGGGGCCTCCATCCCAGCCTGTGTGTGCTCTTTGGTTGGTGGCTCCATCTCTGAGAGTCTCCTAGGTTCTGGGTTATTTGACTCTGAGGGTCTTCTCATGGACTTCCTATTCCTTCAGAGGCCGTCAATTCTTTCCCTAACTCTTTTAAAATACTCCCTGAGCCCTGTCCAATGTTAGGCTGTGGGTCTCTGCATATGTTTCAGTCAGATGCTGGATGGAGACACTCAGAGGGCAATGATGCTAAGCTACTATCTGCAAGTATAACAAATTATCCTCAGTAATGCCAGCCTTGGTGCTTGCCCAAGAGATGGGTTACCAGTTGGGTCGGGTATAGTTTGGCCATTCCCTCAGTCTCTGTTTCAACTTTGTGCCTGCCTTACTTGCAGACAGAACAAATTTTGGGAGAAAAGGTTTTTGGTTTTTTTGGTGTACTGAACACTTCACTGGTGGTTCTGCCTGACTACAAGATGTCACCTCTTCATGGTCCATAACTCAATGCTATCTATCTCAGCTAAGATCACTTCCCTAGCCGCATTTGTGCCCTCCCAATCATAGTCTCAGGCACATTCTACAGATGTTCCCACCCTAGCCCTGCTCCCTCCCAGCAAGTGCTGATTTTATTTCATTTTCTTGGCTCTCTGTCCTTCCCTTGTCTCTTACCACACCTGTTCCTAACACTCCCCTTCTACTTTCTTAACTACTGTCCCATCCAGTTTTCTCCCTTCCATCTGCCTCTTCTGTCTCTTTCATACCCCGTTCTGAGTGAGATTCAACCATGCTCATTTGTGCCTTGTCTCGTTTAGTGTCTTTCTGTCTATGAAGTGCAGTGTGGATATTCTGTAGTTATTGTTATTATTCACTTGTAAGTGAGTACGTACATGCATGTCCTTTTGTGCCTGAGTTACCGCATTCCAGATATTAGTTTCTAATTGTACCCATTTCTCTGCAAAATTCATGATGTCCTTGTTTTTTATACCTAAATAGCATCCCATTTTGTAAATGAAACATGTTTTTTGTGTCCACATTTCAGTTGAGGAACATCTGCATTCTGTCCTGTTTCTAACTGTTATACATAAAGTGGCTGTGAACTTAGTGGAGCAAATGCCCTTGTGGGTATATGCCTATGAAGGTACCCTGAGTGTAGCACTTCCTCCTGCTTGCTGTGTTTTAAATTAATGGAAGGAGTATTCACAGTATTTCCTCATCCCAGGATGGAACCTTAAAGAAAACCTGCTGCAAATGTGATCCAAGGGAGGCAGGGTCCATTAATTTAGAAGCCAAACTTCACAGGATCATCCACATTGTGCCGCTTCTAGAAACTGAAAGATGAAAATACCATGGTCATAGATTGTTTCTCTATGGTTTCAGTTTAGCACCACTCCAGCTATCTTTTGACAAAGTCAGGATCCCAGGGAAGACTCTGTGAGAGTTCCTTGCATTTAAGTGGTGAGGTTGATGCTTGAGTTGCATTTTGTGACCACAGGTTGTGGAGAAAACTAACACATTGAGGAATCTGCCATGGAGAGATGCTTACAGGGAGATGAAGTACCCAAACTGAGAGATGTATAAGAAGTTACAGGAAGAGCACCATCTATGCCTTTAGGAATTGAAGTCCAATGTGTTTGAGACAAAGCTATAGGATTTGGTGTTTGCCCTGCTGTTTTTCTTGCCTTTGTCCAATCTTTTCTCTCTATGTGCACATTCCTATCGATTGGAATGGGAGTGGGTATTCAGTGCCATTTTATGTTGGAAAGATATAACTTGCTTTCTGATTTTACAAGATGTGGCTGTCAAGATATTGTCTTGAGTATCAGCAGAGACTTTAGACATTTCAACCATGCAGGAGCCTTTCTAGATTCATCTTGGGGAAGATGAAAGTGTATACACACTCAAAATTTTCCTTTTTCTTTCTTTCATTTTTTGTTTATCCTATAATTTAGATATTCATTATCACCCTGATCACTGTCACTCTAGGTCCCTGCCCACCCAGACTCCCTCCTTCCATTCTCCTCTGTTTCTCCTTTGAGTGGGGTTGGGTCCCCCTGTGTACCCCATGGGCACATAGATTATACTCTGTTTTTTAGAATGGCATATGCTCGTGACATCAATACTGCCTGAGGCTTCAGAGTCATTGGATTCTGAGTGTTGATATTTCCCCAAACTTTTGTGTTTGTTTTGAAATTTTTAAATAAATAGGAGTGTTTTGCCTGTGTGCATGAATATGAATATCATGTGTGCCTCATCCTTGGTGTTGTTGGAAGGTGGGCTCAGAACTCCTGTTCATAAAGCCATGGGTCACGTAAATGCTAGTAATTGACCACCGTTATCTGGAAGACCAGCAAGAGCTTTCCATGGCTGAATTAGCGCTCTCTCCTGCCTCATGTTACTTTTTATGTTCAACACTTATATTACTAATATTTTCATCTGTCCATTAAATGTGCCTTGATTGCTAATAAAGTTTTACTAATGTTGCAGTTTAAAGCGGTACACTTCCTGTTTCTGCTAGATGAGTACAGAAGTGCAGGGAATGTATACTTCTTTGTAGGAACTGTAGTAAACAACTGAGTTCTTTCTATCATTTTGGTCTCTGTGGTTGATTTTTGCAGTGGAGTAAGGGTCTTAATATGTAAACTTTGCTGTCCTGGAATGTGTTACATAGAACAGACAGGGATCCACCTCAGTGACGTATACCTACCCGTGACTCTGGGATTAAAGACATGAACAAATACACCCTGCTTGTCCATGATTTTTCTTGTTAGTGATTTTTCTTACAATTTCTGGGATGTGTCCTCAGTACTGTTGATCTGTTTCACCCTACATCTCCCTCTCAATTGGAATTCCTCTCAAAAGACTTTACCCTATTCATTTAAAATGTTCATAAGCAACACAGGTGAACCTTCAACTCAATTTCCTTTAAAATGTTATGGTACTTAGATTATAACTTCTGTGTCAAGAAGTCAGTGGAGGAAGCACCAGAATTACATGAATATATGGTCAAGGAAGCGTACATTTACTTTACAATGATGTCAGTACCATGCTTTGTGATGTACACATGTATGGGATATTTTAGGATGCAGTGACTTATGATGATGTGCACGTGAACTTCACTGGGGAAGAGTGGAATTTGCTGGATCCTTCCCAGAAGAGTCTCTACAAAGATGTGATGCTGGAGACCTACTGGAACCTCACTGTTATAGGTATGACTGTGAATTTTCTTTTGCTTTTCAAAATAGTGGGAAGACATGTCTCTTGGTGAGTGATGATGCTCTGTTATTTCAATTGAGAACAAGGAAGACTGAGCTGAATAAATAGTGTCCAGTGATGTGAAAATTCACAGTACCTTGAATTTTGCCTTATTTCCAATACTATATCATTCATTTTTCTGGTACTGTCTTTTAGGCTACACTTGGGAAAACCATCATATTGAAAGACATTGTCAAAGTTCAAGAAGAAATGAAAGGTAATTTTCATGTGCAAGCTGATGCAATTATGCCTCTGAGGAAATTTTACTATTTTATGGAAGCTCTAAAGAAAATCAGCAGTGTAAAATGTCAATGCTTCACGTGTAACTATAATTATAATATTCTTTTTTTTAAAGATTTATTTATTTATTATATGTAAGTACACTGTAGCTGTCCTCAGATACTCCAGAAGAGGACATGTGGTTGCCAGGATTTGAACTCAGGACCTTCGGAAGAGCAGTTTGTGCTCTTAACCACTGAGCCATCTCGCCACCCTAATTATAATATTCTTAAAAAAATGTTCTGCCTCGATGTAGTTATCTGATTTATCTATCAATGCATTCCTCAAGAGAAGGAAACATTGCCTTAAGAGATACCGTTATTCAATTTTTACCTCTATTAGACCTATACTGATCTGACAATGTGTATAGACTTATAAGACTTAGATATTGCACATCGAATAGTGATAAATATATATCCAAAACCTTCAGATAAGCAAATAATCCATGGGAAAGTTGGTGATACTCATATTCTTATACTAAAATTGATCATTTGTTTAGGGTACAGTTTATGAGAGTCAAGAGTGTTGTCATAGGAGAAACCTTAATTCATGTATTACATGTCTATGAGGAACAAAAAGTCAAACAGTGTGAATGCAATGTGGAAACCTTTCATCTGTTATTTTTCTTTTAATGTATATATCATGTGTCACAATGGATGAAAGCCATGTGAGCATAGGGATATTGAAAGAAGCAATGTACTGCTTTCTATCCCAGAGCAGTGAGAAAATATGTCAGATTCTGCCTTTGGTAGACATTGTGAATATGAGAAACGTTTGCAATCAATTGGTTTTCTAATTTTACTGGGAACTTCTCCAAGCTCACACTGTACAAAATCTTTATGGGTACTAGGAATTTGGAAATTCTGTTGTTTGTCCTGGTTCACATTCAAATGTGATACAATTCATGCTACAGGGAAAAATTATGAAAGCAATTAGTGTTATAAAGCTCTGGGTTGTTCCATTTTCCTCATATACATGAAATACATCATATAAATATCCCATATAAAACGGATGTTATAAATGTCAGCCATGTAATAACCATCACAGATATCTCGAAAGATGCAAAACAACCCATAATGAGAGAGAACACCATGAACATATAAAGTGATTTAACCAGATGATCTGGTACATCTTTATCAATAGACCAATTTGTAAACTTTATTCATCTTGATGAAATGATTGAACAAGGAAATTAATGTAGTAAACATATCACATGTGCCAATTTTCATTGCAGGTATGTAAGTAATCATAGTGGAGAGAAACTCTATGAATGTAATGAACGTTCTAAAGCCTTTTCATGTCCCAGTCATCTCCAATGTCATATAAGAAGACAAATTGGAGAAAAAACACATGAACATAATCAATGTGGTAAAGCCTTTCCAACACCCAGTCATCTTCAATATCACAAAAGAACCCATACTGGAGAGAAACCATATGAATATCATCAATGTAGTCAAGCCTTTAAAAAATCCAGACATCTTCAACGTCATAAAAGAACACATACTGGAGAGAAATCTTATGAATGTAATCAATGTGGTAAAGCGTTTGCACACCTCAGTAATTTATATCGTCATAAAAGAACACATACTGGAGAGAAACCCTATGAATGTCATCAATGTGGTAAAGCCTTTTCATGTCACAGTCATCTCCAATCTCATAAAAGAACACATACTGGAGAGAAATCTTATGAATGTAATCAATGTGGTAAAGCGTTTGCACACCTCAGTAATTTATATCGTCATAAAAGAACACATACTGGAGAGAAACCCTATGAATGTCATCAATGTGGTAAAGCCTTTTCATGTCACAGTCATCTCCAATCTCATAAAAGAACACATACTGGAGAGAAACCCTATGAATGTCATCAATGTGGTAAAGCCTTTTCATGGCACAGTAATCTCCAATGTCATAAAAGAACACATACTGGAGAGAAACCCTATGAATGTAATCAATGTGGGAAAACCTTTGCAAGACTCTGTAATCTCCAATGTCATAAAAGAACACATACTGGAGAGAAACCCTATGAATGTAATCAATGTGGTAAAGCCTTTGCAGTTCACAATGTTCTCCAATCTCATCAAAGAACACATACTGGAGAGAAACCCTATAAATGTAATCAATGTGGTAAAGCCTTTTCACAATACAGTCCTCTCCAATGTCATAAAAGAACACATACTGGAGAGAAACCCTATGAATGTCATCAATGTGGTAAAGCCTTTTCATGTCACAGTCATCTCCAATCTCATAAAAGAACACATACTGGAGAGAAACCCTATGAATGTAATCAGTGTGGTAAAACCTTTTCACATTTCAGTACTCTCCAATGTCATAAAAGAACACATACTGGAGAGAAACCCTATGAATGTAATCAATGTGGTAAAGCCTTTTCACAAAACAGTCATCTCCAATGTCATAAAAGAAAACATACTGGAGAGAAACCCTATGAATGTAATCAATGTGGTAAAACCTTTGCACGTCACAGTTATCTCCAATGTCATAAAAGAACACATACTGGAGAGAAACCCTATGAATGTAATCATTGTGGTAAAGCCTTTGCAGGTCACAGTTGTCTCCAATATCATAAAAGAACCCATAATGGAGAGAAACCTTCGAAACCTAATCAATGTGATAAAAGACTTTTCACAAAGTTATTGTCTCTATAATCATAAAAGAACCCATATTAGATAGAAACCTCATGAATGTCGTCAGTGTGCTAAAACCTGTGCATATCCCACTTGTCTTCAAAATGTAAAAAAATTCCACACTGGAAAAAAATCTTATGAATGTAATCAATGTGGTAAAGACTTTTTACAACTCTATAGTCTCAATTATTTTTAAAGAAGACATAGAAGACAGAAACCTTAGGAAGGTAATCGGTGGTGTAAAGCATTTGATGTCACGGTCATCTACGATGACATAAAAGATCACATACAAGTGAGAATCCACGTGAATGTTATGAACGTAGTAAAACCTTTGCATGTCAGAGTACTTTAGGCATACACAAGACAAACCACACTGCAGAGAAACCCCAATTTAAATGTTTGCTTTTCTGAGAGTTGGTTTGGTCATGAGATCTGTTCCTAGCCATTGAAAGGCTGAGGGAGAAACCCTCTGAGTATATTTAATATGGGAAAGCCTTTGCACAATTTTGTAGTCATCTTCATCATGGAAGAATTTGAACTGGGTAGAAACATTGTGAATCTATTTAGTATGGTGAAGCTTTTTATTGAGCTTCTTTTTATGTATATTCTTCTTTTTATGAGACTGTTCATACTGGAGACAGATGCTATGAATGTCAGCAGTGTGGTAAAGCCTTTACATTGTTGGGTCCACTGAGGTTCAACACAACTCACACTCCAGGACAATGCAAAGGATAAGAATTTATTGGGCTGGTGGTGGTGGTGCACTCCTTTAATCCTAGCACTCGGGAGACAGATGCAGGCAGATTACTGAGTTTGAGGCCCAACTAGTCTAGTGTGTGTTTCAGGACAGCCAGGGATACACAGTGGAACCCTGTTTGGGAAAACAAAAAAAGGAAAAACAAAAAGAATTTATTGGGATTAAGTCACTACTGATCAGTGAGAGACACAAAAGTATACTCAGAAGTTTATCTTCAAAACCTCACCTCCCACACCCCAACCTGAGACAGAAAGTTGTATAGCTTTCAAACACAAACACCTCAAAGTCCTGGGCCAACTTACAGCTACATTTTGTCCCAAATCAAAACTTATTTTTATTGAATGAGTCAATAAATGGTGATTGCTAACTCCTTGTATTTTGTTGTTGTTGTTGTTGTTGCAGCTGTTGGTGGTGTTGGTGTTGGGCTGTGTGTGTGCTTTCCCTTCTTTTGTAGACAGTAAGAGATTATTTACTACCCGTGTTTTCATGTGTATCCTTAACTTCCTCAGGTTAGATTCTACCTCTATCTCTTTGTGTAGGTCTGTATGTTTAGAGAGAGGTTGTTTAAATTTGAGTTTATTGTGTACTATCTTAATTTTTTTCCATTTACAGTGTAGTCATTTTATTACATATTAAAATCCAGGCATCTGTTGTTTCTGCGGCACATGTGTACAAACCCTTCTGGCATCTACAGACTCCAAGGAGAAGACATCTGTGATCTTAATAGATCTTCCTTTATGTTTTTCCTGGCTTTTTACCTTTGCAGCTTTTAGTATTCTTTCCTTGAACTCTATGTTTTGATTATTACACAGGGAAGAGACTTTATTCTTTTGGTCCCTTCTGTTTGGTGTTTTGTTGATTCTTGTGCTTTCTTTAGGTTAGGAAGTTTTTCTTCTATGATTTGGTTGTCAATACTTTCTGAGACTTTGAGCGAGGATTCTCCTTCCTCTCTCCCTAAGTATTCTTATGTTTAGTCCTTTTACAGTGTCCTGGATTTCCATGATATTTTATATCAGGAAGATTTAGACTTAACATTTTCACTGTCTGATTTACCCATTCCTTCTATTGCTTATTCAATGATTGAGATATTTCTTCCATGTCTGTGTTCTGTGGGTGATCCTTGCCTCTGTAGTTCCTTTTTGCAGTCCTAAATTTTTATTCCCACCATTTCCTAAGTTTTAGTTTTCTTTTTTGCTTCAATTTGCACTTTTATGTATTGAATAGTTTTTTTCCCTTCACCCATTGGTGTGTTCTTTCTTGGCTTTATTTCTAGGAATTTTGGCTTCCTTTATTTTCGGTTTGTGTTTTCCTGGCCTTCTTTGTGGCATTCATTGATTTCCTCCAATTTTTTTCTGTTTTCCTGGATTTCTCTAAGTGATTTGGTCATTTCCTCGTTAAGGAACTCTGTCATCTCCATACATTTGGGGTTATAGTGTTTTTCTGGTAATGTAGCTTTGTTGGAATATTTAAGACCTTCTTTGACAGTATAAATGAGCTCAGAGTCATTAACCAGAGAGTGATAAATGTTGGTCCTTATTACATTATCGAGTACCAACGTCATGGAATGGAATGGCTCTATCTGAGCTAAGTATTCAGCTTAGATTTAACCTGATGTGTGATTGATTCCAAGGTTGTTCTTTCTCCTTACACTGGACAGGTAGCCAAGTGAGGCACTTTTTGATAGAGTTACTTTTTGTGAGACACCTGTTTTTATCACTAATCTTGTAGTCACCATTAATTAAAAAAAAAAAAAAAAAGACCTGATGGTGACAGGGTGACTGACTTTGTAATTTTCCAGCATGTATTTATTCATGTCTTGTGCATGAAGTCAGACCAGATTGGTAGATATGTAAATTGGGGACTTTAGCTTGGTCCAAGCAATATTGAGTTTCTTACTTTGGAGATATGTCCAATGCTCTTTCAGGGTTTAGTCAGCTCAGATGATTGTGACACCGGCCATTGGCTGTAGTTGTGTGTCATGTGACAGATCACAGCAACTGATATTGCACACAGGAGCCAGGTCAAAGAGTAATGTATTAATGCCATTTTTTTTCCTGCCATATAATTTCTCTCTCTCTCTCTCTCTCTCTCTCTCTCTCTCTCTCTCTCTCTATATATATATATATATATATATATATATATATATAAAACTTTTCATTTTTCTTTCTTTAATTAATTTTATTTATTTAAGTACATTCTGCTCCTGTCCCATTGTGGACAGAGAGACAAGGCAGTCCTCTGCTACACATGTGCCTGGGGCAATAGGCCAGTCTCTGGATGCTCCTTGGTTTTTGGCTGGGAGGTCTGAAGTGTCCGGGTTAGCTCACAGTTTTGCTCTTCTTATTGGGTTGCCATCTTCTTCACCCCCTTAAGTCAGTACAGTGACCTGTCCTTATGTAACATTTCAACCTACAACCATATATCGGTATATCGATCTACATATTTCTATATCTGTTCATCTCTATATCTATATATCATCTATATATCTTTAATCTATATATCTATATATCTATATATCACCTGTTAATCTATACATATACATATCTATATGTATATATCTATGCATCTATATATCTATCCATATATCAATGAATATATCAATATATTATCTATAAATCTATATATCTATAAATCTTTATATAAAATCTATGTATCTAAAATTTATATATATACATAGTATTCTTATTATTTCATATTAGATTATTATCATTTCTTTTTCTCTTCGTATTATTATTATTATTTCATACCTCTATAATTTATGTGGTGGTAAGAAATCCGCAAGTAATATTTACCACATTAAGTTGGCTGTAAAAACAGCTTGTGCCCAATGACTGAAATGCAATTGAAAGTAAGATGTGGTTTTACACACTTGTAACCTCAGACCCTAACAGACAAAACAGAAACATAGCCAACCCTCATTTTCTTGTGATACAGGAAGAAAGTCCTCTTGGGTCTCTGCTAATAAGGTCACACACACACATACTACATACGTACATTAACACATACACACACACACACACACACACCACACACATAAACATACACGCACCACACATACACCAAGCACACACACATAAACACCATATACACACGCCCCCACAAAAACCTGCACACGCACATATACCACATACTTACATTCACACACACACACACATACACCACACAGACACATGCACACACACCATGTACAGTAACATACATACACACACCACACATACCCCCACACAGTCACATACATACCACATACATACATTCACACATATACACATACTCCACACATACACATGTACACACCACATACTTATATTCACACACACACCACACAGCACATGTACACGCACACCTCCCTTTTTGATTCTGATTCATTTTGCTTAACAATGATTCCTAGTTTCTTCTGTTTCTGTGTAAGTATCATGATTTCACTTTTCTTCCTGACTGCATGAAATCGTGTCGTGTGTACACCTTGTGATCAATTTGGTTAACAAGAATGAATGCATAAAGCAGGGCCTGGGCTGAGGAATTTGCATTGTGGATGTTCCACTTAGCCAAGAGTGACAAGGCATGTCCCAGAGTCTCTTCTCCCTCAGCCCCTTGGAGCATGGCACTTGACCAAGGTTGTGGGGAAGGCAGGATGAGGAAATCAGTAGCTGATATTGTTTGTGTACTTACTTGCCTGGTGACTTCTGCTCCAACCACCAGGTTGTGTGTCTGACCTTCCACAGGTTCCACCATCTGCCTGCACTTTGACCCCATGAGTGTCAAATCAAAACTCCTGGAACCTATTGAATCTGGGGGCTTTGAAACACTTTGAGAAAATATGGACAAGGTGGAGCATGGGGTATCTGAGGTCAGTGAAGCTGGTCTGTATACATTGTAGAAGACATGCATCTGTGAACCCAGAACATGCAGCTCAAAGCATGAATGCTGTGTAGGCTGTAGACCGAGTGAGGGCAATGATTGTCCATGCTACAGATGCCCCATTCTGGTGGAGGGTGTTGACCAGATGGGCCCAGGGAATGTCTCTGTGCCTGTCTCTCAATTTTTCTATGAATCTAAAACTGCCCTAAAATAAAGTCAGTTAAAAATACATATGGGGCCCAAGGAGCTGAAGGGGTTTGAAGCCCCATAGGAGAAACAACATGAACCAACCAGTACCCCCAGAGCTCCCTGGGACTAAACCACCAACCAAAAAGAATCCCATGGCTCCAGCTGCATATGTAGCAGAGGATGGCCTAGTCAGTCATCAATGGAAGAAAGGCCCTTGGTCCTGTGATGGTGCTATGCCCTAGTATAAGAGAATGCCTGGGCCAGGAAGTAGGAGTGTGTAGGTTGGGGAGCATAGGAATGGGGGAAGTGATAGGTGATTTCCACAGGGGAAACAGGAAAGGGGATAATATTTGAAATGTAAATAATGAAAATATCTAATAAAAAATACATATGGGGACTGGCATGGTGGCTCCGTGCTTAAGAGTTCTTACTGTTCTTTTTTTTTATTATTACGTATTTTCCTCAATTACATTTCCAATGCTATCCCAAAAGTCCCCCATACCCCCCCCCCACTTCCCTACCCACCCATTCCCATTCTTTTGGCCCTGGTATTCCCCTGTATTGGGGCATATAAAGTTTGCAAGTCCAATGGGCCTCTCTTTCCAGTGATGGCCCACTAGGCCATCTTTTGATACATATGCAGCTAGAGACAAGAGCTCCGGGGTACTGGTTAGTTCATCATGTTGTTCCCCCTATAGGGTTGCAGATCCTTTTAACTCCTTGGGTACTTTCTCTAGCTTCTCCATTGGGAGCCCTGTGATCCATCCAATAGCTGACTGTGAGCATCCACTTCTGTGTTTGCTAGGCCCCGGCATAGTTTCACAAGAGACAGCTATATCTGGGTCCTTTCAGCAAAATCTTGCTAGTGTATGCAATGGTGTCAGCGTTTGGAAGCTGATTATGGGATGGATCCCTGGATATGGCAGTCTCTAGATGGTCCATCCTTTCATTACAGCTCTAAACTTTGTCTCTGTAACTCCTTCCATGGGTGTTTTGTTCCCAATTCTAAGAAGGGGCACAGTGTCCACACTTTGGTCTTCATTCTTCTTGTGTTTCATGCGTTTAGCAAATTGTATCTTATATCTTGGGTATCCTAAGTTTTGGGCTAATAACCACTTATCAGTGAATACATATTGTGTGAGTTCCTTTGTGATTGTGTTACCTCACTCAAGATGATGCCTTCCAGGTCCATCCATTTGGCTAGGAATTTCATAAACTCATTCTTTTTAATAGCTGAGTAGTACTCCATTGTGTAAATGTACCATATTTTCTGTATCCATTCCTCTGTTGATGGGCATCTGGGTTCTTTACAGCTCATGGCTATTATAATTAAGGCTGGTATGAACATAGTGGAGCATGTATCCTTATTACATATTGGAGCATCTTCTGGATATACACCTCAGGTGGACTCCAGAAAATCAAGTAACCCCATTAAAATATGGGGCTCAGAACTGAACAAAGAATTCTCACCTGAGGAATACCGAATGGCAGAGAAGCACCTGAGTTCTTACTGTTCTTTGAGCAGAACCTAGTTCATTTCCTCCCGTGTTGAGAGGCTCACACTCACTGGTAACTCCAGCTCTGGGGGATCGAGTGTCCTCTTCAGGCCTCCATGGGCACCTGCACTAGGGTGCATATTCCCACCCTAATGTGCACATATCTGTTAGGGAAGTGCATGGCTTTTCTAGTTCAGATCTTGAATTTTTGGTCTGAGTCTGAATTTAGGGGTAGTTCTTTGTAAAGCACTGAGTATTGAGTGCCTGCTTTGTTTATAGCTCCTGGCTAGGCAGTGATGCGAGGTAATGAATGAAGTGATGCCCTCTTGACTTCATGGTGTCCAGTCTACCTGGCTGGGTGGAAGGAGGGAAGACACACAGTCCCCACCCCTACCCCCAGTCTGCAGAGCAAGGGAAGTCCTAGGTCCTCCTGCTCTTTAGAACAAACTCTGGGCCAAACCAGTGCTTGGTTCAGTAAGAACATTGCAAGTATGATCATTGCTGTGAATGGAGAGACTCTGCACCATAAGGGGAAACTGAGACAGTGCTGTAGCCTAGGAAGAGAAGTTGTGCTCAGGTGACAGGACTTTCAGGTCCCATACTGACTTCCACTTAGCTCTTGAGTCAATTACTAGCCTCCCTGTGAGCCCCATTTTCCCTCTCAAGGAAATGGAGGTAACACAGGGCCTCCCTCCTTGGTCTGTCCTGAGGATCTCAGGGGACAATGACAGCTTTGAGTGAGGTACAAGACTATTTAGGAACTGTCCCATAATACTGTTCACTGGGAAGAGGCCTCCAGTCCCCATGTGGGGAGCAGACAGGGATGTAAGAGATGGCCTTCAGAGCTGGCTCTACAGGGGGCTAAGTTATATTCATGATGCTGATTGTGTGTATCTTTGCCCAGATTGGTGATGGCTTGTGGGCTGTCTGTGTTGGGATATATTTTTACTCCATGTGTACATTTCTATGTGCCATTTTCTGAGCCAGGGAAGCATGTCTGGACAATATGGGCTTTGAGGAAAAGGTCTGGCTGGGATCAGCCCCAGTAAGGTCCAGAGCAGGACCTTGGGTGCTCCTTTGAGCCTTTCCAAGCCCAGCCAGGATGCTCCATCAACCATCCTAATGACCAGAAGGGAAAAGGTCCAGGAGCAACACACAGCGGCATCTGGATAGCCCAGTCACCAGTTGAGTTATAATTAATATTCTGAGTCCAGAGAGCCATGGCTATGACCGTCACCCACACTGGCTTTGTGACAATGTTATTGCAGCTGAGGGTGACCAGTATCTCACCAGGCTTCTGTTAATGGGGGATCATAGGAATTATATGCACACACACACAAACACATAGAACATGCATACACAAATGCACACATGGTACATACGTGCATACACATGTAAACACACACACAATCAGCTTTGTTTGGGTACTTGGGACAAGGGAAGGGATGTTGTGAGCTCACCCAGGTGCCAGTGCCCTATGTGACCTGTGGTCTTCTTTTCCACGGGCGTGGTCTAGTAGCTTGTCGAGCCTGTGCATCATCCCCCAGTGTTTCTGATCCCTGCTCTGCCTTGGCCTCCACTTGGCCCTAGATAAGTCACCCCAAGGCCAATAGGCCTGCAGAGCATTAGAGCTATGGATGAGAGGGGTGCCATTCGTAGAGACTGTGGGGACAGCCAATTCAGTGATCTCAGAGGACAGGTCAGGAAACTGAGGCTGAAAGGTAAGAAGAACCCTGTAAGTACCAGGATGAACCAGGCCTACTTAACCATGAGGCCAGCATCACCACCATTGTTTCAGAGTTTGTGCATGTTTCATGGTTCTTTCTAATCCCAATGGCTGCTCCTTCAAGAGGTCTGCAAGATTGAGAGGCAAATGTCAAGCAGTACTTCTGTCCCTGGCTTCTGGTAAATGCAGCTAATTCCCTTGAGACTTAGACCAGCAGTTCCCAGCCGACCTGGGAGTGGACACAAGCCATCACCAATCTGGGCAAAGATACACACAATCAGCATCATGAATATAACTTAGCCCCCTGTAGAGCCACCTCTGAAGGCCATCTCTTACATCCCTGTCTGCTCCCCACATGGGGACTGGAGGCCTCTTCCCAGTGAACAGTATTATGGGACAGTTCCTAAATAGTCTTGTACCTCACTCAAAGCTGTCATTGTCCCCTGAGATCCTCAGGACAGACCAAGGAGGGAGGCCCTGTGTTACCTCACTCCTACCCCCAGCCCCAGACACCCAAGCTCCTACAGCATTCATAGAGGGAATTTCATGGCACAGGGTGTCCTCAGGACTTCCTGTAGGTAGAGTTCCTTTCTGGCCTTCATCTTCTGGAGGGAGAGGATATCTCCTGCTGCAATTTTCTTCACTTCCCCACATTCCATAGACACGCTCTCCAGGTTGTCAGTGAGTCTGAAGGAGATACCCAGAAAGAGTCCCCTGTCTTCGGAAAGAGGGTCTTTGGGTCCCCTCAATCGAAAATAGACACAATGTTATATGGTGTGCACTTCTGGTGCTAAAGAGAGCAGTTCCTGAGTCTATATGACTGAATGTCACCTGCATACATGCCTCCAGCCCCAGGGTCCTCAACTCCAGATGCCATCCATGCACAAGTGCATGGTAGGGTCCAGCCAAGCCTGGAAACTTATGTCTGGAATCTGAAGCAGACAAAGAGGTCAGAGGAGTACAAGTTCTAGCCTATAGTGTCTCTTCTCATCCTGAGGCCCTTGGATACTTTGGTGTACACCCAGTGACTCCTTTGTAGCCAAACACCTCGCCACTGAATGAGGAGAGTCTGGGTCAGATAGTTCCTAATTTATGTCAGAACTTTGCTATGGTGTCAGAAGTCAGAGGATGATCAGTAGAAAGATCCCTCTGAAGATGGGCACCTCCTACATTCCCTCCCATCTGCCTGTGGATGAATGCGTGTACAAGTCTGCACACAGACTTGCTGATAGCTGTCTACCTTGGCAGGCCGTATGGCTGTGCTCAGCATGTATTGAGAATATACTCAATACATGTAGACCTGGCTCTGCACTTACAAACAACTACTACTGTTTCAGAGGACCTGAATTCAGTTCATAGCACCCACATCTGGCTCTGTGAGCCACCAGGAACTTCAGTTGCAGAGCCCTGACTTCTCTCCTCTAAGCATAGATACACACAGACATACATGTGAATAGAAATTTAAAAAATCTTTTTTAAAACGAAAAAGATAGCTGGGCAGTGGCAGCACACAACTTCAATCACAGTATTCATGAAGCAGAGGTAGGTGGGTCTCTGTGAGTTTGAGGCCAGCCTTGTCTACAGAGTGAGTTCCAGGATAGCCAGGGCTACACAGAGAAACCCTGTCTTGGGAGAAGTGCAGAGTAAAGAAAAGCAAAAAGAAGGAAAAAACATTCTCTTGTCAACCTCTATATCCTGCATGGGAAAGCATGCATGTGTGTATGTGTATAAGGGTGCATGTGTGTGTGCATGAGGGTGCATGTGTGTGTGCATGAGGGTGTGTGTGATGGTTTGTATATGCTTGGAGCAGGGATTGGCACTATTAGAAGGTGTGGCACTTTTGGAGTAAGTGTGGCCTTGTGGGAGTAGGCATGTCACTGTGGGTGTGGGCTTTAAGACCCTCATCCTAGCTGCCTGGAAGGCAGTATTCTGCTACTTTCAGATGAAGACGTAGAACTCTCAGTTCCTCTTGTGCCATGCCTGCCTGGATGATGCCATGTTCCCTCCTTGATGATAATGGACTAAACCTCTGAACCTGTATGCCAGCCCCAGTGAAATGCTGTCCTTTGTAAGAGTTGCCATGGTTGGTCATGGTATCTGTTCACAGCAGTTAAACTCTAATATAGTGTTTAACACATACACATGCACACACACACACACATGCACACACATACACATGCACACACACAGGAAAAGGGAGTTCAGTGTCTGATCTGAGGAAGTGCTCTGAACAAAGCAGGACCAGAGTCTGAAGGTAGATGAGAATTGATGCTAATTCTAGAGGCCTCTTCCAAGAGAAAGCACATATACCCGAGGACTCAACCTCTCTGAAACAGACAGCAAGAAAGGCAGAGAGGTGGAGGATCTGCAGGTGCAGAAACCCTGGGGTTGAAACAGACTTACCAGGGCCCAAAGAGGGGAAAAGCAATGATGATGACAGTAATGATGTCCCAAAAGTGTAAGTCTTTACAAAAGGTCAGAAATGCCATTCAGGATGTTGGGGAGAGTGACCATGGAGTCTGGGAAATCCGCCCCCAAGGAGTGGTGGGATGTTTGTGTCTGAGCAGCCTGCAGGGTGTGAGTAGGAGCTTCCTGGGTGACTGGAGTGGGTGTGACCCAGATGAGCCTAGCTTGGTGAAGAGAGTCACCCACAAGGCTCCTTTCCTGTTACAGTAGCAGTTTCTGTTAAGAAAAAAATTCTTGGGGATTTCCTGTTCTTTTCTCCACCTCCTCTTTTCCCCAACTCTTGTGGGCCATCTCGGTCTTGGGAAAGAGCAGAGGGAGAGGTCTGACAGTGCGGGGTGGGGCTTTCCTTGCAGCCTTGCCAGCTGCCCCTCTTTCTCCTTTTACATTGCACTTTTACCTTGTTTCTTAAGTTTTATGCATATGGATTAGTTTGTGTGTGGTGGGCAAGTGATCCAGTGAATATAGGTCAGAGGACACAACCTCTGGGATTCAGTTCTCTCCTCCTACCACGTTCTCAGGCATAAACTCAAGTCATCAGGCTTGGTGCCTGGTGCCTTTTCCCAGGGAGTTATTTCAATGGCTCTGCTGCCTTTTTTTAAAACAGTCATTTAGGCTCTGGGGAATTGGGAGTGTGCGCTCCTGGAATGTGGCTTGGGAGTCAGGATGGTTTTGCAGTGACTAGTACTGTGACATGGGATCTATGGTTCAGATGGCAGGCTGAGGTTGCAGTAACACTCTAGTCTCCCTCCCATAGATCTCACTGCGTGACTGGCTGTTGTCCCACTCAGAAGAGGAGGGTACCTCTCTCACTGTAGCCTCTGCCTCCCTGGCTGGACTCAGGCTTCTGGTCCCTTATAGCTGGCTTCTCCAGAGAGGTCCAAGGTAGCCCTTGCAGGATAGGTCTGTGGACCTGAGGAGGACTGTGGGATGGCAACACATTATCTCTCACTCCTGGTATCAGTGAGTAAAGTGATCACCGGATGTCTTAGGATGCTAATTGCTGTGAATTGGATCCCTGTGTGGTGGCATCAGCTCCAGAGTCCTAGGTACTGCTCAACGCTGTCCAAGAAATATGATGACATTCATATATAATATGAGATTTTCCTACAACCACATGGATTGAGGAAAGAGAAACGGGGTGAACAATGTCCACAGCCTGTTGAATTTAACCCATTGTATTTCAAGCGGGCCCAATAACTGTCTATTTTACCCTAAGGACTTACTTAGTTTGGACTAGTGGTTCTCAAATTCTAATGCTGTGACCCTTTAATACAGTTCCTCATGTCATGATCACCCCACCCAAAAAATTATTTTTATTGCTACTTCATAATTGTAAATTTTATCGTTACAAATCGTAATATAGATATGTGTTTTCTGATAGTTTTAGGCAACCCCTATGAAGAGTACTGCAATCCCCAAGGAGTTGGGACCCACCCATTGATAATCTCTGGTTTAGACCTACTATGCTTTCTTGCCTAGTTTAGAAATTGAAAGGGGTGTCTACAGAGGGCAAGGGAATCCGCCAGCCTGTGCCCTCTCGTGTCCGTTCAGCCTCAGTGCAGCTTGTGTGGCTCCAGGTGCATCCTGTAGCTGATGGCCATTCTGTAGAGGGCTGCACTGAAGTGGAGGCTAAGGCTGTTTTAGTTTCACCTACAGCAGGATGGAGGAGGACGAGGGGGAGGAGGAAGTCGAGGATAAGGAGGAAGAGGACGAGGAACAATATTCTGCTGGTCACCTTAAGAAAGAGCAGTCGAGGCTGATTTCCCCCTGCCACCTTCTGGTCCACCTGACATGGAACAGGCTCTCCATCAGCCAAGTCCAGATGGTCTGTTGAAGTTCAAATTCACAGAGGATGCACCCAGTCTCTCCTGAGTCCAGAACTTCCTAGGGATTTGGTACCCACGTCTCCCACCACCTTCCCTCCAGGGTCTATGTCTATCAGTGCTTGAGGTTTGGCATTCTGACTGATGAGATTGCTGCGTGGTGGGATGAACTGTACCAAGCATGTTCCTAGCCAGCACTGAGCTGTGGTTAATGGGACACTGGAGCTCCCAAGGGCCTTTCCCAGCTACAGCACAACTGTGCTGTTAGCAAAGCTTTTTACTTGCAGTACCAACCTCAGGTTAAATACTTTCACAGAGCTCCCTCCCCAGCTACTTGTTTGTTCTTTCTTTACTTTACAATTCAGTGTGTTAAGGACAATAAGAGCATAACAGACCCTGGGAGAAGGGGTAGGGGCTGTTAGCTCCCTCCCCCAATTCCCATTACTGTGAAGTCACATATCCTTGATGCTCCAAGGCTGTTATCTGTCAGATCAAAGCCCTGCTAGAATATGAAGTGAGAGGTTGCCATGTGAAACCAAGAGACCCTCATTCCTCCCCACTAAAAAGATGAAAATAGGGTTGTCTGATCAATGAAGCCTGGGTTAGTCTGATGGCCGGAGCTAGGTAGGTATTTTTCTTCAGGGGAGCAGGCACAGTGATTTTTCTGCCCCTGCATAAGCGTTCTTTTTTTGTCAAGCATTTTCCCAAACAGCTAAACATCATGTTGGCTGGCTTGGTTGCTTAATGAATGACAGAGGGGTCAAGGGGTGTGTACCACTGAGCCCATCACACATCTTTGCTGCTGTCTCAGTGCCTTCTGAAGAGCTAAAATGAGATCTCTCATATTAAATATTTTATCCAGTTCTCTGTTAGACATCTACGGGCGAGTCCCAGGAAGCATCTATGAGGCCGCCAGCACTTGTGGTCTCCACTTAGCAGTTTCATGAATGTCAGCATTAAGCCACTTTATTGGCCAGGAGCTTCTTTGGGTACCAGCTAAACACACCTTGGAAACTCACTGCCTCTCAGGATGTTAGCAGGGAAGGGGCCCAGGGTAGATCAAAACCCAAAGGAAAGAGCACAGCTCTAACCTAGGTCTTTTCTTTCTCAATGGGATTCATTCTGCTAACTCCTAGCTGAGCCACGTGAGACCGCTTACCACTCCCTGGAGGCTCTGTCTTCTTCCAACATCCCCTCCGGGCCTTCAGTTTTGACTCTAAGTTCCATCTTCTTGGCCAGAGCACCTAGTTCTCCTGCCTAGGAATGTGCCATTGTAGTGCAGAGCACTCAAGAGTAGGGACCACAATCCATCATGACTCAAGCATCTATACTTCAAGAACCCAAGAGACTGGAAAACACTGGGGCAGTTCCTGACTGCCTGCTCAAGTATGGGCTTCTCTGGTGATCCACTCTCCCAGGTGACGGAGTGTATCTGTCAAAAAGGAGGCTAAGGTGGGGGTGGGGGGTTTCTGCTGCTGGGAGCCTGCTTTCTTGTCCTCCCTCAGGGTTCTTTGGCTAGATTGCTCTATGACTGTTGGTTCTCTGTCCCAAGCATCTGTACTGAATCCTTGTCCCCTTTGGAGAGGAAGGGGGGTCACTGTCACTGACTACACTGGCTGAGAGTTCCTATGGCTCAGGGATAACTGCTGGATATTCAAGAGTCTCAGCAGCACTTAGCATTGTAAAGGTGTGTTTTCCTATCTGGGTGTAGTGGAACATGGCAGAGCAGGAGGACTATGCTCCACAGAGTCCCTCCAGGACTGAGGCTTCTTTACATAGAGCCCTTCTTTACTGGAGTTTCCGAAAAGGGTCAATCCTACCCCCTCTTCTTCATTATCTCATACTGCTTATGCCATTGGTCCCAGGTGCTTAAGATGGCCAGATACATTCCCATTGTCACCACCCTTTCTTTGAATGACATTGCATGCAGGAACAGATCTTCAAGCCATTGCTCCTCAGAACCAGGTCCCGAGGCTCAGACCCTTCCTTTTCCCTTTTCTACATCCCATGAACCCTCAACGCCTCAGGGATAGCCCTGAAACATGGGTTGAAGGTTCCCGGGTGGTCTCCATCCTCCTGATGCTTACGCCTTGTTCTTTGCATCCAAAGAGGGTCACGTGGATCTGCTTGGAGGCTATGTCAAAGTTCTTCCTGCCTCCAAATTAGTATTAGTATATCCTGGGAACAAGGGTGTGTGTGTGTGTGCACGCGCACGCGTGTGTACTATCAACACAGTAGCAAGAATTTCATAAACGAATGCAAAGCATTCATTTTGACTAGCAGCTTGATACCAGGGAGGAGGCAAAGTTTGGGCAGCTGCACAGCCCTGTGTTCTGGAGCTCCCTCCTCTGAAATATTTGGTAAGGAGCTGGGAAATGAATCCTCTCCTCCAACACCTGCAAGGATGTCTGCACTGCAGCCTCCTCCCGGCAGATATCTGCAGAGCAGGTACAAGGAGTTTGGCATTCTAGTAGCATCTGTTAGATGACAAATCACAGACACAGCAGTGATGTGTGTTCAATGAGGTGAGTGGATGCTGCGTTCATGAGCTGGAAACCAAGGGTCTGTGGCAAGGCTGTGGGGTGCAGGGCTGTTGATCATGAAGAGGAGCCACAAGCACAAGCCACAAGCTATGGTGGCAATGCAGCTGTTTCCACATTGCCCTCTCTGGGACTGTCATATCAGCACAATTCCATAGCCAGGTATCCTGGAGTCAGGTCCTGGCTCACTTAGGAGAGGTTCTGCAGCTCTCTGATGGTCAGTTCTCTGGTTAGCAAGATGTATCTGATGGGTGACATTTCTAAGTGGACCCCAGGCCAGAGACACATTGTAAGATTCCCTGTGTGAATGGTTCAGTTTTGAGGGCCTTGGAGCTACATGGCTTCACCGGGTCTAGGTCTTTTCTCTCCAATACTAGTATTTGAGCAGGGGACCCCACACCTCCCATCTTGGTCCAGCCTGGCTTCTCTACCTTTTACTTGCTACCACCCCAAACTCTACCCTCATTTCTGGGGTCTCCTGCTCACCTTGTTTCACAGTTTTTTCTCCTGCCTGAGGGCCTCCTAAGGGCCTTCCTCTGACAGTAACATCCTAGTAGCCACCTCCTGGCTCAGCTCATTGTCCCTTCCTCTAGGTACTCCAGTTCCCTTCTCCCTCCCCTGCCCTCCTTTTCCCTCTCCCTTTCTTCCTTCCTTCCTTCCTTCCTTCCTTCCTTCCTTCCTTCCTTCCTTCCTCCCTTCTTCCTTCCTTCTTCATTGCCACCTTCCTCCTTCCTTCCTCCTTCCTTCCTCCTTCCTTCCTTCCTTCCTTTCTCCCTTTTTCCCCTCTTCCTTCCTCCTTCCTTCCTTCCTTCCTTCCTTCCTTCCTTCCTTCCTTCCTTCCTTCCTTCCTTCCTTCCCCATGAATATTCCTGGATTATCCCCAGATATCTCTTTTTGCACCTCTTGTCCTGCGCCACTAAGGGATTCTTTGGACCAACCATCACCAGGTGTACCACCCTCCCACTGTTGGCTACCCTATTCTTACCTCCACTTCTGTGTTCCCAGGAACACAGTGTGCTTCAATTTTACATATGTCTGGTTAATTGAGTTTCCAAAATGAATTACCTACAATAAAACTAGGGCATTTCTATCCCTTCCCAAAGAGTCATGATATGCTCCTACTCTGTGTTGGGGTGTGGATTAGAGCCCTGGGTAGTGGGCTCCATGGAGAGCAGCTAGCTCTTCATCTGTATGTTTATCCTAGGCCTGTGGTGACCCCTCAGCCACCAGTAGTCACATTTGTCCTCTTACGGCAGACTCTCTGTGGCTGGAGAAGTTGATTTTGTGGGCTTCTGTTCAGAGCTGGATGTAGCTAACTTCTGGGGGTACTTCCGGCCAGCACTGGCCATCCTGTCAAGCTTAATGTCCAGTGAGCAAGAGAGAGGTTGGCTGACTCGTGGTTGAAGCCCAGGCTGTAGGTGATAAGGAAAGAGGACACTAAACCTTGGTAGAACCAAGGCTGTGAGGTAGGAAGTGAGTGTAGCAAGAAAACAGAGTTTCTGGCAGTCAGCCAT
Source organism: Mus caroli (assembly GCF_978045245.1). Lineage (NCBI taxonomy): Eukaryota > Metazoa > Chordata > Mammalia > Rodentia > Muridae > Mus > Mus caroli. Next base: position 21,989,981 of record NW_028227269.1, on the reverse strand, counting down.
CACTGGGGGACGTAAGAGAGCCTGCGCCCTTCTATGCAGGTCCTCCAGGACCTTAGTTCTGTGTTTCAGTTATTTTTTTGTTTTTGAGACAGGGTCCTCTCACTGTAAACCAGGCTCGCATGGAGCTCAAAGTTTTCTGGCTGCATCTGCCTTTTGACTGCTGGGATTAGAGCTGTGTGCCAGCACCAAGGCTCTGTCTCTATTTCTTGTTCCTGAAGCCCCTCCCAGACAGGGCTTAGCCTATAGTGTTCTATCAACTCAGAGGTTCTTAGACATGCCACCGGTCAAGAGATAGAGGCTGGGACACTGTGATTTGGGGATGCTTCTTCTTTGAGTAGAAAATAAAATCTAAGGGGACTGGGATCCTGGAGAGAGGGCTCTTGCTGTTCTTGCAGAGGACCCCAGTTCAGTCCTGTTCCCTACAACCACATGGTGGCTCACAACTTCTGTAACTCCAGTTCCAGGGATCTGACATACTATTCAGGCCTCTGCAGGTACGAGGCAATCTCACAATGTATTATATAAGAAGAAAAACATTTGTTACATACTATATAAATAAATATTCTTAACGTTTGAAAGAGAAAAAAAGAAAAGAACACATGGACACATTTTGACAACTTAAAACTGCAAATGACCTTAAATCCCAGCACTTGGGAGGCAGAGTCAGGGGGATTTCCGAGTTCGAGGCCAGCTTGGTCTACAAAGTGAGTTCCAGGACAGCCAGGGTTATACAGAGAAACCCTGTCTCAAAAACCAAAAAAATAAAAAAATAAAAACAACAACAACAACAACAAAAAAAAAAACAAAATAAAAACCCTGCAAATGAGCCAGGCATTGTGGCTCACACCTGTGACGGCTAGACAGGGGAGGCAGGAAGGTAAGGGTGAGGTTTGTCCTCAGCTACATAGTAAGTTTGAAGCCAGCCTGAGCTACATGAGACCCTATCTCAGAAAACAAATAAATAAAATTACAAAGGAAAACAAGACAAAAGGTCTTACAAGGTCCATCCAGCCTATTCCCCACTTCAGTCAACTTTACCTTTCCAGTAAGTTCTTCCACAGGAGGCCTCCACTCACAAACCCATCTGACCAGTTCTCACAGATGGCAGCAATGGCCACATGCCCTTGTGCATAATCTTCTTCCATTTGTAGTTATCTCTCTGTCTCTCTGTATTTCTCTGTCTCTCTTTCTCTGTCTGTCTCTGTCTCTCTTTCTCTCTGTCTGTCTCTCTGTGTGTTTGTGTGTGGGGGGGGGTGTTGGTGGTGTTTGTGTGTATGTCTCTGAGAGAGAGCCAGGGTTTTTCTGTGTAGTCCTGGCTATCCTATAACTTGCTCTGTAGTCCAAGGTAGCCTTCCTTGAGCTCCTATCTATCTGCACTGTCACTGAGTGCTGGGGTTAAAGGCATGCACCACTACTGGCCTTCCTGTTCTCTTTCTTCTAATATAACTTTGTTAGACAGGTTCTCATGTAGCTCAGGCTGGCCATGAACTTGTTATATAGTCATAGATGACCTTGAACTCCTGATCCTGCTGCCCCCACCCTCCAGTTCTGGAATTACAGATGTGTGGCACACGGCTACCTGACTTGATTATTTCTGATCAAGACACTGGACATTTGAGTTGGTTGTTTGTAAAGGGGAGGACGTGTTTAGATAAGTAAATGTGTGCTTTGCAAGGCAATATCAAGCTGCCACATGTCTGTGTTGAACAAGGAACTTTAAATATCTCCTAGTCATCTAGATAAGTAAATAAAATATGTACATAGAACGCTAACAGCCTGGGAAAGAGGTGAAGAAGACAAGGGCGGTAGCAGGTAATACTGAGTGCATGTCTCATCTTCCTTAACAGGACCTAGCACCTAGAGCTTAGAATTCATAAGCCTCTGAGAAGTTCAGAGTGGTTTCCTTTGGGACTTGGGTAGAGGAGACTCACCCACACTAGTTCTTCTTCACCTTTCAAAAATAACTGAGCTATGCAGGTGTGTTACTGTGAAAGAAAGAAACCAAAATTGAGGTAGGGAAGTGAATGAGCATTAATGTCCAGTGGCCAATCACTGAAGGATCTCACACTTGGACCTTGTGGGAGACTGCAGTGGGGTGTGCTGGCCAGTGAAGCACAGTCCTGAATTTCCATTGGGGCTGTTTCAGCTGTTAACATTCACATCGACATTCACAGACCAATTGATGCCAATTCTAGATCTCCCTGGCAGAACAGTATCTCATAGGCATAATAAAGAGTGGGGACTCCCATAAGGTCCCCAGGTGTCTCTTCTAGGGTTAAAACAGCATGACATGTGCTGGTAACTTCTCCCAGTATTATATGTAGGGGGACAGGGAGGTCTTGGGGGGGTCTAAAAGCCCCCTGTCAACATGCTTCAAAGCTTTAATACCTGGGTCCCCATGAAATCCTACTTACCCAGATTAACCCAGAAATCTGGGTAAGAATAGGGTTTTTAAATGTAATTTATAAAATTAGGGTTGCTGATAAATGAAGTTGAACTTTGAAGGGCCAAAGCCATGTTCCTGTTCTCTGGTATCATCCCTGAGTCCACTCAGGATGGGTGTCAACCTAGTTCTAAATTTACCCTAGCTGTGTTAGGTAGGAATGTGAACCACTAACATCTGCCTATGCAGGCGGGATTTATTTACTATGCAGCATCAGCAAATGTATCTGTGACCAGGAAACAAACACACTGGGTCCCCCACGAGAAAAAGAACGAGCTGTTCAAAGTGAAGAGTCAGGATTGGGTCCACGAGACCCCTTTTCCCCAAGCTGATGAGCTGAGGGTTTTGTCTCAATCCTGCCTTTTGTTTAACCCTCACAGGACATTTGACAAAGCTTCATTCCACTGATTTTAGGTTGTCTCTCCCTGTCCTCTTATACCATGATTCTGCATGCATGCTCCAAGTAGACTGTATTTATCCATAAAGAGATATTCTTGCTATCTTTCCTAGAGTGTTCTGGGTTTTGCCATGTTATATAGAACCATAGCAAAATTACAGTTATGAAGTAGCAACAAAAATGACTTTATAGCTGGGGGTTCACCACAACATGAAGAACTGTATTAAGGGGTTGCAGCTTTAGGAAGGCTGAGAACCACTGCTGTTATGGATGTCACTGGACATACAGAGGATATTGCTTAGCCAGCATGGTGCTAGGTTGTGATAGGAAGTCAGACTTGGGGTTTCAGGTATCCACAGCTCACCTTGTGTCTTGGCCTTGCAGGTTTAGTCTCCACTGCCAGCTGCCATGGGCAAGCAGAACATCAAGCTGGGTTCTGAGGTGCTGCAGGAACTGCGGAAACACAGGGATTTCACCGACCATGAGCTTCAGGAGTGGTACAAGAGCTTCCTCAATGACTGTCCCACTGGCCACCTAACTGTGGACAATTTCAAGATAGGCCAACTTTTTCCCCTACAGAGAAGCCTCTAAGTTCGCTGAACATGTTTTCCACACCTTTGACACCAACAGTGACAGCACCATCGACTTCTGAGTGTTCATCATTGCTCTGAGCCTGACCTCTCGGGGCAAGCTGGAATAGAAGCTCAAGTGGGCCCTCAGCATGTCTGACCTAGACAGCAATGGCTACATCAGCAGCAGTGAAATGGTGGAGATAGTGCAGGTACCTACACTTGACAGGGCCTGGCACATGGGGAGTGCAGGGATCCAGGACCGGCATCCTTGGCCCCATACACCAGGTCATTCCTTTGCCCACTTGCTACCTGGGTATACTAAAGGAATGCATGTCTTTGCAGAGAGTAAAGATAAAAACCAAGCATCTATCAATTGCATGCTGAACATCAGGCTCCAGCTGAGCTCATCCATCAGGTTTATTCACACAATTCTATAAAGTGGGTGTTTTTTTTTTTAACCTCTAATGAGATCTGAGGCTCAGATAGGAGATTAAGAATTGTCAAAGCAAGAACTGGGAAAATGACTCAGTGGGGAAGAAGACTTGATACCCAGCATGAGGACCTGAGTTCTGATCCCAACACCCACGGTAAAGGCAGGAGTGGCTGAGCATGCCCGAAACCCTAGAACTAGGGGATAAGTGAGTCCCAGAATCTTGCTGAGCAGGCAACCTAGATAAAATGGTAAGCCCCAGATGGGTTCAGTGAGAGGGTAAAGGGAATATTGTGAACACCGGTATTCCTGTTTGGCCTCTGCACGGGTGGGTGTTCATCTGCATACACATTAGTTGTCTATAGGGCTTCCTATAGAAATCACAATGACACAGTAAAGGATGAGTCAGCAGTCAGTTCTTCACAGGAGCGATGCTTATGTGCACCCTGCATCTTCCTGCCCCATGCTCTAAACCATCTCTGTATTTGGTCCAGTGGGCTGACTCTGTGGGTAAATGTGCTTGCTACCAAGCCTGGCAGCCTGGGTTTGATCCCTAAGACCCACATGGTAGGAAAAGAGAACCAGCTTCCACAAGTTGTCCACTGAATTCCACATGAGATCACCTCCCCCAAATAAATAATTACATACATCCATAAAATAAATTAATAAAGTAGTTATATACAGTGCCTAATACAATGGCTATAGATGTTAATAAAATTTGTATTATTTGGGAAATAACAGGAAACTGTCTGTGTACCTCCAGTTTCATTTTCTAGACTATTTCCCACCCGTAGTTTGTTGGATCTGCAGATTCAGGACCCATGGGTGGGCAGGGCTCAATGTATTTCCCCTAAGACCTTCCCTCCAGGATTTCCCAGCTCCCCACCAAAGATCCTCCTTTCAGAGAGACGCTTTGCCCCACAACCTCCCCTCTACTCCGAACCAAGGAGCCCTCCATTCTTCCATGCCCCAGCTGTATCCTGTGCTCTTGAACGTCACTTAAACTTTCCTGGCTCCTTTTTCCCAGCTCCTTGTCTGTGAAACTTGTTCTGATGAGAGAAGGGTCCTGACTCTGCCCTGTCCATGCTTCTTGGTTAGCTGAGAGAAGACCATAACCCACCCTCCATCCTCCAGAGCACACTCACAGATGCCCCTTTGCAGGCCATCTACAAGATGGTGTCCTCCATGATGAAGATGCCTGGGGACGAGTCCATGCCCGAGAAGCAAACAGACAAGATCTTCAGGCACATGGACACTAACAATGATGGTAGGAAACATGGCAGGAGTGAGCAGGTCGGGTGGGAAGAGGGTATTGGGAGAGGGGGTGGGGTGGGGAGAGGGGAGTAGATGAGCCTGTGAAACTGTTGATGGCACAGAGGTGTTTGGGATATACCCTCTGCCCTATATAGGCTTGCCCTTTTCTAGCCCACTTGATTCAGCTCTGATTGAGGGAGGGAGACTAGAATTTAGGGTCAGGTACCCCTAGCTTGCATCCTGTACCCTTCCTAGGACTCTATAACCATGGGCATGTCAGTAGACCCTCTGACCTTCAGGCTTCATCTGCGTTGTCTGAGTTAGGGTTTCCATTGCTGTGATGACACACCATGGCCACAAGCAACTTGGGGAGGAAAGGGTTTATTCACTCACAGTTTCCATATAACTGTTCATCATCAAAAGCAGTGAGGGCAGGACTCAAACATGGCAGGAATCTGAAGGCAGGAGCTGATATAGAGACCATGAAAGGGTTGCTACTTCCTGACTTGCTCCCCATGGCTTGCTCAGCCTTCTTTCTTATAGAACTCAGGATCACTAGCCCAGAGTTGTACCACCTACACTGGGCTGGGCTCTGCTCCATCAATCACTAGTTAAGAAAATACCCTCTGGTCAGGCATGGTGGCACATGTCTTTAATCGGAGCTCATAGGAGACAGGAGGCTCTCTGTGAGTTCAGGGCTAACCTGGTCTAAAAAGTGAGTTCTAGAACAGCCAGGGCTGTACACAGAGGAAACCCTGTTTCAATAAGCAAAACAAAAGGGAGGAAAGGAGGGAGAGAAGGAGGGAGGTAGAGAGACAGGGAGAGAGAGAGAGAGAGAAGAGACTGGACATTGTCCATTTTCCAGAGGTTTCCAGACTTATCCAGAGCACTGGCTAATCCTAAGTCTCCCTCTTCCATTCCTCAGGCAAAATGTCCCTGGAAGAATTCAACAAAGGTGCCAAGAGCGACCCATCCATTGTCCGGTTGCTGCAGTGTGATCCCAGCAGTGCTAGCCAGTTCTGAGGGGAATGGGCTTTACACAGTTGTGAGAAACACAGGCTTGACCTGCCATCTTCAGCTTTGTTTGCAAAAGTGGATTTCTCCATGATTTCTCCTGCTCTCTAGGGACCTGGGTCCAGGCAGCACATCACACTCACCTGGTCTGGCTGGATGCAGCTCCCTCCTCTATCTGACCCAATATATGTCCCTCCCCATCCAGTCCAGGCTGGTTCCTTCCAAGGTTTCAAGTGTTCTCAGCTGTAGGGCTCCTTCCCTGCCCACAGAGGGCCTGGAGGCCCTTAAGGACACCAGACAGGACATTTCAGTATCTCCGAGACCAGCTGATTTATTCGATGATCCCAGCTGACTTTGTGAGGATGAAGAACATGGAGAGCAGACAGGCAAGCCCTTCCTGTGCGTGGCTCCACCTCCCTTGTTTATTTTCTCTGACCAAAGCTGCTTGCATGTATATACCGTGGTATCCTTACTGTTAATATATACATTTTGTATAAAGTGAGAAGGTTCAGCCCCTGTATTTAAAGCCTCTGACTACCTTTATAGCATGGTCCCCTGTGACCTGTGATACTCCCCACCCCAAAGTCTGGCTGTGCTGTGGTATTTATGTATTCATTTGCCTAATTACACAGGAGATACATGCATGCCCAAGACTGTGGACATCTGCCCTCCGTCCTGCAAACACAGGTGTTCCTGTGTGTTATGTCCTTGCTTTCCATTGGCCTGGCATATTAAAATGATCAAATAAACCAAGGTCTGTGAGTTTCCTGTGATTCCCCAAGCACCCTGTTTATGGTTCACTCTCCAGTGAGTGTGGGGATGAAGCAGATAAGTGGTAGACATGGGAAAAGTCCTTGAATGTCTGGAACAGCCGAGAATTTGTCAGAGAGGAGTACATGCCAGCCTTTCCCCACTCAGTGGGCTTCACACACAGCAAGGCCATTGGCCCTCCTGCTTTAAGCCACAGAACCTGTAGTCTGAGCCCCAGACCATCTGATGATGTTCAGGAAGCACCCACTGAGCACCTGTCCTGGGTGAGCACTGGAGACTCTGAGATTGGCCAGACATTGTCTTTGCTCCCACCTCACCTCAAGGAGAAAGGTGCTGTTGGCTAGAAGGTGTTTTAGATATTGGACAGAAGCAGTACCTCAGGGCCAAATATGTGTCTTGGCTAATGTCACCCACCAATCTTGCAAGCCATCCAGCAGTTCACTTGGAGGGGGTACACCTGAGTGGTAGGCCGGCACTTAAAGAAAGGGAAACTAGGTGGATGAGAGAGAAATGGAGCCAAGACAATGTTCTGATCAAGGATCAAATGTTTAATGACAAATGCACTTATAAAGGAGGGCGTAGGCCCATTCCCACCCATTCATTCTTGGAGCCTGAAACCAGCTGCAGGTGATTATGTGCAGGATAGGGCATAGTCTCTGGAATAGCTCCTGGGCCTCTCAGCAGGTAGCAGTATCTTGAAGAGGATCAGCAACAGTGGCTAAACAATTGAGTGATCTAGGGAGGAAGGCTCCACCCTAGGTAATCTCCTTAGTGGCAGCAAGGTCAAGGTCTGGCTCAGCCAGCTTCAGGCTAAGGGAAGGTTACACAGTAAGTTCAGGATCACTTATTCAAATAATGGAGAATAAGAAGATGGATGGATGTGTCTACCCAGTTATGAAGACTTCTCTTTTTCTCTTTCTCTTTCTCTTTCTCTTTCTCTTTCTCTTTCTCTTTCTCTTTCTCTCTCTCTCTCTCTTTCTCTTTCTCTTTCTCTTTCTCTCTCTTTCTCTCTCTTTCTCTTTCTCTTTCTCCCTCTCCCTCTCCCTCTCCCTCCCCCCCCCCTTCCCCTCCCCCTCCCCCTCCCCCTCCCCCTCACCCTCTCCCTCTCCCTCTCCCTCTCCCTCTCCCTCTCCCTCTCTCTCTCTCTCTGCCAACATGTGATTCCTGGGATTGTAACTCAGGACCTTAGGTAGAGCAGTCAGTGCTCTTAATAACTGAGCCATCTCTCCAGCCTTGGGAGTCTTCTCAAATGGAGAACTCAATGTCACACAAGATGTGAGAGTACAGTGAGGGGCAGAAATAAGAGCACAGAAAGGGGCGACTGAGGCAGATAAGTCATGAGTTCTGGGACAACCTGGACTCCATAGCAGAATTAATGTCAGAGGACCAAAGGACAAAGAAAACTCTATTGTGCTCAGGGCTGCATGGAAAAGGAATGGAGGTCAGAGAGCCACAGTCCAGAGATGCAATTACACTGCACAAGTACTTAGAACTGACTGTTCCCTATGTTTGTCTCCAGACTTGAAAGGCAACTCGGTTAACAACAGTGTTCATGTTCAAGGTGTGGTTGATCCATTATTCCTGCACTAGCTGTCAGAGCATGGCAGCTAAGGCCAGGACTATACAAGTCTTCCATTCAAAGTTTCAGCTGATACCTGCTAGTGGAGATGAAAGACCCACAGCGTGAGGATTCCCCCAAGTTCTGACTCAGGAGAGGCGACACCCCAAAATCACCCACAAGAAATGTTCTTGCTGCAAACAGCAAGAGGATTTTTTTCAAGAGTGCTCTTGGGCCCACGGTCATACACCACGCAGGGGTAGAGGACCGTGGTGCGCCAAGTCGCTGGGTAAGGGGGTATTTAAAGGAAGAAACCACAACTCAAGTGGGGAGGGCATTGTTGGAAAATACCAAAGATACCAGTTAAGAGTCACAAGGAAGTGCAAAGTCACAAGTGTCACAAGGAATACCTGGTAATTGTTCAGGTTATCTCTTAAGACAGTTTCTAAGAGCCCCTAACATTAGCACATTCTTTGAATTAACACTCTTTGAACCCAGGAAGCAGGTGGGTGGAGAGATGTCACTATCTGTTTTATGATTAACATACCTTGGAGCATTGAGTCACAAAGGTCACATTCCCAATCCTGGGCCTAAAGGCCTAGAATTTTGTTATTACGTTTTACTTTTTCAGAGATCTCCCAGGCCCAGAAAGAGAGACGTTGCAGATAGTCCTGAGGTAGCCTCCAAGTTCTGAATGGAACCCTGCTCAGGTCTCTGTGGGACCTGGAAGAGAGATGCCCAGTCTGACCTGGAATGTTCATACAGGTTGCCTGAAGCTGGTAAGGGGAGTTATGGAGCTTAGGCTGCAAGCAGGGACACCTGGGGAAGAACAAGAAGCATAAAATAGAGGTAAGATGATCAGTAGGAAGGGAGGGGAGGAAAGGGGAGGGAAAGTGGAGGGGAGGGGTGGGAAAGGGGAGGAAGAGGGGAGGGGAAGGAGAGGGGAAGGGATGAGAGGAGATGGGAGGAGAGACAACTGTCTGGGCCTTGCTGGTATTTGTTTACAAGCTATGAGATGAGCCAGGGTGCAGGTCAGTTAGAGGTCAGAGGGAGGAAGGAAGGAGACTAGATTGACATTGGAGCTTTCTCCCTCAGCCACACAGACATGACTGGCAAACGCTCACTAGAGCATTCTTTGTCACAAGAACTGAACATCAATTCTGAGAGATGCAGTCAATCAATTTTGGGGTATGGAATGCAGTATGCAGAATGTGTGATACACAGACATAGTTACATATAGTCATAAGACTTAAGATATATCTAAATAGCGACCTGAAAAGGCTTGGCATGCTTCTGTATATAAGAATAAGGCGGCCGGGCGTGGTGGCGCACGCCTTTAATCCCAGCACTCGGGAGGCAGAGGCAGGTGGATTTCTGAGTTCGAGGCCAGCCTGGTCTACAACGTGAGTGCCAGGACAGCCAGGGCTACACAGAGAAACCCTGTCTCGAAAAACCAAAAAAAAAAAAAAAAAAAAAAAAGAATAAGGCACCAGGCAATGGTAGATCATGGCTTTCATCCCAACATGAGGCAGCAATAGCTGAATCTCTGAGTTTGAGGCCAGCCTGGTGGACAGAGTGAGTTCCCAAACAGACAAGGCTACCCAGAGAAACCCTATCTTTCTTAAATAAATAAATAAATAAATAAATAAATAAATAAATAAATAAATAAATAAAATAAAATAAAATAAAGGAGAGAGATGAGAGGCAACCTCCTTAGGGGTCTTCAAGGGTTCCAACCTCAAGCTAAGGGTTACTTCTAAGATCTGGTGATAAAACAGGCCCCTGAGTTGGTCTCTATCAACTTATTGCCCACTCATTATGAGGAGGGAGGCTACCTGCCACTGTTAGTAGCCCTATAAAGAGGCCCAAGTAGCAACAGCCCACAAGAACCAGGGCCTGCCAGGTGACACCTGAAAACACACAAAGAGAAAGCTGCCCTGGCCACAGCCCAGATTTTGACCCAGCCGAACTACTCCTGCGTTCCTGAGCGACAGGAATGCTGGGAGAGCAAACACTAACAGTTTAAGGGTAACCTTGGGAGGAGGTCCACTATCTGAAGGCACATCGGTGGGGACCCATGGGGAATGGGACTGCTTCCTGAGAAGTCCTGGGCTGCTGACAGTCACTAAGAGCTCTTCAACAGTTACAGACAATATTTAAAACAAAAATAAGACAGGCTGGAGTGATGGCTCGGTGATTCAGAGCACTGGCTGCTCTTGCAGACAACCCCATTTGGTTCCCAGCACTCACACAGCATCTCACAACTGTCAGTTTCTCCAGTGCCTCCCTCTTCTGGTTTTCAGAGATACTGCACTCATGTGGCACACCTACATATATGCAGACCAATGCTTATACACATAAAATTAAACAACCCCTTAAAAAAAAAAAGCAGAGGCCAGGCACAGTGGCATATACTTTTAATCCCAGCACACAAAGATACAGCCTGATCGACAGCCTGTATCTACATAGCGAGTTCTAGGACAGCCAAAGTTACATTATAGTGAGACCTGGTCTGCGTTGAGAGAGAGAGAGAGAGAGATAGAAGGGAGAGGGGAGAGGAGGGAGGGAGGGAACATTGGGCTGAAGTAAAGAAATGGCCCACTCATCCCATCCTATTTCCCACCATGCCAACTGATGGTCTCCAACACAGACTGGCCAGCAAGTAACAGAGGGAGAATCAATCCCAAGAGTTTCTCAAGACACACTGAGATAGGTGCTCAGTGCTCTCACCTTCTGTCTGTCTGTCTGTCTGTCTGTCTGTCTGTCTGTCTGTCTCTGCCTCTCACATTCACACACACACACACACACACACACACACACACACACACACACACACACGAGCCCATCTCACTGCCACCTCTGCCCACTCGCCTACTCCAGAGTTGATAGTGAGGTGGGCCTGCCTGTCTGAGAACTGGGATCAGCAGAAGAGGCACAACAATGGACTGTCTATGGGTTATGTGTGAGAAAAGATAAACTTTTGGTCTCAGAAAGGATGGCATTGCTAGGAGTACCGGGGTGGAATGGGCTCCCATCCTGGCAGGGACTATGAGGAAGTCACCTCCCTCAGGGTGGGGAGAGGGCCCTTAGGGAGCTCACCTGGGACTGCAGTTGTCCCTCTGCTGTGTGCTCTGAGGCCAGTTTGGAACCTAGGAGTCTAACCCACAGTTCACCTGCTTTAAAAGGTCTGTGATTTGTATGGGATATCCTTTCTCACAGCAAAATATAGACCTAATACATCAATGTAAGTTAAACCTTCTCTTTACCAAGGGAGGAACTTAGAAGGGCCACACTGTTCCTGCACTTCTACTCCATCCCAGACACCCTTGCCCCATTTTGGTCCTTAGAGCCAGACCTTTAATGAGTCCCATGTAGAAGGGTCTGTAGCAGTGATACTACAGAAGACTATCCTATGTGACAAATGTTTCCTCTTTGTGTTTCCTCATGAGCTTTAAATAGACAGGCAGTCCCAGTGAAACTCTCCATGCCACCAAGACTGTGCTGTCCCCTGTCTCCAGTAGACAGACTGGTGAATCACACAGAACTATGAAGACTGTCCCCTTGGCCAGCATCTCCATGCCTCCTACTGGCCCCTGTAGCTTAGGGTTTCATCAGTAACAAGAGTGTGTTTTAATGAGTAGATTCCCCACAGCAGTTCATCAATTAGTTTAAAATTGTACCCGACCCAGCCCACACACACCTTGTGAGCTTGGGCTGAGGCCACTTCTCCAGAAAGAACATTGGCTGCCCTCCCAAGTCTGTCTCCTCTGCTGGCCTGCGACTTGTCAAAGGGTAGAGGGAAACAGCATCTAAAGTTAGGAAGAAGAAATGCCTTTCATGTCACTGACCTTCATTCTTTCCATATATTTGTTTTTATAGCAACAAACCAAATGTTTTAAAAACAGAAATCAGAATGGATATGAAGCAATTTCATCACCTGTCTTCCACAGCGCAATTGGCGCCTCCATATTAAGTCCTGAGTGTCCTGTCCTTCCTCCTTTGGGGGCTTCTGTTGGACACAGTTTTCTCTTTTGAGCTACTCACTTGCAGCTGAGAAAGCACCTTTCTTCCCTAGTAGCAAGACCTAGAAGTGGGGTATTCCAAGACAGCAACATGTCCTTATTGCCATGATCAGAAAAGATTCAGGACCTCTTCAACTAAACAAAGTGGCACAGACCTAGGAAATTCCCAGCTTCCACTTTCCCCAAAAAGCGAGCTCAGTGACATTTCCCAAGTGAGGAGGCAGGAGAGGAGGTGATATCAGTCTAGACTAGACTGATGAATAGGCTATCTCAGCACACTCATGGCAGCATGTGTGGATACTGACATGTGGGGCTGCTTCTTGACATTGCCCCAGAAGATACAAGCCCCACAGAGCCTCATCCAAGAGCCTGAGTACAACTAAGTATTAACTACCTCTCTCTTCCTTACTCACAGATACAGCTCAGTCATGGGCAGAACAGACATGCTCATGAGAATTCAGGAGGGAAAACTGTTAGCAATGAGATGGGTCCTATCTTCATGAGGGAGCTGGTTACAAAATTCAGGCAAGGCAACCTCTGAAAAACAAACATGTCATGCTTATGCAACAAGGAGAGACCTGGCCCTGATAGAGCCAAAGAGGATGTTTGGAGTAGGAGAGGGACAGAGAAGATAATAAAGAGACTTGTAGATGGGTATGCATAGGAACACCAGCAGCAAATACATCTTCCAACAACTGATACACCTTCCAGCAGCAGATACATCTTCCAGCAACTGATATATCTTCCAGCAGCAGATACATCTTCCAGAAGTTGATATATCTTCCAGCAGCAGATACATCTTCCAGCAGCAGATACATCTTCCAGCAGCAGATACATCTTCCAGTATATGAAACATCTTCCAGCAGCAGATACATCTTCCAGTATCTGAAACATCTTCTAGCAGCAGATACATCTTCCAGCAGCAGATACATCTTCCAGCAGCAGATACATCTTCCAGTATCTGAAACATCTTCCAGCAGCAGACATATCTTCTAGCAACTGATACATCTTCCAGCAGCAGATACATCTTCCAGCAGCAGATACATCTTCCAGTATCTGAAACATCTTCCAGCAGCAGATATATCTTCTAGCAACTGATACATCTTCCAGCAGCAGATACATCTTCCAGTATCTGAAGCATCTTCCAGCAGCAGATACATCTTCCAGCAGCAGATACATCTTCCAGCAGCAGATATATCTTCTAGCAACTGATACATCTTCCAGCATCAGATACATCTTCGAGTATCTGAAACATCTTCCAGCAGCAGATACATCTTCCAGCTGCAGGTACATCTTCCAGCAGCAGATATATCTTCTAGCAACTGATACATTTTCCAGCAGCAGATACATCTTCTAGCAAATGATACATCTTCCAGCAGTTAATACATCTTTCAGCAGCCAGGGATTTCAGAAAGAGGTGAGGGCAAAGAACAAGAACCCGTGCCTACAGTTCGTGAGGTACAGACATCCTTGGGGCTTTTGAGGCTGCAGGTGACTCTCAGAAACCATGTGTCACTAACCCAGGTGGAGATGGAAGTTGTTGGGTAGAAATTTAGAAGTCCTCATTTGCAATAGAAGTGTCTGCCTTCTCACCACCCCTTAGCAGCCCAAGAAAGTTCTTCAGGCTCCAGCTTAGCAAGGCTTAAGCAACTGCTACTAATATGAAGAGGTTTATTTTTAAATCAAATTCTCCCTTGTAGTTACAAAAATAAATCATATTCGGGGTGGCATGTAGCAAATTTGGTTGAGGGCTTGCCTAACTTTCATGACACCCTGGGTGGGGTACTCAGTGCTACATAAAACTAGGCATGGTTGCACACATCTATAGTCCCAGAACTCAGAGGTGGAGGCAAGAGGATAATAAATTTAAGGTCATCGTCATCCTCTGAACAGCAAGCATGAAGTTTGGGTCCACTTTGGGCTATATACACCCTATCCTGGAAATAAACAAACAATCAAATAAATGACACTTGTAAAATTTAAAATAAGCCAGGCAGTAGTGGGGCACACCTTTAATCCCAGCACTTGGGAGGTGGATTTCTGAGTTGGAGGCCAGCCTGGTATTCAGAGTAAGTTCCAGGATAGCCAGGGCTACTCAGAGAAACCCTTTCTCAACCCTCCCCCCACAATTCTCAAGATGGTTCCAGGAGCCACCCATTGCCTTTTAATAATCATATACCTCTCTCTCTCTCTCTCTCTCTCTCTCTCTCTCTCTCTCTCTCTCTCTCTCTGTCTCTCTCTTTCTTCCTCTCTTCCTTTTTGGGATATTTTTTCACTCCATAGAATTCCCTAGAATTGGCTAAGCTGCATTCCACAGCACCAGTGCATGGCAGCTGGGTTACCAAGTCACTATTGAAGGACATCTGGTCAGCCCTTATGGCCATTATACACAATCATTGTGAACACTTACAAAATGGTGTATCTGTGAACATGAGTTTCCATGCATGTGGGATAACTGCCCGGGAGCATGATGGTTGGACTTCACAGCAATTGTATGCTCAGCTCAATTGTTTGTTTTAAAATTTTATTCATTTACTTCTTACATAGGTGGAGTGTATGAATGTGGAGGTCAGAAGACAAATTGAAGGAGTCAGTTTTGCTACATTGATCCTGGGTTTTAGCCTCAGGTTATCAAGCATCATTACCCACTTAGCCATCTTACCAGCCTGTGTGCTGTTGGGCATTGGGCTATACACTGACAGTCTGGTCTCCAGGCAAGCTGAGGTGTAACCCCGGGACCCAGTGGTGATAATTGACTTACATGGGACAGAAGTTCTCTCGTGTCTCCTGGAACTCTGGCTCCTGTCAAAGTTACGGCCCCCACAGCCCTCAAAAGAGAAGCATGGCTTTAGTCAAATAGCCAATGCCCCAAGCTTCTGACCTTCAGGTTAAACTCCTCCCCAGTTACCTAGCAACAGTAAAGATAACAGCATACCATAAGAGGGGCTGTTTGGCCCCTCCTCATTCTCTTGCTCTCTTGCTCTTACTCCCCTTACACTTACTCTCTCCTCTCCTCTCCTCTCCTCTCCTCTCCTCTCCTCTCCTCTCCTCTCCTCTCCTCTCCTCTCCTCTCCTCTCCTCTCCTCTCCTCTCCTCTCCTCTCCTCTCCTCTCCTCTCCTCTCTTCTCTTCAGACATTTGGTGTATGTGCTTGGCTGAGGAGCCAATTGGGCGAAGCTACCATCTGTGGGATTATGACTGAACGCCTCTAAGTCAGAATCCCGCCCAGGCAGAACGATAAGGCAGTGCCGAGGGAGCCTCGGTTGGCCCCAGATAGCCGGGTCCCCGTCCGTCCCCGCTCGGCGGGGTCCCCATTTCGTCCCCGCGGCGGCGCGGGGTCTCCACCCGCCGGGCGTCAACATAGATTTTCACACTCAGACACATGACTCCCAGCCCTGATGTGAGCTAAGATCAGTTAAGTAGAATCCTGAAGAATATTCATGAGGCCTGGCAAGATGGCTTTAGTGGGCAAAGGAGCTTATTACCAAGCTTAATTGATCCTGTGGACAAATGTGCAGGAAGGAAAGAACGGACTCTAGCAAGTTGTCCTCTGACCATGCACACCACCCATGTATACAAATACATAAACAAAATGTTAAAAAAAAAAAAAGACATAACCGTGGGCAGGTTCCAGGTCCCAAGGTTCTGGTCCAATCCCCACATGCTGGGAATGTTTAAATCATCTGGGTAATTCTAGTATGGCTTCAAGGATGAAAATCAACTTCACAATCTGAATGAAAAATTAAATAGTATAGGGGGCCTAATGACTCCTAAAGCATTGGGAAGGTTTTTATTGTAGCTATAAGGAAGAAAGAAGACAGAGGAAAGAGGACAGAGTGAACTTGCCGACAGACTAAACCATGTGAGGAGAGAGAGAGAGAGAGAGAGAGAGAGAGAGAGAGAGAGAGAGAGAGAGAGAGAGAGAGAGAGAATCACTGACCAAGAGAGGTGGCCAGGGCCAAGAGAACAGCATAAACCAAATGGCTGAGTTATACAGGAATCAGGCTTGGGGAAGGGATTCTAAGGTCTAGCTTCCAGGAAAGAGAAGTTTAGGGTAGGGGATGAGATGAGAAGTGCTAGGAGGAACCATAGGTACTGAGAGATGCTGGGAGAGCTGGGAGGAGCCATAGGTACTGAGGGATGCTAGGAGAGCTGGGAGGAGCCATAAGTACTGAGGTATGCTGGGAGAGCTGGGAGGAGCCACAGGCACTGCACAACACTCCTCCCTGGTCTCCTAGAGACCCTAAGTCTGTTCTTGGATGGTGTGCTCATGTCTTCCCCCTGAGCAGGGGGGCCTGGACTCTGGAAGGTAGATTTTGCTATCAAGGGAGGCAGCAGGGCTAGTGACAAGCTTTCTTCTGCCCTATAAAGCAGATGTTTCTGTACCTGTATCTGTCTGCCACTGACTCTTCTTTAAGCAAAAACCCTTCTGGGTTTTAGACTGGAATCCCAGAACTACGGTCCCAGCGACCTTGTACAGTGCCTAGGTCTTGGCACTGGTCCTGAACTGGGATTTTATTGTGAAAAGGAGGCAAGAATCCTCCCTGGGGTGGCAGACATCTGCAGAAAGATTTAACTACCCCCGTCTACCATCAGAGAATATTCAGAAGCCACAGCTGGGCAGCAGGGTCCTGAGAGGACAAACACCTCTGTACACAGTGGACACGTGGTTCTGGCTGTGTAGTGTCTGACCTAGTCTGGGCCCCTCTGGAGATCTGAGAGTCACCCAGATCTCACAAATAAACTCCCATACTACTTCCATTAGCCAAAAAGGATGCTGCTTCCTTGGAACAGAGAGCCCGTTGGCTGTGAAGTCAGAGGAAGCAGCAAAATAACAAAGCAAAACAAAACACTTGTCCTTCATGGGACCAGCCAGTCTGAAGAGCATGCTCAAATCTAGGGAGGGTTCTGGGTGTTCTTCAAGTCATCTCCTGGCCTGTAGGCTTGTCAGTCTTCAGTAGCCAGAGAGGCAGCAATGTGCCTGAGGTTGGATCTCCTGGAATGGAGCTCCTTGGGCCTGGCCCCAGGCCACAGCATCACAGTACTGGAGTGGCACCTGGATTCCTACAGCAATCCGGCGGCAATTCCTTTGGGAGCTGAATCTTGAGAGCCCTGGTCTTAGCCTTCAATGCAAGCCTAGAGCAGTCCTTGAGTAGGCAGGGCTCTCCTAATGAAAAGAGACTGAAGTCTCCCAACATAAAAAATTTCATTTTTCAATGAGAAAATTGAAGCTGGATAGCCAAGTAGTTTTTCAAGAGCCATTGATTTGTGAGGATGGGAGTGGAGACCATAGGATACTAGAGGACAGGAGCATTGTTCTGAGAAGAGGGAGCCCACAGCAATTACTCTAGATTGCACCCCACTAGAAAAGCACAGAGTTAATTGTGTAGATAGGGCAGGTTGGAGATGCAAACTCTGTGGGAGTTATCAGATTGGAAAGCAAGAAGAAACTGTGACTGTCGTGGCAATACCAAGGTTGTTCTAAAGACACACTTGTGCCCTCCCTTCAGCTTTCTGAGGACTGTGACAATGGACCCCCAAAGAACTGGAATTTTCACCAGGAATTTCAAGACGACATAGGGAAAGTGCTGGGACCCTGACACTAGCCAGAACAGGACTCTATCTCTAGTGCTGCCAGACTGCAGGACAAATATGGGGAAGGGTTGTGTGCTGAGAAGAGACAAGGATGGGTCGACCACGGGCTGAATCTTGACCATGACCGCCAAACCTAAACCCATCTGTAGTCAGGAGCAGAGAGAGATGGATCCTGGTGCTCAGTTGCTTTCTCCATTTTATTCAGCCCAGGAATCCAAACCTCAGAAGGGTGCTACCAATACTTAGGGTGAGTTTTTCCTTTTATATGGTGCTACCTAGAAATTCTCCTGCAGATGTGTCCACAGGTTTACAGTCTAGGTAATTCTAGATTCCATCAAGTTGACAATCATTATCCACCGTCACAGAGCCATCAGTGAGTAGGTGGTGATCCTCGTTAGTGGGAGCACTGGACGTGCAGTCAACGGACCTTGTTATTGCAATGGCCTTGCTGGTAGTCACGCTTGTGGAAAACAGCCAGACTCTGCTGTCCTTCTTGCTTAGCCCTGGGTTCCAGCACCATATAAAATGGGTTTGGAGGTACATGCCTGTGATGCTAGTACTTGCAAGCAGTTTGTTATTGTTTGTTTTTCGAGACAAGGTCTCTCTGTGTAGCTTTGGCTATCCTGGAACTCACTCTGTAGACCAGACTGGCCTCCAAATCAGAGATTCAGCTGCCTCTGCCTCCTGAGTGTTGGGATCAAAGTCCTGCACCATCACTGCCCAGCTCAAGATTATCTTTATATCAGGCCAGCCTGGGATGCATAAGACTCTGTTTCAAAGACAACAAACAAACACAAAGCCCCAGCGTCTCCCAGAACAGTAGTTAGTTTAAGATGACTGTACCATTCATCAGTGTCTTCTTCACTTCCTGCGGCTATTGTAAAAAAAAGAAAAATAATGTCAACAGTTAGGATGACTCACATGGTAATGTATCATCTTAGCATTCTAGACGCTAAGGGCCAAGAGCAATGTGCTGAAGGGGTTGATTCCATGTGAGGCCAGGTACTGGCTGGTGTTGTGATGTCAACTTGGCTAGGGTTATCACAGAGAAAGGAGCTTCATTTGGGAAAGTGCCTCCATGAGATCCAGCTGTGTGGCATTTTCTCAGTTGAGGATCAAGTTGAGAGGATCCACTGTGGGTGGTGCCATCCCTGGGCTGGTGGTCTCGGGTTCTATAAGAAAGGAAGCTGAGCTAGCCATGGAAGCAAGCCAGTAAGTGCCACCCCTCCATGGCCTCTGCATCAACTCCTGCTTCCTGACCTGCTTGAGTTCCAGTCCTGACTTCCTTGGTGATGAACAGAAATGTGGAAGTGTAAGCTGAATAAACCCTGAACTCCCCAACTTGCTTCTTGGTCATGACGTTTTGGGCAGGAATAGAAACCCTAAATAAGACAAGCCTGGAGGCCAAACTTTGCCCAAGCCTTTCTTTGGCTTGTGTTTAGCCATCTTCCTGTGTCTTCCTTCTTCTATCACTATTTGCTTCTGTGTCCAAATTGCCTTTCCTATGAAACAAATGGAGCAGGCTGAAGTGATGACACGGTGGACAGAATGCTTGGTGTGGGAGCTTGAGGTCAGTGATTCTTTTCCCAGGACCAGCATAAGAAGCCAGGAGTGGCCCTGTAAGTCCAGCACTGTGGTGGGTGGACACAGGAGGATCTCTGGGAGCACTGGCCACCTGCCTAGCACCAACTTCAGTGAGATAACCCCCGCCTCATACATTAAAAACTAATTTTTAGAAGTCCTTGATTGAAATGGCTTTTAAACCAAACTGAAAATGAAAAATAAGAAAGGCAAATTTTTCTTCTCAGAAAGGCACGGATACTATTAGGACAGACACACTGTGCTCACTTCAGCCAAGATCTTATTTCTAAATAAGGCCACACACTGAGGCACTAGGGCCAATTTCTTCATAGCTCTTCTCTGGGGAATACAGGATGTTAAATGATTTCTGGGTGTAAGCACAGAGTGCATGCAGGGAGTCCAGGATTACAGTGACAAGCCTAGGTTCTAAGTTTCAGCTCTGTACTGTTTGAACAAGCTGCTGACAAGGGGAACCGGGACCTGCACTCACTGATTGTTGGTCACTGTCTTCTGAGTTGAAGGTTTCCTAGAGTTTGTGTAGGAGACAGAGGTGGCAGGTATATATCCAACTATCTTTCTTTCTTTCTTTCTTTCTTTCTTTCTTTCTTTCTTTCTTTCTTTCTTTCTATCTATCTATCTATCTATCTATCTATCTATCTATCTATCTATCTATCTATCTATAGTGAGACAGGGTCTATATAACCCAGTCTGGCCACTATGCCTTATAAATACAGTGCTGAGGGTAGAGGTCAGAGCCTCAGGTATGCTTAGCATTCACTCCATTTAACTACATCCTGACTCCCTTTCAATAATTGATTTTATTTCTTTCTGAGACAGGTTCTCTCTATAGAACATTGACTAGCCTGGAACTCACAGAAATCTGCCTGTCTCTGCTTCTCAAGTGCTGGGATTAAAAGCACATGTCATGATACATGGCCCAAGAATTGAATTTAAAATATGTGAATGTTTCTATTATTATCAATAATTATCAAATGAGCCGGCCACTGGTGGCGTATGCCTTTAATAACAGCACTTGGGAGGCAGAGGCAGCCATATTTGTGAGTTCAAAGCCAGCTTGGACTTCACAGTGAGCTCCAGGACAGCCAGGGCTACATAGAGAAGTCTGTCTTGGAAAGAGAAACCTTTCTCGGAAAGAAAAAAAAAGTATCAAATGAGCATCCTTTCCCTACCTCTGAGTTTTCAAGGCCATTTAAAAATTTGTTTTATTACTATTTGTGTGTTTGTTTCTTTGTGTATGTATGTATACATGTGTGTATGCATGTACTGTGGTACACTGAAGTAAGAGGACAACTTTCAGGAGTAGGTACCCTCCTTCTACCATGTGAGTTCTGAGATGGAACTCGGGTGTCAGGTCTGTGCAGCAAGTATCTTTATCTCTGGGCAGTCTCACAGGCTCTACAGGGCCATTTATTTTCTTAAGGCCAAACATAGAAACATTAAGCAGGGAGAGGAAACCCAACCTCAGAGTTCTGGTGTGACAGCCATGAGAATCAGCAGTACATGTTATCCAAGCTCAATCAGTGAATGGTCCCAGCTCAGGACCATTCTCTACCTCACATAACAGGCCCCACATAACATCTCAGTTAGCCCCATTAAGTACCCAGTAGCTTTTCTATCCCAGTGTTTCAAACTCCTTCCACAATCCTTCCCAAAACAGGGGGCCAGCTCTTAACACTACCCTACTTCTGGTACCAATTTCAGTTTCTATCTTAGTTACTTTTCTGTTAGTGTGATAAAACGCTGACCAAAAACAGTGTTTATTTCAGCTTACAGTTTATGGGCCATCTTGAAGGGACATCAGGCCACCAACCCAAGGCAGGAACCTGGGGGTTGTGGACTGCTTCCTGGCTTGTTCCCCCTGGGTTGCTCAGTTTGCTTTTTTATATCCCCCAGCATCACATCAATTGAAATCAAGCACATGCTTGATGGTCTTGCTTATAGGCAGTCTGATAGAGGCATTTTTTTCAGTTGAAGTTCCCTCTTCTCAAGAAGACTCTAGCTTGTGTCAAGTAGACAAAAAACAAACAGCAGACAGGGATTCTGTCACACATCTTGCAATAATAATAAATGTATAAAAATGTATTTTTAATAGAGCCATCGAATAGTAGGGACTTAGTGAGCTGTCCTGTGGGAGCTTGGAAGGGAATACTGAGAGCAATGCAGACAATGGAGGCCTGGCTTGTGGGGTTTCAGAGAGATATTTGAGAATCCCTTGAAGATTCTATCAGAGTAGTTTGTATAATATATTTCATTCATGAATCTGTGGGTCTTGTCAATTGGAGTTGAAAAATCTGGTGTGATTAATAAGAAACCAGTACCACTAAACTGAAACTTTTGCTTTACTGGGAAAATAGAGAACTGAACAAAAGTAGCTGGAACTGAGAAATTAGTGGTGATTAAGAAGAGACCATCATCGTTGAGGTGAGGTTTGGGAGTGTTTCCTTAGAGTAAGCACACTAAAGCTGTTGTTCAGAGGGAGCCAAGCCCATAGGTCATGCTGTTAGCCAAACTCAGTAATGATTCAGAGTCTCTCACATTTAACGGATTTGAAGACAGTGTGGGGTCATGGAAACAGCTGAAGCTTGGCACTCTGAGAGGCTAGCAGAGGTCATCTGTGAAAGTGAAGTCTCAGCTATGGTGGGAACACAAAGACTGAAGGAGTCATGGAGGGAGTCTGAGGCTTGGCTCCATATGTCAGGGTCAGGGTCCCTGAAGAGAGACCAGGAGGCTATGTGAAGGTGCAGCTTTTGGAGGCCCCAGCAGATGGATATGTAAGGAAGGTGAGGCCACTGCCCGTAAGAGCAGAGGCTGTAGAGTGGAGCTGGCCTGAGCCTATGAGTTGAGTTGAATTGTGTGTGTTAGAAATGTCAGAACCCAAGAAGTGGAGTTGCATAGAATCTCTTGAGCCCAGAAGTTCATGAGTTATTTGCATGGTTGGAGTTTAGCTTTGTTTTGTTCAGACTGTGGCTACACACTGGGTCTTCTCTCATGAAATGAGAAAATATTATTATTATTATTTTGTTTCATAGGAGTCTACAGTTTAAAGACATTGAACTTTTAAAAAAATGCTGTATTTTTAAAAAGACTTTGGACTAAAAGTCTTGGAAAAGTTAAAGATGGTGGGACTTTTAAAGTTAGTCATGTTGTAATATTGACATTAATATATGAAATATTGAGGATAAGAAGGAAGGAAGAGTTCTGGCTTAATAGTAGTGTGTTGGTGTATCAAGTTGACAGGGGCCAAATGTTCTGATTGACATAAGCTAGAGTTATCTGGGAAGCCGCACCTCAGTTGAGATGATGCACACATCAGATTAACTGTGGCAAGTCTGTAGGGCATTTTCTTGATTGGTGATTGATTGGAAGGCCCCACAGTCCCATCCCTAGACAGAGGGTCCTGGGGTGTACAAGCAGACAAACTACCACCAAAGGGAGAAAGCCAGTAAGCATCATTCCTCCATGGTCTCCACTTCAGTTCTTCCCCCAAGTTCCTGCCTTGAGTTCTTGCCCTGACTGCCCTTCAAGATGGAGAATAAACTGTAGACTGGATGAACCCTATCCTCCCTAAGTTGTTTTTGGTCCATGTTTTATCACAGCAATGGAAACATAACTAAGACATTGTCTTCTTGGGTCATGACACCTTTCCCTCATTTGACACTCCAGTTGAAGACCACTTCCTTCTCCTCCCAACAAGGACTCTCCTATGCTGACAACATCCATAACCATCTTCACAGATACTTTCCTTTGACAAGTCTTCCTTTTAGAAAGGAAGTGTTCTGAAGCTTCATATCAAGATAATGGCCCAAGCTGCTATGACCATTTTTCAAAAATGGAAACTAATTGAAAACCTGCCATGGATAAATAGGACCTAGATCCATCGTGGAGCTCTTAATTCAGCATTGGGGAGGATGGGCTTCCAAACTGCAGCCATGCAGACGCCCCAAGAGACATATGACTCATCAGTAGCCAAGTGCATCCACTGCATTAGGCCAGCCATAACAGCTAGTTAGCATCTAGTTAGCATCTGGATACTGGTGGAGCCATGCTTTGTTCCCTAGTGTGTTTCCTCAATGGAAGACAGAGACAAAAATATGAGACTGAAGCTGCTAATTTTCTTTTCTTCTCTCTCTCTCTTTTAAAGGAAAAAATCCTTTATGTGTCTGTGTGTCTTGATACATGTATGTATGTGCACCATGTGTGTGCTTGGTGCCTGTGGAGGCCAGAAGAGCACATCTGCTCATCGAAGCTGGAATGGCCAATAGTTGTGAGCTGCCATATGGATGTGGGAACTGAACCTGGTTCCTCTACAAGAGCAGAAAAAAAAATGTCTCCTCACTGCTTAGCCATAGCTCCAGTCCTCTCTACCTGTCTTCAACATTATCTTTCACTTCAAAAGTATACTCTCATCTGAGTCATCTGAATGTTGTCAGCATAGGAGAATCCCTCGTAGGGACAAAAAGGAAGTGTTCCTCACTGTGAGCACTCTGGAGTTTCAAATGGGGAACCAGGGCCATGACCACTTGTGGGAAGAAGACAGTGCCATAGTTACTTTGCTATTGCCATGGTAACACACTGACCAGATGAGTAAATGTGCATTTACAGTTAAAATAAATGTCTAAGAACAGGGGGAGATGGCTGAAGAGGTGGATGGAGATACGGCTTGAGAGATGGCTGGAGAGGTGGCTGGCTTGATCAGTGCTCAAAGGCAGCTGTCCACATTCTTTCATCTAAGGCGGTGGTGCTCAAACTGTGGGTCATGACCCCCAATCAGATATCCTGCCTATCAGATACTTGCATCAAGATTCATAACATAAGCCAGGCATGGTGGCGCATGCCTTTAATCCCAGCACTTGGGAGGCAGAGGCAGTCTGATTTCTGAGTGCCAGGCCAGCCTGGTCTACAAAGTTAGTTCCAGGACAGCCAGGGCTATACAAAGAAACCCTGTCTTGAAACAAACAAACAAACAAACAAACAAACAAACAAACAAACAAACAAACAAACAAATTCATAACATAACAAAATAACAGTTATGAAGCAGCAACAAAATAATTTGATGGTGGGTGGGGGGTCACCGCAATGTGAGGAGCTGCATCAAAGGGTCGCAGCATTGAGAACCTCTGCTCTAAGATGAAGTTCCTGCTTCTGTATAACACTATTTACACCACGGGTTTACTGCCTGCAGATGCATAATCAAATCATGGACTTAGAGTCATAATCACGAGGATGTAAAGTGGCTCAGAGTAAGCAGAGGCCCTTGGTGAGCACCATGCTCGGCTCTCAGTAGCTGAGTGACAGTAGCCTGGGGAACAGGCCATTTGCTAGAGGAACCAGGGCCTGTCTGCCACAGCAGCCCAAGGGAAAGCAAGCTGTTGTCATTACATACACTTTGCATGGATGATTTCTCTCACTTCAAAGGACTCTTGATCCATGCTACAGAAAAGGAAATTGAAATCCAGGCACTGTTTTTCTTTTGGTGGTATCAGGAAATGAACGCATGGCCTCATGTGCACTATGCAAGTGCACTACCCCTGAGTTATACCCTTGTGCTCATTTTTATTTATCTTGAGATAAATAAGACAAATAAGGCTCACTATGTTGCCTAGACATGCCTTGAAATTGCAATCCTCCTGCATCAGTATTGCGTGTAGTTGGCATAACAAGCATACCCTAGACTGGGGAAATGCCAGAATGTGAAGAGTTTGGCTCCAGAGCACAGGGATATGTGGTGGGCAAGGATTCCTAGGATCTTTAGTTAATTTTAGATTTTATCCTTTCGCTGGGGTCTCCTACTCTGCAGAGATGAAAGCAGACAGGCCCCAGAATTTGTGCAGTGTCTCATCAATACCAACAGAATCTCCAGGCTTCATCTTTTTGTTTTTGCTTGAGACAGTTACACTCTGCAGCCAGGCTAGGCTGGTGTGGGACTTCCTCATGTAGCCCAGGCTGGCGTTCAACTTGTGGCAATGTTTCTGCTTCAGGTTCCCAAGTTTTGAGTCTGCACGTGCAAGTCACCGAGCCTGGCAGCCATGTCACTGCTGGCTGTTAAAGGGGCTTAGTTACCTTTCTATCACTGTGCTAAATACCATGACCAAGACAACTTATAGAGGGTTGGAAGCTATGCTGGTAGAGTGAAGGATGGAAACAGACCACTGAGACAGCTGCTGGAAGATCACATGTTGATTTTGCAAGTAAGAGGCAGAGAAGAAACACTGGGAATGGCAGGAGACTTCTGAAGCTTTAAGACCAACCCCACAAACACACCTCATCCAACAAATCCACACCTCCTAATCCTTCCCAAGAAGTTCCATCAACTGGAGCCCAAGTATTTAAATATATGAGACTATAGGAGCCATTTTCATTCAATCCACCATACTAGGATTGACTGCAGATATATCTTCAAATAGAGGTGATTCCAGGAGTCCCTTTCTCATCAGGACTTGTTCATTGAGATATTTGTGCCTAGGCTTCCTGGCTACTGAATAGTTAGAAAATCACACTGGTTTGCCTAACAACACATCCCCAACATACTTCATTTCTCAAGAGGGATCCAGGGACATTAACAAAAACCGAGTCCAAGACTATATTATTTGCTCTTTAAAATTAGGTTTAGCCAGAACAAACTGTGTAACCTGCAGTGAATAATCTTGTTGCCCCCAGACCACTTAGCCATTGGGTCAGTAATTCCTGAGAACAGAACTCTCCTTACAATGGCTGTATAGCTCCCAGGATCCAGACACCAGTGAGACAGTCCCTTCCCCCAGGGATTTCAGTCTGGTGGAGACAGACAAGGGACCAAGGAAACATAAGGAAGCAAGCAATGAAAGATTCTATAGTAGGTTGGGTGAGCTTCAGAGGGCATGGACCATGGTGAGGATGAAGGAGCAAAGGCCAGGGAGGCTGGAAGAGCCAGCATGATTCAATAGGGAAGATGCTTGTGCCAAATAGAGAGCACAGATTATAGTTCTTTAGTCCTTGGATAAGGTATGGAAGATTGAGGGAGTCAATGGGCATCCGCAGAACTTCAGGACACTCTCTAGGAGATTCCTGGGATCCAGGCTCAGTCTCCATCCAGGTCACTTTTGCTGGTTACTGCCCTGCACCCTCCATCACCTATCCTACTGATAACAGTTTGTACTTTAGAATGTGTCACCTCAGCTCAAAGAGGCAGATAGGGACATTCTATAGCTCTGTTGCCTTGGATGAACACAGTGCCTCACCGTGTTCTGGCGTTTTGTGAACAAATGTGTAAGTAAGTGAAAGAATGAGCAAGTGGGTCAGAGAATGGAAGGTGCAGTAAGCCGTGCACAGACGCTTGTGTTATTGTCCTGATGGTTTTAGGGAGATGAGATCACACATGGTCCTGGTTAGGACACCATGACTAAAAGCAATTTGGGGAGGAAAGAGTTTGTTTGGCACATGTAGTTAGTTCATCATCAGAGGAATTCAAGACAGGAACTCAAAAACCGATCTGAACCCTGGAGGCAGGGCCTGATGCAGCAGCCATGAAAGAATGCTGCTTTCTTGCTTGCTTCTCATGGCTTGCTCAGCCTGCTTTCTTATAGATCCCAAGACCATCAGCTTGTGGGAAAGCTACCACTTACAATGGGCTGGGCCCTTCTCTATCAATCATTAATTAAGAAACTGCCTTACAGATGGAGGCATTTTCTCAATGGAGGTTACCCCATGCCCAAGGATGACTCTACCCTGTGTCAAGTTGACATAAGGTCACCAGCATACACATGACCTTAGGGAGCAGAGAATGAGTTCCAATTGCTGAGAAGAGGAGGAAAAAATTGGGTGTTGGTGGTGGTGTTAGTGGTGTTGGCGGTGTTGGTGTTAGTGTTGTTGATAGTAGAGGTAGTCAGGACAACATGCTCTTGAGAACAGCATGTCACCTTTGTTCTGAGCTTCTTCTGTATCAGATAAGGGACTGTGCTTTTCTTGAAACCCTGAAACGGGGTCTGATCATAAGGTCAGTGAGGAAAACCAGCATCCAACTTGTGCTCTTGACCTCTGGGCTCTCCCAGCCAATACATGATCGAGTGGAGTATGGAACAGGTGTCCAGGGAACCCTCAACTGGAAGCCTGCTTGAGATATATAGGGTGAAGGTATCAGAGGCCCAGGGAACAGTCTGGATTTTATTCTATCTCCTCTCATTCCATCTGCCTTAGGTGTCTTTATTAATCCTGGGGACTGAGTGGAGTGTTTTCCCCCAAAAGAGTGGAGACCATCCTGAGAGCATGATGCTCCTACAGTGAGCTAGCCTGGGGAAACACATTGTGTCTGTCTTTCTTCCCTGACAGAACAAGCAGGCTGCCTGTGACTGCTTCCCTGCCAGACAACATCTGTGAGTAAAGGATGCTGAGAATTCTGATGTCACCTCTGTAACGATCTGTTAGGACATCCCCTGCTCTCAGGTGCCTGTGGGAATCTCTGGGGCATGTTTTCAGATCTTAAAAGATTCTATGCACACACACTGTTGAAGCTGAATCGCCTGGGAAGTCGCAGACTGAGACATCTTTGTTCCTGTTAAGTGACTCATGGGTGTCCTTTAAAAGAGAAAGAAACAGACATGTTTTGATGGGGAAAACACATGAAGAATGCAGCTGTTATTTTCTCAAACAGCCATCAGCCCATCTAACTTAAGCCAATGAGGGGAAACACACCCAAAGCTCCCAGTTGATCTTCCCATTAGCATCTTGTGTCATGGTCCTGGGCCCAGAGTGAGAGTGGGTGGTAAAGAGCCTGGCCCTGGTGACAAAGGGAAAGAGCTTTCCCAGGGCTGTTTAGAAAAGGTGCTGTGTCTACAGTCTGCTGTGCTTCTAGGCAAATCACTTTCTGTACCAGTATAATAGATAATCCTGAGTCCCCTTATGAAACATTTACTATATGTACAACACAGTTCTGTGTGTTGTACAACCAAGTTTCCTAGCCTCCCCAAGGAAGAACCAGGGCTCAGAAAGAGTTAGAGACTTGCCAGGGTCACATAGAGGATGTCTCTGTGGGGACAACCAGGCAGCAAGATGCAGTGTCTTCACTCAGGCTTCGAGCCCTCTGTGTGCAGTGGTTGGGTGGAGAAGCAGAGGAAGCAGCTAAGGTTTCTATGGGCCTCCAGCACATCCTGATCCATTGTTATGAGAACTACCTGAATGTACAGTGATGGTAAATGTGTCCCTCCTATACACACAGCCAACAGGAACACATCAGCTGTAAACCACAGTACTTCATGCCAAGCACAGACTAATGGCTGTCAACCTTGGTTTCATCACCTTATCCTGGATTTCCATGGGTTTTCTAGGAAATGCTGCTGGTTTGTATCAACCTCTTTGAATGGGGGAAATCCCATGTTGACAAAGGGGAAGCCCCAACAAATTACAGTGAAGGAGCAGGAAGCAGTTCTCTGATATCTGGCCCCAAGTGTAAGTTATCCAGGGCAGCCCTGGTCCTGAAGCTCTCTCCTTGATTCCTTAACAGGAAGAAAATGATATCCACATGGAGGAGGGTTTTCTTGTAAATGACTTGCTCTGGGTGAGCATTCTTGACCACTTTACCTCCTCTCCTTGTTGGGAGTGTTTCCCTCTCTCCTTACCTTAACTAGGGAAGTCCTATAGAAAGTCCTTAACATCCACTGGGGGGCCACCCAGAGAGACAGCAGTAGGCTGCCCTGCATGCCCATGTGTGGTGATGACATCAAAGCCAGAATTCAGAACAATCAGTGCCACACATCCTATTATTATTCTGCCTCTTCATTCCCCCATAACTGAGTGCAACTCCTAGGTCTTGCCTCAGGAAGCCAGGCATGTGGTAGCCTCTCTGTGACTCCCCTGTCAGCACTCCTTAGTGGGCAGGTAGGCATGAAAGCCAATCAACATATGTTTCTGTAATTAAGTCCCTTAGAATAGGACTTTGATCTCTCAGAACAGAAAGAGCCCTGACTAATACAGAGGGATTTTAGACAGTATGTGGAATGCTGAGCAGTGTGAACTGGTGGGAAGAGGAGACTCCTGGGAGGTGTTGGAGCCTAAAGGGACATTCTCATATGTGTTCTGTCACCCAGCACATCTCCTAGGTGCTCCTATGCTGTGTCCCTGTGTTGTGTCCCTGTTCCAAGTGTGGTCCTTTCTAGGAACACCCTCTAATCCTCAGTTGTTTACTGCTGATTATATAAGATACTGTGTGAAGTCCTTATCCAAATAAGGTGCTTACAGTAACACAGAGGCAAAACCTCTATTGTTAGAAAAATCAGACTGGTTGGCCCAGCTTCAGGAGTTCCAGAAGTCTGAACAGAGATATAAATGTCCCTTTGGGTGACTCTGAGAGCCCAGCTGTGAGGTTGGAAGGTGACAGGAAGGACAGGTAGGGTGATCTGGTGCCTCACCAAGCTCGGGAAAAGACAGGAGAGACCCACTGTACTTTCCACTGGCATCCTTCAAGCATGCCCTGACCAAGATCCAGATGACTAACATTTTTACTTTCATTTTAGTCGGAGTTGAACCCATGTTACTGAAATTCCCTTTGTCTCTATTCCTGAGGTCCTTAGTGCTCCATCCCCTTTTTTTCCAGGGAACCTATCAGGCCTATGCTTTCTTTAATTGCCTTCGTCTCTATTCCTGAGAACCTTAATGTTCTGTCCCCTTTTTTCTGGGGAACCTGTTAGGCTTATGCTTTTCCCTTCGTCTCTATTCCTGAGAACCTTGGTGCTCCATCCCCCTTTTTCCCAGGGAACCTGTCAGGCCTATGATTTCTTTAGTTCCGAAATTCCCTTCGTCTCTATTCCTGAGAACCTTAGTGCTTCGTCTCTATACCTGAGAAGCTTAATGCTTCGTCTCTATTCCTGAGAACCTTAATGCTTTGTCTCTATTCCTGAGAACCTTAATGCTTCGTCCCCTTTTTCCAGGGAAACTTACAGGCCTGTGCTTTCTTTAAATACTGTTGCTTACGCTGTTTACTAAGGTTTCCTTACCTCTGTTTACCAAAATTTCCTACAATTGTTTACTAAGGTTTCCTTACTGCTGTTTACTAAAATTTCCTACTGTTGTTTACTAAGGTTTTTCCTATCGCTATTCTTACCAAAATTTCCTTACCTCTGCTTACTAAAATTTTCTTACTTACCTTTGCCGACCGACGCGATGAGTTCCCCATTCCCATACTGGCCACCATTTGTCGTTAGTCCTCCGAGCCAGCAGTGACACGAACGACATGGACACCAAGTTGGGTTCACACAGCAACCTCTTTACTTTCTACTACTTCTACTCATGGCAAGGGCTAAAACTACTCACTACTCTACTTCTGCCTTCTACCTAGGGCAAGGGCTAAAATAACACCTCCTCACTACTCACACCAACTCACCTCCTTCTAGCCCCACCCCACCTCATCCAATCAGAATTCA
This sequence comes from Mus caroli, assembly GCF_978045245.1. Lineage (NCBI taxonomy): Eukaryota > Metazoa > Chordata > Mammalia > Rodentia > Muridae > Mus > Mus caroli. The sequence continues at coordinate 21,958,934 of NW_028227269.1, read as the reverse complement.
CACACGCTCCAGGCACAAGCTTAGGTCATTCACAGATAGGCTGACATGTCTGGATCACCAGGAACTGTCCAGCCTGGCAGGCAGCCCACTCATGCAGCCTCACTGTGCATGCTAGGGCAAGGCAGTAAACAAGTGGGTTTCATGGGGCCTGGTCCGTACCTGCTTCCCGCAGCTCATGACAAACATTGAGGATAATGGGCAGGTAGCTTTGTCACATGACCCTTGAGCATCAGGTATGGAGGCATTTCTTACCTGTGGGCTGAATTGGGGCACAGTGTCTAGGCAGAGCTTGAGAACTGAAGGATGAGGTCAAGCCCACCTTTGCTTTGCAAAAATGAGTGTGCCACTTTGCCTTTCTGAAATTCAGAGGGCATATTAGTGCCCGCCACAATTTTGTCTACCTACACATAATCCAGATAAAATCTTGTCACTCATTGCATACCATTTGCATATCTGTTAATAGGGCAGCAATAAAAAGGTACAAAATGTGTAAGCACATTTTTACAGAAACCTGAAAATATAAATGTGATGGTTTGTATATTCTCAGACCAGGGAGTGGCACAATCTGGAGGTGTGGCCTTGTTGGAATAGGTGTGCCCTGGTTGGAATGGGTGTGTCACTGTGGGTGTGGGTATAAGATCCTCACCCTCATTGCCTAGAAGTCAGTCTTCCACTAGAAGCCTTTGGATGAAGACATAGAACTCTCAGCTCCTCCTGCACCATGCCTGCCTGGATGCTGCCATGCTCCCACCTTGATGATTATTGACTGAACCTCTGAACCTGTAAGCCAGCCCCAATTAAATGTTGGTTTTTTTTTTTTTATAAGACTTGCCTTGGTCATCGTGTCTGTTCACAGCAGTAAAACCCTAACTAAGACAATAAGTAATAGCAATTTGTGGACTGGAATGTGGGGACCATTGCATTTTTTGGGATGACTACAAAGACAGATGGAGTTTGGGGTCTAAGTGATGGAAATAACCTTGCAGGTCTAAGTTAGACCCCAGCCTGAGGATAGGATGAGAGTTTGGACATGCTTTCCCTCCTGCATGCTGCTGCTGTCCCAAGGCAAAGCTGTCACTCAGGAAGCATGGCATGTAAAACTTCATCTGTTCCATGAAAAGTCAATTATCTCTTCCCAGACATTGCCTTCCCTGGGTGATAGGTGGGAGCTATTAGCGTGCCCTTGGCAAAGACCTTGCCATGTTTTAATTCTGTCTTTCTGGCTGGACTATCCCTGGCCCAGACCCCTCTGGTGACCCAAGTCTGGGATCTGCCAACTCTGTGGAAACCTCCCAAACTCACTTAGACCCCCAAAGTCTCTCCTGTGGGCTGTGGAGGGACCTCAGTGCCCTTGGCTCTTGTTACTCTCCTATGTGGCTTTTGTTAATCATCTGTGATCAGAGCAGTTTATACAAAGAACTTTAACAGCAGGAGATGAAACAAATACCTCCCTGATGTGGGCAGAGCCCTGTGCTGGTCCTTTTTTTTTGCAGAGCAACCCTGGACATCTTCACCTTGTGACCATGACAATGGAGCAAGCTGGTCGCTGAGTCCTATTTGAGATCACATTCTATTTTAGTCAACTCAGGCACGCAGCTGTAAATAGTCTCAGTGGGACTGACTGACCATCCAGCTTCCACAGAGAAATCTTTAATGCTCAAGCTAGGAAGAGGGAGGTCCGTGGGGGTGGCCAGGCTGCAAGGCCAGGCCTACTTCTGACTTTTTTTCTGGGAGAAGTGGCATTTTTGTATCACTATCCTTCTTCTTGGTAGTTATCAAGATGGTAAGGAGGGCTCTGAAGTGCTATCTCCAAGAGCAGGTAGGCTTCTGGCATGTTCCTCCCATGGACAAACCAAATAAGGCTGTGGCTTCTCCCATCTAATTTAAGCAGCTTGTTTTTATTCCCTTGCCAAGGAAGGTGCACTGTGCACTGTGCAGCCAGCTTAGTTTGAAACCTAAAAAGACATATTCCTTTAGCTTAGGTTATATCACCTCCATATGGACCCTGATCTTTAGAGTCTGGCTTATATAGAACATTCACAGAAGGACAACCAGACAGCAGGGAAGCTCCTGTGCTTGCAGAAGGGCGAGCACCACTTTGAAGTAATGTTAGCTCACAGAGCCAGCTGACTCTTGTTTGTAAGGTGTGCGAGGAAAGCCTACTTCTCAGATAGTTAAAATGGTGAAGTATGACAGAACACAGGCCACACTTCATTTCTGTGGCGGTTTGAAAGAGAAATATCCCCTAGAGCAGTGCTTCTCAACCATCCTGATACTGTAACCCTTTAATACAGTTCCTCATGTTGTGGGGACCCCCAACCATAAAAGTATTTCACTGCTAATTCATAACTGTAATTTTGCTACTGTAGTGAATCATAATGTAAATATCTCATATGTGATCCATATGAAAAGATCATGTGACTCCCCACAAGGGGTCGCCACCCAGGGCTTGAGAACCACTGCCCTATAGGTTCAGGGATTTAAACAGCAAATCTCCAGTTGGTGCTGTCAGAGGAAGTTCAGGAGGTATAGCTTTGATGGAGCAAGCATAGCATAGGGGTGGGCTTTCAGAGTTTATAAATGCTCTCCACTTCCACTTTTGCTCTTGTCCTCTTTCTGAATGGAGTTGAAGATGTGATCTTTCAACCTCCTCTTCCTCCTTCTGTGCCTGTCACTTGTTGCTGTGCCTTCCTGCCATGGGAGACTTGTTTTTTTTTTTTTTTTTTTTTTTTTTTTTTTTGACTAAGATGTATTTTATTTTATTTTATTTTTTTTATATTTTTATTACATATTTTCCTCAATTACATTTCCAATACTATCCCAAAAGTCCCCCATAGCGCCCCCCACTTCCCTACCCACCCATTCCCATTCTTTTGGCCCTGGCATTCCCCTATATTGGGGCATATAAAGTTTGCAAGTCCAATGGGCCTCTCTTTCCAGTGATGGCCGACTAGGCCATCTTTCGATACATATGCAGCTAGAGACAAGAGCTCCAGGGTTCTGGTTAGTACATCATGTTGTTCCAACAATAGGGTTGCAGATCCCTTTAGCTCTTTGGGTACTTTCTCTAGCTTCTCCATTGGGAGCCCTGTGATACATCCAATAGCTGACTGTGAACATCCACTCCTGTGTTTGCTAGGCCCCGGCATCGTCTCACAAGAGACAGCTAAATTTGGGTCCTTTCAGCAAAATCTTGCTAGTGTATGCAATGGTGTCAGCGTTTAGAAGCTGATTATGGGACGGATCCCTGGATACAGCAGTCTCTAAATGGTCCATCCTTTCATCACAGCTACGAACTTTGTCTCTGTAACTCCTTCCCTGGGTGTTTTGTTCCCAATTCTAAGAAGGTGCACAGTGTCCACACTTTGGTCTTCATTCTTCTTGAGTTTCATGCGTTTAGCAAATTGTATCTTATATCTTGGGTATCCTAAGTTTTGGGCTAATATCCACTTATCAATGAATACATATTGTGTGAGTTCTTTTGTGATTGTGTTACTTCACTCAAGATGATGCCCTCCAGGTCCATCCATTTGGCTAGGAATTTCATAAATTCATTCTTTTTAATAGCTGAGTAGTACTCCATTGTGTAAATGTACCATAATTTCTGTATCCATTCCTCTGTTGAGGGACATCTGGGTTCTTTCCAGCTTCTGGCTATTATAAATAGGGCTGCTATGAACATAGTGGAGCATGTGTCCTTTTTACCGGTTGGGACATCTTCTGGATATATGCCCAGGAGAGGTATTGCTGGATCCTCCGGTAGTACTATGTCCAATTTTCTGAGGAACCGCCAGACTGATTTCCAGAGTGGTTGTACAAGCTTGCAATCCCACCAACAATGGAGGAGTGTTCCTCTTTCTCCACATCCTCGCCAGCATCTGCTGTCACCTGAATTTTTGATCTTAGCCATTCTGACTGGTGTAAGGTGGAATCTCAGGGTTGTTTTGATTTGCATTTCCCTGATGATTAAGGATGTTGAACATTTTTTCAGGTGCTTCTCTGCCATTCGGTATTCCTCAGGTGAGAATTCTTTGTTCAGTTCTGAGCCCCATTTTTAATGGGGTTATTTGACTTTCTGGAGTCCACCTTCTTGAGTTCTTTATATATATTGGATATTAGTCCCTTATCTGATTTAGGATAGGTGAAGATCCTTTCCCAATCTGTTGGTGGTTTTTTTGTCTTATTGATGGTGTCTTTAGCCTTGCAGAAGCTTTGTAGTTTCATGAGGTCCCACTTGTCAATTCTCGATCTTACAGCACAAGCCATTACTGTTCTATTCAGGAATTTTTCCCCTGTGCCCATATCTTCAAGGCTTTTCCCCACTTTCTCCTCTATAAGTTTCAGTGTCTCTGGTTTTATGTGAAGTTCCTTGATCCACTTAGACTTGACCTTAGTACAAGGAGATAGGAATGGATCGATTCGCATTCTTCTACATGTTAACAACCAGTTGTGCCAGCACCATTTGTTGAAAATGCTGTCTTTCTTCCACTGGATGTTTTTAGCTCCCTTGTCGAAGATCAAGTGACCATAGGTGTGTGGGTTCATTTCTGGGTCTTCAATTCTATTCCATTGGTCTATTTGTCTGTCACTATACCAGTACCATGCAGTTTTTATCACAATTGCTCTGTAGTAGAGCTTTAGGTCCGGCATGGTGATTCCACCAGAGGTTCTTTTATCCTTGAGAAGAGTTTTTGCTATCCTAGGTTTTTTGTTATTCCAGATGAATTTGCAGATTGCACTTTCTAATTCGTTGAAGAATTGATTTGGAATTTTGATGGGGATTGCATTGAATCTGTAGATTGCTTTTGGCAAGATAGCCATTTTTACAATGTTGATCCTGCCAATCCATGAGCATGGGAGATCTTTCCATCTTCTGAGATCTTCTATAATTTCTTTCTTCAGAGACTTGAAGTTTTTATTATACAGATCTTTCACTTCCTTAGTTAGAGTCACGCCAAGATATTTTATATTATTTGTGACTATTGAGAAGGGTGTTGTTTCCCTAATTTCTTTCTCAGCCTGTTTATTCTTTGTGTAGAGAAAGGCCATTGATTTGTTTGAGTTAATTTTATATCCAGCTACTTCACTGAAGCTGTTTATCAGGCTTAGGAGTTCTCTGGTGGAATTTTTAGGGTCCCTTATATATACTATCATATCATCTGCAAAAAGTGATATTTTGACTTCATCTTTTCCAATTTGTATCCCTTTGATCTCCTTTTGTTGTCGAATTGCTCTGGCTAGGACTTCAAGTACAATGTTGAATAGGTATGGAGAAAGTGGACAGCCTTGTCTAGTCCCTGATTTTAGAGGGATTGCTTCAAGCTTCTGACCATTTACTTTGATGTTGGCTACTGGTTTGCTGTAGATTGCTTTTATCATGTTTAGGTATGGGCCTTGAATTCCTGATCTTTCCAAGACTTTTATCATGAATGGGTGTTGGATCTTGTCAAATGCTTTTTCCGCATCTAACGAGATGACCATGTGGTTTTTGTCTTTGAGTTTGTTTATATACTGGATTACGTTGATGGATTTCCGTATATTGAACCATCCCTGCATCCCTGGGATGAAACCTACTTGGTCAGGATGGATGATTGTTTTGATGTGTTCTTGGATTCGGTTAGCAAGAACTTTATTGAGGATTTTTGCATCAATATTCATAAGGGATATTGGTCTGAAGTTTTCTATCTTTGTTGGGTCTTTTTGTGGTTTAGGTATCAGAGTAATTGTGGCTTCATAGAATGAGTTGGGTAGAGTACCTTCTGTTTCTATTTTGTGGAATAGTTTGTGAAGAACTGGGATTAGATCTTCTTTGAAGGTCTGATAGAACTCTGCACTAAACCCATCTGGTCCTGGGCTTTTTTTAGTTGGGAGACTATTAATGACTGCTTCTATTTCTTTGGGGGATATAGGGCTGTTTAGATCATTAACCTGATCTTGATTCAACTTTGGTACCTGGTATCTGTCTAGGAACTTCTCCATTTCATCCAGGTTCTCCAGTTTTGTTGAGTATAGCCTTTGGTAGAAGGATCTGATGGTGTTTTGGATGTCTTCAGGATCTGTTGTTATGTCTCCTTTTTCATTTCTGATTTTGTTAATTAGGATGCTTTCCCTGTGCCCTCTAGTGAGTCTGGCTAAGGGTTTATCTATCTTGTTGATTTTCTCAAAGAACCAGCTCCTTGATTGGTTGATTCTTTGAATAGTTTTTCTTGTTTCCACTTGGTTGATTTCACCCCTGAGTTTGATTATTTCCTGCCGTCTACTCCTCTTGGGTGAATTTGCTTCCTTTTGTTCTAGTGCTTTTAGGTGTGTTGTCAAGCTGCTAATGTGTGCTCTCTCTAGTTTCCTTTTGGAGGCACTCAGAGCTATGAGTTTTCCTCTTAGAAATGCTTTCATTGTGTCCCATAAGTTTGGGTATGTTGTGGCTTCATTTTCATTGAACTCTAAAAAGTCCTTAATTTCTTTCTTTATTCCTTCCTTGACCAAGGTATCATTGAGAAGAGTGTTGTTCAGTTTCCACGTGAAGGTTGGCTTTCTATTATTTATTTTGTTATTGAAGATCAGCCTTAGGCCATGGTGATCTGATAGGATGCATGGGACAATTTCAATATTTTTATATCTGTTGAGGCCTGCTTTATGACCAATTATGTGGTCAATTTTGGAGAAGGTACCATGAGGTGCTGAGAAGAAGGTATATCCTTTTGTTTTAGGATAGAATGTTCTGTAGATATCTGCCAGATCCATTTGATTCATAATTTCTGTTAGTTTCACTGTGTCCCTGTTTAGTTTCTGTTTCCATTATCTGTCCATTGGTGAAAGTGGTGTGTTGAAGTCTCCCACTATTATTGTATGAGGTGCAATGTGTGCTTTGAGCTTTACTAAAGTTTCTTTAATGAATGTGGCTGCCTTTGTATTTGGAGCATAGATATTCAGGATTGATAGTTCCTCTTGGAGGATTTTACCTTTGATGAGTATGAAGTGTCCCTCCCTGTCTTTTTTAATGACTTTGGGTTGGAAGTCAATCTTATCAGATATTAGAATGGCTACTCCAGCTTGTTTCTTCATACCATTTGCTTGGAAAATTGTTTTCCAGCCTTTCATTCTGAGGTAGTGTCTATCCTTTTCTCTGAGATGAGTTTCCTGTAAGCAGCAAAATGTTGGGTCTTGTTTGTGTAGCCAGTTTGTTAGTCTATGTCTTTTTATCGGGGAGTTGAGTCCATTGATATTAAGAGATATTAAGGAAAAGTAATTGTTGTTTCCTGTTATTTTTGGTGTTAAAGTTGGCATTTTGTTCTTGTGGCTGTCTTCTTTTAGGTTTGTTGAGGGATTACCTTCTTGTTGTTTCTAGGGCGTGGTTCCTGTCCTTGTATTGGTTTTTTTCTGTTATTATCCTTTGAAGGGCTGGATTCGTGGAGAGATAATGTGTGAATTTGGTTTTGTCGTGGAATACTTTGGTTTCTCCATCTATGTTAATTGAGAGTTTGGCTGGGTATAGTAGCCTGGGCTGGAATTTGTGTTCTTTTAGTGTCTGTATAACATCCGTCCAGGATCTTCTGGCTTTCATAGTCTCTGGTGAAAAATCTGGTGTAATTCTGATAGGCTTGCCTTTATATGTTACTTGGCCTTTTTCTCTTACTGCTTTTAGTATTCTATCTTTATTTAGAGCATTTGTTGTTCTGATTATTATGTGTCGGGAGGTATTTCTTTTCTGGTCCAGTCTATTTGGAGTTCTGTAGGCTTCTTGTATGTTCATGGGCATCTCTTTCTTTAGATTTGGGAAGTTTTCTTCTATAATTTTGTTGAAGATGTTTGCTGGTCCTTTGAGTTGAAAATCTTCATTCTCATCCACTCCTATTATCCGTAGGTTTGGTCTTCTCATTGCGTCCTGTATTTCTTGGATGTTTTGAGTTAGGATCTTTTTGCATTTTACATTTTCCTTGATTGTTGTGCCGATGTTCTCTATGGAATCTTCTGCACCTGAGATTCTCTCTTCCATCTCTTGTATTCTGTTGCTGATGCTCGTATCTATGGTTCCAGATTTCTTTCCTAGGGTTTCTATCTCCAGTGTTGCCTCATTTTGGGTTTTCTTTATTGTGTCTACTTCCCTTTTTAGGTCTAGCATGGTTTTGTTCATTTCCATCATCTGTTTGGATGTGTTTTCCTGTTTTTCTGTAAGGACTTCTACCTGTTTATGTTATCGTGTTTTTCTTTAAGGATTTGTAACTCTTTAGCAGTGTTCTCCTGCAATTCTTTAAGGGATTTTTGTGCTTTCTCTTTATTGTCTTCTGCCTGTTTAGCAGTGTTCTCCTGCATTTCTTTAAGTGTGTTATTAAAGTCCTTCTTGAAGTTCTCTATCATCATCAGGAGATATGCTTTTAAATCCGTGTCTAGCTTTTCCGGTGTGTTGGGGTGCCCTGGACTGGGCGAAGTGGGGGTGCTGGGTTCTGATGATGGTGAGTGGTCTTGGTTTCTGTTAGTAAGATTATTACGTTTACCTTTCGCCATCTGGTAATCTCTGGGGTTAGTTGTTATCGTTGTCACTGTTTAAAGATTGGAGCAGAAGCTGTGTTCCACTCACCAGCAGTCTCTAAATCCTGCGGCGGGGGTCGTGGGTAGCTGACGGTACCCCGGTGCTGGTCCAGCCGGAAGAGGCCTGTGGTCCTACACAGGCCGTTTTTCTGCTTCCCTAACTAATGCAGTCTCTGGTCCCGCGTGCAATTGGATTGGAGCAGAAGCTGTGTTCCACTCTCCAGAAGTCTTAAGATCCTGTGGTGGGTGTTGTGGGTAGCTGGTGAGTGTCAGCCGACCCTGCGCCCCAGCTGCCCCGGTGCTTTTCTGACCGGAAGAGGGTGTGGCCCTATGTAGGCCGGATTTCTCTCTCCCCAACCAGAGCAGTCTCAGGTCCCGTGTGATTGGACTGGAACAGAAGCTGTGTTCCACTCACCAGCAGTCCCAAAATCCTGCGGCGGGGGTCGTGGGTAGCTGGCGGGTGTCAGGCAACCCTGCGCTCCCGCTACCCTGGCGCTGATCCGGCGGGATGAGGCCTGTGGCCCTACTCAGGCCAGTTTCTGCTTCCCTAACTAATGCAGTCTCAGGTCCCGCACAATTGGATTGGAGCAGAAGCTGTGTTCCACTCACCAGCAGTCCCAAAATCCTGCGGCGGGGGTCGTGGGTAGCTGGCGGGTGTCAGGCAACCCTGCGCTCCCGCTACCCTGGTGCTGATCTGGCCGGATGAGGCCTGTGGCCCTACTCAGGCCGGTTTCTGCTTCCCTAACTAATGCAGTCTCAGGTCCTGCGCAATTGGATTGGAGCAGAAGCTGTGTTCCACTCACCAGCAGTCCTGAAATCCTGCGGCGGGGGTCGTGGGTAGCTGGCGGGTGTCAGGCAACCCTGCGCTCCCGCTACCCCAGCGCTGATCTGGCCGGATGTGGCCTGTGGCCCTACTCAGGCCGGTTTCTGCTTCCCTAACTAATGCAGTCTCAGGTCCCGCACAATTGGATTGGAGCTGAAGCTGTGTTCCACTCACCAGCAGTCCCAAAATCCTGCGGCGGGGGTCGTGGGTAGCTGGCGGGTGTCAGGCAACCCTGCGCTCCCGCTACCCCGGCGCTGATCCAGCCGGATGAGGCCTGTGGTCCTACTCAGGCCGGTTTCTGCTTCCCTAACTAATGCAGTCTCAGGTCCTGCGCAATTGGATTGGAGCAGAAGCTGTGCTCCACTCACCAGAAGTCTTAAGATCCTGTGGCGGGTGTTGTGGGTAGCTGGCAGCAGACCCTGCGCCCCAGCTGCCCCGGTCCATGGGAGACTTGTATCCCACTGTAGCTATGAGCTAAAATGAACCCTGTCTTCCATGAGTTGTTTTTGGTGAGGGGTTTTGTTATAGCAACAGAAAAGCAATGAACCCACTTTCCCTTTCTATCATCCCAAGGGATCTGCTTTCTAAGGAATTGATGGGGAAAAACACAGAACATAGATTTTTGCTTCTATGAGGCTTAGTGTGTGCCAGCTTAGACTTATTACCTTGGAAATTCCTCCTTTTTACTGTATGGCTAGATATGCAATGATAGGCCTTGGTTTCTCTCTGGAGAAACATAAGCAGCATCTACTCCCTCCTCCTAAGTCCCCAATGACAAACCAACATAGGTTTCTACTGAGGATCATCCAGCAGAACCAATGAGTTTACTGAGGTTATGTCCTGGTTAGTTTCTTCTCAACTTGACACAAGCTGGAGTCAAACAGAAAGAACCACAATTGAGAAAATGCCTCCATCAGATTTACTATACGCAAATCTGTAGGGTTTTCTTGAATGATAATTGAGAGAGGACGACCCAGCCCACCTTGGATGGTGTTCCCCTAAGCACATGCTCTTGAACAGCATAAGAAAAGAGGTTGAGCAATCCATGGGAGCAAGCCAGTAAGCGGCATACTTCCATGGCTTCTTTTTCAGTTCCTCCTTACAGGTCCCTGCTTTTAGTTCTGCCCCGACTACCTGTCAAGATAGACTACAAGCTGTATGATGAAATAAACCCTTTCCTCCCCAAGTCACTTCCTTTAATGGCAGTCTATCCCACCAATAGAAAACAAACGAAGCAAACAATTTCCTTACAGTGTGGGGGTGAAGAGTTACAAGCAGGTACACGGGTGACCCCTAAGAAGGCGCACTGGAAACTCTTCACACAGCACATCTGCTACATCCCATCTACCTACATCCCCTCCACAGCCATTGTGCTTTAGTAATCCCTAAGACCCAGACTAAGTACAACTGGGGCAGAATTGAATTAAATGCCTGCAAGGAGAACCTGGAATATCACCTAAGGGTCCAGGGACTCCTTTTCTGAGGGAGGGCTAGCATTCCACAGGTTGCTTCTGATGGTCCCCTGAGAGAATGCATGGTTGATGAGGGAGAATGCAAGATAAAGATGATGTCTCTTTTGTTCAGAGGGCTGTGTTCTACAACAATGTTCACCTGCTAAAGGCCCTCTGGCCAGCATTCCAGTACCATGTTTCCTGCTATTCAGCTTAGTCCTTGGGATCCAGCCCTCTGGGTTAGGGTCAGAGATCAGTACCATTCACAGTAGCAGCAACAGGTGTGGGACTGAATGACCCAGGTCTATCTTCTGAAGGCTCCTTTCTACTTCTCATGCCAACTGTTCTTCATCTTTGAGTCCAGCACTTTGGTAAGCCTGATGACAGAGGCTTGGACACCAATGTTTTTGCACCAAAAAATTTTGTCTTCCAGTAATCCCATCTTTTTTTTTTCTTTCTGAGAATTTGTGTTCCAGACATGGAAAACTTAGCATTACTCTATACAAGAACTGATCCTTGTAAGCAGATGTTTATCATGAAGGAATAATCATCAGGCTGCTTAGTATAATTATTTTATATATGCTAAACTCTTTTCAAAAGATAGCTATGAAATTAAAAGATTGAAAGCAGTCCCATCTACCAAGTACTTTTGAAAGCATAATAAATTTGAATGGTAGCAAACCCCTTAGACATGAACAGCATAGACCACACTAAAGCATCCATAACAGTAGAGAGCCTAGGGTAACAGGTTTCATGTAAAATAGATCCCTAATGACTAGGGAGTGTTTCCCAGGGGAGTCCTGGTATGTAATGTAAATACAAACTGTATTCTATATTTGTTTGTTTGTAATAATAGGATCTCAATATAACTATGGCTGACCTCCAACTTGCTGCAAGGAGGAAAATGGCCTTGAACTTTGAACTTGCCTCCACCCTCCAAGGGCTAGAATGACAGGCCTGTACCATCCCCACTCCCACATTGTGCAGTGCTGGGACTTGAAGCCAGGACTGAGTGAGCACTCTACCAACTTAGCTCTAACCCCAGTCAGTCAGACGTGCATTTGTTCGCTGAACAGATCTCGAAAGAGTTAAGAGCCTGGATACCAAGTGCTCCCTCCACCATGAGCTTTACTGATCTGACCACACTTCCTTTTACATCCACAGCCTTTTACACTTCCTTTTACATCCATTTTACATTTCATCCTTTACATCCTTTTACATCACACTTCCTTTTACATCCATCAGCAAAGATGTTAGGTGCATTCCGAGTTTGAGTCCCAACCTGCTTCTTCCTAAACTGATTAATCTCAACTAAAGACTGACAGAATTTACTCACAAATTCAATCAAGCTTCTCACCCAACTACACCTTCTGGTTTTCAAACCTCACAATCTTTACTATGTCTAGGCCATGGGGAGCTGTTTTCATCATGGCAAACTTATCTATTTCTCTTATTTCCAATGTCACCCATAGGCCATGTAGCCCAGGAAATCTGCAGGTCAATCTTGCCAAATGTGAAGGACAAGGGGACCCTTCCTCCCCATAGTTCCATGACACAGTCTGCATGGCCTTTTGCCCTGCTTCACTAAAGCCTACTGTGAGTTTACACCTCCCATGTAGGTCTGTGTTCAAGAGACTTCTATTCCAAATCATGCAATATTGGGAGAATGCTCAAAACCCCCCCTCCTTGGGCTAAGGAACAGCTCAATGGCAGAGTGCTTGTCTGGCAAGCTGAAGACCCTGGGTTTGACTCCCCAGGACAACAACAGCAGCAGCCAAACCTAACCAACTCAATAAAAATAAACCCTCTTCCCCTTTCCTGTAGAAGCCTGTTTGTGGAATATTGAGCAACACACAGGGTCCACCTATCCCTTACAATATTTTTGGGACTTAGATGGACAGTGTCCTCCAGTAGAGAAAGACAGTGAATAAAGGCATTTTCTATGATTTAAAGGAGGATCTTTCTGTACTCTCACCACACACACACACACACACACACACACACACACACACACACACACACACGTATAAATGTATCCATTCAAAGGATACAATTAAATCAAGTGCTGGGTTTTAGGGAAGCTGAAAGGATTATATACCTGATCTGCTGCAAACTCATCTAGTGACAAAGACAGACCTGTGAGTGGAGAGTGCTGTATGTCACTCATATTTACATCACTGTGATGAAATGAAAGAATCAATTTAGGAGGAAAGAGTTAGTTTTTGGCTCATGGTTTCAGTCCATGGTTGCTTGGCCCTGTAGCTTTGGGCATCTAGCAACTTAGTGCATCATGGTAGCAGCTTGTAGCAGGTTTACCATGGCAGAGAAGCCGGGAAGGAAAGGGGAGCAAGGTCCAAACAGTGTCTCAAAGGCATGTTCCCAGTGATCTAACTTTCTTCCTCAGGCCACACCTAGAGGAGCAATTCTTCAAAACTTGGTTCTTTGGCAGACATTTCACATCTAAACTACCACATGCTATAATAGAACAAGGTACTATGGGAAGTGCCTCAGATATGCTCAACATGGCAAGGGAAGGAGTGCTCTTGAATTTTAAAGCTTGCAAGCTGAGTTTTGAACTGTGGGAATGAATTCATCAGGTAGACTGAAGTGGAAGTCAGCCCTAGTGGATGAAAGGTTGGTTGGCTTCTGTTGAGCACAGAACACCATGTGGTAATCTGGGTTCAAGGCGTTCTTTTTTGTTTTTTGTTTTCTCGGGACAGTGTCTCACTATGTAGCCCCGATTGACCTGGAACTCACTATGGAGATCAGGCTGGACTCAAACTCACAGAGATCTATCTGCCTCTGCCTCTCAAGTGCTGGGATTCAAGGCATGTACCACTATGACTGCATTTCAAAATGTTCTTTCATTCCCAATCAGGAAGATACTTTGAAAATGCAAACCTTCTTGAAGTGGTTTGGTGACTTTCCATGAGCAGACAACCTGAGTTTGATCCTGTGACCTAAATCTTGGGAAGATAGAACAACCAATTCCTGCAAGTTGCCCTCTGACTTCATGCTAGGGCAAATGCACACTCCCTAATATGTATGCTCCAGCCCCCCAACTCCCAAACACTAATTGTGTAATGATAAATAAAGCAGGAACTGGGGCTTGATAGATGGCTCAGTGGTTAAGAGCACTAACTGCTCTTCCAGGGGACCTGAGTTCAATTTCAAGCAACCACATGGTGGCTCACAACCATCTGTAATGAATTCTGATGCCCTCTCCTAATGTGTCTGAAGACAGCTACAGTGTACTCATATACATACAATAAGTAGATACACCTTTAAAAGAAATAAAGCAGGAACTGAATGAGGAAATGCCTGAGTCAATAGACTATGGTTCAATCTCTGGGTACAAGAAAGTTTGAAGGAGAAGTGAGGCAGCACAGTCAGGCATTCTGGGCCATGAAGGATCTCTTAGAGCATATTGAAGAATTTGGGGTTTATTCGTAGACTTTAGGGAGACCCTGGAAGATTTTGAGCCACTTAAAACTACATTTGCTTTTTAGAAGGGTCACTATGGGAAAGAGTCTGACACCCAGTAAACAGGGTGATTGGAAACTTGATTAACCCAGAGATAGGAAGATTTATTATAAAATAACACTTGCAGATGAGTAGAGACCGAAATGGATAAGGGCACAGTGGGAAATGAAAGCTCAGGACTACAATGTCTGTGGATAATAAACTGAAATATCCAATCCAATGACACGTGGATTCGTTGCCAACTGATTGTCATTAGTTGAAGAGGAAGAGCCCGGAAAGTGGTGCTGAAGCTTCTGCTTAGATAACTAGAGGGAGAAGAACAAAGACAGTGAACAGTGGGCAGGAGAAGTGTCCACTCCCTGTGGGTTGGCAACCACTGGGACCTCCGTGAAAGTGAGCATGTTTTACTGAACCAAGTAGTTAATCTGACAAGGGACCCGTTCAAGTCAGGGGTACCATTACTGTGATGAAACAGCATGACCAAAGCAACGTGGGGGAGAAAAGGGCTTATTTGGCTTAGGCTTCCACCTCACAGTTCATCATCAAAGGAAGTCAGAACAGGAACTTGAGCAGGGCAGAAACCTGGAGTCAGGAGCTGATGCAGAGGTCATGAAGGAGAGAGTGCTAGTTATTGGTTTGCTCCTCCTGGCTTGCTCAGCCGGCTTTGTCATAGAACCCAGGACTGCCAGCCCAGAGATGACAGCACCCACAATTGGCTGGGCCCTCCCCCACCTAATTATGAAATTGCCTTAATTTCTTCATTAAGAAAATGCGTTACAGCTGGATCTTATGGAAGCATTTTCTAAATCTAGATTTCTCCTCTCAGATGACTCTAGCTTGTGTTAAGTTGACATAAAACTATCCAGGACAGGATCTGTAGGATCAGACTTCAGACAAGTGAGTAGCCTGCTTATATGGGCTATGAGTCCCCTGAGACATGAAGGATGGAGGTTACTCCTGGCTTGCCATCAGTGCTCTTCCTGGTTCACAGTAGTGAGCAGCATCTTCCAGGGATGCTGCTTGTTCCTAAAAGCTCCAGGCTGGATCACTGTGCTATCTTTTTTGGAACAAGGAACAAAGACCACATTGATCATCTGGCAACCCTGATGTCAAATCCCTTGGTCTTGGCCTTGCTGGACTGCGATCTCCAGCTAATTACTCAGAGGGACCCAGAGAGCCTGCCTAACCAGACATTTCTACGGGTCTGGCCCATGCAGGGACCTTCTTTGCCACACTCAGGGGTTCTACCCATGGGAGGGTTCAGGGCATGACCCTGGGAAGGCTGGGAACCCTTAGGAAACTTTGACCAGGACAGGAGCTAGCTGCTTCTGCGTTCACTTCTTGGCACTAGTAAGTGGGACTCACCAAAATGCAATGCAGAGTCAGCCAGTGAGATCAGCATTGGCTGTGAAGCCCAAGCTGAGTTGGAGAGGTCAGGAGAGAGAGGAGAGGAGTACTGGAACAAACAGAAAAGGAATGTAACCCTGTTTTTTAAGCACTAACAAAAAAGGGAAAGTTTGGGGGCAAAGTGCCTGGTTCCCCAATGCTGTCTGGGAGAATTATGCCCAACCCTCAGGCTGTTAGAGTTAGTTTTCCAAGCAAATCAAAAAGCCTCAGGAAAACAATCTATACGCTTTTTGCCAAGAGAGCCCCCCAACCCCAGGGCATCAGACACTAGGAATTCCACTGCACTGAGAAACCAGTCTGTAAGGACTAGGTCGCCTCTGTGATTTGAGCATTGCTTCCACTTACAGGTAGCTCAAAATCATACAAGCAAATCCCTCTGCCTCAAACACATACCAGAAGAGCAAAGGAGTGATCCAAGCATGGATATTAGACACTTTCAGCTCCACTGGGAACACTTTTGGTCTTAAAATTTTTTCTCATTATGTTTGTGTGAGCATGCACTAATGTGGAAATAGAGAACACTCTTCATGACTTGGTTCTCTCTTCTACCATGTTGGTTCTGAGAACTGAACTTAGGTCACCAGGCTTTGTGGCAAGTGTTTTTCCCTACTTTTTGGCCATGTTTGTTCTTGAGTCATTATTTTGTAGATGAATCCTCAGAGGTTTGCTGGATTGTGGGCTCTGGAATGGGCTCACTGCTCACTTACCTCCAAGAATGACCCCATGCCTGCCTACACTCATAAAGAAATTCCCAACACTCTGGCTTTGAGCTTCTCCACCTAACTGCCACATAAAGCTTCTGAATTTTGTTTGATGGAAAATCCTGGAAATCCTATTAAGCATACAAGCTACCTGAGCTCCTCTCCTGAAGACTAATTTTAAAGGTCTAAATAAGGCCTCCCAGAATCTAGATTTGGAAAATGGGGTCAGGGCAAGTGTACTTACTGGGCAAGCATGACTTGAGTTCAAAGCCGATCACACATGTGGAGAGGAATTTTAATTCAGCAGCATGGCAGCTCTGGCACGGGATCA
This sequence comes from Mus caroli, assembly GCF_978045245.1. Lineage (NCBI taxonomy): Eukaryota > Metazoa > Chordata > Mammalia > Rodentia > Muridae > Mus > Mus caroli. The sequence continues at coordinate 21,942,212 of NW_028227269.1, read as the reverse complement.
CATCCAAAGATATGATCATGGCTTTGACCATGGTCATTGCAACCAGTAGGTGAGAAAAGATGCTGAGGACTGTACCTATGTCAATCCAAGAGTGGAGAGGTCTAGGCCGGCCATGAGAAAAGACACAGCATTCTCAACAGGTGTTGAGGGGAGATATTGCTGGACTATTCTGTGTGCTGGAGTTTATAGCCCATCCTTGGATGATACTTCTGAAATAACGTGGGGCTGCTGTTGATGGAATGAATCCTGAGGTGAGCACCCACATGGCAGTTCACGACTGTCTGTAACTCTAGCTCGAGGAGATCAGACATCCTAACACAGACATTCATGCAGGTGAAATACCAGTGCACTACAATGAAAACGAATATTTTCTTTAAAAAAAAAAAGAAAACTATTGTGGAAAAATGGAGAAAAAGATAGACATGAGCTCTCGACTGCTGGTCATGGTGGGTTTTTTCCTCAGCAATAGGAAGTAACTAATATGACTGCTGTCCTTATGAAAGGACAAATGTGGAATGCTTGCCCAGTTCCAACTAGGCTGTCCTCTCATTCTGTGGACTAACAATTCCAATGCTCCCTTACCAGACCTTCCCTTACATTCATTCTATTTTCATCTACTTATCCAGCTAAAATTATCTTCTAGTATCTGTCTCTATTAACTACAGATCTCCTGTATGACAATCAATCTCTGTGATATCTTCCTCTATGATCTAGATGTGTCATCTATTTCATCTGCATTTTGGTTTTGTTTTATTTTTAGTTTTTTTTTTAATATTTTTTAGTACATATTTTCCTCAATTACAATTCCAATGCTATCCCAAAAGTCCCCCATAGCGCCCCCCACTTCCCTACCCACCCATTCCCATTCTTTTGGCCCTGGCATTCCCCTATATTGGGGCATATAAAGTTTGCAAGTCCAATGGGCCTCTCTTTCCCGTGATGGCCGACTAGGCCATCTTTCGATACATATGCAGCTAGAGACAAGAGCTCCGGGGTACTGGTTAGTTCATCATGTTGTTCCAACTATAGGGTTGGAGATCCCTTTAGCTCCTTGGGTACTTTCTCTAGCTTCTCCATTGGGAGCCCTGTGATACATCCAATAGCTGACTGTGAGCATCCACTCCTGTGTTTGCTAGGCCCCTGCATAGTCTCACAAGAGACAGCTAAATTTGGGTCCTTTCAGCAAAATCTTGCTAGTGTATGCAATGGTGTCCGCGTTTAGAAGCTGATTATGGGATGGATCCCTGGATACGGCAGTCTCTAGATGGTCCACCCTTTCATCACAGCTCCAAACTTTGTCTCTGTAACTCCTTCCATGGGTGTTTTGTTCCCAATTCTAAGAAGGGGCACAGTGTCCACATTTTGGTCTTCATTCTTCTTGAGTTTCATGCGTTTAGCAAATTGTATCTTATATCTTGGGTATCCTAAGTTTTGGGCTAATATCCACTTATCAGTGAATACATATTGTGTGAGTTCCTTTGTGATTGTGTTACCTCACTCAAGATGATGCCCTCCAGGTCCATCCATTTGGCTAGGAATTTCATAAATTCATTCTTTTTAATAGCTGAGTAGTACTCCATTGTGTAAATGTACCATAATTTCTGTATCCATTTCTCTGTTGAGGGACATGTGGGTTCTTTCCAGCTTCTGGCTATTATAAATAGGGCTGCTATGAACATAGTGGAGCATGTGTCCTTCTTACCGGTTGGGACATCTTCTGGATATATGCCCAGGAGAGGTATTGCTGGATCCTCTGGTAGTACTATGTCCAATTTTCTGAGGAACCGCCAGACTGATTTCCAGAGTGGTTGTACAAGCTTGCAATCCCACCAACAATGGAGGAGTGTTCCTCTTTCTGCACATCCTCGCCAGCATCTGCTGTCACCTGAATTTTTGATCTTAGCCATTCTGACTGGTGTGAGGTGGAATCTCAGGGTTGTTTTGATTTGCATTTCCCTGATGATTAAGGATGTTGAACATTTTTTCAGGTGCTTCTCTGCCATTCGGTATTCTTCAGGTGAGAATTCTTTGTTCAGTTCTGAGCCCCATTTTTTAATGGGGTTATTTGACTTTCTGGAGTCCACCTTCTTGAGTTCTTTATATATATTGGATATTAGTCCCTTATCTGATTAAGGATAGGTAAAGATCCTTTCCCAATCTGTTGGTGGTTTTTTTGTCTTATTGATGGTGTCTTTTGCCTTGCAGAAGCTTTGCAGTTTCATGAGGTCTCACTTGTCAATTCTCGATCTTACAGCACAAGCCATTGATTTTCTATTCAAGAATTTTTCCCCTGTGCCCATATCTTCAAGGCTTATCCCCACTTTCTCCTCTATAAGTTTCAGTGTCTCTGGTTTTATGTGAAGTTCCTTGATCCACTTAGACTTGACCTTAGTACAAGGAGATAGGAATGGACCGATTTGCATTCTTCTACATGTTAACAACCAGTTGTGCCAGCACCATTTGTTGACAATGCTGTCTTTCTTCCACTGGATGTTTTTAGCTCCCTTGTCGAAGATCAAGTGACTGTAGGTGTGTGGGTTCATTTCTGGGTCTTCAATTCTATTCCATTGGTCTATTTGTCTGTCACTATACCAGTACCACGCAGTTTTTATCACAATTGCTCTGTAGTAAAGCTTTAGGTCCGGCATGGTGATTCCACCAGAGGTTCTTTTATCCTTGAGAAGAGTTTTTGCTATCCTAGGTTTTTTTGTTATTCCAGATGAATTTGCAGATTGCACTTTCTAATTCGTTGAAGAATTGAGTTGGAATTTTGATGGGGATTGCATTGAATCTGTAGATTGCTTTTGGCAAGATAGCCATTTTTACAATGTTGATCCTGCCAATCCATGAGCATGGGAGATCTTTCCATCTTCTGAGATCTTCTATAATTTCTTTCTTCAGAGACTTGAAGTTTTTATTATACAGATCTTTCACTTCCTTAGTTAGAGTCACTCCAAGATATTTTATATTATTTGTGACTGTTGAGAAGGGTGTTGTTTCCCTAATTCCTTTCTCAGCCTGTTTATTCTTTGCGTAGAGAAAGGCCATTGATTTGTTTGAGTTAATTTTATATCTAGCTACTTCACCGAAGCTGTTTATCCGGTTTAGGAGTTCTCTGGTGGAATTTTTAGGGTCACATATACATACTATCATATCATCTGCAAAAAGTGATATTTTGACTTCATCTTTTCCAATTTGTATCCCTTTGATCTCCTTTTGTTGTCGAATTGCTCTGTCTAGGACATCAAGTACAATGTTGAATAGGTATGGAGAAAGTGGACAGCCTTGTCTAGTCCCTGATTTGAGAGGGATTGCTTCAAGCTTCTCACCATTTACTTTGATGTTGGCTACTGGTTTGCTGTAGATTGCTTTTATCATGTTTAGGTATGGGCCTTGAATTCCTGATCTTTCCAAGACTTTTATCATGAATGGGTGTTGGATCTTGTCAAATGCTTTTTCCGCATCTAACGAGATGACCATGTGGTTTTTGTCTTTGAGTTTGTTTATATACTGGATTACGTTGATGGATTTCCGTATATTGAACCATCCCTGCATCCCTGGGATGAAACCTACTTGGTCAGGATGGATGATTGTTTTGATGTGTTCTTGGATTCGGTTAGCAAGAACTTTATTGTGGATTTTTGCATCAATATTCATAAGGGATATTGGTCTGAAGTTTTCTATCTTTGTTGGGTCTTTTTGTGGTTTAGGTATCAGAGTAATTGTGGCTTCATAGAATGAGTTGGGTAGAGTACCTTCTGTTTCTATTTTGTGGAATAGTTTGTGAAGAACTGGGATTAGATCTTCTTTGAAGGTCTGATAGAACTCTGCACTAAACCCATCTGGTCCTGGGCTTTTTTTGGTTGGGAGACTATTAATGACTGCTTCTATTTCTTTGGGGGATATAGGGCTGTTTAGATCATTAACCTGATCTTGATTCAACTTTGGTACCTGGTATCTGTCTAGGAACTTCTCCATTTCATCCAGGTTCTCCAGTTTTGTTGAGTATAGCCTTTGGTAGAAGGATCTGATGGTGTTTTGGATGTCTTCAGGATCTGTTGTTATGTCTCCTTTTTCATTTCTGATTTTGTTAATTAGGATGCTTTCCCTGTGCCCTCTAGTGAGTCTGGCTAAGGGTTTATCTATCTTGTTGATTTTCTCAAAGAACCAGCTCCTTGATTGGTTGATTCTTTGAATAGTTTTTCTTGTTTCCACTTGGTTGATTTCGCCCCTGAGTTTGATTATTTCCTGCCGTCTACTCCTCTCGGGTGAGTTTGCTTCCTTTTGTTCTAGTGCATTTAGGTGTGTTGTCAAGTTGCTAATGTGTGCTCTCTCTAGTTTCTTTTTGGAGGCACTCAGAGCTATGAGTTTTCCTCTTAGAAATGCTTTCATTGCGTCCCATAAGTTTGGGTATGTTGTGGCTTCATTTTCATTGAACTCTAAAAAGTCCTTAATTTCTTTCTTTATTCCTTCCTTGACCAAGGTATCATTGAGAAGAGTGTTGTTCAGTTTCCACGTGAATGTTGGCTTTCTATTATTTATTTTGTTATTGAAGATCAGCCTTAGTCCATGGTGATCTGATAGGATGCATGGGACAATTTCAATATTATTGTATCTGTTGAGGCCTGTTTTGTGACCAATTATGTGGTCAATTTTGGAGAAGGTACCATGAGGTGCTGAGAAGAAGGTATATCCTTTTGTTTTAGGATAGAATGTTCTGTAGATATCTGCCAGATCCATTTGATTCATAATTTCTCTTAGTTTCACTGTGTCCCTGTTTAGTTTCTGTTTCCATGATCTGTCCATTGGTGAAAGTGGTGTGTTGAAGTCTCCCACTATTATTGTATGAGGTGCAATGTGTCCTTTGAGATTTACTAAAGTTTCTTTAATGAATGTGGCTGCCTTTGTATTTGGAGCATAGATATTCAGGATTGATAGTTCCTCTTGGAGGATTTTACCTTTGATGAGTATGAAGTGCCCCTCCGTGTCTTTTTTGATGACTTTGGGTTGGAAGTTAATCTTATCAGATATTAGAATGGCTACTCCAGCTTGTTTCTTCATACCATTTGCTTGGAAAATTGTTTTCCAGCCTTTCATTCTGAGGTAGTGTCTATCTTTTTATCTGAGATGAGTTTCCTGTAAGCAGCAAAATGTAGGGTCTTGTTTGTGTAGCCAGTTTGTTAGTCTATGCCTTTTTATCGGGGAGTTGAGTCCATTGATATTAAGCGATATTAAGGAAAAGTAATTGTTGTTTCCTGTTATTTTTGGTGTTAAAGTTGGCATTCTGTTCTTGTGGCTGTCTTCTTTTAGGTTTGTTGAGGGATTACCTTCTTGTTGTTTCTAGGGCGTGGTTCCTGTCCTTGTATTGGTTTTTTCCTGTTATTATCCTTTGAAGGGCTGGATTCGTGGAGAGATAATGTGTGAATTTGGTTTTGTCGTGGAATACTTTGGTTTCTCCATCTATGTTAATTGAGAGTTTGGCTGGGTATAGTAGCCTGGGCTGGAATTTGTGTTCTTTTAGTGTCTGTATAACATCTGTCCAGGATCTTCTGGCTTTTATAGTCTCTGGTGAAAAATCTGGTGTAATTCTGATAGGCTTGCCTTTATATGTTACTTGGCCTTTTTCTCTTACTGCTTTTAGTATTCTATCTTTATTTAGTGCATTTGTTGTTCTGATTATTATGTGTCGGGAGGTATTTCTTTTCTGGTCCAGTCTATTTGGAGTTCTGTAGGCTTCTTGTATGTTCATGGGTATCTCTTTCTTTAGGTTTGGGAAGTTTTCTTCTATAATTTTGTTGAAGATGTTTGCTGGTCCTTTGAGTTGAAAATCTTCATTCTCATCCACTCCTATTATCCGTAGGTTTGGTCTTCTCATTGTGTCCTGTATTTCGTGGATGTTTTGAGTTAGGATCTTTTTGTGTTTTACATTTTCCTTGATTGTTGTGCCGATGTTCTCTATGGAATCTTCTGCACCTGAGATTCTCTCTTCCATCTCTTGTATTCTGTTGCTGATGCTCGTATCTATGGTTCCAGATTTCTTTCCTAGGGTTTCTATCTCCAGTGTTGCCTCATTTTGGGTTTTCTTTATTGTGTCTACTTCCCTTTTTAGGTCTAGCATGGTTTTGTTCATTTCCATCATCTGTTTGGATGTGTTTTCCTGTTTTTCTGTAAGGACTTCTACCTGTTTATGTTATCGTGTTTTTCTTTAAGGATTTGTAACTCTTTAGCAGTGTTCTCCTGCAATTCTTTAAGGGATTTTTGTGCTTTCTCTTTATTGTCTTCTGCCTGTTTAGCAGTGTTCTCCTGCATTTCTTTAAGTGTGTTATTAAAGTCCTTCTTGAAGTTCTCTATCATCATCAGGAGATATGCTTTTAAATCCGTGTCTAGCTTTTCCGGTGTGTTGGGGTGCCCTGGACTGGGCGAAGTGGGGGTGCTGGGTTCTGATGATGGTGAGTGGTCTTGGTTTCTGTTAGTAAGATTATTACGTTTACCTTTCGCCATCTGGTAATCTCTGGGGTTAGTTGTTATCATTGTCACTGTTTAAAGATTGGAGCAGACTCTGTGTTCCACTCACCCGAAGTCTCAAAATCCTGTGGCGGGTGTCGTGGGTAGCTGGCGGGTGTCAGCCGACCCTGTGCTCTAGCTACCCCAGTGCTGGTCCGGCCGGAAGAGGCCTGTGGCCCTACTCAGGCCGGTTTTCTGCTTCCCTAACTAATGCAGTCTCAGGTCCTGTGCGCAATTGGATTGGAGCAGAAGCTGTGTTCCACTCACAGAAGTCTTAAGATCCTGTGGTGGGTGTTGTGGGTAGCTGGCGAGTGTCAGCCGACCCTGCCCCCTAGCTACCCCGGTGCTTTTCTGACTGGAAGAGGCTTGTGGCCCTACTCAGGCCGGATTTCTGCCTCCCCAACCAAAGCAGTCTCAGGTCCTGCTTGATTGGACTGGAGCAGAAGCTGTGTTCCACTCACCAGAAGTCTCAAAATCCTGTGGTGGGTGTCGTGGGTAGCTGGCGGGTGTCAGCCGACCCTGCGCTCTAGCTATCCCGGTGCTGTTCAGGCCGGAAGAGGCCTGTGGCCCTACTCAGGCCGGTTTTCTGCTTCCCTAACTAATGCAGTCTCAGGTCCCACGCACCTATTTTTAGTTTTTCAAGACAAGCTTTCTCTGAATAGCCCTGCCTATCCTAGCACTCAGTATTTAGATTAGGCTGGCTTTGAACTCACAAACATCCTATTGACTTTGGCCCCTGAGTACTGTGATTAAAGAATCAGGCTACCATGCTTGGCTATTTCATTTATCTCTTGTCTTTATTATCTATCTAGCTCTGTCTTCTCTTTTATTATCTCTTCATCTGCCGGTCATGTACCTTATTATTCCCTATCATCTATAGATAGTATCGTATCTGTCATCCATCTCTCTTCTATTGTCTTTTACCTATCACCTATATCATTATTTTCTATCATCTTGTCTATCAATCTAGGTAGAGAGCTATCTATCTATCTATCTATCTATCTATCTATCTATCTATGTATAATTTATCTATGAATCTATCTACCTGGTCATCTGTCTTCTATTATCCACCACTATCATCTATAATCTATATTTGTCAACCATTATCTACTTTCCTATTTTGTGGTATTGGGTATGAAACCAGGGTTTCCTGGGTAAATTTATTTATTTATTCATCTATCTCTTTCCATATATGAACTTGACACAAGCCGGTAGAGTGAACCATAATTTTTAAGAAATGCCTCCACAAAAGTAATCTGTAGGCAAGATTGTAGGGCATTTTCTTAATTAGTGACTATTAATGTTAGGCCCTACCCATTTGTGCACCTCTGGGTGTTGGAGACCATACCATGAGAAAGCGAGCTTTTCACTCTCTCCCACCCTGACAAGCCAAATGGCCTTGTGCTAAGGAGCCAGTCATCACTCCCTTCTCCCTGATGTCTTCCTGGCACCTGAGGCTGTTAAAGCTGAATTATACTCCCCTCTTCCTTATCTCTTCCTGACTCTCATGACATCCAAGAACATGAGTTACACACTGAGCCTGGCCTGACACCCAAGGCTGTTAAGGAGGGTCTATGTTCTGGAGATAAGATGCAGAGTGCCCACCGCCTGGCACCTGACTTCGGCCCTCGTGTCCCCTGATGCCCACTTCTTTGTTCTTTGTTAATTCCCCCTCAACCCCTCCCTATTCCCCTCGATGTATGCTTTAAAACCTGCCATTTCAGGCTCATGAACTGAGACCTTAATAGGACCCTCTACTTGGTCTCCAGCTTCTTTTTCTCTTCCTCCTATTTTCTCCCAGGTTTGCGTTCCCCCTCTCACCCATGAATAACTGAGTCACGAGGGACAGGATAAGTGGCGCCCGAAGTGAAGGTGAGGTCTGGATCGTATTTCCTTCAGTGGAGGTCCCAGAGAAGTTTATCTAGTCCCCAAGAAAATAGAAGTAGTGAAGGACCGCTTCCACCACTCACAGGAGTAAGAAGTCCTTGGTGAGTTGAATCACCTCCATTTCAGGAAATGGGAAATAAGCTATCTAAAGAGGCAGCCTTTATAAGTGGCTTAAAGATAGCTCTCAGGGAAAGAGGAGTTAGAGTTAAAAAGAAAGATTTGATAAACTTATTTATTTTCATAGACCAGGCATGTCCATGGTTTATTATAGATGGAGCAGAGATACACTGTAAAAAAATGGCCAAAGATAGGTAGAGATTTAAATGATAAACTAGCTATTGAGTGTCCCAATGTGGTTCCTGCAACCGTCTTTTCTTATTGAGGAGTAACTATCAGAAGCTGCCACTGTGTCTCCTCTCCCTTCTCTGGCAGAATTCCCAGAAGAAGGAGATAAAGAATTAGAGTCTGAACATGAGAGAGAGAGAAAATAAGTTTCAGAAAAGCAGTTATCCCCTGTTTGGTTCCTTTTAGCTATTTCAGAGTTCTCCTAGGGACAGAAGGAAAACGGGAGACGTCCTGCTTCCTCTCTGGCTCCTATGGAGGTATTCTTATTTCTGGTTAGGATATCTGGGTACCTTTGAGACATTAAGTTCTATTCACTCTCTGTCTATTGTCTGTCCTTGGTGTACCATTTGTCCATATGTCTTTCTATTTATGTTTGTTTTTGTTTTGTTGTTTGAATGATTGTTGTTCTGTGTTTCATGTTGAAAAATATAAATGGTTAAAACTTTATCTGCTGACTGTCCATCCTTTGATTTAGTTCAACTTGTTTAAAAAAGCAGTCTCAATTTGCACAGCAGAAACTGATAAGTTATGCTGCAGTGTGGCTGGGAGTCAAGTACAGCTGGAAAAGCCCTGCTGGGAGCCGATTGCAAAAGGAGCTCTTAAAGGGGCAGGCAGCCTTTTGCTTGCAACAGAAAGTTAGCTTAAAATTGGTAACTCAGGGTTGGAGTCATTCTAAACAACATGCAGCATGAACGAACCCAGGAAAACAGGTCTTTAAAGATACTTTAAAATAGGGATAATCTTTGGCCCAGAACTCTGGCAGAGTGCTCAGATTGAGAAAAGGTTGCATTTGGGTTGATGCTGATCTCAGAGGCGATCAGCCTCAGGAGGCTTGTGTGGCACTTCTTTAGTTTTTCAAACCATGACTAGGGAAACCTCGGACTCTCCCTCCCTTCCTTTTAGCTAAAAGAGCCTTGTTGCAGACCTAGCCAGATGTTGTTCTAAATAAAGTTTAAATTCAAAGTTTATAAAAGTCAATCAAGCTGTGGAATTTATCAAGACATTGTGATTTGACTTGCCTACTTTATATAAAGTTAAAGTGTACAGAGTTTGCTTATAAGTATATGTATATTGTTTCCTAAGTGAAAAGTATTTTAGTTACTTATGCTTTTAAGGGGAAATTAACTTTAAATCCTTGCTCTCACACAATGAGCTTTTAACTTCTGGGGGGTAGCTGTTACTCCAGATAAGATTCAGAGGCGATATCTTTTAATACTTAGGATTTTTTGCTATATTAGAAAATCGTGTTACAGAAAAGCTAAGAAGAAAAAAATTGATTTGCTTCAAAATTTTATTTTCAAAAGCTTCCAGGAGATGTTAATTGGCTAAGACCTCACTTTGAGGCCTTAAAGCGACTTAAACGTTTGTTAGGTGTTATCTAGTGGGATTCAAAATTACTGGCGAGAAACAAGAAGGTTTCACAGAAAGCAGAAGAAACTTCTGTGATCAATTGTTATCAATTATAATCAATGGTAATTAAATATTACCTGCTCATTTTATTTATGTGCCCACAACCAATCTTTGGCAAGAGAAAACATTGTTGTAAAATCATCCTTCTTCATTTCAAAGTAAAGTTTTAACAACCTATAAAGCCACGGTGGTGATAATAAAGAATTGTAAGATAAATTCATATATTTTTGAAAAACTATAAGAAAAATTGTGTCTTAAGAACCTGACTAAGTGTTTGTTCCTTGTTCGAAATAGCCATTAATTTGGTTATTACAGAATATTGATGTTTGATCTATTGCATACCATCATATTAAACAAAATTGATAATCATTATCCTAAGATAGTTAAAAATTGTTTTTATGCATGCTTCTATATCTTCTATAAATTCATGCATGCATGGATGCATGCATCCCATTTACTGTGTTTAAAAACAGCCCTTCTATGGGAGAAAAGTATATGTGAATTGGATCACACACTTATTCTTCTGAGTTTCCTCCTGTTTCAGCACAGATAATTAAATTGTGTGCTGTAGATGGTGTTGTAAAATGTTGAACAATCAAACTTTAAGTTGTATATTAATAGTCAATATTATATCTCAGAGCTTACAATTGCTTAAAAATTGTTCATCCCTCAGACGCTATTAATTCTCAAGCTTGCAATTGCTTATGAAACTTATAAGAAAAAATACTGTTCCTTTAAGAAGACTGTTTTTGGTCAGTTAAGAAATTGTCCTGGGTTGCCTGGAAAAGACCCCCAGGATTTGCTTTTGTGTTATAGAGGTTTACATAAAGCTTTAACTGATAAAGATTACAGATAGCTCCTGAAAGAATACAAACTCAAGATCCTTATAATTATTTGGGTTTTAGACTTACTGAACAAGCTGTTTTTCGCTAGAAGTTAGTTATTCACAGAGACAACTTAAGGACTTTCTCTTATTTCTGATTAATAAATAAATAAATTTTACACATGTGACTATAATAACTTTTCAAGCATTCTAGTTTCAATCTCTCTTCAAGAGAAACAATTGAAAGTGTAATTAGTCACTGCCCATGTTATATTAAAACTGACTATAAGTCAAGTGTTTGAGATGTTTTGTCAACAATTTAATAATTCTCAAAGACAAGGTATTGTGGAACTTTAAAAACTCTATCTTCTTAAAAACAAAAAAGGGGAGAAATTATACCCCCCCCGTGCACATTATTTAAGTCATACTTTTATTTTTAAGAATTTTGAAATTTGAATGTCTAAGAACTTAATAAATGCCTCCTAGTATCCTAAAACTAGACATAATTATGTCTAGGAGAGATGATAAGGATGCACTTATTGACCCATGGCATGAACCTGAATAGAAAGTTAATATGGGGAAAGGGGGGTGGTGTTTCTGTTTTTTTTTTTTTTCCACAGAATGCTACAGAAGCATGCTAGCTTCCAGAATGATTCGTGTGACAGACTGACCTGTGAGTTCATGAGTGCCCTGACAGTGATGACAAGAAAACTGTGTTGAGTGTCCAGAGAAAGAGTAATCAGGGAGAGCATCTACTTGCAAACAAGATGAAGAAACTTCCCATCTCTGCCATGGGCAAGGAGAGCCAACCTTCTGTCAATTTGAGGACAAATATAAATGATGACCCCTGAGGCAGAGGGACTGCTACAGTGTATTTAACAAGATCTCATCAGATACACTGTTTTTGGCCATTCAGACCAACTCCCCTATAGCTGTGAAAGCTTTTGTACCTTACCTATATGCTATATTGTTAGATAATTTTAAGAGTTAAGATCACCAATCTTGACAAGTCTTTTCATATTTGTTGCGGCCTGCCCGCAGTCCACAACACGAACGGTTCAACTGAGAATGGCAGTTCTCTGAAAAGAGAGGAATCTAGACGGGACATAAGAAAAGAATGGAGCTAAGACAAATCCTGATCAAAGCTCAATTTTTTTAATTCCAGACACTCAGTTATAAAGGAAGGGGGAGGGAACCCAATATCCCGCCAAGTAACTCAGGGTCCAATAGCAGGACGAACACGTGTGTGCCTCCAGGCAGCAAAGGCATGTTCCAGCAGTGGGCGTGGCAGGACGAATGAGCCGGTAGCTCCACCCTTGAGCAGGCAGGTTCCAGGCTGGGGGGAAGGGAGGCCACATTTACCCCCATTAGATAACAAAACAAAAATAAAAAAGGGGGTGGCCTGAGGCAGAAAAATTATCTATGTTCAATAGTTCTGCCTGAGTTTTTTTAGGGCTAAAGAAAAAACCTATTTCCGTGGGATTCCCTAACTTTTCTAATGGTAAACTGTATCTGGTTAAGACTGTCTTTAAAGCACTGACAGAATAGCAGCGCTGGGCTGTAGGCTCTGACTTTATAATGCTAATTAGTGCTGAATAGGTAGCTACCTGTTTGCATTTTAAGTAGGGCGTTGGAACCCTGGCTGAGTTTAACTAAACAATTTTAGAATAACACTGAGCTGATAATTATCCACAATTTTGGGTGAAAGGCAGGGGAACAGGGAGAAGGGGGTAAGACTGGCTGGCTCCTAGTACAAGGCCAGTTGGCTTTTTTATTTTTTGGGTGGGAGGCAGTGAAGGGCTTGCCCTTACGACAGCAAGGTCTCCAACCTCTCTCCCCCCTATTAATTAAGTTTAAATAGGCAATGCTTAACAGAGGTGATCAAATGATTCTTTTCATCCATAGATGAGTGGGCCTTTAACCTTGACTTGGGTGGACATTGACCTGATTCCTCCCGTGAGCATTGTAACAACTCACATCTGTGGCTCTTGGTATCTTTTGGGGAGGGGAGGCAGAGCCTTAAGTATTTTTGGTTTTTAGCTGGAGTCAGATACCAACCTCCTTCAAATCAGGTGTGTCGCACAGGGAACTCAGAAACGGTCAAACTGGACCTTCCCTCCGCAGTAATCTCCTGCGCCAAGCGGTACCCATACTGTATTCATATGATTATGAATCAGTAGTGCAATTCTGAGTTATTGCGAGGTCTCTATATGAGACTTGTCAACCTCAGATTTAGCAAGGCCAAGATAAGAATTATGTCAGTATTAACACCATTAATTTTGGTTAAAATAGGAGCTGAAAGTCTTTCCTCTTCATCCCTGTTATTCCCAGTAGCCTGAGGAACTAAGGACACCTTGCAGTAACAGCAAGGGTGAAAAGCCAGAGGCCAGCTAAGGGACTAAGCCCATCTCTATCAAAATAAGAACTAATCTTTGTAAATATATATGAAATTTCTACTTCCCTAGCTCTCCTGGTAAATCTAGATCTTATCTTAGACTGAAAAGCCACATGCTGGGATGTCCTTGGAAGGGAGATTAGCAGTACCACCTGTTTGCTCTTAGGGGCGGAGAACCGGAGAATGTAGATTGACCTGCTTGAGAGAAGGAAGAATTCTAAACAATGAGAGTGTAGCAATGTAAATTTTCTGTTCAGAGAAGTCAAGGTACTTTATTTAGATGCAAATTGTAAAGCTAAAGTTAATCTCCGGCCTCTTGTAGGGGAATTGGCTCAGAGGAAAACAGTTTTTTTGAGAGCTTCCACTCCCAGCACAAGAGGAATTTTAGTCTTTAGAATGATACTTACGAGAAGAGACAGAATCTGTGTTTACCTGACGAATTAATCTCTCTGGTAGCCACCGTGCTTCATCTTCATCTCGTGAAAAAACACAAACCGAGCCTCTTCCCCAGATTAGAACTGGATCTGGACCCTTCCATTTATTAGTCAGGGCGTCCTTCCATTTTACCAATGCATAAGAATTAGAAGTAACTGGGTGCCAGTGGCGTTCCGCTGCAGACTGACCTTTAATGTCAGTTTGCAAAAAGTTTAGGACAAATAAGGTAAAGGCAAGATGAGCCTTTGGTGACCTTGGGGGATATAGATGCCCCTCTTTTGTTTTAAAAAGCCAATTCTTTAAGGTGCTATGAGCACGTTCAACTATTCCTTGTCCCATGGGGTTGTAAGGAATTCCAGTTTTATGTTTGATACCAAATTCTTTACAGAATGTAATAAAGTTTTTACTAGAATAAGATGGCCCGTTATCTGTCTTAATAAGCTTAGGCAACCCCATGGTATTAAAGGCTTGTAGGCAATGATCAATTACGTTTTTTGAAGCCTCCCCTGTATGCAGGGAAGCAAAGAGAAATCCTGAACAGGTATCAATGCAAACATGTATATATTTTAGTTTTCCAAATTCTGCATAATGGGTTATATCCATTTGCCAAATATGATTAGGCATAAGGCCTCTAGGATTGACTCCTAGATGTGGCACTGGAGATAATGTAATACATTTAGGACATTGTTTTACAATCATTCTTGCTTGCTCCTTAGTGATCTCATGGCGGAGCCTTAGGGTGTGGCTAGAGAGGTGAAACCTTTCATGATCACGTTGGGCCAGAGCAACAGGATTTGAAACTAAAGCTTCTCCTATTAGAGCCCTGTCAATGCGATCATTACCCTCGGCCAGAGGCCCAGGAAGACCAGAGTGAGACCATATGTGGCCAATATAAAACGGATTTTTCCGGGCAAGAATGATGTTTTGCAATTCTGAAAATAAGGATCCTGATGGCGTATTGAAGTTAAACGTGCCACAGGTTTCTAATAAGGGTACTGATTGAGCAACATATAAACTGTCAGTAAAAATATTAAAAGCCTCATGTACAGACTGAAAGACCTTTAGCACTGCTGTTAATTCGGCTAGCTGAGCCGAGAGACCAGGAGTCTCTACGATAACCTGTTGATCATTAATAAGATATCCAGCTCGCCCTTTAGAGGAGCCATCAGTAAAAATCAATAGAGCATTATTTAAAGGCTGTAAAGAAGTCATCTTAGGAAATATCATATCATGTACATTTAAAAATTTTATTAACCTATCTTGAGGGTAGTGGTTGTCTATAATTCCACTAAACCCTATTTGTGCAAGCAACCAATCTGTACTATGCTGTTTCAGCCAAGTGTCTTGACTTACGCTGTAAGGCTGAACAATGATATCTGGCTCTTTTCCGAAATAAGTCAATGCCTGCCTTCTTCCAGTGATAATCATCTGAGCCACTGCTTCGTGATATGGCAAGATATTACGTTTGGGAGAAATCCTTGAATGTATTCACATTATAGGAAAATTTTGCCATAGCAGTCCCGTAGGCACATGAGTCGTATTAAAAATTAACAGGTGCAGCGGCAGGGAGTAATCTATATAGGTAACGAATTGCTCTTCAATAGACTTTTCCCCTAGTTGTAAGGCCAGCAATCCTTCTGAGGTTAGGGATCTAGGGGAAGTGGGATCAGAACTCCCTTTAAGAATATCAAATAAAGGTTTTAACTCCCCTGTAGTAAGCTTTAAATAGGGGCAAAGCCAGTTAATATCACCTAACAATTTTTGAAAATCATTTAAGGTCTTTAAGTTATCTCTACGAATAACGATCTTTTGGGGAAAAACAGCTTGATCAGTGAGTCTAAAACCCAAATAATTATAAGGATCCTGAGTTTGTACCTTTTCAGAAGCAATTTGCAATCCCTTATCAGCTAGGGCTTTTTGTAAACCTTTATAACACAAAAGCAATTCTTGGGGGTCCTTTCCCGCCATCAAGACATCATCTGTGAAATGAACGATGTAAATATTTGGCCATTGTTGTCTAACAGGCTGAATTGCTTTCGCCACAAACTTTTGACATAATGTGGGACTATTAGCCATCCCCTGCGGGAGGACTGTCCATTGATATCTTTTCATGGGTTCCTTGAAATTTACAGAAGGAACACTAAAAGCAAATCTCTCACAATCCTTTGGATGCAAAGGGATGGTAAAGAAACAATCTTTCAAATCTATAACAATCTTATAATATCCCTTAGGAATGGCCACTGGGGAGGGGAGCCCCGGTTGTAGGGTTCCCATAAGTACCATGGTCTCATTAACTTTTCTTAAATCTTGTAACAGTCTCCATTTTCCAGATTTCTTCCTGATAATGAAAATGGGTGTATTCCAGGGAGAGTGAGACTCCACCAAATGTCCTGCTTCTAACTGCTCCTGCACTAGCAAAGAAGCGGCCTCTATTTTCTCTTTAGGTAAAGACCACTGATCTACCCACACCGGAATATCATTACGCCATTGAATTTTTTCCGCGTGGGATGCAGGCAAGATAGTGGTCGCTATTGAAAATACTTTAAACCTCTCATGTTAGAGTGGGGTTCAAGATCCTTAAAGGTCTTAATTCCCTGTCCTTTTTTTTACTAGTTCATGACCAGGCAGGAGTCCCTGCCTGAATGTCTGCTCAGTCACCATCTCCTTAGAACTGCACAGAATAACACCCATCTGTGACAACAGATCTCTTCCCTACAGGGTCACAGGCAAATTTGACATAACATACGGCTGAATCTTTCCTGATTTCCCTTCCTCATCTCTCCAGGTTAGCAATTTGGAACTACGTTTTGGGTTACTGGCGTACCCAATTCCTTGAAGGTGAGTCAAGGAAGCAGTCAAGGGCCAGTTTAAGGGCCAGTCCTGCCCTCTTATAATTGTTACGTCGGCCCCGGTATCTATTAATCCTTCAAAGCCTTTTCCATCAAGAGTCAATTTAAGGTTAGGTCTCTGATTTGTGATAGATTTCACCCAATTTACGCCCGAGGAGTCAAAATTATTTTGTCCTTCCTCACTTTCAAAGAATCTATACAGTGACTGGCGTAAAGGGATCAAAGTAAGTTGAGCAATTTTTTGATTAGCAGGTATAGTTATAACACCACGAGGGCAAGCGGCTATGATTTTAAGTTCTCCCTCATAATCATTATTTATAACACCTGGAAAAATCTGCAGGCCTTCTACAATAGAACTGCTTCGTCCCAAGAGAAAGCCACAGGTTTCTGTGGGCAGTGGTCCGAAGACTCCGGTAGGCAGAGTTTGGACTCCCATTTCTGGGGTTAATACTGCGTGGACAGTGGAACAGAGGTCCAGTCTTGCATTTCCTGGGTTTGACCTGACAAGCTCAAGAACTGATCTTGTTGGCTGGGCAGCAGATTTATGGCCCCATAAGCTGTCCTCTTTGAGTAACTCGGGGCCTGGGGCTGACCCCTTTCCTCGTTTCCCGGCACCGGGCGGCTCAAAACCCTTGGTTTATGCTTACAATCTTTTGCCCAGTGGCGGCCCTTCCCACACTGGGGACATATTCCTGGGGTACGGCCTGTTTGTCTACCCTTGGCGCCCTTGTTCTTAGGACAATTACTTCTAAAATGATCCAAACTTCCACAATTAAAGCATGCATTATTTCCTCGTTTCCTCGAGAACATTGCTTGCGCGTGGGTTCCCTGCGAGAACTCGCAGGAAGGCCCGATGTCTGCGCAAAGACGGACATATCCCGCCAAATCTGTCTGTCCCTTATGCGGTTGAATTGCAGCTCGGCAAGTTGCGTTAGCATTCTCATAAGCCAGCTGCATAACAAAGGGACTACCTGTGTCTGGACTTCCAAGGATTCTACTAGCGGAAATCAACAGCCTGTCCACAAAGTCCTGATATGGTTCATCAGAACCCTGCCGAATGCTAGCTAAACTTCCACTAGTATCTCCTTTAACTGGCAACCTTCCCCAAGCACGGCGTGCGGCTGTCGCAACTTGCGCGTACACTGCAACGGGAAAATCAATCTGATTTGTCTGTCCCTCATATGGACCCTCTCCTAAAAGCATGTTGCTATCCCAGTCTGGGTTACCAGCCTGAGCATTAGAAGCAGCAGTTTTCTTACTGGTGTCTCGCCATTCAGAATCCCAAAGCAAAAAATCTCCTCCTGACAGGGTAGCCTTGGACAGAGTCTTCCAATCTGAGGGGGTTAAGTTTGACTCCGCAACTGTGTCCAGTAATGCTTGAGTGAATGGGGCTGAAGGACCATATTGCACAACAGCTGCCTTCAACTCTTTTAACAACTTGAAATCCAAGGTCTGGTAATGTCTGGTCCTAGCATCTTGCTGATCAACTACCTCGACCACAGGAAAGGCCAGCGTATTAGACGAATTCTGTCCTTTCCCATGAGCCTGACTCACAACTCTTTCTAGCGGCACCTGGTGAACTACAGAAGAGTTACTCTTCTCCGCTTCTGAGATCTGTTTTAGTTCCCGAAGCTCATTAGTCAGCCTCTGAAGCTTAATCTCAAATTCTAACTCACTTAGCCGTGTGTCCCTATGTGTAGCACCTCCCGAAGTGGTGACTATAGGCGAAGCGGGAGATTCGCAAGAGGACCAATTCTCATTAAGGTAATGGGCAATTCCTCTATCTGAGTGATTTTTGTTAAAATTCAGTCCATCATCAGAGTTTCCACATTTATCAATTTTTGAGTTAAGAAGATCTTTTTCTGAGGAGGCCTTCTCTGATAGGCACTCCTCCTGAAATACCACAAGCTCCACCTGAGGGCGATTTAGCCCTGGAGAAGTTGCATCTTTTATAGCATCATTTACAAGCGCTCAGAGACCTAGGGTAAAATTATCTGTCTGAGTGATATTCAGGGCCTCACCAACTTTCTCCCAGGTTCCAAAATCTATCGTTTCTTCTTCTTTGAACCATGGACAACAGCTATCTATCTTATCTAAAAAATTTCTTACTAATTGTACTTCAAACCTTACTCCTTTGGCCCGAAGCAACTCCTGGAAACTAAAAACAACCGCCTGATCCATGACTTTGAACCCTTCCTTCTTCCACCTAAGCAGCTTTCTAAAAAGCTGCGGCACACCGCCTGTCTCCGTATCTAGTTCCGATTAACGAACTGCTGACCCCAAGCAGAAACAGTGTTGGGTCAGCACTGATTCAAACTTGATTCGTATCCTACTGCATCCTCAGCAACACTTTACAAAACTGAAATTTTTTAGGCTAGCGCTAGCATGTGTACCTGTCCGTTGCTCCGATGCTCCTCCGATACGAAGATCCTTTCCTTTCTTGTGGAGCTCCACACAGCAGTCGTTTCTCTTAGCATCCCTCTGCCATTCTTCAGGTCCCAGTTCTGGCGCCAACTGTTGCGGCCTGCCCGCAGTCCACAACACGAATGGTTCAACTGAGAATGGCAGTTCTCTGAAAAGAGAGGAATCTAGACGGGGCGGAAGAAAAGAATGGAGCTAAGACAAATCCTGATCAAAGCTCAATTTTATTAATTCCAGACACTCAGTTATAAAGGAAGGGGGAGGGAACCCAATATCCGGCCAAGTAACTCAGGGTCCAATAGCAGGACGAACACGTGTGTGCCTCCAGGCAGCAAAGGCAGGTTCCAGCAGTGGGCGTGGCAGGACGAATGAGCTGGTAGCTCCACCCTTGAGCAGGCAGGTTCCAGGCTGGGGGGAAGGGAGGCCACACATATTCACTGTAATTGTTGTCAATTAACTAATTGTGTAGATCCTAATTTAGATAAGGAATCTGCTGTTATGATTTCATTATAGAGACCTGCTTATGTTTTGTGGCCTGTTAGAATTAGGAAATGATCCTTGGTTTAAAAATCTGGGAATGATAACTTGGAAAATGTCAAATGAGCAATTTTAAGATTTACTGCTTTAATTGCAATTTTAACTTCAATATCTACTACAGCTTTAAATCAACAGCTGCATACTGTTCATTTTGTTAATTATATGCGTAAGAATATTAGTAACTTATTGTAGATAAAAAATTGGAGGCAAAGGTTAATGTCTTAGAAGTAATGGTCTCAACAATAAGGCAGGATATAACAAATATTAAGGCTACAAAGACAGAAATTTCAGATATTAAAAGAATGTTGTTTTTATTCTGATATGACTGGCTTAGTTCAAGATAGCATAGACAGTTAGAACTAGTTTAGAAGAGCGAAAACGTAACAGAGAGAAACAAGAATATTGGTATCAAAATTGGTTTTCTACTTTATGCAAGCCAGTTGCAGTTCACTACCATCAACTGGATATCAAAGACTCAGACGAAGATGATCTTCCTCCCACCAGTGAAGAAAAAGCAACTACTGGTCTCCGGTTTTCCACCCTTGCTGCTAATTCAGGGTCCCCTTGGTTCCTCAGGCCATGGATACAATAGGGATGAAGAAGGGTGACCTCCAGTTCCTAATATAGCCTAAGAGCCACAAATTTTGGTGTTACAATTGGCATAATTCTTGTAGAGGCCTTGCTGAATCTGAGGTTGACAATTCTCCTTTGGGAGCTGCACAGGACTCAGAACTGTACATGCTGGTTCGTGATAATATGAATTCAGTATGGGTACCAGCGTGGGTATGAGGCTAAGCACTGCAGGGGAAGGTTCAATTTGACCGTTTCTGAGTTCCCTGAGAGACACACCCCGTTTGCACGGAGGTTGGTATCTAGTTCCAGTTACAAATAAAGAATCTTTCTAAGGCTCTGCCTCCCCTCCCCAAACGATACCAAGAGCCATAAGTGTGGGTCGTGACAGCACCCATGGGAGGAATCGGGTCAATGCTCCCCCAGCAATGGTTAATGCCCACTCATCCAAGGATGAGAAGATCATTTGATCACCTCAGTTAAGTGTGGCCTTATTACATTTAATTGAAAAGGGGGAGATGTTGGAGACCATACCGTGAGAAAGCGAGCTTTTCACAGTCGCCTACCCTGACAAGACAAATGGCCTTGTGCTAAGGAGACAGTCATCACTCCCTTCTCCTTGTTCCCTTCCTAGCACCTGAGGCTGTAAAAGCTGAATTATAGTCCCCTCTTCCTTATCTCTTCCTGATTCTCATGACATCCAAGGACATGAGTTACACACTGAGCCCAGCCTGACAACCAAGGCTGTTAAGGAGGGTCTATGTTCTGGAGATAAGATGCAGAGTGCCCACCGCCTGGCACCTGACTTCGGCACTTGTATCCTCCGATGCCCACTTCTTTGTTCTTTGTTAATTCCCCCTCAACCCCTCCCTATTCCCCTCGATGTATGCTTTAAAACACTGCGTTTCAGCCTAACAAACTGAGACCTTAATAGGACCCTCTACTTGGTCTCCAGCTCCTTTTTCTCTTCCTCCCATTTTCTCCCAGGTTTGCAGTCCCCCTCGCACCCAGGAATAACTGAGTCCCGAGGGACGGGATGTCTGGGCAGGTGGTCCTGGAATGTAGAAGTAGGCCGAGCAACTCATGAGGAACAAGCCAGTACATAGCCCTTCTCACTGGCCTCTGCTTCAGTACCTGCCCTGAGTTCCTGCCCCTACTTTCTTTTATAAGGAACAGTGATGTGGAAGCAAAAGATGGAATTAACCCTTTCCTTTCCTTCCCAATTTGCTTTTGTTCTTTGGTTTGTTCGGGGTTGTTTTGTTTGTTTTTCGAGAGAGAGACCAGTTTCTCCATGTAGGCCCAGCTGTCCCAGAACTCCCTCTGTAAACAAAGCTGACCTCAAACCCAGAAATCTGCCTGCCACTGACTCCCATGTGCTGGATGAAAGGTGTGTACCATCACCAGCTTTGGTCATGGTGTTTTGTCTCAGCAACAGGAACCCTAAATAAGACACAGGGTTTGTTGCATGCTAAATAGTCTACTGTTTCCACTGAACTTTACTTTGAATTTTCAGTCATTCTTAAATTTTTTAAGCTATACCCAAACCCATTTGATTTACAATTTTGATTGTGATAATATTTGTAGATGGATATACACACGTATTCATATATGTGTATATGTATATCTCCAGATATGTATTCTCTAGCTACCCAAATCATATACTTTATATAACCCATAGGCAAGTTTGTAGGGAATTTTCTTAATTAGTGAGTAATTAATTAGTGATTTATTAATTATTAGTGATTAACATGCAGTTGACTGTGCCAGCTATTTTCAGCAAAGCTTTTAGAAAATCTAAGATTGGTCTTGGAGGAGACACATGATGAGAATTAAGAATCCAATGAAAAGTGAGTGCATGGTCAGGAGGGGCTCTTCCAGAGCTCTGATGGTCTCTTAAAACCCAGCATCCAACAAAAAACTTGCATTCTGGGGCCTCTAGCTCATCACAATGCCCAACTTCATAGCTTGCTTGCTTAGCAGCAGGCAAGAAGGCCACCACTGCCTGGAGCCCCCTTTATCTGTAGTCCACTGTGGCTCCCACCTTTACTTCCTTGATGTGTGCTGCCAAAACACACCCATGTATAATTTGATAACGAACCCTGTCATTTTGTACAAATAACATAAGCTAATTAATTTAAAAGGTGGATGTAATCCGACGTTCTATTACTAATAACTGCTTTACCATCTGTTTTGGCTCCATACTTAACCCATGAAATCATTTCTTTAAAAGCAGTAAAGGAATATTTGTGTGTGTGTGTGTGTGTGTGTGTGTGTGTGTGTGTGTGTGGCGTGTGGTGTATGCATGTGTGTATCTATAGTACTGTCAACATTGGATTATTGGATATCCCCTTTCATTGCTCCCCTGCCTCTTGTCTTGTTAATCTTAGACAGGCTCTCTTGCTCAACCTGATGCTCACCAATTGGCTACAGTGCTGGGCAGTGTGTCCCTGGGATTCTCCTGCCTCTGTCTATCAACAGCGGGATGAAAAGCTGCCAGACCCAGTTTGTACCCGAGTGTTAGGGTTCCCCATGCTGGAGCAGTGACCACTTAACCTGCTGAGCCATCTCCCCAGAGTCACGTCTCCTTTATTTTTAATGTGAAAGGACAGTTGTGTTAGTTGCAGACATGAAAAACCACACTCTAGAAGGTTCTAGGGCCCTGTGCAATCAGTGCCTGCCAATGTCTGCAGCACTGGCTTTCTTTTCCTTTGAGGGCAGGGCTCTAACCCAGGTAAGGCCTTCTTTCTCACAGCCTACAAGTTCCCACCTCAGGGCCTTGGCTCTCTACATTCCTTTGGAGGACTCTCCCCAGCCCCTTAGGCTCAGCTGTTTCTTCTCTTCATCTCAGACTTAGCTCAAAAGTTGCTTCCTCTAGGAAGCCTTTTCTGACTGCCACTGTTGATGTCCTGCCCCTGCCCCAGTTACTATTACATCACCTCATTTTGTTTCTCTCAATAGGACTCACAGTAGGACTGGAGATGTAACTCAGTGGTAGAGTCCTTCTCCAGCATGCACAAAACTCTGAGTTTTAACTCCAACCACCCCCACCCCCTGTACTGACCCCAGAACAAAATAAACGGTGCATAGAGTGTATTCCCACATATGAGAGGTAGAGGCAGGAGGCTCAGAAGTTCAAGGTTATCATAAGCTATGTATCAATTTAGAGGAAAACCTGGGAGACACATGAGCCTAAACACACACACACACACACACACACACACACACACACACACACACACACACACACCTTCAAAATGACACATTCATATGATAGAGACCCAAACATCTGATTTTTCTTAGATTAAATCCCAATAGTACAATAGAGTTCCCACACTTTGAAATAGTAGCCTTCTGACAAGATGAGAAAACAAAGTCCTTGTTTTTGGTGTATCCCTATGTAAGCTAGAAAAACATCTCTCAAAGGTTAAGTGCAAACGAGTTAGCTCGAGGTCTCCCTAAGTCTTGGTAGGAGTGAGTTCTGCATTTCTACCAGGCTCCCAGGCTGCTGCTGCTCTCCAGACAACAGTTGTCACACCACAGATTGAGGCAGGAGTTCCTTTATTCATATGCAACTGTGTTCATGGCTGTCGGACTCAATATTTGGCCAAAAACCAATCACTTCACATATCAGTGAGGATGGAGACAGGCAGAGAAATGGGTGGTAGGCGTCTCGCTGTGCACTAAGATCTATTAGTATTATTCTTATTAATAATAGTTCTTTTTTCTACAGTCCAGTCATTATCCCCCTCCTGGTCTAACCTCCGGCAGTTTCTCATCCCTTTCCTCTTCCCAGTCTCCAAGATGATGTCCCTCCCCTCTACCCCCATGCACCAAGACCTTAGTGCTGTGCTCTGCTCTGTTTCTTTTCTGCTGCCTCACAGATTCTGTCTAAATCTTCAAGGAAGGAGAGTAGCCAAGACCACCAATTTTGCCCAGACAGGCTGAGAAAAATTGAAGTGAGCTGGACCCTCAGGCTCAGGTTTTGGGTTGATTCTGAAAGATGACCAAGACACTTCCCAAGCAGTCAAGAAAAAGAAAGTGTTCCAGGCCAAGGATTTGGTTCGAGGGTATGAAGGTGTGTGAAGATGAGGAAGCTCACGACAAAGTTCCAGGGTCAAAAGCTAGCTAGTCTGTCCTACAGGAAGCCAATGAGGAGCAGAGCTGCTCTCAGTGGGGAAACACAGAGGGGCACTCTGAGCTGCAGGGAAGGGCAGCTTGAAGTCTCAAGAATGTGGCTGATACTCTCTGCTGAGCAGGTCTAGTGTACTGCAGATGCTTTAGTGTGGGGCTCTTGGGTGAGTGTTGCAACTTCTCAAATCTCTACGGGTGAATGAATTGTGTGGTCGAGAAAGTTTCTCAGACTGGCCATGGTGGCACATGCCTTTAATCCCAGCACTCGGGAGGCAGAGGCAGGTGGATTTCTGTGTTTGAGGCCAGCCTGGTCTACAAAGTGAGTTCCAGGACAGCCAGGGCTATACAGAAAAACCCTGTCTCAAAAAAAAAAAAACAAAAAAACAAAAAAACAAACAAAAAAAAAC
The DNA here is from genome assembly GCF_978045245.1 of Mus caroli. NCBI lineage: Eukaryota > Metazoa > Chordata > Mammalia > Rodentia > Muridae > Mus > Mus caroli. Next base: position 21,917,498 of record NW_028227269.1, on the reverse strand, counting down.
AAACGAAAGTAAGAAAAAAGAAAGAAAGAAAGAAAGAAAGTAAGAAAGAAAGGAAGACAGAAAGAAAGAAAGAAAGAAAGAAAGAAAGAAAGAAAGAAAGAAAGAAAGAAAGAAAGAAAGAAAGAATGAAAGAAAGAAAGAAAGAAAGAAGTTTCTCAGGGGAAGAGAGGTAAAGCCGGGTCAACTCTGAGGATCCAGTGACAGGTTGGAGTGTGAGTAATGGTGTGGAGTTGTGGTTCTAGATTCTCCCTGGCCTTGCCATTATGGGGGTGTGCTTGATCATCCTTGGGGTGTCCATTGCATACATCCACAATTTCACCAACAGGGGCAAGGAAACAGCTGCTCAAGTTCAGCCCCAAGGGCCTGGAGAACATTGACTAAGGAAGTGTTTTCCTGGCTGATGAGAAAAATCACTCAGCTGTGGTCATCTGTTCCTGTTAGAAGGCTATGCAGCATATTATATACTATGCACATATTATGAAATGTGTAATAAAAAGTTTCCCAGTCATTCATGGCTGAGTCCCACAGAACCTGTCGAAGCTATTCTTAGTGGAAGGCCCCTACACATGCAGGCAGGGTTTGGAGGTCCTTAGAGGTCAGAGGGTAGCTGGGAGAAGGGTTGGGGGAAGGGCTAGAGTAGAATCAAGAGCTTCACTTTTATTTCATAGACAATAGGAAAACACTGGAGAAATGGCTGCCCCATCTAAAGGAGAGGGAGGGAAACCTATGAATGCATCCACACGCTGAAGGAAGAGGGATTTTTTGTTTGTTTGTTTTGTTGTCTAGAAATAGGATCTCACTATGTTTGACTTCTAATCAGCTCTGCAGCCCGGAATTTGTAGCTTCAAATTCCTAAGCTTCCCACTCAGCCTCACCAGTGCTGGGATCACAGGCACGCACCACCACACCCAGCTATGAAGAGAGTGCTGTGATCTAAGAAAAAAATAAAGTATGCAAGCACTCTTTAAAAGCTTTAGCAAAAGCTATCTGCATATGGAGTGCTAATTAAACTCTTATTTCTTTTGGTTTGTTTTGCTTTCCCATGAAAACAAACCCCGCCCTTTTCTGGCACTTGTTTGTATTATTCTAAGTGCTTGAAAACAACAAATGGCATCCCCTTAATTGCTGAAAGACAAATAATATTTTTAACACTCATTGCATTTGCTTGTATTTCAGCATATCAGGGCTTTAATCCTATATGTATTTAATTCCAGGAGCATGAATCAGAGTTGGGAGGGCCACTGTTCTGCCCGTTGGCAGGAAAGATAGAAATGTATTCAAAGTGGGCTAGTAAATACTGAAAGGCTATTCTCTGAAAATAGATGTGTGTGTATATCCATAAATACACTTATTTTATGTTTGCTGACTTACAGACTGGACAGCACACAGCCTGCAAAGGATTCAGAGATATCCGCTACTCTATAGTGAAGCCCATGTAGCTAATTGATTCTCATACATGCTCCCATTGATTTTTGCCAAGTGGTTACATCAATACCCAGTGTGCAGTTTAAACATGCCTGGACAAAATAAGATGTAGAAGAAATGCTTATTATCCAGCTCAGTCAGCAAAGAAGGAGCTGCTGTCATTGACAGATGAGTCTCTTTCCGACATCAATGTCAGTTGGCATTTGTTTATGTTAATGAGCAAGCAAGGCTGGTAAAGATGTCTGGTGTAACTTCATCTGCCCATGACACCTGCGGCCTCCTTGTTATAACAGAGAGGATTGGCAGCGTTTTTCCAGAAACATCTTTGCTACTCACAATGCGGTGGCTCAGATGTGCCTGCGTGTGAATATAATCCTCAACAAAGTCCCACCACTCCCCTGCCTTGTTTGGCTTAGACAATCAGTTAAGCAAGAGGTCCAGACAGGATCAGCGGCTGCCCATTTCTCTGGTGTAAATACTCCTACGAAGCAATTTCAAGCTGCCAGACTATGGAACTGGGAAGAGATGCACAGTGACATACAACCATGTAGTATTTCTACCACATACACAAGTTCCCAAACCCAGCTTTCCTGACTGTGTGGCACAGCTCACCTGAGTAGCCCCCACAGACTCCAGTTTAAGGCTCCTTTATCGAGGACTGTCTACTTTATTTCAGCACGGAGAGTCTACAGACTTTATTAAAATGACAAAATGAACAGTCTTTGTGTTCTGTTCTGTAAAATAAGCTGAGGATAGATCTGCTTGTCATTCATTTTCTAAAGTCAGTCATAAAGGTGACCCAGAAAACACACATTTTCAAATGTTGACGCCTAAACTGGGCATGGTGGCACTTACTTTTAATCCCAGAACTCAGGAATTCAGAGGCAGGCAAATATCTGTGAGTTTGAAGCCAGCCTTGTCTACAAGAAAATTCCAGGCTATCCAGGCTACAAAGTAGATCCTGTCTCAAAAAATAAGAACAAATACAAGTGTCTGGGCCCAGTGATGAGCTTCCTAAGGTATTTTTTTCTTTTCAGAAACAAACACAAAACATGGATAATGGGATCGTGAACACTAGAGCAGAGACCTGTGGTGTAGACATGAGCACATCTAGGACATATAGCTCAGTGGAAGAACACCTTTTAAAGGGGGGATGATTCAGAGGTTGAAAGCAGGTTCAATTCCCAGCACAGAAGTTTACAATCATCTGTCATTCCAGTTCCAGGGGATGTGATGCCCTCTCTGGTCTCTGAGAGCACTGCATGCATGTGGTGCACAGACATACATGAAAGCAAAACAGCCACATAAAAAATGACAAGAACTTTAAAATGTGTGTGTATGTGTGCATTATATGTGTACACTTGTACATGTGTGTGCATGTGTATGTGTGCACTTGTACATGTGTGTGCATGCCTGTGAGTGTGTTTTAAAGATAGGGGTGGGGTGGAGAAATGATGACTCGGCAGTTAAAAGTACTTGTTGCTCCTCCCAGCACTCACTTGGTTGCTTACAATTATCTGGCCAGGCAGTGGTGGCACACCACTGGGACACTTGGGAGGCAGGGGCAGGGGCATTTCTGAGATCGAGGCCAGCCTGGTCTATAGAGTGAGTTCCAGAACAGCCAGGGCTATACAGAGAAACCCTGTCTCGGAAAACAAAAACAAAAACAAAAACAAAACAACTATCTGTAACCCCAGTTCAAGGGGATCTGACACCCTCTCTGGTCTTTGGGCACACCAGCAAAAGATTGACCCCCAGATCTAAATTTCCATCTCTGTTATAATTGTGTGCTGCCAAATCCTTCCCTGCCTCTGTCCCCAAAGCACAAACCATGAGGTGAGTGACCCATACATGTGGCTGTCTCTCACCTTGGGGTGTAAATGGCTTGCTTTCACAACATTATCTGGGGGTAAGTACTCTATGAGGTGGAGGTGAAAGTCCCAGTGACATTTCCCTGTTCACATCACGGGTCCTTGTGGGTGTCCCTATTTTATTGCATAGTTTACCACAAAGTTCCTTTAAGACTCAGATCTGTTCATTCCAAGAGTAATCATTTACAAGTTAACTGCAAGCAAACTGGAAATGTCTGTGTTAAACAAGCCAAGCCTCCAGAAAATTCCGGAGCTGAGAACATTACCTTTTCCCTTGGCTGGACAGTGAGAAATCTCAGGTTCTTGGGAATTACTAGAGGCAGATAATTCCTCTGGAAAATGGGCTGTTAGTCAATCTTACTGGGCACCAGGCATGAGCTTTTCTATCCTCCTTCCTTTGGTTTCCTTAGCTGAATTGAGTAAAGGATGAAGCTTATGTTGCCTATAGGATTAGAGGTTTCTGTCTTATTTCTTGCTGGTTTGGGGCCTGTAATTGAGGCAAGACATCGTGGTGGAAGAATGCAGGGTAGGGGAGATGCTCACAGCATGACAGAGGGGAATCAGAGAGAGGAGAGAAGCCAGACTTCCAGTATTTTCTTCCCTGAAAGGATCTAGTAACACTTGCCAAACAAAGGCCTGTCTGCTATCTTCCATTATCTCCCAGAAGCACTGTTCAGAGGATGCTGATGATGTCATGAGAGGTCTACAAGTCGTTATCTAGACCGTTTTAGCTCTTCAAAGTCTCAAAAAGAATCCACTTGTCTGAGAGAGGGTCTCACTGTGCAGCCCAGGTTAGCCACAGCCTAAGAGAGATCTGCCTGTTTCTTTCTTCAGAGTGCTGGGATTAAAGGTATGGCCATCACACCTGGCAAAGGTCTAGTTGTTAAAAATAACTCTCAGTGGTAAAACTGATCTGAAGTGTGGGGCGTGGTGGTGCACGCCTTTAATCCCAGCACTCGGGAGTTCATGGGCAGGCAGATTTCTGAGTTCAAGGCCAGCCTGGTCTACAAAGTGAGTTTCAGGACAGCCAGGGTACACAGAGAAATCCTGTCTACAAAAAAAACAAAAACAAAACTAAATAAACTGATCTGAAATGAACTTGTATGAATTTATGCATAGTTCTTGCTTATCCCAACTTCTGGGATAACAAACCCTTTCTCTCTCTGCTACTGCTCTGATGTGGTTTGTCCCCTAATGATCCTCGTATTGTAGACTTGGCCTTGGTGTCATGGTGGGGCTCAGGTGGGGACTAGGAGGAGTTAGGGCACTGAGGGTACTATCCTTGGAAGCAATTAAGGAAAATTTCTTGGGAACCTCCATTAGTTCTCATTAAAGCGAGTTCTAAAGTAGGGAGTTTGATGTCTGTTTTTCTGGCTTCCAGCCTGTGATCAATCTTACAAGTAAATAATGTCAACATTATGCTACCACCTACGTGAAGCTACATGGAAGGGTCTGCTTGATCTTAGACTGTACACCTCTGTCCTAGTTTCTTTTCTGTGCTGTGATAAAACACTGATTAAAACTCGAGGAAGGAAAGGGTTTAACTGGGCTACAGGTTATAGACCATCATTCAGGAAAGCCAAGACAGGAACTGGAGGCAGGAGCTGAAGCAGAGACCTTGGAGGAATGGTGCTTACTGGCTTGCCTTCCTTGATCTACTTAGCCTCTTTCTTACACAGGCCATGCTTACCTGCCTAGGAATTGTGCCACCCACAGTGGACTGGGCCATCTACATCAATTAATAATCATGAAAATGTCATACAGACATGTCTGAATCCCAATCTGATGGAAACAATTCCTTGACTGAGATTCCCCTTCCAGTTATATCTAGGTTTGGGTCCAGTTGACAAAACTAACCAGGGCAGCTTCCAAAACCACTAGCTAACTTCCTCCCCTCTCCCCTCCCCTTGCTGTTCTTATTTTCTCCCGGTGTAGAGATGAACCCACAGGCTCTATATACTCCAGACAAGCACTAACAATGTACCATTTGGGCAACATCCTAGCCAACCTCCTCTTCTTCAAAAATTTCAACCTCAGGTATATTATAGCCACAGAAACAGACCAGTACACCCAAGGGAAAAAAATAATAGGACTATAGTCTTTTATATGAAAAATATAGGCTCAAATATATATGGATTCATAATTTCTCAGGCTTTAAAACTAACATAGGTTTACGTGGTATGTATTTTGAACCAAGCCCCTAGTGAGGTCTACAAGAATAGTGTATGATCAAAGGCATTTATATTTTACAGCAAAACATAAATGTTTGTATGGTATGGGACAAGTGAAATTGTATATTGCCTCAAATCAGTTTTAGGACAATTTTATCCTTGAGAATTATTATATCTTTTTTGAGTCAGGGTTTCTCTGTATAGAGCCCTGGCTATCCCGGAACTCACTTTGTAGACTTGGCTGTCCTTAAACTCATTGAGACCAACCTGTCTCTGACTCCTGAGTGCTGGGGTTAAAGGGATTTGATACCATGCCCAACAAGAATTATTTTTAGAAATAGATATTTCAGGTTTTTTTAAAAATAAACTTAGTGGTGTCCGTGTCTGTAATGGTAATATCAGCATCTTCTTTTCTCGATGCATTAAAAATATGTAAATGAGGGCTGAGTAGTAACTCTGTGTTCGAGCACTTGCCTATAAGTTCAAGGTCTTGGATTCAATCCTCAGTACCACATACAAAGGAGTGGGTAGTGCTCCCTTGATTCCTGTTCAACTTAAACCTTAAATTATGTTCATGTCTGTGTGAGTGTGTCTCTGTTTGTGTGTGTATATCCCTTTGTGTGTGTCTCTGTGTGTGTGTCTCGTGTGTGTGTCTCTCTGTGTCTGTGTGTTTATGTGTGTGTCCCTGTGTTTGTATGTGTGTGTATATGTGTATGTGTATGTCTGTGTGTGTGTGTGTGTGTCTGTGTGTGTGTCTCTGTGTGTGTATCTGTGTATCTGTGTGTCTATGTGTCTGTGTGTGTGTTAGACACATTGATTAGTTTGACTGGTACTATATCATGTCAAGGAAAAACACTACTTTCTTTTAACTTCCCAAGGCATCACAGAGACGATGTCTCCAAAAATAAAACCTTGAAAAGTCATAGGGAATATTCTTCAATTTCAGAGAAGAACAAAAGCACTTATAGGTGGGAAGAGAGGCAGAGGGAACAGAAAATTGCCTTGTGAAGGATTGCCTGTACTATAACACAATATCCTCAAGTTATACATGCTGAGATAGGTGTGACCCTGAGACACTAAATGGAAGGATGTTCACAGGCAGTGCTGGTAAAATACCAGAAGCCATACATAATGTCTGACCTCAGCTGCTACCTCATACAGCATATTTGTACATGGGAGCCTTAAAAAGATGGACTGGTCTACTGTCCTATGGCAGCAGGAGACCACTTTTATTTCCCATGTTGGGCTTATAATGTCCCTCACATTCCCTTCTTTTCAGACCCACAAAAGGTTTTTGTAAAGTTTCTCTAGGCTGTATTGTTGGCAGCAGCAGTAACCATGCCTCTTGTCTTGGGGAGTTAGAGGGTGTGATTTTTGACTAGTGTCTTCAGAGCCTCTGAGTTTTTAAAATACAGCTGAGGCTCTGATCTGATAAATGGTTGCTCTATGATGTGTTCTGACATGGGGTCTGGTTTTGGGGATCTGTTACTTTGGCACTATTCTTTTTTTGCCTCTTAGTGTACTATACCTCAGCCTTATTTGAAATACAGAAGTCTAATTGAAGAATAGTCCTAGGAAGATATATAAAATGATTTGTTTTATAATTCATCCCCCAAGTCCAGTTTGGTTAGCTTGTTATGCAATGTAAGTGAAATATCAGGTTTTTTTCTCCTGTGCCCTTTTTTATCATTAAAATGAACACAAAATGTGAAAAAAAAACATAAAATAAAATACAGCTGAGAATTCCTGAATGAGATATAGATGAAAATGTCCTAATTCAGATGATTTATTGGCCCAGTTGTGTCTGTGATCAGTCAGCTGTGGGTAGGAGTTCTCTCTGAGAACCATCTCTACCTCTGGTTCTCTTGGGTATCCCCCACTTCCCACACCACATCAGTGCATTCTATGATTTTCTCAGGGTGAAGCCTGGCCTAGCACCCTAAAACTGTCTTCAGGTAACTGGGAGTGTCCCTAATTGTACAAGCTTAGGAAACAGGATGCTTAATAGGGGTTGGAGTATTCTTCCAAGTTAAAGGTCATGGGTTTGAATTCCCATTCGGCTTGTATCATGGTCAACTCCCTATGCAAAACACCTGACTTTACCCTTTATCCCTGGCTTCTTAAGGCTGTGAGAAGGAGCACAAACAGAACATGGTCCCTGTCATTGCATCCCCAACTAACTGTCCCTACATCTTGTCCTGCTAAAGTGCCCTGGAGGATTTCACTGTCTTGTAGGGGGCAAGCTACCCACACTGTCTCACTGGCACTTTCCTGAGGTTCTGATGGGGAATTCAGGGGGTTCTGAGGCTAATGGTGAGATTGGGGAGCAAAAGGGTGGGCTCCCTTCCAGCTGGGAAGCCAGTATCCCCGGTTCCACTCCACGCCCTCTGGGCAATGTTGCTAGAGGTCATGGCGGGTGCGGGGTGGGAGTTGGGGACCCCAGCTCATGAGAGAGCGCGCCCTGGAACCCCAGCACTTCCGGAAGGCAGACACAACCCAGCAGCCCACAGCCACTGACAGGCCCTGAGCGCACATAGCCCTCCTTGCTGAGGCCTCCGCTTCCTGGCGACGCGATAGCGGCGGGCGCCCCGATTGGCGGCCAAGCCTGCGCCCCGCCCCGCCGGGCGGGCCTCCGCGCCCTCCCCAGCCAGGCCCTCCCTTTTCGCCGGATGCGTCCCGGACAGCGGCTTGGTGGCGCTTCCTTCTCGTTGCCTGTGCGCGCCCGCGTCTGGGCTCCTTTGGGAGGACTCGGAAGCTGCGGCTCCCGGAGCACAGCGGGCAGAGCTGCGGGCTGCGCGCGCCCCTGCTGCCACCGGGCCTCCCGCGCTGGCCCCCGCGCCCCGCGGCGATTTCCGCACCCGCGCTTCCCTTTGTTCAAGTCCCCGAGCGGCGGCGGGGTCGGAGCCCGCGCCCTGGGCGACTGAGGCGGCCGCAGTCCGCGCCCCGGCGCCCTGGCGATGCCGGACCAGATCTCCGTGTCGGAATTCGTGGCCGAGACCCATGAGGACTACAAGGCGCCCACGGCCTTTAGCTTCACCACGCGCACGGCCCAGTGCCGGAACACCGTGGCGGCCATCGAGGAGGTGAGCGGTAGCGGGGATCGCGCTGCGTCCTGGGGACCCGCTAGGCTTCCGCGCCTGGTGCCCGATACCCAGTGCCCTCCGCCTGCGCCCACACCCGGGAAAAGTTTTTGGTACCCCAAAGCCGGACGCAGCCGGACCAGCAGTGCCCAACACAGAAGCCCTTTGTTCCCTGCTCTAGGGAGAGGCTGCTTGGCCACCTTGGGCCTTTTTTGGGAACGCTCCTGTCTGTTCCCATTTCCAGCGCAGGGTTTCAGGTTCTTTGCTCCCATCCTCGAAGAGGTCAATTTCGGCTGCAGAGTCTGTGGCAGCTTCGAGCCGGGGACCCCTGCGAGCTCTGCGGCCCTCAAGTGATGGGTCTCTCCAACTTGTTTCGGACCTCTCCAACTTGTTCCTGAAGTAGCCCGGCAGGGGCAGCAGTGGCTTCTGAGCCAACATGTAGAGCAGATCCAGGGACCCCAAGCTGCTTAGGCACGGGTGCCCATCCCATCTTGGGAGGCCTGGCAGTGCCCACTACTTGCCACAGAGCAGCGCTGTAGAGGGATGTGGAGAATGGTCTCTTTGAGGTCCAAAAGGTCTTTGGTGGTCGCTTCTGGGCTACCTGTGTGGTGCCTGTTGACAGTATGATCAGTTCCTGTGCCCTTAACCTGGAAAGGACCTGCATAGTCATTGTATTGAGTGGCTAAGCAGAGAGCTCTCCAGATCCTGGGGAAGAGGGACTGCGAGAAGGAAGCAGTTTGGGTTGAAAATTGAAGCAGGCTTGGAAGAGGCTGTGTGAGTTCAGAGACCACGGCTGTCCATAGCTTGGGAAAGCCTCACTTACATCATTTTCTTTACCTCCCCAACAGAATTTAGAGTTTCGTGTTTTCAGCTCTGTAGGCTTTGTGCATCCAGCCGGACTCACAAAAGGTAGCTGGAGAACGAGACACACATGTGTAGCAGTAGTGAACCGATGACTACATTTCTTTTGCTCAGAATTTTAAGATCAAGGTAGACATTTTAAAATACTCTTGCCAGAGGTTGGTGTTCGGAGAGCTTTTAAATTAAGCTATGTCATTACATCCTTTCCCGTTGGTTGAACAAAGCAATCGCTATTAGGCTTTGGCTGGGCGGGGAGTGGGGTGGGGGACTAGACTATTATTCTTTCGTGTAAAATATTTGTCTTTGTAGACCTACACAGTCAGGAAATGAAAAATACTAGGTTCAGCATCCTGCTCTTGGAAGTGAGCTAGGGTATCCGTTCTTCTCCTTCACCCTAGTCCCCTTTTTTTCTCTCTCCTGTCTTCCCAAAGATCTGCTTGTAAATCTTTTGTAGCAAATTCAGTGAGAGCAGATTGCTTTAGTCCACTTTTGTCAGCCTGGCCTTTAGGTGCCACTGATGCCTTTAATGAGTCAGGTGGGGGATGAGGGGGATGAGAGCCCCTCCCCCATGAGGGCCCTTGAAAAGCACTAGGAAGATAGTCACAGTGTTTTGAAAATACATCATTAATACTTATGAAAATAATTACATCCAAAAAGGTAGGATTCCCTATGTGGAAAGGACACTTGTGTCTGATGTCCTTTAAAGACAGCCCATGTTTATAAGGTTAGGACGCTTTTCTCATTGTATTGAATCAGTTAGGTATCAGTAATACTGGCAGATGTTGGAAAGCCAGGAAAATACGAGTTGCAATTAAAGTAGGCATGGCCTCTCTGATTAATTTTAGTTTATTTTGGATGAACCCAAAGCTGCTTTTCCATGCAGTGCAGGAGATTACCCAAGAGCTCAGTTACTGAGTAGATTAAAGAGAGACTGGATTTTGTCATTCTGTTAAATAGCAGGCTGGCTTCACTCAGCCTCCAAAGCAGAAAATGGATTTGAGTTGGAAACAGGGAAAACCTGAACTCTTTGCAGGCTTATCTCATTTTAAGTGAAGCCAGCATCCACTCTAAGACAATAGTGTGTATGAACTGATTTGAAGGGTGAAAGGACTCAGTGTGGATTACTTAAAATAATGCTTTCTTTCTCCTCCTACATTATTTAATGTTTACGTCCAAAACAAAAAGTTGTTCTCTGTCTAGTGTAATAACACACCATGTTTACAATACTTAGACTTTAAGCAAATGTTTTTTTATGGTCAGATGAGACATTAGGGTAGGTTTTGGGACGTACAAAAAGTTACACATTTCATAGAAATACAACTAAAAAAATAAGTCCCTGGTCTTCTACTTAAATGAGTTATGGAATAGGTAAACTTATCTGATTAACTTTGGCAAACCTGATTGCTCCCAATGGAGAATATGTTTAACTGTTGTCATTTTCTGACTGAAATCGGCTTTCTTGACTGCACACCTGTAGCTAGAATGTCAGTAGTTAGCCAGTGCCTGACCTGTATTACAGGTATCAAACTGTTGTGTTTAATCTCTATCCCTGCTGTGCAGATAAGGAATTTGAGGCTAGGAGATTAGTTCAAGTTATAGACACAGCAAGTGGAGTTTAAACTTGGCTGGATGCTGCATACTCAAACTGCATGGCTTTGTGTAATGCTTAGTGATGGTGCATTCTCAAAACTGCCCATAGCTAGATCAGCCACCTCCGAGTCAGGCTCCATCACTTTCCAGGTGTATGAATTGGGATGAGACCCTCCCCACCCACACACTCTTTTACAGTTTTCAGTCCAGTTCACAGTCTAGATAATCATGTCTATTTCTGAAGGTTCTGGTACAGTACCCAGTAGACTTAGTAAATGGTAGCTGCTTTACCAGATTTCACTGTAGTTACTGTATAGACCCTGGAATGAGAATGGAGCAGGGGAGAAGAAAATGGATGAATGGATGAAGGTGTGCATATAAATGGAAATTGTTGTCCCTCCCCCTAGGTGTGCCTGTGTGTGGATGGGTTTGTGTGTGTGTGTGTGTGTGTGTGTGTGTGTGTGTGTGTGTGATGTTCTCCTGTGCTGACCGAGGCCAGAGGCGAACTTGCAAAGCTTTCCTGAATCAGTTCCCCACAGCCTGTCTCTGCTTCCCCTGAATCCTGGGGATCCCCATGCAGGTTCACAGGCTTGTGCAGCAAGCACCTGACACCCTAAGCTGCCTTCCCAGCCCCCATGCATTCTCTCTAAGGAACTTATTGTCTTGGTAACAGGTGAGAGTGTAGGTGGTTTGAAACTTTTCACTTCCTGATGACTTTCTCTGGGTGACTTACTTTGCACAGTTTGCAAAGTGCAGAAGCGCAACTGGTGTCAGCTTTGTGCTTTGGAAATAAGGGAGAAAATAAGTAGTTGTGGCATAAATCTGAAAACTGAGCCCCGCCACCCCCCACCCTCTTCCCAGCTTTGATTTTTATATCTTAGTTTATTTAAGCCTCTGGTTACTTCAAAATACTCTGGAAATAGAGAAACATTGTGTGCATTCTTGGGACACTCCTGTTGTTTGTTAGGGCTTCTTCATAGCTCCATTCATTCCTACCCTGTTTATTTGGCATTGATGTAGTTTAAAAAATAAATTTGATATTGACTCTTAAGTATCAAAATTTAACTTTTTCCTTCCATGGCCATGAGTCTCTTATTCTGTTGTCCTTGGTTACCTTGGAAATTGCTTTGCTGTTCTAACTGCAAAAGGAGAATGAACATCTAGACTGTACAGACTCCCAGGGGGATGATGTTCATGGGGCCAGGCTCCCCCCAGCAGTTCCAGTGGGAACTGGCCTTGCATTTGATTCTGAGTTGTAGTCCTTTGTGACTTGTTTGTAAACCAGCTCCTTCAGAATCCCAGGCTAACAGATTTTGAATCTATGGTCAGAAGGATGCCCCCTTTTTCTCAGTGTATCCTTGGAAGGGAGTAGGTTAACAGGTCATCATTTTATGCTTCTCCTAAATTTGAATTGGTGTCTCTGGAACGTCTTGAATCAGTTAGGGTGGAATTGGTTTCCCTCCAGCTGAATTCAGTTTCTCTTTTATGATTAGTAGTGCAGTTACTATGATACCACTCCTTGTGCATCCCAGCTCTTGCTGTGGTTCATTTGGGACCTGCTGCTGTGTGTTAGGTGAAGGGATTAGACATCTCTTCTCTTTGAAAGAATCTGTGGTTCCGTGGGGAGAAACCAATTCTCCAGGCAGATCAGTGATGTGAGGTCATGTCTGTGAGAGCATCTATGGTGATGATATAGAGAACAGGAACACTGGGACTGCTTACATGTGATCAGAGCATCTATGTGATGATATAGAGAACAGGAAGACTGGGACTGCTTACATGTGATCAGAGCATCTATGTGATGATATAGAGAACAGGAAGACTGGGACTGCTTACATGTGATCAGAGCATCTATGGCGATGATGTAGAGAACAGGAAGACTGGGACTGCTTACATGTGATCAGAGCATCCCTGGCGATGATGTAGAGAACAGGAAGACTGGGACCACTTACATGTGATCAGAGCATCTATGGCGATGATATTGAGAACAGGAAGACTGGGACTGCTTACATGTGATCAGAGCATCTATGGTGATGATATAGAGAACAGGAAGACTGGGACTGCTTACATGTGATCAGAGCATCTATGTGATGATGTAGAGAACAGGAAGACTGGGACTGCTTACATGTGATCAGAGCATCTATGTGATGATGTAGAGAACAGGAAGACTGGGACTGCTTACATGTGATCAGAGCATCTATGGCGATGATGTAGAGAACAGGAAGACTGGGACCACTTACATGTGATCAGAGCATCTATGGCGATGATGTAGAGAACAGGAAGACTGGGACTGCTTACATGTGATCAGACCATCTGTGGTGATGATATAGAGAACAGGAAGACTGGGACTGCTTACATGTGATCAGAGCATCTGTGGTGATGATATAGAGAACAGGAAGACTGGGACTGCTTACATGTGATCAGAGCATCTATGGTGATGATATAGAGAACAGGAAGACTGGGACTGCTTACATGTGATCAGAGCATCTATGGCGATGATATAGAGAACAGGAAGACTGGGACTGCTTACATGTGATCAGAGCATCTATGGTGATGATATAGAGAACAGGAAGACTGGGACTGCTTACATGTGATCAGAGCATCTATGGTGATGATATAGAGAACAGGAAGACTGGGACTGCTTACATGTGATCAGAGAATCTATAGCCATGATATAGAGAACAGGAAGACTGGAACTGCTTACATGTGATCAGGGATGTGGATGAAAGGGCCTTGAATGGAAGCCTGGTGTAAGAGGCTCCAAGGTGGTTTAATCCAGTCTTCCATATCTGTGTCCCTACCTTAGAGAAATATTTATCCACTCTTGGGTTGGTGATCAACTAGGCCTTTGGTGGAATTTTCCTATCCATCCAGGTTGCAGAAGGCTCCTTAGGCCAAGAATTTACAGAGGCCTTTCATGGTGGGGAATTGCACTTTTGGCTTTTGGTCAGCATTGTAGCCCAAGAATGAAGTCAGCTCTTTGCTAACATTACTCTGTCTCAGATGCTTGGTGGCGACATGGGTTAGTGGCCACTCTTTTGTGTGATGTAGATTCAGGACTTTGTTCTCCATACTTGCAGGAAGTCCTGTTGATGAGCACAGTTTTAGGTCCTTGCAACTGCAAAATGCTTCACCTGACAACACCAGTCAGTGTGGTGTGGAACTTGCAGAGCCTAGGGTTCCATGGCAGAGCTGTGGAAATAGAGTGTGCATTTTAACAGCACTCTCAGGAGCAGTGTGTGCACCAGGGTTTGAAAGTACTGTTGTAGGCTGCCCTGAGTCCTGGCTGTGTTCAGAGTTGCCGGGTGGGGAGGGGGGTCTGTGGATTGGAAGAACCTGGTTCTGTCTCCCCTGAATTCTGATTTTAGATGATTTGGGTAAGGCCTGGAGCTTTTATATTTGTAAAAGGCCCCTCCCTAGTTGATAATCACTGATAGACAGGTGATTATGTCATGTTGTATGCCAGGTAGTGATAAGACAAGGTTATGCATAACTTGGGGAAAGGATGTGGTTTTGGAGGGGAGGAAACTGAAGTCAAGACAGGCATCTCTGCAGAGGTGACCTTTGAGCAGTCTGGAATGTAGAGGCTGCTTGCTTGCAAAGACCTAGGCATAGATGAGTCCTGGAAAAGGACTGAGAAGTGAGTATCAGGGCAGACAGAAGGCCTGTGATCAGAGGTGAGGGAGAGCAGAGGGGCCTGTGTGGAGGGGTGGCTTAGGTCCAGATAGCACTGGGCTTTACCTTGGGGAGAGAATTTGCACTTTGGCTGTGGAATGGTGCGAAGCTGTTAGAGGGTTTGGGGCTCAGACTCCTATGGTCTGATTTCCTCTTTAGGATTTACTTTTTATTGATTTGTATCTGTGTGTGACACTCAGAATGCAGATGTCCTTAGAGCTTATGCAGCCGGAGTAGTAGGCAGCTGTGAATTGCTTGTTTGTGGGTGCTGGGAATGAAACTTGGTACCTCCTGAAGAGCAGGAAGTTCTCTTACAATAAACCATTTCTCCAGCCACTGCTTCACAGTTTAAAGACATTTCAGTGCTTGTTCCTAGTCCCAGGAGAAAGGTGGGGAGACCAGCAAGGGAGTAGGGGTTCATTTGGATACTGCGGTGGTGGTAGTGCAGAAGTGTCCTTTGAACTGGGTGTCATTCCCTGGTACTTGAAGCATGGGTCTCCTATCATCCCCAAGGTAAAAGTGGCACTGTCCAGCATGCCTTAGTGGTAGAGACCAGGTCTACTGTAAAGATTGGCTGGCTGGAGGACTTGTATTGAAAGCAGTCTTTTTTGTTTTTGTTTTTTGTTTGTTTGTTTGTTTTTGTTTTTTTTTGGGGGGGGTTCAACACAGGTTTTTTCTGTATAGCCCTGGGGGTCATGGAACTCACTTAGTAGACCAGTCTGGCCTCGAACCCAGGAATCCACCTGGCTCTACCTCCTGAGTGCTGGTATTAAAGATGTGTACCACCACACCTGGCTATAACTAGCATTTTTATGAACTTTAATTCTATGTTAAGAAAATGTGCTTTTGCCAGTTGGTTGCCTAATACCAAATGGTCACCACCGAAGCCAGACATATAAATAATTTTATACAGATTGTGCAGGCTGTGTTTACATATTTAGGGAATATACATGTATGTATAAAATAACAAATGAAAAGAGAGGTTATGAATTTGAAAGAGAGGAAGCAGGGATATGTGGGTTGGTTTGGAGAATAGAAACGATGAGATTATATTACAATTTCAAAAAATAAAGAAAAGTAATTGTAAAGTAAGAAAGCATTAAATGGGCTTATTTAAGTTTATTTCTTTTTGGGAGAGGTCATATAGGCACCATGGAGTCATGTGACTCTGGGTTTCAGCAGGTGACAAAACAGGAGTTTTGACCACTCTGGTTGGTTCTTCAATGTCCTTTCACTGTACAGAGGTGGTTTTCCTTAGTGCAAGCTAGTGTCCATTGAGTCTGTGCAGGCCAGCTTCCATTGTTGTCAACTTAGAGGAGCCAAGACTGACAACTCCAGAGATATCAAGTGCTAACCCCTGGGGAGGCATTAGAGGCCCTTTTTTAGAGGCTTTTCTTTTCTTGTTTTACTTTTTAGTCAGGGCTTCAGGGTTGCCTTCAACTCTATGTACCAAATATAACTTTGGATTTCAGATCCTCCTGCCTCTGCCTCCACCTTTGAAGGCTGCAATTACAGCATGTGTTATCATGTTTGTTTTATGTGGTGCCAGGTATCAAACCCTGGGCCTCTTGAATGCCAGGCAAACATTCTACCAACTGAGCTGCCTCTGTAACCTCTAGAGGCGTTTACTGAGAGGCCTTCACTGCCACAGAGTGAATTGTCTAATAATACACCTGGTCCCTTAGGGCTGTGGGTTCCAGAAAACCATCTGGGTTGTGTACATAAAGGCCTCATAGTGAATGACTCAGGCTGGGTCTTCGAGGCCAGAAGATCTGTGTGTGGTGGCTGTTCTTCTTAGAGGGGCACAAGCTAAACCATGCCAATTAAGGTAACTGTTAGGGACAGACCTTCCACCTAGGGCTGTCCTAATCATCAGGACCCATTCTTCTCAGATCAGAGAAAAAGTCTCCAAAACTAATACCCACAGGAACATGGCAGAAGAGGGGCTACAAAGAGCATCAAGGGACAAATTTGGTAAAACACTTGCTTTCTGGATATAATGTGACCATTGCACCCTGGGCAGTGCCATTCCATTTATATGCACAAGATCCAGCCTAACAGATATTGAGTAATATTCCATCAGGCAGCACTAAGTGACCTTAGTAATGATGGTGATGGTGATGAAGAAGGAGAAGGAGGAGGAGGAGGAGGAAGAGGGGGAGGAGCGATGGAGAGGGAGGAGAAATGGGGGAACTAGGAAGAAAAAGCAGACACAATGGAGACATGAAGGTGCAAGTGTCAGAGAGGATGTAGGTAGAGGTAGGAACGAGAGATAGAAACAATCAAGATATACTGTGTGCACATATGAAATTGTCAAAGAATAAATTAATGACAAATAAATAATAAACCTTCCAGTTCAGCTCACCCCAGCTTCCTGACCATTGCCTTGCCTCTAACAACCCTAACACTAAGAACCCTAATCCTTACCCTAACCCTCTAATAGGCTAACCCTAAGTCTAACCCTGCTTACTGTGAGGGAAATGTGTTCATTATACCTTTTGAAGTGAGAAACCATTTCTTATTCTTGATCTTTTGAGATCATCAGATCCACTTTCAGTCTAGGCAATAGATTCTTTTGGCATCCTACATACATAAAAGACAATGAACAGGGTTGTTCTTTCATTTTTTATACTTGCCCTATTTTTGTATTTTAGAAAAGGTGATTTGCTAGTTTGATTTTTAAAATTGGCATTGGAAAGTACTTATTTCTTCAGAATTCTGGTACATAGTGAATATCAGCTGTAATATCCTGCAACATGAGATAACCCGTCCTTGATTTTTCTAAGTTCCCTTGGCCAAGAACCTTTCTATTACAGACATTAGAGAGACATTCTATTAAATTTCCTTTCTGTATCTGAAGAAGTAACAAAATTCTAGGCCTTTAGGATGAGGCTTGGGAATGTGACCTTTGTGACTCATTGCTCCAAGGTATGCTAATCATACCTTGATAGCAACATTCCTTCCTCCACCTACCTGCTTCCTGGGTACAAAGAGTGTTCATTCAAAGAAAGTCACCCTGACCAACACCGGAAACTGCCATGCAAATGTGCTATTGTTAGGGGCTCTTAGAAACTGAGAGTTAACCAGAACAATTACCAGGTATTCTCTGTGACTCTTGTGACTTTGCGGAAGTGACTCTTAACTGGTACCTCCCCACTTCCTTGAGTTGTGGTTTCTTCCTTTAAATACCCCCTTATACAGCTACTCGGGGCGCCATGGTCCTCTACCCCTGCGTGGTGTATGACCATGGGCCCGAGAACGCTCTCGAATAAAAATCCTCTTGCAAGTTGCAGCAAGACCGTTTCTTGTGGGTGATTTTGGGGTGTCGCCTCTCCTGAGTCAGAACGTGGGGGAGTCCTCACGTTGTGGGTCTTTCATATCCACAGAGAAATTCATTCTGATTTGAGATATGTTTATCTAGAGAACCTGTCCTAATACAACTGTGGCTTTTCTCTACTTTGCCACTGATGCTGATGTGCTGGCTAACAAGAGGGCTCAACAGTGTTTCCCTTACGTTTGTGGCTTTCCTCCCAGGGTTGGTTGGTTCCTATCATCTGGGAAAGGGAGCTGCAGTCTCCCTGAGCCCAGCACTGAGCCACAAACAAAACTCTTGTTTCCTAAAATCCCTCTTTAATGTTCATTGCCTGGGCACCCTCTCACTCAGATTGATAACCCCACTGCACCTTGGGTAATGGGCTATGCATGCTCTTCCCCTGGATTTCAGGAAGAAGAAGGCAAGTGATGTGAGGCAAGCTCAGGCAAGGTCTGAAGTCAGGTCCTGGTAATGGAGGATCATTACTCACAGTGGGCAGGAGCAGGCAGCTGGCTAGCCTGAGCTGGAATGTGTTGGCAACTAAAAGGGGGAAGAAAGGAAAGGGGGGGGGGAGGCCCACGCTCTGCCAGAGTTCCACCTATGCTCTGGACAGAGATGTGGGAGAGCTGCCATTCACTTTCAACTCAGCCCTGGGTGTGCATCTAAGCCTTTGACCCACTCTTTGGGTCTGAACAAGGGGCAGCCCAACCTGGGAGCCCCAGGGCTACTTTTCTAAAGCACTGGAGTTATGGGAGAGAGGGATGAGAGGTTCCCACACCTGTGAGAGTGAGCACAGTGGATCTGCAGTGGAGCACATGAAGGCCTTCCATCTGGAGAGTAGAAAGGGCTCATTACAAGAAAGCCTATCCCATCCTCCAAGGGCAGTGGGCCTTGATTAACAGAGACATTCTATAGTTTTAGAGCTTTATTATAGAAAGGCAGGGAGAAAGAGAGAAGGTAGAAGAGAGAGAGAGAGAGAGAGGCCCCCCTAGAAGGCTAGAAGGGGGAAGGCTAGATAGAAAGAGAGTAAGAGGGAGAGAGGAGAGGAGAGGAGAGGAGAGGTCAAAGAGAAAGGAAAGAGGAGAGAGGAGTGCAAGAAGTGAGAGGTAAGAGATCAAAGGAGTGAGAGCAAGAGAGATAGGCGGGGCTGAACAGCCCTTTTTATGGTCTTTACTGTTGCTAGGTAACTGGGGAGGAGTTTAGCCTGAAGGTCAGAAGCTTGGGACTTTGCCTACATGACTTTTAGCCAGGCTTCTCTTGTGGTGGCTGGGGTGTGGGTGGGGGACTGTAAGTTAGGCAGGAGCCTGAGTTCCAGAAGCATGAGGGAATTGATGCCTTCCTTGTCAAGTAAGTGAATTATCACCCTCCCGGATTCAGACCTCTGGTCAACTGGAGAACAACCTGTCTGCGCATAGCCCAATGTCCCACATGAATGTTGAGTTCTCCCCCAGAGCTGGGAGGGGTGAGAGTCCTCTTGGGGGACTGGCTCAAATGCTAATGTAGTGCAAACCACACTTGAGATCTGGAAAAGGTGTGGCCATGGACATGAAGCACACTTTAACCTTGAGGAAGGGTGAGACCCACTGGCCAATCAAGATCTCCACAGGCAGACCTGCCAGTCAGTCAGGAGGCGGGATCTTCCGGGTGCCTTTCCCCAGGTTCACTGTGGCTGTGCAGGCTTGAATGGTTCTCTGTGTCCTGCTCTGAGCTCTGCTGTTGGGTGCTGTGAGAGGACCTCAGGGAAGCTCTGAATTCCAGGCATGGTGAGCACAGGGTTACTGCCCACAGAGGGTAGGGGCAGGGTGCTGAGCAGTGGAAGCTGGGGTGGTGAGTCCTCTCTGGGGCTGGATGGGAAGTATAAGTCATATGTGAGCACCTGTGAGGTCTCTCGTGTTGCTTCTCACTTGCTCCATCAGGGGTGACCTCTGAATAACTTCCCCATCATTGCCCAAATCCTTTGGACCTTAGTTAGGCTGGCTTGTGACAAGGGTGGTTTCTTTGAGTCTGTAGCACACATGTCCAAACCCCTTTGTCTTTTAGTATACATTAAGAAGACAGGTAAAAATCGAATAGGTCTGATTTCATACATTATACTTGTTTTTGTTTTGTTTAGGTTTTGTTAATTTTTTTTCTGTTGCAGTTTTTTCATATTTTTTACATCATATGTTTAGTGAGTTGAGTATTATTTGGGAAAGGGACTTTAATAATTTCAGAATTTTTTTGTGGTTTTATTGAAAAATGATAAACCTCTGAGTTGATATTCTTCTATTCCAATCGTTTGTAATTTTCGCCATCACATATTTTGTAGAAGTCCTAGTTGTTTATTGCCATGAAACTTTTAGAATCCACATTTTTTGACTGAGATATCAATTTTTTCTCTTCCTCTTGAATCCCTGAGATTCTGTCTTCCTTTCCTGTTCTGTGGGTGAAACTTGCCTCTGTAGTTGTCAGGTAATCTCATGTCCTGCTCTTAGGGACTTAGCAACTGCTTATGTCATTTCCTGCCTCCATCCCCTGTGTCTGTTGTCAGGCGTGCTTTATATACATGGACCACCAGCTATAGCAGATCTCTATTTTTGTTCCCTGTCCCTGTTCTCTGCACATGCACACTCTCTGTCATCTCTCCCCTCATGGCTCTCTTTCTCCTCCCTGTCTGTGTGTCTGTCTGCAGGTCCTCTTGTGTATTTCTATCCCTTCCCCAGGTTCTCACTCCTCTCCCTTCCCCCAAACAACCTGTTTTGCACTTTATCTGTTGCATGGTTTAATTTCTCAGACCTGTTGTGATGGGATAGCTTGGATTTCTTGGTTGCAATTGTTCCTGGCTGTTACTCTCTATGTTGCTATGCTGGTGTGTAGCCATCTCTGTTTGGGTGATTATTGACCTAGGTACTGGCCTCTGGGTTTGTCTTTTTGGGTGGGAGTTTTGTTCCTGGGTTACTGTTTGATACATGGATTTGAAGAGAGTGTTCACTGACAGTTTCCTATTTTACTGACCTATTTGGTGAGTATGGTCAACAGGGGATGCTTTGTGATATTAAAAGCTGGGAGAAGCAATAGGCAGGAACAGAAGATCTTAGTAATCCACAAGGAGACATAGTCAGGAGAGAGATCAAGCAGCCCATGGTGTTTAATACAATGTTGGAACAACTGGGAAAATTGAATCTGGGGTAAAAAATCAATCATGAAGTTGATCTATGGAAGCTTACCTTGTGTCCTTTCAGGCATGGAATGTGGTTGAACAGGGAGTATCTGCCCAAGTGGGGGCTGAGACACAGGGATGAGGCAGGAATGGATGGACAGGTGGGGATTGTCTATGGTGTCTATAGGAGTCTTGCACAGGAGGAGAGGAAAATTACACTGCTACTCTTTTCCAGTGTTAAGGGTAACTGATATTAGGGTCTGCAGTAACAGGTAGTGTGGTAGGTCTTTGGACAAAGTCTAGTCTACAGACAGGCATGGTTGTGGTTAACCAGGAGTTTCTGTCGATAATCAGGGGCTCAGCAACAGAGATGAGTTTGTAAATCCCAAACAGTTTGCTTTTTGAGAATGTACATTTGTACATTCCAGCAAAAATCCCATGACAAAATCCCCTTATCAACAGCCAGTTAAGGTACATCAGCAGGGTCAAGCTACCTAGAGATAACTAAGACCTCCTATAGAAAACAAAAACAAAAACAGCTTACCCATCATGGCTGTCAGATTTTTTTGCCCCCCTTGCTTGGTTCCTGCACATTATGTCAGACATACAGTTTTCAAAATATTACAATGCTGATTTGTATGCAAACTCCCCATTCTTGTTGTAACTACAATATATACTCAAAACCTCTAGACTTGATCTCTCAGTTTGTACCTAATGGGAGTTTGACTGCTGAGAGTCCTTGTTACTGAGCTCATAAAAAAGACCTCTGTTTATTTGCATTGCAATAGGCTCTGTGCTGGTCATTGCAGTTTCTGTGAGTTAGGCATAAAACCTTGATGCTTTGACTGGAACCCCAAGACCCTCAGGACTCCCATCGGAAGGGTTGAGAGACCGCTGTTAGGATGTGTCATTGCTGTTCTTTGTATCAGTGACCTGTCTGTCAGAAATGTGTCTGTGTACCTTGGTTTTTTGATTTTTCTTGAGTACTTGTGGAGTGAGATGAACATAGTGAATGTGGAACTCCAGTGAAGTGGAAATGCTGGAGAGTCCTAGCTACAAAGGGCTAGGAAGATGTTCCAGACCCTGGAACAGGGGTTGTATGCCCCTGGTCTTAATTTCTGGGAAGTTACAGTAGTCTTGGAACCCTGCTCCATGGCTCACAGCTGCCATTCTGTCTTCATTTTCTCCTCTGTACAAGTGGTGGAATCTGCTGCTTAGCCTTCACTGCCCCCTCGTGGCCCTCTATTATGTGTGTGCCACTTTAGTATTCTCTTACTGAGAGAGGAAGTGAGACTGCTTCCATCCCAATTGATATAGTTACTCACCTTCCACCTTGGGTTAAATCCCTCTTATCAAGAGGACCTGTACCCATTAAATTGCCCCTGACAGAGAGCTCTTTATGACCACATTCAGGGCAAAATCAGACTCTGCAAAACAGGGTGGATAGGACAAAGACCTCATTTTGCCCCCTTCTAAACAACCCTGTTCTCAGTCTCTATGTGACTCTGTAGTTTTGAACTTGGAGCTGTCAGTGTATGGGAGGTTGTTTTTCATCCCTTCCAGCAAAGTTAGCATATCTTCCTTAGACCAGCAATCTTATTTCCAGGTCTGTGGGCAATCTGCTCCTCTATTCACCTTCCAGCTGTTTGGCCACCTCTTTGGTCTCCCTGGCCTGGGAATCCAGGGTTAAGGACACCTTACCACAGGGCAGTGCAGCCTCCCTTCTCCCCATTCCATCGTATCCTTCCATGCTCTGAGCCAGGAACCCTTCCCATTTTATCCTGGCTCAGACACTATTCCAACTCCCTGATGTGGTGGCAGGGGTCCTGTAATTGATATGGTTAGATCTTTGGTTTTGGAGTTTTACAACTTTCTCATTTATTATTGTCTCTGTGTCATAGTTGTTTTAACTCAACATTTCAGGCTACAGTCATCTGAAGGAGCCTCAGTTGCAGGTGTGCCCTCATCAGAATGGCTGGTTTCTATGTCTCTGAGAGATAGTGTTGATAATTGATATAGGAAGACTCTTCCATGAAGGGTGGCCATATTGGGAAGCAAGTGGACATGGGTTGGATGAGAGAGCTAGGTGAGCATTGTAGCCGCCTGTGGCCATGTGAACTGGGTTCCCCTGAAAGGCAGCCCGGGGCTGAAAGAGATCAGAGGGCAACAAAAGAATGAGGCCAAGACAAACCTTTCTGTTCAAAGCCTCTGAAGTTTACTGAGAGTCCCTGCTTATAAAGAGGGTAGGCCCATCATCTGCCAGCCCATTCTTTGTGCCTGGAGCCAGCCCATAGGCGATCTATAGGGCTTGTCTCCAGATAGTCTCCAGGACCTTTCAGCAGGAAGCAGAGTATTGGAGAAGAGCAAATAGAGCCATCAAGGTCAGAAGGCTCTACCCTAGGTGTACTGGCTGGTTTTATGTGTCAACTTGACACAGCTGGAGTTATCACAGAGAAAGGAGCTTCAGTTGAGGAAATTCCTCCATGAGATCCAACTGTAAGGCATTTTCCCCATTAGTGATCAAGGGGGAAAGGCCCCTTGTGGGTGAGACCATCTCTGGGCTGGTAGTCTTGGTTCTATAAGAGAGGAGGCTGAGCAAGCCAGGGGAGGCAAGCCAGTAATGAACATCCCTCCATGGCCTCTGCATCAGCTCCTGCTTTCTGACCTGCTTGAGTTCCAGTCCTGACTTCCTTGGTGATGAACCAGTATTGAAGTGTAAGGCGAATAAACCCTTTCCTCCCCAACTTGCTTCTTGATCATGATGTTTGTTTAGGAATAGAAACCCTGACTAAGACACTAGGTAATCTCCTTCTTAATGGCAGCAAGGTCAAAGTCTAGCTCAGCCTGCTTCAAGGCTGAGGGAGGCTACAGAGCATGAGAGAGTGACCAAGCAAGAAAGCAAGGCAGGAAGTAGTGTTTGTCAAATATTTTTGCCTTCATTTTCTAGCTTCAGTTTCTAGTCTGAGCTCGCAGTAGGATGGGCTGTGATCTGACAGAACCGTGTAAAACAAACATTTATTACCTGAGATGCTTCTGCTCAGAGGAAACCATCACAGCAGCAGAGCTGCAAGGTAGAACAACAACAATAACAGCAACAACAGCAATTGTTTCAAAAGCTGATTTTGCTGCTGGACAGAATCTCTGGTCTCTTTTGAAGGAATATGGAAAATATCAGAAATTGAGATGGCAAAAGTCATAGAAAGCTGTACATGGAGCTTAATCGGTTCTTCCTGTAGGGTCTGGAAGATTGGAGTGTTGACAGTAATGCAGCCACACGAAGTTGAGATCATACTATTTCAGTGGAAAATAGACTGAAAACTTTAGGAAGAAGTCATTTGTGTGATATTTTAGCCAAAAAAAAAAAAAAAAATCTTTGTACTTGGCTTATTCCCTGAAATATTGAGTATTGAGTAAAATTATTGCTTGATTTGTATATTTTTATTCTATTGATATGTTTTTGTTCAATCTTCCTATTTCTTTACTCAATTTACATTCTAATCGGTACAACCACCCCATTCCACCTTCCGCAGTCCCTCATCACTGACTCCCTTTTATCTCCCCATGGAGGGTGGGAACCTCTTGAGTATCCCCCAACTATGGCATGTCAAGTCTCTGCAGGGTTAGACACATCATTTCCCACTGAGGTCAGACAAAGCAGCCCAGTTAGGGAAACAGTTTGGACAGACAGGAACAGCTTAAGGGACATGCCCTGCTCTGGATGTTGGGGACCCCATGAAGACTGACCAGCACATCCACTACATATATGGTGGGGGCCTCTATCCCAGTCTGTGTGTGCTCGTTGGTTGGTGGCTCCATCTCTGAGAGTCTCCTAGGTTCTGGGTTAGTTGACTCTGTGGGTCTTCTCATGGACTTCCTATTCCTTCAGAGGCTGTCAATTCTTTCCCTAACTCTTTTAAAATACTCCCTGAGCCCTGTCCAATGTTAGGCTGTGGGTCTCTGCATATGTTTCAGTCAGATGCTGGATGGAGACACTCAGAGGGCAATGATGCTAAGCTACTATCTGCAAGTATAACAAATTATCCTCAGTAATGCCAGCCTTGGTGCTTGCCCAAGAGATGGGTTACCAGTTGGGTCGGGTATAGTTTGGCCATTCCCTCAGTCTCTGTTTCAACTTTTTGCCTGCCTTACTTGCAGACAGAACAAATTTTGGGAGAAAAGGTTTTTGGTTTTTTTGGTGTACTGAACACTTCACTGGTGGTTCTGCCTGACTGCAAGATATCACCTCTTCATGGTCCATAACTCAATGCTATCTATCTCAGCTAAGATCACTTCCCTAGCCGCATTTGTGCCCTCCCAATCATAGTCTCAGGCACATTCTACAGACGTTCCCACCCTAGCCCTGCTCCCTCCCAGCAAGTGCTGATTTTATTTCATTTTCTTGGCTCTCTGTCCTTCCCTTGTCTCTTACCACACCTGTTCCTAACACTCCCCTTCTACTTTCTTAACTACTGTCCCATCCAGTTTTCTCCCTTCCATCTGCCTCTTCTGTTTCTTTCATGCCCCGTTCTGAGTGAGATTCAACCATGCTCATTTGTGCCTTGTCTCGTTTAGTGTCTTTCTGTC
Source organism: Mus caroli (assembly GCF_978045245.1). Classification (NCBI taxonomy): domain Eukaryota; kingdom Metazoa; phylum Chordata; class Mammalia; order Rodentia; family Muridae; genus Mus; species Mus caroli. Next base: position 21,891,789 of record NW_028227269.1, on the reverse strand, counting down.
TATGAAGTGCAGTGTGGATATTCTGTAGTTATTGTTATTATTCACTTGTAAGTGAGTACGTACATGCATGTCCTTTTGTGCCTGAGTTACCGCATTCCAGATATTAGTTTCTAATTGTACCCATTTCTCTGCAAAATTCATGATGTCCTTGTTTTTTATACCTAAATAGCATCCCATTTTGTAAATGAAACATGTTTTTTGTGTCCACATTTCAGTTGAGGAACATCTGCATTCTGTCCTGTTTCTAACTGTTATACATAAAGTGGCTGTGAACTTAGTGGAGCAAATGCCCTTGTGGGTATATGCCTATGAAGGTACCCTGAGTGTAGCACTTCCTCCTGCTTGCTGTGTTTTAAATTAATGGAAGGAGTATTCACAGTATTTCCTCATCCCAGGATGGAACCTTAAAGAAAACCTGCTGCAAATGTGATCCAAGGGAGGCAGGGTCCATTAATTTAGAAGCCAAACTTCACAGGATCATCCACATTGTGCCGCTTCTGGAAACTGAAAGATGAAAATACCATGGTCATAGATTGTTTCTCTATGGTTTCAGTTTAGCACCACGCCAGCTATCTTTTGACAAAGTCAGGATCCCAGGGAAGACTCTGTGAGAGTTCCTTGCATTTAAGTGGTGAGGTTGATGCTTGAGTTGCATTTTGTGACCACAGGTTGTGGAGAAAACTAACACATTGAGGAATCTGCCATGGAGAGATGCTTACAGGGAGATGAAGTACCCAAACTGAGAGATGTATAAGAAGTTACAGGAAGAGCACCATCTATGCCTTTAGGAATTGAAGTCCAATGTGTTTGAGACAAAGCTATAGGATTTGGTGTTTGCCCTGCTGTTTTTCTTGCCTTTGTCCAATCTTTTCTCTCTATGTGCACATTCCTATCGATTGGAATGGGAGTGGGTATTCAGTGCCATTTTATGTTGGAAAGATATAACTTGCTTTCTGATTTTACAAGATGTGGCTGTCAAGATATTGTCTTGAGTATCAGCAGAGACTTTAGACATTTCAACCATGCAGGAGCCTTTCTAGATTCATCTTGGGGAAGATGAAAGTGTATACACACTCAAAATTTTCCTTTTTCTTTCTTTCATTTTTTGTTTATCCTATAATTTAGATATTCATTATCACCCTGATCACTGTCACTCTAGGTCCCTGCCCACCCAGACTCCCTCCTTCCATTCTCCTCTGTTTCTCCTTTGAGTGGGGTTGGGTCCCCCTGTGTACCCCATGGGCACATAGATTATACTCTGTTTTTTAGAATGGCATATGCTCGTGACATCAATACTGCCTGAGGCTTCAGAGTCATTGGATTCTGAGTGTTGATATTTCCCCAAACTTTTGTGTTTGTTTTGAAATTTTTAAATAAATAGGAGTGTTTTGCCTGTGTGCATGAATATGAATATCATGTGTGCCTCATCCTTGGTGTTGTTGGAAGGTGGGCTCAGAACTCCTGTTCATAAAGCCATGGGTCACGTAAATGCTAGTAATTGACCTTCGTTATCTGGAAGACCAGCAAGAGCTTTCCATGGCTGAATTAGCGCTCTCTCCTGCCTCATGTTACTTTTTATATTCAACACTTATATTACTAATATTTTCATCTGTCCATTGGTCCATTAAATGTGCCTTGATTGCTAATAAAGTTTTACTAATGTTGCAGTTTAAAGCGGTACACTTCCTGTTTCTGCTAGATGAGTACAGAAGTGCAGGGAATGTATACTTCTTTGTAGGAACTGTAGTAAACAACTGAGTTCTTTCTATCATTTTGGTCTCTGTGGTTGATTTTTGCAGTGGAGTAAGGGTCTTAATATGTAAACTTTGCTGTCCTGGAATGTGTTACATAGACAGGGATCCACCTCAGTGACGTATCCACCCGTGACTCTGGGATTAAAGACATGAACAAATACACCCTGCTTGTCCATGATTTTTCTTGTTAGTGATTTTTCTTACAATTTCTGGGATGTGTCCTCAGTACTGTTGATCTGTTTCACCCTACATCTCCCTCTCAATTGGAATTCCTCTCAAAAGACTTTACCCTATTCATTTAAAATGTTCATAAGCAACACAGGTGAACCTTCAACTCAATTTACTTTAAAATGTTATGGTACTTAGATTATAACTTCTGTGTCCAGAGGTCACTGGAGGAAGCACCAGAATTACATGAATATATGGTCAAGGAAGCGTACATTTACTTTACAGTGATGTCAGTACCATGCTTTGTGATGTACACATGTATGGGATATTTTAGGATGCAGTGACTTATGATGATGTGCACGTGAACTTCACTGGGGAAGAGTGGAATTTGCTGGATCCTTCCCAGAAGAGTCTCTACAAAGATGTGATGCTGGAGACCTACTGGAACCTCACTGTTATAGGTATGACTGTGAATTTTCTTTTGCTTTTCAAAATAGTGGGAAGACATGTCTCTTGGTGAGTGATGATGCTCTGTTATTTCAATTGAGAACAAGGAAGACTGAGCTGAATAAATAGTGTCCAGTGATGTGAAAATTCACAGTACCTTGAATTTTGCCTTATTTCCAATACTATATCATTCATTTTTCTGGTACTGTCTTTTAGGCTACACTTGGGAAAACCATCATATTGAAAGACATTGTCAAAGTTCAAGAAGAAATGAAAGGTAATTTTCATGTGCAAGCTGATGCAATTATGCCTCTGAGGAAATTTTACTATTTTATGGAAGCTCTAAAGAAAATCAGCAGTGTAAAATGTCAATGCTTCACGTGTAACTATAATTATAATATTCTTTTTTTTTAAAGATTTATTTATTTATTATATGTAAGTACACTGTAGCTGTCCTCAGATACTCCAGAAGAGGACATGTGGTTGCCAGGATTTGAACTCAGGACCTTCGGAAGAGCAGTTTGTGCTCTTAACCACTGAGCCATCTCGCCACCCTAATTATAATATTCTTAAAAAAATGTTCTGCCTCGATGTAGTTATCTGATTTATCTATCAAAGCATTCCTCAAGACAAGGAAACATTGCCTTAAGAGATACCGTTATTCAATTTTTACCTCTATTAGACCTATACTGATCTGACAATGTGTATAGACTTACAAGACTTAGATATTGCACATCGAATAGTGATAAATATATATCCAAAACCTTCTGATAAGCAAATAATCCATGGGAAAGTTGGTGATACTCATATTCTTATAGTGAAATTGATCATTTGTTTAGGGTACAGTTTATGAGAGTCAAGAGTGTTGTCATAGGAGAAACCTTAATTCATGTATTACATGTCTATGAGGAACAAAAAGTCAAACAGTGTGAATGCAATGTGGAAACCTTTCATCTGTTATTTTTCTTTTAATGTATATATCATGTGTCACAATGGATGAAAGCCATGTGAGCATAGGGATATTGAAAGAAGCAATGTACTGCTTTCTATCCCAGAGCAGTGAGAAAATATGTCAGATTCTGCCTTTGGTAGACATTGTGAATATGATAAACGTTTGCAATCAATTGGTTTTCTAATTTTACTGGGAACTTCTCCAAGCTCACACTGTACAAAATCTTTATGGGTACTAGGAATTTGGAAATTCTTTTGTTTGTCCTGGTTCACAGTCAAATGTGATACAATTCATGCTACAGGGAAAAATTATGAAAGCAATTAGTGTTACAAAGCTCTGGGTTGTTCCATTTTCCTCATATACATGAAATACATCATATAAATATCCCATATAAAACGGATGTTATAAATGTCAGCCATGTAATAACCATCACAGATATCTCGAAAGATGCAAAACAACCCATAATGAGGGAGAACACCATGAACATTTAAAGTGATAAAACCAGATGATCTGGTCCACCTTTATCAGTAGACCAATTTGTAAACTTTATTCATCTTGATGAAATGATTGAACAAGGAAATTAATGTAGTAAACATATCACATGTGCCAATTTTCATTGCAGGTATGTAAGTAATCATAGTGGAGAGAAACTCTATGAATGTAATGAACGTTCTAAAGCCTTTTCATGTCCCAGTCATCTCCAATGTCATATAAGAAGACAAATTGGAGAAAAAACACATGAACATAACCAATGTGGTAAAGCCTTTCCAACACCCAGTCATCTTCAATATCACAAAAGAACCCATACTGGAGAGAAACCATATGAATGTCATCAATGTAGTCAAGCCTTTAAAAAATCCAGACATCTTCAACGTCATAAAAGAACACATACTGGAGAGAAATCTTATGAATGTAATCAATGTGGTAAAGCGTTTGCACACCTCAGTAGTTTATATCGTCATAAAAGAACACATGCTGGAGAGAAACCCTATGAATGTCATCAATGTGGTAAAGCCTTTTCATGTCACAGTCATCTCCAATCTCATAAAAGAACACATACTGGAGAGAAACCCTATGAATGTCATCAATGTGGTAAAGCCTTTTCATGGCACAGTAATCTCCAATGTCATAAAAGAACACATACTGGAGAGAAACCCTATGAATGTAATCAATGTGGGAAAACCTTTGCAAGACTCTGTAATCTCCAATGTCATAAAAGAACACATACTGGAGAGAAACCCTATGAATGTAATCAATGTGGTAAAGCCTTTGCAGTTCACAATGTTCTCCAATCTCATCAAAGAACACATACCAGAGAGAAACCCTATAAATGTAATCAATGTGGTAAAGCCTTTTCACAATACAGTCCTCTCCAATGTCATAAAAGAACACATACTGGAGAGAAACCCTATGAATGTCATCAATGTGGTAAAGCCTTTTCATGTCACAGTCATCTCCACAGTCATAAAAGAACACATACTGGAGAGAAACCCTATGAATGTAATCAGTGTGGTAAAACCTTTTCACGATTCAGTACTCTCCAATGTCATAAAAGAACACATACTGGAGAGAAACCCTATGAATGTAATCAATGTGGTAAAGCCTTTTCACAACACAGTCATCTCCAATGTCATAAAAGAACACATACTGGAGAGAAACCCTATGAATGTAATCAATGTGGTAAAACCTTTGCACGTCACAGTTATCTCCAATGTCATAAAAGAACACATACTGGAGAGAAACCCTATGAATGTAATCATTGTGGTAAAGCCTTTGCAGGTCACAGTGGTCTCCAATATCATAAAAGAACCCATAATGGAGAGAAACCTTCGAAACCTAATCAATGTGATAAAAGACTTTTGACAAAGTTATTGTCTCTATAATCATAACAGAACCCATATTAGATAGAAACCTCATGAATGTCTTCAGTGTGCTAAAACCTGTGCATATCCCACTTGTCTTCAAAATGTAAAAAATTCCACACTGGAAAAAAACCTTATGAATGTAATCAATGTGGTAAAGACTTTTTACAACTCTATAGTCTCAATTATTTTTAAAGAAGACATAGAAGACAGAAACCTTAGGAAGGTAATCGGTGGTGTAAAGCATTTGATGTCTCGATCATCTACGATGACATAAAAGATCACATACAAGTGAGAACCCACGTGAATGTTATGAACGTAGTAAAACCTTTGCATGTCAGAGTACTTTAGGCATACACAAGACAAACCACACTGCAGAGAAACCCCAATTTAAATGTTTGCTTTTCTGAGAGTTGGTTTGGTCATGAGATCTGTTCCTAGCCATTGAAAGGCTGAGGGAGAAACCCTCTGAGTATATTTAATATGGGAAAGCCTTTGCACAATTTTGTAGTCATCTTCATCATGGAAGAATTTGAACTGGGTAGAAACATTGTGAATCTATTTAGTATGGTGAAGCTTTTTCATTGAGCTTCTTTATATGAGACTATTCGTACTGGTGACAGATGCTATGAATGTCAGCAGTGTGGTAAAGCCTTTACATTGTTGGGTCCACTGAGGTTCAACACAACTCACACTCCAGGACAATGCAAAGGATAAGAATTTATTGGGCTGGGTGGTGGTGGTGCACTCCTTTAATCCTAGCACTCGGGAGGCAGATGCAGGCTGATTGCTGAGTTTGAGGCCCAACAAGTCTAGAGTGTGTTCCAGGACAGCCATGGCTACACAGAGAAACTCTGTCTGGGGGAAAAAAAAAACGAAAAAAAAAAAAAAAGAATTTATTGGAATTAAGTCACTACTTATCAGTGAGAGACACAAAATCATACTCAGAAGTTTTTCTTCAAAACCTCACCGCCCCTACCCAACCTGAGACAGAAACTTGTATAGCTTTCAAACACAAACACCTCAAAGTCCTGGGCCTTACAGCTACATTTTGTCCCAAATCAAAACTTGTTTTTATTGAATGAGTCAATAAATGGTGATTGCTAACTCCTTGTATTTTGTTGTTGTTGTTGTTGTTGTTGCAGCTGCGGGTGGTGTTGGTGTTGGGCTGTGTGTGTGCTTTCCCTTCTTTTGTAGACAGTAAGAGATTATTTACTACCCGTGTTTTCATGTGTATCCTTAACTTCCTCAGGTTAGATTCTACCTCTATCTCTTTGTGTAGGTCTGTATGTTTAGAGAGAGGTTGTTTAAATTTGAGTTTATTGTGTACTATCTTAATTTTTTCCATTTACAGTGTAGTCATTTTATTACATATTAAAATCCAGGCATCTGTTGTTTCTGCGGCACATGTGTACAAACCCTTCTGGCATCTACAGACTCCAAGGAGAAGACATCTGTGATCTTAATAGATCTTCCTTTATGTTTTTCCTGGCTTTTTACCTTTGCAGCTTTTAGTATTCTTTCCTTGAACTGTATGTTTTGATTATTACACAGGGAAGAGACTTTATTCTTTTGGTCCCTTCTGTTTGGTGTTTTGTTGATTCTTGTGCTTTCTTTAGGTTAGGAAGTTTTTCTTCTATGATTTGGTTGTCAATACTTTCTGAGACTTTGAGCGAGGATTCTCCTTCCTCTCTCCCTAAGTATTCTTATGTTTAGTCCTTTTACAGTGTCCTGGATTTCCATGATATTTTATATCAGGAAGATTTAGACTTAACATTTTCACTGTCTGATTTACCCATTCCTTCTATTGCTTATTCAATGATTGAGATATTTCTTCCATGTCTGTGTTCTGTGGGTGATCCTTGCCTCTGTAGTTCCTTTTTGCAGTCCTAAATTTTTATTCCCACCATTTCCTAAGTTTTAGTTTTCTTTTTTGCTTCAATTTGCACTTTTATGTATTGAATAGTTTTTTTCCCTTCACCCATTGGTGTGTTCTTTCTTGGCTTTATTTCTAGGAATTTTGGCTTCCTTTATTTTCGGTTTGTGTTTTCCTGGCCTTCTTTGTGGCATTCATTGATTTCCTCCAATTTTTTTCTGTTTTCCTGGATTTCTCTAAGTGATTTGGTCATTTCCTCGTTAAGGAACTCTGTCATCTCCATACATTTGGGGTTATAGTGTTTTTCTGGTAATTTAGCTTTGTTGGAATATTTAAGACCTTCTTTGACAATATAAATGAGCTCAGAGTCATTAGCCAGAGAGTGATAAATGTTGGTCCTTATTACATTATCGAGTACCAAAGTCATGGAATGGAATGGCGCTATCTGAGCTAAGTATTCAGCTTAGATTTAACCCGATGTGTGATTTATCCCAAGGTTGTTCTTTCTCCTTACACTGGACGGGGAGCCAAGTGAGGCACTTTTTGATAGAGTTACTTTTTGTGAGACACCTGTTTTTATCACTAATCTTGTAGTCACCATTAATTTAAAAAAAAAAAAAATGACCTGATGGTGACAGGGTAAGCGACTTTGTAATTTTCCAGCATGTATTTATTCATGTCTTGTGCATGAAATCAGACCAGATTGGTAGATATGTAAATTGGGGACTTTAGCTTGGTCCAAGCAATATTGAGTTTCTTACTTTGGAGATATGTCTAATGCACTTTCAGGGTTTAGTCAGCTCAGATGATTGTGACACAGGCCATTGGCTGTAGTTGTGTGTCATGTGACAGATCACAGCAACTGATATTGCACACAGGAGCCAGCTCAAAGAGTAATGTATTAGTGCCATTTTTTTTCTGCCATATAACTTCTCTCTCTCTCTCTCTCTCTCTCTCTCTCTCTCTCTCTATATATATATATATATATATATATATATATATATATATATATATATATTTAAAACTTTTCATTTTTCTTTCTTTAATTAATTTTATTTATTTAAGTACATTCTGCTCCTGTCCCATTGTGGACAGAGAGACAAGGCAGTCCTCTGCTACACATGTGCCTGGGGCAATAGGCCAGTCTCTGGATGCTCCTTGGTTTTTGGCTGGGAGGTCTGAAGTGTCCGCGTTAGCTCACAGTTTTGCTCTTCTTATTGGGTTGCCATCTTCACCCCCTTAAGTCAGTACAGTGACCTGTCCTTATGTAACATTTCAACCTACAACCATATATTGGTATATCGATCTACATATTTCTATATCTATTCATCTCTATATCTATATATCATCTATATATCTTTAATCTATACATCTATATATCTATATATCACCTGTTAATCTATACATATACATATCTATATGTATATATCTATACATCTATATATCTATCCATATATCAATGAATATATCAATATATTATCTATAAATCTATATATCTATAAATCTTTATATAAAATCTATGTATCTAAAATTTATATATATACATAGTATTCTTATTATTTCATATTAGATTATTATCATTTCTTTTCCTCTTTGTATTATTATTATTATTTCATACCTCTATAATTTATGTGGTGGTAAGAAATCCGCAAGTAATATTTACCACATTAAGTTGGCTGTAAAAACAGCTTGTGCCCAATGACTGAAATGCAATTGAAAGTAAGATGTGGTTTTACACACTTGTAACCTCAGACCCTAACAGACAAAACAGAAACATAGCCAACCCTCATTTTCTTGTGATACAGGAAGAAAGTCCTCTTGGGTCTCTGCTAATAAAGTCACACACACACACACTACATACGTACATTAACACATACACACACACACACACCACACACATAAACATACACGCACCACACATACACCAAGCACACACACATAAACACCATATACACACGCCCCCACAAAAACCTGCACACGCACATATACCACATACTTACATTCACACACACATACACACACCACACATACCCCCACACAGTCACATACATACCACATACATACATTCACACATATACACATACTCCACACATACACATGTACACACCACATACTTATATTCACACACACCACACAGCACATGTACACGCACACCTCCCTTTTTGATTCTGATTCATTTTGCTTAACAATGATTCCTAGTTTCTTCTGTTTCTGTGTAAGTATCATGATTTCACTTTTCTTCCTGACTGCATGAAATCGTGTCGTGTGTACACCTTGTGATCAATTTGGTTAACAAGAATGAATGCATAAAGCAGGGCCTGGGCTGAGGAATTTGCATTGTGGGTGTTCCACTTAGCCAAGAGTGACAAGGCATGTCCCAGAGTCTCTTCTCCCTCAGTGAGCCCCTTGGAGCATGGCTCTTGACCAAGGTTGTGGGGAAGGCAGGATGAGGAAATCAGTAGCTGATATTGTTTGTGTACTTACTTGCCTGGTGACTTCTGCTCCAACCACCAGGTTGTGTGTCTGACCTTCCACAGGTTCCACCATCTGCCTGCACTTTGACCCCATGAGTGTCAAATCAAAACTCCTGGAACCTATTGAATCTGGGGGCTTTGAAACACTTTGAGAAAATATGGACAAGGTGGAGCATGGGGTATCTGAGGTCAGTGAAGCTGGTCTGTATACATTGTAGAAGACATGCATCTGTGAACCCAGAACATGCAGCTCAAAGCATGAATGCTGTGTAGGCTGTAGACCGAGTGAGGGCAATGATTGTCCATGCTACAGATGCCCCATTCTGGTGGAGGGTGTTGACCAGATGGGCCCAGGGAATGTCTCTGTGCCTGTCTCTCAATTTTTCTATGAATCTAAAACTGCCCTAAAATAAAGTCAGTTAAAAATACATATGGGGCCCAAGGAGCTGAAGGGGTTTGAAGCCCCATAGGAGAAACAACATGAACCAACCACTACCCCCAGAGCTCCCTGGGACTAAACCACCAACCAAAAAGAATCCCATGGCTCCAGCTGCATATGTAGCAGAGGGTGGCCTAGTCAGTCATCAATGGAAGAAAGGCCCTTGGTCCTGTGATGGTGCTATGCCCTAGTATAAGAGAATGCCTGGGCCAGGAAGTAGGAGTGTGTAGGTTGGGGAGCATAGGAATGGGGGAAGTGATAGGTGATTTCCAAAGGGGAAACAGGAAAGGGGATAATATTTGAAATGTAAATAATGAAAATATCTAATAAAAAATACATATGGGGACTGGCATGGTGGCTCCGTGCTTAAGAGTTCTTACTGTTCTTTTTTTTTATTATTACGTATTTTCCTCAATTACATTTCCAATGCTATCCCAAAAGTCCCCCATACCCCCCCCCCCACTTCCCTACCCACCCATTCCCATTCTTTTGGCCCTGGTATTCCCCTGTATTGGGGCATATAAAGTTTGCAAGTCCAATGGGCCTCTCTTTCCAGTGATGGCCCACTAGGCCATCTTTTGATACATATGCAGCTAGAGACAAGAGCTCCGGGGTACTGGTTAGTTCATCATGTTGTTCCCCCTATAGGGTTGCAGATCCTTTTAACTCCTTGGGTACTTTCTCTAGCTTCTCCATTGGGAGCCCTGTGATCCATCCAATAGCTGACTGTGAGCATCCACTTCTGTGTTTGCTAGGCCCCGGCATAGTTTCACAAGAGACAGCTATATCTGGGTCCTTTCAGCAAAATCTTGCTAGTGTATGCAATGGTGTCAGCGTTTGGAAGCTGATTATGGGATGGATCCCTGGATATGGCAGTCTCTAGATGGTCCATCCTTTCATTACAGCTCTAAACTTTGTCTCTGTAACTCCTTCCCTGGGTGTTTTGTTCCCAATTCTAAGAAGGTGCACAGTGTCCACACTTTGGTCTTCATTCTTCTTGAGTTTCATGCGTTTAGCAAATTGTATCTTATATCTTGGGTATCCTAAGTTTTGGGCTAATAACCACTTATCAGTGAATACATATTGTCTGAGTTCCTTTGTGATTGTGTTACCTCACTCAAGATGATGCCTTCCAGGTCCATCCATTTGGCTAGGAATTTCATAAATTCATTCTTTTTAATAGCTGAGTAGTACTCCATTGTGTAAATGTACCATATTTTCTGTATCCATTCCTCTGTTGAGGGGCATCTGGGTTCTTTACAGCTCATGGCTATTATAATTAAGGCTGCTATGAACATAGTGGAGTATGTATCCTTATTACATATTGGAGCATCTTCTGGATATACACCTCAGGTGGACTCCAGAAAATCAAGTAACCCCATTAAAAAATGGGGCTCAGAACTGAACAAAGAATTCTCACCTGAGGAATACCGAATGGCAGAGAAGCACCTGAGTTCTTACTGTTCTTTGAGCAGATCCTAGTTCATTTCCTCCCGTGTTGAGAGGCTCACACTCACTGGTAACTCCAGCTCTGGGGGATCGAGTGTCCTCTTCAGGCCTCCATGGGCACCTGCACTAGGGTGCATATTCCCACCCTAATGTGCACATATCTGTTAGGGAAGTGCATGGCTTTTCTAGTTCAGATCTTGGATTTTTGGTCTGAGTCTGAATTTAGGGGTAGTCCTTTGTAAAGCACTCAGTATTGAGTGCCTGCTTTGTTTATAGCTCCTGGCTAGGCAGTGATGCGAGGTAATGAATGAAGTGATGCCCTCTTGACTTCATGGTGTCCAGTCTACCTGGCTGGGTGGAAGGAGGGAAGACACACAGTCCCCACCCCTACCCCCCAGTCTGCAGAGCAAGGGAAGTCCTAGGTCTCCTGCTCTTTAGAACAAACTCTGGGCCAAACCAGTGCTTGGTTCAGTAAGAACATTGCAAGTATGATCATTGCTGTGAATGGAGAGACTCTGCACCATAAGGGGAAACTGAGACAGTGCTGTAGCCTAGGAAGAGAAGTTGTGCTCAGGTGACAGGACTTTCAGGTCCCATACTGACTTCCACTTAGCTCTTGAGTCAATTACTAGCCTCCCTGTGAGCCCCATTTTCCCTCTCAAGGAAATGGAGGTAACACAGGGCCTCCCTCCTTGGTCTGTCCTGAGGATCTCAGGGGACAATGACAGCTTTGAGTGAGGTACAAGACTATTTAGGAACTGTCCCATAATACTGTTCACTGGGAAGAGGCCTCCAGTCCCCATGTGGGGAGCAGACAGGGATGTAAGAGATGGCCTTCAGAGCTGGCTCTACAGGGGGCTAAGTTATATTCATGATGCTGATTGTGTGTATCTTTGCCCAGATTGGTGATGGCTTGTGGGCTGTCTGTGTTGGGATATATTTTTACTCCATGTGTACATTTCTATGTGCCATTTTCTGAGCCAGGGAAGCATGTCTGGACAATTTGGGCTTTGAGGAAAAGGTCTGGCTGGGATCAGACCCAGTAAGGTCCAGAGCAGGACCTTGGATGCTCCTTTGAGCCTTTCCAAGCCCAGCCAGGATGCTCCATCAACCATCCTAATGACCAGAAGGGAAAGGTCCAGGAGCAACACACAGCTGCATCTGGATAGCCCAGTCACCAGTTGAGTTATAATTAATATTCTGAGTCCAGAGAGCCATGGCTATGACCGTCACCCACACTGGCTTTGTGACAATGTTATTGCAGCTGAGGGTGACCAGTATCTCACCAGGCTTCTGTTAATGGGGGATCATAGCAATTATATGCACACACACACAAACACACACATAGAACATGCATACACAAATGCACACATGGTACACACGTGCATACACATGTAAACACACACACAATCAGCTTTGTTTGGGTACTTGGGACAAGGGAAGGGATGTTGTGAGCTCACCCAGGTGCCAGTGCCCTATGTGACCTGTGGTCTTCTTTTCCACGGGCGTGGTCTAGCAGCTTGTCGAGCCTGTGCATCATCCCCCAGTGTTTCTGATCCCTGCTCTGCCTTGGCCTCTACTTGGCCCTAGATAAGTCACCCCAAGGCCAATAGGCCTGCAGAGCATTAGAGCTATGGATGAGAGGGGTGCCATTCATAGAGACTGTGGGGACAGCCAATTCAGTGATCTCAGAGGACAGGTCAGGAAACTGAGGCTGAGAGGTAAGAAGAACCCTGTAAGTACCAGGATGAACCAGGCCTACTTAACCATGAGGCCAGCATCACCACCATTGTTTCAGAGTTTGTGCATGTTTCATGGTTCTTTCTAATCCCAATGGCTGCTCCTTCAAGAGGTCTGCAAGATTGAGAGGCAAATGTCAAGCAGTACTTCTGTCCCTGGCTTCTGGTAAATGCAGCTAATTCCCTTGAGACTTAGACCAGCAGTTCCCAGCTGACCTGGGAGTGGATGGGTCTCCCTCACTCCTACCCCCAGACACCCAAGCTCCTACAGCATTCATAGAGGGAATTTCATGGCACAGAGTGTCCTCAGGACTTCCTGTGGGTGGAGTTCCTTTCTGGCCTTCATCTCCTGGAGGGAGAGGATATCTCCTGCTGCCGTTTTCTTCACTTCCCCACATTCCATAGACACGCTCTCCAGGTTATCAGTGAGTCTGAAGGAGATACCCAGAAAGAGTCCCCTATCTTCGGAAAGAGGGTCTTTGGGTCCCCTCAATCAAAAATAGACACAATGGAATATGGTGTGCACTTCTGGTGCTAAAGAGAGCAGTTCCTGAGTCTATATGACTGAATGTCACCTGCGTACATGCCTCCAGCCCCAGGGTCCTCAACTCCAGATGCCATCCATGCACAAGTGCATGGTACGGTCCAGCCAAACCTGGAAACTGATGTCTGGAATCTGAAGCAGACAAAGAGGTCAGAGGAGTACAAGTTCTAGCCTATAGTGTCTCTTCTCATCCTGAGGCCCTTGGATACTTTGGTGTACACCCAGTGACTCCTCTGTAGCCAAACACCTCGCCACTGAATGAGGAGAGTCTGGGTCAGATAGTTCCTAATTTATGTCAGAACTTTGCTATGGTGTCAGAAGTCAGAGGATGATCAGTAGAAAGATCCCTCTGAAGATGGGCACCTCCTACATTCCCTCCCATCTGCCTGTGGATGAATGCGTGTACAAGTCTGCACACAGACTTGCTGATAGCTGTCTACCTTGGCAGGCCGTATGGCTGTGCTCAGCATGTATTGAGAATATACTCAATACATGTAGACCTGGCTCTGCACTTACAAACAACTACTACTGTTTCAGAGGACCTGAATTCAGTTCACAGCACCCACATCTGGCTCTGTGAGCCACCAGGAACTTCAGTTGCAGAGCCCTGACTTCTCTCCTCTAAGCATAGATACACACAGACATACATGTGAATAGAAATTTAAAAAATCCTTTTTAAAACGAAAAAGATAGCTGGGCAGTGGCAGCACACAACTTCAATCACAGTATTCATGAAGCAGAGGTAGGTGGGTCTCTGTGAGTTTGAGGCCAGCCTTGTCTACAGAGTGAGTTCCAGGATAGCCAGGGCTACACAGAGAAACCCTGTCTTGGGAGAAGTGCAGAGTAAAGAAAAGCAAAAAGAAGGAAAAAACATTCTCTTGTCAACCTCTATATCCTGCATGGGAAAGCATGCATGTGTGTATGTGTATAAGGGTGCATGTGTGTGTGCATGAGGGTGTGTGTGATGGTTTGTATATGCTTGGAGCAGGGATTGGCACTATTAGAAGGTGTGGCACTTTTGGAGTAAGTGTGGCCTTGTGGGAGTAGGCATGTCACTGTGGGTGTGGGCTTTAAGACCCTCATCCTAGCTGCCTGGAAGGCAGTATTCTGCTACTTTCAAATGAAGATGTAGAACTCTCAGTTCCTCTTGTGCCATGCCTGCCTGGATGATGCCATGTTCCCTCCTTGATGATAATGGACTAAACCTCTGAACCTGTATGCCAGCCCCAGTGAAATGCTGTCCTTTGTAAGAGTTGCCATGGTTGGTCATGGTATCTGTTCACAGCAGTTAAACTCTAATATAGTGTTTAACACATACACATGCACACACACATGCACACACATACACACGCACACACACAGGAAAAGGGAGTTCAGTGTCTGATCTGAGGAAGTGCTCTGAACAAAACAGGACCAGAGTCTGAAGGTAGATGAGAATTGATGCTAATCCTAGAGGCCTCTTCCAAGAGAAAGCACATATACCCGAGGACTCAACCTCTCTGAAACAGACAGCAAGAAGGGCAGAGAGGTGGAGGATCTGCAGGTGCAGAAACCCTGGGGTTGAAACAGACTTACCAGGGCCCAAAGAGGGGAAAAGCAATGATGATGACAGTAATGATGTCCCAAAAGTGTAAGTCTTTACAAAAGGTCAGAAATGCCATTCAGGATGTTGCGGAGAGTGACCATGGAGTCTGGGAAATCCGCCCCCAAGGAGTGGTGGGATGTTTGTGTCTGAGCAGCCTGCAGGGTGTGAGTAGGAGCTTCCTGGGTGACTGGAGTGGGTGTGACCCAGATGAGCCTAGCTTGGTGAAGAGAGTCACCCACAAGGCTCCTTTCCTGTTACAGTAGCAGTTTCCATTAAGAAAAAAATTCTTGGGGATTTCCTGTTCTTTTCTCCACCTCCTCTTTTCCCCAACTCTTGTGGGCCATCTGGGTCTTGGGAAAGAGCAGAGGGAGAGAGGTCTGACAGTGCGGGGTGGGGCTTTCCTTGCAGCCTTGCCAGCTGCCCCTCTTTCTCCTTTTACATTGCACTTTTACCTTGTTGCTTAAGTTTTATGCATATGGATTAGTTTGTGTGTGATGGGCAAGTGATCCAGTGAATATAGGTCAGAGGACACAACCTCTGGGATTCAGTTCTCTCCTCCTACCACGTGAGTTCTCAGGCGTAAACTCAAGTCATCAGGCTTGGTACCTGGTGCCTTTACCCAGGGAGTTATTTCAATGGCTCTGCTGCCTTTTTTTTTAAACAGTCATTGAGGCTCTGGGGAATTGGGAGTGTGCGCTCCTGGAATGTGGCTTGGGAGTCAGGATGGTTTTGCAGTGACTAGTACTGTGACATGGGATCTATGGTTCAGATGGCAGGCTGAGGTTGCAGTAACACTCTAGTCTCCCTCCCATAGATCTCACTGGGTGGCTGGCTGTTGTCCCACTCAGAAGAGGAGAGTACCTCTCTCACTGTAGCCTCTGCCTCCCTGGCTGGACTCAGGCTTCTGATCCCTTATAGCTGGCTTCTCCAGAGAGGTCCAAGGTAGCCCTTGCAGGATAGGTCTGTGGACATGTGGAGGACTGTGGGATGGCAACACATTATCTCTCACTCCTGGTATCAGTGAGTAAAGTGATCACCGGATGCCATAGGATGCTAATTGCTGTGAATTGGATCCCTGTGTGGTGGCATCAGCTCCAGAGTCCTTGGTACTGCTCAACGCTGTCCAAGAAATATGATGACATTCATATATAATATGAGATTTTCCTACAACCACATGGAAAGAGGAAAGAGAAACGGGGTGAACAATGTCCACAGCCTGTTGAATTTAACCCATTGTATTTCAAGCGGGCCCAATAACTGTCTATTTTACCCTAAGGACTTACTTAGTTTGGACTAGTGGTTCTCAAATTCTAATGCTGTGACCCTTTAATACAGTTCCTCATGTCATGGTCACACCAACCAAAAAATTATTTTTATTGCTACTTCATAATTGTAAATTTTATCGTTACAAATCGTAATATAGATATGTGTTTTCTGATAGTTTTAGGCAACCCCTATGAAGAGTACTGCAATCCCCAAGGAGTTGGGACCCACCCATTGATAATCTCTGGTTTAGACCTACTATGCTTTCTTGCCTAGTTTAGAAATTGAAAGGGGTGTCTACAGAGGGCAAGGGAATCCGCCAGCCTGTGCCCTCTCGTGTCCGTTCAGCCTCAGTGCAGCTTGTGTGGCTCCAGGTGCATCCTGTAGCTGATGGCCATTCTGCAGAGGGCTGCACTGAAGTGGAGGCTAAGGCTGTTTTAGTTTCACCTACAGCAGGATGGAGGAGGACGAGGGGGAGGAGGAAGACGAGGATGAGGAGGAAGAGGACGAGGAACAATATTCTGCTGGTCACCGTAAGGAAGAACACAGTCGAGGCTGATTTCCCGCTGCCACCTTCTGTTCCACCTGACATGGAACAGGCTCTCCATCAGCCAAGTCCAGATGGTCTGTTGAAGTTCAAATTCACAGAGGATGCACCCAGTCTCTCCTGAGTCCAGAACTTCCTAGGGATTTGGTACCCACGTCTCCCACCACCTTCCCTCCAGGGTCTATGTCTATCAGTGCTTGAGGTTTGGCATTCTGACTGATGAGATTGCTGCATGGTGGGATGAACTGTACCACGCATGTTCCTAGCCAGCACTGAGCTGTGGTTAATGGGACACTGGAGCTCCCAAGGGCCTTTCCCAGCTACAGCACAACTGTGCTGTTAGCAAAGCTTTTTACTTGCAGTACCAACCTCAGGTTAAATACTTTCACAGAGCTCCCTCCCCAGCTACTTGTTTGTTCTTTCTTTACTTTACAATTCAGTGTGTTAAGGACAATAAGAGCATAACAGACCCTGGGAGAAGGGGTAGGGGCTGTTAGCTCCCTCCCCCAATTCCCATTACTGTGAAGTCACATATCCTTGATGCTCCAAGGCTGTTATCTGTCAGATCTAAGCCCTGCTAGAATATGAAGTGAGAGGTTGCCATGTGAAACCAAGAGACCCTCATTCCTCCCCACTAAAAAGATGAAAATAGGGTTGTCTGATCAATGAAGCCTGGGTTAGTCTGATGGCCGGAGCTAGGTAGGTATTTTTCTTCAGGGGAGCAGGCACAGTGATTTTTCTGCCCCTGCATAAGCGTTCTTTTTTTGTCAAGCATTTTCCCAAACAGCTAAACATCATGTTGGCTGGCTTGGTTGCTTAATGAATGACAGAGGGGTCAAGGGGTGTGTACCACTGAGCCCATCACACATCTTTGCTGCTGTCTCAGTGCCTTCTGAAGAGCTAAAATGAGATCTCTCATATTAAATATTTTATCCAGTTCTCTGTTAGACATCTACGGGCGAGTCCCAGGAAGCATCTATGAGGCCGCCAGCATTTGTGGTTTCCACTTAGCAGTTTCATGAATGTCAGCATTAAGCCACTTTATTGGCCAGGAGCTTCTTTGGGTACCAGCTAAACACACCTTGGAAACTCACTGCCTCTCAGGATGTTAGCAGGGAAGGGGCCCAGGGTAGATCAAAACCCAAAGGAAAGAGCCCAGCTCTAACCTAGGTCTTTTCTTTCTCAATGGGATTCATTCTGCTAACTCCTAGCTGAGCCACGTGAGACTGCTTACCACTCCCTGGAGGCTCTGTCTTCTTCCAACATCCCCTCCGGGCCTTCAGTTTTGACTCTAAGTTCCATCTTCTTGGCCAGAGCACCTAGTTCTCCTGCCTAGGAATGTGCCATTGTAGTGCAGAGCACTCAAGAGTAGGGACCACAATCCATCATGACTCAAGCATCTATACTTCAAGAACCCAAGAGACTGGAAAACACTGGGGCAGTTCCTGACTGCCTGCTCAAGTATGGGCTTCTCTGGTGATCCACTCTCCCAGGTTACAGAGTGTATCTGTCAAAAAGGAGGCTAAGGTGGGGGTGGGGGGTTTCTGCTGCTGGGAGCCTGCTTTCTTGTCCTCCCTCAGGTTTCTTTGGCTAGATTGCTCTATGACTGTTGGTTCTCTGTCCCAAGCATCTGTACTGAATCCTTGTCCCCTTTGGAGAGGAAGGGGGGTCACTGTCACTGACTACACTGGCTGAGAGTTCCTATGGCTCAGGGATAGCTGCTGGATATTCAAGAGTCTCAGCAGCACTTAGCATTGTAAAGGTGTGTTTTCCTATCTGGGTGTAGTGGAACATGGCAGAGCAGGAGGACTATGCTCCACAGAGTCCCTCCAGGACTGAGGCTTCTTTACATAGAGCCCTTCTTTACTGGAGTTTCCGAAAAGGGTCAATCCTACCCCCTCTTCTTCATTATCTCATACTGCTTATGCCATTGGTCCCAGGTGCTTAAGATGGCCAGATACATTCCCATTGTCACCACCCTTTCTTTGAATGACATTGCATGCAGGAACAGATCTTCAAGCCATTGCTCCTCAGAACCAGGTCCCGAGGCTCAGACCCTTCCTTTTCCCTTTTCTACATCCCATGAACCCTCAACGCCTCAGGGATAGCCCTGAAACATGGGTTGAAGGTTCCCGGGTGGTCTCCATCCTCCTGATGCTTACGCCTTGTTCTTTGCATCCAAAGAGGGTCACGTGGATCTGCTTGGAGGCTATGTCAAAGTTCTTCCTGCCTCCAAATTAGTATTAGTATATCCTGGGAACAAGGGTGTGTGTGTGTGTGTGCGCGCACGCGTGTGTACTATCAACACAGCAGCAAGAATGTCATAAACGAATGCAAAGCATTCATTTTGACTAGCAGCTTGATACCAGGGAGGAGGCAAAGTTTGGGCAGCTGCACAGCCCTGTGTTCTGGAGCTCCCTCCTCTGAAATATTTGGTAAGGAGCTGGGAAATGAATCCTCTCCTCCAACACCTGCAAGGCTGTCTGCACTGCAGCCTCCTCCCGGCAGATATCTGCAGAGCAGGTACAAGGAGTTTGGCATTCTAGTAGCATCTGTTAGATGACAAATCACAGACACAGCAGTGATGTGTGTTCAATGAGGTGAGTGGATGCTGCGTGCATGAGCTGGAAACCAAGGGTCTCTGGCAAGGCTGTGGGGTGCAGGGCTGTTGATCATGAAGAGGAGCCACAAGCACAAGCCACAAGCTATGGTGGCAATGCAGCTGTTTCCACATTGCCCTCTCTGGGACTGTCATATCAGCACAATTCCATAGCCAGGTATCCTGGATTCAGGTCCTGGCTCACTTAGGAGAGGTTCTGCAGCTCTCTGATGGTCAGTTCTCTGGTTAGCAAGATGTATCTGATGGGTGACATTTCTAAGTGGACCCCAGGCCAGAGACACATTGTAAGATTCCCTGTGTGAATGGTTCAGTTTTGAGGGCCTTGGAGCTACATGGCTTCACCGGGTCTAGGTCTTTTCTTTCCAATACTAGTATTTGAGCAGGGGACCCCACACCTCCCATCTTGGTCCAGCCTGGCTTCTCTACCTTTTACTTGCTACCACCCCAAACTCTACCCTCATTTCTGGGGTCTCCTGCTCACCTTGTTTCAGTTTTTTCTCCTGCCTGAGGGCCTACTGAGGGCCTTCCTCTGACAGTAACATCCTAGTAGCCACCTCCTGGCTCAGCTCATTGTCCCTTCCTCTAGGTACTCCAGTTCCCTTCTCCCTCCCCTGCCCTCCTTTTCCCTCTCCCTTCCTTCCTTCCTTCCTTCCTTCCTTCCTTCCTTCCTTCCTTCCTTCCTTCCTTCCTTCCTTCCGTCCTTCCTTCCTTCCTTCCTCCCTTCTTCCTTCCTTCTTCATTGCCACCTTCCTCCTTCCTTCCTCCTTCCTTCCTTCCTTCCTTCCTTCCTTCCTTCCTTCCTTTCTCCCTTTTTCCCTTCTTCCTTCCTTCTTCCTTCCTTTCTTCCTTTCTTCCTTCCTTCCTTCCTTCCTTCCTTCCTTCCTTCCTTCCTTCCTTCCTTCCTTCCTTCCCCATGAATATTCCTGGATTATCCCCAGATATCTCTTTTTGCACCTCTTGTCCTGCGCCACTAAGGGATTCTTTGGACCAACCATCACCAGGTGTACCACCCTCCCACTGTTGGCTACCCTATTTTTACCTCCACTTCTGTGTTCCCAGGAACACAGTGTGCTTCAATTTTACATATGTCTGGTTAATTGAGTTTCCAAAATGAATTACCTACAATAAAACTAGGGCATTTCTATCCCTTCCCAAAGAGTCATGATATGCTCCTACTCTGTGTTGCGGTGTGGATTAGAGCCCTGGGTAGTGGGCTCCATGGAGAGCAGCTAGCTCTTCATCTGTATGTTTATCCTAGGCCTGTGGTGACCCCTCAGCCACCAGTAGTCACATTTGTCCTCTTACGGCAGACTCTCTGGCTGGAGAAGTTGATTTTGTGGGCTTCTGTTCAGAGCTGGATGTAGCTAACTTCTGGGGGTACTTCCGGCCAGCACTGGCCATCCTGTCAAGCTTAATGTCCAGTGAGCAAGAGAAAGGTTGGCTGACTCGTGGTTGAAGCCCAGGCTGTAGGTGATAAGGAAAGAGGACACTAAACCTTGGTAGAACCAAGGCTGTGAGGTAGGAAGTGAGTGTAGCAAGAAAACAGAGTTTCTGGCAGTCAGCCATCACTGGGGGACGTAAGAGAGCCTGCGCCCTTCTATGCAGGTCCTCCAGGACCTTAGTTCTGTGTTTCAGTTATTTTTTTGTTTTTGAGACAGGGTCCTCTCATTGTAAACCAGGCTCGCATGGAGCTCAAAGTTTTCTGGCTGCCTCTGCCTTTTGACTGCTGGGATTAGAGCTGTGTGCCAGCATCAAGGCTCTGTCTCTATTTCTTGTTCCTGAAGCCCCTCCCAGACAGGGCTTAGCCTATAGTGTTCTATCAACTCAGAGGTTCTTAGACATGCCACCGGTCAAGAGATAGAGGCTGGGACACTGTGATTTGGGGATGCTTCTTCTTTGAGTAGAAAATAAAATCTAAGGGGACTGGGATCCTGGAGAGAGGGCTCTTGCTGTTCTTGCAGAGGACCCCAGTTCAGTCCTGTTCCCTACAACCACATGGTGGCTCACAACTTCTGTAACTCCAGTTCCAGGGATCTGACATACTATTCAGGCCTCTGCAGGTACCAGGCAATCTCACAATGTATTATATAAGAAGAAAAACATTTGTTACATACTATATAAATAAATATTCTTAACGTTTGAAAGAGAAAAAAAGAAAAGAACACATGGACACATTTTGACAACTTAAAACTGCAAATGACCTTAAATCCCAGCACTTGGGAGGCAGAGTCAGGGGGATTTCCGAGTTCGAGGCCAGCTTGGTCTACAAAGTGAGTTCCAGGACAGCCAGGGTTATACAGAGAAACCCTGTCTCAAAAACCAAAAAAATAAAAAAATAAAAACAACAACAACAACAACAAAAAACAAAATAAAAACCCTGCAAATGAGCCAGGCATTGTGGCTCACACCTGTGACGGCTAGACAGGGGAGGCAGGAAGGTAAGGGTGAGGTTTGTCCTCAGCTACATAGTAAGTTTGAAGCCAGCCTGAGCTACATGAGACCCTATCTCAGAAAACAAATAAATAAAATTATAAAGGAAAACAAGACAAAAGGTCTTACAAGGTCCATCCAGCCTATTCCCCACTTCAGTCAACTTTACCTTTCCAGTAAGTTCTTCCACAGGAGGCCTCCACTCACAAACCCATCTGACCAGTTCTCACAGATGGCAGCAATGGCCACATGCCCTTGTGCATAATCTTCTTCCATTTGTAGATATCTCTCTGTCTCTCTGTCTTTCTCTGTCTCTTTCTCTGTCTGTCTCTGTCTCTCTTTCTCTCTGTCTGTCTCTCTGTGTGTTTGTGTGTGGGGGGGGGGGGTGTTGGTGGTGTTTGTGTGTATGTCTCTGAGAGAGAGCCAGGGTTTTTCTGTGTAGTCCTGGCTATCCTATAACTTGCTCTGTAGTCCAAGGTAGCCTTCCTTGAGCTCCTATCTGTCTATCTGTCTGCACTGTCACTGAGTGCTGGGGTTAAAGGCATGCACCACTACTGGCCTTCCTGTTCTCTTTCTTCTAATATAACTTTGTTAGACAGGTTCTCATGTAGCTCAGGCTCGCCATGAACTTGTTATATAGTCATAGATGACCTTGAACTCCTGATCCTGCTGCCCCCACCCTCCAGTTCTGGAATTACAGATGTGTGGCACACGGCTACCTGACTTGATGATTATTTCTGATCAAGACACTGTGGACATTTGAGTTGGTTGTTTGTAAAGGGGAGGACGTGTTTAGATAAGTAAATGTGTGCTTTGCAAGGCAATATCAAGCTGCCACATGTCTGTGTTGAACAAGGAACTTTAAATATCTCCTAGTCATCTAGATAAGTAAATAAAATATGTACATAGAACGCTAACAGCCTGGGAAAGAGGTGAAGAAGACAAGGGTGGTAGCAGGTAATACTGAGTGCATGTCTCATCTTCCTTAACAGGACCTAGCACCTAGAGCTTAGAATTCATAAGCCTCTGAGCAGTTCAGAGTGATTTCCTTTGGGACTTGGGTAGAGGAGACTCACCCACACTAGTTCTTCTACACATTTCAAAAATAACTGAGCTATGCAGGTGTGTTACTGTGAAAGAAAGAAACCAAAATTGAGGTAGGGAAGTGAATGAGCATTAATGTCCAGTGGCCAATCACTGCAGGATCTCACACTTGGACCTTGTGGGAGACTGCAGTGGGGTGTGCTGGCCAGTGAAGCACAGTCCTGAATTTCCATTGGGGCTGTTTCAGCTGTTAACATGCACATCGGCATTCACCGACCAATTGATGCCAATTCTAGATCTCCCTGGCAGAACAGTATCTCATAGGTATAATAAAGAGTGGGGACTCCCATAAGGTCCCCAGGTGTCTCTTCTAGGGTTAAAACAGCATGGCATGTGCTGGTAACTTCTCCCAGTATTATATGTAGGGGGACAGGGAGGTCTTGGGGGGGTCTAAAAGCCCCCTGTCAACATGCTTCAAAGCTTTAATACCTGGGTCCCCATGAAACCCTACTTACCCAGATTAACCCAGAAATCTGGGTAAGAATGGGTTTTTTTTTTTTGATTTTTAATATTTTTATTACATATTTTCCTCAATTGCATTTCCAATGCTATCCCAAAAGTCCCCCATAGCGCCCCCCACTTCCCTACCACCCATTCCCATTCTTTTGGCCCTGGCATTCCCCTATATTGGGGCATATAAAGTTTGCAAGTCCAATGGGCCTCTCTTTCCATTGATGGCCGACTAGGCAATCTTTCGATACATATGCAGCTAGAGACAAGAGCTCCGGGGTTCTGGTTAGTACATCATGTTGTTCCAACACTAGGGTTGCAGATCCCTTTAGCTCCTTGGGTACTTTCTCTAGCTTCTCCATTGGGAGCCCTGTGATACATCCAATAGCTGACTGTGAACATCCACTCCTGTGTTTGCTAGGCCCCGGCATCGTCTCACAAGAGACAGCTATATTTGGGTCCTTTCAGCAAAATCTTGCTAGTGTATGCAATGGTGTCAGCGTTTAGAAGCTGATTATGGGATGGATCCCTGGATACGGCAGTCTCTAAATGGTCCATCCTTTCATCACAGCTACGTACTTTGTCTCTGTAACTCCTTCCCTGGGTGTTTTGTTCCCAATTCTAAGAAGGTGCACAGTGTCCACACTTTGGTCTTCATTCTTCTTGAGTTTCATGCGTTTATCAAATTGTATCTTATATCTTGGGTATCCTAAGTTTTGGGCTAATATCCACTTATCAATGAATACATATTGTGTGAGTTCTTTTGTGATTGTGTTACTTCACTCAAGATGATGCCCTCCTGGTCCATCCATTTGGCTAGGAATTTCATAAATTCATTCTTTTTAATAGCTGAATAGTACTCCATTGTGTAAATGTACCATAATTTCTGTATCCATTCCTCTGTTGAGGGACATCTGGGTTCTTTCCAGCTTCTGGCTATTATAAATAGGGCTGCTATGAACATAGTGGAGCATGTGTCCTTTTTACCGGTTGGGACATCTTCTGGATATATGCCCAGGAGAGGTATTGCTGGATCCTCCGGTAGTACTATGTCCAATTTTCTGAGGAACCGCCAGACTGATTTCCAGAGTGGTTGTACAAGCTTGCAATCCCACCAACAATGGAGGAATGTTCCTCTTTCTCCACATCCTCGCCAGCATCTGCTGTCACCTGAATTTTTGATCTTAGCCATTCTGACTTGTGTGAGGTGGAATCTCAGGGTTGTTTTGATTTGCATTTCCCTGATGATTAAGGATGTTGAACATTTTTTCAGGTGTTTCTCTGCCATTCGGTATTCCTCAGGTGAGAATTCTTTGTTCAGTTCTGAGCCCCATTTTTTAATGGGGTTATTTGACTTTCTGGAGTCCACCTTCTTGAGTTCTTTATATATATTGGATATTAGTCCCTTATCTGATTTAGGATAGGTGAAGATCCTTTCCCAATCTGTTGGTGGTTTTTTTGTCTTATTGATGGTGTCTTTAGCCTTGCAGAAGCTTTGTAGTTTCATGAGGTCCCACTTGTCAATTCTCGATCTTACAGCACAAGCCATTACTGTTCTATTCAGGAATTATTCCCCTGTGCCCATATCTTCAAGGCTTTTCCCCACTTTCACCTCTATAAGTTTCAGCGTCTCTGGTTTTATGTGAAGTTCCTTGATCCACTTAGACTTGACCTTAGTACAAAGAGATAGGAATGGATCGATTCGCATTCTTCTACATGTTAACAACCAGTTGTGCCAGCACCATTTGTTGAAAATGCTGTCTTTCTTCCACTGGATGTTTTTAGCTCCCTTGTCGAAGATCAAGTGACCATAGGTGTGTGGGTTCATTTCTGGGTCTTCAATTCTATTCCATTGGTCTATTTGTCTGTCACTATACCAGTACCATGCAGTTTTTATTACTATTGCTCTGTAGTAGAGCTTTAGGTCCGGCATGGTGATTCCGCCAGAGGTTCTTTTATCCTTGAGAAGAGTTTTTGCTATCCTAGGTGTTTTGTTATTCCAGATGAATTTGCAGATTGCACTTTGTACTGGCTATTTTTGTGTCAACTTGACACAGCTGGAGTTATCACAGAGAAAGGAGCTTCAGTTGAGGAAATGCCTCAGTGAGATCCAACTGTAAGGCATTTTCTCAATTAGTGATCAAGGGGGAAAGGCCCCTTGTGGGTGGGACCATCCCTGGGCTGGTAGTCTTGGGTTCTATAAGAGAGTAGGCTGAGCAAGCCAGGGGAGGCAAGCCAGTAAAGAACATCCCTCCATGGCCTCTGCATCAGCTCCTGCTCCCTGACCTGTCTGAGTTCCAGTCCTGACTTCCTTTGGTGATGAACAGCAGCATGGAAGTGTAAGCCAAATAAACCCTTTCCTCCCCAACTTGCTTCTTGGTCATGATGTTTGTGCAGGAATAGAAACCCTGACTAGGACAAATTGGTACCAGCAGAGTGGGGTATTCCTGTGACAACCTGACCATGTTTTGGGGAGGACTGTGGAAGGACTTTGGAACTTTGGGCTTGAAGATCCATTCGTTGTTAAGAGCTCTGTCAGATGTTGTGTAGGAGCTTGGAAGATAATGCTGAGAACAGTGAAGATGATGGAGGCCTGGTTTGTGAAATTTCAGAGGGAAAATTAAAGACTCTCTTCAGGGCCATTGCTGTTTTTATTGTGAAGATTTTGTAGTTCTGGTTAGCTGGGGCTGAAGAATCAGCTGTGATTAACAAGATACCAGAACTACTAAAGCAAAAACTTTGCATTACTGGGACTATTGATGCTGGTTAGCTAGAGCTAAGAAATTAGCCGTGATTAAGAAGAGACCAGCATCGTTGAGGTGACATCTTCTGGGAAGTGTTTTCTGAAAGCACAAAGAGGCTGTGTTCCAGAGATAGGCAAGGTTGTACTCCTTCTGCAGTGGGACTTGGTAATGTGTAAGGGTCACCCAGATGGTACTGGTTTTGAAGGCATGAAGGGGTCACACAGCACCTCAGGCTCGGCACTGTGAGAGGCCATGGAAGGCCATTGGTGAAGGTGCAGCCCCAGTTGTAATTGAAGGCCCAGGACTGAAGGGGTCATACAGTGTTTTGGAGATGCCAGTACCACGAGATGACCACCAAGAGCAGCAGCAGCAGTGGAGTACAGGCATCTGGAGCCCAGAGGACGACGTGTGTGCTACAAAGGGCATGGCTGGAGAAGTGACCCAAGCCCTTGGAGGAGCCCAGAAGATCGTGAGTTGGATCCCAGACGTTGGACGGTTGGAGATTGATTTTTGCTTTGATTGTGACTGTGCCCTGATATTTTCCCTCTTGAAGGAAGAAACTGTTTTAGTGGAGCCCACAGTTAAGAGACTTTTAATTGTAAAAAGACTTTGGATTTTATATTTTAAAGAGATTGAAATTTTAGGAATATGTAAAGACTGTGGGACTTTTAAAGTTATTTAGATCTTGGGGATGAATAAGAATGTAAGGGTTGAGGCTTACTAGTGATGTGTTTGTGTGTCAAGTTGACAAGGGGTCAATTGTACTGGCTATTTTTGTGTCAACTTGACACAGCTGGAGTTATCACAGAGAAAGGAGCTTCAGTTGAGGAAATGCCTCAGTGAGATCCAACTGTAAGGCATTTTCTCAATTAGTGATCAAGGGGGAAAGGCCCCTTGTGGGTGGGACCATCCCTGGGCTGGTAGTCTTGGGTTCTATAAGAGAGTAGGCTGAGCAAGCCAGGGGAGGCAAGCCAGTAAAGAACATCCCTCCATGGCCTCTGCATCAGCTCCTGCTCCCTGACCTGTCTGAGTTCCAGTCCTGACTTCCTTTGGTGATGAACAGCAGCATGGAAGTGTAAGCCAAATAAACCCTTTCCTCCCCAACTTGCTTCTTGGTCATGATGTTTGTGCAGGAATAGAAACCCTGACTAAGACACACTTTCTAATTCGTTGAAGAATTGATTTGGAATTTTGATGGGGATTGCATTGAATCTGTAGATTGCTTTTGGCAAGATAGCCATTTTTACAATGTTGATCCTGCCAATCCATGAGCATGGGAGATCTTTCCATCTTATGAGATCTTCTATAATTTCTTTCTTCAGAGACTTGAAGTTTTTATTATACAGATCTTTCACTTCCTTAGTTAGAGTCACGCCAAGATATTTTATATTATTTGTGACTATTGAGAAGGGTGTTGTTTCCCTAATTTCTTTCTCAGCCTGTTTATTCTTTGTGTAGAGAAAGGCCATTGATTTGTTTGAGTTAATTTTATATCCAGCTACTTCACCGAAGCTGTTTATCAGGCTTAGGAGTTCTCTGGTGGAATTTTTAGGGTCACTTATATATACTATCATATCATCTGCAAAAAGTGATATTTTGACTTCATCTTTTCCAATTTGTATCCCTTTGATCTCCTTTTGTTGTCGAATTGCTCTGGCTAGGACTTCAA
This sequence comes from Mus caroli, assembly GCF_978045245.1. NCBI lineage: Eukaryota > Metazoa > Chordata > Mammalia > Rodentia > Muridae > Mus > Mus caroli. The sequence goes on along the minus strand of NW_028227269.1, from coordinate 21,863,673 downwards.
GTACAATGTTGAATAGGTATGGAGAAAGTGGACAGCCTTGTCTAGTCCCTGATTTGAGAGGGATTGCTTCAAGCTTCTCACCATTTACTTTGATGTTGGCTACTGGTTTGCTGTAGATTGCTTTTATCATGTTTAGGTATGGGCCTTGAATTCCTGATCTTTCCAAGACTTTTATCATGAATGGGTGTTGGATCTTGTCAAATGCTTTTTCCGCATCTAATGAGATGACCATGTGGTTTTTATCTTTGAGTTTGTTTATATACTGGATTACGTTGATGGATTTCCGTATATTGAACCATCCCTGCATCCCTGGGATGAAACCTTCTTGGTCAGGATGGATGATTGTTTTGATGTGTTCTTGGATTCGGTTAGCAAGAACTTTATTGAGGATTTTTTCATCAATATTCATAAGGGATATTGGTCTGAAGTTTTCTATCTTTGTTGGGTCTTTTTGTGGTTTAGGTATCAGAGTAATTGTGGCTTCATAGAATGAGTTGGGTAGAGTACCTTCTGTTTCTATTTTGTGGAATAGTTTGTGAAGAACTGGGATTAGATCTTCTTTGAAGGTCTGATAGAACTCTGCACTAAACCCATCTGGTCCTGGGCTTTTTTTAGTTGGGAGACTATTAATGACTGCTTCTATTTCTTTGGGGGATATAGGGCTGTTTAGATCATTAACCTGATCTTGATTCAACTTTGGTACCTGGTATCTGTCTAGGAACTTCTCCATTTCATCCAGGTTCTCCAGTTTTGTTGAGTATAGCCTTTGGTAGAAGGATCTGATGGTGTTTTGGATGTCTTCAGGATCTGTTGTTATGTCTCCTTTTTCATTTCTGATTTTGTTAATTAGGATGCTTTCCCTGTGCCCTCTAGTGAGTCTGGCTAAGGGTTTATCTATCTTGTTGATTTTCTCAAAGAACCAGCTCCTTGATTGGTTGATTCTTTGAATAGTTTTTCTTGTTTCCACTTGGTTGATTTCACCCCTGAGTTTGATTATTTCCTGCCGTCTACTCCTCTTGGGTGAATTTGCTTCCTTTTGTTCTAGTGCTTTTAGGTGTGTTGTCAAGCTGCTAATGTGTGCTCTCTCTAGTTTCCTTTTGGAGGCACTCAGAGCTATGAGTTTTCCTCTTAGAAATGCTTTCATTGCGTCCCATAAGTTTGGGTATGTTGTGGCTTCATTTTCATTGAACTCTAAAAAGTCCTTAATTTCTTTCTTTATTCCTTCCTTGACCAAGGTATCATTGAGAAGAGTGTTGTTCAGTTTCCACGTGAAGGTTGGCTTTCTATTATTTATTTTGTTATTGAAGATCAGCCTTAGTCCATGGTGATCTGATAGGATGCATGGGACAATTTCAATATTTTTGTATCTGTTGAGGCCTACTTTGTGACCAATTATGTGGTCAATTTTGGAGAAGGTACCATGAGGTGCTGAGAAGAAGGTATATCCTTTTGTTTTATGATAGAATGTTCTGTAGATATCTGCCAGATCCATTTGATTCATAATTTCTCTTAGTTTCACTGTGTCCCTGTTTAGTTTCTGTTTCAATGATCTGTCCATTGGTGAAAGTGGTGTGTTGAAGTCTCCCACTATTATTGTATGAGGTGCAATGTGTGCTTTGAGATTTACTAAAGTTTCTTTAATGAATGTGGCTGCCTTTGTATTTGGAGCATAGATATTCAGGATTGATAGTTCCTCTTGGAGGATTTTACCTTTGATGAGTATGAAGTGTCCCTCCCTGTCTTTTTTAATGACTTTGGGTTGGAAGTCAATCTTATCAGATATTAGAATGGCTACTCCAGCTTGTTTCTTCATGCCATTTGCTTGGAAAATTGTTTTCCAGCCTTTCATTCTGAGGTAGTGTCTATCCTTTTCTCTGAGATGAGTTTCCTGTAAGCAGCAAAATGTTGGGTCTTGTTTGTGTAGCCAGTTTGTTAGTCTATGTCTTTTTATCGGGGAGTTGAGTCCATTGATATTAAGAGATATTAAGGAAAAGTAATTGTTGTTTCCTGTTATTTTTGTTGTTAAAGTTGGCATTTTGTTCTTGTGGCTGTCTTCTTTTAGGTTTGTTGAGGGATTACCTTCTTATTGTTTCTAGGGCATGGTTCCTGTCCTTGTATTGGTTTTTTTCTGTTATTATCCTTTGAAGGGCTGGATTCGTGGAGAGATAATGTGTGAATTTGGTTTTGTCGTGGAATACTTTGGTTTCTCCATCTATGTTAATTGAGAGTTTGGCTGGGTATAGTAGCCTGGGCTGGAATTTGTGTTCTTTTAGTGTCTGTATAACATCCGTCCAGGATCTTCTGGCTTTCATAGTCTCTGGTGAAAAATCTGGTGTAATTCTGATAGGCTTGCCTTTATATGTTACTTGGCCTTTTTCTTTTACTGCTTTTAGTATTCTATCTTTATTTAGAGCATTTGTTGTTCTGATTATAATGTGTCGGGAGGTATTTCTTTTCTGGTCCAGTCTATTTGGAGTTCTGTAGGCTTCTTGTATGTTCATGGGCATCTCTTTCTTTAGATTTGGGAAGTTTTCTTCTATAATTTTGTTGAAGATGTTTGCTGGTCCTTTGAGTTGAAAATCTTCATTCTCATCCACTCCTATTATCCGTAGGTTTGGTCTTCTCATTGTGTCCTGTATTTCTTGGATGTTTTGAGTTAGGATCTTTTTGCATTTTACATTTTCCTTGATTGTTGTGCCGATGTTCTCTATGGAATCTTCTGCACCTGAGATTCTCTCTTCCATCTCTTGTATTCTGTTGCTGATGCTCGTATCTATGGTTCCAGATTTCTTTCCTAGGGTTTCTATCTCCAGTGTTGCCTCATTTTGGGTTTTCTTTATTGTGTCTACTTCCCTTTTTAGGTCTAGTATGGTTTTGTTCATTTCCATCATCTGTTTGGATGCGTTTTCCTGTTTTTCTGTAAGGACTTCTACCTGTTTGATTATGTTATCCTGTTTTTCTTTAAGGATTTGTAACTCTTTAGCAGTGTTCTCCTGCAATTCTTTAAGGGATTTTTGTGCTTCCTCTTTATTGTCTTCTGCCTGTTTAGCAGTGTTCTCCTGCATTTCTTTAAGTGTGTTATTAAAGTCCTTCTTGAAGTCCTCTATCATCATCAGGAGATATGCTTTTAAATCCGTGTCTAGCTTTTCCGGTGTGTTGGGGTGCCCTGGACTGGGCGAAGTGGGGGTGCTGGGTTCTGATGATGGTGAGTGGTCTTGGTTTCTGTTAGTAAGATTATTACGTTTACCTTTCGCCATCTGGTAATCTCTGGGGTTACTTGTTATCGTTGTCACTGTTTAAAGATTGGAGCAGAAGCTGTGTTCCACTCACCAGCAGTCTCTAAATCCTGCGGCGGGGGTCGTGGGTAGCTGGCAGGTGTCAGGCAACCCTGCTCTCCCGCTACCCCGGCGCTGACCGGCCGGATGAGGCCTGTGGCCCTACTCAGGCCGGTTTCTGCTTCCCTAACTAATGCAGTCTCAGGTCCCGCGCAATTGGATTGGAGCAGAAGCTGTGCTCCACTCACCAGAAGTCTTAAGATCCTGTGGCTGGTGTTGTGGGTAGCTGGCGAGTGTCAGCCGACCCTGCGCCCCAGCTGCCCCGGTGCTTTTCTGACCGGAAGAGGCTTGTGGCCCTATGTATGCCGGATTTCTCTCTCCCCAACCAGAGCAGTCTCAGGTCCCGTGTGATTGGAGTGGAGCAGAAGCTGTGTTCCACTCACTAGCAGTCCCAAAATCCTGCGGCGGGGGTCGTGGGTAGCTGGCGGGTGTCAGGCAACCCTGCGCTCCTGCTACCCCAGCGCTGGTCTGGCCGGATGAGGCCTGTGGCCCTACTCAGGCCGGTTTCTGCTTCCCTAACTAGTGCAGTCTCAGGTCCCGCGCAATTGGATTGGAGCAGAAGCTGTGCTCCACTCACCAGAAGTCTTAAGATCCTGTGGCGGGTGTTGTGGGTAGCTGGCGAGTGTCAGCCGACCCTGCGCCCCAGCTGCCCCGGCGCTTTTCTGACTGGAAGAGAGCAAGAATGGGGTTTTTAAATGTAATTTATAAAATTAGGGTTGCTGATAAATGAAGTTGAACTTTGAAGGGCCAAAGCCATGTTCCTGTTCTCTGGTATCATCCCTGAGTCCACTCAGGATGGGTGTCAACCTAGTTCTAAATTTACCCTAGCTGTGTTAGGTAGGAATGTGAACCACTAACATCCGCCTATGCAGGAGGGATTTATTTACTATGCAGCATCAGCAAATGTATCTGTGACCAGGAAACAAACACACTGGGTCCCCCACGAGAAAAAGAATGAGCTGTTCAAAGTGAAGAGTCAGGATTGGGTCCACGAGACCCCTTTTCCCCAAGCTGATGAGCTGAGGGTTTTGTCTCAATCCTGCCCTTTGTTTAACCCTCACAGGACATTTGACAAAGCTTCATTACACTGATTTTAGGTTGTCTCTCCCTGTCCTCTTATACCATGATTCTGCATGCATGCTCCAAGTAGACTGTATTTATCCATAAAAAGATATTCTTACTATCTTTCCTAGAGTGTTCTGGGTTTTGCCATGTTATATAGAACCATAGCAAAATTACAGTTATGAAGTAGCAACAAAAATGACTTTATAGCTGGGGGTTCACCACAACATGAAGAACTGTATTAAGGGGTTGCAGCTTTAGGAAGGCTGAGAACCACTGCTGTTATGGATGTCACTGGACATACAGAGGATATTGCTTAGCCAGCATGGTGCTAGGTTGTGATAGGAAGTCAGACTTGGGGTTTCAGGTATCCACAGCTCACCTTGTGTCTTGGCCTTGCAGGTTTAGTCTCCACTGCCAGCTGCCATGGGCAAGCAGAACATCAAGCTGGGTTCTGAGGTGCTGCAGGAACTGCGGAAACACAGGGATTTCACCGACCATGAGCTTCAGGAGTGGTACAAGAGCTTCTTCAATGACTGTCCCACTGGCCACCTAACTGTGGACAATTTCAAGATAGGCCAACTTTTTCCCCTACAGAGAAGCCTCTAAGTTCGCTGAACATGTTTTCCACACCTTTGACACCAACAGTGACAGCACCATCGACTTCTGAGTGTTCATCATTGCTCTGAGCCTGACCTCTCGGGGCAAGCTGGAATAGAAGCTCAAGTGGGCCCTCAGCATGTCCGACCTAGACAGCAATGGCTACATCAGCAGCAGTGAAATGGTGGAGATAGTGCAGGTACCTACACTTGACAGGGCCTGGCACATGGGGAGTGCAGGGATCCAGGACCCGCATCCTTGGCCCCATACACCAGGTCATTCCTTTGCCCACTTGCTACCTGGGTATACTAAAGGAATGCATGTCTTTGCAGAGAGTAAAGATAAAAACCAAGCATCTATCAATTGCATGCTGAACATCAGGCTCCAGCTGAGCTCATCCATCAGGTTTATTCACACAATTCTATAAACTGGGTCTTTTTTTTTTTTAACCTCTAATGAGATCTGAGTCTCAGATAGGAGATTAAGAATTGTCAAAGCAAGAACTGGGAAAATGACTCAGTGGGGAAGAAGAGTTGATACCCAGCATGAGCCTGAGTTCTGATCCCAACACCCACGGAAAAGGCAGGAGTGGCTGAGCATGCCCGAAACCCTAGAACTAGGGGACAAGTGAGTCCTAGAAGCTTGCTGAGCAGGCAACCTAGATAAAATGGTAATCCCCAGATGGGTTCAGTGAGAGGGTAAAGGGAATATTGTGAACACCGGTATTCCTGTTTGGCCTCTGCACGGGTGGGTGTTCATCTGCATACACATTAGTTGTCTATAGGGCTTCCTATAGAAATCACAATGACACAGTAAAGGATGAGTCAGCAGTCAGTTCTTTACAGGAGCGATGCTTATGTGCACCCTGGATCTTCCTGCCCCATGCTCTAAACCATCTCTGTATTTGGTCCAGTGGGCTGACTCTGTGGGTAAATGTGCTTGCTACCAAGCCTGGCAGCCTGGGTTTGATCCCTAAGACCCACATGGTAGGAAAAGAGAACCAGCTTCCACAAGTTGTCCACTGAATTCCACATGAGATCACCTCCCCCAAATAAATAATTACATACATCCATAAAATAAATAAATAAAGTAGTTGTATACAGTTCCTAATACAATGGCTATAGATGTTAATATAGATGTTAATAAAATTTGTATTATTTGGGAAATAACAAGAAACTGTCTATGTACCTCCAGTTTCATTTTCTAGACTATTTCCCACCCGTAGTTTGTTGGATCTGCAGATTCAGGACCCATGGGTGGGCAGGGCTCAATGTATTTCCCCTAAGACCTTCCCTCCAGGATTTCCCAGCTCTCCACCAAAGATCCTCCTTTCAGACAAACGCTTTGCCCCACAACCTCCCCTCTACTCCGAACCAAGGAGCCCTCCATTCTTCCATGCCCCAGCTGTATTCTGTGCTGTTGAACGTCACTTAAATTTTCCTGGCTCCTTTTTCCCAGCTCCTTGTCTGTGAAACTTGTTCTGATGAGAGAAGGGTCCTGACTCTGCCCTGTCCATGCTTCTTGGTTAGCTGAGAGAAGACCATAACCCACCCTCCATCCTCCAGAGCACACTCACAGATGCCCCTTTGCAGGCCATTTACAAGATGGTGTCCTCCATGATGAAGATGCCTGGGGACGAGTCCATGCCCGAGAAGCAAACAGACAAGATCTTCAGGCACATGGACACTAACAATGATGGTAGGAAACATGGCAGGAGTGAGCAGGTCGGGTGGGAAGAGGGTATTGGGAGAGGGGTGGGGTGGGGAGAGGGGAGTAGATGAGCCTGTGAAACTGTTGATGGCACAGAGGTGTTTGGGATATACCCTCTGCCCTATATAGGCTTGCCCTTTTCTAGCCCACTTGATTCAGCTCTGATTGAGGGAGGGAGACTAGAATTTAGGGTCAGGTACGCCTAGCTTGCATCCTGTACCCTTCCTAGGACTCTATAACCATGGGCATGTCAGTAGACCCTCTGACCTTCAGGCTTCATCCCCGTTGTCTGAGTTAGGGTTTCCATTGCTGTGATGACACACCATGGCCACAAGCAACTTGGGGAGGAAAGGGTTTATTCACTCACAGTTTCCATATAACTGTTCATCATCAAAAGCAGTGAGGGCAGGACTCAAACATGGCAGGAATCTGAAGGCAGGAGCTGATATAGAGACCATGAAAGGGTTGCTACTTCCTGGCTTGCTCCCCATGGCTTGCTCAGCCTTCTTTCTTATAGAACTCAGAATCACTAGCCCAGAGTTGTACCACCTACACTGGGCTGGGCTCTGCTCCATCAATCACTAGTTAAGAAAATACCCTCTGGTCAGGCATGGTGGCACGTCTTTAATCGGAGCTCATAGGAGACAGGAGGCTCTCTGTGAGTTCAGGGCTAACCTGGTCTAAAAAGTGAGTTCTAGAACAGCCAGGGCTGTACACAGAGGAAACCCTGTTTCAATAAGCAAAACAAAAGGGAGGAAAGGAGGGAGAGAAGGAGGGAGGTAGAGAGACAGGGAGAGAGAGAGAGAAGAGACTGGACATTGTCCATTTTCCAGAGGGTTCCAGACTTTAACCAGAGCACTGGCTAATCCTAAGTCTCCCTCTTCCATTCCTCAGGCAAAATGTCCCTGGAAGAATTCAACAAAGGTGCCAAGAGCGACCCATCCATTGTCCGGTTGCTGCAGTGTGATCCCAGCAGTGCTAGCCAGTTCTGAGGGGAATGGGCTTTACACAGTTGTGAGAAACACAGGCTTGACCTGCCATCTTCAGCTTTGTTTGCAAAAGTGGATTTCTCCATTATTTCTCCTGCTCTCTCGGGACCTGGGTTCAGGCAGCACATCACACTCACCTGGTCTGGCTGGATGCAGCTCCCTCCTCTATCTTACCCAATATATGTCCCTCCCCATCCAGTCCAGGCTGGTTCCTTCCAAGGTTTCAAGTGTTCTCAGCTGTAGGGCTCCTTCCCTGCCCACAGAGGGCCTGGAGGCCCTTAAGGACACCAGACAGGATGTTTCAGTATCTTACCGAGACCAGCTGATTTATTCAATGATCCCAGCTGACTTTGTGAGGATGAAGAACATGGAGAGCAGACAGGCAAGCCCTTCCTGTGCGTGGCTCCACCTCCCTTGTTTATTTTCTCTGACCAAAGCTGCTTGCATGTATATACCGTGGTATCCTTACTTTTAATATATACGTTTTGTATAAAGTGAGAAGGTTCAGCCCCTGTATTTAAAGCCTCTGACTACCTTTATAGCATGGTCCCCTGTGACCTGGGATTCTCCCCACCCCAAAGTCTGGCTGTGCTGTGGTATTTATGTATTCATTTGCCTAATTACACAGGAGATACATGCATGCCCAGGGCTGTGGACATCTGCCCTCTGTCCTGCAAACACAGGTGTTCCTGTGTGTTATGTCCTTGCTTTCCATTGGCCTGGCATATTAAAATGATCAAATAAACCAAGGTCTGTGAGTTTCCTGTGTTGCCCCAAGCACCCTGTTTATGGTTCTCTCTCCAGTGAGTGTGGGGATGAAGCAGATAAGTGGTAGACATGGGGAAAGTCCTTGAATGTCTGGAACAGCCGAGAATTTGTCAGAGAGGAGTACATGCCAGCCTTTCCCCACTCAGTGGGCTTCACACACAGCAAGGCCATTGGCCCTCCTGCTTTAAGCCACAGAACCTGTAGTCTGAGCCCCAGACCGTCTGATGATGTTCAGGAAGCACCCACTGAGCACCTGTCCTGGGTGAGCACTGGAGACTCTGAGATTGGCCAGACATTGTCTTTGCTCCCACCTCACCTCAAGGAGAAAGGTGCTGTTGGCTAGAAGGTGTTTTAGATATTGGACAGAAGCAGTACCTCAGGGCCAAATATGTGTCTTGGCTAATGTCAACCACCAATCTTGCAAGCCATCCAGCAGTTCACTTGGAGGGGGTACACCTGAGTGGTAGGCCGGCACTTAAAGAAAGGGAAACTAGGTGGATGAGAGAGAAATGGAACCAAGACAATGTTCTGATCAAGGTTCAAATGTTTAATGACAAATGCACTTATAAAGGAGGGCGTAGGCCCATTCCCACCCATTCATTCTTGGAGCCTGAAACCAGCTGAAGGTGATTATGTGCAGGATATGGCATAGTCTCTGGAATAACTCCTGGGCCTCTCAGCAGGTAGCAGTATCTTGAAGAGGAACAGCAACAGTGGCTAAACAATTGAGTGATCTAGGGAGGAAGGCTCCACCCTAGGTAATCTCCTTAGTGGCAGCAAGGTCAAGGTCTGGCTCAGCTAGCTTCAGGCTGAGGGAAGGTTACACAGCAAGTTCAGGATCACTTATTCAAATAATGGGGAATAAGAGGATGGATGGATGTGTCTGCCCAGTTTTGAAGACTTCTCTTTTTCTCTTTCTCTTTCTCTTTCTCTTTCTCTTTCTCTTTCTCTTTCTCTTTCTCTTTCTCTTTCTCTTTCTCTTTCTCTTTCTCTCTCTCTCTCTCTCTCTCTCTCTCTCTCTCTCTCTCTCTCCCTCTCCCTCTCCCTCTCCCTCTCCCTCTCCCTCTCCCTCTCCCTCTCCCTCTCCCTCTCCCTCTCCCTCTCCCTCTCCCTCTCTCTCTCTCTCTCTCTCTCTCTCTCTCTCTCTCTCTCTCTCTCTCTGCCAACATGTGATTCCTGGGATTGTAACTCAGGACCTTAGGTAGAGCAGTCAGTGCTCTTAATAACTGAGCCATCTCTCCAGCCTTGGGAGTCTTCTGAAATGGAGAACTCAATGTCACACAAGATGTGAGAGTACAGTGAGGGGCAGAAATAAGATCACAGAAAGGGGCGGCTGAGGCAGATAAGTCATGAGTTCTGGGACAACCTGGACTCCATAGCAGAATTAATGTCAGAGGACCAAAGGACAAAGAAAACTCTATTGTGCTCAGGGCTGCATGGAAAAGGAATGGAGGTCAGAGAGCCACAGTCCAGAGATGCAATTACACTGCACAAGTACTTAGAACTGACTGTTCCCTATGTTTGTCTCCAGACTTGAAAGGCAACTCTGTTAACAACAGTGTTCATGTTCAAGGTGTGGTTGATCCATTATTCCTGCACTAGCTGTCAGAGCATGGCAGCTAAGGCCAGGACTATACAAGGCTTCCATTCAAAGTTTCACCTGATACCTGCTAGTGGAGATAAAAGACCCACAGCGTGAGGATTCCCCCAAGTTCTGACTCAGGAGAGGCGACACCCCAAAATCACCCACAAGAAATGTTCTTGCTGCAAACAGCAAGAGGATTTTTATTCAAGAGTGCTCTTGGGCCCACGGTCATACACCACGCAGGGGTAGAGGACCGTGGTGTGCCAAGTCGCTGGGTAAGGGGGTATTTAAAGGAAGAAACCACAACTCAAGGAAGTGGGGAGGGCGTTGTTGGAAAATACCAAAGATACCAGTTAAGAGTCACAAGGAAGTGCAAAGTCACAAGTGTCACAAGGAATACCTGGTAATTGTTCAGGTTATCTCTTAAGACAGTTTCTAAGAGCCCCTAACATTAGCACATTCTTTGAATTAACACTCTTTGAACCCAGGAAGCAGGTGGGTGGAGAGATGTCACTATCTGTTTTATGATTAACATACCTTGGAGCATTGCATCACAAAGGTCACATTCCCAAGCCTGGGCCTAAAGGCCTAGAATTTTGTTATTACGTTTTACTTTTTCAGAGATCTCCCAGGCCCAGAAAGAGAGACATGGCAGATAGTCCTGAGGTAGCCTCCAAGTTCTGAATGGAACCCTGCTCAGGTCTCTGTGGGACCTGGAAGAGAGATGCCCAGTCTGACCTGGAATGTTCATAGAGGTTGCCTGAAGCTGGTAAGGGGAGTTATGGAGCTTAGGCTGCAAGGAGGGACACCTGGTGAAGAACAAGAAGCATAAAATAGAGGTAAGATGATCAGTAGGAAGGGAGGGGAGGAAAGGGGAGGGAAAGGAGGGGAGGGGTGGGAAAGGGGAGGAAGAGGGGAGGGGAAGGAGAGGGGAGGGGATGAGAGGAGATGGGAGGAGAGACAACTGTCTGGGCCTTGCTGGTATTTGTTTACAAGCTATGAGATGAGCCAGGGTGCAGGTCAGTTAGAGGTCAGAGGGAGGAAGGAAGGAGACTAGATTGACATCGGAGCTTTCTCCCTCAGCCACACAGACATGACTGGCAAACGCTCACTAGAGCATTCTTTGTCACAAGAACTGAACATCAATTCTGAGAGATGCAGTCAATCAATTTTGGGGTATGGAATGCAGTATGCAGAATGTGTGATACACAGACATAGTTACATATAGTCACAAGACTTAAGATATATCTAAATAGCGACCTGAAAAGGCTTGGCATGCTTCTGTATATAAGAATAAGGCACCAGGCAATGGTAGATCATGGCTTTCATCCCAACATGAGGCAGCAATAGCTGAATCTCTGAGTTTGAGGCCAGCCTGGTGGACAGAGTGAGTTCCCAAACAGACAAGGCTACCCAGAGAAACCCTATCTTTCTTAAATAAATAAATAAATAAATAAATAAATAAATAAATAAAATAAAATAAAATAAAATAAAGGAGAGAGATGAGAGGCAACCTCCTTAGGGGTCTTCAAGGGTTCCAACCTCAAGCTAAGGGTTACTTCTAAGATCTGGTGATAAAACAGGCCCCTGAGTTGGTCTCTATCAACTTATTGCCCACTCATTATGAGGAGGGAGGCTACCTGCCAGTGTTAGTAGCCCTATAAAGAGGCCCAGGTAGCAACAGCCCACAAGAACCAGGGCCTGCCAGGTGACATCTGAAAACACACAAAGAGAAAGCTGCCCTGGCCACAGCCCAGATTTTGACCCAGCCGAACTACTCCTGCGTTCCTGAGCGACAGGAATGCTGGGAGAGCAAACACTAACAGTTTAAGGGTAACCTTGGGAGGAGGTCCACTATCTGAAGGCACATCGGTGGGGACCCATGGGGAATGTGACTGCTTCCTGAGAAGTCCTTTTTGCTGCTGACAGTCACTAAGAGCTCTTCAACAGTTACAGACAATATTTAAAACAAAAATAAGACAGGCTGTAGAGATGGCTCAGTGATTCAGAGCACTGGCTGCTCTTGCAGACAACCCCATTTGGTTCCCAGCACTCACACAGCATCTCACAACTGTGAGTTTCTCCAGTGCCTCCCTCTTCTGGTTTTCAGAGATACTGCACTCATGTGGCACATCTACATACATGCAGACCAATGCTTATACACATAAAATTAAACAACCCCTTAAAAAAAAAAAAAGCAGAGGCCAGGCACAGTGGCATATACTTTTAATCCCAGCACACAAAGATACAGCCTGATCGACAGCCTGATCTACATAGCGAGTTCTAGGACAGCCAAAGTTACATTATAGAGAGACCTGGTCTGCATTGAGAGAGAGAGAGAGAGAGAGAGAGAGAGAGAGAGAGAGAGAGAGGGGAGAGGGGAGAGGAGGGAGGGAGGGAGGGAAAATTGGGCTGAAGTAAAGAAATGGCCCACTCAACTCATCCCATCCTATTTCCTACCATGCCAACTGCTGGTCTCCAACACAGACTGGCCAGCAAGTAACAGAGGGAGAATCAGTCCCAAGAGTTTCTCAAGACACACTGAGATAGGTGCTCAGTGCTCTCACCTTCTGTCTGTCTGTCTGTCTGTCTGTCTGTTTGTCTCTGCCTCTCACATTCACACACACACACACACACACACACACACACACACACACACACACAAACACACACACACACACACACACACACACGAGCCCATCTCACTGCCTCCTCTGCCCACTCGCCTACTCCAGAGTTGATAGTGAGGTGGGCCTGCCTGTCTGAGAACTGGGATCAGCAGAAGAGGCAAAACAATGGACTGTCTATGGGTTATGTATGAGAAAAGAGAAACTTTTGGTCTCAGAAAGGATGGCATTGCTAGGAGTACCGGGGTGGAATGGGCTCCCATCCTGGCAGGGACTATGAGGAAGTCACCTCCCTCAGGGTGTGGAGAGGGCCCTTAGGGAGCTCACCTGGGACTGCAGTTGTCCCTCTGCTGTGTGCTCTGAGGCCAGTTTGGAACCTAGGAGTCTAACCCACAGTTCACCTGCTTTAAAAGGTCTGTGATTTGTATGGGATATCCTTTCTCACAGCAAAATATAGACCTAATACATCATTGTAAGTTAAACCTTCTCTTTACCAAGGGAGGAACTTAGAAGGGCCACACTGTTCCTGCACTTCTACTCCATCCCAGACACCCTTGTCCCATTTTGGTCCTTAGAGCCAGACCTTTAATGAGTCCCATGTAGAAGGGTCTGTAGCAGTGACATTACAGAAGACTATCCTATGGGACAATTGTTTCCTCTTTGTGTTTCCTCATGAGCTTTAAATAGACAGGCAGTCCCAGTGAAACTCTCCATGCCACCAAGACTGTGCTGTCCCCTGTCTCCAGTAGACAGACTGGTGAATCACACAGAACTATGAAGACTGTCCCCTTGGCCAGCATCTCCATGCCTCCTACTGGCCCCTGTAGCTTAGGGTTTCATCAGTAACAAGAGTGTGTTTTAATGAGTAGATTCCCCACAGCAGTTCATCAATTAGTTTAAAATTGTACCCGACCCAGCCCACACACACCTTGTGAGCTTGGGCTGAGGCCACTTCTCCAGAAAGAACATTGGCTGCCCTCCCACGTCTGTCTCCTCTGCTGGCCAGCGACTTGTCAAAGGGTAGAGGGAAACAGCATCTAAAGTTAGGAAGAAGAAATGCCTTTCATGTCACTGACCTTCATTCTTTCCATATATTTGTTTTCATAGCAACAAACCAAATGTTTTAAAAACAGAAATCAGAATGGATATGAAGCAATTTCATCACCTGTCTTCCACAGCGCAATTGGCGCCTCCATATTAAGTCCTGAGTGTCCTGTCCTTCCTCCTTTGGGGGCTTCTGTTGGACACAGTTTTCTCTTTTGAGCTACTCACTTGCAGCTGAGAAAGCACCTTTCTTCCCTAGTAGCAAGACCTAGAGTGGGGTATTCCAAGACAGCAACATGTCCTTATTGCCATGATCAGAAAAGATTCAGGACCCCTTCAACTAAACAAAGTGGCACAGACCTAGGAAATTCCCAGCTTCCACTTTCCCCAAAAAGCGAGCTCAGTGACATTTCCCAAGTGAGGAGGCAGGAGAGGAGGTGATATCAGTCTAGACTAGACTGATGAATAGGCTATCTCAGCACACTCATGGCAGCATGTGTGGATACTGACATGTGGGGCTGCTTCTTGACATTGCCCCAGAAGATACAAGCCCCACAGAGCCTCATCCAAGAGCCTGAGTACAACTAAGTATTAACTAACTCTCTCTTCCTTACTCACAGATACAGCTCAGTCATGGGCAGAACAGACATGCTCATGAGAATTCAGGAGGGAAAACTGTTAGCAATGAGATGGGTCCTATCTTCATGAGGGAGCTGGTTACAAAATTCAGGCAAGGCAACCTCTGAAAAACAAACATGTCATGCTTATGCAACAAGGAGAGACCTGGCCCTGATAGAGCCAAAGAGGATGTTTGGAGTAGGAGAGGGACAGAGAAGATAATAAAGAGACTTGTAGATGGGTATGCATAGGAACACCAGCAGCAAATACATCTTCCAGCAACTGATACATCTTCCAGCAGCAGATACATCTTCCAGCAACTGATATATCTTCCAGCAGCAGATACATCTTCCAGTATCTGAAACATCTTCCAGCAGCAGATATATCTTCTAGCAACTGATACATCTTCCAGCAGCAGATACATCTTCCAGTATATGAAACATCTTCCAGCAGCAGATACATCTTCCAGCAGCAGATACATCTTCCAGCAGCAGATACATCTTCCAGCAGCAGATATATCTTCTAGCAACTGATACATTTTCCAGCAGCAGATACATCTTCTAGCAAATGATACATCTTCCAGCAGTTAATACATCTTTCAGCAGCCAGGGATTTCAGAAAGGGGTGAGGGCAAAAAACAAGAACCTGTGCCTACAGTTTGTGAGGTACAGACATCCTTGGGGCTTTTGAGGCTGCAGGTGACTCTCAGAAACCATGTGTCACTAACCCAGGTGGAGATGGAAGTTGTTGGGTAGAAATTTAGAAGTTCTCATTTGCAATAGAAGTGTCTGCCTTCTCACCACCCCTTAGCAGCCCAAGAAAGTTCTTCAGGCTCCAGCTTAGCAAGGCTTAAGCAACTGCTACTAATATGAAGAGGTTTATTTTTAAATCAAAATCTCCCTTGTAGTTACAAAAATAAATCATATTTGGGCTGGCATGTAGCAAATTTGGTCGAGGGCTTGCCTACCTTTCATGACACCCTGGGTGGGGTACTCAGTGCTACATAAAACTAGGCATGGTTGCACACATCTATAGTCCCTGAACTCAGAGGTGGAGGCAGGAGGATCATAAATTTAAGGTCATCGTCATCCTCTGAACAGCAAGCATGAAGTTTGGGTCCACTTTGGGCTATATACACCCTATCCTGGAAATAAACAAACAATCAAATATATAAATGACACTTGTAAAATTTCAAACAATCCAGGCAGTAGTGGGGCACACCTTTAATCCCAGCACTTGGGAGGTGGATTTCTGAGTTGGAGGCCAGCCTGGTCTTCATAGTAAGTTCCAGGATAGCCAGGGCTACACAGAGAAACCCTGTCTCAACCCTCCCCCCCACAATTCTCAAGATGGTTCCAGGAGCCACTCATTGCCTTTTAATAATCATATACCTTTCTCTCTCTCTCTCTCTCTCTCTCTCTCTCTCTCTCTCTCTCTCTCTCTCTCTCTCTCTCTCTCTCTTCCTGTCTTCCTTTTTGGGATATTTTTTTACTCCATAGAATTCCCTAGAACTCTTTATGTCTAAGCTGCATTCCACAGCACCAGTGCATGGCAGCTGGGTTACCAAGTCACTATTGAAGGACATCTGGTCAGCCCTTATGGCCATTATGCACAATCATTGTGAACACTTACAAAAAGGTGCATCTGTGAACATGAGTTTCCATGCATGTGGGATAACTGCCCGGGAGCATGATGGTTGGACTTCACAGCAATTGTATGCTCAGCTCAATTGCTTGTTTTAAAATTTTATTCATTTACTTCTTACATAGGTGGAGTGTATGAATGTGGAGGTCAGAAGACAAATTGAAGGAGTCAGTTTTGCTACATTGATCCTGGGTTTTAGCCTCAGGTTATCAAGCATCATTACCCACTTAGCCATCTTACCAGCCTGTGTGCTGTTGGGCATTGGGCTATACACTGACAATCTGGTCTCCAGTCAAGCTGAGGTGTAACCCTGGGACCCAGTGGTGATAATTGACTTACATGGGACAGAAGTTCTCTCGTGTCTCCTGGAACTCTGGCTCCTGTCAAAGTTACGGCCCCCACAGCCCTCAAAAGAGAAGCATGGCTTTAGTCAAATAGCCAATGCCCCAAGCTTCTGACCTTCAGGTTAAACTCCTCCCCAGTTACCTAGCAACAGTAAAGATAACAGCATACCATAAGAGGGGCTGTTTGGCCCCTCCTCATTCTCTTGCTCTCTTGCTCTTACTCCCCTTACATTTACTCTCTCCTCTCCTCTCCTCTCCTCTCCTCTCCTCTCCTCTCCTCTCCTCTCCTCTCCTCTCCTCTCCTCTCCTCTCCTCTCCTCTCCTCTCTTCTCTCTCTCTAACCTCTTACTCACTCCCTCTTACTCTAGACTTTCTTCCCTCTCTTCTTTTCCCCCTTCTCTCCTCTTGGCCATGGCTGGTCTCTCTCTCTTTCTACCTTTTCTCATTCTCCCTGCCTTTTGATAATAAAGCTCTAAAACCATAGACTCTCCTTGTTCATCTAGGCCTGCTGTGCTTACTCTCACCTGCATTGGAACCTCTCTCCCTCAGCCCTCACTCCCATAAACCCAGTGCTACAGGGTGTCGTCCCCGGGCACCAGGTAAGGGGCTGTCCCTTTTCCACCACCACCACCACCAACCCCCCTTCGAGTGGGGTCAGTGGCTTAGATGCCCACCCGGGTCTGGGTAGAAAGCGTCTGGTAGCCCTCCCATGTCTGCATGCCCAGAGCATAGGAGGAACTCTGGCCGGACATGTGCTATCCTCCCTTCTCCCTCCTTCCCTTGCCCCCCTTTAGTCCCCACAGTGTGCTATGTTTTGTTTCTTACAAAACAGCTGAACTGTTTTCTAGGAAGGTGTATTAGGAGACCTGAACAGATAGCGAACCTATACAGAGACATAAAAGGGGGATTTATTATAGTGTATTCCAGGCTGTGGTCTAGTTAGTCCAACAATGGCTGTCTACTGGTCCAGGAATCTAGTAGTTTTTCACTTCATGACGATGGGCCTCTCAGCTGGTCTTCAGTAGACTCTGGAATCCTGAAGACATAGACTCTAATGCCAGTGAATGAATGAGCTCGCCAGTGAGAGCAAGGGCAAGCAGGAAACGAGCAAAAGAGCTTCCCTTTTCCATGTTCTTTCTATAGGCTGCTATGGGAAACTGTAGCCAGATAAAAGGTGGACCTTCTCATCTCAAAGGATCTAGATTACAAGCTGGTCTTCCCACCTTGGAAAACCTGGATTAAAAATGAGACTTCCCACTTCAAAAGAAAAAAAGTTCTCACAGGTGTTCCCAGCAGCTTGGGTTTTACTTCATTCCAGATGAAGTCAAGTTGACAACCAAAAGCTGCCATTACAGGTGGCTGGGACATTGTACATCCACACCCACAATTTATGAGAAATTCAGTCACTGTGAACCTTTGCCAGTGTTTGGTGTGTCACTGTTTTTATTTTAACCATTTTGCAATGATAGTTCACTATGGGGTTTATTTGATTAAAAACAAAGAGAAGGGGCTAGAGAGATGGCTCAGTGGTTAACAGCATTTTAGGCTCTTCCAGAGGACAGGAGTTCAGTTCCCAACACCTCCATCAGGCAGCTCCCAACCAAGTGTAAGGCCAGCTCCAGGAAACCAATTGCCTCTTTACCTTCCTTGTGCACTGCACTCAATTGCGTGCATCTGTGTGTTTGTGTACACACACACTCACACACACACACACACACACACATCTCTACATAATTAAATAACAAAGAAAATTTAGATAAAACATTCACTGATGTAAAATGTCCAGGGAAACAGTTTTTATGCATTCATGCTAGAGGTATACAGTGCATGTGTGTCTACTGCCTGTGGAGGACAAAAAAGAGCATAAAACTCCAGTTCCTCATCTGGAACTGGAGTTACCATGGTTGTGAGCAGGTGCTGGGAATCAAATCTGGGTCCTCTGCAAGAAAAACAAGGACTTTCATTGATCCATCTCTCTTGTCCTAGAGAACTTGTTGGTTTTTGTATGTTTGTCTGGATTTTGTTTATTGTAGTTTTTGTGTTTGTTTTTTGGATGTGTGTGTGTGGTTAGTTGGTTGGATTTTGGTTTTTCAAGACAGGGTTTTTCTGTGTAGCCCTGGCTGTCTTGAAACTTGCTCTGTAGACCAGGCTGGCCTTGAACTCAGAGATCTGTCTGCCTCTTCCCCACATCCAAGTATTGGGATTAAAGGTGAGAGGGCAGCTACCACCATCACCACAACCTGGCTGAAAAAGCTTGTCTTTTATCTGCATGCTCAGGTGCATTCTTTAGTTTTCTTAGTTTATTTAGTTTTCTTTAGGTTCTTTCGTTTTCAGGTTAGACTTAACTTTCTGTCTTTAGGGTCCAGTCCCCTGAGGTGCCTGGAGTAAAGCCCTGCCAATGCAAGACATTTTTCAGTTGATTCATGATAAAACTAAACCATCTCTGTTCATCTCCTCCCCACCTCCTCGAGTTATTGCTGATCTCCCTGACACTCACACAGTCATGTGTGGATCTACGGAGGATAACCTCCCTCCAGTATTAACTGAACACAGCTCTTCATGGTCCCCAAATGCCAATAAAAGCAACATCTAACTCACTGAACTACTTTGCTTAGTGTTGCTGCGTTAAACGCTATGATCAGAAGCAACATGGGGAGGCATAATTTCATTTCATTTGGCAGCTCACAGTCCATTATGAAGGAAAAGAAGGCAGAAACTCAAACAAGGCGGGGACCAAGAGGCAGGAACTGAAGCAGAGACCATGGAGGAGGGCTGCTTATGGTCTTGCTCCTCACAATGTGCTCAGCTTGCTTTTTTTTTTTTTTTTGAGACTTATTTATTTTAGCGCATTTATTTATTTATTTATTTACTTACTTACTTATTGCTTCTCTGCATAAGATGTACATGCTATGTCCAAAGCAGCCATGAGAGGTCTCCAGATCCCCTGAAACTGGAACAACAAATGTTTGTGAGCCACCATGTGGATTCTGGGAGTTGAAACCTGGTCCTTTAGAGGAGCAGCCAGTGTTAACCACTGAGCCATCTCTCCATCTCCTCAGATAGCATTTTTTTATACAAGCCAGGCCCACTAATCACAGTGGCTGGGCCTTCCCACACATCAACCATTAATCAGTAGAATGTCTCACAGACTTGCCTACAGGACATCTGATAAAGGCATTTTCTTAATTCAAGTTCTTGATTCTTAGATGACTCTAACACATGTTAAGCTGTCAAAACCACTAACCAGCATACCCCCTATCGAATAGGTAAGAGAATCCGTCTTGTTTTACAGGTGAGCAAGCTGGAACCCATACAGGGTGTTGCAACTCACCACAGACTAAATATCGATGGATGTCAGAATCCCAGAATGTGTGTCTGTTGTACAGCTGATGTCTTCTATCTGTCCAGTTGTCTGTCCGGTCTATCTGGCCACCCTTTCTAAGGTGCAAATCACAAGTTTCTTTCAGGCTAAAAGGACTCTCTCTGATCACTGATTTGCATATCCAGACTGAATCTGTCTCTGTCAAACAAGTTAAAACCTTTGACTGTTCCCTGTGCCTGAGGATGTATAAACTCTGTAAGCTGAGTCAGATCCACCTAGTGGGAAACTAAATAGCTCTCACTGGCGCCTATTTGGACCTGGGGCTCGGGCACAGGAATGCAAAGACAGGCCCACCCCAATGCCCCTTCTCAGGTGCCCTACCCAGCTGTTTTCTTCCTTCTAACTCTGGAGCATTGCTCCCCAGTCCCTTACTTTTCTAATCTTCCTTCCCTAGTGAACACAGTCAACATAGATTTTCACACTCAGACACATGACTCCCAGCCCTGATGTGAGCTAAGATCAGTTAAGTAGAATGTTGAAGAATATTCATGAGGCCTGGCAAGATGGCTTTAGTGGGCAAAGGAGCTTATTACCAAGCTTAAGTGATCCTGTGGACAAATGTACAGGAAGGAAAGAACGGACTCTAGCAAGTTGTCCTCTGACCATGTACACCACCCATGTATACAAATACATAAGCAAAATGTTAAAAAAAAAAAAAGACATAAGTGTGGGCAGGTTCCAGGTCCCAAGGTTCTGGTCCAATCCCCACATGCTGGGAATGTTTAAATCATCTGGGTAATTCTAGTATGGCTTCAAGGATGAAAATCAACTTCACAATCTGAATGAAAAATTAAATAGTATAGGGGGCCTAATGACTCCTAAAGCATTGGGAAGGATTTTATTGTAGCTATAAGGAAGAAAGAAGACAGAGGAAAGAGGACAGAGTGAACTTGCCGACAGACTAAACCATGTGAGGAGAGAGAGAGAGAGAGAGAGAGAGAGAGAGAGAGAGAGAATCACTGACCAAGAGAGGTGGCCAGGGCCAAGATAACAGCATAAACCAAA
Organism: Mus caroli; assembly: GCF_978045245.1. Classification (NCBI taxonomy): domain Eukaryota; kingdom Metazoa; phylum Chordata; class Mammalia; order Rodentia; family Muridae; genus Mus; species Mus caroli. The sequence continues at coordinate 21,842,960 of NW_028227269.1, read as the reverse complement.
TGGCTGAGTTATACAGGAATCAGGCTTGGGGAAGGGATTCTAAGGTCTAGCTCCCAGGAAAGAGAAGTTTAGGGTAGGGGATGAGATGAGAAGTGCTAGGAGGAACCATAGGTACTGAGAGATGCTGGGAGAGCTGGGAGGAGCCATAGGTACTGAGGGATGCTAGGAGAGCTGGGAGGAGCCATAAGTACTGAGGGATGCTGGGAGAGCTGGGAGGAGCCACAGGCACTGCACAACACTCCTCCCTGGTCTCCCAGAGACCCTAAGTCTGATATTGGATGGTGTGCTCATGTCTTCCCCCTGAGCAGGGGGGCCTGGACTCTGGAAGGTAGATTCTGCTGTCAAGGGAGGCAGCAGGGCTAGTGACAAGCTTTCTTCTGCCCTATAAAGCAGATGTTTCTGTACCTGTATCTGTCTGCCACTGACTCTTCTTTAAGCAAAAACCCTTCTGGGTTTTATACTGGAATCCCAGAACTACGGTCCCAGCCACCTTGTACAGTGCCTAGGTCTTGGCACTGGTCCTGAACTGGGATTTTATTGTGAAAAGGAGGCAAGAATCCTCCCTGGGGTAGCAGACATCTTCAGAAAGATTTAACTACCCCCGTCTACCATCAGAGAATGTTCAGAATCCACAGCTGGGCAGCAGGATCCTGAGAGGACAAACACCTCTGTACCCAGTGGACACGTGGTTCTGGCTGTGTAGTGTCTGACCTAGTCTGGGCTTCTCTGGAGATCTGGGAGTCACCCAGATCTCACAAATAAACTCCCATACTACTTCCATTAGCCAAAAAGGATGCTGCTTCCTTGGAACAGAGAGCCCGTTGGCTGTGAAGTCAGAGGAAGCAGCAAAATAACAAAGCAAAACAAAACACTTGTCCTTCATGGGACCAGCCAGTCTGAAGAGCATGCTCAGATCTAGGGAGGGTTCTGGGTGTTCTTCAAGCCATCTCCTGGCCTATAGGCTTGTCAGTCTTCAGTAGCCAGAGAGGCAGCAATGTGCCTGAGGTTGGATCTCCTGGAATGGAGCTCCTTGGGCCTGGCCCCAGGCCACAGCATCACAGTATAGGAGTGGCACCTGGATTCCTACAGCAATCCGGCGGCAATTCCTTTGGGAGCTGAATCTTGAGAGCCCTGGTCTTAGCCTTCAATGCAAGCCTAGAACAGTCCTTGAGTAGGCAGGGCTCTCCTAATGAAAAGAGACTGAAGTCTCCCAACATAAAAAAATTTCATTTTTCAATGAGAAAACTGAAGCTGGATAGCCAAGTGGTTTTTCAAGAGCCATTGATTTGTGAGGATGGGAGTGGAGACCATAGGATACTAGAGGACAGGAGCATTGTTCTGAGAAGAGGGAGCCCACAGCAATTACTCTAGATTGCACCCCACTAGAAAAGCACAGAGTTCATTGTGTAGATAGGGCAGGTTGGAGATGCAAACTCTGTGGGAGTTATCAGATTGGAAAGCAGGAAGAAACTGTGACTGTCGTGGCAATACCAAGGTTGTTCTAAAGACACACTTGTGCCCTCCCTTCAGCTTTCTGAGGACTGTGACAATGGACCCCCAAAGAACTGGAATTTTCACCAGGAATTTCAAGTCGACATAGGGAAAGTGCTGGGACCCTGACACTAGCCAGAACAGGACTCTGTCTCTAGTGCTGCCAGACTGCAGGACAAATATGGGGAAGGGTTGTGTGCTGAGAAGAGACAAGGATGGGTCGACCACGGGCTGAATCTTGACCATGACCGCCAAACCTAAACCCATCTGTAGTCAGGAGCAGAGAGAGATGGATCCTGGTGCTCAGTTGCTTTCTCCATTTTATTCAGCCCAGGAATCCAAACCTCAGAAGGGTGCTACCAACACTTAGGGTGAGTTTTTCCTTTTATATGGTGCTACCTAGAAATTCTCCTGCAGATGTGTCCACAGGTTTATAGTCTAGGCAATTCTAGATTCCATCAAGTTGACAATCATTATCCACCATCACAGAGCCATCAGTGAGTAGGTGGTGATCCTCGTTAGTGGGAGCACTGGATGTGCAGTCAAGGGACCTTGTTCTTGCAATGGCCTTGCTGGTAGTCACCCTTGTGGAAAACAGCCAGACTCTGCTGTCCTTCTTGCTTAGCCCTGGGTTCCAGCACCATATAAAATGGGTTTGGAGGTACATGCCTGTGATGCTAGTACTTGCAAGCAGTTTGTTATTGTTTGTTTTTCAAGACAAGGTTTCTCTATGTAGCAATGGCTATCCTGGAACTCACTCTGTAGACCAGGCTGGCCTGCAAATCAGAGATTCAGCTGCCTCTGCCTCCTGAGTGTTGGGATTAAAGTCCTGCACCATCACTGTCCAGCTCAAGATTATCTTTATATCAGACCAGCCTGGGATGCATAATACTCTGTTTCAAATACAACAAACAAACACAAAGCCCCAGCGTCTCCCATAACAGTAGTTAGTTTAAGATGACTATACCATTCATCAGTGTCTTCTTCACTTCCTGCGGCTATTTTAAAAAAAAGAAAAATAATGTCAACAGTTAGGATGACTCACATGGTAATGTATCATCTTAGCATTCTAGACGCTAAGGGCCAAGAGCAATGTGCTGAAGGGGTTGATTCCATGTGAGGCCATGTACTGGCTGGTTTTGTGTTGTCAACTTGGCTAGGGTTATCACAGAGAAAGTAGATTCACTTGGGAAAGTGCCTCCATGAGATCCAGCTGTGTGGCATTTTCTCAGTTGAGGATCAAGTTGAGAGGATCCACTGTGGGTGGTGCCATCCCTGGGCTGGTGGTCTTGGGTTCTATAAGAAAGGAAGCTGAGCAAGCCATGGAAGCAAGCCAGTAAGTGCCACCCCTCCATGGCCTCTGCATCAACTCCTGCTTCCTGACCTGCTTGAGTTCCAGTCCTGACTTTCTTGGTGATGAACAGCAATGTGGAAGTGTAAGCTGAATAAACCCTGAACTCCCCAACTTGCTTCTTGGTCATGATGTTTTGGGCAGGAATAGAAACCCTAACTAAGACAAGCCTGGAGGCCAAACTTTGCCCAAGCCTTTCTTTGGCTTGTGTTTAGCCATCTTCCTGTGTCTTCCTTCTTCTATCCCTATTTGCTTCTGTGTCCAAATTGCCTTTCCTATGAAACAAATGGAGCAGGCTGAAGTGATGACACGGTGGACAGAATGCTTGGTGTGGGAGCTTAAGGTCAGTGATTCTTTTCCCAGGACCAGCATAAGAAGCCAGGAGTGGCCCTGTAAGCCCAGCACTGTGGTGGGTGGAGACAGGAGGATCACTAGGAGCACAGGCCACCTGTCTAGTATCAACTTCAGTGAGATAACCCCTGCCTCATACATTAAAAACTAATTTCTAGAAGTTCTTGATTGAAATGGCTTTTAAACCAAACTGAAAATGAAAAAGAAGAAAGGCAAATTTTTCTTCTCAGAAAGGCATGGATACTATTAGGACAGACACACTGTGCTCACTTCAGCCAAGATCTTATTTCTAAATAAGGCCACACACTGAGGCACTAGGGCCAATTTCTTCATAGCTCTTCTCTGGGGAATACAGGATGTTAAATGATTTCTGGGTGTAAGCACAGAGTGCATGCAGGGAGTCCAGGATTACAGTGACAAGCCTAGGTTCTAAGTTTCAGCTCTGTACTGTTTGAACAAGCTGCTGACAAGGGGAACCGGGACCTGCTCTCACTGATTGTTGGTCACTGTCTTCTGAGTTGAAGGTTTCCTAGAGTTTGTGTAGGAGACAGAGGTGGCAGGTATATATCCAACTATTTATCTATCTATCTATCTATCTATCTATCTATCTATCTATCTATCTATCCATCCATCCATCCATCCATCCATCCATCCATCCATCCATCCATCCATCCATCTATCTATCTATCTATCTATCTATCTATCTATCTATCTATCTATCTGTGGAAAGCCGTGCAGCGAGCAATTGCTGTGGAGAGCCGTGCGCGTGCCTCGAGCAATCACCATTATAAGATGGTGCTGGCCTCAGCTGTGACAAACTAGTAAACAAGCCTTGTGCGCAAGTGCGAGAGTGAACTTACTCCTAGTCACTGCCCATTCTCGGGGTGTAATAGTGGTGTGATGGGCGAGCAACGAATCAAGAGCTGTCACGCCACATCAGGTGCTGAAACGTCATGGCTGAGCACTATATAAGGGACTCCATTTTCTGGGGTCGGGATCTTCCTGAGAAGTAAGCAATAAAGCTTTGCCGCAGAAGATTCCAGTTGTCCTGAGTGTGTTCTTGCCGGCGGGGACAAAAGCTCGTGATACGTGGTGCCGAAGACCTGGGGACTTTATACCATCACACTGGCGCAAGGAAGATCCCTCGTTCGCCGGGCGGAACCAGAACTGCGGGACACTACAGCTCTGCAAGGTAAGTATTGTCTTGAAATTTCTCCAGAGTTAGATGCCCTTTTGATTGTTTGCACGGGGATTGCACTTTCCCTTTTGGTTTCGTTTTGCTTCCACCGCTGGAACTGCTGACTGGTTCCCAGTCGCAGTCAGGCTCGGACAGCACCTGGACAGTGACTAGTTTCAGTCACGGTCAGGACTGGATAGCGGCAGTATGGGAATTTCTCACTCTGTAGTAATGGTGTTAAGGTCGATCCTGAAGCAGTGTGGCCTAAAAATCACCACTAAGAGTATAGAGGCATTTGTCAGGGAGGTAGACCGTGTGGCACCATGGTATGCTTGCTCAGGTTCGTTAACTGTCACCTCTTGGGACAAACTGAAAGGAGATCTAGTTAGGGAACAGCAGAACGGCAAACTTAAAGCAGGGATCATGCCGTTATGGAAATTGGTGAGATCGTGCTTAACAGATGAGGATTGTCAGCAAATGGTAGAAGCAGGGCAGAAGATTTTGGACGAAATTCAAGACAGTCTATCAGAGGCAGAGTGGGGAGAGAGATTGAAAGTTGGGACGAAACAAGGTGCACCGAAGAATTTAGGCCTTTCAACGGGCCTTGAGCCCGAGGAAAAGAGATATAAAGGAAAGAATGCCTTGGGAGAGATTAGAAAAAGGGATGGAAAGGGAGAGAGGAAGAGAGAAAGAACTGGAGAGGCACATAAGGAAAGGAGACTCTACCCACCATTAGATGAGTTTAAGGCACTAGCTGTCAGTAGCTCAGAATTGGATAAGGAACTTAGCTCCTCTGAGGAGACAGACTAAGAGGAAGAAAGATACCAGCTAGATGAAAGACGAGCTAATCAGTCACAGAATAACATAAAGAAAGCAAAAGTAGCTAGAGACAAATGTCAAATCACTATGCGATCTTCAGATCCGCAACCTCTGGGTCCTAGTACACCTCCGCCCTACGTGCAGAGGTATCAATCAGACTCATTCATTTCAAAAGAGGAACAGAGAAAAGTGCAGCAAGCGTTCCCAGTCTTTGAAGGCGCAGAGGGCGGACGCGTTCATGCCCCAGTGGAGTATATACAGATTAAAGAACTAGCAGAGTCAGTTCGTAACTATGGAGTCAATGCCAACTTTACTGTAGCCCAAGTCGAAAGGCTTGCGACTCTGGCAATGACCCCCAGCGATTGGATGACCGTAGTAAAAGCCGCATCTCCTAACATGGGAATGTATTTAGAATGGAAAGCTTTGTGGCAAGACTCCTGCCAAGCACAGGCAAGGGCCAATGCCAATGTTGAAGGGGACCAAGGAACATGGACTTTTGAGTTGCTTACAGGTCAGGGACAACACGCTAATAACCAGACAAATTACCATTGGGGAGCTTATGCTCAGATCTCAGCTGCTGCAGTTAAGGCATGGAAGGCACTCTCTAAGAAGGGAGAGGCAAGTGGGCATTTGACCAAGATCACCCAGGGTGCACAGGAGTCATTCTCAGATTTTGTGGCTAGAATGACAGAAGCGGCAGGGAGAATTTTTGGGGACCCAGAGACAGCTATGCCTTTAATTGAACAGTTGATCTATGAACAGGCTACCCAGGAATGCAGGGCAGCTATTACACCTAGAAAGAGCAAGGGACTGCAGGACTGGTTGAAGGTTTGCCGTGAGCTTGGAGGGCCACTCACTAATGCAGGTTTAGCAGCTGCCATTCTACAAGGGCAAAAACGCCCTGACATGGCTGAGTTCAAACTCTGCTATAATTGTGGCAAACCGGGACAATTAAAAAAGGACTGTAGAGCCCTTGTCAAAAGGAGAGCACCAGGACTGTGTACTAAGTGTGGAAAAGGATATCATTGGGCTAGAGATTGTCGTTCAGTCAGGGACATTCGAGGCAGGCCCCTGCAGCCAGGATTCCCTCAAGCAGTAGATAATGAGACCATTCCAAAAAACCAGTACAGGGCCCTCAGGTCTCAGGGCCCGAAAACATATGGGACCTCGACAGGCAAAAGGTAGACCCCACAGTCCGCAGGGCAACAGAAGGATCAGCTGGGTTGGACCTCCGTACCACCACCTGATTCATGCTAATGCCCCAAATGGGGGTGCAGCCTATTCCTACTGACTATAAAGGACCTCTGCCATCTGGGAGTGTTGGCCTAATATTGGGCTGGGCCTCCCTTACCTTACAAGGTCTTATTGTTCACCCTGGAGTCGTAGATCAAGACTATGAAGGGGAACTTCAAGTTCTCTGTTCCTGTCCTCAGGGTGTCTTTTCTATTTCACAAGGGGATAGAATAGCTCAGTTAATAATTTTGCCAAGCCTACATGGCTGTTTTCCTTCCTCTGGTGTCCCTCGAGCTACCAGAGGGATTGGTTCTACTGGAAATGATTCTGCTTACTTAGTGATGCCTCTTGACTCCAGGCCATCCTTAGAATTAGTTATAGAAGGAAAACAATTTAAAGGGATTTTAGACACAGGAGCAGATAAAAGTATCCTTTCTTCCCAATGGTGGCCAAAAACTTGGCCCGTTACTCAGTCATCACGTTCTTTGCAAGGTTTAGGTTATCAGTCCTGTCCCACTATTAGTTCCCGTTCTTTGAGCTGGACAGCTCCTGAAGGTCAAACAGGACGATTCACTCCCTATGTTTTACCACTCCCAGTAAATCTCTGGGGGAGAGACATCTTACAGGCACTAGGACTGACCTTGACTAATGAATACTCGCCACAAGCTGTTCAAATAATGAAGAAAATGGGCTATAAAGAAGGAAGGGGATTAGGGAAAGGAGAGCAGGGTAAACTTGAACCTATCCCTCAAAAAGGTAATAATGGGAGACAAGGTTTGGGTTTTTTCTAGGGGCCGTTGAGGGCTCCATGCCCATACCATGGCTTACAGAGGAAGTTGTATGGGTTCCTCAATGGTCTCTCTCCTCTGAAAAGTTAGAAGCAGCTACAAAACTAATTTCTGAACAGCTACGCTTAGGTCATTTAGAGCCCTCTACCTCACCCTGGAATACACCTATTTTCGTAATTAAGAAAAAATCTGGCAAATGGCGTTTATTACATGATCTTAGAGCTATTAATGCACAAATGCGTCTATTTGGACCAGTTCAGCGAGGGCTACCATTGCTTTCTGCCTTACCCAAAAATTGGGAAATTATAATTATAGATATTAAAGATTGCTTTTTCTCTATACCTTTATGCCCTCAAGATAGGCAAAGATTTGCATTTACCATCCCAGCCATTAATCATTTAGAGCCGGATCAAAGATACCAATGGAAGGTCCTACCTCAGGGGATGGCGAATAGTCCCACCATGTGTCAACTGTATGTGCAATTGGCACTTAAGTCAGTTAGAGAGCATTTTCCATCATTACAGGTGATAATTTATATGGATGACATTTTGATTTGCCATAAAAATTCACAATTATTGCAAGATGCATACCCTATATTAATAAAAACGTTAGGGCAATGGGGATTGCAGGTGGCCACTGAAAAGGTGCAAGTTGCTCAAATGGGAGCCTTCCTAGGGTCACTCATTTATCCTGACAAAATTGTTCCTCAAAAATTAGAGATTCGCAAAGATCAACTACATACCTTGAATGATTTCCAAAAATTGCTAGGAGATATTAATTGGCTAAGACCATTTTTGAAAATTCCATCAGCAGAATTAAAGCCCTTATTTGACATATTAGAGGGAGATACCCACATCTCCTCCCACAGAGCACTTACCCCAGCTGCATGTCAAGCTTTACAAACGATAGAAAAGGCCTTACAAGATGCTCAATTACAATGCATTGAGGAGTCAAAATCATTTGAATTGTGCATATTAAAAACTGCACAGTTACCAACAGCAGTCTTATGGCAAAAAGGACCCTTATTGTAGGTCCATCTAATGCTTCCCCTGCAAAAATCATTGAGTGGTATCCTAATGCAATTGCTCAACTTGCACTTAGGGGGATAAAAGCAGCTATTACTTATTTTGGGAAAGAACCTCATATGCTAATCGTACCTTATACTTCTGCTCAAGTTCAAACCCTGGCAGCAACAACTAACGATTGGGTAGTCTTGGTTGCCTCTTATTCAGGACAAATTGATAATCATTATCCAAAACATCCAATTTTACAATTTGCCTTAAGCCAAGCCATAGTGTTTCCAGTAATAACAGCCAAACACCCACTTCTGGATGGGGTAGTAGTGTATACAGATGGATCCAAATCTGGCATAGGTGCATATGTAGTAAATGGCCAAGTAACATCTAAACAATATAATGAGACATCACCCCAGGTTGTAGAGTGTTTGGTAGTTCTAGAAGTCCTTGAAACTTTTCCGGGACCACTCAATATTGTATCTGACTCCTCATATGTGGTCAATGCAGTTAATATGCTTGGAGTTGCTGGCTTAATTAGACCCTCTAGCAAGCTTGCTCACATTTTTCAGCAAATTCAGTCAGCCTTGTTACATAGAAGATATCTTGTGTATATTACTCATGTTAGGGCTCATTCTGGCCTTCCTGGCACCATGTCTCATGGAAATGACTTGGCAGACAAAGCTACTAGAATCGTGGCTGCTGCTCTGTCCTTGCAGGCAGAGGCTGCAAGGGAGTTTCATAAACGCTTCCATTTTGGCTGCCGGAACGACTCACCCGCAAGATATTCATCAAGGATGGTGCAGAAGATGCAGACCTCCCGAGGACTGCTCCTGATCCTGACAATGCTGAACTTGTCTCAGGTTCCTAGTATGAGGGGCGAACAGAGATGGGCCATTCTCTCGACTTTCCCTAAACCAATGCCAGTTCGCCATAATGCTATAGTTTTTCCAAAATTCTTTACTACTAATAAAACATTAGATTTGCCATATCTACCCTATGATCCCACCCGAGCACCATTAGGGGAAAATCGCTCTTTATTAGAACAGGGTTCTTTATGTTTTCAAATTAATGGACCAGGAAAATGTATCAACCTCACAGCTCGAGCTTTAGGGAAGTTTAATGAGCACCGAGGAGGTTGGGTAAGCACAACCCAAGATACTTCCAACGCAGATATAACCTTTACAAATCGGACCTTTTGGCAGGAGGCAATTTGGGTTAATGGTACATTTCTACCACCTAACTTTTCAGAAAAAGAACGTCCCCACCAACCAAAAATAGCCCCTCATTGTAGCTTGGAAGATGAAGGGCTGATACTGCCTTGGTCTGATTGTCAATCCTCCATCACTCGTTGGGCAGATCAGAGTAAAACCTTTTCCTTTTCTCCCAACATGATAGATGACCCAGAGAAGGAATTTGTTATGAAAAAGGAACTTTTCATACAGGACTTTAGAATGCATCCCTTTCACAAGTGGGTGCTTTGTGGAGTCAATGGCAGTTGTACAGAACTCAATCCTTTGATTTTTATCCAGGGAGGAGCAGTTGGAAAGGCTTCTTTTACTGGCATCTCAAGATTTGCTCAGTATTGGGGAATACATGCTGCCTCCCAGGATTCTTATGGATATACTAATACCAGTGTAGAGATCACTGGGTTCAATAAAACTTTGGTAAACCAGATTAATTATCCATCTACCCCAGTCTGTGTTTACCCCCCTTTCTTGTTTATTCTTTCAAATGATTCATTTGAAGTCTGTTCCAATGATTCTTGTTGGATTTCTCAATGTTGGGACATAACAAAGAACACCCGTGCCATGGTAGCACGGATCCCACGTTGGATCCCTGTTCCGGTGGAAACACCCTCCACCTTATCCCTGTTTCGACAAAAAAGAGATTTTGGAATTACTGCTGCCGTGATCATAGCAATTTCAGCCAGTGCAGCTGCTGCTACAGCTGCAGGGTATGCTATGGCTAGTACGGTTCAATCAGGCACAAAATTAAATCAGCTTTCAGCAGATCTGGCTGATGCCATCACTGTCCAAAATTCTGCTAGTACCAAGCTAAAGGGAGGGCTGATGATATTGAATCAGCACCTTGACTTGGCAGAAGAACAGATAGGAGTTCTATACCAGATGGCCCAGTTGGGTTGTGAAAGAAAACTGGAAGCTCTGTGTATTACCAGTGTCCAATATGAAAATTTTACTTATGCAGCTAATCTGTCTAGACAGCTTTCCTTGTATCTTGCAGGAAATTGGTCTGAGGGATTTGATGAGACTCTTGAGGCCCTGAGGGTGGCAGTTTTAAAGATCAACTCAACGCGAGTGGACCTGTCATTGACAGAGGGCCTCTCCTCCTGGATTTCATCTGCATTTTCTTATTTTAAGGAATGCGTGGGGGTGGGTTTATTTGGTGTTGCCACCTGCTGTGGACTTGTGTTCATGCTCTGGTTGGTTTGCAAGCTCAGAACCCAACAAACACGTGACAAGGTTGTGATAGCTCAAGCACTTGCTGCCATTGAGCAAGGCACCTCCCCCGAAATCTGGCTATCTATGCTCAAAAATTAGTTGACATTGGTGGCTGGCCTCTTTTGTAGAGTTCGCCATAGGTCATTTAGTAGTTACTGTCACATAGCACTGCGGTATCCAGGGACGGGCAACTTTCCTCATGCACAGATCATCCTAAGACACGGGGCCCAGTGGCGATAGGGTTATCCTATAACAGGAAAGGCTGTGACATTGGAGGAACGACCTAAGACAGGAGCCACAGTGGATGGGCATAATTACACAGACCTAGTCCAGCCTCAATTTAATAAAATAAAAAGGGGGAGATGTGGAAAGCCGTGCAGCGAGCAATCGCTGTGGAGAGCCGTGCGCGTGCCGCGAGCAATCACCATTATAAGATGGCGCTGGCCTCCACTGTGACAAACTAGTAAACAAGCCTTGTGCGAAAGTGCGAGAGTGAACTCACTCCTAGTCACTGCCCATTCTTGGGGTGTAATAGTGGTGTGATGGGCGAGCAATGAATCAAGAGCTGTCACGCCACATCAGGTGCTGAAACGTCATGGCTGAGCACTATATAAGGGACTTCGTTTTCTGGGGTCGGGATCTTCCTGAGAAGTAAGCAATAAAGCTTTGCTGCAGAAGATTCCGGTTGTCCTGAGTGTGTTCTTGCCTGCGGGGACAAAAGCTCGGGATATCTATCTATCTATATTTCTATCTATCTATCTATCTATCTATCTATCTATCTATCTATCTATAGTGAGACAGGGTCTATATAACCCAGTCTGGCCACTATGCCTTATAAATACAGTGCTGAGGGTAGAGGTCAGGGCCTCAGGTATGCTTAGCATTCACTCCATTTAACTACATCCTGACTCCCATTCAATAATTGATTTTATATATTTCTGAGACAGGTTCTCTCTATAGAACATTGACTAGCCTGGAACTCACAGAAATCTGCCTGTCTCTGCTTCTCAAGTGCTGGGATTAAAAGCACATGTCATGATACATGGCCCAAGAATTGAATTTAAAATATGTGAATGTTTCTATTATTATCAATAATTATCAAATGAGCCGGGCACTGGTGGCGCATGCCTTTAATAACAGCACTTGGGAGGCAGAGGCAGCCATATTTGTGAGTTCAAAGCCAGCCTGGACTTCACAGTGAGCTCCAAGACAGCCAGGGCTACATAGAGAAGTCTGTCTTGGAAAGAGAAACCTGTCTCGGAAAGAAAAAAAAAGTATCAAATGAGCATCCTTTCCCTACCTCTGAGTTTTCAAGGCCATTTAAAAATTTGTTTTATTACTATTTGTGTGTTTGTTTCTTTGTGCATGCATGTATACATGTGTGTATGCATGTACTGTGGTACATTGAAGTAAGAGGACAACTTTCAGGAGTAGGTACCCTCCTTCTACCATGTGAGTTCTGAGATGGAACTCGGGTGTCAGGTCTGTGCAGCAAGTACCTTTATCTCTGGGCAGTCTCACAGGCTCTACAGGGCCATTTATTTTCTTAAGGCCAAACATAGAAACATTAAGCAGGGAGAGGAGACCCAACCTCAGAGTTCTGGTGTGACAGCCATGAGAATCAGCAGTACATGTTATCCAAGCTCAATCAGTGAATGGTCCCAGCTCAGGACCATTCTCTACCTCACATAACAGGCCCCACATAACATCTCAGTTAGCCCCATTAAGTACCCAGTAGCTTTTCTATCCCAGTGTTTCAAACTCCTTCCACAATCCTTCCCAAAACAGGGGGCCAGCTCTTAACACTACCTTACTTCTGGTACCAATTTCAGTTTCTATCTTAGTTACTTTTCTGTTAGTGTGATAAAACGCTGACCAAAAACAGTGTTTATTTCAGCTTACAGTTTATGGGCCATCTGGAAGGGACGTCAGGCCACCAACCCAAGGCAGGAACCTGGGGGTTGTGGACTGCTTCCTAGCTTGCTCCCCTGGGTTGCTCAGTTTGCTTTTTTATATCCCCCAGCATCACATCAATTGAAATCAAGCACATGCTTGATGGTCTTGCTTATAGGCAGTCTGATAGAAGCATTTTTTTCAGTTGAAGTTCCCTCTTCTCAAGAAGACCCTAGCTTGTGTCAAGTAGACAAAAAACAAACAGCAGACAGGGATTCTGTCACACATCTTGCAATAATAATAAATGTATAAAAATGTATTTTTAATAGAGCCATCAAGTAGTAGGGACTTAGTGAGCTGTCTTGTGTGAGCTTGGAAGGGAATACTGAGAGCAATGCAGACAATGGAGGCCTGGCTTGTGGGGTTTCAGAGAGATATTTGAGAATCCCTTGAAGATTCTATCAGAGTAGTTTGTATGATATATTTCATTCATGAATCTGTGGGTCTTGTCAATTGGAGTTGAAAAATCTGGTGTGATTAATAAGAAACCAGTACCACTAAACTGAAACTTTTGCTTTACTGGGAAAATAGAGAACTGAACAAAAGTAGCTGGAACTGAGAAATTAGTGGTGATTAAGAAGAGACCATCATCGTTGAGGTGAGGTTTGGGAGTGTTTCCTTAGAGTAAGCACACTAAAGCTGTTGTTCAGAGGGAGCCAAGCCCTTAGGTCATGCTGCTAGCCAAACTCAGTAATGATTCAGAGTCTCTCACATTTAACGGATTTGAAGACACTGTGGGGTCATGGAAACAGCTGAAGCTTGGCACTCTGAGAGGCCAGCAGAGGTCATCTGTGAAAGTGAAGTCTCAGCTATGGTTGGAACACAAAGACTGAAGGAGTCATGGAGGGAGTCTGAGGCTTGGCTCCATATGTCAGGGTCAGGGTCCCTGAAGAGAGACCAGGAGGCTATGTGAAGGTGCAGCTTTTGGAGGCCCCAGCAGATGGATATGTAAGGAAGGTGAGGCCACTGCCCGTAAGAGCAGAGGCTGTAGAGTGGAGCTGGCCTGAGCCTATGAGTTGAGTTGAATTGTGTGTGTTAGAAATGTCAGAACCCAAGAAGTGGAGTTGCATAGAATCTCTTGAGCCCAGAAGTTCATGAGTTATTTGCATGGTTGGAGTTTAGCTTTGTTGTGTTCAGACTGTGGCTACACACTGGATCTTCTCTCATGAAATGAGAAAATATTATTATTATTTTTTTGTTTCATAGGAGTCTACAGTTTAAAGACATTGAACTTTTAAAAAAATGCTGTATTTTTAAAAAGACTTTGGACTAAAACTCTTGGAAAAGTTAAAGATGGTGGGACTTTTAAAGTTAGTCATGTTGTAATATTGACATTAATATATGAAATATTGAGGATAAAGAAGGAAGGAAGAGTTCTGGCTTAATAGTAGTGTGTTGGTGTATCAAGTTGACAGGGGCCAAATGTTCTGATTGACATAAGCTAGAGTTATCTGGGAAGCCGCACCTCAGTTGACATGATGCCCACATCAGATTAACTGTGGCAAGTCTGTGGGGCATTTTCTTGATTGGTGATTGATTGGAAGGCCCCACAGTCCCATCCCTAGACAGAGGGTCCTGGGGTGTATAAGCAGGCAAACTACCACCAAAGGGAGAAAGCCAGTAAGCAGCATTTCTCCATGGTCTCCACTTCAGTTCTTCCCCCAAGTTCCTGCCTTGGAGTTCTTATCCTGACTGCCCTTCAAGATGGAGAATAAACTGTAGCCTTGATAAACACTTTCCTCCCTAAGTTGTTTTTGGTCCATGTTATATCACAGCAATGGAAACATAACTAAGACATTGTCTTCTTGGGTCATGACACCTTTCCCTCATTTGACACTCCAGTTGAAGACCACTTCCTTCTCCTCCCCACAAAGGACTCTCCTATGCTGACAACATCCATAACCATCTTCACAGATACTTTCCTTTGACAAGTCTTCCTTTTAGAAAGGAAGTGTTCTGAAGCTTCATATCAAGATAATGGCCCAAGCTGCTATGACCATTTTTCAAAAATGGAAACTAATTGAAAACCTGCCATGGATAAATAGTGGAGCTCTTAATTCAGCATTGGGGAGGATGGGCTTCCAAACTGCAGCCATGCAGACGCCCCAAGAGACATATGACTCATCAGTAGCCAAGTGCATACACTGCATTAGGCCAGCCATGACAGCTAGTTAGCATCTAGTTAGCATCTGGATACTGGTGGAGCCATGCTTTGTTCCCTAGTCTGTTTCCTCAATGGAAGACAGAGGCAAATATGTGAGACTGAAGCTGCTAATTTTCTTTTCTTCTCTCTCTCTCTTTTAAAGGAAAAAATCCTTTATGTGTCTGTGTGTCTTGATACATGTATGTATGTGCACCGTGTGTGTGCTTGGTGCCTGTGGAGGCCAGAAGAGCACATTTGCTCATCCAAGCTGGAATGGCCAATAGTTGTGAGCTGCCATATGGATGTGGGAACTGAACCTGGTTCCTCTACAAGAGCAGAAAAAAAAATGTCTCCTCACTGCTAAGCCATAGCTCCAGTCCTCTCTACCTGTCTTCAACATTATCTTTCACTTCAAAAGTATACTCTCATCTCAGTCACCTGAATGTTGTCAGCATAGGAGAATCCCTCGTAGGGACAAAAAGGAAGTGTTCCTCACTGTGAGCACTCTGGAGTTTCGAATGGGGAACCAGGGCCATGACCACTTGTGGGAAGAAGACAGTGCCGTAGTTACTTTGCTATTGCTATGGTAATACACTGACCAGATGAGTAAATGTGCATTTACAGTTAAAATAAATGTCTAAGAACAGGGGGAGATGGCTGAAGAGGTGGATGGAGATACGGCTTGAGAGATGGCTGGAGAGGTGGCTGGCTTGATCAGTGCTCAAAGGCAGCTGTCCACATTCTTTCATCTAAGGCGGTGGTGCTCAAACTGTGGGTCATGACCCCCAATCAGATATCCTGCCTATCAGATACTTGCATCAAAATTCATAACATAAGCCAGGCATGGTGGCGCATGCCTTTAATCCCAGCACTTGGGAGGCAGAGGCAGTCTGATTTCTAAGTGCCAGGCCAGCCTGGTCTACAAAGTTAGTTCCAGGACAGCCAGGACTATACAAAGAAACCCTGTCTTGAAACAAACAAACAAACAAACAAACAAACAAACAAACAAACAAATTCATAACATAACAAAATAACAGTTATGAAGCAGCAACAAAATAATTTGATGGTGGGTGGGGGGTCACCGCAATGTGAGGAGCTGCATCAAAGGGTCGCAGCATTGAGAACCTCTGCTCTAAGATGAAGTTCCTGCTTCTGTATAACACTATTTACACCACGGGTTTACTGCCTGCAGATGCATAATCAAATCATGGACTTAGAGTCATAATCACGAGGATGTAAAGTGGCTCAGAGTAAGCAGAGGCCCTTGGTGAGCACCATGCTCGGCTCTCAGTAGCTGAGTGACAGTAGCCTGGGGAACAGGCCATTTGCTAGAGGAACCAGGGCCTGTCTGCCACAGCAGCCCAAGGGAAAGCAAGCTGTTGTCATTACATACACTTTGCATGGATGATTTCTCTCACTTCAAAGGACTCTTGATCCATGCTACAGAAAAGGAAATTGAAATCCAGGCACTGTTTTTCTTTTGGTGGTATCAGGAAATGAACGCATGGCCTCATGTGCACTATGCAAGTGCACTACCCCTGAGTTATACCCTTGTGCTCATTTTTATTTATCTTGAGATAAATAAGACAAATAAGGCTCACTATGTTGCCTAGACATGCCTTGAAATTGCAATCCTCCTGCATCAGTATTGCGTGTAGTTGGCATAACAAGCATACCCTAGACTGGGGAAATGCCAGAATGTGAAGAGTTTGGCTCCAGAGCACAGGGATATGTGGTGGGCAAGGATTCCTAGGATCTTTAGTTAATTTTAGATTTTATCCTTTCGCTGGGGTCTCCTACTCTGCAGAGATGAAAGCAGACAGGCCCCAGAATTTGTGCAGTGTCTCATCAATACCAACAGAATCTCCAGGCTTCATCTTTTTGTTTTTGCTTGAGACAGTTACACTCTGCAGCCAGGCTAGGCTGGTGTGGGACTTCCTCATGTAGCCCAGGCTGGCGTTCAACTTGTGGCAATGTTTCTGCTTCAGGTTCCCAAGTTTTGAGTCTGCACGTGCAAGTCACCGAGCCTGGCAGCCATGTCACTGCTGGCTGTTAAAGGGGCTTAGTTACCTTTCTATCACTGTGCTAAATACCATGACCAAGACAACTTATAGAGGGTTGGAAGCTATGCTGGTAGAGTGAAGGATGGAAACAGACCACTGAGACAGCTGCTGGAAGATCACATGTTGATTTTGCAAGTAAGAGGCAGAGAAGAAACACTGGGAATGGCAGGAGACTTCTGAAGCTTTAAGACCAACCCCACAAACACACCTCATCCAACAAATCCACACCTCCTAATCCTTCCCAAGAAGTTCCATCAACTGGAGCCCAAGTATTTAAATATATGAGACTATAGGAGCCATTTTCATTCAATCCACCATACTAGGATTGACTGCAGATATATCTTCAAATAGAGGTGATTCCAGGAGTCCCTTTCTCATCAGGACTTGTTCATTGAGATATTTGTGCCTAGGCTTCCTGGCTACTGAATAGTTAGAAAATCACACTGGTTTGCCTAACAACACATCCCCAACATACTTCATTTCTCAAGAGGGATCCAGGGACATTAACAAAAACTGAGTCCAAGACTATATTATTTGCTCTTTAAAATTAGGTTTAGCCAGAACAAACTGTGTAACCTGCAGTGAATAATCTTGTTGCCCCCAGACCACTTAGCCATTGGGTCAGTAATTCCTGAGAACAGAACTCTCCTTACAATGGCTGTATAGCTCCCAGGATCCAGACACCAGTGAGACAGTCCCTTCCCCCAGGGATTTCAGTCTGGTGGAGACAGACAAGGGACCAAGGAAACATAAGGAAGCAAGCAATGAAAGATTCTATAGTAGGTTGGGTGAGCTTCAGAGGGCATGGACCATGGTGAGGATGAAGGAGCAAAGGCCAGGGAGGCTGGAAGAGCCAGCATGATTCAATAGGGAAGATGCTTGTGCCAAATAGAGAGCACAGATTATAGTTCTTTAGTCCTTGGATAAGGTATGGAAGATTGAGGGAGTCAATGGGCATCCGCAGAACTTCAGGACACTCTCTAGGAGATTCCTGGGATCCAGGCTCAGTCTCCATCCAGGTCACTTTTGCTGGTTACTGCCCTGCACCCTCCATCACCTATCCTACTGATAACAGTTTGTACTTTAGAATGTGTCACCTCAGCTCAAAGAGGCAGATAGGGACATTCTATAGCTCTGTTGCCTTGGATGAACACAGTGCCTCACCGTGTTCTGGCGTTTTGTGAACAAATGTGTAAGTAAGTGAAAGAATGAGCAAGTGGGTCAGAGAATGGAAGGTGCAGTAAGCCGTGCACAGACGCTTGTGTTATTGTCCTGATGGTTTTAGGGAGATGAGATCACACATGGTCCTGGTTAGGACACCATGACTAAAAGCAATTTGGGGAGGAAAGAGTTTGTTTGGCACATGTAGTTAGTTCATCATCAGAGGAATTCAAGACAGGAACTCAAAAACCGATCTGAACCCTGGAGGCAGGGCCTGATGCAGCAGCCATGAAAGAATGCTGCTTTCTTGCTTGCTTCTCATGGCTTGCTCAGCCTGCTTTCTTATAGATCCCAAGACCATCAGCTTGTGGGAAAGCTACCACTTACAATGGGCTGGGCCCTTCTCTATCAATCATTAATTAAGAAACTGCCTTACAGATGGAGGCATTTTCTCAATGGAGGTTACCCCATGCCCAAGGATGACTCTACCCTGTGTCAAGTTGACATAAGGTCACCAGCATACACATGACCTTAGGGAGCAGAGAATGAGTTCCAATTGCTGAGAAGAGGAGGAAAAAATTGGGTGGTGGTGGTGGTGTTAGTGGTGTTGGCGGTGTTGGTGTTAGTGTTGTTGATAGCAGAGGCAGTCAGGACAACATGCTCTTGAGAACAGCATGTAACCTCTGTTCTGAGCTTCTTCTGTATCAGATAAGGGACCGTGCTTTTCTTGAAACCCTGAAACGGGGTCTGATCATAAGGTCAGTGAGGAAAACCAGCATCCAACTTGTGCTCTTGACCTCTGGGCTCTCCCAGCCAATACATGATCGAGTGGAGTATGGAACAGGTGTCCAGGGAACCCTCAACTGGAAGCCTGCTTGAGATATATAGGGTGAAGGTATCAGAGGCCCAGGGAACAGTCTGGATTTTATTCTATCTCCTCTCATTCCATCTGCCTTAGGTGTCTTTATTAATCCTGGGGACTGAGTGGAGAGTTTTCCCCCAAAAGAGTGGAGACCATCCTGAGAGCATGATGCTCCTACAGTGAGCTAGCCTGGGGAAACACATTGTGTCGGTCTTTCTTCCCTGACAGAACAAGCAGGCTGCCTGTGACTGCTTCCCTGCCAGACAACATCTGTGAGTAAAGGATGCTGAGAATTCTGATGTCACCTCTGTAACGATCTGTTAGGACATCCCCTGCTCTCAGGTGCCTGTGGGAATCTCTGGGGCATGTTTTCAGATCTTAAAAGATTCTATGCACACACACTGTTGAAGCTGAATCGCCTGGGAAGTCGCAGACTGAGACATCTTTGTTCCTGTTAAGTGACTCATGGGTGTCCTTTAAAAGAGAAAGAAACAGACATGTTTTGATGGGGAAAACACATGAAGAATGCAGCTGTTATTTTCTCAAACAGCCATCAGCCCATCTAACTTAAGCCAATGAGGGGAAACACACCCAAAGCTCCCAGTTGATCTTCCCATTAGCATCTTGTGTCATGGTCCTGGGCCCAGAGTGAGGGTGGGTGGTAAAGAGCCTGGCCCTAAGCCGGGTGTGGTGGTGCACGCCTTTAATCCCAGCACTCGGGAGGCAGAGGCAGGCGGAGTTCTGAGTTCGAGGCCAGCCTCTTCTACAAAGTGAGTGCCAGGACAGCCAGGGCTACACAGAGAAACCCTGTCTCGAAAAACCAAAAAAAAAAAAAAAAAAAAAAAAAAATAGAGCCTGGCCCTGGTGGGAAAGGGAAAGAGCTTTCCCAGGGCTGTTTAGAAAAGATGCTGTGTCTACAGTCTGCTGTGCTTCTAGGCAAATCACTTTCTGTACCAGTATAATAGATAATCCTGAGTCCCCTTATGAAACATTTACTATATGTACAACACAGTTCTGTGTGTTGTACAACCAAGTTTCCTAGCCTCCCCAAGGAAGAACCAGGGCTCAGAAAGAGTTAGAGACTTGCCAGGGTCACATAGAGGATGTCTCTGTGGGGACAACCAGGCAGCAAGATGCAGTGTCTTCACTCAGGCTTGGAGCCCTCTGTGTGCAGTGGTTGGGTGGAGAAGCAGAGGAAGCAGCTAAGGTTTCTATGGGCCTCCAGCACATCCTGATTCGTTGTTATGAGAACTGCCTGAATGTACAGTGATGGTAAATGTGTCCCTCCTATACACACAGGCAACAGGAACACATCAGCTGTAAACCACAGTACTTCATGCCAAGCACAGACTAATGGATGTCAACCTTGGTTTCATCACCTTATCCTGGATTTCCATGGGTTTTCTAGGAAATGCTGCTGGTTTGTATCAACCTCTTTGAATGGGGGAAATCCCATGTTGACAAAGGGGAAGCCCCAACAAATTACAGTGAAGGAGCAGGAAGCAGTTCTCTGATATCTGGCCCCAAGTGTAAGTTATCCAGGGCAGCCCTGGTCCTGAAGCTCTCTCCTTGATTCCTTAACAGGAAGAAAATGATATCCACATGGAGGAGGGTTTTCTTGTAAATGAATTGCTCTGGGTGAGCATTCTTGACCACTTTACCTCCTCTCCTTGTTGGGAGTGTTTCCCTCTCTCCTTACCTTAACTAGGGAAGTCCTATAGAAAGTCCTTAACATCCACTGGGGGGCCACCCAGAGAGACAGCAGTAGGCTGCCCTGCATGCCCATGTGTGGTGATGACATCAAAGCCAGAATTCAGAACAATCAGTGCCACACATCCTATTATTATTCTGCCTCTTCATTCCCCCATAACTGAGTGCAACTCCTAGGTCTTGCCTCAGGAAGCCAGGCATGTGGTAGCCTCTCTGTGACTCCCCTGTCAGCACTCCTTAGTGGGCAGGTAGGCATGAAAGCCAATCAACATATGTTTCTGTAATTAAGTCCCTTAGAATAGGACTTAGATCTCTCAGAACAGAAAGAGCCCTGAGTAATACAGAGGGATTTTAGACAGTATGTGGAATGCTGAGCAGTGTGAACTGGTAGGAAGAGGAGACTCCTGGGAGGTGTTGGAGCCTAAAGGGACATTCTCATATGTGTTCTGTCACCCAGCACATCTCCTAGGTGCTCCTATGCTGTGTCCCTGTGTTGTGTCCCTGTTCCAAGTGTGGTCCTTTCTAGGAACACCCTCTAATCCTCAGTTGTTTACTGCTGATTATATAAGATACTGTGTGAAGTCCTTATCCAAATAAGGTGCTTACAGCAACACAGAGGCAAAACCTCTATTGTTAGAAAATTCAGACTGGTTGGCCCAGCTTCAGGAGTTCCAGAAGTCTGAACAGAGATATAAATGTCCCTTTGGGTGACTCTGAGAGCCCAGCTGTGAGGTTGGAAGGTGACAGGAAGGACAGGTAGGGTGATCTGGTGCATCACCAAGCTCGGGAAAAGACAGGAGAGACCCACTGTACTTTCCACTGGCGTCCTTCAAGCATGCCCTGACCAAGATCCAGATGACTAACATTTTTACTTTCATTTTAGTCGGAGTTGAACCCATGTTACTGAAATTCCCTTTGTCTCTATTCCTGAGGTCCTTAGTGCTCCATCCCCTTTTTTTCCAGGGAACCTATCAGGCCTATGCTTGCTTTAATTGCCTTCGTCTCTATTCCTGAGAACCTTAATGTTCTGTCCCCTTTTTTCTGGGGAACCTGTTAGGCCTATGCTTTTCCCTTCGTCTCTATTCCTGAGAACCTTGGTGCTCCATCCCCCTTTTTCCCAGGGAACCTGTCAGGCCTATGATTTCTTTAGTTCCGAAATTCCCTTCGTCTCTATTCCTGAGAACCTTAGTGCTTAGTCTCTATACCTGAGAAGCTTAATGCTTCGTCTCTATTCCTGAGAACCTTAATGCTTTGTCTCTATTCCTGAGAACCTTAATGCTTCATCCCCTTTTTCCAGGGAAACTTACAGGCCTGTGCTTTCTTTAAATACTGTTGCTTACGCTGTTTACTAAGGTTTCCTTACCTCTGTTTACCAAAATTTCCTACAATTGTTTACTAAGGTTTCCTTACTGCTGTTTACTAAAATTTCCTACTGTTGTTTACTAAGGTTTTTCCTATCGCTATTCTTACCAAAATTTCCTTACCTCTGCTTACTAAAATTTTCTTACTTACCTTTGCCGACCGACGCAATGAGTTCCCCATTCCCATACTGGCCACCATTTGTCGTTAGTCCTCCGAGCCAGCAGTGACACGAACGACATGGACACCAAGTTGGGTTCACACAGCAACCTCTTTACTTTCTACTACTTCTACTCATGGCAAGGGCTAAAACTACTCACTACTCTACTTCTGCCTTCTACCTAGGGCAAGGGCTAAAATAACACCTCCTCACTACTCACACCAACTCACCTCCTTCTAGCCCCACCCCACCTCATCCAATCAGAATTCACACACGCTCCAGGCACAAGCTTAGGTCATTCACAGATAGGCTGACATGTCTGGATCACCAGGAACTGTCCAGCCTGGCACGCAGCCCACTCATGCAGCCTCACTGTGCATGCTAGGGCAAGGCAGTAAACAAGTGGGTTTCATGGGGCCTGGTCCGTACCTGCTTCCCGCAGCTCATAACAAACATTGAGGATAATGGGCAGGTAGCTTTGTCACATGACCCTTGAGCATCAGGTATGGAGGCATTTCTTACCTGTGGGCTGAATTGGGGCACAGTGTCTAGGCAGAGCTTGAGAACTGAAGGATGAGGTCAAGCCCACCTTTGCTCTGCAACAATGAGTGTGCCACTTTGCCTTTCTGAAATTCAGAGGGCATATTAGTGCCCGCCACAATTTTGTCTACCTACACATAATCCAGATAAAATCTTGTCACTCATTGCATACCATTTGCATATCTGTTAATAGGGTAGCAATAAAAAGGTACAAAATGTGTAAGCACATTTTTACAGAAACCTGAAAATATAAGTGTGATGGTTTGTATATTCTCAGACCAGGGAGTGGCACCATCTGGAGGTGTGGCCTTGTTGGAATAGGTGTGGCCTGGTTGGAATGGGTGTGTCACTGTGGGTGTGGGTATAAGATCCTCACCCTCATTGCCTAGAAGTCAGTCTTCCACTAGAAGCCTTTGGATGAAGACATAGAACTCTCAGCTCCTCCTGCACCATGCCTGCCTGGATGCTGCCATGCTCCCACCTTGATGATTATTGACTGAACCTCTGAACCTGTAAGCCAGCCCCAATTAAATGTTGTTTTTTTTTTTTTTTTATGACTTGCCTTGGTCATCGTGTCTGTTCACAGCAGTAAAACCCTAACTAAGACAATAAGTAATAGCAATTTGTGGACTGGAATGTGGGGACCATTGCATTTTTTGGGATGACTACAAAGACAGATGGAGTTTGGGGTCTAAGTGATGGAAATAACCTTGCAGGTCTAAGTTAGACCCCAGCCTGAGGATAGGATGAGAGTTTGGACATGCTTTCCCTCCTGCATGCTGCTGCTGTCCCAAGGCAAAGCTGTCACTCAGGAAGCATGGCATGTAAAACTTCATCTGTTCCATGAAAAGTCAATTATCTCTTCCCAGACATTGCCTTCCCTGGGTGATAGGTGGGAGCTATTAGCGTGCCCTTGGCAAAGACCTTGCCATGTTTTAATTCTGTCTTTCTGGCTGGACTATCCCTGGCCCAGACCCCTCTGGTGACCCAAGTCTGGGATCTGCCAACTCTGTGGAAACCTCCCAAACTCACTTAGACCCCCAAAGTCTCTCCTGTGGGCTGTGGAGGGACCTCAGTGCCCTTGGCTCTTGTTACTCTCCTATGTGGCTTTTGTTAATCATCTGTGATCAGAGCAGTTTATACAAAGAACTTTAACAGCAGGAGATGAAACAAATACCTCCCTGATGTGGGCAGAGCCCTGTGCTGGTCCTTTTTTTTGCAGAGCAACCCTGGACATCTTCACCTTGTGACCATGACAATGGAGCAAGCTGGTTGCTGAGTCCTATTTGAGATCACATTCTATTTTAGTCAACTCAGGCATGCAGCTGTAAATAGTCTCAGTGGGACTGACTGACCATCTAGCTTCCACAGAGAAATCTTTAATGCTCAAGCTAGGAAGAGGGAGGTCCGTGGGGGTGGCCAGGCTGCAAGGCCAGGCCTACTCCTGACTTTTTTTTCTGGGAGAAGTGGCATTTTTGTATCACTATCCTTCTTCTTGGTAGTTATCAAGATGGTAAGGAGGGCTCTGAAGTGCTATCTCCAAGAGCAGGTAGGCTTCTGGCATGTTCCTCCCATGGACAAACCAAATAAGGCTGTGGCTTCTCCCATCTAATTTAAGCAGCTTGTTTTTATTCCCTTGCCAAGGAAGGTGCACTGTGCACTGTGCAGCCAGCTTAGTTTGAAACCTAAAAAGACATATTCCTTTAGCTTAGGTTATATCACCTCCATATGGACCCTGATCTTTAGAGTCTGGCTTATATAGAACATTCACAGAAGGACAACCAGACAGCAGGGAAGCTCCTGTGCTTGCAGAAGGGCGAGCACCACTTTGAAGTAATGTTAGCTCACAGAGCCAGCTGACTCTTGTTTGTAAGGTGTGCGAGGAAAGCCTACTTTTCAGATAGTTAAAATGGTGAAGTATGACAGAACACAGGCCACACTTCATTTCTGTGGCGGTTTGAAAGAGAAATATCCCCTAGAGCAGTGCTTCTCAACCATCCTGATACTGTAACCCTTTAATACAGTTCCTCATGTTGTGGGGACCCCCAACCATAAAAGTATTTCACTGCTAATTCATAACTGTAATTTTGCTACTGTAGTGAATCATAATGTAAATATCTCATATGTGATCCATATGAAAAGATCATGTGACTCCCCACAAGGGGTCGCCACCCAGGGCTTGAGAACCACTGCCCTATAGGTTCAGGGATTTAAACAGCAAATCTCCAGTTGGTGCTGTCAGAGGAAGTTCAGGAGGTATAGCTTTGATGGAGCAAGCATAGCATAGGGGTGGGCTTTCAGAGTTTATAAATGCTCTCCACTTCCACTTTTGCTCTTGTCCTCTTTCTGAATGGAGTTGAAGATGTGATCTTTCAACCTCCTCTTCCTCCTTCTGTGCCTGTCACTTGTTGCTGTGCCTTCCTGCCATGGGAGACTTGTATCCCACTGTAGCTATGAGCTAAAATGAACCCTGTCTTCCATGAGTTGCTTTTGGTGAGGGGTTTGGTTATAGCAACAGAAAAGCAATGAACCCACTTTCCCTTTCTATCATCCCAAGGGATCTGCTTTCTAAGGAATTGATGGGGAAAAACACAGAACATAGATTTTTGCTTCTATGAGGCTTAGTGTGCCAGCTTAGACTTATTACCTTGGAAATTCCTCCTTTTTACTGTATGGCTAGATATGCAATGATAGGCCTTGGTTTCTCTCTGGAGAAACATAAGCAGCATCTACTCCCTCCTCCTAAGTCCCCAATGACAAACCAACATAGGTTTCTACTGAGGATCATCCAGCAGAACCAATGAGTTTACTGAGGTTATGTCCTGGTTAGTTTCTTCTCAACTTGACACAAGCTGGAGTCAAACAGAAAGAACCACAATTGAGAAAATGCCTCCATCAGATTTACTATACGCAAATCTGTAGGGTTTTCTTGAATGATAATTGAGAGAGGACGACCCAGCCCACCTTGGATGGTGTTCCCCTAAGCACATGCTCTTGAACAGCATAAGAAAAGAGGTTGAGCAATCCATGGGAGCAAGCCAGTAAGCGGCATACTTCTATGGCTTCTTTTTCAGTTCCTGCTTACAGGTCCCTGCTTTTAGTTCTGCCCCGACTACCTGTCAAGATAGACTACAAGCTGTATGATGAAATAAACCCTTTCCTCCCCAAGTCACTTCCTTTAATGGCAGTCTATCCCACCAATAGAAAACAAACGAAGCAAACAATTTCCTTACAGTGTGGGGGTGAAGAGTTACAAGCAGGTACACGGGTGACCCCTAAGAAGGCGCACTGGAAACTCTTCACACAGCACATCTGCTACATCCCATCTACCTACATCCCCTCCACAGCCATTGTGCTTTAGTAATCCCTAAGCCCCAGACTAAGTACAACTGGGGCAGAATTGAATTAAATGCCTGCAAGGAGAACCTGGAATATCACCTAAGGGTCCAGGGACTCCTTTTCTGAGGGAGGGCTAGCATTCCACAGGTTGCTTCTGATGGTCTCCTGAGAGAATGCATGGTTGATGAGGGAGAATGCAAGATAAAGATGATGTCTCTTTTGTTCAGAGGGCTGTGTTCTACAACAATGTTCACCTGCTAAAGGCCCTCTGGCCAGCATTCCAGTACCATGTTTCCTGCTATTCAGCTTAGTCCTTGGGATCCAGCCCTCTGGGTTAGGGTCAGAGATCAGTACCATTCACAGTAGCAGCAACAGGTGTGGGACTGAATGATCCAGGTCTATCTTCTGAAGGCTCCTTTCTACTTCTCATGCCAACTGTTCTTCATCTTTGAGTCCAGCACTTTGGTAAGCCTGATGACAGAGGCTTGGACACCAATGTTTTTGCACCAAAAAATTTTGTCACCCAGTAATCCCGTCTTTTTTTTTTTCTTTCTGAGAATTTGTGTTCCAGACATGGAAAACTTAGCATTACTCTATACAAGAACTGATCCTTGTAAGCAGATGTTTATCATGAAGGAATAATCATCAGGCTGCTTAGTATAATTATTTTATATATGCTAAACTCTTTTCAAAAGATAGCTATGAAATTAAAAGATTGAAAGCAATCCCATCTACCAAGTACTTTTGAAAGCATAATAAATTTGAATGGTAGCAAACCCCTTAGACATGAACAGCATAGACCACACTAAAGCATCCATAACAGTAGAGAGCCTAGGGTAACAGGTTTCATGTAAAATAGATCCCTAATGACTAGGGAGTGTATCCCAGGGGAGTCCTGGTATGTAATGTAAATACAAACTGTATTCTATATTTGTTTGTTTGTAATAATAGGATCTCAATATAACTATGGCTGACCTCCAACTTGCTGCAAGGAGGAAAATGGCCTTGAACTTTGAACTTGCCTCCACCCTCCAAGGGCTGGAATGACAGGCCTGTACCATCCCCACTCCCACATTGTGCAGTGCTGGGACTTGAAGCCAGGACTGAGTGAACACTCTACCAACTGAGCTCTAACCCCAGTCAGTCAGACCTGCATTTGTTCGCTGAACAGATCTCGAAAGAGTTAAGAGCCTGGATACCAAGTGCTCCCTCCACCATGAGCTTTACTGATCTGACCACACTTCCTTTTACATCCACAGCCTTTTACACTTCCTTTTACATCCATTTTACATTTCATCCTTTACATCCTTTTACATCACACTTCCTTTTACATCCATCAGCAAAGATGTTAGGTGCATTCCGAGTTTGAGTCCCAACCTGCTTCTTCCTAAACTGATTAATCTCAACTAAAGACTGACAGAATTTACTCACAAATTCAATCAAGCTTCTCACCCAACTACACCTTCTGGTTTTCAAACCTCACAATCTTTACTATGTCTAGGCCATGGGGAGCTGTTTTCATCATGGCAAACTTATCTATTTCTCTTATTTCCAATGTCACCCATAGGCCATGTAGCCCAGGAAATCTGCAGGTCAATCTTGCCAAATGTGAAGGACAAGGGGACCCTTCCTCCCCATAGTTCCATGACACAGTCTGCATGGCCTTTTTCCCTGCTTCATTAAAGCCTACTGTGAGTTTACACCTCCCATGTAGGTCTGTGTTCAAGAGACTTCTATTCCAAATCATGCAATATTGGGAGAATGCTCAAAACCCCCCTCCTTGGGCTAAGGAACAGCTCAATGGCAGAGTGCTTGTCTGGCAAGCTGAAGACCCTGGGTTTGACTCCCCAGGACAACAACAGCAGCAGCCAAACCTAACCAACTCAATAAAAATAAACCCTCTTCCCCTTTCCTGTAGAAGCCTGTTTGTGGAATATTGAGCAACACACAGGGTCCACCTATCCCTTACAATATTTTTGGGTCTTAGATGGACAGTGTCCTCCAGTCAAGAAAGACAGTGAATAAAGGCATTTTCTATGATTTAAAGGAGGATCTTTCTGTACTCTCACCACACACACACACACACACACACACACACACACACACACACACACACTAGTATAAATGTATCCATTCAAAGGATACAATTAAATCAAGTGCTGGGTTTTAGGGAAGCTGAAAGGATTATATACCTGATCTGCTGCAAACTCATCTAGTGACAAAGACAGACCTGTGAGTGGAGAGTGCTGTATGTCACTCACATTTACATCACTGTGATGAAATGAAAGAATCAATTTAGGAGAAAAGAGTTAGTTTTTGGCTCATGGTTTCAGTCCATGGTTGCTTGGCCCTGTAGCTTTGGGCATCTAGCAACTTAGTGCATCATGGTAGCAGCTTGTAGCAGGTTTACCATGGCAGAGAAGCCGGGAAGGAAAGGGGAGCAAGGTCCCAACAGTGTCTCAAAGGCATGTTCCCAGTGATCTAACTTTCTTCCTCAGGCCACACCTAGAGGAGCAATTCTTCAAAACTTGGTTCTTTGGCAGACATTTCACATCTAAACTACCACATGCTATAATAGAACAAGGTACTATGGGAAGTGCCTCAGATATGCTCAACATGGCAAGGGAAGGAGTGCTCTTGAATTTTAAAGCTTGCAAGCTGAGTTTTGAACTGTGGGAATGAATTCATCAGGTAGACTGAAGTGGAAGTCAGCCCTAGTGGATAAAAGGTTGGTTGGCCTCTATTAAGCACAGAAAGACCATGTGGTAATCTGGGTTCAAGGCATTCTTTTTTGTTTTTTGTTTTCTCGGGAGAGAGTCTCACTATGTAGCCCCGATTGACCTGGAACTCACTATGGAGATCAGGCTGGACTCAAACTCACAGAGATCTATCTGCCTCTGCCTCTCAAGTGCTGGGATTCAAGGCATGTACCACTATGACTGGATTTCAAAATGGTCTTTCATTTCCAATCAGGGAAATACTTTGAAAATGCAAACCTTCTTGAAGTGGTTTGGTGACTTTCCATGAGCAGACAACCTGAGTTTGAACCTGTGACCTAAATCTTGGGAAGATAGAACAACCAATTCCTGCAAGTTGCCCTCTGACCTCATGCTAGGGCAAATGCACACTCCCTAATATGTATGCTCCAGCCCCCCAACTCCCAAACACTAATTGTGTAATGATAAATAAAGCAGGAACTGGGGCTTGAGAGATGGCTCAGTGGTTAAGAGTACTAACTGCTCTTCCAGGGGAACTGAGTTCAATTTCAAGCAACCACATGGTGGCTCACAACCATCTGTAATGGATTCTGATGCCCTCTCCTAATGTGTCTGAAGACAGCTACAGTGTACTCATATACATACAATAAGTAGATACACCTTTAAAAGAAATAAAGCAGGAACTGAATGAGGAAATGCCTGAGTCAATAGACTATGGTTCAATCTCTGGGTACAAGCAAGGTTGGAGGAGACGTGAGGCAGCACAGTCAGGCATTCTGGGCCATGAAGGATCTCTTAGAGCATATTGAAGAATTTGGGGTTTATTCGTAGACTTTAGGGAGACCCTGGAAGATTTTGAGCCACTTAAAACTACATTTGCTTTTTAGAAGGATCACTATGGGAAAGAGTCTGGCACCCAGTAAACAGGGTGATTGGAAACTTGATTAACCCAGAGATAGGAAGATTTATTATAAAATAACACTTGCAGATGAGTAGAGACCGAAATGGATAAGGGCACAGTGGGAAATGAAAGCTCAGGACTAAAATGTCTGTGGATAATAAACTGAAATATCCAATCCAATGACACGTGGATTCGTTGCCAACTGATTGTCATTAGTTGAAGAGGAAGAGCCCGGAACGTGGTGCTGAAGCTTCTGCTTAGATAATTAGAGGGAGAAGAACAAAGACAGGGAACAGTGGGCAAGAGAAGTGTCCACTCCCTGTGGGTTGGCAGCCACTGGGACCTCCGTGAAAGTGAGCATGTTTTACTGAACCAAGTAGTTAATCTGACAAGGGACCTGTTGAAGTCAGGGGTACCATTACTGTGCAGAAACAGCATGACCAAAGCAACGTGGGGGAGAAAAGGGCTCATTTGGCTTAGGCTTCCACCTCACGGTTCATCATCAAAGGCAGTCAGAACAGGAACTTGAGCAGTGCAGAAACCTGGAGGCAGGAGCTGATGCAGAGGTCATGAAGGAGAGAATGCTAGTTATTGGTTTGCTCCTTCTGGCTTGATCAGCCGGCTTTGTCATAGAACCCAGGACTGCCAGCCCAGAGATGACAGCACCCACAATTGGCTGGGCCCTCCCCCACCTAATTATGAAATTGCCTTAATTTCTTCATTAAGAAAATGCGTTACAGCTGGATCTTATGGAAGCATTTTCTAGATCTAGATTTCTCCTCTCAGATGACTCTAGCTTGTGTTAAGTTGACATAAAATATGCCTTACAGCTGGATCTTATGGGAGCATTTTCTAAATATAGATTTCTCCTCTCAGATGACTCTAGTTTGTGTTAAGTTGACCTAAAACTAGCCAGGACAGGATCTGTAGGATCAGACTTCAGACAAGTGAGTAGCCTACTTATATGTGTGATGATTCCCCTGAGACATGAAGGATGGACATTATTCCTGGCTTGCCATCAGTGCTCTTCCTGGTTCACAGTAGTGAGCAGCATCTTCCAGGGATGCTGCTTGTTCCTAAAAGCTCCAGGCTGGATCACTGTGCCATCTTTTTTGGAACAAGGAACAAAGACCACATTGATCATCTGGCAACCCTGATGTCAAATCCCTTGGTCTTGGCCTTGCTGGACTGCGATCTCCAGCTAATTACTCAGAGGGACCCAGAGAGCCTGCCTAACCAGACATTTCTACAGGTCTGGCCCATGCAGGGACCTTCTTTGCCACACTCAGGGGTTCTACCCATGGGAGGGTTCAGGGCATGACCCTGGGAAGGCTGGGAACCCTTAGGAAACTTTGACCAGGACAGGAGCTAGCTGCTTCTGCGTTCACTTCTTGGCACTAGTAAGTGGGACTCACCAAAATGCAATGCAGAGTCAGCTAGTGAGATCAGCATTGGCTGTGAAGCCCAAGCTGAGGTGGAGAGGTCAGGAGAGAGAGGAGAGGAGTACTGGAACAAACAGAAAAGGAATGTAACCCTGTTTTTTTTTTAATATTTTTATTACATATTTTCCTCAATTACATTTCCAATACTATCCCAAAAGTCCCCCATAGCGCCCCCCACTTCCCTACCCACCCATTCCCATTCTTTTGGCCCTGGCATTCCCCTATATTGGGGCATATAAAGTTTGCAAGTCCAATGGGCCTCTCTTTCCATTGATGGCCGACTAGGCCATCTTTCGATACATATGCAGCTAGAGACAAGAGCTCCAGGGTTCTGGTTAGTACATCATGTTGTTCCAACAATAGGGTTGCAGATCCCTTTAGCTCCTTGGGTACTTTCTCTAGCTTCTCCATTGGGAGCCCTGTGATACATCCAATAGCTGACTGTGAACATCCACTCCTGTGTTTGCTAGGCCCCGGCATCGTCTCACAAGAGACAGCTAAATTTGGGTCCTTTCAGCAAAATCTTGCTAGTGTATGCAATGGTGTCAGCGTTTAGAAGCTGATTATGGGACGGATCCCTGGATACAGCAGTCTCTAAATGGTCCATCCTTTCATCACAGCTACGAACTTTGTCTCTGTAACTCCTTCCCTGGGTGTTTTGTTCCCAATTCTAAGAAGGTGCACAGTGTCCACACTTTGGTCTTCATTCTTCTTGAGATTCATGCGTTTATCAAATTGTATCTTATATCTTGGGTATCCTAAGTTTTGGGCTAATATCCACTTATCAATGAATACATATTGTGTGAGTTCTTTTGTGATTGTGTTACTTCACTCAAGATGATGCCCTCCAGGTCCATCCATTTGGCTAGGAATTTCATAAATTCATTCTTTTTAATAGCTGAGTAGTACTCCATTGTGTAAATGTACCATAATTTCTGTATCCATTCCTCTGTTGAGGGACATCTGGGTTCTTTCCAGCTTCTGGCTATTATAAATAGGGCTGCTATGAACATAGTGGAGCATGTGTCCTTTTTACCGGTTGGGACATCTTCTGGATATATGCCCAGGAGAGGTATTGCTGGATCCTCCAGTAGTACTATGTCCAATTTTCTGAGGAACCGCCAGACTGATTTCCAGAGTGGTTGTACAAGCTTGCAATCCCACCAACAATGGAGGAGTGTTCCTCTTTCTCCACATCCTCGCCAGCATCTGCTGTCACCTGAATTTTTTTTTTTCAGGGGTGTTTTTTAGTTATACAATTATATTGTCAGCTTTTATTTATTTTTTTTTTTGGAGTTTAATATTTGCTTTTCTTTTTTTTTTTTATATATTTTTATTACATAATTTCCTCAATTACATTTCCAATACTATCCCAAAAGTCCCCCATAGCGCCCCCCACTTCCCTACCCACCCATTCCCATTCTTTTGGCCCTGGCATTCCCCTATATTGGGGCATATAAAGTTTGCAAGTCCAATGGGCCTCTCTTTCCATTGATGGCCGACTAGGCCATCTTTCAATACATATGCAGCTAGAGACAAGAGCTCCAGGGTTCCGGTTAGTACATCATGTTGTTCCAACAATAGGGTTGCAGATCCCTTTAGCTCCTTGGGTACTTTCTCTAGCTTCTCCATTGGGAGCCCTGTGATACATCCAATAGCTGACTGTGAACATCCACTCCTGTGTTTGCTAGGCCCCGGCATCGTCTCACAAGAGACAGCTATATTTGGGTCCTTTCAGCAAGATCTTGCTAGTGTATGCAATGGTGTCAGCGTTTAGAAGCTGATTATGGGACGGATCCCTGGATACAGCAGTCTCTAAATGGTCCATCCTTTCATCACAGCTACGAACTTTGTCTCTGTAGCTCCTTCCCTGGGTGTTTTGTTCCCAATTCTAAGAAGGTGCACAGTGTCCACACTTTGGTCTTCATTCTTCTTGAGTTTCATGCGTTTAGCAAATTGTATCTTATATCTTGGGTATCCTAAGTTTTGGGCTAATATCCACTTATCAATGAATACATATTGTGTGAGTTCTTTTGTGATTGTGTTACTTCACTCAAGATGATGCCCTCCAGGTCCATCCATTTGGCTAGGAATTTCATAAATTCATTCTTTTTAATAGCTGAGTAGTACTCCATTGTGTAAATGTACCATAATTTCTGTATCCATTCCTCTGTTGAGGGACATCTGGGTTCTTTCCAGCTTCTGGCTATTATAAATAGGGCTGCTATGAACATAGTGGAGCATGTGTCCTTTTTACCGGTTGGGACATCTTCTGGATATATGCCCAGGAGAGGTATTGCTGGATCCTCCGGTAGTACTATGTCCAATTTTCTGAGGAACCGCCAGACTGATTTCCAGAGTGGTTGTACAAGCTTGCAATCCCACCAACAATGGAGGAGTGTTCCTCTTTCTCCACATCCTCGCCAGCATCTGCTGTCACCTGAATTTTTGATCTTAGCCATTCTGACTTGTGTGAGGTGGAATCTCAGGGTTGTTTTGATTTGCATTTCCCTGATGATTAAGGATGTTGAACATTTTTTCAGGTGCTTCTCTGCCATTCGGTATTCCTCAGGTGAGAATTCTTTGTTCAGTTCTGAGCCCCATTTTTTAATGGGGTTATTTGACTTTCTGGAGTCCACCTTCTTGAGTTCTTTATATATATTGGATATTAGTCCCTTATCTGATTTAGGATAGGTGAAGATCCTTTCCCAATCTGTTGGTGGTTTTTTGTCTTATTGATGGTGTCTTTAGCCTTGCAGAAGCTTTGTAGTTTCATGAGGTCCCACTTGTCAATTCTCGATCTTACAGCACAAGCCATTACTGTTCTATTCAGGAATTTTTCCCCTGTGCCCATATCTTCAAGGCTTTTCCCCACTTTCTCCTCTATAAGTTTCAGTGTCTCTGGTTTTATGTGAAGTTCCTTGATCCACTTAGACTTGACCTTAGTACAAGGAGATAGGAATGGATCGATTCGCATTCTTCTACATGTTAACAACCAGTTGTGCCAGCACCATTTGTTGAAAATGCTGTCTTTCTTCCACTGGATGTTTTTAGCTTCCTTGTCGAAGATCAAGTGACCATAGGTGTGTGGGTTCATTTCTGGGTCTTCAATTCTATTCCATTGGTCTATTTGTCTGTCACTATACCAGTACCATGCAGTTTTTATCACAATTGCTCTGTAGTAGAGCTTTAGGTCCGGCATGGTGATTCCACCAGAGGTTCTTTTATCCTTGAGAAGAGTTTTTGCTATCCTAGGTTTTTTGTTATTCCAGATGAATTTGCAGATTGCACTTTCTAATTCGTTGAAGAATTGATTTGGAATTTTGATGGGGATTGCATTGAATCTGTAGATTGCTTTTGGCAAGATAGCCATTTTTACAATGTTGATCCTGCCAATCCATGAGCATGGGAGATCTTTCCATCTTATGAGATCTTCTATAATTTCTTTCTTCAGAGACTTGAAGTTTTTATTATACAGATCTTTCACTTCCTTAGTTAGAGTCACGCCAAGATATTTTATATTATTTGTGACTATTGAGAAGGGTGTTGTTTCCCTAATTTCTTTCTCAGCCTGTTTATTCTTTGTGTAGAGAAAGGCCATTGATTTGTTTGAGTTAATTTTATATCCAGCTACTTCACCGAAGCTGTTTATCAGGCTTAGGAGTTCTCTGGTGGAATTTTTAGGGTCACTTATATATACTATCATATCATCTGCAAAGAGTGATATTTTGACTTCATCTTTTCCAATTTGTATCCCTTTGATCTCCTTTTGTTGTCGAATTGCTCTGGCTAGGACTTCAAGTACAATGTTGAATAGGTATGGAGAAAGTGGACAGCCTTGTCTAGTCCCTGATTTTAGAGGGATTGCTTCAAGCTTCTGACCATTTACTTTGATGTTGGCTACTGGTTTGCTGTAGATTGCTTTTATCATGTTTAGGTATGGGCCTTGAATTCCTGATCTTTCCAAGACTTTTATCATGAATGGGTGTTGGATCTTGTCAAATGCTTTTTCCGCATCTAACGAGATGACCATGTGGTTTTTGTCTTTGAGTTTGTTTATATACTGGATTACGTTGATGGATTTCCGTATATTGAACCATCCCTGCATCCCTGGGATGAAACCTACTTGGTCAGGATGGATGATTGTTTTGATGTGTTCTTGGATTCGGTTAGCAAGAACTTTATTGAGGATTTTTGCATCAATATTCATAAGGGATATTGGTCTGAAGTTTTCTATCTTTGTTGGGTCTTTTTGTGGTTTAGGTATCAGAGTAATTGTGGCTTCATAGAATGAGTTGGGTAGAGTACCTTCTGTTTCTATTTTGTGGAATAGTTTGTGAAGAACTGGGATTAGATCTTCTTTGAAGGTCTGATAGAACTCTGCACTAAACCCATCTGGTCCTGGGCTTTTTTTAGTTGGGAGACTATTAATGACTGCTTCTATTTCTTTGGGGGATATAGGGCTGTTTAGATCATTAACCTGATCTTGATTCAACTTTGGTACCTGGTATCTGTCTAGGAACTTCTCCATTTCATCCAGGTTCTCCAGTTTTGTTGAGTATAGCCTTTGGTAGAAGGATCTGATGGTGTTTTGGATGTCTTCAGGATCTGTTGTTATGTCTCCTTTTTCATTTCTGATTTTGTTAATTAGGATGCTTTCCCTGTGCCCTCTAGTGAGTCTGGCTAAGGGTTTATCTATCTTGTTGATTTTCTCAAAGAACCAGCTCCTTGATTGGTTGATTCTTTGAATAGTTTTTCTTGTTTCCACTTGGTTGATTTCACCCCTGAGTTTGATTATTTCCTGCCGTCTACTCCTCTTGGGTGAATTTGCTTCCTTTTGTTCTAGTGCTTTTAGGTGTGTTGTCAAGCTGCTAATGTGTGCTCTCTCTAGTTTCCTTTTGGAGGCACTCAGAGCTATGAGTTTTCCTCTTAGAAATGCTTTCATTGCGTCCCATAAGTTTGGGTATGTTGTGGCTTCATTTTCATTGAACTCTAAAAAGTCCTTAATTTCTTTCTTTATTCCTTCCTTGACCAAGGTATCATTGAGAAGAGTGTTGTTCAGTTTCCACGTGAAGGTTGGCTTTCTATTATTTATTTTGTTATTGAAGATCAGCCTTAGTCCATGGTGATCTGATAGGATGCATGGGACAATTTCAATATTTTTATATCTGTTGAGGCCTGCTTTATGACCAATTATGTGGTCAATTTTGGAGAAGGTACCATGAGATGCTGAGAAGAAGGTATATCCTTTTGTTTTAGGATAGAATGTTCTGTAGATATCTGCCAGATCCATTTGATTCATAATTTCTCTTAGTTTCACTGTGTCCCTGTTTAGTTTCTGTTTCCATGATCTGTCCATTGGTGAAAGTGGTGTGTTGAAGTCTCCCACTATTATTGTATGAGGTGCAATGTGTGCTTTGAGCTTTACTAAAGTTTCTTTAATGAATGTGGCTGCCTTTGTATTTGGAGCATAGATATTCAGGATTGATAGTTCCTCTTGGAGGATTTTAACTTTGATGAGTATGATGTGTCCCTCCCTGTCTTTTTTAATGACTTTGGGTTGGAAGTCAATCTTTCAGATATTAGAATGGCTACTCCAGCTTGTTTCTTCATGTTATTTGCTTGGAAAATTGTTTTCCAGCCTTTCATTCTGAGGTAGTGTCTATCCTTTTCTCTGAGATGAGTTTCCTGTAAGCAGCAAAATGTTGGGTCTTGTTTGTGTAGCCAGTTTGTTAGTCTATGTCTTTTTATCGGGGAGTTGAGTCCATTGATATTAAGAGATATTAAGGAAAAGTAATTGTTGTTTCCTGTTATTTTTGGTGTTAAAGTTGGCATTCTGTTCTTGTGGCTGTCTTCTTTTAGGTTTGTTGAGGGATTACCTTCTTGTTGTTTCTAGGGCGTGGTTCCTGTCCTTGTATTGGTTTTTTTCTGTTATTATCCTTTGAAGGGCTGGATTCGTGGAGAGATAATGTGTGAATTTGGTTTTGTCGTGGAATACTTTGGTTTCTCCATCTATGTTAATTGAGAGTTTGGCTGGGTATAGTAGCCTGGGCTGGAATTTGTGTTCTTTTAGTGTCTGTATAACATCTGTCCAGGATCTTCTGGCTTTCATAGTCTCTGGTGAAAAATCTGGTGTAATTCTGATAGGCTTGCCTTTATATGTTACTTGGCCTTTTTCTCTTACTGCTTTTAGTATTCTATCTTTATTTAGAGCATTTGTTGCTCTGATTATTATGTGTCGGGAGGTAATTCCTTTCTGGTCCAGTCTATTTGGAGTTCTGTAGGCTTCTTGTATGTTCATGGGCATCTCTTTCTTTAGATTTGGGAAGTTTTCTTCTATAATTTGGTTGAAGATGTTTGCTGGTCCTTTGAGTTGAAAATCTTCATTCTCATCCACTCCTATTATCCGTAGGTTTGGTTTTCTCATTGTGTCCTGTATTTCTTGGATGTTTTGAGTTAGGATCTTTTTGCATTTTACATTTTCCTTGATTGTTGTGCCGATGTTCTCTATGGAATCTTCTGCACCTGAGATTCTCTCTTCCATCTCTTGCATTCTGTTGCTGATGCTCGTATCTACGGTTCCAGATTTCTTTCCTAGGGTTTCTATCTCCAGTGTTGCCTCATTTTGGGTTTTCTTTATTGTGTCTACTTCCCTTTTTAGGTCTAGTATTGTTTTGTTCATTTCCATCATCTGTTTGGATGTGTTTTCCTGTTTTTCTGTAAGGACTTCTACCTGTTTGATTATGTTATCGTGTTTTTCTTTAAGGATTTGTAACTCTTTAGCAGTGTTCTCCTGCAATTCTTTAAGGGATTTTTGTGCTTCCTCTTTATTGTCTTCTGCCTGTTTAGCAGTGTTCTCCTGCATTTCTTTAAGTGTGTTATTAAAGTCCTTCTTGAAGTCCTCTATCATCATCAGGAGATATGCTTTTAAATCCATGTCTAGCTTTTCCGGTGTGTTGGGGTGCCCTGGACTGGGCGAAGTGGGGGTGCTGGGTTCTGATGATGGTGAGTGGTCTTGGTTTCTGTTAGTAAGATTATTACGTTTACCTTTCGCCATCTGGTAATCTCTGGGGTTAGTTGTTATCGTTGTTGCTGTTTAAAGATTGGAGCAGAAGCTGTGTTCCACTCACCAGCAGTCTCTAAATCCTGCGGCGGGGGTCGTGGGTAGCTGACGGTACCCCGGTGCTGGTCCAGCCGGAAGAGGCCTGTGGTCCTACTCAGGCCGTTTTTCTGCTTCCCTAACTAATGCAGTCTCTGGTCCCGCGTGCAATTGGATTGGAGCAGAAGCTGTGTTCCACTCTCCAGAAGTCTTAAGATCCTGTGGTGGGTGTTGTGGGTAGCTGGTGAGTGTCAGCCGACCCTGTGCCCCAGCTGCCCCGGTGCTTTTCTGACCGGAAGAGGGTTGTGGCCCTATTTAGGCCGGATTTCTCTCTCCCCAACCAGAGCAGTCTCAGGTCCCGCGTGATTGGACTGGAGCAGAAGCTGTGTTCCACTCACCAG
This sequence comes from Mus caroli, assembly GCF_978045245.1. Classification (NCBI taxonomy): domain Eukaryota; kingdom Metazoa; phylum Chordata; class Mammalia; order Rodentia; family Muridae; genus Mus; species Mus caroli. Next base: position 21,804,425 of record NW_028227269.1, on the reverse strand, counting down.
CAGTCCCAAAATCCTGCGGCGGGGGTCGTGGGTAGCTGGCGGGTGTCAGGCAACCCTGCGCTCCCGCTACCCCGGCGCTGATCCAGCCGGATGAGGCCTGTGGTCCTACTCAGTCCGGTTTCTGCTTCCCTAACTAATGCAGTCTCAGGTCCCGCGCAATTGGATTGGAGCAGAAGCTGTGCTCCACTCACCAGAAGTCTTAAGATCCTGTGGCGGGTGTTGTGGGTAGCTGGCGAGTGTCAGCAGACCCTGGGCCCCAGCTGCCCCGGTGCTTTTCTGACCGGAAGAGGGTTGTGGCCCTATGTAGGCCGGATTTCTCTCTCCTCAACCAGAGCAGTCTCAGGTCCCGCGTGAATGTAACCCTGTTTTTTAAGCACTAACAAAAAAGGGAAAGTTTGGGGGCAAAGTGCCTGGTTCCCCAATGCTGTCTGGGAGAATTGTGCCCAACCCTCAGGCTGTTAGAGTTAGTTTTCCAAGCAAATCAAAAAGCCTCAGGAAAACAATCTATACGCTTTTTGCAAAGAGAGCCCCCCTCCTCCCAGGGCATCAGACACTAGGAATTCCACTGCACTGAGAAAACAGTCTGTAGGGACTAGGTCGCCTCTGTGATTTGAGCATTGCTTCCACTTACAGGTAGCTCAAAATCATACAAGCAAATCCCTCTGCCTCAAACACATACCAGAAGTGCAAAGGAGTGATCCAAGCATGGATATTAGACACTTTCAGCTCCACTGGGAACGCTTTCGGTCTTAAAATTTTTTCTCATTATATTTGTGTGATCATGCACTAATGTGGAAATAGAGAACACTCTTCATGACTTGGTTCTCTCTTCTACCATGTTGGTTCTGAGAAATGAACTTAGGTCACCAGGCTTTGTGGCAAGTGTTTTCCCCTACTTTTTGGCCATGTTTGTTCTTGAGTCATTATTTTGTAGATGAATCCTCAGAGGTTTGCTGGATTGTGGGCTCTGGAATGGGCTCACTGCTCACTTACCTCCAAGAATGACCCCATGCCTGCCTACACTCATAAAGAAATTCCCAACACTCTGGCTTTGAGCTTCTCCACCTAACTGCCACATAAAGCTTCCGAATTTTGTTTGATGGAAAATCCTGGAAATCCTATTAAGCATACAAGCTACCTGAGCTCCTCTCCTGAAGACTAATTTTAAAGGTCTAAATAAGGCCTCCCAGAATCTAGATTTGGAAAATGGGGTCAGGGCAAGTGTACTTATTGGGCAAGCATGACTTGAGTTCAAAGCCGAGCACACATGTGGAGAGGAATTTTAATTCAGCAGCATGGCAGCTCTGGCACGGGATCACATCCAAAGATATGATCATGGCTTTGACCATGGTCATTGCAACCAGTAGGTGAGAAAAGATGCTGAGGACTGTACCTATGTCAATCCAAGAGTGGAGAGGTCTAGGCCGGCCATGAGAAAAGACACAGCATTCTCAACAGGTGTTGAGGGGAGATATTGCTGGACTATTCTGTGTGCTGGAGTTTATAGCCCATCCTTGGATGATACTTCTGAAATAACGTGGGGCTGCTGTTGATGGAATGAATCCTGAGGTGAGCAACCACATGGCAGTTCACGATTGTCTGTAACTCTAGCTCGAGGAGATCAGACATCCTAACACAGACATTCATGCAGGTGAAATACCAGTGCACTACAATGAAAACGAATATTTTCTTTAAAAAAAGAAGAAAAATTTGTGGAAAAATGAAGAAAAAAGATAGACATGAGCTCTCGACTGTTGGTCATGGTGGGTTTTTTCTTTTTTTTTAATTTTTAATATTTTTATTACATATTTTCCTCAGTTACATTTCCAATGCTATCCCAAAAGTCCCCCATAGCGCCCCCCACTTCCCTACCCACCCATTCCCATTCTTTTGGGCCTGGCATTCCCCTATATTGGGGCATATAAAGTTTGCAAGTCCAATGGGCCTCTCTTTCCCGTGATGGCCGACTAGGCCATCTTTCGATACATATGCAGCTAGAGACAAGAGCTCCGTGGTACTGATTAGTTCATCATGTTGTTCCAACTATAGGGTTGCAGATCCCTTTAGCTCCTTGGGTACTTTCTCTAGCTTCTCCATTGGGAGCCCTGTGATACATCCAATAGCTGACTGTGAGCATCCACTCCTGTGTTTGCTAGGCCCCTGCATAGTCTCACAAGAGACAGCTAAATTTGGGTCCTTTCAGCAAAATCTTGCTAGTGTATGCAATGGTGTCCGCGTTTAGAAGCTGATTATGGGATGGATCCCTGGATACGGCAGTCTCTAGATGGTCCATCCTTTCATCACAGATCCAAACTTTGTCTCTGTAACTCCTTCCATGGGTGTTTTGTTCCCAATTCTAAGAAGGGGCACAGTGTCCACATTTTGGTCTTCATTCTTCTTGAGTTTCATGCGTTTAGCAAATTGTATCTTATATCTTGGGTATCCTAAGTTTTGGGCTAATAACCACTTATCAGTGAATACATATTGTGTGAGTTCCTTTGTGATTGTGTTACCTCACTCAAGATGATGCCCTCCAGGTCCATCCATTTGGCTAGGAATTTCATAAATTCATTCTTTTTAATAGCTGAGTAGTACTCCATTGTGTAAATGTACCATAATTTCTGTATCCATTTCTCTGTTGAGGGACATGTGGGTTCTTTCCAGCTTCTGGCTATTATAAATAGGGCTGCTATGAACATAGTGGAGCATGTGTCCTTCTTACCGGTTGGGACATCTTCTGGATATATGCCCAGGAGAGGTATTGCTGGATCCTCCGGTAGTACTATGTCCAATTGTCTGAGGAACCTCCAGACTGATTTCCAGAGTGGTTGTACAAGCTTGCAATCCCACCAACAATGGAGGAGTGTTCCTCTTTCTGCACATCCTCGCCAGCATCTGCTGTCACCTGAATTTTTGATCTTAGCCATTCTGACTAGTGTGAGGTGGAATCTCAGGGTTGTTTTGATTTGCATTTCCCTGATGATTAAGGATGTTGACCATTTTTTCAGGTGCTTCTCTGCCATTCGGTATTCCTCAGGTGAGAATTCTTTGTTCAGTTCTGAGCCCCATTTTTTAATGGGGTTATTTGACTTTCTGGAGTCCACCTTCTTGAGTTCTTTATATATATTGGATATTAGTCCCTTATCTGATTTAGGATAGGTGAAGATCCTTTCCCAATCTGTTGGTGGTTTTTTTGTCTTATTGATGGTGTCTTTTGCCTTGCGGAAGCTTTGCAGTTTCATGAGGTCCCACTTGTCAATTCTCGATCTTACAGCACAAGCCATTGCTGTTCTATTCAAGAAATTTTCCCCTGTGCCCATATCTTCAAGGCTTTTCCCCACTTTCTCCTCTATAAGTTTCAGTGTCTCTGGTTTTATGTGAAGTTCCTTGATCCACTTAGACTTGACCTTAGTACAAGGAGATAAGAATGGATCGATTCCCATTCTTCTACATGTTAACAACCAGTTGTGCCAGCACCATTTGTTGAAAATGCTGTCTTTCTTCCACTGGATGTTTTTAGCTCCCTTGTCGAAGATCAAGTGACCATAGGTGTGTGGGTTCATTTCTGGGTCTTCAATTCTATTCCATTGGTCTATTTGTCTGTCACTATACCAGTACCATGCAGTTTTTATCACAATTGCTCTGTAGTAGATCTTTAGGTCCGGAATGGTGATTCCGCCAGAGGTTCTTTTATCCTTGAGAAGAGTTTTTGCTATCCTAGGTTTTTTGTTATTCCAGATGAATTTGCAGATTGCACTTTCTAATTCGTTGAAGAATTGATTTGGAATTTTGATGGGGATTGCATTGAATCTGTAGATTGCTTTTGGCAAGATAGCCATTTTTACAATGTTGATCCTGCCAATCCATGAGCATGGGAGATCTTTCCATCTTATGAGATCTTCTATAATTTCTTTCTTCAGAGACTTGAAGTTTTTATTATACAGATCTTTCACTTCCTTAGTTAGAGTCACGCCAAGATATTTTATATTATTTGTGACTATTGAGAAGGGTGTTGTTTCCCTAATTTCTTTCTCAGCCTGTTTATTCTTTGTGTAGAGAAAGGCCATTGATTTGTTTGAGTTAATTTTATATCCAGCTACTTCACCGAAGCTGTTTATCAGGCTTAGGAGTTCTCTGGTGGAATTTTTAGGGTCACTTATATATACTATCATATCATCTGCAAAGAGTGATATTTTGACTTCATCTTTTCCAATTTGTATCCCTTTGATCTCCTTTTGTTGTCGAATTGCTCTGGCTAGGACTTCAAGTACAATGTTGAATAGGTATGGAGAAAGTGGACAGCCTTGTCTAGTCCCTGATTTTAGAGGGATTGCTTCAAGCTTCTGACCATTTACTTTGATGTTGGCTACTGGTTTGCTGTAGATTGCTTTTATCATGTTTAGGTATGGGCCTTGAATTCCTGATCTTTCCAAGACTTTTATCATGAATGGGTGTTGGATCTTGTCAAATGCTTTTTCCGCATCTAACGAGATGACCATGTGGTTTTTGTCTTTGAGTTTGTTTATATACTGGATTACGTTGATGGATTTCCGTATATTGAACCATCCCTGCATCCCTGGGATGAAACCTACTTGGTCAGGATGGATGATTGTTTTGATGTGTTCTTGGATTCGGTTAGCAAGAACTTTATTGAGGATTTTTGCATCAATATTCATAAGGGATATTGGTCTGAAGTTTTCTATCTTTGTTGGGTCTTTTTGTGGTTTAGGTATCAGAGTAATTGTGGCTTCATAGAATGAGTTGGGTAGAGTACCTTCTGTTTCTATTTTGTGGAATAGTTTGTGAAGAACTGGGATTAGATCTTCTTTGAAGGTCTGATAGAACTCTGCACTAAACCCATCTGGTCCTGGGCTTTTTTTGGTTGGGAGACTATTAATGACTGCTTCTATTTCTTTGGGGGATATAGGGCTGTTTAGATCATTAACCTGATCTTGATTCAACTTTGGTACCTGGTATCTGTCTAGGAACTTCTCCATTTCATCCAGGTTCTCCAGTTTTGTTGAGTATAGCCTTTGGTAGAAGGATCTGATGGTGTTTTGGATGTCTTCAGGATCTGTTGTTATGTCTCCTTTTTCATTTCTGATTTTGTTAATTAGGATGCTTTCCCTGTGCCCTCTAGTGAGTCTGGCTAAGGGTTTATCTATCTTGTTGATTTTCTCAAAGAACCAGCTCCTTGATTGGTTGATTCTTTGAATAGTTCTTCTTGTTTCCACTTGGTTGATTTCGCCCCTGAGTTTGATTATTTCATGCTGTCTACTCCTCTAGGGTGAGTTTGCTTCCTTTTGTTCTAGTGCTTTTAGGTGTGTTGTCAAGTTGCTAATGTGTGCTCTCTCTAGTTTCTTTTTGGAGGCACTCAGAGCTATGAGTTTTCCTCTTAGAAATGCTTTCATTGCGTCCCATAAGTTTGGGTATGTTGTGGCTTCATTTTCATTGAACTCTAAAAAGTCCTTAATTTCTTTCTGTATTCCTTCCTTGACCAAGGTATCATTGAGAAGAGTGTTGTTCAGTTTCCACGTGAATGTTGGCTTTCTATTATTTATTTTGTTATTGAAGATCAGCCTTAGTCCATGGTGATCTGATAGGATGCATGGGACAATTTCAATATTATTGTATCTGTTGAGGCCTGTTTTGTGACCAATTATGTGGTCAATTTTGGAGAAGGTACCATGAGGTGCTGAGAAGAAGGTATATCCTTTTGTTTTAGGATAGAATGTTCTGTAGATATCTGCCAGATCCATTTGATTCATAACTTCTGTTAGTTTCACTGTGTCCCTGTTTAGTTTCTGTTTCCATGATCTGTCCATTGGTGAAAGTGGTGTGTTGAAGTCTCCCAATATTATTGTATGAGGTGCAATGTGTGCTTTGAGATTTACTAAAGTTTCTTTAATGAATGTGGCTGCCTTTGTATTTGGAGCATAGATATTCAGGATTGATAGTTCCTCTTGGAGGATTTTACCTTTGATGAGTATGAAGTGCCCCTCCCTGTCTTTTTTGATGACTTTGGGTTGGAAGTCAATCGTATCAGATATTAGAATGGCTACTCCAGCTTGTTTCTTCATACCATTTGCTTGGAAAATTGTTTTCCAGCCTTTCATTCTGAGGTAGTGTCTATCTTTTTCTCTGAGATGAGTTTCCTGTAAGCAGCAAAATGTAGGGTCTTGTTTGTGTAGGCAGTTTGTTAGTCTATGTCTTTTTATCAGGGAGTTGAGTCCATTGATATTAAGAGATATTAAGGAAAAGTAATTGTTGTTTCCTGTTATTTTTGGTGTTAAAGTTGGCATTTTGTTCTTGTGGCTGTCTTCTTTTAGGTTTGTTGAGGGATTACCTTCTTGTTGTTTCTAGGGCGTGGTTCCTGTCCTTGTATTGGTTTTTTCCTGTTATTATCCTTTGAAGGGCTGGATTCGTGGAGAGATAATGTGTGAATTTGGTTTTGTCGTGGAATACTTTGGTTTCTCCATCTATGTTAATTGAGAGTTTGGCTGGGTATAGTAGCCTGGGCTGGAATTTGTGTTCTTTTAGTGTCTGTATAACATCTGTCCAGGATCTTCTGGGTTTTATAGTCTCTGGTGAAAAATCTGGTGTAATTCTGATAGGCTTGAATTATATGTTACTTGGCCTTTTTCTCTTACTGCTTTTAGTATTCTATCTTTATTTAGTGCATTTGTTGTTCTGATTATATGTGTCGGGAGGTATTTCTTTTCTGGTCCAGTCTATTTGGAGTTCTTTAGGCTTCTTGTATGTTCATGGGCATCTCTTTCTTTAGGTTTGGGAAGTTTTCTTCTATAATTTTGTTGAAGATGTTTGCTGGTCCTTTGAGTTGAAAATCTTCATTCTCATCCACTCCTATTATCCGTAGGTTTGGTCTTCTCATTGTGTCCTGTATTTCGTGGATGTTTTGAGTTAGGATCTTTTTGTGTTTTACATTTTCCTTGATTGTTGTGCCGATGTTCTCTATGGAATCTTCTGCACCTGAGATTCTCTCTTCCATCTCTTGTATTCTGTTGCTGATGCTCGTATCTATGGTTCCAGATTTCTTTCCTAGGGTTTCTATCTCCAGTGTTGCCTCATTTTGGGTTTTCTTTATTGTGTCTACTTCCCTTTTTAGGTCTAGTATGGTTTTGTTCATTTCCATCATCTGTTTGGATGTGTTTTCCTGTTTTTCTTTAAGGACTTCTACCTGTTTGATTGTGTTATCCTGTTTTTCTTTAAGGACTTCTACCTGTTTGATTGTGTTATCCTGTTTTTCTTTAAGGACTTGTAACTCTTTAGCCATGTTCTCCTGTAATTCTTTAAGTGAGTTATTAAAGTCCTTCTTGATGTCCTCTACCATCATCATGAGATATGCTTTTAGATCCGTGTCTAGCTTTTCCAGTGTGTTGGGGTGCCATGGACTGGGCTAAGTGGGAGTGCTGGGTTCTGATGATGGTGAGTGGTCTTGGTTTCTGTTAGTAAGATTATTACGTTTACCTTTCTCCATCTGGTAATCTCTGGGGTTAGTTGTTATCGTTGTCACTGTTTAAAGATTGGAGCAGACTCTGTGTTCCACTCACCCGAAGTCTCAAAATCCTGTGGCGGGTTTCGTGGGTAGCTGGCAGGTGTCAGCCGACCCTGTGCTCTAGCTACCCCAGTGCTGGTCCGGCCGGAAGAGGCCTGTGGCCCTACTCAGGCCAGTTTTCTGCTTCCCTAACTAATTCAGTCTCAGGTCCCGTGCGCAATTGGATTGGAGCAGAAGCTGTGTTCCACTCACCAGAAGTCTTAAGATCCTATGGCGGGTGTTGTGGGTAGCTGCTGAGTGTCAGCCGACCCTGCGCTCTAGCTACCCCGGTGCTGTTCAGGCCGGAAGAGGCCTGTGGCCCTATTCAGGCCGGTTTTCTGCTTCCCTAACTAATGCAGTCTCAGGTCCCGCGCACCTATTTTTAGTTTTTCAAGACAAGCTTTCTCTGAATAGCCCTGCCTATCCTAGCACTCAGTATTTAGATTAGGCTGGCTTTGAACTCACAAACATCCTATTGACTCTGGCCCCTGAGTACTGTGATTAAAGAATCAGGCTACCATGCTTGTCTATTTCATTTATCTATTGTCTTTATTATCTATCTAGCTCTGTCTTCTCTTTTATTATCTCTTCATCTGCCGGTCATGTACCTTATTATTCCCTATCATCTATAGATAGTATCGTATCTGTCATCCATCTCTCTTCTATTGTCTTTTACCTATCACCTATATCATTATTTTCTATCATCTTGTCTATCAATCTAGGTAGAGAGCTATCTATCTATCTATCTATCTATCTATCTATAATTTATCTATGAATCTATCTACCTGGTCATCTGTCTTCTATTATCCACCACTATCATCTATAATCTATATTTTCAACCATTATCTACTTTCCTATTTTGTGGTATTGGGTATGAAACCAGGGTTTCCTGGGTAAATTTATTTATTTATTCATCTATCTCTTTCCATATATGAACTTGACATAAGCTGGTAGAGTGAACCATAATTTTTAAGAAATGCCTCCACAAAAGTAATCTGTAGGCAAGATTGTAGGGCATTTTCTTAATTAGTGACTATTAATGTTAGGCCCTACCCATTTGTGCACCTCTGGGTGTTGGAGACCATACCATGAGAAAGCAAGCTTTTCACTCTCTCCCACCCTGACAAGCCAAATGGCCTTGTGCTAAGGAGCCAGTCGTCACTCCCTTCTCCCTGATGTCTTCCTGGGACCTGAGGCTGTTAAAGCTGAATTATACTCCCCTCTTGCTTATCTCTTCCTGACTCTCATGACATCCAAGGACATGAGTTAGACACTGAGCCTGGCCTGACACCCAAGGCTGTTAAGGAGGGTCTATGTTCTGGAGATAAGATGCAGAGTGCCCACCGCCTGGCACCTGACTTCGGCCCTCGTGTCCCCTGATGCCCACTTCTTTGTTCTTAGTTAATTCCCCCTCAACCCCTCCCTATTCCCCTTGATGTATGCTTTAAAACCTGTCATTTCAGCCTCATGAACTGAGACCTTAATAGGACCCTCTACTTGGTCTCCAGCTTCTTTTTCTCTTCCTCCTATTTTCTCCCAGGTTTGCGTTCCCCCTCTCACCCATGAATAACTGAGTCACGAGGGACAGGATAAGTGGCGCCCGAAGTGAAGGTGAGGTCTGGATCGTATTTCCTTCAGTGGAGGTCCCAGAGAAGTTTATCTAGTCCCCAAGAAAATAGAAGTAGTGAAGGACCGCTTCCACCACTCACAGGAGTAAGAAGTCCTTGGTGAGTTGAATCACCTCCATTTCAGGAAATGGGAAATAAGCTATCTAAAGAGGCAGCCTTTATAAGTGGCTTAAAGATAGCTCTCAGGGAAAGAGGAGTTAGAGTTAAAAAGAAAGATTTGATAAACTTATTTATTTTCATAGACCAGGCATGTCCATGGTTTATTATAGATGGAGCAGAGATACACTGTAAAAAAATGGCCAAAGATAGGTAGAGATTTAAATGATAAACTAGCTAATGAGTGTCCCAATGTGGTTCCTGCAACCGTCTTTTCTTATTGAGGAGTAACTATCAGAAGCTGCCACTGTGTCTCCTCTCCCTTCTCTGGCAGAATTCCCAGAAGAAGGAGATAAAGAATTAGAGTCTGAACATGAGAGAGAGAGAAAATAAGTTTCAGAAAAGCAGTTATCCCCTGTTTGGTTCCTTTTAGCAAAAAAGAGGAAAAATGAATATAAGCTATTTCAGAGTTCTCCTAGGGACAGAAGGAAAACGGGAGACGTCCTGCTTCCTCTCTGGCTCCTATGGAGGTATTCTTAGTTCTGGTTAGGATATCTGGGTACCTGTGAGACATTAAGTTCTATTCACTCTCTGTCTATTGTCTGTCCTTGGTGTACCATTTGTCCATATGTCTTTCTATTTATGTTTGTTTTTGTTTTGTTGTTTGAATGATTGTTGTTCTGTGTTTCATGTTGAAAAATATAAATGGTTAAAACTTTATCTGCTGACTGTCCATCCTTTGATTTAGTTCAACTTGTTTAAAAAAGCAGTCTCAATTTGCACAGCAGAAACTGATAAGTTATGCTGCAGCGTGGCTGGGAGTCAAGTACAGCTGGAAAAGCCCTGCTGGGAGCCGATGGCAAAAGGAGCTCTTAAAGGGGCAGGCAGCCTTTTGCTTGTAACAGAAAGTTAGCTTAAAATTGGTAACTCAGGGTTGGAGTCATTCTAAACAACATGCAGCATGAACGAACCCAGGAAAACAGGTCTTTAAAGATACTTCAAAATAGGGATAATCTTTGGCCCAGAACTCTGGCAGAGTGCTCAGATTGAGAAAAGGTTGCATTTGGGTTGATGGTGATCTCAGAGGCGATCAGCCTCAGGAGGCTTGTGTGGCACTTCTTTAGTTTTGCAAACCATGACTAGGGAAACCTCGGACTCTCCCTCCCTTCCTTTTAGCTAAAAGAGCCTTGTTGCAGACCTAGCCAGATGTTGTTCTAAATAAAGTTTAAATTCAAAGTTTATAAAAGTCAATCAAGCTGTGGAATTTATCAAGACATTGTGATTTGACTTGCCTACTTTATATAAAGTTAAAGTGTACAGAGTTTGCTTATAAGTATATGTATATTGTTTCCTAAGTGAAAAGTATTTTAGTTACTTATGCTTTTAAGGGGAAATTAACTTTAAATCCTTGCTCTCACACAATGAGCTTTTAACTTCTGGGGGGTAGCTGTTACTCCAGATAAGATTCAGAGGCGATATCTTTTAATACTTAGGATTTTTAGCTATATTAGAAAATCGTGGCACCGAAAAGCTAAGAAGAAAAAAATTGATTTGCTTCAAAATTTTATTTTCAAAAGCTTCCAGGAGATGTTAATTGGCTAAGACCTCACTTTGAGGCCTTAAAGCGACTTAAACCTTTGTTAGGTGTTATCTAGTGGGATTCAAAATTACTGGTGAGAAACAAGAAGGTTTCACAGAAAGCAGAAGAAACTTCTGTGATCAATTGTTATCAATTATAATCAATGGTAATTAAATATTACCTGCTCATTTTATTTATGTGCCCACAACCAATCTTTGGCAAGAGAAAACATTGTTGTAAAATCATCCTTCTTCATTTCAAAGTAAAGTTTTAACAACCTATAAAGCCACGGTGGTGATAATAAAGAATTGTAAGATAAATTCATATATTTTTGAAAAACTATACGAAAAATTGTGTCTTAAGAACATGACTAAGTGTCTGTTCCTTGTTCCAAATAGCCATTAATTTGGTTATTACAGAATATTGATGTTTGATCTATTGCATACCATCATATTAAACAAAATTGATAATCATTATCCTAAGATAGTTAAAAATTGTTTTTATGCATGCTTCTATAACTTCTATAAATTCATGCATGCATGCATGCATGCATCCCATTTATTGTGTTTAAAAACAGCCCTTCTATGGGAGAAAAGTATATGTGAATTGGATCACACACTTATTCTTCTGAGTTTCCTCCTGTTTCAGCACAGATAATTAAATTGTGTGCTGTAGATGGTGTTGTAAAATGTTGAACAATCAAACTTTAAGTTGTATATTAATAGTCAATATTATATCTCAGAGCTTACAATTGCTTAAAAATTGTTCATCCCTCAGACGCTATTAATTCTCAAGCTTGCAATTGCTTATGAAACTTATAAGAAAAAATACTGTTCCTTTAAGAAGACTGTTTTTGGTCAGTTAAGAAATTGTCCTGGGTTGCCTGGAAAAGACCCCTAGGATTTGCTTTTGTGTTATAGAGGTTTACATAAAGCTTTAACTGATAAAGATTACAGATAGCTCCTGAAAGAATACAAACTCAAGATCCTTATAATTATTTGGGTTTTAGACTTACTGAACAAGCTGTTTTTCGCTAGAAGTTAGTTATTCGCAGAGACAACTTAAGGACTTTCTCTTATTTCTGATTAATAAATAAATAAATTTTACACATGTGACTATAATAACTTTTCAAGCATTCTAGTTTCAATCTCTCTTCAAGAGAAACAATTGAAAGTGTAATTAGTCACTGCCCATGTTATATTAAAACTGACTATAAGTCAAGTGTTTGAGATGATTTGTCAACAATTTAATAATTCTCAAAGACAAGGTATTGTGGAACTTTAAAAACTCTATCTTCTTAAAAACAAAAAAGGGGAGAAATTATACCCCCGTGCACATTATTTAAATCATACTTTTATTTTTAAGAATTTTGAAATTTGAATGTCTAAGAACTTAATAAATGCCTCCTAGTATCCTAAAACTAGACATAATTATGTCTAGGAGAAATGAAAAGGATGCACTTATTGACACATGGCATGAACCTGAATAGAAAGTTAATATGGGGAAAGGGGGGTGGTGTTTCTGTTTTTTTTTCCACAGAATGCTACAGAAGCATGCTAGCTTCCAGAATGATTCGTGTGACAGACTGACCTGTGAGTTCATGAGTGCCCTGACAGTGATGACAAGAAAACTGTGTTGAGTGTCCAGAGAAAGAGTAATCAGGGAGAGCATCTACTTGCAAACAAGATGAAGAAACTTCCCATCTCTGCCATGGGCAAGGAGAGCCAACCTTCTGTCAATTTGAGGACAAATATAAATGATGACCCCTGAGGCAGAGGGACTGCTACAGTGTATTTAACAAGATCTCATCAGATACACTGTTTTTGGCCATTCAGACCAACTCCCCTATAGCTGTGAAAGCTTTTGTACCTTACCTATATGCTATATTGTTAGATAATTTTAAGAGTTAAGATCACCAATCTTGACAAGTCTTTTCATATTCACTGTAATTGTTGTCAATTAACTAATTGTGTAGATCCTAATTTAGATAAGGAATCTGCTGTTATGATTTCATTATAGAGACCTGCTTATGTTTTGTGGCCTGTTAGAATTAGGAAATGATCTTTGGTTTAAAAATCTGGGAATGATAACTTGGAAAATGTCAAATGAGCAATTTTAAGATTTACTGCTTTAATTGCAATTTTAACTTCAATATCTACTACAGCTTTAAATCAACAGCTGCATACTGTTCATTTTGTTAATTATATGCATAAGAATATTAGTAACTTATTGTAGATAAAAAATTGGAGGCAAAGGTTAATGTCTTAGAAGTAATGGTCTCAACAATAAGGCAGGATATAACAAATATTAAGGCTACAAAGACCGAAATTTCAGATATTAAAAGAATGTTGTTTTTATTCTGATATGACTGGCTTAGTTCAAGATAGCATAGACAGTTAGAACTAGTTTAGAAGAGCGAAAACGTAACAGAGAGAAACAAGAATATTGGTATCAAAATTGGTTTTCTACTTTATGCAAGCCAGTTGCAGTTCACTACCATCAACTGGATATCAAAGACTCAGACGAAGATGATCTTCCTCCCACCAGTGAAGAAAAAGCAACTACTGGTCTCCGGTTTTCCACCCTTGCTGCTAATTCAGGGTCCCCTTGGTTCCTCAGGCCATGGATACAATAGGGATGAAGAAGGGTGACCTCCAGTTCCTAATATAGCCTAAGAGCCACAAATTTTGGTGTTACAATTGGCATAATTCTTGTAGAGGCCTTGCTGAATCTGAGGTTGACAATTCTCCTTTGGGAGCTGCACAGGACTCAGAACTGTACATGCTGGTTCGTGATAATATGAATTAAGTATGGGTACCAGCGTGGGTATGAGGCTAAGCACTGCAGGGGAAGGTCCAATTTGGCCGTTTCTGAGTTCCCTGAGAGACACACCCCGTTTGCACGGAGGTTGGCATCTAGTTCCAGTTACAAATAAAGAATCTTTCTAAGGCTCTGCCTCCCCTCCCCAAACGATACCAAGAGCCATAAGTGTGGGTCGTGACAGCACCCATGGGAGGAATCGGGTCAATGCTCCCCAGCAATGGTTAATGCCCACTCATCCAAGGATGAGAAGATCATTTGATCACCTCAGTTAAGTGTGGCCTTATTACATTTAATTGAAAAGGGGGAGATGTTGGAGACCATACCGTGAGAAAGCGAGCTTTTCACAGTTTCCCACCCTGACAAGACAAATGGCCTTGTGATAAGGAGACAGTCATCACTCCCTTCTCCTTGTTCCCTTCCTGGCACCTGAGGCAGTAAAAGCTGAATTATAGTCCCCTCTTCCTTATCTCTTCCTGATTCTCATGACATCCAAGGACATGAGTTACACACTGTGCCCAGCCTGACAACCAAGGCTGTTAAGGAGGGTCTATGTTCTGGAGATAAGACGCAGAGTGCCCACCGCCTGGCGCCTGACTTCGGCCCTCGTATCCCCCGATGCCCACTTCTTTGTTCTTTGTTAATTCCCCCTCAACCCCTCCCTATTCCCCTCGATGTATGCTTTAAAACACTGCGTTTCAGCCTAACAAACTGAGACCTTAATAGGACCCTCTACTTGGTCTCCAGCTCCTTTTTCTCTTCCTCCCATTTTCTCCCAGGTTTGCAGTCCCCCTCGCACCCAGGAATAACTGAGTCCCGAGGGACGGGATGTCTGGGCAGGTGGTCCTGGAATGTAGAAGTAGGCCGAGCAACTCATGAGGAACAAGCCAGTACATAGCCCTTCTCACTGGCCTCTGCTTCAGTACCTGCCCTGAGTTCCTGCCCCTACTTTCTTTTATAAGGAACAGTGATGTGAAAGCGAAAGATGGAATTAACCCTTTCCTTTTCTTCCCAATTTGCTCTTGTTCTTTGGTTTGTTAGGGGTTGTTTTGTTTGTTTTTTGAGACAGAGACCAGTTTCTCCATGTAGGCCCAGAACTCCCTCTGTAAACAAAGCTGACCTCAAACCCAGAAATCTGCCTGCCACTGACTCCCATGTGCTGGATGAAAGGTGTGTACCATCACCAGCTTTGGTCATGGTGTTTTGTCTCAGCAACAGGAACCCTAAATAAGACACAGGGTTTGTTGCATGCTAAATAGTCTACTGTTTCCACTGAACTTTACTTTGAATTTTCAGTCATTCTTAAATTTTTTAAGCTATACCCCAACCCATTTGATTTACAATTTTGATTGTGATAATATTTGTAGATGGATATACACACGTATTCATATATGTGTATATGTATATCTCCAGATATGTATTCTCTAGCTACCCAAATCATATACTTTATATAACCCATAGGCAAGTTTGTAGGGCATTTTCTTAATTAGTGAGTAATTAATTAGTGATTTATTAATTAATTAGTTAGTGATTAACATGCAGTTGACTGTGCCAGCTATTTTCAGCAAAGCTTTTAGAAAAATCTAAGATTGGTCTTGGAGGAGACACATGATGAGAATTAAGAATCCAATGAAAAGTGAGTGCATGGTCAGGAGGGGCTCTTCCAGAGCTCTGATGGTCTCTTAAAACCCAGCATCCAACAAAAAACTTGCATTCTGGGGCCTCTAGCTCATCACAATGCCCAACTTCATAGCTTGCTTGCTTAGCAGCAGGCAGGAAGGCCACCACTGCCTGGAGCCCCCTTTATCTGTAGTCCACTGTGGCTCCCACCTTTACTTCCTTGATGTGTGCTGCCAAAACACACCCATGTATAATTTGATAACGAACCCTGTCATTTTGTACAAATAACATAAGCTAATTAATTTAAAAGGTGGGTGTAATCCGACGTTCTATTACTAATAACTGCTTTACCATCTGTTTTGGCTCCATACTTAACCCATGAAATCATTTCTTTAAAAGCAGTAAAGGAATATTTGTGTGTGTGTGTGTGTGTGTGTGTGTGTGTGTGTGTGTGTGTGTGTGTAGCGTGTGGTGTATGCATGTGTGTGAGTATCTATAGTACTGTCAACATTGGATTATTGGATATCCCCTTTCATTGCTCCCCTGCCTCTTGTCTTGTTAATCTTAGACAGGGTCTCCAGCTCAACCTGATGCTCACCAATTGGCTACAGTGCTGGGCAGTGTGTCCCTGGGATTCTCCTGCCTCTGTCTATCAACAGTGGGATGAAAAGCTGCCAGACCCAGTTTGTACCCGAGTGTTAGGGGTCCCCATGCTGGAGCAGTGACCACTTTACCTGCTGAGCCATCTCCCCAGAGTCATGTCTCCTTTATTTTTAATGTGAAAGGACAGTTGTGTTAGTTGCAGACATGAAAAACCACACTCTAGAAGGTTCTAGGGCCCTGTGCAATCAGTGCCTGCCAATGTCTGCAGCACTGGCTTTCTTTTCCTTTGAGGGCAGGGCTCTAACCCAGGTAAGGCCTTCTTTCTCACAGCCTACAAATTCCCACCTCAGGGCCTTGGCTCTCTACATTCCTTTGGAGGACTCTCCCCAGCCCCTTAGGCTCAGCTGTTTCTTCTCTTAATCTCAGACTTAGCTCGAAAGTTGCTTCCTCTAGGAAGCCTTTTCTGACTGCCACTGTTGATGTCCTGCCCCTGCCCCAGTTACTATTACATCACCTCATTTTGTTTCTCTCAATAGGACTCACAGGAGGACTGGAGATGTAACTCAGTGGTAGAGTCCTTCTCCAGCATGCACAAAACTCTGAGTTTTAACTCCAACCACCCCCACCCCCTGTACTGACCCCAGAACAAAATAAACGGTGCATAGAGTGTATTCCCACATATGAGAGGTAGAGGCAGGAGGCTCAGAAGTTCAAGGTTATCATAAGCTATGTATCAATTTAGAGGAAAACCTGGGAGACACATGAGCCTAAACACACACACACACACACACACACCTTCAAAATGACACATTCATATGATAGAGACCCAAACATCTGATTTTTCTTAGATTAAATCCCAATAGTACAATAGAGTTCCCACACTTTGAAATAGTAGCCTTCTGACAAGATGAGAAAACAAAGTCCTTGTTTTTGGTGTATCCCTATGTAAGCTAGAAAAACATCTCTCAAAGGTTAAGTGCAAACGAGTTAGCTCGAGGTCTCCCTAAGTCTTGGTAGGAGTGAGTTCTGCATTTCTACCAGGCTCCCAGGCCGCTGCTGCTCTCCAGACAACAGTTGTCACACCACAGATTGAGGCAGGAGTTCCTTTATTCATATGGAACTGTGTTCATGGCTGTCGGACTCAATATTTGGCCAAAAACCAATCACTTCACATATCAGTGAGGATGGAGACAGGCAGAGAAATGGGTGGTAGGCGTCTCGCTGTGTACTAAGATCTATTAGTATTATTCTTATTAATAATAGTTCTTTTTTCTACAGTCCAGTCATTATCCCCCTCCTGGTCTAACCTCCGGCAGTTTCTCATCCCTTTCCTCTTCCAGTCTCCAAGACGATGTCCCTCCCCTCTACCCCCATGCACCAAGACCTTAGTGCTGTGCTCTGTTCTGTTTCTTTTCTGCTGCCTCACAGATTCTGTCTAAAGCTTCAAGGAAGGAGAGTAGCCAAGACCACCAATTTTGCCCAGACAGGCTGAGAAAAATTGAAAAGAGCTGGACCCTCAGGCTCAGGTTTGGGGTTGATTCTGAAAGATGACCAAAACACTTCCCAAGCAGTCAAGAAAAAGAAAGTGTTCCAGGCCAAGGATTTGGTGCGAGGGTATGAAGGTGTGTGAAGATGAGGAAGCTCACGACAAAGTTCCAGGGTCAAAAGCTAGCTAGTCTGTCCTACAGGAAGCCAATGAGGAGCAGAGCTGCTCTCAGTGGGGAGACACAGAGGGGCACTCTGAGCTGCAGGGAAGGGCAGCTTGAAGTCTCAAGGATGTGGCTGATACTCTCTGCTGAGCAGGTCTAGTGTACTGCAGATGCTTTAGTGTGGGGCTCTTGGGGGAGTGTTGCAACTTCTCAACTCTCTACATGTGAATGAATGGTGTGGTCAAGAAAGTTTCTCAGACTGGGTATGGTGGCACATGCCTTTAATCCCAGCACTCGGGAGGCAGAGGCAGGTGGATTTCTGTGTTTGAGGCCAGCCTGGTCTACAAAGTGAGTTCCAGGACAGCCAGGGCTATACAGAAAAACCCTGTCTCAAAAAAAATAAAAAACAAAAAAACAAAAAAACAAAAAAACAAACGAAAGTAAGAAAGAAAGAAAGAAAGAAAGAAAGAAAGAAAGAAAGAAAGAAAGAAAGAAAAGAAAGATAAAGTAAGTAAGTTTCTCAGGGGAAGAGAGGTAAAGCCGGGTGACCTCTGAGGATCCAGTGACAGGTTGGAGTGTGAGTAATGGTGTGGAGTTGTGGTTCTAGATTCTCCCTGGCCTTGCCATTATGGGGGTGTGCTTGATCATCCTTGGGGTGTCCACTGCATACATGCACAATTTCACCAACAGGGGCAAGGATACAGCTGCTCAAGTTCAGCCCCAAGGGCCTGGAGAACATTGACTAAGGAAGTGTTTTCTAGGCTGATGAGAAAAATCACTCAGCTGTGGTCATCTGTTCCTGTTAGAAGGTTATGCAGCATATTATATACTATGTGCATGTTATGAAATTCATAATAAAAAATGTTTCCCAGTCATTCATGGCTGAGTCCCACAGAACCTGTCGAAGTTATTCTTAGTGGAAAGCCCCTACACATGCAGGCAGGGTTTGGAGGTCCTTAGAGGTCAGAGGGTAGCTGGGAGAAGGGTTGGGGGAAGGGCTAGAGTAGAATCAAGAGCTTCACTTTTATTTCATAGACAATAGGAAAACACTGGAGAAATGCCTGCCCCATCTAAAGGAGAGGGAGGGAAACCTATGAATGCATCCACACGCTGAAGGAAGAGGGATTTTTTTATTTGTTTGTTTTGTTGTCTAGAAATAGGATCTCACTATGTCTGACTTCTAATCAGCTCTGAAGCCCAGAATTTGTAGCTTCAAATTCCTAAGCTTCCCACTCAGCCTCACCAGTGCTGGGATCACAGGCTCGCACCACCACACCCAGCTATGAAGAGAGTGCTGTGATCTAAGAAAAAAATAAAGTATGCAAGCACTCTTTAAAAGCTTTAGCAAAAGCTCTCTGCATATGGAGTGCTAATTAAACTCTTATTTCTTTTGGTTTGTTTTGCTTTCCCATGAAAACAAACCCCGCCCTTTTCTGGCACTTGTTTGTATTATTCTAAGTGCTTGAAAACAACAAATGGCATTCCCTTAATTGCTGAAAGACAAATAATATTTTTAACACTCATTGCATTTGCTTGCATTTCAGCATATCAGGGCTTTAATCCTATATGTATTTAATTCCAGGAGCATGAATCAGAGTTGGGAGGGCCACTGTTCTGCCCGTTGGCAGGAAAGATAGAAATGTATTCAAAGTGGGCTAGTAAATACTGAAAGGCTAGTCTCTGAAAATAGATGTGTGTGTATATCCATAAATACACTTATTTTATGTTTGCTGACTTACAGACTGGACAGCACACAGCCTGCAAAGGATTCAGAGATATCCACTACTCTATGTAGCTAATTGATTCTCATACATGCTCCCATTGATTTTTGCCAAGTGGTTACATCAATACCCAGTCTGCAGTTTAAACATGCCTGGACAAAATAAGACGTAGAAGAAATGCTTATTATCCAGCTCAGTCAGCAAAGAAGTAGCTGCTGTCATTGACAGGTGAGTCTCTTTCCGACATCAATGTCAGTTGGCATTTGTTTATGTTAATGAGCAAGCAAGGCTGGTAAAGATGTCTGGTGTAACTTCATCTGCCCATGACACCTGTGGCCTCCTTGATATAACAGAGAGGATTGGCAGCGTTTTCCCTCAAACCTCTTTGCTACTCACAATGCGGTGGCTCAGATGTGCCTGCGTGTGAATATAATCCTCAACAAAGTCCCACCACTCCCCTGCCTTGTTTGCTTAGACAATCAGTTAAGTAAGAAGTCCAGTCATGGTCAGCCGCTGCCCATTTCTCTGGTGTAAATACTCCTATGAAGCAATTTCAAGCTGCCAGACTATGGAACTGGGAAGAGATGCACAGTGACATACCACCATGTAGTATTTCTACCACATACACAAGTTCCCAAACCCAGCTTTCCTGACTGTGTGGCACAGCTCACCTGACTAGCCCCCACAGACTCCAGTTTAAGGCTTCTTTATCTAGGACTGTCTACTTTATTTCAGCATGGAGAGTCTACAGACTTTATTAAAATGACAAAATGAACAGTCTTTGTGTTCTGTTCTGTAAAATAAGCTGAGGATAGATCTGCTTGTCATTCATTTTCTAAAGTCAGTCATAAAGGTGACCCAGAAAACACACATTTTCAAATGTTGAGGCCTAAACTGGGCATGGTGGCACTTACTTTTAATCCCAGAACTCAGGAATGTAGAGGCAGGCAAATATCTGTGAGTTTGAAGCCGGCCTTGTCTACAAGAAAATTCCAGGCTATCCAGGCTACAAAGTAGATCCTGTCTCAAAAAATAAGAACAAATACAAGTGTCTGGGCCCAATGATGAGCTTCCTAAGGTATTTTTTTCTTTTCAGAAACAAACACAAAACATGGATAATGGGATGGTGAACACTAGAGCAGAGACCTGTGGTGTAGACATGAGCACATCTAGGACATATAGCTCAGTGGAAGAACACCTTTTAAAGGGGGGATGATTCAGAGGTTGAAAGCAGGTTCAATTCCCAGCACAGAAGTTTACAATCATCTGTCATTCCAGTTCCAGGGGATGTGATGCCCTCTCTGGTCTCTGAGAGCACTGCATGCATGTGGTGCACAGACATACATGAAAGCAAAACAGCCACATAAAAAATGACAAGAACTTTAAAATGTGTGTGTATGTGTGCATTATATGTGTACACTTGTACATGTGTGTGCATGTGTATGTGTACACTTGTACATGTGTGTGCATGCCTGTGAGTGTGTTTTAAAGATAGGGGTGGGGTGGAGAAATGATGACTCGGCAGTTAAAAGTACTTGTTGCTCCTCCCAGCACTCACTTGGTTGCTTACAACTATCTGGCCAGGCAGTGGTGGCACACCACTGGGACACTTGGGAGGCAGGGGCAGGGGCATTTCTGAGATCGAGGCCAGCCTGGTCTATAGAGTGAGTTCCAGAACAGCCAGGGCTATACAGAGAAACCCTGTCTCGGAAAAAAACAAAAACAAAAACAAAACAACTATCTGTAACCCCAGTGCAAGGGGATCTGACACCCTCTCTGGTCTTTGGGCACACCAGCAAAAGATTGACCCCCAGATCTAAATTTCCATCTCTGTTATAATTGTGTGCTGCCAAATCCTTCCCTGCCTCTGTCCCCAAAGCACAAACCATGAGGTGAGTGACCCATACATGTGGCTGTCTCTCACCTTGGGGTGTAAATGGCTTGCTTTCACAACATTATCTGGGGGTAAGTACTCTATGAGGTGGAGGTGAAAATCCCAGTGACATTTCGCTGTTCACATCACGGGTCCTTGTGGGTGTCCCTATTTTATTGCATAGTTTACCACAAAGTTCCTTTAAGACTCAGATCTGTTCATTCCAAGAGTAATCATTTACAAGTTAACTGCAAGCAAACTGGAAATGTCTGTGTTAAACCAGCCAAGCCTCCAGAAAATTCCGGAGCTGAGAACATTACCTTTTCCCTTGGCTGGACAGTGAGAAATCTCAGGTTCTTGGGAATTACTAGAGGCAGAACATTCCTCTGGAAAATGGGCTGTTAGTCAATCTTACTGGGCACCAGGCATGAGCTTTTCTATCCTCCTTCCTTTGGTTTCCTTAGCTGAATTGAGTAAAGGATGAAGCTTATGTTACCTACAGGATTAGAGGTTTCTGTCTTTTGGTCTTGCTGGTTTGGGGCCTGTAATTGAGGCAAAACATCCTGGTGGAAGAATGCAGGGTAGGGGAGATGCTCACAGCATGACAGAGGGGAATCAGAGAGAGGAGAGAAGCCAGACTTCCAGTATTTTCTTCCCTGAAAGGATCTAGTAACACTTGCCAAACAAAGGCCTGTCTGCTAGCTTCCATTATCTCCCAGAAGCACTGTTCAGAGGATGCTAATGATGTCATGAGAGGTCTACAAGTCGTTATCTAGACCTTTTTAGCTCTTCAAAGTCTCAAAAAGAATCCACTTGTCTGAGAGAGGGTCTCACTGTGCAGCCCAGGTTAGCCACAGCCTAAGAGAGATCTGCCTGTTTCTTTCTTCAGAGTGCTGGGATTTAAGGTATGGCCACCACACCTGGCAAAGGTCTAGTTGTTAAAAATAACTCTTAGTGGTAAAACTGATCTGAAGTGTGGGGCGTGGTGGTGCACGCCTTTAATCCCAGCACTCAGGAGGCAGGGGCAGGCAGATTTCTGAGTTCAAGGCCAGCCTGGTCTACAAAGTGAGTTTCAGGACAGCCAGGGTACACAGAGAAATCCTGTCTACAAAAAAACAAAAACAAAACAAAATAAACTGATCTGAAATGATCTTGTATGAATTTATGCATAGTTCTTGCTTATCCCAACTTCTGGGATAACAAACCCTTTCTCTCTCTGCTACTGCTCTGATGTGGTTTGTCCCCTAATGATCCTCGTATTGTAGACTTGGCCTTGGTGTCATGGTGGGGCTCAGGTGGGGACTAGGAGGAGTTAGGGCACTGAGGGTACTATCCTTGGAAGCAATTAAGGAAATTTTCTTGGGAACCTCCATTAGTTCTCATTAAAGCGAGTTCTAAAGTAGGGAGTTTGATGTCTGTTTTTCTGGCTTCCAGCCTGTGATCAATCTTACAAGTAAATAATGTCAACATTATGCTACCACCTACATGAAGCTACATGGAAGGGGCTGCTTGATCTTAGACTGTACACCTCTGTCCTAGTTTGTTTTCTGTGCTGTAATAAAACACTGATTAAAACTCGAGGAAGGAAAGGGTTTAACTGGGTTACAGGTTATAGACCATCATTCAGGAAAGCCAAGACAGGAACTGGAGGCAGGAGCTGAAGCAGAGACCTTGGAGGAATGATGCTTACTGGCTTGCCTTCCTTGATCTACTTAGTCTCTTTCTTACACAGGCCAGGCTCACCTGCCTAGGAATTGTGCCACCCACAGTGGACTGGGCCATCTACATCAATTAATAATCATGAAAATGTCATACAGACATGTCTGAATCCCAATCTGATGGAAACAATTCCTTGACTGAGATTCCCCTTCCAGTTATATCTAGGTTTGTGTCCAGTTGACAAAACTAACCAGGGCAGCTTCCAAAACCACTAGCTAACTTCCTCCCCTCTCCCCTATCCTTGCTTTTCTTATTTTCTCCCGGTGTAGAGATGAACCCACAGGCTCTATATACTCCAGACAAGCACTAACAATGTACCATTTGGGCAACATCCTAGCCAACCTCCTCTTCTTCAAAAATTTCAACCTCAGGTATATTATAGCCACAGAAACAGACCAGTACACCTAAGGGAAAAAATAATAGGAGTATAGTCTTTTATATGAAAAATATAGGCTCAAATATATATGGATTCATAATTTCTCAGGCTTTAAAACTAACATAGGTTTACGTGGTATGTATTTTGAACCAAGCCCCTAGTGAGGTCTACAAGAATAGTGTATGATCAAAGGCATTTATATTTTACAGCAAAACATAAATGTTTGTATAGTATGGGACAAGTGAAATTGTATATTGCCTCAAATCAGTTTTAGGACAATTTTATCCTTGAGAATTATTATATCTTTTTTGAGTCAGGGTTTCTCTGTATAGAGCCCTGGCTATCCTGGAACTCACTTTGTAGACTTGGCTGTCCTTAAACTCATTGAGACCAACCTGTCTCTGACTCCTGAGTGCTGGGGTTAAAGGGATTTGATACCATGCCCAACAAGAATTATTTTTAGAAATAGATATTTCAGGTTTTTTATAAACTTAGTGGTGTCCGTGTCTGTAATGGTAATATCAGCATCTTCTTTTCTCGATGCATTAAAAATATGTAAATGAGGGCTGAGTAGTAACTCTGTGTTCGAGCACTTGCCTATAGGTTCAAGGCCTTGGATTCAATCCTCAGTACCACATACAAAGGAGTGGGTAGTGCTCCCTTGATTCCTGTTCAACTTAAACCTTAAATTATGTTCATGTCTGTGTGAGTGTGTGTCTCTGTTTGTGTGTGTATATCCCTTTGTGTGTGTCTCTGTGTGTGTGTCTCGTGTGTGTGTCTCTCTGTGTCTGTGTGTTTATGTGTGTGTCCCTGTGTTTGTATGTGTGTGTATATGTCTATGTGTATGTCTCTGTGTGTGTGTGTCTGTGTGTGTGTCTGTGTGTGTGTATCTGTGTATCTGTGTGTCTATGTGTCTGTGTGTGTGTGTTAGACACATTGATTAGTTTGACTGGTACTATATCATGTCAAGGAAAAACACTACTTTCATTTAACTTCCCAAGGCATCACAGAGACGATGTCTCCAAAAATAAAACCTTGAAAAGTCACAGGGAATATTCTTCAATTTCAGAGAAGAACAAAAGCACTTATAGGTGGGAAGAGAGGCAGAGGGATCAGAAATTGCCTTGTGGAGGAGAGCCTGTACTATAACACAATACCCTCAAGTTATACATGCTGAGATAGGTGTGTCCCTGAGACACTAAATGGAAGGATGTTCACAGGCAGTGCTGGTAAAATACCAGAAGCCATACATAATGTCTGACCTCAGCTGCCACCTCATACAGCAGATTTGTACATGGGAGCCTTAAAAAGATGGACTGGTCTACTGTCCTATGGCAGCAGGAGACCACTTTTATTTCCCATGTTGGGCTTATAATGTCCCTCACATTCCCTTCTTTTCAGACCCACAAAAGGTTTTTGTAAAGTTTCTCTAGGCTGTATTGTTGGCAGCAGCAGTAACCATGCCTCTTGTCTTGGGGAGTTAGAGGGTGTGATTTTTGACTAGTGTCTTCAGAACCTCTGAGTTTTTAAAATACAGCTGAGGCTCTGATCTGATAAATGGTTGCTCTATGATGTGTTCTGACATGGGGTCTGGTTTTGGGGATCTGTTACTTTGGCACTATTCTTTTTTTGCCTCTTAGTGTACTATACCTCAGCCTTATTTGAAATACAGAAGTCTAATTGAAGAATAGTCCTAGGAAGATATATAAAATGATTTGTTTTATAGTTCATCCCCCAAGTCCAGTTTGGTTAGCTTGTTATGCAATGTAAGTGAAATATCAGGTTTTTTTCTCCTGTGCCCTTTTTTATCATTAAAATGAACACAAAATGTGAAAAAAAAATAAAATAAAATACAGCTGAGAATTCCTGAATGAGATATAGATGAAAATGTCCTAATTCAGATGATTTATTGGCCCAGTTGTGTCTGTGATCAGTCAGCTGTGGGTAGGAGTTCTCTCTGAGAACCATCTCTACCTCTGGTTCTCTTGGGTATCCCCCACTTCCCACACCACATCAGTGCATTCTATGATTTTCTCAGGGTGAAGCCTGGCCTAGCACCCTGAAACTGTCTTCAGGTAACTGGGAGTGTCCCTAATTGTACAAGCTTAGGAAACAGGATGCTTAATAGGGGTTGGAGTATTCTTCCAAGTCAAAGGTCATGGGTTTGAATTCCCATTCGGCTTGTATCATGGTCAACTCCCTATGCAAAACACCTGACTTTACCCTTTATCCCTGGCTTCTTAAGGCTGTGAGAAGGAGCACAAACAGAACATGGTCCCTGTCATTGCATCCCCAACTAGCTGTCCCTACATCTTGTCCTGCTAAAGTGCCCTGGAGGATTTCACTGTCTTGTAGGGGGCAAGCAACCCACACTGTCTCACTGGCACTTTCCTGAGGTTCTGATGGGGAATTCAGGGGGTTCTGAGACTAATGGTGAGATTGGGGAGCAAAAGGGTGCGCTCCCTTCCAGATGGGAAGCCAGTATCCCCGGTTCCACTCCACGCCCTCTGGGCAATGTTGCTAGAGGTCATGGCGGGTGCGGGGTGGGAGTTGGGCACCCCAGCTCATGAGAGGGCGCGCCCTGGAACCCCAGCACTTCCAGAAGGCAGACACAACCCAGCAGCCCACAGCCACCGACAGGCCCTGAGCGCACATAGCCCTCCTTGCTGAGGCCTCCGCTTCCTGGCGACGCGATAGCGGCGGGCGCCCCGATTGGCGGCCAAGCCTGCGCCCCGCCCCGCTGGGCGGGCCTCCGTGCCCTCCCCAGCCGGTCCCTCCCTTTCCGCCGGATGCGTCCGGGACAGCGGCTTGGTGGCGCGCAGTTCCCGTTGACTGTGCGCGCCCGCGTCTGGGCTCCTTTGGGAGGACTCGGAAGCTGCGGCTCCCGGAGCACAGCGGGCAGAGCTGCGGGCTGCGCGCGCCCCTGCTGCCACCTGGCCTCCCGCGGTGGCTCCCGCGCCCCGCGGCGACTTCCGCACCCGCGCTTCCCTTTGTTCAAGTCCCTGAGCGGCGGCGGGGTCGGAGCCCGCGCCTTGGGCGACTGAGGCGGCCGCAGTCCGCGCCCTGGCGCCGCGGCGATGCCGGACCAGATCTCCGTGTCGGAATTCGTGGCCGAGACCTTTGAGGACTACAAGGCGCCCACGGCCTCTAGCTTCACCACGCGCACGGCCCAGTGCCGGAACACCGTGGCGGCCATCGAGGAGGTGAGCGGTAGCGTAGCCCGCGCCGGGCGGGAGGCTAGGGTCGCGGGGATCGCGCTGCGTCCTGGGCACCCGGTAGGCTTCCGCGCCTGGTGACCGATACCCAGTGCCCTCCGCCTGCGCCCACACCCGGGAAAAGTTTCTGGTCCCCCAAAGCCGGACGCAGCCGGGCCAGCAGTGCCCGACACAGAAGCCCTTTGTTCCCTGCTCTAGGGAGAGGCTGCTTGACCACCTTGGGCCTTTTTTTGGGAACGATCCTGCCTGTTCCCATTTCCAGCGCAGGGTTTCAGGTCCTTTGCTCCCATCCTCGGAAAGGTCAACTTTGGCTGCATACTGCGTGGCGGCTGCGAGCCGGGGACCCCTGCGAGCTCTGCGGCCCCGGAGTGATAGGTCTCTCTGCGCGGACCTCTCCAACTTGTTCCGGAAGTAGCCCGGCGGGAGCAGCTGTGGCTTCTGAGCCAACATGTAGAGCAGTTCCAGGGACCCCAAGCTGCTTAGGCACGGGTGCCCATCCCATCTTGGGAGGCCTGGCAGTGCCCACTACTTGCCACAGAGCAGCGCTGTAGAGGGATGTGTAGAATGGTTTCTTTGAGGTCCAAAAGTTTTTTGGTGGCCGCTTCTGGGCTACCTGTGTGGTGCCTGTTGACAGTATGATCAGCTCCTGTGCCCTTAACCTGGAAAGGGCCTGCATAGTCATTGTATTGAGTGGCTAAGCCGCGAGCTCTCCAGATCCTGGGGAAGAGGGACTGCGAGAAGGAAGCAATTTGGTTTGAAAATTGAAGCAGGATTAGAAGAGGCTGTGTGAGTCCAGAGACCACGGCTGTCCACAGCTTGGGAAAGCCTCACTTACATCATTTTCTTTACCTCCCCAACAGAATTTAGAGTTTCGTGTTTTTGGTTCTGTAGGCTTTGTTCGTCCAGCTAGACTCACAAAAGGTAGCTGGAGAACGAGACACACATGTGTAGCAGTAGTGAACCGATGACTACATTTCTTTTGCTCAGAATTTTAAGATCAAGGTACATATTTTAAAATACTCTTGCCAGAGGTTGGTGTTCGGAGAGCTTTTAAATTAAGCTATGTCATTACATCCTTTCCTGTTGGTTGAACAAAGCATTCACTATTAGGCTTTGGCTGGGCGGGGAGTTGGGTGGGGGACTAGACTATTATTCTTTCGTGTAAAATATTTGTCTTTGTAGACCTACACAGTCAGGACTAGACTCAATGAAAAATACTAGGTTCAGCATCCTGCTCTTGGAAGTGAGCTAGGGTATCCGTTCTTCTCCTTCATCCTCCCCCCCCCCTTTCTTTTCTCTCACCTCTCTTCCAAAGGATCTGCTTGTAAATCTTTTGTAGCAAATTCAGTGAGAGCAGATTGCTTTAGTCCACTTTTGTCAGCCTGGCCTTTAGGTGCCACTGATGCCTTTAATGAGGCAGGTGGGGGATGAGGGGGATGTGAGCCCCTCCCCCACGAGGGCCTTGAAAAGCACTAGGAAGATAGTCACAGTGTTTTGAAAATACATCATTAATGCTTATGAAAATGATTACATCCAAAAAAGGTAGGATTCCCTCTGTGGAAAGGACACTTGTGTGTGATGTCCTTAAAAGAAAGCTCATGTTTATAAAGTTAGGACGCGTCTCTCATTGTATTGAATCAGTTAGGTATCAGTAATACTGGCAGATGTTGGAAAGCCTGGCAAATAGGAGTTGCAATTAAAGTTGGCATGGCCTCTCTCTGATTAATTTTAGTTTATTTTGGATGAACCCAAAGCTGCTTTTCCATGCAGTGCAGGAGATTACCCAAGAGCTCAGTTACTGAGTAGATTAAAGAGAGACTGGATTTGGTCTTTCTATCAAATAGCAGGCTGGCTTCACTCAGCCTCCAAAGCAGAAAATGGATTTGAGTTGGAAACAGGGAAAACCTGAACTCCTTGCAGGCTCATCTCATTTTAAGTGAGGCCAGCATCCACTCTAAGATAATAGTGTGTATGAACTGATTCGAAGGGTGAAAGGACTCAGTGTGGATTACTTAAAATAATGCTTTCTTTCTCCTCCTACATTATTTAATGTTTACTTCCAAAACAAAAAGTTGTTCTCTGTCTAGTGTAATAACACACCATGTTTACAATACTTAGACTTTAAGCAAATGTCTTTTTATGGTCGGATGAGACATTAGGGTAGGTTTTGTGACATACAAAAAGCTACGCATTTCATAGAAATACAACTAAAAAAATAAGTCCCTGGCCTTCTACTTAAATGAGTTATGGAATTAGTAAACTTATCTGATTAAGTTTGGCAAACCTGATTGCTCCCAATGGAGAATATGTCTAGCTGTTGTCATTTTCTGATTGAAATAGGCTTTCTTTCTTTTTTATTTTAAAGATTTATTTATTTTTATTATATGTAAGTATACTGTAGTTGTCCTCAGACACTCCAAAAGAGGGAGTCAGATCTCATTAAGGATGGTTGTGAGCCACCATGTGGTTGCTGGGATTTGAACTTCAAACCTTCAGAAGAGCAGTTGGGTGCTCTTACCCACTGAGCCATCTCACCAGCCCCTGAAATAGGCTTTCTTGACTTACACACCTTTAGCTAGAATATCAGTAATTCAGTCAGTGCCTGACCTGTATTACAGGTATCAAACTGTTGTGTTTAATCTCTATCCGTGATGTGCAGATGAGGAATTTGAGGCTAGGAGATCAGTTCAGGTTATAGACACAGCAAGTGGAGTTTAAACTTGACTGGATGCTGCTTTCTCAAACTGCATGGCTTTTTCTAATGCTTAGTGATGGTGCATTCTCAAAACTGCCCATAGCTAGATCAGCCACCTCCAAGTCAGGCTCCATCACTTTCCAGTTGTATGAATTGGGATGAGACCCTCCCCACCCACACACTCTTTTACAGTTTTCAGTCCAGTTCACAGTCTAGATAATCATGTCTATTTCTGAAGGTTCTGGTACAGTACCCAGTAGACTTAGTAAATGGTAGCTGCTTTACCAGATTTCACTGTAGTTACTGTATAGACCCTGGAATGAGAATGGAGCAGGGGAGAAGAAAATGGATGAATGGATGAAGGTGTGCATATAAATGGAAATTGTTGTCCCTCCCCCTAGGTGTGCCTGTGTGTGACTGTGAGAGTGTGTGTGTGTGTGTGTGTGTGTGTGTGTGTTGGCTCCTGTGCTGACCTAGCACAGAGGCTGACCTTGCAATGCTTTGCTGAGTAAGTTCCCCACAGCCTGTCTCTGCTTCCCATGAATCCTGGGGATCCCCATGCAGGTTCACAAGCTTGTGTAGCAAGCACCTGACCCCCTAAGCTCTCGTCCCAGCCCCCATGCATTCTCTCTAAGGAGCTTATTGTCTTGGTAACAAGTGAGAGTGTAACTGGTTTGAAACTTTTTACTTTGTGTTGACTTTCTCTGGGTGACTTACTTTGCACAGTCTGCAAAGTGCAGAGCGCAACTGGTGTCAGCTTTGTGCTTTGGAAATAAGGGAGAAAATAAGTAGTTGTGGCATAAATCTGAAAACTGAGCTGCGCCACCCCCACCCTCTTCCCAGCTTTGATTTTCTTCCCAGCTTTGATTTTTGTTTCTTAGTTTATTTGAGCCTCTGGTTACTACAAAATACTCTGGAAATAGAGAAACATTGTGTGCATTCTTGGGACACTCCTGTTGTTTGTTAGGGCTTCTTCATAGCTCCATTCATTCCTACTCTGCTTATTTGGTGTTGATGTAGTTTTAAAAATAAATTTGATATTGACTCTTAAGTATTAAAATTTAATCTCCTTCCTTCCAGGACTATGACTCTCTTATTCTATTGTCCTTGGTTACCTTGGAAATCGCTTTGCTGTTCTAACTGCAAAAGGAGAATGAACATTTGGACTGTACAGACTCTCAGGGGATGCTGTTCATGGGCCCAGGCTCCGCCCAGTAGTTCCACTGGTACTTGAAGCCTGGGTCTCCTATCATCCCCAAGGTAATAGTGGCACTGTCCAGCATGCCTTAGTGGTAGAGACCAGGTCTACTGTGAAGATTGACTGGCTGGAGGACTTGTATTGAAAACAGTCTTTTTTCTTTTTGTTTTTGTTTTTTGTTTGTTTGTTTGTTTTTGGTTTTGGGGTTTTTTTGGGGGGTGGGTTTCGAGACAGGTTTTCTCTGTATAGCCCTGGGTGTCCTGGAACTCACTTAGTAGACCAGTCTGGCCCCGAACCCAGGAATCCAGCTGCCTCTGCCTCCTGAGTGCTGGGATTAAAGGCATGCACCACCACACCTGGCTATAACTAGCATTTTTATGAGCTTTAATTCTATGTTAAGAAAATGTGCTTTTGCCAGTTAGTTGCCTAATACCAAATGGTCAGCACCGAAACCAGACATATAAATAATATTATACAGATTGTGCAGGCTGTGTTTACATGTTTAGGGAATATACATATATGTATAAAATAACAAAGGAAAAGAGAGGTTATGAATTTTAAAGAGGAAGCAGGGATATGCGGGTTGGTTTTGAGAATAGAAACGATGAGATTATATTACAATTTCAAAAAATAAAGAAAAGTAATTGTAAAGTAAGAAAGCATTAAATGGGCTTATTTAAGATTATTCCTTTTTGAGAGAGGTCATATAGGCACCATGGAGTCATGTGACTCTGGGTTTCAGCAGGTGACAAAACAGGAGTTCTGACCACTCTGGTTGGTTCTTCAATGTCCTTTCACTGTACTGGGGTGCGTTTCCTTAGTGCAAGCTGGTGTCCATTGAGTCTCTGCAGGCCAGCTTCCATTGTTGTCGACTTAGAGGAGCCAAGACTGACAACTCCAGAGATATCAAGTGCTAACCCCTGGGGAGGCATTAGAGGCCCTTTTTTAGAGGCTTTTCTTTTCTTGTTTTACTTTTTAGTCAGGGCTTCAGGGTTGCCTTGAACTCTATGTACCAAATATAACTTTGGATTTCAGATCCTCCTGCCTCTGCCTCCACCTTTGAAGGCTGCAATTACAGCATGTGTTATCATGTTTGTTTTATGTGGTGCCAGGGATCAAACCCTGGGCCTCTTGAATGCCAGGCAAACATTCTACCAACTGAGCTGCCTCCATAGCCTCTAGAGGCATTTACTGAGGAGAGGCCTTCACTGCCACGGAGTGAGTTGTCTAATAATACACCTGGTCCCTTAGGGCTGTGGGTTCCAGAAAACCATCTGGGTTGTGTACATAAAGGCCTCATAGTGAATGGACTGAGGCTGGGTCTTCCAGGTCAGGAGATCTGTGTGTGGTGGCTGCTGCTTCTTAGAGGGGCACAAGCTAAACCATGCCAATTAAGGTAACTGTTAGGGACAGACCTTCCACCTAGGGCTGTCCTAATCATCAGGATCCATTCTTCTCAGATCAAAGAAAAAGTCTCCAAAACTAATGCCCACAGGAAC
Source organism: Mus caroli (assembly GCF_978045245.1). NCBI lineage: Eukaryota > Metazoa > Chordata > Mammalia > Rodentia > Muridae > Mus > Mus caroli. The sequence continues at coordinate 21,772,579 of NW_028227269.1, read as the reverse complement.
ATGGCAGAAGAGGGGGTACAAAGAGCATCAGAGGACACATTTGGTAAAACACTTGCTTTCTGGATATAATGTGACCATTGCACCCTGGGCAGTGCCATTCCATTTATATGCACAAGATCCAGCCTAACAGATATTGAGTAATATTCCATCAGGCAGCACTAAGTGACCTTAGTAATGATGGTGATGGTGATGAAGAAGGAGAAGGAGGAGGAGGGGATGGAGAGGAAGGAGAAATGGGGGAACTAGAAAGACAAAGAAGACACAATGGAGACATGAAGGTGCAAGTGTCAGAGAGGATGTAGAGGTAGGAATGAGAGATAGAAACAATCAAGATATACTGTGTGCACATATGAATTGTCAAAGAATAAATTACTAACAAATAAATAATAAACCTTCCAGTCCAGCTCACCCCTGCTTCCTGACCATTGCCTTGCCTCTAAAAACCCTAACACTAAGAACCCTAATCCTTACCCTAACCCTCTAATAGGCTAACCCTAAGTCTAACCCTGCTTACTGTGAGGGAAATGTGTTCATTATACCTTTTGAAGTGAGAAACCATTTCTTAATCTTGATCTTTTGAGATCATCAGATCCACCTTTAATCTAGGCAATAGATTCTTTTGGCATCCTACATACATAAAAGACAATGAACAGGGTTGTTCTTTCATTTTTTATACTTGCCCTATTTTTGTATTTTAGAAAAGGTGATTTGCTAGTTTGATTTTTAAAATTGGCATTGGAAAGTACTTATTTCTTCAGAATTCTGGTACATAGTGAATATCAGCTGTAATAACCTGCAACATGAGATAACCCGCCCTTGATTTTTCTAAGTTCCCTTGGCCAAGAACCTTTCTATATTAGACATTAGAGAGACATTCTATTACATTTCCTTTCTATATCCACAGAGAAATTCATTCTGATTTGAGATATGTTTATCTAGAGAACCTGTCCTAATACAACTGTGGCTTTTCTCTACTTTGCCACTGATGGCGATGTGCTGGCTAACAAGATGGCTCAACAGTGTTTCCCTTACATTTCTGGCTTTCCTCCCAGGGTTGGTTGGTACCTATCATCTGGGAAAGGGAGCTGCAGTCTCCCTGAGCCCAGAACTGAGCCACAAACAAAACTCTTGTTTCCTAAAATCCCTCTTTAATGTTCATTGCCTGGGTACCTTCCCACTCAGATTGATAACCCCACTGCACCTTGGGTAATGGGCTATGCATGCTCTTCCCCTGGATTTCAGGAAGAAGAAGGCAAGTGATGTGAGGCAAGCTCAGGCAAGGTCTGAAGTCAGGTCCTGGTAATGCAGGATCATTGCTCACAGAGAACAGGAGCAGGCAGCTGACTAGCCTGAGCTGGAATGTGTTGGGAACTAAAAGGGGACCCTGGGCAAGAAAGGAAAGGGTGGGAAGGCCCACTCCCTGCCAGAGTTCCACCTATGCTCTGGACAGAGATGTGGGAGAGCTGCCATACACTCTCTGCTCAGCCCCGGGTGGGCATCTAAGCCTTTGGCCCCCCTCTTTGGGTCTGAACAAGGGGCAGTCCAACCTGGGAGCCCCAGGACTACTTTCCTAAAGCCCTGGGGTTAATGGAGAGAGTGATGAGGGATGAGAGGTTCCCACACCTGTGAGAGTGAGCACAGTGGATCTTGACTGGAGCACATGAAGGCCTTCCATCTGGAGAGTAGAAAAGGCTCATTATGAGAAAGCCTATCCCATCCTCCAAGCGCAGTGGGCCTTGATGAACGGAGACATTCTATGGTTTTAGAGCTTTATTATAGAAAGGCAGGGAGAAAGAGAGAAGGTAGAAGAGAGAGAGAGAGTCCCCCCTAGAAGGCTAGAAGTGGGAAGGCTAGATAGAAAGAGAGTAAGAGGGAGAGAGGAGAGGAGAGGAGAGGAGAGGAGAGGAGAGGAGAGGAGAGGAGAGGAAAGGAGAGGAGAAGACAAAGAGAAAGGAAAGAGGAGAGAGGAGTGCAAGAAGTGAGAGGTAAGAGATCAAAGGAGTGAGAGCAAGAGAGATAGGAGAGGCTGAACAGCCCTTTTTATGGGCTTTACTGTTGCTAGGTAACTGGGGAGGAGTTTAGCCTGAAGGTCAGAAGCTTGGGATATTGCCTACCTGACTTTTAGCCAGGCTTCTCTTGTGGTGGCTGGGGTGGGGGTGGGGGTTGGTAACTTAGGCAGGAGCCTGAGTTCCAGAAGCATGAGGGAATTGATGCCTTCCTTGTCAAGTAAGTGAATTATCACCCTCCCGGGGTTCAGACCTCAGCTCAACTGGAGACCTGCCTGTCTGTGCACAGCCCAATGCCCCACATGAATGGTGAGTTCTCCCCCAGGGCTGGGAGGGGTGAGAGTCCTCTTGGAGATCAGGCTCAAATGCTAATGTAGTGCAAACCACACCTGAGACCTGGAAAAGGTGTGGCCCTGGACAAGAAGCACACTTTAACCTTGAGGAAGGGTGAGACCCACTGGCCAATCAAGGTCTCCACAGGCAGGCCTGCCAGTCAGACAAGGAGGCAGGATCTTCCAGGTGCCTTTCCCCAAGTTCACTTTGGCTGTGCAGGCTTGAATGGTTCTCTGTGTCCTGCTCTGAGCTCTGCTGTTGGGTGCTGTGAGAGGACCTCAGGGAAGCTCTGAATTCCAGGCATGGTGAGCACAGGGTTACTGCCCACAGAGGATAGGGGCAGGGTGGTGCTGAGCAGTGGAAGCTGGGGTGGTGAGTCCTCTCTGGGGCTGGATGGGAAGTATAAGCCATATGTGAGCACCTGTGAGGTCTCTCGTGTTGCTCCTCACTTGCTCCATCAGGGGTGACCTCTAATAACTTCCCTATCATTTCCCAAATCCTTTGGACCTTAGTTAGGCTGGCTTGTGAAAACAAGGGTGGTTTCTTTGAGTCTGTAGCACACATGTCCAAACCCCTTTGTCTTTATTTATACATTACGAAAACAGGTAAAATTCTAATAGGTCTGATTTCATACATTATACTTGTTTTTGTTTTGTTTAGGTTTTGTTAATTTTTGTTCTGTTGCAGTTTTTCATATTTTTTGCATCACATGTTTAGTGAGTTTATTATTATTTGGGAAAGGGACTTTAATAATTTCAGAATTTTTTTGTGGTTTTATTGGAAAATGATAGACCTCTGAGCTGATATTCTTCTATTCCAATCATTTGTAATTTTCGCCTTCACATACTTTGCAGAAGTCCCAGTTGTTTATTGCCACGAAACTTTTAGAATCCACATTTTTTTAACTGAAATATCAATTTTTTCTCTTCGTTTTGAATCCATGAGATTCTGTCTTCCTTTCCTGTTCTGTGGGTGAACCTTGCCTCTGTAGTTGTCAGGTAATCTCATGTCCTGCTCTTAGGGACTTAGCAACTCCTTATGTCATTTCCTGCCTCCATCCCCTGTGTCTGTTGTCAGGCGTGCTTTATATACATCAGCCACCAGCTATAGCAGCTCTCTATTTTTGTTCCCTGTCTCTGTTCTCTGCACATGCACACTCTCTGTCATCTCTCCCCTCATGGCTCTCTTTCTCCTCCCTGTCTGTGTGTCTGTCTGCAGGTCCTCTTATGTATTTCTATCCCTTCCCCAGGTTCTCACTCCTCTCCCTTCCCCCAAACAACCTCTTTTGCACTTTATCTGTTGCATGCTTTAATTTCTCAGACCTGCTGTGATGGGATAGCTTGGATTTCTTGGTTGCAATTGTTCCTGGCTGTTACTCTCTATGTTGCTATGCTGGTGTGTAGCCATCTCTGTTTGGGTGATTATTGACCTAGGTACTGGCCTCTGGGTTTGTCTTTTTGGGTGGGAGTTTTGTTCCTGGGTTACTGTTTGATACATGGATTTGAAGAGAGTGTTCACTGACAGTTTCCTATTTTACTGACCTATTTTGTAGGTATGGTCAACAGGGGATGCTTTGTGATATTAAAATCTGGGAGAAGCGACAGGCAGGAACAGAAGATCTTAGTAATCCACAAGGAGCCGTAGTCAGAAGAGAGGTCAAGCAGCCCATGGTGTTTAATACGATGTTGGAACAACTGGGAAAATTGAATCTGGGGTAAGAAATCAATCATGCAGTTGATCTATGGAAGCTTACCTTGTGTCCTTTCAGGCATGGAATGTGGTTGAACAGGGAGTATCTGCCCAAGTGGGGGCTGAGACACAGGGATGAGGCAGGAATGGATAGGCAGGTGGGGATTGTCTGTGGTATCTATAGGAGGCTTGCACAGGAGGAGAGGATATTTCCACTGCTACTCTTTACCAGTGTTAAGGGCAGCTGATATTAGGGTCTGCAGTAACAGAGAGTGAGGTAGGTCTTTGGACAAAGTCTAGTCTACAGACAGGCATGGTTGTGGTTAACCAGGAGTTTCTGTCTATAATCAGGGGCTCAGCAACAGAGATGACTTTGTAAATCCCAAACAGTTTGCTTTTTGAGAATGTACATTTGTACATTCCATCAAAAATCCCATGACAAAATCCCCTTATCAACAGCCAGTTAAGGTACATCAGCAGGGTTAAGCTACATAGAGATAACTAAGACCTCCTATAGAAACCAAAAACAGAAACAGCTTACCCATCATGGTTGTCAGATTTTTTTGCCCCCCTTGCTTGGTTCCTGCACATTATGCCAGACATACAATTTTCAAAATATTACAATGCTGATTTGTATGCAAACTCCCCACTCTTGTTGTAACTACAATAAATACTCAAAACCTCTAGACTTGATCTCTCAGTTTGTACCTAATGGGAGTTTGACTGCTGAGAGTCCTTGTTACTGAGCTCATAAAAAAGACCTCTGTGTGTTTGCATTGCAATAGGCTCTGTGCTGTTCATTATAGTTTCTGTAAGTTAGGCATAAAACCTTCATGCTTTGACTGGAACCCCAAGACCCTCAGGACTCCCATCGGAACGCTTGAAAGACCGCTGTTAGGATGTGTCATTGTTGTTCTTTGCATCAGTGACCTGTCTGTCAGAAATGTGTCTGTGTACCTTGGTTTTTTGATTTTTCTTGAGTACTTGTGGAGTGAGATGAACATAGTGAATGTGGAACTCCAGTGAAGTGGAAATGCTGGCGAGTCGTAGCTACAAAGGGCTAGGAAGATGTTCCAGACCCTGGAACAGGGGTTGTATGCCCCTGGCCTTAATTTCTGGGAAGTTACAGCAGTCTTGGAACCCTGCTCCATGGCTCACAGCTGCCAATCCTGTCTTCATTTTCTCCTCTGTACAAGTGGTGGAATCTGCTGCTTAGCCTTCACCGCCCCCTCGTGGCCCTCTATTATGTGTGTGCCACTTTAGTATTCTCTTACTGAGAGAGGAAGTGAGACTGATTCCATCCCAATTGATATAGTTACTCACCTTCCACCTTGGGTTAAATCCCTCTTATCAAGAGGACCTGTACCCATTAAATTGCCCCTGACAGAGAGCTCTTTATGACCACATTCAGGGTAAAATCAGACCCTGCAAAACAGGGTGGAAAGGACAAAGAACTCATTTTGCCCCCTTCTAAACAACCCTGTTCTCAGTCTATATGTGACTCTGTAGTTTTGAACTTGGAGCTGTTAGTATATAGGAGGTTGTTTTTCATCCCTTCCAGAAAAGTTAGCATATCTTCCTTAGACCAGCAGTCTTATTTCCAGGTCTGTGGGGCAATCTACTCCTCTATTCACCTTCCAGCTGTTTGGCCACCTCTTTGGTCTCCCTGGCCTGGGAATCCAGGGTTAAGGACACCTTACCACAGGGCAGTGCAGCTTCCCTTCTCCCCATTCCACCATATCCTTCCATGCTCTGAGCCAGGAACCCTTCCCATTTTATCCTGGCTCAGACACTACTCCCACTCCCTGATGTGGTGGCAGGGGTCCTGTAATGATATGGTTAGATCATTGGTTTTGGAATTTTACAACTCTCTCGTTTATTATTGTCTCTGTGTCATAGTTGTTTTAACTCAACATTTCAGGCTACAGTCATCTGAAGGAGCCTCAGTTGCAGGTGTGCCCTCATCAGAATGGCTGGTTTCTATGTCTCTGAGAGATAGTGTTGATAATTGATATAGGAAGACTCTTCCATGAAGGGTGGCAATATTGGGAAGCAAGTGGACATGGGTTGGATGAGAGAGCTAGGTGAGCATTGTAGCCGCCTGTGGCCATGTGAACTGGGTTCCCCTGAAAGGCAGCCCGGGGCTGAAAGAGATCAGAGGGCAACAAAAGAATGAGGCCAAGACAAACCTTTCTGTTCAAAGCCTCTGAAGTTTACTGAGAGTCCCTGCTTATAAAGAGGGTAGGCCCATCATCTGCCAGCCCATTCTTTGTGCCTGGAGCCAGCCCATAGGCGATCTATAGGGCTTGTCTCCAGATAGTCTCCAGGACCTTTCAGCAGGAAGCAGAGTATTGGAGAAGAGCAAATAGGGCCATCAAGGTCAGAAGTCTCTACCCTAGGTGTACTGTCTGGTTTTATGTGTCAACTTGACCAGCTGGAGTTATCACAGAGAAAGGAGCTTCAGTTGAGGAAATGCCTCCATGAGATCCAACTGTAAGGCATTTTCTCCATTAGTGATCAAGGGGGAAAGGCCCCTTTGTGGGTGGGACCATCTCTGGGCTGGTAGTCTTGGTTCTATAAGAGAGCAAGCTGAGTAAGCCAGGGGAGGCAAGCCAGTAATGAACATCCCTCCATGGTCTCTGTATCAGCTCCTGCTTTCTGACCTGCTTGAGTTCCAGTCCTGACTTCCTTGGTGATGAACAGCAGTATTGAAGTGTAAGTCGAATAAACCCTTTCCTCCCCAACTTGCTTCTTGGTCATGATGTTTGTTTAGGAATAGAAACCCTGACTAAGACACTAGGTAATCTCCTTCTTAATGGCAGCAAGGTCAAAGTCTGGCTCAGCCTGCTTCAAGGCTGAGGGAGGCTACAGAGCATGAGAGAGTGACCAAGCAAGAAAGCAAGGCAGGAAGTAGTGTTTGTCAAATATTTTTGCCTTCATTTTCTAGCTTCAGTTTCTAGTCTGAGCTCGCAGTAGGATGTGCTGTGATCTGACAGAACCATGTAAAACAAACATTTATTACCTGAGATGCTTCTGCTCAGAGGAAACCATCACAGCAGCAGAGTTGCAAGGCAGAACAATAACAACAAAATCAACAACAACAGCAACAACAACAATTGTTTCAAAAGCTGATTTTGCTGCTGGACAGAATCTCTGTTCTCTATTGAAGGAATATGGAAAATATCAGAAATTGAGATGGCAAAAGTCATAGAAAGCTGTATATGGAGCTTAATCGGTTGTTCCCATAGGATCTGGAAGATTGGAGCATTTACAGTAATGCAGCCACAGGAATTGAGGTCATACTATTTCAGTGGAAAATAGACTGAAAACTTTAGGAAGAGGTCATTTCTGTGATATTTTGGCCAAAAAAAAAAAAAAAAAGAAAAGAAAACTAGAAAACTTTTGTACTTGGCTTATGCCCTGAAATATTGAGTAGGTCAAACAAACAAAAATATTGCCTGATTTGTATATTTTTATGCAACTGATAATTATTTGTTCAATCTTCCTATTTCTTTTTTTTTTTTTTTTTCCTCTGAGACAGAGTTTCTCTGTGTCTCCCTGGCTGTTCAGGAACTTACTTTGTAGACCAGGCTGTCCTCGAACTCAGAAATCCCCCTGCCTCTGCCTCCTGAGTGCTGGGATTAAAGTCCTGCTCCACCAAGACCTGACTTCCCCTATTTCTTTATTCAATTTACATTCTAATTGTTACACCCATCCCATTCCACCTTCCACAGTCCCTCATTACTGACTCCCTTTTATCTCCCCAGGGATGGTGGGAACCACTTTAGTATCCCTGAACTATGGCATGTCAAGTCTCTGCAGGGTTAGACACATCCTTTCCCACTGATGTCAGACAAAGCACCCCAGTTAGGGAAACAGTTTGCACAGTCAGGAACAGCTTAAGGGACATGCCCTGCTCTGGATGTTGGGGACCCCATGAAGACTGACCAGCACATCCACTACATATATGGTGGGGGCCTCCATCCCAGTCTGTGTGTGCTCGTTGGTTGGTGGCTCCATCTCTGAGAGTCTCCTAGGTTCTGGGTTATTTGACTCTGAGGGTCTTCTCATGGACTTCCTATTCCTACAGAGGCCGTCAATTCTTTTCCCAACTCTTTTAAAATACTCCCTGAGCCCTGTCCAATGTTAGGTTGTGGGTCTCTGCATATGTTTCAGTCAGATGCTGGATGGAAACGCTCAGAGGACAATGATGCTAAGCTACTATCTGCAAGTATAACAAATTATCCTCAGTAATGCCAGCCTTGGTGCTTGCCCATGGGATGGGTTACCAGTTGGGCAGGGTATAGTTTGGCCATTCCCTCAGTCTCTGTTTCAACTTTGTGCCTGCCTTACTTGCAGACAGAACAAATTTTGGGAGTAAAGGTATTTGGTTTTCTTGGTGTAGTGAACACTTCACTGGTGGTTCTGCCTGACTGCAAGATGTCACCTCTTCATGGCCCATAATTCAATACTTTATATCTAAGCTAAGATCACCTCCCTAGCCGCATTTGTGCCCTCCCATTCATAGTCTCAGGCACATTATACAGATGCCCCCACCCTAACCCCCCCCTCTCCCAGCATCTGCTGATTTCATTTCATTTTCCTGGCTCTCTGGCCCTTGTCTCTTACCACACTTGTTCCTAACACTCCCCTTCTTATTTCTTAACTACTGTCTCATCCAGTTTCTCCCTTCCATCTACCTCTTCTGTCTCTTTCATACCCCATTCAGTGAGATTCAACCATGCTCTTTTGTGCCATGTCTTGTTTACTGTCTTTCCGTCTATGAAGTGCATTGTGGGTATCCTGTACTTATGGTTATTATTCACTTGGAAGTGAGTATGTACATTCATGTCCTTTTGGGCCTGAGTTACCTCATTCCAGATATTAGTTTCTAATTGTACCCATTTCTCTGCAAAATTCATGATGTCCTTGTTTTTCATACCTGAGAAGCACTCCATTTTGTAAATGAAACATGGTTTTTGTGTCCACATTTTAGTTGAGGAACATCTGCATTCTTTCCTGTTTCTAACTGTTATAAATAAAGTGGCTGTGAACTTATTGGAGCAAATGCCCTTGTGGGTATATGCCTATGAAGGTACCCTGAGTGTAGTACTTCCTTTGGCTTGCTATGTTTTAAATTAATGGAAGGAGTATTCAACGTGTTTCCTCATCCCAGGATGGAACCTTAAACAAAACCTGCTGCAAATGTGGTCCAAGTGAGGCAGGGTCCGTTAATTTAGAAGCAAAACTTCACAGGATCATCCATATCGTGCTGCTTCTGGAAACTGAAAGATGAAAATACCATGGTCATAGATTCTTTCTCTATGGTTTCAGTTTAGCACCACTCCAGCCATCTTTTGACAGAGTCACGATCCCAGGGAAGACTCTGTGAGAGTTCCTTGCATTTAAGTGGTGAGGTTGATGCTTGAGTTGCATTTTGTGACCACAGGTTGTGGAGAAAACTAACGCATTGAGAAATCTGCCATGGAGAGAAGCTTACAGGGAGATGAAGTACCCAAACTGAGAGATGTATGAGAAGTTACAGGAAGAGCACCATCTATGCCTTTAGGAATTGAAGTCCAATGTGTTTGAGACAAAGCTATAGGATTTGGTGTTTGCCCTTCTGTTTCTCTTGCCTTTGTCCAATCTTCTCTCCCTGTGTGCACATTCCTATTGATTGGAATGGGAAGGGGTATTCAGTGCCATTTTAAGTTGGAAAGATATAGCTTGCTGTTTGATTTTGCAACTTTGCTTTCTGATGTGGCTGTCAAGATATTGTTTTGAGTGTCAGCAGAGACTTTAGACGTTTGAACAGTGCAGGAGTCTTTCTAGATTCATCTTGGGGAGATGAAAGTGTATATACACTCAAAATTTTCCTTTTTCTTTCTTTCCTTTTTTTTTTTAATCCTATAATTTAGATATTCATTATCACCCTGATCACTGTCCTTACTCTAGGTCCCTGCCCTCACAGACTCCCTCCTCCCAATCTCCTCTGTTTCTCCTTTGAGTGGGGTTGGGGCCCCCTATGTACGCCGTGGGCACATAGATTATAGTCTATTTCTTAGGATGGCATATGCTCATGACATCAATACTGCCTGAGGTTTCAGAGTCATTATATTCTGGGTGTTGATGTTTTCCCAAACTCTTGTGTTTGTTTTGAAATTTTTAAATAAATAGGAGTGTTTTGCCTGTGTGCGTGAATATGAATATCATGTGTGCCACCTCGTTAGTGTTGTTGGAAGGTGGACTCCGAACTCCTGTTCATAAAGCCATGGGTCACGGGAATGCTAGTATTTGACCACCATTTCTGGAAGACAAGCAATAGCTTTCCACGGCTGAGTTATGGCAATCTCCTGCCTTATGCTGCTTTTTATGTTCAACACTTATATTAATAATATTTTCATCTGACCATTGGTCCACTAAATGTGCTTTGATTGCCAGTAAAGTTTTACTAATGTTGCAGTTTAAAGCGGTACACTTCCTGTTTCTGCTAGATGAGTACAGAAGTGCAGGGAATGTATACTTCTTTGTAGGAACTGTCGTAAACAACTGAGTTCTTTCTATCATTTTTGTCTCCGTGGTTGATTTTTGCAGTGGAGTAAGGGTCTTAATATGTGACCTTTGCTGTCCTGGAATGTGTTACATAGAACAGACAGGGATCCAGTTCAATGACGTATACCTGCCCGTGATTCTGGGATTAAAGACATGAACAAATACACCCTGCTTGTCCGTGATTTTTCTCGTTAGTGATTCTTCTTACAATTTCGGGGATATGTGCTCAGTACTGTTGATCTATTTCACCCTACATCTCCCTCACAATTGAAATTCCTCTCGAAAGTCTTTCCCCTATTTATTTAAAATGATCATAAGCAACACAGGTGAACCTTCAACTCAATTTCCTTTAAAATGTTATAGTACTTAGGTTATAACTTCTGTGTCAGGAAGTCAGTGGAGGAAGCACCAGAATTACATGAATATGTAATATGAATATGGTCAAGGAAGCGTACATTTGCTTTACAATGATGTCAGTACCATGCTTTGTGATGTACACATGTATGGGATATTTTAGGATGCAGTGACTTATGATGATGTGCACGTGAACTTCACTGGGGAAGAGTGGAATTTGCTGGATCCTTCCCAGAAGAGTCTCTACAAAGATGTGATGCTGGAGACCTACTGGAACCTCACTGTTATAGGTATGACTGTGAATTTTCTTTTGCTTTTCAAAATAGTGGGAAGACATGTCTCTTGGTGAGTGTTGGTGCTCTGCTATTACAATTGAGAACAAGGAAGACTGAGCTGAATAAATAGTGTCCAGTGATGTGAAAATTCACAGTACCTTGAATTTTGCCTTATTTCCAATACTGTATCATTCATTATTCTGGTATTGTCTTTTAGGCTACACTTGGGAAAACCATCATATTGAAAGACATTGTCAAAGTACAAGAAGAAATCTAAGGTAATTTTCACGTGAAAGCTTATGCAATTATGCCTCTAAGGAAATTTTACTATGATATGGAAGCTCTAAATCAAAGCAGGAGTGTAAAATGTCAATACCTGAGGTGTAACTATAATTACAATATTTTTTCAATATTTATTTATTTATTATATATAAGTACACTGTAGCTGTCCGCAGATACTCCAGAAGAGGGCATCAAATTTTGTTACAAATGGTTATGAGCCACCATGTGGTTGCTGGGATTTGAACTCAGGACCCTCGGAAGGGCAGTCTGTGCTCTTTACCACTGAGCCATCTCTCCAGCCCTAATAATACTATTCTTAAAAAAAATGTACTGCCTAGATGTAGTTATGTGATTTATTTATCAAAGCATTCCTTTAAAAAAAAAAAAGGCGAGGAAACATTGCCTTAAGGGATACCTTTATTCAATTTCTACCTCTACTAGAGCTATACTGATCTGAACAATGTGTATAGACTTACAAGACTTAGATATTGCACATCGAATAGTGATAAATATATAAGCAAAACCTTCCGATAAGCAAAATATCCATGGGAAAGTTGGTGATGCTCATATTCTTATAGTGAAATTGATCATTTGTTTAGGGTACAGTTTATGAGAATCAAGAGTGTTGTCATAGGAGAAACCTTAATTCATATATTACACGTCTATGATTAACAAAAAGTCAAACAGTGTGAATGCATCTATTACTCTTCTATTAATATATATATCATGTGTCCCAATGGATAAAAGCTATTTGAGCATAGGGATATTGAAAGAAGTAATGTACCGCTTTCTATCCCAGAACTTTGAGAAAATTGTCATATTCTATCTTTGGTAGACATTCTGAATATGATAAAACTTTGCTATGAATTGGTTTTCTAATTTTACTGGGAACTTCCCAAAGCTCACACTGTAGAAAATCTTTATGGGTTGTAGGAATTTGTAAATTCTTTTGTTTGTCCTGGTTCACATTCAAATGTGGTACAATTCACGCTACAGGAAAAATTATGAAAGCAATTCCTGTTACAAAGCTATGAGTTGTTCTATTTTCCTCATATAGATGAAATACACCATATAAATATCCCGTATAAAAAGGATGTTATAAATGTTAGCCATGTAATAACCATCACAGATATCTCGAAAGATGCAAAACAATCCATAATGAGGGAGAACACCATGAACATATATAAAGTGACAAAACCAGATGATCCGGTCCATCTTTATCATTAGACCAATTTGTAAAGTTTATTCATCTTGATGGAATGATTGAATAGGGAAATTAATGTAGTAAACATATCACATGTACCAATTTTCATTGCAGGTATGTAAGTAATCATAGTGGAGAGAAACTCTATGAATGTAATGAACGTTCTAAAGCCTTTTCATGTCCCAGTCATCTCCAAAGTAATATAAGAAGACAAATTGGAGAGAAAACACATGAACATAACCAATGTGGTAAAGCCTTTTCAACACCCAGTCATCTTCAATATCATAAAAGAACCCATACTGGAGAGAAACCTTATGAATGTCATCAATGTGGTCAAGCCTTTAAAAAATGCAATCATCTCCAATGTCATAAAAGAACCCATACTAGAAAGAAACCCTATGAATGTAATCGATGTGGGAAAGCATTTGCACTTCACAGTCATCTACAATGTCATAAAAGAACACATACTGGAGAGAAACCCTATGAATGTAATCAATGTGGTAAAGCCTTTGCACAGCTCAGTAGTCTCCAATGTCATAAAAGAACACATACTGGAGAGAAACCCTATGAATGTAATCAATGTGGTAAAGCCTTTGCACAACTCAGTAGTCTCCAACGTCATAAAAGAACACATACTGGAGAGAAACCCTATGAATGTAATCAATGTGGTAAAGCCTTTGCACGACTCAGTAGTCTCCAATATCATAAAAGAACACATACTGGAGAGAAACCCTATGAATGTAATCAATGTGGTAAAGTTTTTACAAGTCACAGTGATCTCCAATGTCATAAAAGAACACATACTGGAGAGAAACCCTATGAATGTAATCAATGTGGTAAAGCCTTTGCACACCTCAGTAATCTCCAACGTCATAAAAGAACACATGCTGGAGAGGAACCCTATGAATGTAATCAATGTGGTAAAGTTTTTACAAGTCACAGTGATCTCCAATGTCATAAAAGAACACATACTGAAGAGAAACCCTATGAATGTTATCAATGTGGTAAAGCCTTTGCACACCTCAGTAATCTCCAATGTCATAAAAGAATACATACTGGAGAGAAACCCTATGAATGTAATCAATGTGGTAAAGCCTTTGCAAGTCACAGTCATCTCCAACGTCATAAAAGAACACATACTGGAGAGAAACCCTATGAATGTAATCAATGTGGTAAAGCCTTTGCACAACTCAGTAATCTCCAATGTCATAAAAGAATACATACTGGAGAGAAACCCTATGAATGTAATCAATGTGGTAAAGCCTTTGCAAGTCACAGTCATCTCCAATGTCATAAAAGAACACATACTGGAGAGAAACCCTATGAATGTAATCAATGTGGTAAAGCCTTTGCACTACGCAGTAGTTTCCAATGTCATAAAAGAACACACACTGGAGAGAAACCCTATGAATGTATTCAATGTGGTAAAGCCTTTGCAGGTCACAGTAGTCTCCAACGTCATAAAAGAACACATACTGGAGAGAAACCCTATGAATGTAATCAATGTGGTAAAGCCTTTGCACGACTCAGTAGTCTCCAATGTCATAAAAGAACACATACTGGAGAGAAACCCTATGAATGTAATCAATGTGGTAAAGCCTTTTCACAATACAGTCCTCTCCAATGTCATAAAAGAACACATACTGGAGAGAAACCCTATGAATGTAATCAGTGTGGTAAAGCCTTTACAAGTCACAGTGGTCTCCACCATCATGAAAGAACACATACTGGAGAGAAACCCTATGAATGTAATCAATGTGGTAAAGCCTTTGCACGACCCAGTTATCTCCAATGTCATAAGAGAACACATACTGGAGAGAAACCCTAAGACCGTAATTGGTAAAGCCTTTGCACCTCACAGTCATCTCCAACGTCAGAAAACTAAACGTACTGGAGAGAAGCTCTATGAATGTTATCAATGTGGTAAAGCCTTTACAGGTCACAGTCATCTCCAATATCATAAAAGAACACATACTTTCCTGATAAAGCTGTTTCCTGTGATGCTATTCCAATACCTGGCACACAGAAGTGGATGCTCACAGTCATCTATTGGATGGAACACAGGGCCGTCATTGGAGGAGCTAGAGATAGTCCCCAAGGAGCTGAAGGGGTATACATCTCTGTAGGCAGAACAACAATAGAAACTAACCAATACCCCCAGAGCTCATGTCTCTAGCTGCATAAGTAGTAGAAGATGGCCTAGTCTGCCATCATTGGGAATAGAGGCCCCTTGGTCTTGCAAACTTTTTAAGCCCCAGTACAGGGGAATGCCAGGGCCCAGAAGTGGGAGTAGGTGGGTAGGGCAGTGTATAGGGGGACTTTCAGGATAGCTTTTTAAATGTAAATGAAGAAAATATCTAATAAAAGATTGAAATGTAAAAAAAAAAAAACATAATGGAGAGAAACTCTACGAATGTAATCACTGTGGTAAAGCCTTTGCAGGTCACAGTTGTCTCCATTATCATGAAAGAACCCATAATGGAGAGAAACCTTAGAAATGTAATCAATGTGATAAAGCTTATTCTCAAAGTTATTGTCTCTATAATCAATGTGGTAAAGACTTTTTACAACTCTATAGTCTCCATTATTTTTAAAGAACACATAGAAGACAGAAACCTTAGGAAGGTAATTGGTGTTGTAAAGCATTTGATTTCACGGTCATCTACAATGACATAAAAGGTCACATACAAGTGAGAACCCATGTCAATGTTATGAATGTAGTAAAGCCTTTGCATGTCATAGTTGTTTAGGCATACACAAGACAAACTGCATGGCAGAGAAACCCCAATTTAAATGTTTGCTTTTCTGAGAGTTGGTTTGGTCATGAGATCTGTTCCTAGCCACTGAAAGGCTGAGGGAGAAACCCTCTGAGTATATTTAATATGGGAAAGCCTTTGCACAATTTTCTAGTCATCTTCATCATGGAAGAATTTGAACTAGGTAGAAACATTGTGAATCTATTTAGTATGGTGAAGCTTTTTCATTGAGCTTTTTATGTATATTCTTCTTTTTATGAGACTATTCATACTGGAGACGGATGCTATGAATGTCAGCAGTGTGGTAAAGCCTTTACATTGTTGGGTCCAGTCAGGTTCAACACAACTCACACACCAGGACAATGGAAAGGATAAGAATTTATTGGGCTGGGTGGTGGTGGTGGTTCACTCCTTTAATCCTAGCACTTGGGAGGCAGATGCAGGCTGATTTTTTAATTTGAGGCCCAACAAGTCTAGAGTGCTTTCCAGGACAGCCAGGGCTACACAGAGAAACCCTGTCTGGGAAAACAAAAAAAGCAAAAAAAAATTTATTGGAATTAAGTCACTACTGATCAGTGAGAGACACAAAAGTATAGTCAGAAGTTTATCTTCAAAACCTCACTGCCCACACCCAACCTGAGACAGAAAGTTGTATAGCTTTCAAACACAAACACCTCAAAGTCCTGGGCCAACTTACAGCTACATTTTCTCCCAAATCAAAACATTTCTATTGAATGAGTCAATAAATGGTGATTGCTAACTCCTTGTATTTTGTTGCTGTTGTTGTTGCAGCTGTGGGTGGTGTTGGTGTTGGACTGTGTGTGTACTTTCCCTTCTTTTGTAGACAGTAAGAGATTATTTACTACCCGTGTTTTCCTTTGTATCCTTAACTTCCTCAGGTTAGATTCTATCTCTATCTCTTTGTGTTGGTCAGTATATTTAGTGAGAGGTTGTTTAAATTTGAGTTTATCGTGGACTATCTTAATTTTTTCCATTTACAGTATAGTCATTTTTTTACATATTAAAATCCAGGCACCTGTTGTTTCTGCGGCACATGTGTGCAAACCCTTCTGGTGTCTACAGACTCCAAGAAGACATCTGCGATCTTAATAGATCTTCCTTTATGCTTTTTCTGGCTTTTTGCCTTTGCAGCTTTTAGTATTCTTTCCTTGAACTGTGTGTTTTGATTATTACACAGGGAAGAGACTTTATTTTATGATCCCTTTCGTTTGGTGTTTTGATGATTCTTGTGTTTTCTTTATGTTAGGAAGTTTTTCTTCTAGGATTTGGTTGTCAATACTTTCTGAGACTTTGAGTGAGGATTCTCCTTCCTCTCTTCCTAAGTATTCTTATGTTTAGTCCTTTTACAGTGTCTTGGATTTCCATGATATTTTATATCAGGAAGATTTAGACTTAACATTTTCATTGTCTGATTTACCCATTCCTTCTATTGCTTATTCAATGATTGAGATTTTTCTTCCATGTCTGTGTTCTGTGGGTGAACCTTGCCTCTGTAGTTCCTTTTTGCAGTCCTAATTTTTTTTTTTTTTTTTTTTTTTTTTTTGGTTTTTTCGAGGCAGGGTTTCTCTGTATAGTCCTGGCTGTCCTGGAACTCACTTTGTAGACCAGGCTGGCCTCGAACTCAGAAATCCACCTGCCTCTGCCTCCCAAGTGCTGGGATTAAAGGTGTGCGCCACCACACCCGGCTTAGTCCTAAATTTTTATTTCCACTATTTCCTAAGATTTAGTTTTCTTTTTTGTTTCTATTTCCACTTTTCTGTATTGAATAGTTTGTTTACCTCACCCTTTGGTGTGTTCTTTCTTGGCTTTATTTATAGGAATTTTGGCTTCCTCTACTTTTTGGTTTGTGTTTTCCTGGACTTCTTTGTGGAATTTATTGATTTCCTCCAATTTTTTTTTGTTTTCCTGGATTTCTCTAAGTGATTTGGTCATTTCCTCTTTAAGGAACTCTGTCATCTCCATACATTTGGGGTTATAGTGTTTTTCTTGTAATGTAGCTTTGTTGGAATATTTAAGACCTTCTTTGACAATATAAATGAGCTCAGAGTCATTAGCCAGAGAGTGATAAATGCTGGTCCTTATTACATTATCGAGTACCATTGTCATGGAATGGAATGGCGCTATCTAAGCTAAGTATTCAGCTTCGATTTAATCAGATGTGTGATTTATCCCAAGGTGTTCTTTCTCCTTACACTGGACGGGTAGCCAAGTGAGGCACTTTTTGAAAGAGTTACTTTTTGTGAGACACCTGTTTTTATCACTAACCTTGGAGTCACCATTAAAAAAAAAAAAGCTGATGGTGACAGGGTGAGCAACTTTGTAATTTTCCAGCGTGTATTTATTCATGTCAGGTGAATGAAGACAGACCAGATTGATAGATATGCAAATTGGGGTCTTTAGCTTGATCCAAGCAATATTGAATTTCTGATTTTGGAGATATGTCCAATGCACCTTCAGGGTTTAGTTAGCTCAGATGATTATGACACAGGCCATTGGCTGTAGTTGTGTGTCATGTGACAGATCACAGTAACTGATATTGCACACAGGAGCCAGGTCAAAGAGTATTGATTAAATGCCATTTTTTTCTGCCAGATACACACACACACACACACACACACACACACACACACACATATATATATATATATATATATATTCAATTATGTTTCAATTTTTCCTTTTTTAATTAATTTTTTTATTTATTTAAGTACATCCTGTTCCTGTCCCGTTGTGCACAGAGAGACAAGGCAGTCCTCTGCTACACATGTGCCTGGGGCAATGAGCCAGACCCTGGATGCTCCTTGGTTTTTGGCTGGGAGGTCTGAAGAGTCCAGGTTAGCTCACAGATTTGTTTTTCCTATCTGATTGCCATCCTCTTCACCCCCTGACGTCAGTACACTGACCTGTCCTTGTGTGACATTTCCCCCTACAACAATATATCAATATATAGATATATATCGATCTATATATTTCTATATCTATTCATCTCTATATCTTTATATCATCAATAGATCTTCAATCTATACATCTATATATCACCTATAAATCTGTATATCTACTTATCTATACATCTATATGTATATATCTATATATGTATACCCCTATCTATACACTATAGATCTATACCTATATCACTAAATCTATACATATATCATCTATATATTCATATATATATATATAAATCTATATATAAAGGTCTATATATCTTTAAATTTATATATATATATTTATCTATCTATCCATCTATCTATCGATAAGTCTGTCTATATGTTTAGCTTGATGTAGCCTTGCCTAAAAGAACTGTTACGTTCTAGGTTTTAGACGTTCTGTCTGCGAGGAAATAGTATGAGTAACATTTGATCTAATACCAGATCCCCGACTCTGGACCCATATTTTACGATAATTTGGGGATTATGATTATGTCATTTTTACCTTCTGTGGTCAATCAGTAAACACATCTAATGCCTGCAGCTGGCAAGAAGAAAGGTTGATGGCCTTTAAGTTCCGGGCCTTGGTGTCTTTGGAAGAGACCATGAAGGAGAGGAAAGAAGAAGGAGCAAAAAGGTCCCATGCGTGGATGGATTGGGAGAGCATGGCCAGGAGGGCTAGCCTAGGAGCATGAGCAGCCAGGCCAGAATATGGCAAGTGAGCCGGGCATGATGCCACTCGCCTTTAATCCCAACACTTGAGAAGCAGAGGCAGGCGGATTTCTGAGTTCTAGGCCAGCTTTGTCTACAAAGTGAGTTCCAGAAGAGCCAGGGCTATACAGAGAAACCCTTTCTCGAAAAAATCAAAAAAAAAAAAAAAAGAATATGGCGAGTGATATCTCACAGTTCTTAGTAAAGAAGTAGAGAAATTAGCATAGAGGAATGATATGTGCCCCATGATGGTGCTTTAATGCTTATAATCATTATTATTACTAATCATAATTATTATTTCTTATTTTATTATTTGATATTATTTCACATTATTATTGTTTAATATATTATTACATCATATTAATATTATTTCTTATTTTATTATTTCTTATCATTTCATATTATTTATTATTACTATTTCTTATTAGTTTATTATTCTCTTCTTTGATTATTATTTAATACCTCTATAATTTATGTGGTGGTAAGAAATCCACAAGTAATATTTACCACAACAACTTGGCTGTAAAAACCGCTTGTGCCCAATGACTGAAATGCAATTGAAAGTAAGATGTGATTTTGCCCACTTGTAACCTCAGAACCCAACAGACAAAACAGAAACATGGCCAACACTTATTTTCTTGTAATAAGAAACAGTTGGGCCCAGGGAATGTCTCTGTGCCTGTCTCTCAATGTTTCTATTAATCTAAAACTGCCCTAAAATAAAGTCAGTTAAAAATACATATGGGACCCAAGGAGCTGAAGGGGTTTGCTGCCCCATAGGACAAACAATATGAACCAACCAGTACCCCCAGAGCTCCCTGGGACTAAACCACCAACCAAAAAGAATCCCATGGCTCCAGCTGCATATGTAGCAGAGGATGGCCTAGTCAGTCATCAATGGGAGGAGAGGCCCTTGGTCCTGTGATGGTGCAATGCCCTAGTATAGGGGATTGCCTGGGCCAGGAAGCAGGAGTGTGTGGGTTGGGGAGCATAGAAAGGGGGGCAAGTGATAGGTGATTTTCAAAGGGGAAACAGGAAAGGGGATATTTGAAATATAAAATAATGAAAATATCTAATAAAAAATACATATGTGGACTGGTGGGGTGGCTCCATGCTTAAGAGTTCTTACTGTTCTTTGAGCAGATGCTAGTTCATTTCCTCCCGTGTTGAGAGGCTCGCAATCACTAGTAACTCCAGCTCTGGGGAATGGTGTGCCGTCTTCAGGCCTCAATGGGCACCTGCATTAACGTGCACATTTCCACACTAATGTGCACATATCTGTTAGGGAAGTGCATGGATTTTCTAGTCCAGATCTTGGATTTTTGGTCTTTGTCTGAATTCAGGGGTAATCCTTTGTAAAGCACTGAGTATTGAGTGCCTGCTTTGTTTATAGCTCCTGGTTAGGCACTGATGCAAGGTGATGAATGAAGTGATGCCCTCTTGACTTCATGGTGTCCAGTCTACCTGGCTGGGTGGGAGGAGGGCAGACACACAGACTCCACCACTATCCCGAGTCTGCAGAGCAAGGGGAGTCCTAGGTCCTCCTGCTCTTTAGAACAGACTCTGGGCCAAACCAGTGCTTGGTTCAGTAAGAACATTGCAAGTATGATCATTGCTGGGAATGGAGAGATTGCACCATAAGGGGAAACTGAGACAGTGCTGTAGCCTAGGAAGAGAAGTTGTGCTCGGGTGACAGGACTTTCCTATCCCATTCTGACTGCCACTTAGCTCTTGAGTCAATTACTAGCCTCCCTGTGAGCCCCATCTTCCCTCTCAAGAAAATGGAGGTAACACTGGGCCTCCCTCCTTGGTCTGTCCCGAGTATCTCAGGGTACAATGACAGCTTTGAGTGAGGTACAAGACTATTTAGGAACAGTCCCATAATACTGTTCACTGGGAAGAGGCCTCCAGTCCCCATATGGGGAACAGACAGGGAGGAAAGAGATGGCCTTCTGAGCTGGCTGTACAAGGTTGGCTAAGTTATATTCATGATGCCAACTGTGTGTATCTTTGACCAGATTGGTGACAGTAGTGTGCTGTCTGAGTTGGGACATATTTTTATTCCATGTGTATATTTTCTATCTGCCATTTTCTGACCAGCAAAGCACGTCTGGGCAATATGGGTTTTGAGGAAAAGGCCTGGCTCGGGTCACTCCTAATAAGTTCCACAGCAGGACCTTGGGTGCTCCTTTGAGCCTTCCCAAGCCCAGCCAGGATACTCTATCAAGCATCCTAATGACCAGAAAAGAAAAAGGTCTAGGAGCCACACACAGCTGCATCTGGATAGCCCAGTCACCTGAATCCATAGAGCAATGGCCATGACCATCACCCACATTGGCTTTGTGACAATGTTATTACAGCTGAGGGTGACCAGTATCTCACCAGGCTTCTGTTAATGGGGGATCATAGGAATTACACACACACAGAGAACATGCATACACAAATGCACACATAGTACACACGTGCATACTCACGTAAACACACACACAATCAGCTTTACTTGGGTACTTGGGGTACGTGAAGGGATGTTGTGAGCTCACCCAGGTGCCAGTGCCCTATATGACCTGTGGTCTTCTTTTCCATGGGCATGGTCTAGCAGCTTGTCGAGCCTGTGCATCATCCCCCAGTGGGTCTGATCCCTGCTCTGCCTTGGCCTCCACTTGGTCCTAGATAAGTCACCCCGAGGCCAATAGGCCTGCAGAGCATTAGAGCTGAGGATGAAAGGGTTGCCATTTGCAGAGACTGTGGGGACAGTCTCTTCAGAGATCTCAGAGGACAGGTCATGAAATGGAGGCTGAGAGGTAAGAAGAACCCTGTAAGTACCAGGATGAGCCAGGCCTACTTAACCATGAGGCCAGCAGCACCACCATTGTTTCTGAGATTATGCATGTGTCGTGGTTCTTTCTAATCCCAATGGCTGCTACCTCAAGAGGTCTGCAACATGCAGAGGCAAATGTCAAGCAGTACTTCTGTCCCTGGCTCTGGTAAATGCAGCTAGTTCCCTAGAGACTTAGACCAGCAGTTCCCAGCAAACCTAGGAGTGGCTGGGTCTCCCTCACCCCTACACCCAGCCCCAGACACCGAAGCTCCTATAGCATTCATAGAGGGATTTTAATGGCACCTGGTGTCCTCAGGACTTCCTCTGGGTGGAGTTCCTTTCTGGCCTTCATCTCCTGGAGGGAGAGGATATCTCCTGCTGCCTTTTTCTTCACTCCCCCACATTCCATAGACATTCTGTCCAGGTTGTAAGTAAGTCTGAAGGAGATAACCTGAAAGAGGCCCTTGTCTTCGGAAAGAGGGTCTTTGAGTCCCTTCAATCGAAAATAGACACAATGGAATATGGTGTGCACTGCTGGGGCTAAAGAGAGCAGTTCTTGAGTCTATATGACTGAATGTCAACTGCATATGTACCTCCAGGCCCCAGGGTCCTCGACTCCAGATGCCATCCATGCACAAGTGTATGGTAGGGTCCAGTCAAGCCTGGAAACTGATGTCTGGAAGCTGGAGCAGACAAAGAGGTCAGAGGAGTACAAGTTCTAGCCTATAGTGCCTCTTCTCATCCTGAGGCCCTTGGATGCTTTGGTGTACACCCAGTGACTCCTCTGTAGCCACACACACCTCGGCACTGAATGAGGAGAGTCTGGGTCAGATAATTCTTAATCTTATGTCAGAACTTTGCTATGGGGTCAGAAGTCAGAGGATGATCAGTAGAAAGATCCCTCTGATGATTGGCACCTCCACCATTCCCACCCACCTGCCTGTGGATGAAAGCATGTACAAGTCTGGGGCACAGCCTTCCTGCTAGCTGTCTACCTTGGCAGACAGTATGGCTATGCTCAGCATGTATTAAGAATATACACTGTCCCAAGTGATCTTGAGTGCTCTGGTTTCTAATGGCAAAGAAAAGCAAAGTAAAGCCTGGGCCTTGAACTCATTATAATATTGGAAAAAGTAAAGCTGGAAAGATGTTAGGCATAGAAGGTTGTATGTAGAGTCTTCCCTTTTCCTCAAAGTATTCCAGGAAGGCTAAGAGATGTGAGCTCGGAGAGAGCCTGAAGAAGGTGTGGGAGCAAAGGCCCAGTGGCAGCCATAGGGATGGATACAGAAGCAGTGGAGATATTCGTGGCCAGAGAGGATGGGAAGAAGGGTCATGCTGATGGGGTGCAGTGAATCTCTGCAGCTCAGAGCTCAATGTGTACTGAGTGACAGCTCTGCGGTAGTAGATAATGACCTACTCCCTTCCTCCCTAATTTCTCCACATGTTCCTGCTCTCTCTGGGCCATAGTGATTCACCTCTGAGCACAGTGAGGCTTCCTCTCAGCATCCATCTTTCCCGTCCACCAGTCAGCATATTCTCCATCTGCCGAAGTTTAGGGTCATTCGCTCAGCACATCTTCAGGCCAAGTCCATGCGTACTTGGTAAAGGTGGCTGGATGAATGAATGAGCAAAGGACTCATATTCCTGTGTGTAAGAATAGCGAGCTCCCAGGACAAATATCTTCCGGAGTCTTATGTAGTGCTCTGAGGAGTCCTCCTTCTAACCGCTCTTCCTCCTGGGCTATCACAGGAGCCAGGAGGGATGGGAGCCTCTGAGTAGTCAGTGAGGTAACACATCTCTGTGTTGGTGAAGGGGTGTTCGGGTGTGTGTGTGTCTGTAAACTTTACAACGTGTATGGTGTGAAGTGTGAGCCACTGCCTGAGGGTCCCTAACCCTCACACTCCTATTCCCAAGCAGTAGGCATGGACCTCCCAGGATACCTGCCACCATGAGAGAAGGGGCCTTCCTCCTGAAACCCCAACCCTGTGTCTAGCAAGCCCTTGGTGCTTGGGCCCCTGTACTAGACCTGCCCCTCAGCAACAGGAGCCTCTGTGGTCCCTGGGCTGATGTTTGCCTGGCTACATCATTCCTTCCCTCCCCTCATTTCCTGTTTGAAGTACAGGAGTTAGGACGTCACTGACCCTACCCAGGGATGCTTCCAAATCACAGTGACCCCGGGCTCTTTACCAGCACAGAACACGGTTTTTAATGGCACTACACTAGGTGTGACCTGCAAGAGAAGATTTTCAGTTCGGTGGCTTCCCTCCTCACAGGGTGCTGTACTCAGATGGAGCTCATTGAGGAAGCCTGTGGTCTTTCACAGTAAAAGTCCTCTAATGTCCCCACCGAGCATTTGCCTGTGGTTCAGTTTGTCTGTCTCCTCATAGCTTCTGTTTCCTTTCATAGAAATAGGCTGTAAACTCCACACACAGGGACCTTCACTCTTGGTTTACAGCTAAGGAGACAGGACTCAGAGAAATCAAGGTAGCAAGAACATATGGCTAGAAGGGAAGGCTGTAGGCAGGGATTGACCCAGGGACTACCAAATCTGCATGTCCCATTGCAGCCTGACGAAGTAAACTGCAGTTCCTTTTAGAGAGGGACACACATAGGCTCATTCACAAGCAATGAGAGATATTCTACCATGCTCTATGCTAGGCCTGGCTCAGCACCCTTGGGTTACTGCTGGACCGTCCCAGGAGTGTTGGGTGCTGGCCACTGGCTAGGGCAGCCTCAGTCATTGACCATGCAGAACCAGTCTTAGAGGCCCCGTGCCATTCCCCTGGCTACTGGGGGAAGGCCATTGCTGGCTTCTTGGCCTGCAGCATCAGAACACTGTTGATATGACCTGTCATCCCAGCCAATCAGGAACCCATGTGTGAGTCATTACATAGCTGGCTCAGGGATCCAAAAGAACCTGCTGCATCAAGCCTGGTTCCAACATTCCAACCTGATCCTGGATGCTGAGCAGCAAGACAGAGAAGCCTATTCTGACTCCATCCCACAAGACATCCATCTGTAGAGGGACTGGGGGAACGAATTGGAGGCCTCTGCCCTTTCCTGCTTGCAGCAATGTCTTACATCTCCTTCAAAAGAGCACTTAAGGCATGCTGTGCTCCAGTAATTTCAGCAGACTGAAGAGTGTCTTGAGTTCAAGGCTGGACTGGGCTGTTTAGAAAGACTCTATCATAGCCAGATGGTGGTGAGGCTCTTCTTTAATCCCAGTACTCATGAGGCAGAGGTAGATGGATCTGTGTGAGTTCCAAGTGAGCCTGGTCTCAGAGGGAGTTTCAGGACAGCCAGGGCTACACAGAGAAAAGACTGTGTCACATGAAAATGTGAGGGGGAGGGAGAGGAGGGAGGGTAGGCTGGAGTTGGCTACGACTGTTGGTAGAATGCTTGCCTAAGATTCCCCGAAGTCTAAAGTCTATCCCTAAGTTCACCACAAAATGCATTCCTCCATGAGTCTCTCTAAAAAAGCTGAGGGGGGCTCAGTTGGCCCCTGGATAACTTGTCTTACCTTAGCCAAATTTGTGGGCCTATGAGCGGCCCCTCTGAGACCCGTAACTAGTGTCTGTTGGTAATTGGACAGCCGTTCTCTACCTTGTGCTGTGTTATAATCCCACTGAGGATGAGTCAAAGGAAATCCTTTGTCTATCTTGACCGGGGTCTGGACTGGCCAACTGGCCCCATCTCGGACGTTCTTCCGTGCCTCGAGGAGAATTCTTTCTCTCTCCTAGGTGGTGTACAGGGTTTGTAGGAGCTGTTGGGAACCATCCTAGGTGGGCTGGTGTGAGTACATCAGAGACTCTATCAACACTTTAAGCCCTGTAGGATTTTCTGAGAAAGGGGGGTGGTTTACTTTCCAGTTATAGAGATCACAGGAAGAAAAAGGCCAGTTTTGCAGAAGCTGTAGATCGTTCTGGCTGGCAGGGGGGAGCTCCAACAGCCCTAAGGGGAAGTGCCACCATAGAATCGGCTGGCCCCTCGCTGGGGGCTCCCCGCTGGCTTCTTGTTCCTGCTGAGGGACCTCCCTCCCCGATCCCTAGAACCGAAGGTGGAGCCATGGGAGCTGAGGGTTGGGGTACAGGTTGGAGAATCAGGGGATAAGGTGGTGGTAGAGAGTTGGGCCATTCAGGGGGCCACTCTATTTCTGGGTAGATTTTAGAAATGGCCGCTGGCTGCAGCGGAGTAGATTTTTCACTGGCTTCTACAGGTAGTAGTTTCGATTTCCCCTTCTCAGCATTCTCTCAGACCATCAAAACCTTGGTACATGGACGTACTGGTGGGAGAAATGGACGAACCCATGCAGGCAGAAATCGCGCTAAATCTTCCCACACTGTGATGTACAGTTGCTGGTCCGGGTGCGATCCTGGTCCTTCCTGAAAAACAACGGCCTTTACGGCCCTAATGGTGGGGAGATCAAACGTTCCTTTGGGAGGCCAACCCACCCCAAAAATGGGCCATTCCGAGGTACAGTAAGTCTGCCAAGGTTTCTTCTTAACTCTTGCTGATAGATTTCGTCCTCTTGCCCTAACGTGTGTCCAATGGTCCTCAGTCAAAGATAATGGGGTTGAGACAGTCTGTCCCATGACAAAAATCAGAAACAAAGACAAAATGAAGACAGAGACAAGGGACACCAGAACGTCCAAGCACACTCTTCCCTGCCTGGAACTATACAACCAGCCAAACGCTACCTCTGATGGGGTGGGTTTCCGTGTCCACTCTTGCTCGGCAGAAAGAGCACCTGATCTTCCTCACTCTGCCAGAGGACAGCCAGGTCATCCCGGCTGTCCCTAACCCTGAGCACTTCCTCCAGGGTCACCCTTGGAATGTCTTCCCAGGATTGCAGCTTGTGGACTCAGGACATCTCCTTCCACAGCCACTGGACTCACACGGACCTCAGCGGTAGTTGCCAGAATACTAAAACTGGAAAACCGAGACACAAATTCAGCAGCACCGCACTCAGACACACCAAACTCACACAGACATACCTCAAAGGGATATTCTTGGGGTTCTGGGCGCTTCCAAATCCCGGACAAGCCCCTAAATGTAGGACACCCCCATATAGCGACCCCCACTCTAATCCAGGGATAGGGTGCACCCACGAACACGCAAGAATCCTTCTTGTTGCAATACACATGAGACTTTATTGGAATATCTCTGGGCCGACATGTACCTTACACAGACGGCAGGGGAGTCAACTCAGAGTCTCCAGAACTAGGGGGGTTCTTATGAAAGAAAACGGGATAGGAGTGCAAGGAATTTCAACAAAGGTATGGGATTGGCTCATTCAAACATTAACAGTAAGATTACATGTCAGCCAAAGGGCATCATGACCTTGTTCCTGTGGGCTGGGGGCTTATCTTTGTTCACATAGCAACCAGTTTATGTATGACATTACCCCGGCGCCAAAGGGCAGTAGACAGAGGGGAGGTTCTGGCCAGATGGTGTCAACTCAGACAAGATAGCCTTGCCTGTGTCCTTGCATTCTTTTTCATCTTTACAGAAGAGCCCTGCCCTGGCATCTGGGCTCCTAGACAACTCTTTACATGAATCACAAGTTACAAAATCTCATTTTCCTTCACTAGCTGAAGCATGTGAGATGGTTTACCACTCACTGGAGGCTCTGTCATCTTCCAAAATCCCCTCTTGGCCTTCAGTTTTGACTCTAAATTCCATCTTCTTGGCCAGAGCACCTAGTTGTCCTGCCTAGGAATGTGCATTTGTAGTGCAGAGCACTCGAGAGTAGGGACCAAAATCCAGCATGACTCAAGCATCTATACTTCAAGAACCCAAGAGACTGGAAAACACTGAAGCAGGTCCTAACTGTCTGCTCAAGTATGGGCTTCTCTGGTGATACACTCTCCCAGGTGAAGGGGTGTATCTGTCAAGAAAGAGGCTAAGGTGGGTGTAGGGGGCTTTCTGCTTCTGGGAGCCTGCTTTCTTGTCCTTCTTGGAGGGTTATTTGGCTAGCTTGCTATATGATTGTTGGTCCTTTGTCCCAAGTGTCTGTACTGAATCCTTGTCCCCTTTGGAGGGGAATAGGGGTCACTGTCACTGACTGCAGTGGCTGAGAGTTCCTATGGCTCAGGGCTAGCTGCTGGATATTGAAGAGTCTCAGCAGCACTTAGCATTGTAAAGGTGTGTTTTCCCATCTGGGTGTAGTGGAACATGGCAGGGCAGGAGGACTATGCTCCATGGAGTCCCTCCATGACTGAGGCTTCTTTACATAGAGCCCTTCTTTACTGGAGTTTTAGAAAAGGGTCAATCCTACCCTCTCTTCCTCCTTATCTCATACTGTTTATGCCATTGGTCCCAGGTGCTTAAGATGGCCAGACACATTCCCATTGTCACAACCCATTCTTTGAATGACATTGCATGCAGGAGCAGATCTTCAAGCCATTGCTCCTCAGAACCAGGTCCTAAGGATCAGACCCTTCCTTTTCCCTTTTCTACATCCCATGAACCCTCAACACCTCAGGGATAGCCCTGAAACATGGATTGAATTTTCCCGGGTGATCTCCATCCTCCTGATGCTTACGCCTTGTTCTTTGATCCACAGAGGGTCACTTGGGATCTGCTTGGATGTGAGCTATGTCAAAATTCTTCCTGCCTCCAAATTAGTATTAGTACATCCTGAGAACAAGGCCATCTGTCTCTGTGTGTGTGTATGTGTGTTTATGTGTGTGTGTGTGTGTGTGTGTGTGTGTACTATAACCACAACAGCAAGAATGTCCAAAACCAATGCAAAGCATGAATTCTAATTAGCAGCCTGATAACAGGGAGGAGGCAAAGGCTGGGCAGAGGCACAGCCCTGTGTTCTGGAGCTCCTACCTCCGAAATATTTGGTAAGGAGCAGATCTTCAAGCCATTGGGAAGGGCATGAGAAATAAGGGAAATGAAGCCTCTCCTCCAACACCTCCAAGGCTGTCTGCACTGCAGCCTCCTCCTGGCAGGTTTTTGCAGAGAGGGTACAAGGAGTTTGGCATTCTAGTAGCATCTGTTAGATGATAGATCACAGACACAGCAGTGATGTGTGTTCAATGAGGTGGGTGGATGCTGCGTTCATGAGCTGGAAACCAAGGGTCTGTGGCAAGGCAGTGGGGTCCAGGGCTGTTGATCATGAAGAGGAGCCACAAGCACAGGGCTAGCTATGGTGGCAATGCAGCTGTTTCCACATTGCCCTCTCTGGGACTGTCATACCAGCACAATCCCATACCTGGGTATCCTGGAGTCAGGTCCTGGCTCACTTAGGAGAGGTTCTGCAGCTCTCTGATGGTCAGTTCTCTGGTTAGCAAGATGTATCTGATGGGTGACATTTCTAAGTGAACTCCAGGCCAGAGACACATTGTAAGTTTCCCTGTGTGAATGGCTCAGTGGTGAGGGCCTTGGAGCTACATGGCTTCACCGGGTCTAGATCTTTTCTCTTCAATACTAGTATTTGAGCAGAGGACCCCACACCTCCCATCTTGAACCAACCTGGCTTCTCTACCTTTTACCTGCTACCACCCCAAACTCTGCCCTCTTTTCTGGGGTCTCCTGTTCACATTGTTTCACAGTTTTGTCTCCTGCCTGAGGGTCTCCTGAGGGCCTGCCTCTGACAGTAACATCCTAGTAGTCACCTCCTGGGCTCAGCTCATTGTTCCTTCGTCTAGGTACTCCAGTTCCCTTCTCCCTCCCATGCCCTCCTTTTCCCTCTCCCTCATTTCTTCCTTCCTTCCCTCCCCTTTTCCTTCCTTCCTCCTCCCCTCCTTCCTCCCTTTCTTCTGTATCAGTATTCCTGGATTGTCCCCAGACATCTCTTTTTGTACCTCTTTTCCTGCTCCACTAAGGGATTCTTTGGACCAACCATCACCAGGTGTACCACCCTCCAACTGTTGGCTGCCCTATTCTTACCTACACCTCCGTGTTCCCAGGGTGGCTTCAACTTTACATGTGTTTTCTTAATTGAGTTTCCAAAATGAATTACCTACAATAAAGCCAGGACATTTCTATCCCTTCCCAAAGAGTCATGATATGGTCTTACTCTATGTTGGGGTGTGGATTAGAGCCCTGGGTAGTGGGATCCATGGAGAGCAGCTCATCTGTATGCTTATACTAGGCCTGCGGTGACCCCTCAGCCACCAGTAGTCGCCTTTGTCCTCTTAGTGCAGACTCTCTGTGGCTGGGGAAATTGGTATTGTGTGCTCCTCTTCAGAGATGGATGTAGCTAGCTTCTGAGGATACTTCCAGCTAGCACTGGCCACCCTGTCAAGCTCAATGTCCAGTGAGCAAGGGAGAGGTTGGCTGACCCGTGGTTGAAGCCCAGGCTGTAGGTGATAAGGAAAGAGGACAATAAACCGTGGTAGAAGCAAGGCTGTGAGATAGGAAGTGCATGTAGCAAGAAAAGAGAGGATCTGACAGTAAGCCATCACCAGGGGACTCAAGAGAGCCTTCACCCCTGTATGCAGGTCCTCTAGGACCCTAGTTCTGCGTTTCGGTTGTTTTTTGTTTTCGAGACAGGGTCCTCTCTCTGTAATCCAGGCTGGCATGGAGCTCAAAGTTATCTGGCTGCCTCTGCTTTCTGACTGCTGGGATTAGAGCTGTGTGCCAGCGTGAAGGCTCTGTCTCTATTTCTTGTTCCTGAAGCCCCTCCCAGACAGGCCTTAGCTTATAGTGTCCTATCAACTCAGAGGTTCTTAGACATGCCACCAGTCAAGAGTTAGAGGCTGGGTGACTATGATTTGGGGATTCTTCTTCTTTGAGTAGAAAATGAAATCTAAGGGGAATGGAATCCTGGAGAGAGGGCTCTTGCTGTTCTGGCAGAGGACCCCAGTTCAGTCCTGTTCCCTACACCCACATGGTGGCTCAAAACTTCTGTAACTCCAGTTCCAGGGATCCGACATACTACTCAGGCCTTTGCAGGTACCAGGCAACCTCAGAATGTATTATATAAAAAGAAAATCATTTGTAACATACTATATAGATAAATATTTTTAAAGCTTTGAAAGAGAAAAAAGGAAAAGAACACATGTACACATTTTGACATCTTAAAACTGTAAATGACGTTTTATCACAGCACTAGGGAGGCAGAGTCAGGGGCATTTCTGAGTTCGAGACCAGCCTCATCTACAAAGTGAGTTTCAGGACAGCCAGGGCTATACAGATAAACCCTGTCTCAAAAAACAAAACAACAAAAAACCAAAGAAACAAAACAAAAAAAAATCTACAAAAGAGCCAGGCTTTGTGGCTCACACCTGTGACTGCTAGACAGGGGAGGCAGGAAGGTAAGGGTGCAGGTTGTCCTCAGCTACGTAGTAAGTTTGAAGTCAGAGTGAGCTACTGTGGGGAGCAGATGTGGCAGCAGTCCCAAGATGGTGCCTAGGACTGCAGCCAAATCTTATGACTTGCCCCTGACTTCCTCATACACCTGAAAATAAGCCATGACCATTGTGAGAACTGCGCAGGCGCACCATGATGCAAGATCAGACCATATGACGAGTGATGATTCTGGCCAATGGACTGCTGTTATGTGGACTGTGCTGATGGGGTGTGGATGAGGGGTTATATAAGGGATTGCGATTGGGGGCAAGGATATACACAAGAGACTATTCCTGGAGGGAGATTCATGCATGCATGTTGAAAGGTTCCTGAATAAACTGCTTTGAGAAGAATGTAGTGTCATCACTTCTTTCTGCTGGTCGGAATCGGAGGCGACCAATGGTGGCCCATACGGGGACGTTCAGAACTCATCACAGTCTGGGCAGCTAGCTGGTAAGGTTCCCGGGTAAGTGGGACAATTTAAGTTCTTGGATTGAGACTATAAGTTTCCCGGTTTGGGTACAAGTTAAGGTTCCCGTTTTTGGGACAAGTTAAGGTTCCTGGTTTTGGGACAAGTTGCACCAAGCACCATGGGGAATTCAACCTCAGGTCAAACAGTTAGCCAAGCCCTTAAGGACTTGCTGAAAGTGAAAGGAATCAGGCTGAAAAAGGAGACCCTGTAGAACTTTTTAAAAGTAGTGGATCAGGTCGCTCCTTGGTTCTCTGTATCAGGACTTCTTACAGGGCTCAGGTGGGAGAAGTTAGAGAAGGACTTGAAGTTTGCAGAAGAACAGGGAGTTCTTGCTAAAGGGGTGCTGCCAGTGTGGAGTAGAACTCCAAAAGGGCAATGAGGCACTGAATCAGGTGAGAGAGGCGCGATCCCAAAAGTCAGAGGCAGAAGGAAGTTCTAGTGATGGGGATATGTCTGAGGACAATCTGGAGAGCATAGCTGACAGTCTAGAGAAACTAAAAATGAAGGTAGAACCTTCAGGGCCAGGGCCGCTGTGGCAGCCTCCGTGAGCCCCTGACAGAGGATCTGGGCATAGTCTGCATTTAGAAACCTGGAGGGAACTGGGAGCCCAGTGCTTTCCTGTATTTAAGGATGCACAGGGAGGTCATTATCATGAGCCACTTGATTGGAAGATTGTTCAAAGATTAGTGTAAGGAGTTCGTACTTATGGTGTCAGTGCTGCTTTTGTAAGAGTGCAGTTAGAGAACCTGCACCGCTACTGCATGACTCCAAGCAATTGGCAGAATCTGGCTCATGCCTGATTGTCACCAGGCCAATATTTAGACTGGACGGCATTTTTCATTGAGGTTGCTGCTGAGCATGCAGCAATAAATGCTGGCAATGGCCAGGCAGCCTGGGATCAAGACATGCTGCTGGGACAAGGGAGATTTGTAGCGGCTCAAACTAATTATCCCATCCAAGTGTACTTCTTGACTGGTTGTTGGAAGGGCCCTGACCCAGTGTTGGTTTGGGAGAGAGGGTCTGTTTGTGTGTTTCCCCAGGATCACCAACTACTGCTGTGGATCCCAGAGAGGCTGACCAGAGCAATTCAGGGCAATCAGAGCAATGAGGACGTGGATATTCCTGTGGCTGGGAATGGTCCCGCTAGTGAGAACTGAAGAGCTACATTGGGGAATTATTTCTGTGTTCCTGAAAACCATGCCGTTGACGCATTTGGCACAGGTGTTTCCTCAATTCTTTACATCTAATGCTTTGCTACAATTGCCTTTTTTTTATCATGGGATGGAGAGATAGCTCCAGTGAGGGAATCTATGCTGCTTCAGCTAAGGGGATTGTTGTGTTTTCAGATGATTCAAAATATTTCACAGATGAGTGATTGTGTTCAGCTGTATCTACTAAAGCTGTTGCTACCTGGATTTGAGGGTTGTGGCCTGCCAGAATATCCAAGGGCAATAGCACCTATCTAACCTAGATGGGCCCCTTTTTTGTAGGAGCGTTCGTGATTCCCTTCCACCTTGGACCGGCTGTCAATCTAGAAAAGTACCTTGGGCAGTGAAGAATTATTTTTCATTTTCCCCTTATATAGGTACAGTCCATAATAGTTCCTTTTCAGGGTCTAATTGGACATATCAAAATCCAGCTCAAGTAGGAGCTAGTAATCCT
Organism: Mus caroli; assembly: GCF_978045245.1. Taxonomy (NCBI): domain Eukaryota; kingdom Metazoa; phylum Chordata; class Mammalia; order Rodentia; family Muridae; genus Mus; species Mus caroli. The sequence goes on along the minus strand of NW_028227269.1, from coordinate 21,739,214 downwards.
TTTAATATATGGTGTTAGGTGGGGTGAATGGTAGTTGCACTGATCTTTCCCCCTTAAGCATGGTGGCGAGAGGGGCCTGGGGCAATGCAAGTTTTAATTGGAATGGACTAATGTGTTTAAAACTTCTGTATTTCAATTTGCTGGAGGGAGGAATGCTTCTTTTCAGGCTATGCCTGTTTGTATGTGGCCTCCTTTTGTGTTTATTGTTTATAATGGTAGTTATGAGAATAATGTTGTTAATTGTAGTAGTGATATTTGTTATTATAGTATGTGCTGGAATGCATCTAAATATCATTTAGCTGTTGTGACTAGGATGCCTCGCTTTGAACCTTTGCCTGTTCAGGCTCCTTCTGCTATGACTTTGTTTGGACCTAAGAGGGATTTTTGGCGTTGCTGCAGCCATTGTCACTGCTGTAGCAATCTCTGCCACTGCAGCCACCAGTGCGGCCATATCCCTTACAAACTGCCGTGGCTGTGAATAATTTAACCGTTGGAGTTGCAGAAGCTTTGGATTGCTGACCGCTGTCTCCCGCTTGAAAGAGTGAGCCAGAATTGATGGACTTGCCCTGTGTTTGATATTATTCAGCATCCTGGCCTTCTGGTGCACCTGCCGCAAGCAGAGTCATCAGTGCAGAGCCCAAGCCTTTATGATACAGGCTTTTGCGCCAGCCAAAACAGGACAATCTCCTCATGTGTGGCTTGGCATGCTAGAGAAGTAGTCAATGACGGGTAAGACTTCCTGGGCATGTCACCAACCTAAGACAGGGATCAAACCAATGCTTTTTGTCTCCCGATGATGGGTAAGGGGCATTGCCACAGGGTGCGACATAAGACAGACATTCTCTCTGCCAATAAGTACAGAAGGGGGAGATGTGGGGAGTGGGTGTCACAGCAGTCCCAAGATGGCGCCCGGGACTGCAGCCAAGTCTTACGACTTGCACCCAACTTCCTCATACACCTGAAAATAAGCCACGACCATCATGAGAACTGCGTAGGTGCACCATCATTCAAGATCAGACCATATGACGAGTGATGATTCTGGCCAATGGACTGCTCTTACGTGGACTGGGCTGATGGCGCATGGTTGAGGGGCTATATAAGGGATTGCGATTGGGGGCAAGGAGATACACAAGAGACTATTCGTGGAGAGAGATTCATGCATTCATGTTGAAAGGTTCCTGAATAAACTGCTTTGAGAAGAACGTAGTGTCATCGCTCTTTCTAGCTACATGAGACCCTATCTCATAAAACAAACAAACAAATAAAATTACAAAGGAAAACACGACAGAAAGTCCTACAAGGTACCTGTCCATTCAGCCAATTCCCCACTTAAACTTTACCTTTCCAGTAAGTTCTTCCACAGGAGGCCTCCACTCACAAACCCATCAGACTTGTTCTCATAGATGGCATCAATCACCACATGCCCTTGTGCATAATCTTCCATTTGAAGATCTCTCTCTGTCTCTCGGTCTCTCTCTCTCCCCCCCCCCCGGTCTATGTTTGTGTGTATGTCTTTCAGAGAGAGACAATGTTTCTCTGTGTAGTCCTGGCTATCCTAGAACTTGCTCTGTAGCCCAGGGTAGCCTTCATTGAACTCCTATCTGTCTGCACTGTCACTGAGTGATGGGGTTAAAGGCATGCACCACTATTGGACTTCCTGTTCTCTTTCTTTTAATATAACTTTGTTAGACAGAGTCTCATGTAGCTCAGGCTGGCCATGAACTTGTTATATAGTCATAGATGACCTTGAACTCCTGATAATCCTGCCTCTACCGTCCAGTTCTGGAGTTACAGATGTGTGGCACCTGACTACATGAGTTGATGATTATTTCTGATCAAGATACTGTGGACATTTGAGTTGGTTGTTTGTACAGGGGAGGGCATGTTTAGGTAAGTAAATGTGTTCTTTGAAAGGCAATATCAAGGTGCCATATGTCTGTGTTGGACAAGGAACTTTAAATATCTCCTAGTCCTGTGAATAAGTAAATAAAATATGTACATAGAATGCTAACATCCTGGGAAAGAGGTGATGAAGACGGGCGGTGGCAGGTAATATTGAGTGCATGTCTCATCTTCCTTAACAGGACCTAGCACGTAGTGCTTAGAATTCATAAGCCTCTGAGCACTTCAGAGTGGTTTCCTTTGGGACTTGGGTAGAGGAGACTCACCCACACTAGTTCTTCTACACATTTCAAAAATAACTGAGCTATACAGGTGTGTTACTGTGAAAGAAAGAAATCAAAATTGAGGTAGGGAAGTGAACGAGTATTAATGGCCAATGGCCAATCACTGCAGGATCTCACACTTGGACCTTGTAGAAGACTGTAGTGTGGTGTGCTGGCCAATGAAGCACAGTCCTGAATTTCCATGGGGGCTGTTTCAGCTGTTAACATTCACATGGACATTCACCAACTGATTGATACTAATTCTAGATCTCCCTGGCAGAACAATATCTCATAGGCATAATAAAGAGTGGGGACTCCCATAAGGTTCCAGGTGTCTCTTCTAGGGTTAAAAATAGCATGGCATGTGCTGATAACTTCTCCCAGTATTGTATGGAGGGGGATAAGGAGGTCTTGGGGGGGGGTCTAGAAACCCCCTATCAACATGCTTCAAAGCTTTAATACCTGGGTCCCCATGAAACCCTACATACCCAGATTAACCCAGAAATCTGGGTAAGAATGGGGTTTTTAAATGTCATTTATAAAATTAAGGTTGCTGATAAATGAAGTTGAACTTTGAAGGGCTAAAGCCATGTTCCTGTTCTCTGGTATCATCCCTGAGTCCACTCAGGATGGGTGTCAACCTAGTTCTAAATTTACCCTAGCTGTGTTAGGTAGGAATGTGAACCACTAACATCTGCCTATGCAGGCAGGATTTATTTACTATGCAGCATCAGCAAATGTATCTGTGACAAGGAAACAAACACACCGGGTCCCCCACGAGAAAAAGAACGAGCTGTTCAAAGCGAAGAGTCAGGATTGGGTCCATGAGACCCCTTTACCCCAAGCTGATGAGCTGAGGGGTTTGTCTCAATCCTGCCTCTTGTGTAACCCTTACAGGACATTTGACAAAGCTTCATTCCACTGATTTTGGCTTGCCTCTCCCTGTCTCCTTATACCATGATTCTGCATGCATGCTCCAAGTAGACTGTATTTAGCTATAAAAAGATATTCTTTCTGTCTTTCCTAGAGTGTTCTGGGTTTTGCCATGTTATATACAGCCATTTTGTACCTCCTGAGGAGAGCCATCCTGGAAATACTAAAAGCCAGAGCTTGCACTATCATGGTCTTGAGTTCTTCTGGCCCAGAAGATCTCAACCTTTGTTATCATAACCCCTTTGACAATGGAATGACCCTTTCAAAGGGAGTCACCTAAGACCCTCCTGCATATCACATATTTACATTATGATTCATAACCATAGCAAAATTACAGTTATGATGTAGCAACGAAAATGACTTTATAGCTGGGAGTTCACCACAACATGAGGAACTGTATTAAGGGGCTGCAGCTTTAGGAAGGCTGAGATCCTCTGCTGTGATGGATGGCACTGGACATACAGCAGATATTGCTTAGCCAGCATGGTGGTAGAGTGTGATAGGAAGCCAGACATGGAGTTTCAGTTATCCACAGCTTACCTTGTGTCTTGGCCTTGCAGGTTTAGTCTCCACTGCCAGCTGCCATGGGCAAGCAGAACAGCAAGCTGGGTCCTGAGGTGCTGCAGGACCTGCGGAAACACAGGGAGTTCACCAACCATGAGCTTCAGGAGTGGTAGAAGGGCTTCCTCAATGGGTGTTCCACTGGCCACCTGACCGTGGACAATTTCAAGATCTAGGCCAAATTCTACCCCTACAGAGACACCTCCAAGTTCGCTGAACATGTCTTCCACACGTTTGACACCAACAGTGATAGCACCATCAACTTCCGAGTGTTCATCATTGCTCTGATCATGACCTCTTGGGACAAGCTGAAACAGAAGGTCAAGTGGGCCTTCAGCATGTACGACCTAGACAGCAATGGCTACATCAGCTGCAGTGAAATGCTGGAGATAGTGCAGGTACCTGCACTTGACAGGGCCTGGCGCATGGGGAGTCAGGGATCCAGGACCCCCATCCCCGGCCCCATACACCAGGTCATTCCTCTGCCCACTTGCTACCTGGTATACTAAAGGACTGCATGTCTGCAGAGAATAATGATAAAAGCTAAGCATCTATCGATTGCTTGCTGGAAATCAGGCCCCAGCTGAGCTCATCCATCAGGTTTATTCACACAATTCTATAAAACGGGTCTTTTTTTTTTAACCTCTAATAAGATCTGAGGCTCAGATAGGTGATTAAGAATTGTCAAAGCAAGAACTGGGAAAATGGCTCAGTGGGGAAGAACACTTGATACTCAGCATGAGGACCTGAGTTCTGAATCCCAACACCCACGGAAAAGGCAGGAGTGGCTGAGCATGCCCGAAACCCTAGAACTAGGGGACAAGTGAGTCCCAGAACCTTGCTGAGCAGGCAACCTAGCTAAAATGATAAGCCCCGGCCGGGTTCAGTGATAGAGAAAGGGAATCTTGTGAACACCGGTATTCCTGTTTGGCCTCTGCATGGGTGTGTGATCATCTACACACATATGTATAACATACACACACACTAGCTGTCTATAGGGCTTCCTATAGAAATCAGAACGGCACAGTAAAGGATGAGTCAGCAGTCAGTCCTTCACAGGAGCAATGCTTATGTGCACCCTGCATCCTTCCTACTCCATGCTCTAAACCATCTCTGTATTTGGTCCAGTGAGCTGACTCTGTGGGTAAAGGTGCTTGCTACCAAGCCTGGCAGCCTGGCTTTGATCCCTAAGACCCACATGGTAGGAAAAGAGAACCAGCTTCCACAAGTTGTCCTCTGAATTGGTCGTGAGGTCATCTCCCTCAAATAAATAATTACATACATCCATAAAATAAGTAAAGTAATTATATACAGTGCCTAATACAATGGCTATAGATGTTAATAATAATTTGTATTATTTGGGAAATAACAAGAAACTGTGTACCTCCAGTTTCGTTTTCTAGACTATTTTCCACCTGTATTTTGTTGAATCTGCAGATTCAGGACCCATGGGTGGGCAGGGATCAATGGATTTCCCCTTTGACCTTCCCTCAAGGATTTCCCAGCTCCCCACCAAAGACCTTCCTTTCAGACAGATGCTTTCCCCCACAACCTCCCCTCTACTCAGAACCAAGGAGCCCTACATTCTTCCATGCCCCAGCTGTATCCTGTGCTCTTGAACATCACTTAAACTTTCCTGGCTCCCTTTACCCAGCACCTTGTTTGTGAGACTTGTTCTGATGAGAGAAGGGTCCTGACTCTGCCCTGTCATTGCTCCTTGGTTAGCTGAGCAAGGACCGTAACTCACCCTCCGTCCTCCAGAGCACACTCACAGATGCCCCTTTGCAGGCCATCTACAAGATGGTGTCCTCCGTGATGAAGATGCCTGAGGACAAGTCCATGCCCGAGAATCAAACAGACAAGATCTTCAGGCAGATGGAAACAAGCAATGAAGGTAGGAAACATGGTAGGAGTGAGCAGGTGGAGTGGGAAGAGGGGATTTGAAGAGGGGGTGAGGGTACGGAGAGGGGAGTAGGTGAGCCTGTGAAACTGTTGATGGCACAGAGGTTTTTGGTATACACTCTCTGCCCTATGCAGGCCTGCCCTTTTCCAGCCCACTTGATTCAGCTCTGATAGAGGTTGGAGGAAGTTTGGAAGCAAGATGGACTCCTGAGCCCTCCTGGAGGTTCTAGCCAAAATCACCTGTTCTATTTCACTCAGTGGATTTTTAAGAGTTATTTTATTATTTCAATTGTGGGCATGTGTGTGAGAGAGAAAGACTACATGCATTTGCATATATGCATGCAGGTGCCTGTGGAGGCCCAGAGCAAGATATTGGATCTCCTGAAGCTGGAGTTACTGGCAGTTGTAAGCCCTGGTACTTGGATGCTGTGAACCAAACTCTGATCCCAGCAGAAGTGGTAAGTGCTCTAACCATTGAGTTTCTCTCCAGCCACACCTCATCCACTTTGAGCTTAGACCAGGCCAAACTCAATAAAATGCACTCAGCACGTGGGACAATTATTACTAAAATGCCTTTGTACACACAGTTCCTGCATCTGGACTCCTCTTCCCCGTTTGAATGGAAAACTCCTACTGACCCTGTGAAACCTTGTCTCTCTGTCTCATTTGTGTAGCCTTCGATGTCCCCCATATCTCCTTCTTAGTCTTACTAGCTACCAGTCAGTAAGAACTATATATGCCTTCCATTTGGAGGCTCTATTATATGTTCTTTGTGGTTCACATATTTTTAATGGCCATGCTGGCCTAATTAGGGTCAGATCACTAGTCCTGTTTCCCACTAGGTATTAAAACCACTAGTCTCCAAAAGTTTAAGTGGTCCAGTCATGATGGTTCAACTTTCCAATCCCAGCACTAGAGGAGCTAAGGCAGAAGAATCTCAAATTTTAGGCCACCTTTGGCTCCCTAGGAACACCCTGTCTCATAGAATGAATGAAGAGGCCTAAGTAGCTTGTTCTAGGTCCAGTAACTGACAAGGGACAGACTCAGGACTCAAACCCTGTGCTGCCTGACACAGAGCCCCTAGATACTGTCACCACTGCTTAGCTCTGTCCTCATCCAAATGGTGTGGGAAGCCTTGTCAGCTTCATCTCACGGTCCCCTTGACACCCAGCTTCTCTACACTAGACTTCCTTTTTCTGGGAGCCATTGAAGTTGACTGAATTGTTCCTATTGAAAGGCCCAGGAACAGTCTAACAAGTCTCGATTCCAAGATATTCAAGAGCCACCCTATGGTGCAACACTGAATGTGAGCTGAAAGAACCTAGTGGGGAAACCCCCACTCAATTCCTGATTCGACATGCACCCAAGAATCACGAACAGACGACCAACTTGAAGTAAGAACAGGAGGTAGTTTAATGGCGGAGCTCTGGGTCGAAATGTATCTCAGGGAGGAGACAGTGGATTTGACCATGAGGCTTGGAAGCTAGGGGTTTTTAAAGAAAAGGGGTGGTGCTGGGGGAGGAATTGGCGCGGTTTCACATGATTGGTTGATTTAAACATCAGCAGACTGTCAGAAGTGCAGGAGATAGGGAGGCAACAGGCCAGTCAGGACATGTAATGATGGGCCTGCCCGGGCATGTCCCGGCCTTTTCTGCTATTTTCTCAGCCCCAGGTTTCAAAGCTCACAAACAACTCTTTGGGCTATTTGACATACATTACATGAATCACAGATCTCAATTTTTAAAATTTTCTTTCATGAGCCTTAGATGGCAGTGGTGCACTACTCAATTGCTGCTTCTGCAGCCTGAAGGACTATTTTTCCACTGGGTGAATCTGTGGCTTCTGTTATGGACCTCCAATATCAGAATTCATGGATGGAAGAATTAATATGCTAGTGAGTGACCGAAAATACGTGGATCCAAAAATTGATATCAAGAAGATAGGGTGTTTCCCTCCCCCTTGTTTCTGTGGGAGTTCACTTACTAGGTTTCTCAGAGACTGTCTCATTTAGGAAAGACCCCTCAAAGTGTAGAATTTAGCCAAAAAACAGAAGCACCCCCAATGGTGTCACTAGTGCACGGAGCTCTGCTTTAACCTCTTGACACGGACTTCAGGGTCACTCCAGCGTCAGCTGCAGCTGTTAAATGTAATCGACAAATCATGAAAGTGTATTTTCTTTGATTCAAGCTAAAATTAGCACAAGGCCCTGCAAAGCCTTCTAGACATGTAGCCTTTTCTGGTAAATGCAGCTTAGAAACTAGTCCATTGTCCTTTCTAAGCTGGTTATTTACCACAGGATGGACCACAGGGGGAGGGTACTCAGAAGTGAGCCTGAGCAGAAAGCCGCCTGCACAAAGGGTACAGAGAGGAGGATGGGGCAGGAAGGAAGGGTGCAGAGCCGAGGATGAGGCAGGAAGGTTCATTATTAAGAGACCCTACGGTCACCTCCCCACAGAAACTTCTCTGCAATTTTCTAACCATAGGAAGAGCCTTCAGTGACAGTGACAAGGCAGATCTACACATGCTCTGAAACTGCACCAGATACCATGCACACAGCATGCATGTGTATGTGTGCGCACACAATCATGATATGAAAAAGCTGTGTGGATGGTAGCAGTGTCCCTATCCCTGACTTCAACATCACTGTAGCTGTGCAGGACAGGACCAGGGGTGAATTTGAAGGACAGATGCATGGACCCAGCTGCAGCTTCCCTTGGGTCTGTCATTACTCAAACATCAAAACTTTTATTTAATTTTTTAAAACAGGGCTGTGGGGAGACAATGGCTTAGTGACTAAAACATGTTCGATGTAAGCATGAAGACCAGAAATCAGATCTCTAGAACCATGTAATAGCTGGGCAGGTATGGCAGTTACCTGTAATCCCAGCATCTGAGAGGCAGACTGGACATCCTCAGGGTCAGCTTCCTGGCTAGCTTAGCTGGAATCAGCAAGCTACAGTTCAGGAGACCTGGCCTCAATAAATACAGTGGAGAGTGGGGTAGGGAGACACCCAATGTCTACCTTGAGCTGCCCACACATGCACATGTGCCTACAATATGGAAATACACATGCACAGTGCATATGCATACACATGCAAAAACATTAAATCAGAAATGTAAAGAAATCTGTAGGCCCGGGTGTCTGTGACCAGTCCATTCTTCTGACCTCCAGCTGAGGTTTGTAAATCTGGCCCTTTCCTCTCTACATATCTCCCAGCTTTCTCAAACTAACTTGACCTGAAGGAAACCCATCACTGCCTTGGTACTGAATTCCAGGGCCACTCCAGGATAGAAACTGGGGTCCTCCTTAGCATCTCCTTCTATGTCCACTTAAACAATGATTCTCAACCTTCCTAATACTGCGATCCTTTAATACAGTTCCTCATGTTGTGGTGACCTCCAGTCAAAAAAATTATTTCCCTTGCTACTTCATAACTGTAACTTTGCTGCTATTATGAATTCTAATATAAATATTTTTGGAGATAGAAGTGTACCGAAAAAGTTAACCCTTAGGTTGAGAACTGATGAATTTGCCTTGCTGTGGTTGGTGCTAGTTTCTCCATCGTTAGACCTGTCAAGAGTTCAGGCTCTTGACAATTGTCATCTTGAGCAATGACACTGAGAATAGACCCAAAGTCCAGACCCATAATCCTGGCCAGGAGCCTTTCCCGGCAGAAAAATCACCTGGCATTGCCCCCTGTGGACTGGGTACCTGCCTTACAGGGTAGCCCTATGGTGGACACAGGGTTTGTCTTCGTAGGTAATGTCCTCCTCTTTTGTGGAAATTTTAGATAAACTCAGTGTCTGAAGCAAAAGACATGAAGATTTAAGGAGAGTTTCAGACTGAAAGACAAGGAATCTCTAGAGAGACCAGGTTCTGTCTGGTCAGAACCAACTAGCCAAATCTGATCCTCTGGTTCCAGAGCCAGGGCTGGCTCCAAAAGTCCACTCAGCACCTCTCAGGCATTAGGCACCAGATAAAAGGCCTGGAGCAACTTCCAAGGGAGCAGTTGGCCATGTGATAGGGGAGTTTGGAGTTTAAGGACATTTTGTACCTCAGCTGCTTTTCTCACCCACAACTAGGACCCGTGTGACATATGTGTGAGCCCACAAGTCACACAACTTCCCAAACCTCTGCTCCTTCCTTTGTGAAGTGAGACTAACTAAACACATGCAGTACTAAAATCCCTCCTCTGGGAGACAAAATGGTACAGTTCCCTCTAAGGTCTCAACGTCAAATGGAAACAAGATTTGCCAAAGTCCATTCTGTAAAGCCAATGAGGTTATTGAGCTTCCTTAGAGAACATAAGGGGGAGGTGTTTGCAGTAGTGTGGGTGCTCCTCACCCAAAAGGCTGCACATAGAAAGCCTTTATCCTGCAGGGACCAGTTCTTCTCCATAGCCATATGGATGATGGAGCCCCGCCCCTAGTCTTCCCGATGTCCTGGCCATCTTGGAGGGTGTTTGTTTAAGCCAGGATGGGGCAGTCTTCCTCAAACCCACAGATGTGCAGGCTGGGATGCAGGAGATAAAGAGCAAGCAGGGACCAACCACACCCTAACTCTCTCATCTGTTTTTGCAGTTGTATAATCTACTGGTGCACAGACATAGCCAACAAGTTTGGATTTTAGTTGATGCCAGATGCAGTCAAGATAACTGGCCAAGATCAGTGGTCATGGGGTTAAAGAGAAGCTGGGCAGCACTTTCTTCACTGTCACCAGTTGGATACCAACTCGGATGGATTTTGTTAAACCTGGAACGGTTCTGGCATGGAAGAGGTGCACAGTGAGAGTTAACTGTGGCAGGGAGCTTGGGTAGGAGGTCAGCAGTGAAGACAGTTAGTCCATTCTACAGACACTGTGCTCAGGGGCCAGAGCCGTGCTACAATGGTGGCTCTTGTCAGGAGTTCAGGCTCCACTGTGGAAATGGACATCAGGAGTTGGCTGTAATATGAAACTATAGCCTGTGGGGATGTGGTCTCTGAAGGGGTATAGCAAAGACTTGAGGAATGATGCTTGGGAGTGGGCACCTCACTCTAATGGAGACTCCAAGCAATTACACACTCAGTCCTTCACTGAGCCACATCTGACATCCCCTAGGGCAGATCTCTTAGAGACAGTTCCTCAGCTCAGAGTGGCTGAACAATGCAGCCAGAGCTGGAAGGGTTTGCTGGTTTCTTCTCTGGTGTCTGTGACCAAATATCTTCAAAAAGCAACTCATGGGAGAAAGGGTTTCTATGGAAGATGGTTTAAAAGGATGCAGTCTATCATAGCAGCAGGAAGCCCAGAGAGATGAGTACTGGGACTCAGCTGGCTTTCTCCTGTTTATGCTCTCTGGAACGCTAGCTGGGGGAATACTGCTGCCCATATTTAAGGTGAGTGACTCTTCCCATTTCAATTAACCTGACAGATAATCCCCTGAAGACATACCCTGAGTCATATCTCTATGGTGATTCTAGATCAGTGGGTCTCGACCTGTGGGTCTCAACCACTTTGGGGTTGGTGGTGGGGGTCACATATCAGATATTTACAATCTGATTTGTAACAGTAGAAACATAAAGTTTTGAAGTAGCAACAAATAACTTTGTGGTTCGGAGTCACCACAGCACAAGGAACTGTATTAAAGGGTCGTAGGGTTAGGAAGGCTGAGAAGAGAATTGCTACACTAGATCCTGTCAAATTAACAACTAATATTGAGCAACCACAGAGGGTCAATCACAGATCTCTTCCAATGGAACTCCTGGCCCACTGAGCCTCACTGCACTGATTCTTAAAATTTGGGTAGAAGAAAAGTTGCCACCAATGTGTCTCCCCGGTGGGCACAGACTAACGACAGTGAGATAAATGCCTTTCCTGACCTCCAGTATCCACTGTGAGCATGGGTTGTCAGGGGCCTTGGAGTGAGGAAGGCCAACATTAGGTACTATAACTGTAACTCAGCGTGGAGATGACCGCCCCTTCAGGTCTTGGGGCTGAGCAGAAATCAGTGTCAGAGGACCAAAGGAGGAAGAAAACTCTATCGTGCTCAGGGCTGCATGGAAAAGGAATGGAGGTCAGAGAGCCACAGTCCAGAGATGCAATTACACTGCACAAGTACTTAGAACTGATGGTTCCCTATGTTTCTCCCCAGCCATGACAGGCAGCTCTGTTAACAACAGTGTTCATGTTCAAGGTGTGGTTGATCCATTATTCCTGCACTAGCTGTCAGAGTGTGGCAGCTAAGGCCAGGACTATACAAGGCTTCCATTCAGAGTTTCAGGTGATACCTGCTAGTGGAGATTTCCCAGGCCCAGAAAGACAGACATGGCAGATAGTCCTGAGGTAGTCTCCAAGTTCTGAATGGAACCCTGCTCAGGTCTCTGTGGGACCTGGAAGAGAGATGCCCAGTCTGACCTGGAATGTTCATACAGGTTGCCTGAAGCTGGTACGGGGAGTTATGGAGCTTAGGTGGCAAGCAGGGCCACCTGGGGAAGAACAAGATGCATAAGATAGAGGCAAGATGATCAGTGGGGGGGGAGGGGAGGGGAGGGGAGGGGAGGGGAGGGAAGGTGTGGGGAGGAAAAGAGGAGGGGAGGGAAAGGGGAGGGGAAGGGAGGGAAAGAGGAGAGGAGGGAAAGGGGAGGGAGAGGGGAGGGGAACGAGAGGGGAGGGAGAGAGGAGGGAGAGGGGAGGGAGAAGGGAGGGAGAAGGGAGGGAGAAGGGAGAGGAGGGGATGAGAGGAGAGGGGAGGAGAGAGGACTGTCTGGGCAGAGAGTCCCCTTTCTGGTATTTGTTAACAAGCTATGAGATGAGCCAGGGTGCAGGTCAGTTAGAGGTCAGAGGGAGGAAGGAAGGAGACTAGACTGACATCAGAGCTTCCTCCCTCAGCCACACAGACATAACTGGCAAACGCTCACTAGAGCATTCTTTGTCATAAGAACTGAACATCAATCCTGAGAGATGCAGTCAAGCAATTTTGGGGTATGGAAAGCAGTATGCAGAATATGATACACAGAATGTGATACACAGACATAGGTACATACATTCACAAGACTAAGATATATCTAAATAGCCACATGAAAAACCTTGGCATGCTTCTGTGTATAAGAATAAGGCACCAGGCAGTGGTGGAGCATGGCTTTAATCCCAACAGGAGGCAGCAATAGCTGAATCTCTGAGTTTGAGACCAGCCTGGCTACAGACTGAGTTCCCAAACAGCCAAGGGTAACCAGAGAAACCCTTTCTCAAATAAATAAATAAATAAATAAATAATAAAAATAAAGGAGAGAGATGAGAGGCAACCTCCTTAGGGGTCCTCATGGGTTCCAACCTCAAGCAACGGGTGACTTCTAACATCTAGTGATAAAACAGGCCCCTGAGTTGGTCTCTATCAACTTATTGCCCACTCATTATGAGGAGGGAGGCTACCTGCCAGTGTTAGGAGCCCTATAGAGAGGCCCAGGTAGCAACAGCCCACAGGAACCAGGGCCTGCTGGCTGCCACCTAAAAACACACAGAGAGAAAGTTGCCCTGGCCACAGCCCAGATTCTGGGCCAGCTGAGCTACTGCATTCCTGAGCGACAGGAATGCTGGGAGAGCAAACACTAAGAGTTTAAGGGTAACCTTTGGAGGAGGTCCACTGTCTAAAGGCACACCAGTGGGGACCCATGGGGAATGTGAATGCTTCCTGAGAAGTCCTGGGCTGCTGACAGTCACTAAGGGCTCTTCAACAGTTACAGACATTTAAAACAAAAATAAGACAGGCTGGAGAGATGGCTCAGTGATTCAGAGCACTGGCTGCTCTTGCAGACAACCCCATTTGGTTCCCAGCACTCACACAGCATCTCACAACGGTCAGTTTCTCCAGTGACTCCCTCTTCTGGTTTTCAGAGGTACTGCACTCATGTGGCACACCTACATACATGTGGACCAATGCTTATACACATAAAATTAAACAACCCCTTTAAAAAAAAATGCAGAAGCCAGGCACGGTGGCATATACCTTTAATCCCAGCACACAAAGATACAGCCTGATCGACAGCCTGTATCTACATAGCGAGTTCTAGGACAGCCAAAGTTACATTATAGAGAGACCTGGTCTGCGCTGAGAGATGGAGAGAGAGAGAGAGAGAGAGAGGACGAGGGCGAGGGAGGAGGGAGGGAGAGGGAGGAGGGAGGGGAGGAGGGAGGGGAGGAGGGAGAGGGAGGGAGGGAGCATTGGGCTGAAGTAAAGAAATGGCCCACTCATCCCATCCTATTTCCCACCATGACAACTGCTGGTCTCCAGCACAGACTGGCCAGCAAGTAACAGGGAGAATCAGTCCCAAGAGTTTCTCAAGACACACTGAGATAGGTGCTCAGTGCTCTCACCTTCTGTCTGTCTGTCTGTCTGTCTGTTTGCCTGTCTGTCTGTCACTGTCTGTCACTGTGTCTGTCTGTCTGTCTGTCTGTCTGTCTGTCTGTCTGTCTGTCTCTCTCTCTCTCTCTCTCTCTCTCACACACACACACACACACACACACACACACACACACACACACACACACACACACGAGTCCATCTCACTGCCTCCTCTGCCCACTCGCCTACTCCAGAGTTGTTAGTGACGTGGGCCTGCCTGTCTGAGAGCTGGGATCAGTAGAGGAAGCACAGCAATTGACTGTCTATGGTTTTGTATGAGAAAAGAGAAACATTTGGTCTCAGAAAGGATGGCATTGCTAGGAGTACCGGGGTGGAATGGGCTCCCATCCTGGCAGGGACTATGAGGAAGTCACCTCCCTCAGTGTGGGGAGAGGGCCTGGGAGGTCACCTGGGACTGCAGTTGTCCCTCTGCTGTGTGATCTGAGGCCAGTTTGGAACCTAGGAGAGTCTAACCCAAAGTTCACCTGCTTTAAAAGGTCTCTGATTTGTATGGGATATCCTTTCTCACAGCAAAATACAGACCTAATACATCAATGTAAGTTAAACCTTCTCCTTACCAAGGGAGGGACTTAGAAGGGCCACGCTGTTCCTGTACTTCTACTCCATCCCAGACACCCTTGCCCCATTTTGGTCCTTAGAGCCAGACCTTTAATGAGTCCCATGTAGAAGGGTCTGTAGCAGTGACATTACAGAAGACTATCCTGTGGGACAATTGTTTCCTCTTTGTGTTTCCTCATGAGCTTTAAATAGACAGGCAATCACAGTGACACTCTCCCTGCCACCAAGACTGTGCTGTCCCCTGTCCCCAGAAGACAGACTGGTGAATCACACAGAACCATAAAGACTGTCCCCTTGGCCATGATCTCCATGCCTCCTCCTGTCCCCTGTAGCTTAGGGTTTCATCAGTACCAAGAGTATGTTTTGTTTTTTGTTTTTGTTTTTTTTTTGTTTTTTTTTTTGGCTTTTTCGAGACAGGGTTTCTCTGTGTAGCCTTGGCTGTCCTGGAACTCACTCTGTAGACCAGGCTGGCCTCGAACTCAGAAATCCGCCTGCCTCTGCCTCCCGAGTGCTGGGATTAAAGGCGTGCGCCACCACGCCCGGCTTTTTTTTTTTTAAGATTTATTTATTTATTATATGTAAGTACACTGTAGTTGTCTAGATATTCCAGAAGAGGGAGTCAGATCTCGTTACGGATGGTTGTGAGCCACCATGTTGTTGCTGGGATTTGAACTCCGGACCATTTGGAAGAGCAGTCGGGTGCTCTTACCTACTGAGCCATCTCACCAGCCCTCCAAGAGTGTGTTTTAATGAGTAGACTCCCCACAGCAGTACATCAATTAGTTTAAAATTGCACCCGACCCACCCCACACACACCTTGTGAGCTTGGGCTGAGGCCACATCTCCAGAAAGAGCATTGGCTGCCCTCCCACGTCTGTCTCCTCTGCTGGCCAGCGACTTGTCAAAGGGTAGAGGGAAACAGCATCTAAAGTTAGGAAGAAGAAATGCCTTTTGTGTCACTGACCTGCATTCTTTCCATATATTTGTTTTCATAGCAACAAACCAAATGTTTTAAAACAGAAACCAGAATTGATGTGAAGCAATTTCATCACCTGCCTTCCACAGAGCAATTGGCGCCTCCATATTAAGTCCTGTGTGTCCTCTGCTTCCTCCTTTTGGGGCCTCTGTTGGACACAGTTTTCTCTTTTGAGCTACTCACTTGCAGCTGAGAAAGAACCTTTCTTCCATAGTAGCAAGACTCAGAAGTGGGTAATCCAAGACAGCAACATGTCTTTATTGCCATCATCAGAAAAGAGCCAGGCCCCCTTCCACCGCACAAAGTGGCACAGACCTAGGAAATTCCCAGCTCCCGCTTTCTCCACAAAGCTAGCTCAGTGACATTTTCCAAGTGAGGAGGCAGGAGAGGAGGTGCAGTCTGTCTAGACTAGACTGATGAATAGGCTTTCTCAGCACACCTACAGCAGTATGTGTGGACACTGACATGTGGGGCTGCTTCTTGACTTTGCCCCAGAAGACACAAGCCCCACAGAGCCTCACCCAAGAGCCTGAGTACAACTAAGTATTAACTAACTCTCTTCCTTACTCACAGATACAGCTCAGTCATGGGCAGAACAGACATGCTCATGGGAATTCAGAAGGGAAAACTGTTAGCAATGAGATGGGTCCTATCCTTCCTGAGGGAGCTGGTTACAAAATTCAGGCAAGGCAACCTCTGAAAAACAAACATGTCATGCTTATGCAACAAGGAGAGACCTGGCCCTGATAGAGCCAAAGAGGATGTTTGGAGTAGGAGAGGGACAGAGAAGATTATAAAGAGACCTGTAGATGGGTATGAACAGGAACACCAGCAGCATATACATCTTCCAGAAGTTAATACATCTTCCAGCAGCCAGGGATTTCAAAAAGAGGTGAGGGCAAAGAACGAGAACCATGCCTATGGTTTGTGAGGTACAGGCATCCTTGGGGCTTTTGAGGCTTTAGGTGACTCTCAGAAACCTTATGTCATGAACCCAGGTGGAGATGGAAGTTGTTGGGTAGAAATTTAGAAGTCCTCATTTGCAATAGAAGTGTCTGCCTTCTCACCACCCCTCAGCAGCCCAAGAAAGTTCTTCAGGCTCCAGCTTAGCAAGGCTTAAGCAACTGCTACGAATAAGAACAGGTTTATTTTTAAAGCAAAATCTCCCTTGAGTTACAAAAATAAATCATATTCGGGCTGGCATGTAGCAAAGTTGGTCAAGGGCTTGCCTAACTTTCATGACACCCTGGGTGGAGTACTCAGTGCTACATAAAACTAGGCATGGTTGCACACATCTATAGTCCCAGAACTCAGAGGTGGAGGCAGGAGGATCATAAATTTAAGGTCATCGTCATCATCTGAACAGCAAGCATGAAGTTTGGGTCTACTTTGGGCTATATACACCCTATCCTGGAAACAAACAAACAAACAAGCAAATAAATGACACTTGTAAAATTTCAAATAAGCCAGGCAGTAGTGGGGCACACCTTTAATCCCAGCACTTGGGAGGCAGAGGCAGGTGGATTTCTGAGTTGGAGGCCAGCCTGGTCTTCAGAGTAAGTTCCAAGATAGCCAGGGCTACACAGAGAAACCCTGTCCCCCCCCCCCAATTCTTCAGATGGTTCCAGCCCCCTCAGGAGCCTCCCATTGCCTTTTAATAATCATATACCTCTCTCTCTCTCTCTCTCTCTCTCTCTCTCTCTCTCTCTCTCTCTCTCTCTCTCTCTCTCTCTCTCTCTCTCTCTCTCTCCTCTTTCCCTCCCTCCCTCCCTCCCTCTCTCTCTATTTCTCTCTTCCTCTCTTCCATTTTGGGATATTTTTTCACTCCATAGAATTCCCTAGACATTCTTTATGGCTAAGCTGCATTCCACAGCACCAATGCATGGCATCTGGGTTACCAAGTCACTATTGAAGGACATCTGGACAGTGCTTATGGCCATTACACACAATCACTGTGAACATTTACAAAAAGGTGTATCTGTGAACACCAGTTTCCATGTCTGTGGGATAACTGCCCAGGAACACGATGGTTGGACCTCACAGCAATTGTATGCTCAGCTCAATTGTTTGTTTTAAAATTTTATTCATTTACTTCTTTCATAGATGGAGTGTATGAATGTGGAGGTCAGAAGACAAATTGAAGGAGTCAGTTTTGCTACATTGATCCTGGGTTTTAGCCTCAGGTTATCAAGCACCATTACCCACTTAGCCATCTTACCAGCCTGTGTGCTGTTGGGCATTGGGCTATACACTTACAGTCTGGTCTCCAGGCAAGCTGAGGTGTAACCCCGGGACCCAGTGGGACAGAAGTTCTCTCATGTCTCCAGGAACTCTGGCTCCTGTCAAAGTTACCACCCCCACAGCCCTCACAAGAGAAGCATGGCTTTAGTCAAATAGGCAATGCCCCAAGCTTCTGACTTTCAGGTTAAACTCCTCCCCAGTTACCTAGCAACAGTAAAGATAACAGCATACCATAAGAGGGGCTGTTTGGCCCCTCTTCATTCTCTTGCTCTCTTGCTCTTACTCTTCTTACACTTACTCTCCACTCTCCTCTCCTCTCCTCTCCTCTCCTCTCCTCTCCTCTCCTCTCCTCTCCTCTCCTCTCCTCTCCTCTCCTCTCCTCTCCTCTCCTCTCCAACCTCTTACTCACTCCCTCTTACTCTAGACTTTCTTCTCTCTCTTCTTTTCCTCCTTCTCTCCTCTTGGCCATGGCTGGTCTCTCTCTCTTTCTACCTTGTCTCATTCTCCCTGCCTTTCAATAATAAAGCTCTAAAACCATAGACTCTCGTTGTTCATCTAGGCCTGCTGTGCTTACTCTCACCTGCATGGGAACCTCTCTCCCTCTGCCCTCACTCCAATAACCCCAGTGCTACAGGGTGTCGTCCCTGGGCCCCAGGTCAGGGGCTGTCCCTTTTCATCCACCACCACCACCACCCCCCTTCAAGTGGGGTTAGTGGCTTAGATGCCCCCCCGGGTCTGGGTGGATAGCATCTGGTAGCCCTCCTGCATCTGCTTGCCCAGAGCATAGGAGGAACTCTGGCCAGACGTGGGCTATCCTTCCTTCCCCCTCCTTCCCTTGCCCCTCTTTAGTACCCACAGTGTGCTATGTTTTGTTTCTTACAGAACAGCTGAACTCTTTTCTAGGAAGGTGAATTAGGAGACCTAAACAGATAGAAAATCTATACAGAGACATAAAAGGGGGATTTATTAGAGTGTCTTCCAGGCTGTGGTCTAGTTAGTCCAACAATGGCTGTCTACTGGTCCAGGAATCTAGTAGTTTTTCAGTTCATGACGATGGGCATCTCAGGTGGTCTTCAGTAGACTCTGGAATCCTGAAGACATAGAAGACATAGACTCCAATGCCAGTGAATGAATGAGCTTGCCAGTGAGAGCAAGGGCAAGCAGGCAAAGAGCAAAAGCTTCCCTTTTCCATGTTCTTTCTATAGGCTGCCACGGGAAAGTGTAGCCAGATTAAAGGTGGACCTTCCCATCTCAAAGGATCTAGAGTACGGGTTGGTCTTCCCAACTTGGAAAACCTGGATTAAAAGTGGGACTTCCCACTTCAAAAGAAAAAAAGTTCTCACAGGTGTTCCCAGCAGTTTGGGTTTTACTTCATTCCAGATGAAGTCAAGTTGACAACCAAAAGCTGCCATTACAGGTGGCTGGGACATTGTACATCCACACCCACAATTTATGAGAAATTCAGTCACTGTAAATCTTTGCCACTGTTTGGTGTGTCATTGTTTTTATTTTAACTATTTTGACACATAAGCAATGATAGTTCACTATGGGGTTTATTGGATTTAAATACAAAGAGAAGGGGCTAGAGAGATGGCTCAGTGGTTAACAGCATTTTAGGCTCTTCCAGAGGACAGAAGTTCAGTTCCCAACACCCCCATCAGGCAGCTCCCAACCAAGTGTAAGGTCAGCTCCAGGAAACCAACCAACTCTTTACCTTCTTTGTGCACTGCACTCAATTGTGAGCATCTGTGTGTGTGTGTGTGTGTGTGTGTGTATGTGTGTGTGTGTGTATCTGTGTGTATACACACACACACACAAATCTCTACATAATTAAATATCAAAGAAAATTTAGATAAAACATTCACTGATGTAAAATGTCCAGGGAAACAGTTTTTATGCATTCATGCTAGAGGTATACAGTGCATGTGTGTCTGCTGCCTGTGGAGGACAAAGGAGAGCATAAACCCCACCCCTCTCATCTGGAACTAGAGTTACCATTGTTGTGAGCAGGTGCTGGGAATCAAACCTGGGTCCTCTGCAAGAAAAACAAGGACTTTCATTGATCCATCTCTCTTGTCCTGGAGAACTTGTTGGGTTTTGTATGTTTGTCTGGATTTTTTGTTGTAGTTTTTGCGTTTGTTTTTTGGTTGTGTGTTTGGGTAGTTGGTTGGATTTTGGTTTTTCAAGACAGGGGTTTTCTCTGTAGCCCTGGCTGTCTTGAAACTCACTCAGTAGACCAGGCTGGCCTTGAACTCAGAGATCTGTCTGCTCTTCCCCACACTCCAAGTACTGGGATTAAAGGTGAGAGGGCAGCCACCACCATCACCACAGCCTGGCTGAAAAAGCTTGTCTTTTTCTTCATGCTGAAGTGCATTCTTTAGTTTTCTTAGTTTATTTAGTTTTCTTTAGGTTCTTTCGTTTTCAGGTAAGACTTAACTTTCTGTCGTTAGGGTCCAATCCCCTGAGGTGCTGGGTGTAAAGCCCTGCCAATGCAAGACATTTTTCAGTTGATTCATGATAAAACTAAACTATCTCTGTTCATCTGCTCCCCACCTCCTCAGAGTTATTGCTGATCTCCCTGACACCCACACAGTCATGTGTGGATCTACGGAGGATAACCTCCCTCCAGTATTAACTGAGCACAGCTCTTCATGGTCCCCAAATGCCAATAAAAGCAACTCACTGAACTACATTGCTTAGTATTGCTGCGTTAAACACTATGATTAGAAGCAAGCTGGGGAGGAATGATTTCATTTCATTTGGCAGCTCACAGTCTATTATGAAGGAAAAGAAGGGAGAAACTCAAGCAGGGCAGGGACCAATAGACAGGAACTAAAGCAGAGACCATGGAGGAGGGCTACTTATGGTCTTGCTCCTCACAATGTGCTCAGCTTGTTTGTTTGGGTTTTTTTTTTTGAGACTTATTTATTTTTAGCGCATGTATGTATTTATTTACTTATTGCTTGTCTGCATAAGATGTACATGCTATGTTCTAAGCAGCCACTAGAGGGCGACAGATTCCCTGAAACTGGAACAACAAATGGTCGTGAGCCACCATGTGGATTC
This sequence comes from Mus caroli, assembly GCF_978045245.1. Classification (NCBI taxonomy): domain Eukaryota; kingdom Metazoa; phylum Chordata; class Mammalia; order Rodentia; family Muridae; genus Mus; species Mus caroli. Next base: position 21,718,416 of record NW_028227269.1, on the reverse strand, counting down.
TGGAAGTTGAAACCAGGTCCTCTAGAAGAGCAGCCAGTGTTAACCACTGAGCCATCTCTCCATCTCCTCAGATAGCATTTTTTATACACACCAGTCCCACTAATCACAGTGGCTGGGCCTTCCCACACATTAACCATTAATCAATACAATGTCTCATAGACTTGCCTACAGGACATCTGATAGAGGCATTTTCTCAATTCAAGTTCTTGATTCTTAGATGACTCTAACTCATGTTAAGCTGACAAAACCACTAACCAGCACATGCCCTATCAAAGAGTTAAGAGAATCCATCTTGTTTTACAGGTGAGCAAGCTGGAACCCTTACAGGGTGTTGCAACTCACCACAGACTAAATATCGATGGATGTCAGAATGCCAGAATGTGTGTCTGTGGTACGGCTGACATCTTCTATCTGTCCAGTTGTCTGTCCAGTCTATCTGGTCACCCTTTCTAAGGTCCAAATCACAAGTTTCTTTCAGGCTACAAAGACTCTCTCTGATCACTGATTTGAGTATCCAGACTGAATCTGTCTCTGTCAAACAAGTTAAAATCTTTGACTGTTCCCTGTGCCTGAGGATGTAATAAACTCTGTAAGCCGAGTCAGATCCACCTAGTGGGAAACTAAATAGCTCTCCCTGGCTCCTGTTTGGACCTAGGGCTCAGGCACAGGAATGCAAAGACAGGCCCACCCCCATGTCCCTTCTCAGGTGCCCTACCTGACTGTTTCCTTCCTTCTAACTCAGGAGCACTGCTCCCCAGTCCCTTACTTCTCTAATCCTCCTTCCCTAGTGAACACAGTCAACATAGATTTTCACACTAAGACATATGACTCCCAGCCCTGATGTGAGGTAAGATCAGTTAAGTAGAATGTTGAAGAATATTCATGAGGCCTGGCAAGATGGCTTTAGTGGGCAAAGGAGCTTATTACCAAGCTTAATTGAACCTGTGGACAAATGTGGTGGAAGGAGAGAACTCTAGCAAGTTGTCCTCTGACCATGCACACCACCCATGTATACAAATACATAAACAAAATGTTAAAAAAAAAAAAAGACAACTGTGGGCAGGTTCCAGGTCCCAAGGTTCTGGTCCAATCCATGTCTGCTGGGAATGTTTAAATCATCTGGGTTATTCTAGTATGGCATCAAGGATGAAAATCAACTTCACAATGTAAATGAAAAATTAAATAGTAGAGGGGGCATAACTACTCCTAAAGCACAGGGAAGGTTTTCATTGTAGCTATAAGGAAGAAAGCAGATAGAGGAAAGAGGCCAGACTGAACTTGCCAGCAGAATAAACCATGTGAGAAGGGAGGGAGGGAGGGAGAGAGAGAGAGAGAGGGAGAGAGAGAGAGAGAGAGAGAGAGAGAGAGAGAGAGGGAGAGAAAGACAGAGAGGGAGAGAGAGAGAGAGAGGGAGAGAGAGAGAGAGAGAGAGAGAGAGAGAGAGAGAGAGAGAGAGAGAGAGAGAGAGAGAGAGAGAGAGAGAGAATCACTGACCAAGAGAGGTGTCCAGCGCCAAGAGAACAGCATAACCCAAATGGCTGAGTTATACAGGGATCAGGCTTGGGGAAGGGAATCTAAAGTCTAGCTCCCAGGAAGGAGAAGTTTAGGATAGGGGATGGGGTGAGAAGTGCTAGGAAGAGCCATAGGTATGGAGGGATGTTGGGAGATCTGGGAGGAGCCAAAAGTACTGAGGGATGCTGGGAGAGCTGGGAGGAGCCACAGGCACTGAACAACACTCCTCCCTGGTCTCCTAGAGACCTTAAGTCTCTTCTTGGATGGTGTGCTCATGTCTTCCCCCTGAGCATGGGGGCCTGGACTCTAGAAGGTAGATTCTGCTGTCAAGGGAGGCAGTAGGGCTAGTGACAAGCTTTCTTCTGCCCTATAAAACAGATGTTTCTGTACCCATATCTGTCTGCCACTGACTCTTCCTTTAAGCAAAAACCCTTCTGGCTTTCAGAAACTGAAATCCCAGAACTACGGTCCCAGCCACCTTGTACAGTGCCTAGGTCCTGGCCCTGGTCCTGAACTGGGATTTTATTGTGAAAAGGAGGCAAGAATCTTCCCTGGGGTGGCAGACATCAGCAGAAAGATCTAACTACTCCCCTCTACCATCAGAGAATGTTCAGAAGCCACAGATGGGCAGCAGGGTCCTGAGAGGACAAACACCTATGTACACAGTGGACATGTGGTTCTGGTTGTGTAGTGCCTGACCTAGTCTGGGCCCCTCTGGAGATCTGGGAGTCACCCAGATCTCACAAATAAAATCCCTTACTACTTCCATTAGCCAAATTAGGATGCTGCTTCCTTGGAACAAAGAGCCCATTGGCTGTGAAGTCAGTGGAAGGAGCAAAAACAAAAAACGAAACAAAACAAAGCAAAACAAAAAAACAAAGCAAAACGAAACACTTGTCCTTCATGGGACCAGCCAGTCTGAAGAGCATGCTCAGATCTAGGGAGGGTTCTCTTCAAGCCATCTCCTGGCCTGTAGGCTTGTCAGACTTCATTAGCCAGAGAGGCAGCAATGTGCCTGAGGTTGGGTCTTCTTGAATGCAGCTCCGTGGAACTGGCCCCAGGCCACAGCATCACAGTACTGGAGTGTGGCACCTGGATTCCTACACCTCTCCTGCGGCAATTCCTTTGGGAGCTGAAGCTTGAGAGCCTTGGTCTTAGCCTTCAATGCAAGCCTGGAGCAGCCCTTGAGAAGACAGGGCTCTCCTAATGAAAAGAGACTGAAGTCTCCCAACATAAAAACCTTCATTTTTCAATGAGAAAACTGAAGCTGGATAGCCAAGATTTATTCAAGAGCCATTGATTTGTGAGGATGGGAGTGTAGATCATAGGATACTAGAAGACAAGAGCATTGTTCTGAGAAGAGGGCGCCCACAGCAGTCACTCTAGATTGCACCCCACTAGAAAAGCACAGAGTTCATTGTGTAGATAGGGCAGGTTGGAGATGCAAACTCTGTTGAAGTTATCAGATTGGAAAGCAGGAAGAAACTGTGACTGTCCTGGCAAGACCAAGGTTATTCTAAAAACACACTTGTGCCCTCCCTTCAGCTTTCTGAGAACAGTGATAATGGACCCCAAGGAACTGGAATTTTCACCAGGAATTTCAAGGTGACATAAGGAAAGTGCTGGGACCCTGACACTAGCTAGAACAGGAGTCTGTCTCTACTGCTGACAGCCTGCAGAACAGATATGGGGAAGGGTTGTGTGCTGAGGAGAGACGAAGATGGGTCGACCATGGGCTGAATCCTGACCACAATTGCCAAACCTAAACACATCTGTAGTCAGGAGCAGAGAGAGATGGATCCTGGTGCTCAGTTGCTTTCTCCATTTTATTCAGCCCAGGATCCCAACCTACAGAAGGGTGCTACCAACACTTAGGGTGAGTATTTCCTTTTATATGGTGCTAC